>NC_133908.1:2039200-3437089 GCF_964199755.1 Larus michahellis
CCCCCAAAAAAAAAAAAAAGACCCAAATGGCTTTTTTTTTCTTTTTTCTTATTTTTTTTTCTTTTTTCTTTTTTTTTTCTTTTTTCTTTTTTTTTTTTTCTTTTTTCTTTTTTTTTTTTCCTCCCCCCTCGTTATTTTATTGACTGCTCCGTCAGACGGCGGGGAAGCCCCGGCCCGGGGAAGGGCGGTGCGGTGCGGGGGGGGGGACGAGGACCCGGGGGTGAAAGTGCTTGCGGCTCCGTGAATCACGGCGCGGCGCCGTGGCCATCGCTCCTCGACGCCGGCACCGGCCGCCCCCCCCCCCCCCCCCCCCGCCCCCGCGACGCCCCCGAACCCCACGTGCTGCCGCTCGCCTCCCCCGGGGGGACGGGGGGACACGGGGACGGACACGACGACGCCTTAATTCATAATTGTCGTGTCCGTCCCCCCCCCTCCCCCCCCCCCCCGCCAGTCATCCCACCCACGTCCCCGAGCCTGTGCGTGGAAAAAAAAAAAAAAAAAAAAAAAAAAAAACTAACAAAAAAAACCCAAAACCCAAAAAAAAAACCACACAAACCCCACAATCCCGGTGACATCAACTTTATCGCAAGTTTATTTCTAAGAATCATTCAGGATTTCCAAAAGCCCTCGACTTCCTGATTTCCAGTTTCAATAGAAGTTAACGATAGCGGTGCTGCTCCCCCCCGCGTCTCCCCCCACTCCCCCCCCCCTACCCCCCCCCCCCCCCCCTTTTCCTCCCCTTTCTTACAACACAGGCTGGCTGCCGGACCGGTATATAAACCCCGGGAAGTTCCCCCAGTTTGAACATGAATTTCTGAAAACTTCCTCTGCCAACACCAATCTCTATTAAAGTCGCTCCCGGGACGCGGCTCACAATGAAGTTCGTGCCGGCAGGTAAAAAAAAAAAAAAAAAAAAAAAAAAAAAAAAAAAAATTTAATAATAATAATTGGACTTTGGGGGGAAATTATTTCCCTTTCTCCCCCCCCCCCCTTTCCTTTTTTTTCTTCCTCTTCCCCCCCCCCACTCCCACCCCTCTCTCTCCACCCTCCTTCTTTTCCCGGTGATGCCCGGGCGCAGGCGGGTGCCGGTTGGCCGGAGCGAAGGCTCCCGCCGCGCCGCGTTCCCCCCTCCTTCTCCTTCTCCTCTCCCCCCCCCCCACCCCCTTCCCACCCCCACCCCCCCCCAACCCCCCCCCCCCCCCCCCCCCGGGATGAGCATCTCTGGGAATTGGCAGCGGGGAGCGAAGCGCGGCGCTGGCGCGGTGCAGCCAACATCTGGACACTTATATAACTGGAAAGGCTTCCAAAAACCAAAAAAAAAAAAAAAAAAAAAAAAAGCGGGGGGGGGGGGAGGGAATCTGTTGTGGTTTGTTTTTTTTTTTTTTTTCTTTGGGCTTTTTTGGCTTTTTTTACTATTTTTCCACCGACCCCCCCGCCGCTCCTGCTGCTTTTCCTTCTTTTGGGTCTCACGAAGCTGCGGGCCGGCCGGGAGCACCGGAGGGATGCCAAGTGCCGGGGGGGGGGGCGGTTTGGGGGGTTGGAGGGAGCAGCCACCGCCTCAGAGGCAGTGCTGGGGGCGGGGGGGGGGTGTCCCATGGGGCAGCACCCACCCGGGACCCCCTCACACACCCAGCCAGCCCCTGGCACACGTGGGTGCTGAGCCTCGCTCTGCCCAGCTGTGAAATGGGCAGAAGGGGGGACGCAGCGAGAGGGGCTTGCGGGGGGGTCAGGGCATTCGCGTCCCATGGGAGCAGCCGGGGCCCCGGGGGTGCGGGGAGGAAGGGTCCCCCTCCATCCCTGTCCCACGCAGGAGGGGAGCGGCGGCGGGTCAGGGATCGCAACACGCCCAGGTAAGTCCTTTCCCACCTGTGCAGGGTAAATAAAGCAAGTTTTGGATTACCCGGCACCGGCAGCACGTCGGAGGCGCTGACAAGTGCGGGCAGCTTCGGCGCTCGTCACGGCCCAGGGACTTCGCCTGGCAGCCCCCCCCGTGGCACGGCACCGGGCATCCACGCTGCCGGGGCACCGCCGGTGGCAGCCGGGTCACCCAGCAGCAGGATCCCCCGGGGAACCCCCGGGGCACCCTGCCCCGAGGACGCAGAGCACTCTGGAGGCCGTTTGGCCTCCCCGAGCAGCGATGCTGGTTTGGGGGGGTCTCCAGGGATGGGGGGTGGGAGCACCCCGCTCTCACCCCTCCAGCAGGAGGGGGGACGCTGGGGCGACCCAGCTGCCAGCGGCTCAAGGGTCCCCTTGTTCCGCGTCCAGGGATTTCCTGGCCGGCGTCTCCGGCAGCTGCGGCGTCTCTCCCCGGGGCTCCTCGGCGCTGCGCCCACTTCGCAGACAGGGAAACTGAGGCAGGCGGTGGGGCCGGAGGCGGGAGGGAGCAGGGGGGATGCCGAAGGCAGGTTTCCTTGCAGGCGCCCCCGCTGAGTCAGCCGGGGCCGGGGTGGGGCCTCGCTCCCGCAGCGCCCGGCCGAGGATAACGGAGGGGGAAAGCGCTTTGCATATTTGATTAAACCCGACAGGTCGTCACCGGGCCGGTTGCGAAATGTGGGAATGCCGCGAGGCGCCCCGCCGGGAAGGGAGGCGGGGGAGCGCCTGCCGGGGGGCAGGTGAGGGGGAATGGGGCAGGACGGGTACATCGACACGGCCGGGACGGCAAGACAGGGGTTCTGGGGGGCTATCGGCCCAACCAGACTCCCAGCCGGGCGGGATGGGTCCCCGTTCCAGCTGGACGCTCTCCCCTTGGGTGCCTGGGGTTGGGGACATCCTCGGGGGATGCTCCGCACCGTGAGTTGCCCAGGCACGGTCGCCATGGGCCGCCACCGGGTCAGTGCCCACCCTGACGCCCACCTCTCTCCCCGCACAGGCGTCGTGCCCTTCGTGGCCCTGCTCCTGCTGCAGCGGCGGCCGGTTGCCGGCCGGGCCCTGCTGGTGACTGGCCCCGGCTGCCCCGGTCACAGCTTGTGCCGCTCCAACGTCCAGGAGCAGACCCGCAGGCAGGTCGCGCTGCTCAACGCCACCGCCCAGGACCTCTTCAGCCTCTACGTAAGTGTCACTCGGGGATGGCCGGTCCCCGCGAGGAACCCCCGGGGCTGTTCGCATGGCCACGAAGGGGGAGGGATGGGGACACCATGGGCACGGCGCCGCGGGGGGACAGGGGACACGGGGGTGACGCTCGCTTCTCCTCCCAGCTGAAGTGCCAGGGAGAGCCGTTCAGCAGCGATACCGACAGGCTCTGCAACCCCAGCGGCATCTTCTTCCCCGCTTTCCGCGTCAACCGGACGAGCGAGAGGAAGGAGGTCATGGTGGCCATGTACAAACTCTTCGCCTTCCTCAACGCCTCGTTGGGGAACATCACGCGCGACCAGGAGGAGCTCAACCCCACGGCCAAGGAGCTCCTCGACCGGCTCCACAACACCACCAAGACCACCCGGGGCCTCATCTCCAACCTCACCTGCCTCCTCTGCAAGAACTACAACATCTTCCAGGTGGACGTCAGCTACGGGGAGAGCTCCAAGGGCAAAAGCACCTTCAAGAAGAAGCAGCAGGGCTGCCAGGTGCTCAGGAAGTACGTGCAGGTCATCGCCCAGGCGGCCCGCGTCCTCCTACCTCATCTCAGCCCCCCGTGAGCGCCCGCCCCGGCTCCTCCGCGCCCCCCCCCACCCCCACCCTGGCCAACCACCAGTGAGGGCGGCCGAGCCAGCCCTGCCGTCCCTCCGCTGCTGCCTCCTGACCTCCTGCCTTCCTATTTATTGCCCTGGACCCTGCGCTGGCCCCGTCAGCCCTCTGGTAATTTATTTCCCCCTCGTGGGGGGGTGAACGTCGCAGCCTGGTGAGTCCCGGGTGGAGCAGAGCCGGGATCGGCATCCGGTGGGACAAGGAGACGCATCCCCGAGGTGATGCTGGGGCACGGGCTGGTCCCGGGATGCGCCTTGGCCGTCCCCATCCTCCCACGGGAGCTGCGGGTGCTGCGAGGGGCTGGCGGCGGGGCCGGACTCTGTCCCCCATGGCCGGTCTCCTCCATCATGGAGAGCAACCTGATGGACATCCTCGAGCATCATCCGAAAGCCTCCGCTTCCCCTGGAAAAAGGATTTTGAGAGGGAGGACCCCGGGATGCTGCGGCTTGTGGGAACGTGGGGACGCAGGGACACGCTCCCCCTGCACATTTTGGGGCTGGGCTCCCCCACAGGGAGTCAAACAGGGGGGTACCGGGGTGGCCGGGGCTGGGTCCCGCCGTCTTGGACAAAACCACCCACTGGAGACGGAGCCGGCGGCTGCTCCACCAAGGAGCACTGTGTCCCCCGGCGCAGGCACGGCGGGGCGCGGAGGGGCCATCCCTCCCCTTCGGAAAAGTGCTTTTCCCACTGGAAAGGCTTTGAATGTACCAGCGGCTCGGCCAAGGGCTGGGCTTCGCATGACTGGATGCGGCCCCGACGCGGGGACGCGGGGACGCGGGGACGCGGGGACACGGGGACAGGCCCCAGGGCGGTGGCAGGAGGCGCTGGCTCGCTCCTGGCACCGGAGCGGGCTGCGAGGGCTATTTATTGCCTCGTTGCAAAACCCAACATGCACCGAGTGCTCTGACCCGACTATTAGTAAAGTTATTAATAATAATAATTAATAATAATTAATAATAAGATTTGTGGTAATATATATATATAGAATTCTATTTAAATATTTATTTTTTTATACTTCTTTCCCCAATTTTTTTTAAATAAACCAACAGAAATGTATTCGGCTCCTCTTTGCTGGGTTCCCTTCGCGCTCACCCGCAAACACTTCTGTTTCTGCCCCAAAACGCCTCGGGCTGCCCCAAAGCCCCCCCCAAGCGTCGCTTCAGGCTGGGGCTCACCGTCCCCTGTCCCCTTGCTCCTTCTTCCCTTCCCATCTCCTGTGGGACGGCTGATTGTGAAGGCATTTTCCCCGGGGAACGCTTAAATCGACACACTCTGGCTGCTCAACAGCACCGGGAGGGCGCGGGGAGCGTCGTGGTGCGGGGAGCGTCGCGGTGCAGGGATCATCACGGTGCAGGCAGCATCACGTTGTGGGGACCCTCACAGTGCAGGGAGCATCATGGCATGGGGATCATCCTGGTGCAGGGAGCTTTGTGGCGTGGGGACCATCATGGTGCAGGGACCATCCCGGTGCAGGGACCGTTATGGTGCAGGGAGCATCACGGTGCAAGGAGCATCATGGCGTGGAGATGATCCCAGTGCAGAGAGCATCGAGGCATGGGGACCATCCTGGTGTGGGGACCATCCCAGTGCAGGGACCATCCCGGTGCAGGGAGCATCATGGTGTGGGGATCATATACCAGTGCAGGGAGCATTGTGGCGTGGGGACCCTCACAGCGCAGGGACTACCATGGTGCAGGGACCCTCACGGTGCAAGGAGCATCGTGGCGTGGGGACCCTCATGATGCAGGGAGCATCACGGCATGGGGACTATCCTGGTGCAGGGAGCATCATGGTGTGGGGACCATCCCGGTGCAGGGAGCATCATGGCATGGGGACCATCTCGGTGCAGGAACCGTCAAGGTGCAGGGAGCACCGTGGCGTGGGGACCACCCTGGTGCAGGGAATATCATGGCGTGGGGACCCTCACGGTGCAGGGAGCATTGTGGCGTGGGGACCCTCATGGTGCTGGGAGCATTGTGGCGTGGGCATCATACCAGTGCAGAGAACATCATGGCATGGAGATCATCTTGGTGCAGGGACCATCAAGGTGCAGGGAGCATCGCGGTGTGGGGATCATCCCGGTGCTGGGAGCATCATGGCGTGGGGACCCTCACGGTGCAGGGAGTATCATGTTGTGAGGACCATCCCGGTGCAGGGAGCATCGTGGCGTGGGGACCATCCTGGTGCAGAGAGCATCATGGCGTGGGGATCATGTATCAGTGCAGAAAGCATCGTGGCATGGGACCATCCCGGTGCAGGGAGCATCATGATGTGGGGATCACCCCGGTGCAAGGAGCATCATGGCACGGGGATCATCCCGGTCCAGGGAACATCACATTGTGGGGACTATCCCGGTGCAAGGAGCTTTGCGGCATGGAGACCCTCACGGTGCAGGGAGCATCGTGGCGTGGGGACCCTCACGACGCGGGGAGCACGGTGGTGCAGGCAACCCCCGCTCGGGCAACGCTGGCGGTGCCTGGGTGTACGGGGAAAAGCCGAAGCCGGCCGGGAAGAGGCAGAGCGAGGCGAGCGAGCGTGTGCGGGGGGGGGCCAGTTAAAATCACAGCCGCTTCCCAGGCAGCCCTGGGAGAGGCTCAGCAAAGCTTCGCCGGGGCCAAGACCACCTAAGGCTCCACCAGCGCCCCGGTCCTCCGCGAGTGTCTCGCATGGGGCCGTATCGGTTAACAAGAGGCTGATTATACAGGAGACGTTGGAGCAGGATGATGAAATTTTCCTCCTCCTCCTCCGGAGCCCTTGGGCCTCCGGCCAAACCTCCCAGGCATGAGACAGCAAGCGGATGAGCTAAGATCCTGTGTGATCATCTCTCGTGTCTCGGAGGAGCCCCAACCAAAAAATCATCGCAAAAATTCAAAGGTCCCCCCCCTCAAAACCCCTCTTTCTCTGCCTCGCCAGGTCGCGCTGCCCGGTTGTGTCCCCTGGCTCCTGTAGGAGGTTTCACGGTATCGGTTTGCCCCCAAAACGGCACCGACGCCGGCAACCTCGTGCTGCCAGCAGCCCCACACCATGCCAGCGGTGCCGGCAGGGATGGCAGTGCCCAGCTCCGGCCGGCCGTCCCTTCGTGGTGGGGGATGAGCCCCAAAATGGCACTGGCCTCCCTGCCCCATAGCAGAGGCACCGGGGGCCATCCCTGGATGCCGCAGTTGATCCCCGAGCCACGGTGTGGCTTTCTTCCATCAGCCCATCATCCCATCCTGCCACCAGGGAAAGGACCCTGGGTGTCTCCTGTGCCACTGCCCTGCGGGGCGCCTGGGATCACAGCCCATCTGTGGGGCCCGTTCCCAGCCCGCCCCGGGAGGTAAGATGTCCTCAAACCAATACAACTCCCCCCAAAATGTGGGGACGAGGCAGGGCATGGCCGCAGCCTCGGAGGGACCATCCATTTTGGGACGGGCATCATGCAACGGGGCCAGGTCCCGCGGTGCACGCCAGCACCATGGTGGCTGCCAGGGGCACCGCGTCCCTGCAGCTGGGGACACCCAGATGTCCCCATGGCTGTCGCTACCAGGCCAGCGTATGGTCAACGTCTCACACGCGGGAAGCCCAGGGCTGGACATCCAGGTTGAACCCGTCTGCGTGTAAATATCCATATCTCATCCCCGCCGGGAACGCGGCAGGTGCCCAGAGGTGCCACCGAGCCGTCCCCGGGGCCGGAGGGGTGGCAGTGGGCCGGGGGGGCCGGGTGGAGCTTGGCGGGGCTGGGAGCCGGGCTGGGGACAGGGTCCTGCGCAGCGAGCGCAGCGGCGAGGAGCTGTGCACATCTGGATTTCTCACGCTTGCGTTCAACGTCCCTCCTCAACCAGATGGCAAAAATAAATAAATAGAATAAATCAGAGCCTCCTGACATAAATTGGGAACTCACGCCCGGGCTCTGCGTTTCATGAGTCTCCCTGGAAGACAGTCAAACGCAGGCGAGGACAATGGGTTCACTTCTCCCTGGTGTCGGGTCATTCCCAGTTAAGGCTCATTAGCGGCAGGCGGCTGATTAACTCTTCCTTCCCTGGAAACGTGGTTCCTGCCGAAGTGTGGACAAGACCCTAAAATTCCAAACCCACCCCCTCCTCCTACATCCCTCGCCTTCCCCTGGGGTTTCGGGGTTGGGGCTGGAGGCGGCCCCGGCTCGTGCCATCACCCCGGCTCCTGCGAGCCAGGACGCGTCGCCCCGCGCTCCGCGGACGTCCCAAACTCGGGGGAGATGGAAAGGGCTTCCAATGACCTCAGCCAGTGGCCGATCCCACCCAGCCGGCGCTCGGGGAAAGCGGGCCAGCCCCGCGAGCCGGATGGTGAGCACCAGGGGGGAACCGGCGCTGCGGCTTCCCTGGCGGGATCGGCAGGACCCCGTTAGCTGTTCCCCTCCGGCCTCCGGACCAGAGAAACTATTTTGGCCGGGTCGAGAGCCAGGGGGGGCTCCGGGGAGCCGTTCGTGGCGATGGGAGCGATGCCTGCGCCCCGATAACGGAACGGTCTGACCATCGGCACGGCCCCGAGCGGCGGGTCAGCGCTGCCTTCGGGGAGCGCAGTACGTGAGGAGCTGCTCCTGCCCGCGGTGAAGTCAGTGCCGCTGCCTGGGTGTGACTAACTGACCTCAGACCTTGGCCCCGCGGCGCGGATCATGTGCTAACTGACGCCGCGCGCAACCCGGCTGGACGGGTCCCTGCCGATGCCCCGGGGCCACCGGCCAGACCGGACTTGCCCTCCGCGGACTGCAGGTGCGGTGCCGGGGCACCGTCAGCTCCGCATCCCCCCGCAGGGCGGGTGGTGGGTGACCGGTGCTGCATCCCTTGGGCGCGAGCCGGCACGAGCATCCCAACCGGGGCTGACCCCCGGGAAAGCCGCGGATGGTGATCTGGCCATTCCCTGAAAGATCCCGGTTGGAGCATCCCACCTGCCCCCGTGTCCGCCCCAGCGGGGCTCAGACCCGCGGCAGAGCCCCTTCCGCATCCAGGAGGTTCCCCCAAGGCTCGGTGTTCAGGAGACAGGTTTGGCCAGTAACGATCTCGCCAGCAGGCCCCTGACCCCACGCCGGGTCCCAGCGGGTCCCCGAGGAGGGGAACATCGCGTCCAAAGGGCCGGCTGGAGGCTCTTCCTCACCGTCTCGGGCTGGCCACCGGCCCGAGCGTGGAAAGAAGAGCCGAGCCCATCTGAAACGCATTCGTCCCCGGGCACTGTTGCTGCAATAGCAGATGCTCCTGCGGGTCCCCGACCACATCACAGCTCGGCGGCGCGGGAACCGCACGTTCGCATGGGAAGAAACAGCCCTTGCCCCGAACGGCTCAAACTCTTAATTGGAGACCAACCGTAACAAATAAACAAGACAATGGGCTGGAGGCGAGATGAACGCAACTTCTGTCGCAGGACCCAGCTCCGGGAGTCGCCTCCGTGCCTGGCGGGGGATTTGGCACGGGCCGGCAAGAGCCAGGGGGAGGGTGGGGGCCAGATCCGGACCCCCCCGGCGGAGCCACTCGCTGTGTGACACCGCTGGAGCTGAGGGCTGGCTCGGGAGCTGGATGACACATCCCCAGCGGTCCCTCGAGACCCTCGTCGGCAGCTTTGCTCAGCAAGTGTTTAGTCTCGCGGTGAGCGAGCTCGGTGAAACGCAGCCCCGGCAGAGCTGCTGGAGGCGGGGGGGGGGTCCCCTTGCTGCACCCCAATTTGGGGCTGGCTGGGGAACCCCCCTACACCTTGCACAGGGCTGAGGGGACCCCTCTCCATCACCCTCCGTCGAGGATGAGACGCGCTGCCTTGTCTTTCGCCAGGAGTGATGCACAGGGGCCGGACCCGGGTATCTGATGGTGGGGGTTATCTCAGCACAGCTATCACCCTCAACAGAAGACGGGGAAACTTCCGCAGCCCCGGGTGCTCTCGGCACCGATGGAGAAGCCCCGATAAAGCGCTCAGCACCCCAACCCTGACTGTCTGATAAGATGTGGAACATGCAGAGCACCCAGCCAGCAGGGTCAGAAAGGAAGCGAACGCCCCAGCTCTTCCATCCCCGCTCTGCTCCGGGTCTCATGTGGTGTTGAGTCTGCCTTGGGGAACATGAGCCCAAAATGTGGCAGGACCTGAGAGGTGGAAGCCATTTGAGGGGCATCTGCTTAACAAAGGCGTCTCAGATGGCCCGAACCTACATAGCCCCTGGACAGGGAGTGGGAAAAACAGGGCTCTCACCCAAGGAATGGGAGGGCACTGGGGAAGAGGCTGGCAAGAGTGAAGAGTTGGGAACCAAGCCTGGAGCAGGCTCCCAGCGGAGCGGGCATCACTGGGAGAGACCCACCAGGACGGTGGGAATGGTGGGGAAGGACCAACCCTGGGACCGAGCATGAGTCACGGCAGCTCCCCAGAGTCCCCAGAGCCAGGGCGGCGCGGCACGGCACAGCTGAGCAGGCACATGCTGCTGAACCCCCTCCCCTGAGCCCCTCCTGATGCCCAGCTTGTAGTCCCTGTTCCCGGAGAGCAAAGCGGGTTGTGCCATCTTTGGCTGCACATCAGCATGGCTCTGTGGGAATCACAGGGTCAACAGAATGGTTTGGGTTGGAAGGGACCTTAAAGACCATCTCGTTCCACCCCCCTGCCCTGGGCAGGGACACCTCCCACCAGCCCAGGTTGCTCCAAGCCCCGGCCAACCTGGCCTTGAACCCCTCCAGGGATGGGGCAGCCACAGCTTCTCTGGGCAACCTGCGCCAGGGGCTCACCACCCCCACAGCAAAGAATTGCTTCCTCACATCTCATCTCAATCTCCCCTCTCCCAGTGTAAAACCATTCCCTGTGATCCTGTGGCTCCCCTCCCTGCTCCAGAGTCCCTCCCCAGCTTTCCTGGAGCCCCTTTAGGGACTGGAAGGGGCTCCAAGGTCTCCCCGGAGCCTTCTCTTCTCCAGGCTGAACCCCCCCAGCTCTCTCAGCCTGTCCTCATAGGATACACGAGAAGATGAGCCCCTGCCATCATTTTCCCCATTGAGACAAACTCAGAAAATTAGCAAAAGTAGTGGAGATTCCCAGAGAAACAGAGAAAATGGAAAGCAGGGATTGCTTTTGAGGTTAAAGGCAGACGGCAGAGGAGAACTGCCATGACTGAGATCTAATCTGCCCGTATCCCAAGCACCCACTCGCTCTTTGCTCTCCCCGAGCTCTGCGACCCCAGGGAGCGGCAGCACCTCCAGCCCGAGGGCACTGCGGGGAGAGGGAGACGCTCACAGCTGCAACTGGGGGATGCCCGACGCTATAGCACCTACAGCTCCCCGCTCACCGCCTCCACCGCGTGGCACCCAGCCCCAGCAGGACCCCACCGCTGGGCACCCCCAGCCTGCGGCAGCGGCAGGGCAGCGATTGAGCCCCGGCGGACCTCCCTCACCCGGGTGCTGAGCTCGCCGCAAGGATGCCAAGCATGTCCCCTGGCTTTAGCTGCATCCGGGCTACTTTTTAGGGCCAGAACAGTTGACGTGTTTATGTATTGCAACAAACTGAAGTGCATTGACAGTGCTACCCGGCACAGGTCACGCTCTCCTCTCCCCAGCGGCTGGTTCTTTGAATCTCGTTTCCTAAGAAAACAAGGTGTGCGTGCAATCCCGCCGGGCGAGCGTGTGCGCGCCTGCGGCTGCCAACCAAATTTGACTAAGGGCCCGAGGCTCCAGAGATAGGAGGTTCCTACATGTCTTGTGAAGACAGGAGCCAGAGAGGGGCAAGCCCCAAACGAGCCCTCACGGCAGCACGGAAGCTGCAGCGTGAACCCAGCCTTTTACAGCCACCGGAGACTCTCCTCCTCTGCAGCTGGGGCGCCGCAAGGCACGAACCTGCTGGCAGAGAGGGCAGCGCGGGGTGGGTGAAGTCTGTCTCCTCCTTGCATCGGTGGCGAGATGCCCGCCAGACTCTGGGATGGGGCTTTCCACACGGAAGCTGCGGTTACCCCACCTTGGTGCTGCCAAACTCTGCTGCCAAACACCCCACCTCAGTGCTGCTGTACGTCAGCCTCATGAGGGGCAGCAGTGGCTCTCCCTCAACAGCCCAGCACCACTGGACCCCATGACCCTGGCACCACCGGTCCCCATCACCCCAGCACCACTGGTCCCCATCATCCCAGCACCACCGGTCCCCCTGGCACCACCAGTCCCCATCACCCCCGTACCACCAGTCCCCATCACCCCGGTACCACCAGTCCCCATCACCCAGGCACCACTGGTCCCAATTACCCTGGTACCGCTGGTCCCCATCACCCTGGCACCACTGGTCCCCATCACTGCAGCACCACTGGTCCCCATCATCCCGGTACCACTGGTCCCACTGGCACCACTGGTCCCCATCACCCTGGCACCACTGGTCCTCATCATCCTGGTACCACCGGTCTCCCTGGCACCACCGGTCCCCATCACCCCCGTATCACCAGTCCCCATCACCCCGGTACCACCGGTCCCCATCACCCTGGCACCGCTGGTCCCTATCACCCCCGTACCACCAGTTCCAATCACCCTGGCACCACTTGTCCCCATCACCCTGGCACCACTGGTCCCAATTACCCTGGCACCACTGGTCCCCATCACCCTGGCACCACCGGTCCCAATCACCCTGGCACCACCAGTCCCCATCACCCCGGTACCACCGGTCCCCATCACCCAGGCACCACTGGTCCCAATTACCCTGGCACCACTGGTCCCCATCACCCTGGCACCACCGGTCCCCATCACCCCGGTACCACCAGCCCCCATCACCCCAGTACCACCGGTCCCCATCACCCTGGTACCACCAGTCCCCATCACTCTGGCACCACTGGTCCCCATCACCGCAGCACCACCAGTCCCCATCACCCCTGTACCGCCAGTCCCCATCACCCTGGCACCACTGGTCCCCATCACCCCGGTACCACCAGTCCCCAGGCCACCAGGAGCCACAGCCACTTGAGAACGAGGTTTTACCATCCCCTGGGGACAAAGTGAAAATCTCTCTCTTTTTCTAACCCTGCTGCAATTTAATATCAAAGCTTTCTTCACCCCTTCCAGCGCGCCTGGGCAGAGGGGACCTGTCTGGCTCCCGGTGCCGGTGGGGAGAGCTGTGCAGCCCCGACCCCGGGCGCATCCTCGCATCCTCGCATGCTCGCCTTGCGGCCAAGCCCGGGAGAAAACAAGCCCCAGCTGTGCCTCTTCACAGCTACCGTGACCGGGATCTTCCCCCAAAAGGTCTTGGACGAGCAGCGGGAGGGACCTGCCCCATCACCCCGGAGCCGGGGCAGAACAAGCTGCACTTCACGGCTCGGAGGTGCAAAGTGCAACAACAGGCTCCTGGCTCCCCACCCCGAGCCGGCGGC
The DNA here is from genome assembly GCF_964199755.1 of Larus michahellis. NCBI lineage: Eukaryota > Metazoa > Chordata > Aves > Charadriiformes > Laridae > Larus > Larus michahellis. The sequence goes on from NC_133908.1 coordinate 2,052,192, forward strand.
ATCGCCGTCCCGCCGCGCCGCGACCCGTTAAAATAGATAGCGCAGGTCCCGTCCCGCGTCCCCGGGGCCGGTTTCGCGCACGGGTCTGTTTATGTCTCTGCGTGTCGGCCCGCATCTGTGTTTATGTGTGTGTTTCCGTATGTGTGCGTGTGGCTCCGTGTGTGTGGCGGGGTTTCTGGGCGTGTATGGGTGTCTCTTCGCATGGGGCTTTCAGCTAACCTCTTAGAAAATGAAAACAAGCCTGGAAGCCTGGCAGCTGTTCCCCGAGCCCGACTCCAGCGCCGCTTCCAGACAGACAGTAACCGCAGGGCTGATGACCAAGCACACACGTTTCCCTTCAGGCCGTCTTAATTGCGCCGTCAGATATTCTGAAACAAAGGAAATTAAAGACTATACTGATAGCAATAAATATGTCACGGGAGCAACAAGAGGTTGTCGGCTCCCCAGGCGTCTGGGAACCGTCCCCTCCCAGCGGCGGTGGGAGAAGGGGCTCGTGGAGCCGCCGGAGCCGCGGGCATGGGACCAGGCTTGGCTGGGATCCGGCCGAACGTTGGGTGGGCATTGGCAGCGCCGCTGACCCCGGGAGAGGCCTGGGAGGGCTCCAGCACAGACGCGGGCCGGTGATGGCCACGTTGGATTTCTCATGGAAACTGGCGTAGGAACTTGCCAGGTCCCAGGATTTTTTTTTTTTTTTTTTTTTTTTTTTTTTTTTTCCCCTTGCCTTTGCCCAGATTTTCTCCAACCAGCTCCTCTGATTTCCTCCAGCTGCCTGCACGCGAGCGCTGCGCGGCGAATGCCCGGAGCCAGCCGGGCGGAGAGCTGCCGCCCCTGTCCCCCCGGGCACGCGGCCGGCGGCATCCAGCCGCAGGCAACCCCTGGGCGCAGGTTCGGTTCCCGGCGAAGCTGGGGGTGTTGGCGCAGGTTTAGGGTCTGAGCCGGATGGGGACCATTGAAACGGTGCTGGAGGATGGGAGAGCGGTGGGAAGCAGGTTTCGGAGCAGGGCCCTGGCAGCGACAGCGGCAGCAGACGGCAGGGCATGGGAACCCCTCTTCCCCCCCGCTGCCAGCTCGCGGGATGATTTGAAGACTTCAAGAAAGCCTTGATCCCACCAGCCCGGGAAACAACCTGCCGGGAAGGATGGAAAAGGCCGGTGCTCGCTTAGCCTGGAAAAGGTGGGGTGGGAGTCACAGGGGTTGCGGTGGAGCAGGGCAAAGTGATCTGTTATCCGTCATCGGAGCGTGGGACAAGAAACTCTGGGCATCAACCACGGTGAGAGACATTTCGGGGAGTTTTTCCTACGTCCATGTTGGGGATGCGCCTGTTGGAGAGCCCCGGGAAGAGGCAGGATGGGGATGCAGAGCAGGCAGCTCTCTCGCCGCAGCATCTCCAACCATCGCTCCCCAATTCCATGGACTTTCTCCCAACCTCAGCCTCCCGGCCGGGATGCACAACTGGTTTGGTTGAGAGCAGATGGAAGCGAGAGCCACTCGGAGACATCCAGGGTGAGGGGTTGAATTCAGGAGGCAGCAGAATGGCTTTGCCGGTCTAAATCCCTTCTGGAGCCGGAAGGTTTTTTTGGCTTCCTTACAGCGGCGTCCAGGCTATTGTGGGAAAGCACTGAGCACCGATCACCGCTCTGCCTCCGCTAAAGGCAGTGTCACAAGGCTCGCAGAGAGGGGCTGGGGAACCAAGTCATTTTTGGCTGAAAAACATCTTTTCATAACCACAGGGGAGGAGGGAGCCAGCTGGGCAGAAAACACAGGCAGGGCAGTTCCCTCGAAATATCCAAACTCCTCCAAAAAATAACCTGAAGTAATCACTCTCCCCACCCAGCCCTCCCCAGACCCGTGCGCGCCCGGCTGGCTCGCCGGATTCATCCCCCTTTTATCTCCAAAATCCTTGACCCTGCTCTTCACCCCTTTTGGGGCAACTTCTGCAAAGTTTGGGCCAGTTTGGGGCTGGTCCAAAAGGCAGCCGGGCTGTCCCCGCAGCACCCTGAAGCTTTTTTGCTGATGGGCAGCGTTAGAGGGCAAAGGCTCTGCAGCTTCCCTTCCCGGGACCCGGAGGGGAAGGAAATGTGGCCACCCAGGGCTGGCAGCGGCCCACAACGCTGCCAGGAGCGGTTCGACGTGCCGGCAGCCACTTCCTCTGCTCCGAATTGCGAAGCCGCTTCCTCGGGGCGTCGCGGGCAGCCGGCGGGGAGGGACGGGCCGCCCCGCGCGGGCAGGCGGCAGATGCTTCATCCCAGCCCAAAACACAGGTCGGTGGCCACCTACCATCCACGCCAGGACATGTGGATGCCAGATGCCAGCGCAGTCCTCTGGGGTCAGCCCGCAGCCCTCAGTGCGATGTGCTGGGAGACATCCAGACCTGCTCACGAGCTGGTGCTGGCACAGTTAGCTTGCAGGCCCTGTGCCTGGTCGGCAGCCCAGGACTTTGGTCCAAGCACGAAGCACGTCAACATCTGAAGTGGCAACTCTGAGGAGCAAGGGCAGGAGGGAGGCACCGTGGGAAACCCTGCTGTTCTCTGGAGCTCGGGCGTCTCTCGGCCGTGAACTGAGGTTGCTTTTGGGCTGGAGCCCCTCTGCTGGGAGGACAGGCTGAGAGAGCTGGGGGGGTTCAGCCTGGAGAAGAGAAGGCTCCGGGGAGACCTTGGAGCCCCTTCCAGTCCCTAAAGGGGCTCCAGAAAAGCTGGGGAGGGACTCTGGAGCAGGGAGTGCAATGATAGGACAGGGGTAACGGTTTCCAACTGGAAGACGGGAGATTTAGATTGGATATTACGAAGAAATTCTTTGCTGTGAGGGTGGTGAGCCCCTGGCCCAGGTTGCCCAGAGAAGCTGCGGCTGGCCCATCCCTGGAGGGGTTCAAGGCCAGGTTGGACAGGGCTTGGGGCAACCTGGGCTGGTGGGAGGTGACCCTGCCCAGGGCAGGGGGGTGGAACGAGATGGGCTTTAAGGTCCCTTCCAACCCAAACCATTCTGTGATTCTATAATTCCATGATTCTATGAAAAGAGCGGAGGAGGCTGTTTGGTGCTGCCCACCCTCGACACAGGGACGCTGCCGAGTGCCCGGATCCATGAGGATGGCTCCCTCCCAGCAGCGTGCCGCATCAGGAGGAGGATGGGAAGAGCAAGGCAGCTTCTCCTCTTTGATTCTAGATGGGAGAGCATCAGGAAACAGAGCAGCTTGGGCACCTGGGTGAGGGGAAATCCAAGGTCCTCCTCCCTCTTCGCAAAGCTGTTTGTGCATTTATGTCCCTGGGTGAAACGTTTAGCCTAAAAGCCCAAGGGCGCAGAGTCACCTCGCTCCTGACATACCAGGGAAGCCGTTCCACCGCTGCCTGCCGCGGGGCTGGACCCGCTCTGCCCCACCAACGGAGCAGGCTGCAGCCCCGCGGTCTCACGCAGCTCGGCGATTTCCATATTCCCCTTCTTCTTTCCCCAGGTGAGTCTCCGAGAAGGAACTTCCCACCAAGAACAGACTTGCCTTGCTCTCAGCGAAGGGGAATCTGCACCCTCGCTTTGCTTAAGAATTCGCTCTTACTCAGAAGGCATCAAGGCTTCTTTGTAACCTCCTGCCTCGCAGAGGGGCAGATGTTGTGGCTGGCCTCCCTCTTCCTCCCGGCCCACGCAGGTGGGTTTAGTTCCTTGCAAAGAGCTGCCTGTTCATGCGTTTCCTTAGCAAAGGTATGTTCCTTGGCTGAGGGAACGTCAGGGAAAGAGCAGGTGGGCCCCCAAGAATGAAGGACTTTTTTCCCTCCTTCCTCAGCTTAAGTAGGTCAGCACAGCCCTCCCCGCGTCCTGGAAGCAGAAGGCTGGACCTGGGGGAACCTTATCACCCTCCTTCGCCTGCCATCTTCAGAAAATGCCAGTAGAGAAGGCTCAAAAATCAGTCCCCAAAGAGCAGTGCGGCTCCTGAAGTGCCTCATGGGACTGTCCTCCCACAAATTCTCCATCAGTCAGGTTTTTCAGCGGAAAATAATCACCATAAACACCTGAAGACGACCCCAAGCGTGACGATCCCCATACATTTTCACTCCATACTTGCTCTGCTGTCATATGCCAAACCCTCGCCTTGCCACCTCTCCCCAGCCTTGCAGCCAGCCCGATGAGCCTGCCCAAGGCAGGCTGTGCTCACGGGGTCGTCCATACACGCCTCCCGGGAATGCTGTATACACTGCAGGATTTACAGGGATCAACTCTAATCTCCAGGATCACCAAACCCAAAGAAAGTGACTCTTTTTTTCTCAAAAGGCTGCAGAAATACTGAAGTCAGCAAAATTCTCGTCCTTGCTGCACCAGTAAGTGATGGCTAAACCTTATTTTAGATCAAAGGAAGACAGGAATGGCTGGATCAGGCCTAAAGCCCAGCCAGCCAGCCTCTGCCTCTGGCACTAACTCACGCCAGATGTTCCAGAGGAAGGTGCAAAAGCTTCCTCGGTGCATAGATGCAAAATAATCTGCCCTCGCATGACTTCTCACCGTCCCATACAAGGGCACAGGAGCAAGCCCTCTGGCTTTGCTAGTCAAGAGCATCGTGATGCGGTTGGGGATTCACACCAGCTCATTCAAAGACCGACGTTAGTGGGGAAAGGTCCCTTTACAGGTAACGGAGAAAGAGAGATGAAAGACTTCCTTCGGAGTGATTCAGAAGAAGAATCCATCTCTGTTCTGAATCATCCCGGGAAAGAGATGATCTCTCTTCATTGACCAAATACGGAGTTTAGGGCCGTTGGCCTTCAGCTTGACCCCTCAAACACCTCAAATTAGGGTGAATACATCACCTGAAAAGGTTTCGGCTTCAGCAAAACATCCCTTCACAGGGACTTCTCTTAGATGCCTCCCTCACATACAAAATGTCACCAGAACACACAACTGAGGTACAGACCACAGGCAAAAGTGAGACGGCATCCGGCAAAGAGCTGAGTTTAGCAAAAAAGTTCGTTTCCCAAAGCCCTGCTTCACAAGGCTCTCTCATAACATTCCAGATTAACAGAGGAAATTCCTAACAGGAATCAGGAGTTTCTATCAGAAGCTCCAGATAAGCAGCTGATGACAGCACCTTAAAGAACTGAGATCTCTGCCACATCACTCCCGGCAGAGCTGTGTGACCTCACAAGAGTCACATCCAGTTTGAATTTAAGCTTCTCCCTCTTTGTAGCGGGAATAAAGATGTTCAACCTCCTTTTCAAAGAACCTCGTGATCTGCGGATGAAATAAGTACTGATGGATTAATGGAATTCCTGTCAGAAAGCGGAGGAAATACCAATTGCAAGACACTGAAAAATCCAAGTCTGCCCACGAGCAGCATTTCCTGCCACGGTGATGCACGCAGGGCTGACTACGACACAAGCGAAGCCCTTGTGACGTAACGAGAAGGAGCTCTGGGCACGTTACCGTGAGATCACAGCAAGTCTGAACAACAGCCACGACGTCTCGGTCCAACACGGTCTCCTCGGCGGGAGAAACCCAAGCGTCCAGGCGCTGGTGGAGTGACTTCAAAGGCATCCTGACATCAGCAAAGCCACCCTTCGCATTTCCACCGGCACGGCCGGCTGCCTTGCAGGTTTGCGGAGTTTCACACACTCTGCTCCAGGAGCAATTATCAAAGCACTTGAGTCATGAGAAGCCTCATTGACCGTTACTGAGTACTTCCTTTGTCCAACGTGGAAGGATGCCCAGGCAGAAATATCTGACTTACACATCTAACTCTCTTTCCTAACAGAGCTTCTTACACAGCAACCTCTGTTGCTGGGCTATAGGGAATTTTTGTCCCGGGCTTCTTGACGTGATCCTTTTCAGACAGAAAATCCTGACTCATGAAGCCGTGACGTTGAATATACTGCTGTGTAAGGCCTGATACAATTAGACACTTGGCACCGGCTAACTCCTAATTCAGCCAAGGAGAATATATGCATTTTTGAGAACTGAATATTTTTATTTTTGACTTTTAAGCGAAAGAGAGAGGAGGGAAGCCTTAGCAATGCCTTAGTAATGAGGGTCACCCAAATACAGTCAATGTCTCCCACTGGATAGTTAAATAAGTGAAATGGAAAAATAATGGTTTTTCCTTTTCCTTTGCAATCAGTAGCCAAATATGTTGATTCTCTTCCGGAATGAGCAGCTGCCAATTTCAGAGAAGAAAATCTCTTGTAGCCAAGTAGCTCAGCTCTTACACGCTCTCCAACAGCCTGGGAAAAGGAAAGCCGGCCAGCCAATTGGCTAAAATAATTTCTGAAAATAAATAGGTAATGGCCCTCTGAAACACCGCCACCACGGCAAATTTACTTGCAAACTGACGTCTCTTTTAAAGCAGAAAATTGACACATCCGTGTCAAATCCTTGCTCACACCTGACCTCCTTCGCAGAAACATTGCGGGACTGACTGGGGGTCCGATTTCCAAGTCACCCAAAGCTTTTAAGCACACAAAGCTGCCCCCAAACTTTACGCAAGCAGCAAGCATCTTTGGCTGAGCCCATCTGGCCTTTTCCAAAACGTATAAAGATGCCGAGAGTGTTTGGTTTGTTTGGGGTTTTCTTTAGGATATTCTTGCTCAAAGCCTCAAATTAAGCTCTCTTTGCAGTACTTTGAAAATAGACAGTAAATGCTGTCAGGCGACGGGTCCAAATCTTTTTTTACTTCAGTGTAATTCCACTGCATCAGCGGGGAAACCAGGTAAAAGCCAAACAACCAGAGGCCAAAGGAAATGTTTGGTTGTGTACAGGCAACTACGCTTTGTCCAGATGTCGTGCTTACCAGTATCTTCCTTCCACCCGTCTGAAGTCCGCACTGATTCAGAACCTGGTTACCATGGAATAACACCAAGATTGTTTCGGGGGAGTTTTGCCTTGTGCTGTGCTACAGTCTCCTGCTCTTCTTCAAGTCGGGCTGCATGGAGGCGGGTGCCAAAACAAGAGGTCCTTGCCCCCTGCCCTACAGCCCCTGAGCTTGGTTTCACCCTTCGCCTGGCACCATCATTAGCCCGTTGGCCCCTGGGTGAGCCAGATCAGGCAAAGGTTCTGGCTGAAAAGCAACCCAACAAATAGGTAGTTGACCTAAACTTTTAGGAGAACAGACAGGGAATGCAGCAGTCGTATGCTACCTGTGCTGGCCTTTCCCAGCTCTCTGCTTAGGGGACGCAGCTAGGAATCACCAAAGCCCTGCTGATCTTACAGCCTAGTAGGAATGATCAATGGCAAGTAATTGCCTCCAATGAACAAGATCCAGTCTTCAATAAACGGAGGGAAAGATGCCGGGACTGGAGAGCTGTAGCAGAGGGCAGCTAGAGATGCGCGATGGTCTCAGATGCCAGGGTGGAACAGCAGAGAGGAAAAAAATAACCCTTTTTTGTGTGTAAGCCAAGCTCCTTCACTCTGGAAATAATAGTATTTCACTCTGGAAATAACAATAATGTTCATTAATAAAACTCCATCCCACTATGCTGTTTTATTAATGCTGTGGAAGCATCCATAAACATCTGACAAGATAAAAGCCCTGTAATGGCACCTCCTGCAAGAGCTCATGAGAGCTGGTTCCTGCCCCCAAAGGCCAGCGCTCCCTACAGGGGAGGAAGAGTGGAAGGGGGGGAGTCCTTCAATGAACCACTGAACGCCCCCAACTAGGGCATGCAGAGGGGTCTCCGCGTCCCAGTGCTGTGCCTCGCCCACAGGGACACGCAGTTTCGATTTGCTGGTTGGACTGAACTTTTAAGAAAAAGTATTCAGGGACAAAAAGCAACTGTCCCCCTGGCTCTCCTGACAAGAGCCTGACCCGCGGCTGCGTCTCTACCACCTGCTCGGGCTGACATTCACGGTTCTGAGGCTGGCAGAGGCTCGGGCAGATTCTAGCCAACTCCAAATGCCACTTTGTTTTCTAAAGATACCATTTTCCTGTGTTTTAGACAGTCTTACCCTCAGTTACTGAAAAACGGTCTGTGTGTGATTCAAGGTCAATTTACTGCACAAAGGACTTGGTTTCCTGTTATCAAGCCTAGACTTTCATCAGAATAAACATCCCCTCACTGCACGTCCTGTAAAGAAATACAAGTAACATGAACGGAATATATCATGACATGCTTGTAAAAGAAACGGTACCTTATATTTGCCTACCACATCCCCCTTCTCTCACCCGTATGTACTTTCTCAAAGTTCTCCGGGGCAGGTCTTGGGTGCTTTCTTGTAAATAGCAGCAACAGGCCTTGAACCCTCCTGAACGATGCTGAAGGGTACGTCCTCTGCACAACAACGATCCCCCCCTTAAAAAGGTGTTCAATGCAGAGCTAAACCATCCATCAGCTAATCGTCCGACAAGAAAACATCACGATGCTAGCCTTCCAAAACCAACCACGGCCAAGGAAATGGGGACAGTTGTATTATTTCTGTTACAACTGGACCATACGATCACCATGTTGAATCCACGGATATTTTTACAGCTAGGGTATCTTAATTCCTATTTTTCTAGTGTATAAATGACAAACTCCACAGCAAGGTATTTAGAAGACGTCACAAGATGGCCAATGCATTCTGCATTAGAACAGCGGGTCATTGATGCTCTGGGAAATGCCATACGGGCCTGTCTGGCACACAGATGCCAGGAGTTTTCCTATGGAAAACTCCTGTGAGGCTTCGGAATCTCAGGCTCCGCTTCAAGGAAAGATATGCGTGCCAACCTGACTTAAATTAGCCCTGGAAACTGCTTATGGAAAATGTGCCAGCTCAGATGCAAATCCCTCTTACTTGCCTCGTGATGACAACAAAAGCCTGCTGAAATTTTACTCATCCATTAACAAAAAAGACTTTGCCCAGTGACACACGTGGGTGGGATTCCAGTAGGGTGACATTATGCTTTTGGCACGAGGATCTTGGCCCCCAAGAATGGCAACCCTGTGGCATGACAAATGCAGGCACTCCACTACAGCAGGCCACAACCACATACTTTACCTGCTGACTCAAGAGGAAGAATGCAGAACCTACAAACATTAATGTTTCAGCCAAAATCCCGAGATGCTAATCTCACAGAACAGTTCTTCAGGTAAAGATTTACGATTAAAATTATACTCGTGAAAATACTAGCTGATTTCTGATCACATTTATAGCAAGGTACATCCAAGGTATTTCACTGGTATCCCTTCAGAAATCCACTGGAGGAAAAAAAATGATCGCTTGGCTCATTTGGACAGCTTTACAATATGACTTTTGTATTACCACATGGATAGAGGTCCCTCCGCGCTCCACTGAAATCAACGGCAAAACTCAACTCTCCTGTTTTAAGCATGAGAGAATCTTCGTTTCTTCTACTCCTGCGTCGTGTTTCATTTCTTCTCTCTGCCCTCCTCCCAAAACCGAAAGCAGCAGCGATCAGATCAGAAGATTTCCTAGATCACTCGCAGCAGTGGAAAACATGAAAGAATCCTCAGTTTTCATGTGAAAAACGAGGTGTGACACCTGTCCATAAGATTACTGTGCAGTACCAGGGGCTGGGGTTATTTTCTGGTTGAGGACAGCGTATTTAAGGATGTGGTCGAGACAATGCTTTTTCCGCTTGACTTTCAGTTTGAAACAGAGATACTACTCTTCTTGTTAAACACTATCCCAGAAACAAGGAACGATTTTTAGAAGCACCGCCAACCTGTTTGTGGCTCGTCAGGTTAAGGATATCCACATCACATCTATTAAAAAGCCTGTGGTCACGATAAATGAGAAAGGTTTCCCCTTCTTCACCGATTTTCTGAAAAACCCCGTGAAGCATTCACTTTCCCCTTACAGAATGTTCCCAATATTCTGGTTTTTAGAGCAGCTTGTAATCTTAATTGCTGTTTGTATCTTTGGGAGATCAAAGGGAGGATGTCTGTGATTCTTTGTATTACTCACTGTTACATTAGCACAAAGATCACATATTCATTTATTTTGGTTTAAGAGGTAACAGTCTCCTTTCACTGCACGCACATAATTACTGTAAGCATTCAGGGGACTTGCCAAATGATGCATGGGGGGAGGAGGAGAATCTTTGAAGAAAATTGTTCAAACGTAGTTTAGTTCACTAATTGGCAAGGGACCGTTACTAACGAATTGCTTCTGTTTTATGTCAGTAGTGAATCAAGTTGATGATGTGTAACATACATTAAGTCAGTTAATGAGCATTAACTAGAAATGCGACTGAAACACAAGAAAAAGGTTTTTTCACCTTTAGCTAGCCAAGCAGAATTGCTAATAAATAAAAGGATATGTGTAAGTGGCTTATATGATTCCAATCTGCAGTGGAAAGACTTTTCTTAGAATCTGATGGTAACCACAAGTTTGTGGGAGAGAAAAATCAGACGCTTACTGTGGCAGTTCATCACAAGGTACTTTATTTCTAACCAAGCCTGAAATGAAAATGACTAAAAGCCATTACCGTAAAATAGCTGATTAGAAGCCAATGTGAACTGAGACAGTGAGTCTCTGGCCATGGCTACAAGACCAAGACATCGCGCAGTCAACTAAGCTGTGGATTTACTTGGTGGTGTCTGTGTGCACACTCGCACTCTGTGGTAACGCAAGACAGCTTACTTGGCCTTCGTTGTGGGACAAGTCACTTTGCAACGTCCAGCGTGCACCAGGCGAGCTGGCATGTCCCCAAGCCTTGTGGTATCATGTGTATAGGAGAAAGATTAACTTGTTTGAGTAGCCATAATCACAGACACGGTTGATTTTCTTCTATACGCACAACACGACAAGGCTTTGGGTGCAGGCAGGAGTCAGTGGGCTGGAGGAATATGGAAGCCACACAGCCCAACAGTGCCAGGGCAGAGCTTTCAGGTCAAGGCAGGTCCTGAGCTGTAGCTGTCCTGCGAACGCAGGCCTCCTGTGGATGTGCAGGCGTGAGAGCAAATATCATTACAAAATCTGGCAGAAGGAAGATTTCTGGTTTGCTCTGGCATGTGAACAAACTGGCTTATTAGGCCACAGGTGCAAAAATGAGAACACAGGACTGAAAGTGAGGATAAAATGGAGAACTCTCATGTTCTACAAGTTTTGTGAAATCGGCATCGAGCCACGAAACCTGCCAGACACTGCTGCAGGCTCAGGGACAGGCAGTGGTCGGTCTGCCTTGGGCCGAGTAAGGACAGCTGTGGTATTAGCATTAGGACTGCAATGCATTACTCAGCTACCTGGAGAAGGAGGTCGACTGAACATCCAGGGGTGTTCCGCTTCAGCATTATCTCTACCCGATCAGCCAGTTCTAGTCTGGCTTTCAACTCTGTCAGGTGGCCAACCAGCGTAAAAGCACAAGAGAGATGCGTCAATCCCCACCTTTTATCCAGTCAAGGAAAGATCACTGTTTCAGCAGTGAGGAAGATCCCTGATGTCTGGAGCCAACTTGACGCACTGCCACAGCAGAAGACATCACCATATTACTGGCGACAGGGAACCTGGTGTGTCACGTGATGGCACCGGTGGCCAAGGCCCTTCAATCAGATGCCCTAGACGCTACGGGCCAGGTGATCCTCACTGCTTTCTACAGAGCTGTCTGACACGCACCAAGAAAGAAACACCTTACATCCAAAACCACTGCTGCTCCCCAAGTCCTCTGCTGAAATACCTTTGCTGCATAGCTGAAACGTAACATCAGGGATGCTGCTACACTACTGGGTGCATTACTCCGGTGTACTCTAGTGCTTTTATTTCCCCATCACCGAAGATTGGAACACTTCAGGCAATCAGCATCACATTGGGAAGCGAGTGCACTACATTCCCTTCTTCACTGTTTCATATTTCAGTATCTCTTTCGCGATGTGCGTAAAGTAACGCAAAGGCTGTTCCTTGAACACCTTTCTTAAAATGTCTAAGACCAATTAAGACCATTTTTGCTCCTCCTCCTCCAGTAACAGCCATTAGGTCTTGACAAGAGTTCTTGCCAGGCAACCTACATGACACAAAGCACAGCACCTTTGCTCCAAGGGACACAGACATTTTTTTCTTTTGTTGCCGCTGTTGTTGTTCTCCTTACCTCTATTTGAAACCACAAGGTACCTGTATTAAAGTTAAGTTTTAAATGTGGTGTATTATTTCAACACAATTTATATCGTACAACTGTCTAAGCCTCTTGGCACATGGTGGGTTGCTGTTTTAGAAATAAGCTGATAATACAGTCATAGCAACACTACTTGCAGAGTCAGAAAAAAACACTTAGCACCAGCAGAAAATGTGAATAGATTACTTTATCTCTGTATTCAATATAGATAAACACCCTTCTCTGAAAAAAAATCTATGCTCCGGAAACAGTAGATAGGATGAAGTTAAGCACAATCTAGCGAAGCATGCGACTTGTTGCTTGCTGGCATTGATACCTCAGAGAGTTCATCTTGAAATAGTGCCATTAAATATTGATGACATATGGGCAAAGAACAGTCCCGCCACAGAGGAGGAAATTCAGCCGGGGAGTGGGTGTGGAGGGGCGTGAGAGAGACGGAGAGAAAGAAGCACACAGACACCATTCACATGGAATCATAAATGCTCAGCTTTAGAATATCAAACAAGTGCTGTTGGTCGACATTGTCGTGACAATTATGGCACTTGCTGTCTCTTCGCAATCCAAAGTTTGCGCTAGACAAATAAACATGCAGAAGTACACGCGGTATGTGGAAGAGTTAAATATTAGAAGACTTTACTAGTCAGATGACAATGCAAACTCACACCTTCCAAAATGTATTGTGTGTCAGAATGAACATCATTTCCTGCCTTCCAGAAGCAGCTTCTCTGGTTCACTGACCTTCCTTTTCTTCTTGGGTCCTGTTACCTCTTCCTGGCTAAACGCAAGGTTCAGGCAGCTTATCTGTAAGAACCATCAGAAACAGTGATCATTCTCACGGTGCAGGCTCCTGCTAGATGAGTCAAGGAATACAACTTCCAAAACTACAATGTGTTTTCTTGGATCCTCTCGGGTTTGTTCAGTGTGATCCTGTTCTCCAGAAAAGGAATCAAAATTAGAATACTGGGTGGAATTGGGACTGTAAGATTTGTGAAAGCAACAGGTTCAGCTTCAGGGACAGAGGATGGGACTGGTGACACAAGGAACAGAACCCATCTCCCCATCGCCAGCAAGGAGACCTTTGAGAAATGTAATAGCTTACAGGGCACAGCCTTTTTCACCAACCTCAGATAATCATAAAAGTATGCAAAAGAAGGTGGGCACACGTCAAATTTGTGGTCACTGGAAACAGCCTTTCAGGAGGAGACATACAATACCTCTATTCGTACATCAGGGAAATTCAACACAAGGTGGTCGATCTCAGACTTCCAAGACTACCTGTGAGTCTGCGAAAAATAACTTAGCAAAGCAAGCGTTTTTTCCAAGAGGCTTAACTTCCCTCTAGAAAGACGCAAACCTCCCTCTTTTGAGGGGCCTAAAACCCAAAAGGTTAAAAACCACGGATAAATGTATGTTAGAATATAAATGGGTCAATGGTACAGGCAATTCAGACAGACCACAGAGAGACGGACAGCCAGAACAACAGTTGAAGCGTTGGCTGTGCCAAGTGACAAGCTCACTTATTCTTGTTATCACATAACGTATTTGCATTTTCACAATAATCATCTGGAGCTGCGGAGAGTAACGTGTGTTGTTGCCCACCCAGAAGGGACAAAGCACACAGTCTGGCAATGTAACCTCTCTTGCTCTCACTGGAACTCAGCTGAAGGGACACACCACAGCTCACCGCTTCAACTTGGCCTCCAAAAGAAAGTTCATTTGGAGGAAAATAAGGTGAATGAAGATGGAAAAGAGTGCCAACCGAGTTCCTGCTCCAAAACAGGAGTCCTTTACTCCGGTTTCATCGTAAAACATGAGGAATCCCGTCACTGAAGCAGGATAAACAGAAGGAGTTAATAAAGAGCTATTCCAGAATGCATCCTGGAGACAAGCACAAGGTCTCCAGATTACAAGATGTTGTCATTATAGAATTCCCCACTCACGTCATCAAGGCTTGCTTTCTCTCTGACCTTGGTATGAGGCTTCGGTAATCTCTACATAGCAATGGTCTTTCTAATGTGTGAAATAACTCTGATTGTGAATTAACAGCAAAATAATTTGAAACCACCTCACTTCGCCTCTCTATCATGTTTCAAATTGTTTTTCCTCCCCTCTTCCCTCCTCTTCATTATGAGCAACACAATATTGCTTAACGCAGAAAGTACAATTTCCTTTCCATAAAAACAGAGAAAACAAGAATCTGCCAAAGTGGGACGGGCAGGTTCTCCTTCATCCTGCACACTCAGGCTGACAAAACTTCCAACGCTGCCCAAGGCGTGTTTGCTTGAGGAAAGAGTGATGAGTGGATCTCTCTGTTACAGCTCCTGACCTGATATCCAGCTGCTCAAACTGGCATTTTAGGCAGTTATTTACTTTCCTTTCCCTGGCATCGTTTTAACCTGTCTGCTTCCTTTTTTGAAGTAAAAGGCCCAGAGGGGGGAAACACTGCTTCCAAAATCTCTCCAGTGCTAACACAGCTGCAGGGTTTGTACCCTGTCCTGCTGGCCACACAATAAAGCAAAGCCGTGATCCCCACTCTCCCGGCCCCAGTTACCTGAATGAGGCAGCTCTATTTCTATTTTAGCCTAAACCGCATAACGAGAGCATCAGCTACAGTTGGTGCTTTTATTTCCTCTGTTGAGGAACGGACCTTCTGCAGCACAGGCAACTATTCCGTAAAGTTTTTACTCCTTTGCTATTCCCTCCTAACTGTTCGGCATGCCTACTTTTGAGGCAGGAGAAACAGCCACAACAAGCAGCTGCTCACGCAGATTCCACTGCAACTCTGGCGGTTTTCCTCCCCTTTACCCCTGGCAGCATGACCACCTAGCAGGAACCTGAGATGAGAAAGGTAAAAACGTCTGTGCAAGCCATCAAGTGCTCTGAACAAGCACTATTCAGCTATTGAATGAATAAGATGTCAACTGTGTGAGGTATTTCACCGAAGCCAGCATGTCCTGTCCTGCCCCTGCTCAGCTACACGTTCACGTAGGAGCTCAGAGCCAGGAACAGACCCCAAGTCCAACTTCCAGGTCCCATCCTTAACCAAATACTCAAGCTTCTTCCCCAGAAATGTTGGCCTAAATGGGATTAAGTCTGATCCTACGTATGTTTATTTGACTGTAACCAAAAAGTAAACCTCTTAAACGGTGTGGTGAAAAGCAGGAAATCCCTCCCATTGACTAAACATACAATCAAAGCCTCTAGAAGTTGATTAATTCTAATTTTTCCCATGTACTGGGATGCCTGACTTAGAATGACTGATGGGAGAGCTTGCGCTGTATGAGTGTTGGGTCTTTGGTCTTACACAACCACTACAGGCCCTTGGCTCACTGATGAGCCAGGTGCTATAAAAGCATATAGCACAATGCCCAGACGCTTGCACGCGTGCCCTGCAAAGGGACCATGGTGACAACAGGACAGTTGGACAAGTCCAGGTCAAGTAGCAAAGACGGGAACAGACCCGTGACCTCCTGACTCTGAGTCCGAGGTGTAGGTCTGGGTCTAGGTCATACCATGAACACACAGTGAGTCTGAATCTCCTGTTTTACAACACTGCACTACGTGTAAAAAAAGTTATGTGCTGCCGCAGAATTTTGCTGTAAAAATACAGCTAACTTGTGAATCATACAAGTGTTACTAATTTCTGGCATAAAACTAACAGGACAGCTGCACATTGTCTGGAGAAGATATCAGGCTAAAAATAGATTAGACTTAGATTAAAGCCTTCCCAAGGCAGACTGGTGGATGAAACAGAACGAGCAGACCACAGATACTCTGCTATTCTTAGATAGACAAAATCAGGACCTAGTTTTGTGCTCTGCAATTTTCAATCCCCAGTGTCCCCACGTATTCCGGCCAAAAATTCCCAGCATAAATCGAAGCAAATTTACAGCTCTTCTGACATGTGTTTTGCTTCCCAAGGCATCCTATGCAGAAAAGCTAAAATTGCACAAGAGCATTCGACTGTGTCCCTCTTTGTCCCTGGCCTGCCCCATGCTGAGGTTTGGCACTTGGCAAATTTTTGCCCTCGGAAGAGTTTCCTTTGTCAGGGACACAGAGCGTTTAGTTCGGTACCTTGTAACTATCCCGACACATTCAGAAGCACATTAATGTCAAAAGAAGTCCAATTCCATCAAGCGAGCCAGAAGAATAAGGACTGAGATACAAGACTCAACTGCTGAAAGAAGGCACGATGATCCTCAGGTGTCTGGGGACATCTATCATCACCAGGAAACTTTAATCAGAGAGAGCCAGTGCCTGATGTATCCTGTGATTTCAGCTGCAGCTACCATTGACTCGATAGCAGAGCAAACATCTGCCACTTCCAAAAATCAAGCCAGTCACTCTTTAAATTGATCTCCTAAGACAGGAGGCATCCCTGGTGAAAAGCCATTTCTCTCAAGTTGAAGGCCATAATTCCCGTCCACTGACAGTTGGCTGCTCCATGCTCCCCAAGCATAGCGAAAATCCAGGTTCACAAGGTACGTCATGGTGTGCAGTGAAAGGACAAGAGGAAATGGACACAAACTGAAATACAGGAAATTCCATTTTAACATAAGGACAACCTTTTTTTACTGTGAGGGACATCAAATACTGGCACAAGTTGTCCAGAGAGGTTGTAGAGTCTCCATCTTTGGAGATATTCAACACCTGACCGGACAAGTTCTTGAGAAACCTGCTCCACTTCACCCCGCTTCAAGCAGGTGTAGGCTGGACATGATGAATTCCAATTGTCCCTCTGACCTCAGTGATTCTGAGAAGGCAGGACAGCGGTTAAACGCTCACCACAGGGCTCAGCACTGGTCTCATATCAGTTTCCAGTAAAGCGATCGTACTGACATCAGTGGAATTAGTCCTGATTTCATCTGTATGAGAGGAGGAGAATCATGTTGGTTAGCATGAAAGCCAATTTACGCAGGTGGAAGAATGAAAGACACTCACTGTGGTGCTTCTGTGGAAACTTGCCACATTTTTCTCCCCAGGAAGCTATGCCAACACATCACTGACTACCACTAGTCCTCTTCCTTTTCCATAGCTCACTGTTAAAGTCTCTGACATTTAACGCAATTTCTTTTTTGCAAACTGGAAGACTCACAGGCCTATTCTGTACCTCACAACGCTTGTAGCGTTTGAAGGAATAATGAATAGATTTTTCCAGAGTGTAAAAAAAAAAAAAAAATTCTTCAAAAATACCCGATGAAAAAAAAATTTATCGGTCCTTCTCCTTATAACCTCTTCCAGGGCCCTCAGTCACCCTGTATGCTGCTGTGCTGGCCATTCTGACTGCAGGATCACAATCCAAATCGCCTCCCGAAACTGGAAGCCTTCCTCCTGTAAGATCACAGCGTTGTAACTGAAGAGGCGAGAAGCAATGGACACTCTTTCTGCCTACTAGGCTGCTACCCAGCTTAGTCCCTCATGGGATGTTAGATCTGTCCAACCTTAATTTATGCAGCTTTCTCTAGAGGGTCTGGTTGCTAGCATGTACGTTATGAACGCACGTAAAAGCAGCCAGCGCAGAAGCTCCACATCTTCCCGCAAACGTCCCTAGGGTAGCTGTCAGGATATCTGAGGGCGCAAGGGTTAAATCTCCCCGGATCTGCGGGGTGATGTGGCTCACCTCTGAATGAAGAGATCACTCGGAAACTGTTTCCTACACACTAGACAGGGATAACTCATGCAAGGGATGAATGGCCCCAAGATACAGCTAAGGATCTGACGTGAATTGAGAGAAGCCAGGAATTTCCTGACCTCCCTGTCTCACTCCTCCCAGAATGGCCTGAGCTCACAGGAAGGAGAGAGGCAAGCTCATCTCTGAATCTTTCTCTCTTCATTGTTTGGGTCTGTGTAGCCTCAGCTGGTTTGGAGGAGAAAATGTTCTGGGAACTTCTCATCAGATACAGCTCTCTTGATAGACAGTTAGAGATAAACCTTTCTTTTTTTTTTTTTTTCTTTTCTGCAAAAGTTCAAGATAATGACATTGCCACAGAAAAATGCTTTCCTATAGCTCTGCAAATGGCAGGCTTCACCCTTCAACTGCTTTCTGTCATGGCAATTTAAAAAGTGTTTTGCCTGGGAAAAATCAGACAACAAAGGTCTTGGTCTCCAAGCTGTTATTCTGCGATTGAATCCACTTGCGCTGACCTTCACTTTCAGACAGAAGCTGTGTACAACACGGAAGCTCAGCAAAGGCACACAAATCAGGATGACCATGGCCCTGGGCACCAAGAGGACACTGATCACTGTCAAACACTGCAGATATTACTCACAATGTGTCATTCCTGAAAGACTGTGTTCACACCGGCTTCCATCACTGACCTAGTCCCTTGGAGAACCAGGACGGGGCCAGGTAGCCAAGTCTTCTGCATGGGAGCAGCAGCTGGAGGCTAGACAGGCTGTCCTCTGAGGTCTGGAACAGCACTGATTTACAACATTTAGGTATGAAGCTCTCCCTAGACACCTAATTTCCAGACAGCTCCAGTTAAGAGAGCTAATCCGCATGGCAGGAGTATGCCTACAGCAGGCAGCGAGTCCCAGTGCAGGGACCCCTGAGCTACCATTGATCCAAACTGATTATGTCCACACAAGGCCAAGCGTCAACAGCTTCCTCGTGTCCCACAGCGGCCTAGTAGGACAAGCATGGCCAGTCTAGCAGCATAAGCAGTGTCTGGCGCTAGCTAATGAAGCCAGACACTTGGGAGGCAGAACTGACTTGTGCTGTGCTGATACGGCCACGCCATTCCCAGCTCCGGTGCAGGCTCGGTCAGGGGCGATTCAGGGCTCTCTGCACGGCTGCTTCGCTGTGCAGTGAGACTGTGCTCTAAGGACCACCCCAGAACTTCAGCCCACAGCTTCCTGATGGGAGATAAAAGCCTGCAGAGGCGTCCACATGGTCAGATTTTACTCATCTTCTAGTTCTGTTTCATTCCAAATTCATTCCACTGCAACGTTTGCTTACATGAAGACAAAGCTCACCAAATTCAATTTGCAGGACAAGGACATTAAAGGACTCACAAAAGGATAAAGGAGTACACTGAAGAGTTCAAGAAGTTATCTTAAGTTCAGTGCAGGACCCCGCTGTCATCAGCAGATTTCTATAAGCTAAACCAACGGGCAGCAATTCCCTATTTTACCCCACTCTTCACAACTCCTGGAGTGCCAGTGGAAAGTAGCAAGACACAAAGATAGCACGCTGGGCCAAATCCTTGGCTGATGCAATCAGAAAAACTCTCCCGAAGTCAGCAGAGGTAGGCTAATTTACATGCTGGTGTCTAACTCTGGATGATTAAGTACAGAGATGCTTTGCTGGGAAAGGGCAATCTCTCATTTGATCCTAAGTATCATCAATCATGAGATTGCAGATAACAAGCCCGTTGAGTACATGTAAATTTTTCTCCCATCTGAAAAGGCCTCTGTCGAGACTCTCCGTGGCCGTTACCAAAGGCCAGTTACAGTTTTCTAACTGGACAGGAATAGCTGCTTCTCTTCTGGCAGATCTGCATCCTTTGCCTCTTCCATGTTGATTAGATAAAAATAAGCCTTTAATACTTCCATTCCTGGTTTTCCTGAAGAGCTATAGGTCAGGAAGATAATGACCAATAAATTCAGTTCCAACAGCACAGTTTTTATTTTTGATAACCAAGGAACCGGAAAGAATAAAGCAGTTCGCTGGAGATGAAGAACAGGAATGGGCTCGTCCACATTTCCAAAGGCAACTTGTGACTGCGGGTACCACATTTTTGAACTCAGCACTTCTTGAATATCAAATCCTTGTACAGATATCAAATTCTGGGACCCTCCAAATTGTTTGTGCTAGTTCTGAAAATGTTGGCCTGAATGTTTAACTGTACAAAGAGCACCTTTAAACCCAAGTCCCTGAGGTGCTGCACCATGGACAGCTGAACAGCCAACACTGCGCTGCCACCAGAAGGGCAGGTCTCCCTCCAGGACCCTCTTTGCCCGTTCCTCGCCGTCCAGTTTTGCCTGCTCCCTTACGGTCGTGCCAGTAGGTGAGCGATCATTCTGTCAGTTCGTTCAGGGGCATCTTCTTCTGGTGGAAACCTAACACTCAAAGCCACGCACTAGCACTGCAAGTTTAAGGGCTCACGGCTGCCCAAAAAAATCAGACCTCCATGGCCCAGGCTAGGCTGTTTCGCAGGGCCCCTCCCACAACAAGCTGATTAAACTCCAAAATCCAGGAAAAAAACTAATTCACTTTGGAGGCCTTACAGCTCCTTAAAGCAGAGGGCTTCTCCAAATATACCTGACAGTGGGCAAATGCTATTGCTTGACTGTACTGTAGTCTGGATAGCAACAAGGTGTTCTCATTCCCACCCCAACAGGACTGCTCCTGCCCATCTTACCTACACTTGACCCTGTTAGATAATACCTAACTCAGACTTCCCATCCACCCAAGCTTGTCCTCATTTTTTAAGACAAACTTCACTCATCAGTTTGGCTTCCTGATTCAAGTGGAATACACAATGGTCATTTGTCTTAACCACTTCCCTCAGAAAAGAAGGGAAAGTCCCTCTCATATGGAAAATAGTGTCAAATTTTTATTAGCACTGGCTTTACAATGATGATCTGCACTGTTTAACTAGTGACCTGACTTTGTTTTTCCCTAAAGTGACTGAAATATTAGCCAGCTTCTAAGCTATGGTGGTTTAAAAAATAGTATCAAAGAATACATTAAAAAAAACCCTCTGCCATGCAGCATCTACCAGGCAGAAGGCTTGAGATTATGTTTTTTTAAGTCTTTGGAAGCATTCAATGGATAAAGTGACTCTTCCATTTTTCAGCAACTAATGCTGTTTCCACCACCTTCAGACACTCGCACTATTGCTACCGTATTCTAATGAAATTCACATGCTGCAAGAGAGAGGTGTCTGGTGCTCTGCTTACAGTCGTGACAGACCCGAAAGAATGTCAGAGCGTGAATCAGTAGGACAACCACGAGTTACAAACAAAAAAGCCTCCTGTTTTCACACAGACGACAGAATAAACAATGATCAGAAGGAAACTGGAGGATGTGACACAAAAAAAAATGTGGTTAAAGTTTGAAAAATACCAGCCTATGCACAGAAGTTCATTTCTGAGATCCAGAGTCAAGGCAAATACTTCACAGATGCCTTTTGAATGACATGTTAAGTTGAAGTCTCCAGTTGCTGTCTGGGTTAGACACCCCGGGATTCTTTTCAACAGAGGCGGGGAAAATTTTAGTAGCAATTTCCTACTCATTAACTTATCCTGTAAAGATTCAATTTCTGAACATCCAAGTTCACACGATTTTCAACTAATTTGAATGGGAGGAGGATCAAGTGGCAAGTCTGGTGCTATTCAGAGATCTGCCCTGTCACTGAAAAAAACTCTGCACAAGGCCATGAATTCGAGTTCTGCTTCTGACTCAGGGTTTGGCCTGGGCAGCCTTCAGGATGGAATTAATTTCACATAACTTTATTTATCTAAAATTACATGTCTGGTCTACCCTAGTTCTTTGGGTTGCCCCAACAACCACTGCAAAAGAGATCAGCACCTCCAGGGGATAATTCTTCCTATCCTAGAGAGGTAGCCAAAAAGGGATAGGATCCAGTAAGTACCTGTGACTCACATGTGAAGATAGTCTGGAAGCAAGAAAGGAGAGGTGAAGACCACGTTAGGCAACAGACAAACACATCCTTCAAACCAAACACAGGGTGGTGATTTCAGAATCTTAATCCAAAACCACACACAGGCAAACCAGCCTGGTTGGGACACCGATACGTTTAGTCTGCTTGTGTAATTCACAAGTGCCAAATCCAGAGAACGGGACACGATTCTTGTATTGGATGTATGAAATAAGCTGACCATGGAAAGTTTCTTCTTTCATGCTTATATCTCTACGCCCTAGGACTTTGTAGCCTCTATGCAGTTCGATACCATACCATAAATCTACTAATGTTAGTTAAATCTTGTGCCATCCTAAATGACATAGTGTTCTGTGGCAATGAATTCCACCTTGCCTGGCATATCTTAGAGCCACTAAAATTTGCTCACCTTCTGAGATGCCCTTGAGCAAGGCATCCTGCCCGTCTCCTTCATCCCTGTCGTCATCTCTCCACCTACAATCCAAACATCGTATCAAAATTAGCTCTGAAATTAAAACTCTAAATTTAATTGAAAAAAAAAAATAATCCAGAAGCCTGACTAAACCGCTGTAGCAAAATCCCATGTCTGATCTGAAAGTGTGTAACCTTTGGCAGTGCCAACACCAGCAGTTTATTCCTGGAAACACAGATTTCAGAATAAAGTGTCATCTGAACATGCAACACATCTACTTGCAGCAGCTCCTATCAATTATACTTAAACTCAATTTTAACCTGGCTTCCTAAAAAAACACAGCTTATGCCTGCATATGCTCTATTCAAGTGGAGGGGCGGGGGGGGAAGGAGGGGAGCTGACTAATAACTATAGACCTCATTAGACAGTTTCAATAAAATTTGATGAGGGGTCCCAAAGCAGCACGGTTTCGTGAAAACAGGCAACCGGTTAAGATCCTGCTAAGATCCTTTTCCCACAGCGGAAAAAGTGGCAGTATGAGTTCACCCCTTATTACTCATCGGAGAATCTGCAGGAGAAAGACCTGAAAAGGTGACTTCACAGGCAGACAGGCCTCTCTATTCCACTGCCCGGGGATCTCAGGAATGCTATTTACCATTTTGTCACTAGATGGTATTGTTCCACAGGCTATATCTGAGAGCCTCAAAGGTCAAATACAGCATGGCATATCAGATGCTAGGTTGACTGAAGTGCGAGAACAGGCTTTTTTTTCCTGTATTTTCATGTATGTTTTCATATATGGAAGTCATTAGCAAAATCAAACTGTAACAGCTAAAGGAAAAGAGCTTTGGTGAAAATGTAGATAACGTAGCTCAGTATTGATGAACTGCGCATTTCCTCTGTATCTGAAAAAAAAAAAACGCTGAGATAAAGAGGTGGAAAGAAATTGATAAAAAATTGAATGTTTTTGTTAACAAAACAAGCATATACAACAAGCTCTTTATTATAGTTCAATCTGATGTGACAGAATTCAAATAGCCTGGCAAACTCTCTTCACCCATTTCGCAGTGAGCGAAACCTAAATATTAAGCTAGCACAAGCTCCTTCAATTTTGAAACTGGTCATTTACCTGTATCTTGAAGGTAAAAAGAAGATGCTTCCGTTTTCCAGCCTGGATGGGTGTCACTTTTGTTCTCTCCATGTTCACTTGAATCTGCTCTGACAGGTAGAGGATGATTCTGGAAAGCAAATGATGCTTTGTCTTAATAGTATAACCTAAAAAATATGCCCAGGTGGTACATACATAGACCCAGCACTAATAGGGATGAGATTTTCACAGCTCCTCAGTGTCCAGGCCTTCCTCCTCCTGAGCCTACAGGTCTTTCAAGAGAGTAATCTTCCAAGAAAAGACGGAATTCTGACCTAAATAGCTTCCTGTCTTCAGGAGTTAATTACGTTGGAGTGTATTCCCTGACACCGACCACCTAAAGTTAAATTGTCAAGTCTGAGCTACCAGTCAGACTTCTGCCCCTTCTGTCATTTTGGAGAGGCACCACCAGAGGACCATTCATTCCAGCCTGCCTTGGCGTCTAAGGAAATTATCTGAATTACCTGCTAAAGATGCCTCCTCCTCTACTAAGTGCGGAGAGCGGCCTAGAGAAATCAGACACAGCACACAACTTTTAAATGGCTAGAGGTAAGTGGAAAGAATCCCACTTAACTACACAGTGGAACATGGCTTAATCCCGAGAAACACCAAGTGGAAATGCAAAACTCTTTGCAATTTTCTCCATTTTGTGCATGTCCATGTAGGAATGTGCGTGTGTCTACGCGCACATGTGTTGTGTGTGTGTGCACACGCATGTGCCGTGTCTCTCTGTACAATCACTGCCCTCTTCTGGGAGAACATACTAGAGTCACTACGTCAGTGGATATGCTGGAGTGAAATTCCCTTTATGTCTATAGAATTCCAGCCTCCGCGTTCAATCTGCCGGAGCGCTGCTGCCCTACACAAGCTAAAACCCTCAATAAACTAGGATTCTGAGAAAATGCTTTCGATGGAGAGTTTTGCTAGATAAATGCCATTCCTCCAGCAAGAACCAAATAGAGCTGTTTCTATACCTTTGTGCTCCCGTCCTCTTCATCACAGTCTAACCCTTGATGGGAGATCTCAGTAGGTCCATTCTTCTGGATCAGGTTGCTTTCAACTGTCCCCATTCTTTTCTTTTCGGTTGTCACTCTCACTTTCATGAGGTGGAACCCAGTGGAGACTGACCCTACTCTCAGGTTGACAGGTTCGCCATCAAAAAACAGGTCACCAGGGCTGCCATCTTCCTTAAAGCCTGGGGGCTGGTAATCGTTGGGAGTTACTACAAGAAAGCACTGATGTCAGAGAAATCAAGTTCCATCTCTCCTTAATCTGATTTTTAAAGAACAAGTGTATACCAGCCTCACGTAACAACATCAACTACTAAAAATATTCTGGGTTTTTTTTTTCCAAGAGGAAGGGAGAGAATGCAAAGGAAAAAATGAGCTGAGCAAATGTTATCAGGGACCTCAAAGAAATAATGACTTTAGGATGCTGAGATACCATTAATGTGCTCAACTTTCTGGAGCAGAACCTGATAAACGCAGGATGCCTTTTCCTTAAAAAAAACAAACACAAAAACCGTGAAGGAGAAGGACGTGTCCTTTCGCACTGCATGGCTGTACTTCTTACACGGATGTTCAACCCTTTCCTAAAAAGCACCTGCCACCCCTGTGTGTCAGAAGGCTTTACTGTGCTTTACACCATTTCTCACTGTTGTCAGTTAACAGCTTATACCATTTCACCTTTCCATGCTTTACTTACTTTACCGGGGCTCATGATTAGCATAGAAACTGATGGAAAGGGGATTTTTCCCCACAGGACGCAGTGTTCTCCACCTACCATCATTGTAGTAGAGGAGTTTCATGGTCAGGGTAATGTCGTTAGGAAGCGGCCCGAGGTTTTGCATTAACAGGTAGAGTTTGCGGATCAGGAGCCTGCTGGCCTGTTTAATGTCCTCCTCGCCGCACGCCCCATTCACAAAGTTCATTTGGTTGCTACAATCGGAAGAAGAATAACAGATTTGTTTTCCTCAGTCATGAATATTCACGATCTAATTACAAATACAGTGCACCCACTGACTTGTCTGAAACCACCAGCAACAAAGCTTCAATGCCTTTATGTAATTTCCAGATAAACAGGGAAGTGAAACAGACTCCAGGGATGGGGTGGCATCACCAAAACAACAGCTCTAAACTAAGAGGCACGGCATTTACATTTGAACAGACTTTGTAGCTGGAGCAGTGGACCCCATTATACAAATGTCATGACTCACTTGTTTAAACATGATTAAATTGGATCAAAGGACCATAAAACAAGTGCCTTTCACCTAAGTAATTTCAGGAATGAGAGGAATGAGGTGAGAATCCCATATAAAGCCGATTCATCACAGGGGCTATTTTCAAGTCCATTTTGCAGTTTGAAGAGAAGTGAATTGCATGTTCTCACTGCAATTCCATGTAAGAAAAACCAGCTCAGGAGCACATTTTTCAAAAGTGACTAAGGGGCATTCCTCTCACCTCCTTCACCCACCCAAATGTCAGCTGGCCAGATAAGCAAGCAGTCTAGACTGAGAGAAACGTCTAACAGAAGTGGAATGAATCGCCCTCTGGAGGAGTTTGTTTCTCTTGACTACAGAGGTAGATGAAATGAGCAGCTTAGATCAGCCAGCTAACTTCAGACGGTTGAAGATGGACTAGATGAATCACTATGTGACTAAGGAACCTAAACTTCCCTAGCTTTCAATGAGAAGGGGCCTTAAAAAAACATCGCTCCTCCAGTACAAAATTATGTCTTTGGAAGCCCACTGGCAGGTGGATGATACTATATACAGGCTGGATCGTCTCTAACACAATTATCCCAAATTGCTTCAAAAGCAGTAAGTAACCTAAGGGAGCGGAGAGAATCCCAGGGCTGAATCTGACTGACTAAACCACTGGAAGGAACAGCTTCATTAAGAGTGATTTCCCCTTCCAGCTGAAGCTTCTTGGCTCATCATGAAAACTGAGTGGCTGTTGAACAGCTTGAATTCCCAGGGCATGGTTTGGTAGGCTCCAATCTGCCAACAGTGCGATTAGATTAAATCCCATACGTTCAGAACTGTCCATCAAGCGAGAGGACAAATGCTGGCAATGCCTAAGGTGCAGTGAAGAGAAGGCAGGCTTCCTCCTACACATCACCTTTGCAAGTCTTGGGATTAGCGAGATAGAAATGGTAAGGGGAAGAGTATAAGCAAAAAAAGAGATGAGACTTCCATAGGAATTAACAGGTCAAGTACTGGTTCAATATGGAAATAACATTGTGTATTTGATGCAGGAATGTGTCAAAAGGTAAAAGCTGAGGAACCGAACCTCTCCGAAGGACTGGGTCCGTTGCAAGGAATTCCACCAAAATTCATCTAAAATAAAGCAGAGACCATTTAGGAGAAAGTTTCCCTTTACCACACAGATATGATGACGCCGACACACAAAACACCTCTCACGGAAGGATTAACTCAGAGTTTGCACATGACAATAAACCTCGCAGGTGAAGAAAAGCAGTTTTATCAGCTGAAGGAGCTGACAGCAAAGATGACACAATACTCTGATCAATGCCAGAACATCAGTTTACTAACGGCTGCAGGTACACACACGATCCTGCGATAGCAGCGTCAGTCACTGAGGAAAGAGAACAGAGCCCAGGAATCCAATGCCACTGGCTTTGAAGCCTCAGACCACTAATGATCGCACAGTAATGAGATTTCGACGGAGCAGATATAAACACAACAGCAAGATTACTTAATCTCTTCTTGGCCACTACGATGGACTCTGAGGGATGCTGAGTTCCACTTGGGGACTGTTGTTATTTATAGGAATTAATGACTGATCTGAGTAAGGCTGATTAAAAAAATCAAAGTACTCAAGAGCTATCCACTATCTTTCAGATCCCAAAGGTCTCCTCTCTTTCCCTCAGTGTAGTGAGGACAACTGACATCAGCTTCAAAGCAGAAACAGAGCATACAGTCAACATGACACTCTAGGCTCAAACAGAGTTCAAATTTTCCCCATAGAAAATAATTTTGCCACATACTACAAGTTATTTGGATGTGTTTAGAGAAAGAGCAGCAAATGGCACACTATAGGAGCATTGCGGAGGGGTTTCCTGAGGAGCATATGAGAAAGCAGAGCTTTCTTGCTGTACAGGCAGGTTCCAAGGCCCAAAGATCCATCTTTCATCAATGGCAACTGCAGAAGCAAATTGAAGTCGGGTTAATTATTTTTCTTTGCTTTGGTTATAGCCAACGGCCTTTGATCATATTTATTTTAAACTACACAGGATTATGGCCTACTAAACACAGCTTTAAAATATCTGACAGACAGAGAGCACCAAAAAGATGCAAAAAGCTTCTGCTTCCTGCCAAACATTTTGTAACATCAACTCAGGCATCATAAGCGAAAGTTCTGTCCAGTCACGCACGCAAGACTGCTCAAGCAGAAAACACGTATGCAAATGCCCAAAGGAAAAAAAAAAAATCCTGTGTGCAGGATCATGGTGAAAGGGATCAGACCTGAAAAAGCTCCATTTGAAAGCACGAGGCTGTCCTGTGAAAGTGGAAGAACACTCATCATTAGTTGAGACAGTAGCAAGCTCAACAACGGTGGCGGTTTCTGCATTGCTGCCCTGGTTAGGCACCATTTCTATAAATGGTCCTTAATTCAGTTCTGGTGCACTTTAAGCGCCTCGCTGTGCTACGTAACAGCATTTCTACTCATCAGCTCGGCAGTTCATATCCTGTAGGCTGAATATCCTCATCTCTTGATGATATTTACAGCTGCTTAGCGACTCAAGACATGCTCTAATCATAAAGCGCAGTTTCTTCTTAGTGCTTCAAGAACACAGTTTTCACAGCGTAATAAAACCAAACCATTACCTGATGATGTCCATCTGGGGCACCTCCTTTTTGTACTTGAATTTGAATTGATACAGTTCAGTCACTGTCTAGAGATTTAACAAGAGAGGGGAAAAGAAGAAACGGGTCTCTCTCAATAACAAGCGTAAAGACATTTGCTGAACTTAGCAGTGCCCTTTCACAACTTTATGCCAGAGCACAGCATTAATTTAATGACACGATGACAGCTTTAACTCTATTATTGCTTGCGCAGGCTTTGGCAAATTTTCATAACAACCCCCGCTTACCTAGCACTTAAAGAATCACAAAAAAAAGACAAACTTCCTGCTTCCTCCTTCCACTTCCTCTGTGGGCCTGACTCCCCAGCCTAAATCTCTACTGAGGCACTGGGGCCAGCCCAACACGACAACCTACGTACCTCCTCCCTTACTAAAAGGAAAAATGTGAGGCTTCCCAGGTGATGCAGTACCACAGGGAAGTCTGGCACAGAGTTCTGCATGGAGACAAGGGCCCGAAGGACTCCTTCTACTAGGAAATACAAACAATACTTCATGGGCAAAAGTTTCTGCATTTCACTGGTCTCAGAGTTTTCCGAAGGAGATAAAAAAACTAGATGATTTTCCATTTAAAAAGAAAGGAATTGCTATGATTTTAGAGAATAAAACAATTAGGAAGAACAGACTACTTCACCACAAGAGAAACGATCTATTGTAGTCCAATTCCATGCCTATAATTCACTTTTCCAGAGGCAATGAGGTCGTTTAGTAGGAGCTGAGCTGAGCCCTTAACTCTGAGCCTTCCTTACAAATCCCGGCCTTGGTACGGACTAAACTCTTGCTCCCTCCCCAGTGATGCTGCAGAACTGTAATCAGGTGAGCAAAGAGTCTGCAGCCCTTCTCTGCATCTGCTCTGCGGACACAGCGTGGGTGCTGCACCTCGCTTATATATCACACTACCCAGTCTGTCTCCACTGGCTAAATGTAGACAAAACAGAAACACAACAGAGAACACTGAACAGGACAAGTGCAGGCACTACGCGACACACACATCCCAGGTCTGAAGGGATTCACGACTTCTGTTCTACGCCTCTCTGCGTGAAAAAAACGGCTCTCTTTTCAACACTGCCATTAAAAAGATGGTTTGGAAAAGAATTATTTTGAGTTTCCCATTTCTTCAGGAACGAAAAACAAAATTGCCACCATGTCCATTAGTTGCCAGTTAACACCCCTGCCTGAGCCCGAGACGGGCCCACAGCCGAGCCCCTGGTAGGAGCGTTTGATCACAATCCAGCTCACTGAGCTGTCATTCTTGAGCGACGGCAGAAGAGGAGAAACCGGGTCACCAAGCAGCTATGTCAGGGTAGAATTTAAGCCCACAAGTCCACTCTGAATACAAATCTACTCACCCATGCCTCCAGTTGCCTCAAAGATTAATTAAGACTCTTTCTTACCTCCGGTTCCTTGGGATTGGTGTAAATCTGTTATAAGAAAGCACAGTGAGGGCATTCTCCTCTTGGATAACTTGAACCAGTGAAAAGTGACTAAACAATGATATTTTCATTTTACAGCAGAGATTGTACTATCTTTAGCGTGGGATCAGAGAAAGGAATGGCTGAGAAACAGCCTCCCTCTATCAGCAGTCAATACTTACCACTTCAAAGACAGGTAGAAGACAATCAGCTGTGTAATTGTGGAGGAATGAGGTTAATTCCCATCCCAACCCTCACAGCCAACTATTGATGCCTGAGATTTAACTACTCAGATTATGCACAGAAGAGATGCATAGCATAGCTCTTGGGGCTTTACAAAGGACCAGGGCAAAAGACTTGGTATATAACCGCTAGTGTGTGGTTTCTCCAGTACCACATGAATAAGGAGGACTCTTCTGCAGGGGGAAATGGAGAAGATGCAGCAGCTTCCAAGGCTGGAGGCAAGAGTTTAAAGGAGGCAATGACATGAAGCTTGTAGGAGTTTAAGGATTCATGTAAGGCCTCAGAGTCAGAAGTCTGACATATGAGCAAAATATTCCCACACAGCCTAGGAAGTTCATATTTACTGTGTTTAAGAAAGGTCACCACTGTATTAAAAACCACACACGTTTTGGCTTCCCCTTAAAAAAAGGCACAAACGGGTTGACACCACTTTGACTGCATATCTCTTTCAAGCAGGGTGAGGGAACAAAAATGCCTTATATTCGTTTACTTACTGCGAGGACAGCAACGTGTAACTAAGAGGGGGAAAACAAAACAAAACACAAAATCAAAATCTAACCTTAGTGGGCAAGGAAAAGAAAGAGCTATTAAAACGTAACTGCCTACATACAGTGAAGGAATAGATACACTCAACAAACCTTGAATTAAAAGCCTTTATGCAGATTCTTCATAGCACAGCATCAGCAACACCTAGTGGCCAGTTTGCCTGGCTTTACTTGCAGTTTCCCAAGCAAACAACTGCACGCTCAGGCATCCCTCTTGAGACTCTTCCTAAACAAATCCCCAAAGGCTATGCCGACTTAAAACTCTTTCACAAGAGCACTCAGAGCTACTGAAGACTAATATTTGCTCTCTGCTACGAAACTCCCCAAAGGTATTTATTTTACGCTGCAGCAAGAAAATGTACATGGGACTACTCTTGAAAACAATCGTAGAACACGCATTAAATGCCTCCGGTTTTTCTTCAATCCTTGTCAAATAACAATTAATTTATATCTGCCATAAATAGCAGAGAACTAAACACCTCCTAGAACTGTCAGCAAGCAATAAACTGAGTTCACAACATTTTGAATTATCTTATGCACACTGACAGTTGTACTGATGTATAAGAGCCCATCTGATCATCAGTGCCGAAACACCACCACTTCATCTGATCTAGATGAGGGTTGGTTTGATGAACAGTGCTGACAGGGATGACAACAGTTGGGGCTTTTTCCTGCGCAGAGCAGTTTTTGTGTGAGAATCAGCAAGGAATATGATTACTTACTAGCTGATTTTGCCCTGGAACCAGTTATATATATACGTTGCTTGATGAATTACTTTCCAAAATAAAGTCATAAATTCTGAACCCAAGAGAAAGGCTAGGAAGCTCAGAGAAGATGGGAAGAAGGGAAAAGGCTAGGGGAAAGGCGATGAAGGAAAGCAGAAGCACAAACTAACTTGTGTCAGGAAAACAGGCATGGAGATCAGGTTCTGAGTTCTGACTGGCCGTGCCTCTATGCAGACATTAGAGAACGCAAATGTAGAACACAGAACTAAGTGAAATCCCTTTCAAGCTGCAAATTAGTTCACACACTATGTACAGGCAAGTTTAGAGAGCAAAAGTGGTCTGTAGTTGGGCTCCAGGAATAAAATCCCAAGTCTCACATGTATATACTCAGGGCAGGGTCTTCCCCCCTATCCCACAGCTGTGAACATGTGTTGTGTGCACGCAAGATCACTACAAATCTATAAAGCAGGAATGGAACGATAACTTTGTCCATACTTTGTGAAGGAATAGGAAACTCCATTAAAAAAATGTGGAAAAAACTTACATACTGCTTCTCCAACGCATCAAAACAACCTTGAATCCTGCCAGGGAAAAACGCATTAATACTAACCAGCAATATTTATCTCCTGATCTGTAAACACATACTCATCAGATACACTTTAAAGTGCATTTTTTTTTTTCTGGAATTAAGACAACACAGCTAGCAACATTTTGTGCTTGTAAAGTCCTTTTCGGGTCAACCATCATAAAGGCGTTGTCCTCCCTTCTGCATTTGTGCATTGTTTATAATTCTAGGCCATACCCTGTCAGCCTGGAGCCCACTTAAATCCTGACGAAGACAAGGATCCGAGGCTGAAGGCTGGCTCTGCGTGGTTCTCTGCTCAGTGCTCTGTTTTGGCTCCCCAGCGTGCTCTCCAGTGGCTCTTTTCCCACTGGCAGCGTAGAGAGCTTGGCTGGAACTGCAATCTGAAGGCGGCCTGACATGTCTAGTCTTGTAAATTTTTTGTTATCTGATGCATAGTTTACAGCTATGGACTTTCTCAAAGTAGTAAATATTATTTGAGGTAGCAATGGTCAGATATTTACTCTTTTGAGTCAAAGGATGTGCAGCAAGTTATCTCCTCAGCACATCAAAGTCAAAGTCTCTGCTTGTTGGGAACATGCCAACTCTGAAATACATCTTAAAGAAAGTTGTAGGGTACTTAGACACACAATATCCAGGGAGATAAAATACTGTAGATACTAAAAAACAAGCTACAAGAATTCCTACAAAAGTGAAACTAGAAAAGACCACCACCAACAGAATCAATCCCATGATTTGCTTTACCCTTTCTCCATACCTACACTGCCTGTGTGTGCCTGGGGGCCTGACCATGACCTCGCTACAGTCAACACTTCAGCAGACCTTGAACTCACATGATTCTGGTCAGCTAATTCTGTCTTGCTTACGCACCAGGCCAAGCACACACGCTGCAACAGTGGGAGTTACACTGGCATAGTCAATAGCGCTACTGGGCACGGTATTTTCAAATTCAGGAAGAAGAAGAATGCGAGGGGTAGATGTCTTGCTATTCAGCACAATCTTGTCTTAGTTTCGCTGTTACTCACTTACCACTTGACTATCTGCAACGATCCCAGACAGCTTTTATCTTCTCGGAGAATTTTTAGACAGAGGTCTGCAAAACCAGATTTAGCACATAGTTACAATCCTTATCACAGCGGTTGGGCAAACACTGAAACTAAGCTGGTTACCCTCCCTTTTTTTGGATAAAATGCGTTATCTGGAGGTCCTTCCTGAGCGGAAATGTTGGTTTTCCACTGAGTCCCAGGTGGGCTGACACAAGCTTATTGCTGCATTTTCAAATGTCAAGACTTTCCTCAGATGCTCTGGGCTGTCCCAGAAAAAGTAGTAGAGTTATGGTTTAATTTCAAAAGACCAGCAGCTTTCATCCTCTCCTCCCTCCTCTCCGCTCCCATCTATTCTGCCATTCCCTAACAACACCTTCACTTCTGCATTCAGGCTTCACCAATATCCACAGGAGGTAAACAACTGTGCTCAGAATAAACTATTTCTGTCAAGCTTTTCTGCACAGTTTCTTCTACCTCTGTTTTCAGGCATTCAGACTGGCAAGAGGAAACCCATCCTGCAAACGAAGAGGTGAGTTAATAACACCTTAGGATTCCACCAAGGAGCCCTCAAAGGCCTGAGCAGGCCAGATGTTAACATTCTTAATCAAAGAGACACTTGAAAGACCTGATGCTTGATTAGAAGGACTAATGACTTTCAGGGTTAGGTGATCAAGACCCAATTTGGGATTTCCTGTGCCCTCAACCAAGTCCACAAAGTGCATGAGACCATGTTTCAGGACAACTAACTGCCTAAGCAGAAACACGGAAACAGACTGGAATGCATGGAGATATTTCACTAACACATCTCAAATGAATATGAAGATGTTGATGAATCAAAGCATCATTAATACTTCTGATCCTATGACAAGACTTTGGTTCTTAAAGTTTTTTCTTACTGTTCTGATTCCCAAGCGCATGTGGTTATGTGAGATAGTTTTCACAGAAAAAAAAACCCAACACAATAAACCAAACAAATCTAATTTCAGTCTCGTAAGGAAAGCTGCAATTGTGAACCTCAAAAGCTCAAAAATCCAAAGGAAAATAAACCACACCAATCATCAGAGTTAGTTTTTTAAAACTTTTTAAGTCAGTCTCCTGGCTCTGAGAGCTGATTCATGGGGCTGGCAATGCCAAGGAATGTTTATAAACCAAAAGAAACACTGAGAGAAAAGCCCGGAGTTGCCAGCAGCTCTAGGTTGTCTTCTGTGCTCACTCTCTATCTGCACTGTCTGCATCCAGGCTTAAGAAGGCCTGTTAGCTAACTTCCTAATACACTGAGCTCATACATATATGCGAAGCTGTAAGCAAATATGTAAAGCAGATTATGGCTAAAATAGAGCAAGCAGAAATAAGAATTCAGCACAATTTGGATATGTTACCATCTAAATAGCGAGTTCCATAAGAGCTCTCTGGGAACAGCCCTCTCATGTATGTGATACAGGAGACAGAGATGGCCAGAAGTCTTTTCACCAGCACCACAGACTGCTGCTCAGTAGCGATTTTGTTGGGGAACAACACTGATTCCTGAAAAAGAAGGGCAAAGCCACAAATAGCACCATTTTAGTGTAACACAGGGATTATATTTAGAAACAACTCTCAGCAGGTGGAAAAAGAAGACAATTTAGAAATGGAATTTTAACATTTCTCTGGTCTTCATACTACACAGAAAGGAGTAATGTCTAACATGGGTGGGATTAAATGTTTTAAGGATAGTTTTTGCTAGATCTGGCATGATTTTCTCAGCAGCAGACTGCATTGGTCATTCCCTTCCCTCCCTCCCACCCCCTCCACTGCACCAATTCTGGCACTTAACAGACAACCACCCCTTAAAAAAAAAAAAAAAGTGGATAGTTTTCTGCCAGTTTAGCTCTACAGAGTTAATTGTGGAGTCAAACAAGTGCCAGGGCTGGTGTGGCATTCACTGCTGTACCAAAGTTCACTGCCTGCCACCGCTTTTCTGAGATCTGACAGCAGGCTGAACCTGCCAACACTGTGGGGCAGACCTAGTTTTCAGAGTAATTTTAACATGGAGTTGTAAACAGTACATATCTACCATTGGAGCTAATGTAAATACTAAACACGGTGTGACTTTAACATGAACAATCTCAGTGGAAAGTATACTAAATTTAGTTCCTCTCTCAGTTCGCTGTTTTTCTTCCTGCTAATAAAGCTCTGTGCACACCTCCTGAGCCTACATTTATTTAGTCATGTGTCAGAGCCCCACGCCGTATCTTCCTGGACTCACTAAATTGGAAATAATCCAAGCAAGAACAGTGCAGACAACAGAAAGCGCTCCCACCTCACCAGGCACAGACGTGCCAGGTCCAAAACTGAGAGCTAACATTGTCAGTGCCATCACATTTCAAGGTTTTTACCTTAGAGGACTTTTTCTTTTGCCTAGTCTGTAAAAGCTGTTGAGTAGCCATCCTGTATTTCAAAGACCTGCCTTCCACTTGTAATTAAAACCTGGAAAAAAAAAAAAAAAAAAAAAAACGAAAAGCCATGAGACAGTTGGAAAATCCAGAGTCATTGCTATTTCTCATCTTCCTTAAGCTAAGAATGAGATTCTTCAACCTTATTCAGGTCTAAAAGGTAATTGCCAGCCAGGACAGCTAAAGCAAAGCAAATACTCCATGGCGCTGTCTGAGTCTGCAGAGTGAGAAAACTCCTTATTCACTGGTAAACGATCAATAGTATTTGAAATTCAGGGCCACAACTGTACCTGGTGTCAGCCAGTCACTTCCAAATGCATTTCTCATATTCCAAACCACAAATGTTAATTCCTACAACCATTAAAAAGTGTGAAGGGGGAATGTGAAAGAACTGGAAGTCTGCCAATAGCAGCCGATATTTTAGCAAGGGTAAGCAGGAAACCCACTGACATCAATCTTGTCCGGAATAAAGGAATGATTCTTCTGGGACACCTTGAAATTTAAAAAAAAAAGGCTGGGGGGGGGAGAGAAGAAAAGTCCATGTTGTTTCAATGAAAGCCAGCCTTGTTAGACAAACCTGGATGAAAGGGGAAAATCTTTTTACAAGAATGGAAAGCTGATTGATAAAAGCAATAACGTGGACGTTATATGTATCACACTTCGGTGAGGTGCTTGATTTAGCACCGTCTGACATCTTGATTAAGAACTCCCATTAGACGGAATTAACGAGGCACGCGTTAGCTGGTTTGAGAAATGGCTCGCTGGGAGATCTCCGCATGTAGTTGCTAACGGGGAAACGTTAATGAAAGGAAACACCACAAACAAGTCCCTGGAGCAGTGCTGCCTTGTCTGCAGCTAATCAATATTTCTATTAAGAATTAAAATAATAGCATAAACACAGTGGGTTGATTTAAATCGTGACCTAATGCAGCGAGCAGGCGGACTTTTATCAAAACAGTTGATCTAATCTTGTTCTGCATTTGTACCTTTTCAGCTTTTTTCCATGAAAGCCTCATTTCCATTTGTTGGCAGTCATTAAGACATGTTGATTGGAACATGTTGACAGCTTTTATGCTAAATTTAGCACTCCATTTAGTAATGAGGCCAGATTACAGCTATAAAAGCATATTTAAACAAATACACACCTGCAAAATTTTTAATACGTTAAATATTTTAGGAAAGTGGTTTTTTTTTTTTTTACTCACGATTGGCTGTGAACAGGACTGGAATGCAATTAAGGAAGACAAAGGCATTATTCCAACGTGAGGTTACTGGCTAAATAAAGCTGCTTTGAGCGAGCCAGAGAGATAAGAAAACATGTTTTCTGTAACATGCTACATCTATAATTGATTTATGGTGCAAAGGAAACATCAGTTAGACTGAGCCGATCTTCTCCGCCCCGGTTATTTTGGTACGGGGTATTCTCCAAGGCTCCGGCGTCACCGGGGCCAAACCCACGCCTGTGAGAGAGGAAAAGGTGCCCTGGCTCCCCCCAGCCCTGCCACCCACCCGCTCCAAAGCCAATTCATTAATCACCCAGGATCAGGAAATTAGTAGGAACCGGGAGAAACCAAACCTCCTGCAGGCCCAGCAACCTCCATCCCCCAGGATTTCACCCTCCAGACCCGCTGCTCCTTGTCAGGCCATGTGAAGCTGCAACGGGCCCTAAAAAAGCAGCCACATGACCTTTTAAAAGTCTTTTTTTTTTTTTTTTTTGGTTCTGTTTTTTTTAGGCCCGGCTGGGCTCCACCCGGGGCCGGGTCCTCCCCCTCACCCGGCAGAACCCACCGCCCCCTGAGGCCCGGGGCGTCCCTGAATTTCGGGGTGTCCCTGAGGCAGGGGCTCCCCTGAGGCCCCGGGGGTCCCTGAGGTGAGGTGGGTCCCAGAGGCAGGGAGTCCCCTTGAGGCCTGGGGGGAGTCCCTCAAGTGAGGGGGGTCCCTGAGGCACGGGGTGTCCCCAAGACCAGGGATCCCTGAAGTGGTGAGTCCCCTGAGGGGCAGAGTCCCTGAAGCACAGGGGGTCCCTGAGGAGCTGGGGGGTCCCTAAGGCCGGGGTGTCTCTGAAACCGGGGGTGTCCCTGAGGCAGGGGCGTCCCTGAGGCAATAGGTCCCTGAAGCAGGGGGGGATATCCCTGAGCTGGGGTGTTCCCTGAGTTTTGGGGCTCCCTGAGTTTTGGGCATCCCTGAGGCGGGGGCTCCCCTGAGGAGAAGCGTCCCTGAAGCAGGGGGTCCCTAAGGCAAGAAGTCCCCCTGAGGCCTGGGGGGTCCCTGAGGTGAGTGGGGGTCCATGAGCCAGGGATGTCCCTGAGACAGGGGGCCCTGAGGCCGGCAAGTCCCTGAGTTGGGGGGTCCCCTGAGGTGCAGGGTGTCCCCAAGACCAGGTATCCCTGAGGCGGGGAGTCCCTGAGGGGCAGAGCCCCTGAGGAGCTGGGGGTCCCGGAGGCCGGGGTGTCTCTGAAACTGGGGGTGTCCTTGAGCCGGGGGTGTCCCTGAGGTGGGGGGCCCTGAGGCAGGAGGTCCCTGAACCAGGGCGTTCCCTGAGTTTGGGGGGGGGGGGGGGGGGGGGAGGGGGGGAGGATGTCCCTGAGGCGGGGGGGGGTCCCCCTGAGGCGCGGCCTCCGCCTGCCCGGGCCGGGCCGGGCCAGGCGCTCCCGTACCTGCGCCGGTGCCCGAGGGCTCCCCCGGCCGCCTAGGCTGGAGCCGGGGGCAAGGCTGGGGGCTGCCCGGCGGCGCCGCTATGAGGCGGAAGCCTGGGCGGGAGGGAGGCGGGGGCCACCCCTGGCCCCCCCCTCCCTCCCGCCCAGGCCGCCGCCCAGGCTTCCGCCATGGCGGGCCCGGCTGAGGGGAAGCGGGCCGCGGGGGCAGCGGTTGCGGGTGTTTGACAGGGCAACCCTACCCTGCCCTGCCCCGGGGGACGGGGGATGACACATGTCCCTGCCCATCCCCAGGCCCTGTCAGGCTGTTTAATGGCGCACACCTCACCCCTTCAGGCCCAACAAGGTGACCCCGGAGAGGAAACAGCCCCACGGACATGGCGGGGGGGGCGGTGGTGTGGTATCATACCTGTTTAAAACCACTTTGAAGTCAAACGTTGTTCTTATTAGCAGTACATCACCCCAAAGTAGGCCCAGGTTTTAAATTACTCAAAGGCAGAAGACACGTTCTTAGAATATTCCGACACTTCCCTAGGGAAAGGGGGAGTTTTAATATCATCCCGGGTCAAATTAAAGGCATCAGGGACTTCAGCAGATTATTTTGCAGCTAGCGTCACAGCCCAGGAAAGGAGGATGAACGCCCTATTTCACCGGTATCTTATTTACAGAATAACCCACCTAAACCATTTCTTCCCATTTTCCAGGCATTCCTTCAGCTGAGGAAATGTATTTTTTCCTTCTCATCTCTACCCTGTTACCATCCCAGGCAATTCAGGGGGATGTTGCTGGGAACACCCCCCTCACCCCGGCTTCCCCAGCTGTGGAAATGTCGGTCCGACTGGTTACAATGGTTTGCCTGGGAGGACTCAATGTTTTCTGAGCGCTTGTGTTTTTCCAGACCGTTTTCTGATCTCCTTCCAAGGACCTTTTCCCTAGTTCAGTCGACAACAGCTGCTGGAAACTCCTCCCCGAGGGAGGAGAGAAGGCATTGATTTTTTTTTAAAGAATAACTTCACAACATTAAAACAAAACAGGACTGGTGCTGCTGTGAACCGAGGAAGGGTCCGGAGGTGAGCGCTGTTGGCCTGACACAGTAAAGGGCTTTGCAGGGTCATGTTTACCTGTCGCCTGCCTCGGTGGAGATCCAGTGCTACCTGCAAGCCCTGGCAGTCGGGTCGCTTTCTGCCTTGCCTCTGGGAGAGGTGCCAACCGCCAAGTCGCAAAGGAATCAACACAACTGCGGGGCAGGGGCAACAGGTCGGTGCGCAGGAGAAACAAGTATTAGAAGATCTGGAAATGCCCCTTGCAAGGAGAGAAACTGAGAACCTCTTCCAAGAGCAGCCTGAGACTGGGAACCAGTATCTGGAAGATGCTTTGCTTCGGAGTTACCTGAAAACGCACCTCCCTCCCAAGGTCTGGCGTGCATCCTTGTGTTTCTGTGTGTGCACACTACAATTCTGGCTAGGTCACTGTTTAAGACTGTGATTTGAACATTTCTTTGAGCCCTTTTGTGCCTTCAGGCGTTTAACTGGGGGGGATTTATCTGCGTTCTTTAAAACTTGTTTTCTTTTGAATCAGTGCAGGGGTGAAAAATACTGCCAGGGCATAAGCAGAAATAGAAAGGGCTTGGAAGACTCCTGGGACTGGTCTGGGTATTGCAACACGAGTGTTGTTTTGGGATTGTCAGCGTGGGCATTTGTTGTCTGGTCAACCAGAGTAAGAAATTTCAGAGAAAGGGAAAAAAACTAAGGTGCTTGCAAACTCTGCTGTGCTCTTCCACTTCTCTCCCCCCAGGAAAGAGGGGCTTTTAAGGAAATTCCTTTCTGAAGGAGCAGGGCTGCTCTCAGCTGAGCACTCAAGAGGATGTGAAGGCCCTTTGGGCTTTGCTTGTTCTCAGCACAGATTGTTGGCTTTTCTGGGTCGGTTTTTGGACAGGGAAAGCTCTGTACAGATGCAGAGAGGTGGGGGAAGACCCTGAGCTGCGGGTCTCTGTTCTGTGAGGTCCAGTCCTACAGAAACCACTGGGAGGAGGCAGCTTATCTCACTGTCCGTCCTCTGTGTCACCCCAAGGACCACAACTGTTTCCCACTTTTCAAGGAGCAGGTCTTGTGGAGCAGAGTGTGACCTATCCCATGAGTTATTCCAGCAGAAGCAATGCCATGACCTGTAAAGCCACCGGGTGAGTACAGGTGCAGAACCTGGCTTTCGGTGACACTCTTACTGCCACTGCTTGCTCTCCAGTGTGGCCTTGCAGGCATGGGGTAGTAAGAGCGCGGTGGCAGCGTTGGGAGCTTGCTTTTGCCACAGCCTTCCCAAAAGACGGGAATGAGGCCTCCCTAAGCACCACTGCAGCCTACTTGCCAGAAGAGAAGATAGGGGAAAAGGAGGACGCCTTCGGGCAACCACAAAGATCTTGCTCCGAATCTGCAACTTTGGAAGAAGCATGATTCAGATCTCCAGAAGAATAAAAGGATCAGTGATGTCTTTCACTGAGGCAGAGAGCGGCTCCCCTCTTCTTCCCCAAAGAGACAAAGCGGCTGCAAAATCTACCAGAGACTCAGCAGCATCTCCCTTACGTTTCTGTGCTTGGTCCCAGCGGGGCAGTGTTGCCTCACCGCTGAAAGGGAGAGCCCAGTCTGCTCTCTGCTCCATGCAGCACCTGCCTGTCTGCAGCCTGAGCGGTGGCTCTCCAAACGAACACTTTCCTCTCCAGGAGAGCAGCAACAGATGGAGCTTTGCGTGCCCCACTGAAGCAGGCACCACGCTGGAGGTTGATTCCTGTTGTACAATTCACCTGCGCTCAGTGGTGAACACAAAAATTTTCCTGGAATGGGGCAAAAGATTTCTTTGTTTGAAGGCAACTTCTGGAGAACATAGAAGAAAGCACCTGCTTTTTCTGGGCACCATTGTGGAGAGGTATCTGTTGGTCTCTGATCCCCCCCTGAAAATATGTCCTTTAATATAAAGGACCATCTGCTTGCACTCTTAATGTGCAATAATTTGCACATTTCTAATATATTCATCCCTGGGAAATCAAAGGATTGATTAGGGTGAATGAGGCCACTCGGCAGATACTGCAAATACTGATGTGTTGCGGCTTCAGCCCTGACCCCAGTGGTTTACAGATGCCCCATCCATAGTACGTTTTTTGGAACGCCCAGGCTGCTGTCTGTTACATTCAGCAGTCACAAACGTAGGAGCTCTGATTTTGTTCTTTTTCCTGGGAAATAAACACGTTCACTTGGGCAACATGGTGGTTTGTAAGGCTGCGTGTGGTCAGGGCATGAGCTCGCAGCTAGGCAGTCGGGGTTTGGGGGTTTTTAGAAAATGCGGATGAGACGAGTGCTGTTGTAGATGGGTTCACTGCAGTGCGCTGACCAAGAGTTTGCTAAACTCATATTCTTCCACCCACAAAAACCTCCCAGCTAAACAGTTCAAAGGTTCTTGTGCTTCAGGGATCAGCAAAGTCCACGAACCTTGGATTAGAGGTTATGCCTCTAAAACAACCTTCAAATTGTTGTCAAGATCCGATAAGCATTGGAGGCATACACCCATCCCAGCTGAGCTCCACCGAGAGCAAACAGGAGGGCAGCGTGAGTGACAGGGCTCTCGTGAATGTTTTTGGCTTGTTTTGCGATTTTTTAACACTATTTCACCATTTACCTGAAGGCAAACCGGCTGGTCTGAGGATGGAGACTTCCAGGGTAGTAAATGGACAGCGTGTGTTGGATCCTCATTACGCACGCTGAACGGCAGAGTGATGAAAGAATCAATCATACGGGATGTAGTTTAATGAAAAGTCAATACAAGGTGAAGCAGGGAAAGGGAGAAGCAGTGTTTGTATTTCATCTACAGCAAATTAATGCGTTTTATAATTGCACCATTTTGGGTACAGCAACTACAGGATTCACCTCCATGATTGTTATATTGAGGAAATGAGCATCTCTTGGAGGGGCAGAGAACAGCAAAAAGTATTCCTCTGATGAAAGATCAGGTACTTCTGTGACCCCCATTACAGTCCTGGATGTATTTATGCTAACAAGGGTCCACCAGTGCTAGAGGTTGGCTCCACCTGGCCTAATTTTAATCATCTGTAAGTCAGCTTATTTAATTCTAGGCAAGCTCCCTTGGCTTTGGCCACAGACAGTGAACAGCAGTTGCAGAAACAATTCCTGTGGCCTTAAAATAAGTATCTAAGGGGGCTGGAATGAATCACTCCTCTGCGGGTGCTGGTTTCCCTCCGTTAACTATGGACAGACTACTCCATCCAGGTCAGCCAAGCCTGGCAGAAACACGGGCATGTAAGTCCTTTTCCAGGGCCATTCAGGAAGCTGGAGGCAGGGTGGGAATTTGAATCTGGAGCCCCTGGGTGCCAGGCTGAAGCTGAAATGATTGTTCCGTCCCTCCTTTTCTAATCTGATAGGCAGGTAACTACTGAGCCCAGTGGAAGTTTTCCTATGCAGATGAAAGCCTTCCAGTTTTGGCAGCTCTTCCCCTGGTATTCTTCTTCAGCAGTAAATCGCAGAGTGGCTGAGGTTGGAAGGACCTCTGGAGATTGTCTCGTCCAACTCCCCTGCTCCTGTGCATCTGTGTCATTCTCAGCCCTGACAGAAGAGTGCTTCTGTCTTTGGTAAAATTCAGAGATACTGCCAGAAGTAACTTGAAAAAATGATTTGGGGGAAAAAAGAAAGTGTCAGCTGAGCCCAGCTGTGCCAGCAGAGGCTGACAGACGAGCTGTCCTGCTGCATTACAGAACGCATGGCAGGGCCAAGTGGCAAGAGACCACTAGCACCGCAGGACAATATGGTCAGTCCTCTGCCTTTCCAGCGAGGACTGAGGCTCCTTGCCTTCCAGGGGCGTGCTGAAGGGCTGCTGTTGTTGCTTCACAGGTACTGGAGGAGGTGAATCGGGACCTGGAGAGATTTGGAAACCGTCTGCTAACCAAGATCAGACCTCTAGGGTGGGAATGCGAGTTGAACCCCCCTGTGTTTCGGCAGTATGATGCCTGGGGGCAGCGGGTGGATCAGATCGTCACCTGCTCGGCCTGGAGGAAGATGAAAGAGATTGCGGCAGAAGAGGGGCTGATTGCTGAGGCCTATGAGAGAAGATACTCCAACTGGAGGTAACTGGGGGAGAATGGGAATGACTTGGTGCCTTCTTGGTTATTCTTAGCAATGTATATTCAGCATCCTGTAGGACTGAACTTCTTGTTGTGTAATGGGTAACAGATGATGCATGGACAAAAGCACACCTACCGCTGTACTGAACAGCAGTGTCTGTCCGCTGTAATGTTCCACATCGGCAATGATAAGCCGTAACTAATGGCCCACGGTTGATCATAATATTCTTTGATGTCACCTTCCTGATTCTGGGGCCTGGCAGTTCCCCACACTGCTCCAGCTTTACATGCATTCGTTGTAATGCAGCTAAAGATCTGGGATTTTACTTGCAGTTTCATTGTATTCCAGCCTCTGGAAATAGACCCACATTTCTTATTTTTTAAAACTGCACTTAATGCACACCAGCTGGCAAGCAATGCCTTCCATCCAGCCGTGCACTGGCAGTCCCTCTGGGACTGAGAAACTCTGCTGCTCCTCTTCTCCCTTCCTGCCTGAAACAGTTTTTTGCCCTCTCAGAAATGAGCGGTCTGATTCTCACCTGTTTGGGCTATATTTTCTTCCTCTCTTCCTAGTCAAGATGGTTTATCCTCCTGCTGTTGAACTGCTGTATAACCTGTCTGTTTTCACTCTCTTTTTTTTTCCTAGCCGTCTGCATCAGGCTGTCAAACTGTACTTATTTTCAAGCTGCTCTGGAGGTTTCAACTGTCCACTGGCCATGACTGATGGGGCAGCCAAAGTCATTGAGGTATGTGCTCAGCTGGTCCCTGAGGGCACAGCCCGTGTCCTGGCAGCGCTGGTTAGGGACTGGAGCACTGGCCAAGGATGGAGGAGAGCTGATCTTCCATCTGGCTCTGGGCATGGCCCTTCCTTGCTTTGTGACTCAGCTCCGTCTCCCACTGCCTTTCTTCTTTAGCTGCAAAGTCTTTGTGCCCAGGCTTTTCTGTTTACTTACAGCA
The DNA here is from genome assembly GCF_964199755.1 of Larus michahellis. Lineage (NCBI taxonomy): Eukaryota > Metazoa > Chordata > Aves > Charadriiformes > Laridae > Larus > Larus michahellis. The sequence goes on from NC_133908.1 coordinate 2,095,990, forward strand.
CTGTGTACAGTAAGGCCTTTGCTGCATATGAAGCCTGTGGCACTGCAGGTAGTTGGAAAGGTGTCCCTTATGTTTTTCATATGAGATAGTTTGTTTTCCCGTTCCTTGTGTGGAGTGGCAGATAAATGTATTGGGCCAGATCCATACCTGATGTAAATTAACCAAGTTAGCGAGACTTTCCCAATCTGAAAATTTGACACTGTGTCTTACCGACACCCTTTGCACGATGTCAGTGGCTATGTAGGATGCAGAGAAGAGCTAGCCCTTAAGTAGCTAGCCCTGGGCATTTAAATTCAATGAAAAGAAAAAAAGCATGAGGCAGTTACTTCTTCCCTGCAGCTCTTTGGGTGCTGGTGACATCCAGCTTATATGAACGTACACTGATACCCTGGCACGTGTGCTGTTTTGAAAGCTCTCTCTCCAGATGTCTAGTGGTGCAGAAATCCGAGGGGGGGGAGGGACGCTCAGCACTCTCCTTTGCAACACCAGTCTGCGCCGTCTGTCTGCACCGTGCTCCAGCAGCCGTGTAGGAGCTGGGCAGTTTCACAGGCTCTGAGCAGTACATGCAGACGCACTGCAGTGCAGGACACTCAGAGCCCCGCTCGCCTGCTTGCAGACCGACGGTCCTGAGCCTAGGGTGCACCAGTGTTAATTAAGGCAACTGTCTAATTTAATCTACTGTGTTATGATTATCTAAGTTTCTTTTCCCTCCCCCAAAACAGTCCCTAGGTATTCCTGGATCCCTGAAAAATGCTTTTGACCACCTGACATCTCGTGACCCCAAGAAGTTCTGGACCTCTGGCCAGTGGATGACCGAGCGCAGGGGAGGCTCTGATGTTGGTACGTGTTCTGGGGTGGGAAGCAGCTGCAGCAGCAGCTAGATGTGTTAGCAAGGACTGAGAAAATGAAGTGTGTGGGGAACTTATAAAGCCAGGGAGCTGGTTTAGGAAACTTCAGGGGAAGTCATCCAAATCCTCTACATAGCTCTGCTTTTTAACCAACAAAAGGCCCAGCTTCTGTTCACTGACACATGCAGTACGTACGGGCAGGTATAGAGCTGTGTTCCTTGCACAGATAACACACTGAGGTCTAGCTCTATAATTTAAAGCTTGAGCAAGACAGTCAGACCCATCCCAGCTGGGACTGAGAAAGCCTTCTTGGTCTTCAACTTGTAGTCCTTGTCTAATGTTAGTACTAGCGTGATGGGCCAGGAAACCTCAGAACTCTGCAGCAGAGCCAGTCACCTCCATCTGATGAAGCTGCAGTTGGTTTCCTGGTGGAAGAAGTGAAAGGGTCAGCTGTGGAGTGAAAGCTACGGGGTTGTACACCATTGCAGGACTCCTGATTCCATAGCACCCTTTGTTGCTCTTGGCTGTGGTAGCTTCTAAAGAAACAGAGGCTCTGGATTATACACCATGGTGCATTCTGCTTACAAAGCACTGCCATTACCAGCTGGTAGTCTGGAGCAATTGCTGGAAAGGCTTGGAGTTAAACAGAGCATATTTCCTTTCTAGTACTTAACTCTGGCTGCATTTCTTATCCAGGGTCAGTGAAAGAGATTAGCAGCTAATCCATACTCCCTCTTGATAGCAAGAGGTGACTTAAAAGAGCTGCTGCTTAAACCGAAAATCAGCATTGATTGATACAGAAGTTCCTATAAAGCTAAGATGATCTTCTCCTTTCCTGCAGCTAACGGCACCGAGACAGTGGCCAGAAAGCAGCCAGATGGTATATATCGTCTCTATGGTTTTAAATGGTTTACATCAGCTGCTGATTCTGATGTGACACTAACCCTGGCCAGGGTAGCGGATGCTGAAGGACATGTAAAAGAGGTCTGTTTGATGGTGGAACCCGGTGAAGGAGCAGGAACATTCTTTCACTTCATTGTTTCATTGTAATCACATCCTCTTTGCATTCCTTTTCAATGGCCCCAGGGTTCCAGCGGCCTGTCCCTCTTCTTCCTGAAGGTTCGAGATGAGGAAGGGAAGCTGAACAGCATCCAAGTGCAAAGGCTGAAAGACAAGTTGGGCACGCGGCAGATGGCAACAGCAGAGCTGTGGCTGGATGGAGCTAAAGCAGAGCTAGTACGTAAGGTTTCACCTTCCTCTTGGGGCTGGGCTGGCTTGGCACGGCAGTCCACTCCTGGGGGTTTTGGCAGTGGTACCAACTGAAGAAATTCCTCTCTTCCACCTCTGTGGCTGGCTGTTCACTTCGCAGAACGCTTCACCAATGGGGCTGTGTGTGGGGCAGAGCTGAGAAGAGCTCAGGAAAAGACAGGAGGAAAGAAAAAGGAAAAAAAAAAAAGTCATTTTAGGCTGGTCATTTCCCTAGTGCAGTTGCATTGGCCCAGCTGAGGGACAGTTCTGTGTAGCACGCAGGTAGGAACGAGTGGCAGGGACCAGAACTGACCCTGCTGACATGGTCTGCAAAGCCACCTCTCTGCTTATGCGACAGATGTGGCTAAAATGAGACAGCCATATTTTAAAGCAAGCAGATCTATGTGGTGCCTGAGGACAGACAGAGACGGAGTGGACTGCCTATATCTGTCTGTCGACACAACTTAGCTACACATCAGCTTCCAAGACTGTGTGAAAGGCTTCCATCAGCCTTTGTTCCTTGATGCTTTCAGATCTCTGCAGAGGGTCGTGGCGTGGCCTCCATCTCTAACATGCTGAACATAACTCGGATCCACAATGTCATTGGTGCAGTGGCTTCCATGAGAAGGTGAAGGCAGCATGGATCCCCCCAGAGCTGAAGGAGCAGCTTACCAGGACAAGGGGACTTTGCAATGCTCAGCATTGCAGCCGATTGACATCTAATGCCTTTGCAGGCACAGGTCTGGCAGCCAGCGGTGCTGGAGAAGGTTGGCCTGTGGGTGGGTGACCTAGGCTGGTGTGCTACAGCTGAGCAGGGTTCTTCCAGTGGGGGTGGCTGGAAGGGAAAGCTCAGAAGTGGAAGGTGGCTGGTCTAACTGCTTTCCCTGGCCGTATTCTCTCTAGGATGATCAGTCTGAGCAGGGAGTACGCCTGTAGGCGGGTTGCCTTTGGGAAGCTCCTCAAGGACCATCCCCTACACATGCAGACGATAGCCCGGATGGAGGTAAGGGTTTTGGGAGCCAAGCTGAATCTGTTGGCAAAGAAAGAGGGTAGACATCCTCAGCTGCTAATGAGCAGAGCCAGCCTGCCTCTGTGTGCAACAGTCAGAGGTAGAAGATGTTCTAAGCACGCAGTTCTCTTCCTCCCACCCATCCAGCCACTACTTCTTTTCTTAAGCAGTGTAGCACCAACACTTGCCCTTGGGCTGCAACAGGTGCACGCACATTTTTAAAACGGTATTTAAAAATCTTCTTGCAAGGTGGGGGAGAGGGAAAGTGGTCATCTGTCAAACATAACCTGAAGCTCCAGCATCTCTTAGCCTCTGGCAAGAACTCCACTTCTGAAAGAAAGGCCAGATCCAATATAGTCCCACAGCACGTCATTATGCACTGGGGGTACAGAGCTCCATATCCTCACGCTTCCTGAATCACACGCCTTGCCAGGGAAGTAAGTTGCTCAGCAAGAAATGTGTGAAATACCTTGCAGATCCTGGTGCTCAGAGGTTGACCATCAGATGTGCGGTCTCATGTCCCTTACCCTTGGAAAGGATGTGGATTTGTGACCTGGATGCCTGATGGGAGCTTTGATAAGGCTCCGAGTAGGCCTGATGAAATGGCATCGCCCCTTTCCTCACACTAGATTGCAGTGTCCCAGAGAGGCAGCTCCACACTGCCACATTTCATGCTATGGATGACAGGATGCCCATGAGCCAGCAATGGGCCCTTGTGGCCAAGAAGCCAATGGCATCCTGGGGGCCATCAAGAAGAGCGTGGCCAGCAGGTGGAGGGAGGTCATCCTCCCCCTCTGCTCTGCCCTGGGGAGGCCGCATCTGGAGTGCTGGGTCCAGTTCTGGGCTCCCCGGTTCCAGAAGGACAGGGAACTGCTGGAGAGGGGACAGCAAAGGGCTACAATGATGATTACGGGACAGGAACACCTCTCTTATGAAGAAAGGCTGAGGGATTTGTGTCTTTTTAGTCTGGAAAAAAGACGACTGAGGGGGGATCTTATCAACGCTTATAAATACTTCAAGGGTGGGTGTCAGGAGGATGGGGCCAGGCTCTTCTCAGTGGTGCCCGGGGACAGGACAAGGGGTAACGGGCACAAACTTGACCATAGGAAGTTCCATCCCAACATGAGGAGGAACTTCTTTGCTGTGAGGGTGGCAGAGCCCTGGCGCAGGCTGCCCAGAGAGGTGGTAGAGTCTCTGTCTCTGGAGACATTCCAACCCCGCCTGGACGCGTTCCTGTGCCACCTGCTGCGGGTGACCCTGTTCTGGCAGGGGTTGGACTGGGTGATCTCCAGAGGGCCCTTCCAACCCCTGCCATTCGGTGATTCTATGTGCCTTAGCTGGTCGGTGGTCTTTGTCTCTGAAGCTTTGGGTCTATATGGGCAGGGGTGGCATTTTGCCCAGGTCCGAGTATTGCGCATCCCTTCGAGATAGCCTCGTGGCACCTCAGCAGACCAGGCTGGAATCAGCCCGAGTCAAAGATCCTTGTCAGTGAAACTCCCCACTTCTCTGCTTGCAGGTACAGACACGAGGGGCGTTTCTTCTGCTTATGGAGATCGTTCGGCTGCTTGGACTTGCAGAAACCAACATGGCGAGTGAGCAAGACCAGCTTCTCTTGAGGCTGCTGATACCAGTTGCCAAACTGTACACTGGGAAGCAGGTATGGAACAACTAGTTTGATTAGCCCAGAGTGGGGCTGTGTGGCACACTAGCAACCACAGAGCTGGAAAGGGGAGTGATTAACGGAGTGATTAACACAGCCAACGCCAAGGGCAGCAATGACCTTGAGCTTCAGGGCCTGCAGCAATTATTGCTTTGCCCCGAGGCTGGAGCTTGTGGGTAGGAGATTTGTCCCTTTGCTCTCAAGGCCACAGATGAGCTGTGTGATCAGAACAGACAGAGCCTGTGAAGTACTGCATGTGCCACAGAGGAATGCTGCTCCAGCTGCTCCAAGACCAAGGTGGGGCACTGAGCCACAGGCAATATCTTTTCCCTAGTTAGGAATAAATAGAAGAGAAGGTGTTAATAGCTTAGCATTAGCCTTAGCTTCAGGGGTCTGTCCCTCTTCTGATTGTCTTGAGCTTAAATACACAGAAGCTCACACACCTCCTGGACTCTCCCGGACCATAGAATCTGCATAGAATCTTCATGGTTGGAAAGGAGCTTTGAGATCATCAAGTCCAACCATACACACACACAAAAAAACCCCCTACAATCTCTGCCACTAGAGCATGCCCTGAAGTGCCAAATCTACATGTTTCTTAAATACCTCTAGGGATGGGGACTCAACCCCCTCCCTGGGGAGGCGGTACTGACCAGAGACATGTAGTACCATGTACCAAGCAAACCGCGGGTTTATCATTACCTAGAGAGGACTGTATTGAGACAGACTCTCCCTGCATCTCCTCCCAAGGTCCGAGTGCTCCTGCAGGTCTTCTCTCAGTGTTACTCAGTCTTCATTCCCCGAGCTGCTCCTCCTGCATATGATGAGCAACCTGCCTCAGCAAATACAGCCTCGGTGGGATCCAGTCAGTCCCCTCCCAGCAGGAGCTGCTGTGTGATGTTTGAGGTTTCTGGCAGCTTTTTCTCCTTGTACAATGTGGATCATGTCAGCTCTCTGCATTTTGCAGGCTTCTGCTGTTGTTGTTGAGGCAATGGAGAGTTTTGGAGGACAAGGTTACATGGAGGACACCGGCTTGCCAGTCATACTCCGCGATGCTCTGGTAAGAAGGCAGCAGGAGAAGCGGAAGAAGCTCCTGTGTGTCCCCTAGTCCCCTGCACAGTACTCTGTGGTTGCCTGCTAAAGACAAACTCAAAAAACCCCATAGTCCTCCCCAGACCCGCTCCAGGCGTGGCAGGTCTTTCCTGGCTGCCTTCCTGCTGAGCCCAGTCATCACCAGGGAGGGACAGGATTTGTTCCTGGCGCTGGGGTTGTCTCCTAGCTCAGTAATGGAGCTGGCCTCCTAGCTCTCTCACCACTGCTCCTTTCCACTGGTGGTGAGGCAAGACATCTCTGGAGATTTCCTTGATAGCCCTTAGCTCTGCCCCATGTCTTTGGATCTTCACTGTTCCCCTTCCTTTATTGCAGTTGCTCCAAAAGGCTCCTTCATGCTCTTCCACCGTCTCTTCTACCCCACAGGTACTCTCCATATGGGAGGGAACAACAAATATCCTGTCACTCGATGTCCTGCGATCCCTCACCAAGAGTCAAGGAGAGGTGATGGCTGTGTTCGTCTCCACAGTGCAGGTGAGCCCACATCAAAAGCACCCGACAGCCTGATTTGCCCACCTTGGCAGAGTCTTATTTGGTGTTTATACTTCAGGCTGAGACTGGTAGGGAATACGACCAAATTGAAAGCTTTCAGAAGTATTGAAAGTATTCCGAAGGTGTCTCACAATTCTGCTCTTTAAATAGCACTTACAAAAGCAGAACGCAGGCAGTGCTCATTTTGGGATCCTCATGTGCTGCAAAAAATGCAGATACTTTCATTTCAGCAGTGAAGAGCTTTGCATTGTCAGAGGTCCTCCTGACAGGTACCAATATAAGTATATTTTTAATGTGCGAGAGTCACCTTCCTGAATCCAAAATAATTTTGTGGGTTCGTTTCTTAACTGGAAAAACACCACAAGACTGCTGAATATTAAACCTTCACTAGGGCTACCTACTGCATTATGACTTTCTATTTTTATTATTACTGAGGAGATGGAAAGAGCCAAAGGAATTCCATTGCAGCCTCTTTAGATTTGCCGTTCTCTGGCTTTACCTACAGGCGGCTCTGTTAAAGGTGCTCAGATGACAGGCAGTCATGGAGAGTTCAAAGCAGCTCAGGATTTCATGAAGGTAAATGAGCGTCAGCTGGCTTGATGTGTCCCACAAAGGGAGACAGGAACCAGCCTGAAAGGCACGATCAGCATATCAGAGGGTATTCTCTCAGAGATTAGATTATTGATCCAGATGGAACAATCCAGATTACATTAGCCCAGATAGAGCGAGGGAACCCTGGGCATCTGGAGTGCTGGAGTTGACTGTGCGTCGCCGTCACTTTCTCATCCAGACCCCCTAAGGAAGGAAAGGTCTGGGTCACTGCACTCCCTGCAGCATTGACCACTGGATAGGTCTTTCAAAAACAGGAGCAAGAGCCTGACTCCTCCTCACCAGTGGCTGCAATTGGCGACTTCTGCTACATTTCAAACCCCCAGCTCAGCTGTATTCTGTACAGAGCACCTCTCTGACCTCCAGAGACGGGTGTCTTCTTACCATCCTCTCAGATGACTTTTGATAAAGGAAAAATACCTGTTTGACTGCCAAAGAAGAAACCCAGATCTGCTCATAAGCAGGACTGAGCACACCTGCTAATTAAAAAGCCAGTTGGTCCAGCTGTTGATCAGAAGCAGCGTAGTCTGACACTGAATGTAATGGAGTGGAGAAGGAGCGGAGCGGGTGGCAGGCTCTAAAATAACCGGGAAAGAAGCTGGCCTCCAGACTTACACTTAGGCTAGTTTAAACGAATACCCCACAAATGTGCCATGCTGCAGTCCTCCAGGCTCCTCACTGGTGCAGCTGAGAGGGCCCCTCCAGCTTCCGAACAACTGAATCATCCGAGGAGCATTACAGAACACTGCAGCGTGATTCAGAGCAGGTACCTGCACAGCAGTAACACCAGCTATCAGGATTTATTAATTAACAAGCTCATCATTGCTCTTGCATTCCCACAAATCACGCTGTATATGAGACAGGAGGGTGAACAAGCGAGCACTGACTTTAAAAGGTCTCCAAATTCCCGTAAGTGCTATTGCATTTGCCGTTCCTGTCACACGGGGGCTGCCTCCATGCCCACGCAGCGTGGCAGTGGAATGGCTGGAACGGGCTGGGCTGGGAGAGCAGTGTTGATGCACCGGTGCTGGATGTGAGAGATCCTGCTCAGCAAATTTCTCCTGGGCATGTCTGAAAGCTTTTCCCTTATGCCTTCGGTATCCCGGCACTGGAAGGGCAGACTGGGAGGTATTTCTGCAGAGTGCCTCCGTGGCATCGGGCAGGAACGTGCCGACTTCCTACACCAGAATCAGGGTTTCACTCACGGGTGATAAACAACCTCTTTTTGACCTCCAGGTGTCCAAATTCTTTTGGTTTCTGGGAGCCTGGCTCATTTGGAAACATCCTTCCCATTCCCATCCAGTGAGGAAATCATTTAGCCCTTCATAAAGGGATTTTTACTGCTCCAATCCATTTCCTTTTTTATTGATGCACACAAAACTCGTACAATCGATTTTATGTTGGTCCGTCAAGGTTCTCGGTCTGCGGGATTTGTGCCCAATGACAGGCTGGCTTTGGAGAAAGTGGCATTAGTTCTTTGCTGGCACAGCAAAGCACTTTGTTCTCTGAAGGTCACATCTCAGGGTAGCTTCCCCCCCGACCCCACTGCCACCCAGTTTCGCTTTTATCCTGTGTCAGTTGCCTCTGTCGATGGTGGGACACCTACCGCTCCTGGTGCTGTCATCCAGGAGCAGGAACCCAACGTCATAATTATCCTCAGGAAAAGGGGAAACCCAGAGAACTTCCTCATCCTTGCACAGGGTGACTATGAGAAGCCGAATTCACGCAGGCAGGTTTGTTACAAACCAGCCTGGCCAGAGGTAATTAGTCTGCAAAGTCTCAGGAGAACACATGGGGAGAAGAGCAAGGGTGAGAGACAGTCCTGGATCCCAGCGCAGCCGTGCTGGGAGTTCAGGTGGATACTGCACCGCGGCACTCGTTTCATGTTATACTAAAAATTTATTAGCTGGAATTTTGGGCCAGAGCATTGGATGTACTTTAGAATTCAATTACAATCTGAAAAGTGACTCTAAAATGGCACCGGGGAATTACTTGATGATTGCATTTTAGTCACTTCAGATTAAATTTGGTCACATCGCAGCACGGTGGTGTCTCTGAACGCCAGCCCTGCAAGCGTCTCGCAGAGCTCGGAATCAGCCGGCTCACGCATCGGGAACGACTGCGTGGGGCTGAAACTCCGGCTGTATAAATCGGCCGTACAATCTAGGACACGTGATAGTGTTTTCAAGTCCTTTTCAGACCATAACCACAATTCTAACACAGCAGGAAATAAATCTAGGTTATTAAAGTGAGACTACACGTTTGCTGGAAGCATTAATATGAGACGTGTGCTTCTAGCCCTTTTTCGGATGTTCTTCCTGTTGCTGTAGTTTTAAATGCTCACGACTAATATTTTGAGTCAAAACCATTCTGACAATCTTGCCTGGTAGCTCGTGAGAGCAGACAAATGAGCGGCATCTTAAAATGCCTCAGTAAAAACCGAAGGAATCGGAAATATTGGAGCTCTAAAGCTCTTCTGCTCTCTGGCGATTTCAGCCGGACAAGAACGGTGCAATGGGCAGAGCGCTGCCGTGTGCGTGTCTCCCCCCCCGCCCCACAAGTTATACCCTACAGGAGCAGATCAACACGCAGGAGAGGAAACAGGAGCCTCCGCTCCCCGCAGCAGCGCTCCAGCCTCTCGCTCGCAAATGCAGGGGAGGATGGTGGAAAAACCCAGCTTGATCTTTCGGAAGATTCAGTGCTTTTGGTTAGGAAAAGAACGAGTGTCATCTGAAAAAAAATAAAAAGTGTAAATTATTGGAGAGCAAAGAAAATACGATGTCTTCCCCCCCCCCCCCCCCCCCGCCCCAAGGTTAAAATGATGCTTTTATATCCCTGGTGGGTACTGCCCAGCTCTTTAAGCCTTAAAAGCCAGGCAGCGTAGGACGCGGCTGGTGGTACCCTGGCCGTTAGCGCGAGGCTGCGGACGGAAGCGCAGATGTCGTCCCGGTGCTTGGCCTGTGCGATGCTGGCGTCCGCCCAAGCTGCTGGGAATATGTTTATGCCTTTGGGGTCTTTGATCCTCGTTAGCAACAAGCTCCGAGCCACTTTTAAAACCTCTTATTAGCATTCTGTGGGCTTGGAGGGCTCTTTGGACTTTATCTTGGCACTAGACCGAACCGCTTTAATGACGATGTTTTTGTATTTGTACAGCATATGCTGTGAGTATTTATGTACGGCTTTGCCCGGAGCACAGAATAGCATCCATTGAGGATTGTGTTTTTCTTGTATTACTCGTCAGAAAACACAGGGCAGTGGTGAGGCAGGAGGCGTCACGCGCAGACCCACTGCAGAAAACAAAACTGGGTTCAGCTTGTGCAGCCGGGGAGTCCCGCTGTGCAAACGAGCTGCCTTTTCGCCTGCTAGCAAGAGGAACTGCGTGATCGCTTCAGCACCGAACGCCTCAAAACCATAAAAAATTAGTTCTGCGCAGCAGATCCTTACAGGCTTTAGCTTCATAAATAACCTGCAAATGAGACTAATTAACGAAAAGCGCCTCCTACCACCTGCTACGCTACTTACATGTGTAACGGTTCCTTTGTGCGGTTCTGTCCGAGGCAATCCTTTAGTTCTACCGCAGAGACGGGTTTGAATAGTGTGAAGATGTCCCGGCAGCACGCGGGGCTGCCGGGCTGAGCCGGAGCGCTGGGGCTGCGGGGGGGGGGACGCGGGGGCTGGAGGTCAGTGAGGGCTGCGGGGGTGAGAGCCGGGCGCTTCTCCGCCTGGGTGACTTCAGGGGGACCGCGCTGGCCCCCCAGCCTGGCAGCTCCCTGCGGAAGGCACGCTCTCCTCCTTCCATCCCTCCTCAGAGGGAATAACACGGGAAACACAGATTAAAGGCCGGCCTCTGCCGGTTGCACCCAGGCAGCCGTGGGCATGCCACATCAAAAGAGCAATTATTTTAGACTCTGGGCAGAGCGTCGCTTGTGCTTTCACAAGATATTTGGGACACTGGAGGAACAGCAGCTCAGCTCAACCAGGGGGAGCTTTTAGGTGCTGCTTTTAGGCACCTGAGGTCCATCAGAAGACAGCCACTCTGGTCCCGGGGCCTGTCCCCCTGACACCACTTGCAGAGAAAAGTTCTTTTAAATCTGAATTTTCCTGCCCGGACAGAGCTCCGGCATCTGAATGGAAGTGAAAATATAAGAACAGGGGAGGTCACATCTAATTATTACCTGATAATAGGTATGCAATTAGAGAGAACCGGGGATGTGATCTGGTCCCCGGGTGCGGCTGGAAAGCCAGCACGGAAATGGCAACGCGCTGGGTCTGGCTGACAGGAATTCTCCGTCCTGAAGGCAAGGCTGCGAGTTTCCTTCTGGCCACGTCCCCTTTCCTGCCGCCGCCGTGCTCTGGCCGCTCCACCTACGGCAGCGGGAGTTACAGCCACCTTGATTGAAACGTTTTGTTAGTCGTTGCTGGGTGTGCTCGCTCGGGATCTCACCAGCCCCGTTTCCTCGCAGAAGGTAAATACGCTGTCGTTTTTCCTGTGATTGTTTCTTTGCAGAAAAAGCTGGAGCGGGCTTCGAGCACGGCGAAACTGGAACCCGCCGTGAAGCGAATGCGGGATGCCGTCAGCAGCCTCACACGGTTCATGCGAGCAGCTGGTTCAAAGGGAGCACTGACCATGGAGCTAGCAGCAAGAGACTTCTCCTACAGCCTAGCGAGGATCTACACAGGTAGTGGGAAAGACAGGAACGATGGATTTCAAGCTAGGAAAGGGCTAGGAATCGGTCCTAGAATGGCCTGGTTTCACACCTTCTGGGTAAAGGGTAGAGTTGTAAAGGAAGCTTGGTCCCTACCTTCGTAGAATCACCGAATGGTTTGAGTTGGAAGGGACCTTAAAGCCCACCCAGTGCCACCCCCTGCCCTGGGCAGGGACCCCTCCCACCAGCCCAGGTTGCTCCAAGCCCCGTCCAACCTGGCCTTGAACCCCTCCAGGGATGGGGCAGCCACAGCTTCTCTGGGCAACCTGGGCCAGGGGCTCACCACCCTCACAGCCAAGAATTGCTTCCTCACATCTCATCTCAATCTCCCCTCTTCCAGTGTAAAACCATTCCCTGTGATCCCGTGGCTCCCCTCCCTGCTCCAGAGTCCCTCCCCAGCTTTCCTGGAGCCCCTTTAGGGACTGGAAGGGGCTCCAAGGTCCCCCCGGAGCCTTCTCTTCTCCAGGCTGAACCCCCCCAGCTCTCTCAGCCTGTCCTCCCAGCAGAGGGGCTCCAGCCCTCCCAGCAGCTCCGGGGCCTCCTCTGGCCCCGCTCCAACAGCTCCGTGTCCTTCTGCTGTTGGTGCCCCAGCGCTGGAGGCAGCACTGCAGGGGGGTCTCACAGAGCGGAGCAGAGGGGCAGAATCCCCCCCTCGCCCTGCTGCCCACGCTGCTGGGGATGCAGCCCGGGCTGCGGGGGGTTTCTGGGCTGCCAGCGCACGTTGCCGGGGCGTGTGGAGCTTCTTTTGAGCTGAGGCATCTCAAACCAGCAAGTGCTGTTGAGAAGTAGCCACCACCCACTTCCCATGAGCCCTTGCTCCCTAAAATCTGGAGCCCAGAACACTGATGTCTCCTACTCTTCCACAGGAGCTCTTTTAATTGAACATGCAGCTCGGCCTGATGCTTCCTCCACAGACATCGCCGCTGCTCGAAGGTAGGTGAAAACCTCCTCTAGCCCTGACTGTTTGCGATGATTTCTTGCGCAGTGCAGCAGGCTTTGCTCTGCCTCTCCCGGCCATCCGACCCCCTGCCGTGGCGAGACCCAAACTTCATCTCATCACAGATGGAGACAAACGGTGTGCGGGGTTGGTTGCTGTCAACATCATGGCTTTTCCCTGCCAAGGGGAACCTCCGTTCCAGCAGCGACGAGGGGCATCCAAACCGGGCAGACCTCACGTTGAAATCAGCCCCGTCTGCGTAACGGGGCTCGGACAAACCGTTTGCGTTCCCTGCTCAGGTGGTGCCACCAGGAGCTGTGCCCTGCGGCCACGGAGCTGGAGAACAGCAGCTACGAGGCGGAGGAAGCGCTCCAGGACAGCGCGCTGGTGTACGAGGGCAGCCCTGCCCGCGGCAGCAGGCTCTGACCCACCAGAGGTAACTGGGAACTCCAGCTGCTCCCCGGGGAAACAGGAGGTTGGTTGCAATCCAAAAAAAGCCCCAAATCCTTAGAGCGCCGCGAATTCCAGGTGTGGTGGGGACGTACCACCAGGGGCCTGGCCAAATCCTTCTGGAGTTATCGCCAGCTGCTCCCATCCGGAATCCACCGCTCCTTTGCTGCGTTCCCGGCTCAGGCAGGCGCAGCCACCGCCATTCAGTCCGAGACGCTGAAATGTTGTACTGTGTTTTAGGCAAAGAGCGAACGATCAAATGTGGCGAATGACTTCAAGCAGCAGCTCTTCAAGTGCCAGCTGGTGTTCTTTTTAAAGAAAAGCAACCAAAATCCAACTGCGAATGAGCTGAAGCTGATTAAATACAGAGAAACACCCTTTTTCCCTGTTCGCCATCTTGCTTTCCAGTGCTACACACGCTCTTCCACCCTGGCACCTGCCAGGGCTGGGCTCTTCTTCCAGGGCAGCCTCTAACCCCACCGCGGCCGCGAGGACGCTACGTCCCTTCATACCAACAACCCCCACGGGAGGTGCTGGGCTGGGCTCAGGACCCTCCAACTCAGCGTTTGGTCTCGGCAGCTCGTTGGGTGAAAAAACAGCTTTGGAACCCAAAGTTTCCATTTTCCTGGTCTTACCCGGCCAAGGCTGTCGCTGCGCACGGCAGTTGTCAGCTTAGTCTAGCTCGTGCTTTTCATGTTTCCTGTTACGTTCTACCTTGCCCCAAACAAGCTTTGCTTTTATTTTAACTTAACCTGGAGTAGAGGCTTTCCCTCCGCACGTATTGTTGGGCGCCTCGTCCCTGCTGCCGCCGCTAAACCCAGCTCCCCCGTCAGCCGAAATGGGTGAGGAAAACGTTCTCGCCCTGCTGCGTTTCAAACACGGGGTGCAGGAATTTGGTATTTGCGGCTCCACAAATGGTCAGCGTCGACATCAACACCGCAGAGCTGTTCTGTAGCAGCTGTGGGGGGGAGGTAACTTCAATCGCAGCGTTCAAATTGCATCAAAACTCTACAAGTTGGTACCAAAATTAAAGAAAAAATTCGTTTTCTTAGTTTTTCTTCAGAAAAAAAAAAAAAATGTTTTCTTGTTCCCCGGGACCTCCCGAAAGCTGATTCATTCCCTGTGCGCGTGCCCCAAGGATTCTGCAATTCCTGCTGACATAAATCCTGATGTAAATTTGAGATTGAAATCCAGTAACGCTCCACCAAAGCAAACACCCAAAGATTGATTGCGTGCGTCTCCTCGCGCTCAGCCCGTCCATCTGCCTGCTCGGTATTACCCCGATGACTTAAAAGGTTTTAATTAAAAAGTTGCTAATAACAGAAGTAAAACAGTAATAGAGAGAGTCAGAAGATGTGACTGGGTTTAGCCAGACCCGGCACCGAAGGGCTTCCCGCTGCAGCGTCCCTTCTTTGTGCTCGTAGGTGAATAAATCCTATTTGGGTTTGGAAAAGCTCCTCCATCACTGCAGCTGTTTGGTGTCAAGGCTCTTCCAGGTGTCAGTACTGGGACCGCTGCTGTTTAACGTCTTTGTCGGTGACATGGACAGGGGGATGGAGGGCACCCCCAGCAAGTTTGCCGCTGACACCAAGCTGCGTGGCGCAGTGACACGCCTGAGGGACGGGATGCCATCCAGAGGGACCTGGACGGGCTGGAGGGGTGGGACTGTGTGAACCTCATGGAGTTCAACCAGGCCAAGGGCAGGGTCCTGCACCCGGGTCAGGGCAATCCCAGGCACAAACCCAGGTTGGGCGGAGAAGGGCTGGAGAGCAGCCCTGAGGAGAAGGACCTGGGGGTGTTGGGGGTGAGAAGCTCCACACGCCCCGGCAACGTGCGCTGGCAGCCCAGAAACCCCCCGCAGCCCGGGCTGCATCCCCAGCAGCGTGGGCAGCAGGGCGAGGGGGGGATTCTGCCCCTCTGCTCCGCTCTGGGAGACCCCCCTGCAGTGCTGCCTCCAGCGCTGGGGCACCAACAGCAGAAGGACACGGAGCTGTTGGAGCGGGGCCAGAGGAGGCCCCGGAGCTGCTGGGAGGGCTGGAGCCCCTCTGCTGGGAGGACAGGCTGAGAGAGCTGGGGGGGTTCAGCCTGGAGGAGAGAAGGCTCCGGGGAGACCTTGGAGCCCCTTCCAGTCCCTAAAGGGGCTCCAGGAAAGCTGGGGAGGGACTCTGGAGCAGGGAGGGGAGCCACAGGGTCACAGGGAATGGTTTTACACTGGGAGAGGGGAGATTGAGATGAGTTGTGAGGAAGAAATTCTTGGCTGTGAGGGGGGTGAGCCCCTGGCCCAGGTTGCCCAGAGAAGCTGTGGCTGCCCCATCCCTGGAGGGGTTCAAGGCCAGGTTGGACGGGGCTTGGAGCAACCTGGGCTGGTGGGAGGGGTCCCTGCCCAGGGCAGGGGGTGGCACTGGGTGGGCTTTAAGGTCCCTTCCAACCCAAACCATGCTGTGATTCCATAAATGTGTTGTGTTGTGTAAAAATCAGGAGAATGGGAAAACGAGAGAGGAGCGCGTGGCTCTCACCTGACCGATGACGGCAGCAGAGCCCGGCAGCAGCTCTGCGCGCGGGGCGGACGGCGCGTACAGCGCAGAACGAAAGCCGTGGCCTTTCCCCGGCGTTACAGCAGTTTGCGGAGCTGCTGATACACCAGCGGCAGCCGCCCTTCGCGCCCAGGGCTCGGCTCCGACGCACGGGGCTTGGCAAGCAGCCGGTGGCTGCCCCGCTGGGACCTCTCGGCTCCTCTTCCTAGGAATTTTACGTGTTTTTGAACACTCTTAATTACTTTTTCCTAATATACAAGCTCTAATTTGCCTAAAAATAAGCCCCGTAAACTGGGAGCCCTGCAAAGGCACTGATACAGAAAACACAAGGGACTGTAAAATTGTCACCGTGTAGGAAAATGACAAATTTATTAAGATCTAAATAGTCACTCTGAGGCTACAGCAGAATAAATGCTGTTACAAACAAATAAGCACTAGGGTCTAACACTTTATACTGCTGCTAAACAGCTCTCTGCTCTCAAAGGTTTGCGTGTTTTAAAACATTTAAATGTTCTTGAAGTAATTAATCAAGAATCGGATGTCATTTTAATACAAATTCCACCCCCCCCAAAAAAAAATGTACAATCAAATGCATCACCTGTTGCCACTGCAAGGTAAAAATCATAACGTAACTACGGGAAATCGGTTTAAAAAACCATATTTGTTAAATAGGAAGATAAAACTTTAGCAGCACTTAAAAAATTTGATAAGTCTGAAGAATATGGATGACCTCAAATCCCGAAATGCACCGATCCGAGCTGCGATGCCGGTGGTGTGTGGGGAAAATGGGCTGGGAATTGGTTATTCCCCCGCCCAGGACTGGCAGCGGATCCGGCGTGGGGACAGTGGGGCAGACGCTGGTCCAGACGGGGCTGTTTCTCCTTCTGCCTCCTCGCTCCAATGCCGGTGGATTCCTTCTTTATCAAAAAACTGAGCTGAATTGTTAAAAAAGAAGCGTGCGGCTGCCGGGGCTGGGCAGCGTCCCCAGCCCTGCGCTGCCCGTCTGGCCGCGATGGCACCGAGCCGTCCCGGGAGAAGCGCTGCCGTCCCTCCGAGGAAAAACCACCCGGAGCAAACGCAGCTGCCGGCAGCGCAACCTGCGCCGCTGCACGGGCAGGGGCTGCATCGCTCCCCTTCCTCGCTCCGCTCAAAACATCCGAAATCGCTGCTTTTGCTTTTTAATCAAGAAAGGTAATCCCATGGAGCTCAGGAGCTGGCTCCCAGCGATGCCGGCGATGGGATCCAGCTGAGGGCGGCTCCAGATCACCCCTGACCCCCGTCCTGCGCCCGAGCAAAAGCTGGAGCCTGCCCTGCGCTTGGCCCTGGCTGCGCTGCTCCCAGCACGGCCCAGCGGAACACCATCTGCTGGCCCTGGAGAGGGTTTTCTCGGAGCTGAGCAACGCGGGCTCTGTTAGAGGGACAATTACACAATAGCCATAAAGCACCTGCACACCCGTCTGTTAAACGCGCTCTGAATCTGCTCAGCTTTCCTGCGCTGGGGCTTTCCTTGCCCTTTGCGGCCTCGGAACGGCTCAAAACCTCCGTTCCCACACCGACCGTCGCTCCCGGGGCCGCAGAGCGGTTCCCGACACCTCCTCGCCCTGCACCACCACGCACACAGCCTTTGGGTTCCCCACCCTGCGCGCTGCCGCCACCGCACCTCACCCGTACAATTAATGAAGCGGTGATCAACTACCTGCTGCGGGACGGCTCCTGCGCCACCGCGCTGCCGCACTCGTGCCACCTCCAGCGGGAAGGAGGGGCCGGGCTGGCCGCTGGCCTGTGCGGGGACCAGAGGGACCCGGAGGTCTCAGAGACCGGCTCCTTCCACGGCCACTACCCCGACCTGCGAGGCTCCCGAGAAGCCGCTCACGTCGCCTGTGCGCGAGGAGCCTGGTGGACAGCCCGTAAGGCAGCGCCAGAGCTGCGTATTGCGACAGCGGCGCCGCTTTGCCTTCGGGCCCTCGTGCTGCTGGAGAGCTGGGACAAGAAAAGAGGACAGGACGTTCGTTAGGAAGAAACGAGCTTCTGCCTGACGCCAGCCGTGCGCTCCCCCAGCAGAGCCGCCGGGCTGCCGATGCCCCTGACTTGAAGCCGTTCCGCACAACAAGAGTTTCACGCCGGGTGGGAGTTAAACGCTTCTCCAGCTGCCCGGCTGGAGGACAGCAGAGGAGCCCGGCACGGCTCCGCGCAGCCTTTCGGAAGCGGAGCAGACACCACGGCCTGCGGGGCCGGGAGCCCCGGCGTGCACACCATGTCCACGGGCGCCGCGCCGCAGAGGGAGGAGTTACTGAGAGAGCGCTCAGAAGGAACTCAAGGATGACAAGGGCTCTACAAAATCCAATTCTGGTGTATAACTGAAACCCTGCTCTTCCTTTTGCACGTCCTTAATAGCGCAAACCATTACGCCCGCTCTTCTTTTTTATTCTTGAAGCTGTCAATAACCACCCCCGGCGGCGATCACAGCTCTGCCCAGAACCTGCGCTTTTCTTCGATTAAATAAATACCGCGAGATCATAAAGCGACTGTGCACAACGTCTTGCGATTAGAACAGGCCTGTCCCCCTGCAAACTCTGGGCAAATCCTCTCTCTCCATTTCAAATCCGTAAGAAAAGAAAGAAGGGAGGGAGCGGGAGCGTACGCGAGGGGAGAGCGTGCAGCCGAGCGGCCCAAACCAGCAAGCGGATGAGGATGATCGCACCCTTGCGCCGGAGGAGACTTTCGCAGGACAAACAGCAGTTGGGTTTTTCACCTTCTGGGGCAAGATGAAAAGAGATTAACCCTGAGTGAGTTTGGTTTGTTGCCGAAGAGCCTGGGCTCCACCATCCAGCATCGAGAATAAGGCAGAAAGTGTGCAAAGGAGAAGCCGGCCCCGAGCTCCGGCCGGGGCGAGCACCGGCGCCTGCTCGCTGCAGGGGCCAGGAGACAGCGAGCTTCCTCTGCCAAACATCACCCAAGGCAGGGCGAGGTCCCTGGGCCGCCCCTACGGTTGGGTTAACGCCGTGGGATCGACGCTTTGAAATACGATGGTCGGTGACGGGGGAAAAGAAAAAGGAGGTGCCGAGGCCGGTGAGACTCCTCAGAGCTCTCCAGCCGCGGGCCGCGGTGCCGATGGCACCCACGGGACTCGGTGCCACGCACCGTTTGTGTCTTTCTTCCCCCTCCCTGGGACTCTCGCACCAGGAAAACCAAGCTTAATATTTTTTCTTCCAAGTTTGGGAGCAACAGGTTGTTGTTCCTTGCAAAGCCACAGAGTGGGAAAGAAAGCGAGAGGCGGCTGCGGCAGCCTCCCTTCTCAAAGGCCTTGGTGCTTCCGCTGAACCGCAAATACATCCCCTACGAAGGACAGGGAAGAAAAATAAAAAATTAGAAAGTGTGTTAGCAAATGCTCCCATGCAAAAGTCTAAACTTTATTCACTTTTATTTATATATTTAACAATTCTAAAGTATTTACTTCTCGCTTTGACAAAAATGAAAAATATAGGAGCACTTTACTCTCTTGAGGAGAGAAGGGTTATATATACAGCTATGGAGAGATACTGGTTCCTCCTTTACATACAAAGAAAAATAATATTAATAAAAAAAGTGCTTCATCGATCAAAAAAAGACTAAGAGCTGCAAGCATTTATTCACACTGTACATCACAGACCCCGAAAACCCGTATCAGAACCTCTTGGCACCTGTCATTAGCAACTGCAGAATCTCAGGCTTAAGTTTTCGACCGTCTATTCGCACCACAGGCCCACACGACGTCAGTGCGCAAACTACCCCCGGCCCCCCACGTCACACCTCTAATGGCCCCCCCTCCCCCCCGCCGCGGGACAGCCAGAGTCGGGGGCCGTGCACCGTCCTTTCCCCGCTCCGGCCGCCTCCGCCGCACCGGCAACAGCGATGGCTACGGTTCTATCCCGGCCAGTCGCCGCGCGGCTTTAGGAACAAAGACCTCCAGGTACAACTCGACTGAAGAACCCCATCGTTCGCTTTGCTCTTCCCTCCCGATGGTTTGAAAAACGTTTCAAAGCCCGTAGCCGGGGAGAAGCCAAGACGCTCCGTTACCGGAGCCCTTCCCATAAGGAGACGGGCTGCTCCGCTGAACCGGCCTCCTGGACCTTCAGTTCTGTTTTGGGAATCTTCAGCTTACGCCGCAGCAGCGCTAACGGTCCCTGCAAAGGGCGGGGGAAGCTCAAAGCCAAAAAATAAAACACCTTGACATTTCTTTTCCCCATCAGACCTAACAAATATTCCGAGATGGTTTTCTCTGTGGGATACTCGCTTTGGATCACGCGATTCTGACATTCCGGGGAAGGGAAGCGCTCCTTTTCCCAAGGGTTCTTACATTTTGAGCTTTTGCGTTTAAAACTCTCCAACACTCCAGCGGGATTTTTGTTCTTGAGAGCATCACGCGAGAAGCTGTAACTTCGTCCAGGCGACGTGCCGTGACGCGGGAGCTCCACCTCCTCCTCGCCAAAGCGCACCAAGCAGCCTCTATCGAAAGGAAACGGGGACGAGTACCTAACGCTCATTACAAACCCGATTCGCAAGAGATTCACACTTTAATGAGGTGACCTTAAAAGCGACTGGGATTGGGACAGAAGGAAGAAGGGGAAGCCATGATGTTTTGTAGGTCTTTATAAAATCCTCGGGCAGGTTTTTCCTATCCGGAGTACACCAAACGTGGACTGGAAAAGGAGGGGACATCCCGGGAGTACGACAAGCACCGGCGCACGGCTCACGGGCCGAGCCCAGCGAGAACACCGGCGGATCGCAGTTGCTCGTTCGTTGGTTTGGATCGTCTCATTAAAGTGCGAGTCTCCACACCGGCACGACGGCCTGTGTGTGCGAGCCGTGCCAAGCGCACCGCTCCAGAAGTAGCTCCATGTCCAGCGAACCATCCCACAGGCGGGGCAGGGACACAAGTCCAAGGTCTTCTACTTTCCCACTCGATTTTAAATAATGAATTGCATTTAGACAGCTTCAGAGAGCGGCGCCAGGGTAAAGCCCCTCAGCTGGGCGGCCTGTTCCATCCCCTTCTCGCCTCTCGCTAACAAGCGCCCACTTCCCTTTCCCAGCCTTCTCCAGGTCTTTCCCACCGGGAGCCACCGCGGAGAGGCCCGATGGCGACGGAACACCTCGATTGTGTGTGTGCAGGGACAGAACCGCCCAGCACGGAAATCCCAGCCCAATTCCCCCTATCCCGCAGCGAGGATAACTAAAGCCCACTCTAAGAACAGAGGGGGAGAGTGCTCTCTTGGGAAGGAGATTCCCATTTCTTCTAGCAGCAACAGGTTCCCAAACAGCAGTGTCTTTGTTTGGAAGTGAGAGGAGTGATTGAAAGCACTAGCGCCGACGCTACAGGAATTCACGCTCCGCGCACTGGCTGGACCGAGTCCCCTCTTCTCCTTTCCTCCGCAAAATCGTCTGTCTGCAACAGTTCAGCAGTGGGACACTTAAATGCCAACGGGAAATCTGGTTCTGGCACCAGCTCCCTTCCCACTTCCCCAATCTTCCAGCAAACAAACGAACATATATATATATATTATATATATACACACACACGCGTAGACACATACACACAGATAGGACCGAAAGGAAAGGGGGAATAGCTGGAAAAGGAGAATCCCAGGATCCAGCGGTACGTCCTCCAGCTCTGTCCCGCCGAGCGGCGTTCCACGCCCCAACCTCCAAAGTGCACGGCTCCCGCGTCCTCCCAGCCTCGGCCCACCGAGAATCCGCCTGTCTGGGAGCGGGGGAAGAGTCGGCACCGGCTGCTCCCCCGCTGCGTGGAGGCTGGGACTTCAATTCGACGTGGCAGTGATGGGTTTGTCCAGTTCGAGATCCAGGCTGGAACTGCTCGGGTGCAAGCTGCTGTAGCAGGATTTGCAGACTCTGCTGGGTTCAAAGAGCTGCTGACTAGGAACGGGCACCTTCTGGTTACAGCAACTGGAGCAGAACACGTTTCCACAATTCCTTGCATGGGGAACAGAGGAGAAATGGAAAAGAAAAAGATCAGAAGCAGTTTGACAAAGTTACCCGAGTTCTACTACGACCCTGTTTGGTGCGTTGGGAGGGGCTCAGCCCCGGGGACTGCAGTCGCTGCTCCCCGCGGACCGGGATGGGTGCAAAGATTCCAACGCCCGTGCCCTGCGCCACTGGCTGCTGCAGCCGGAGCAGAGGTCTCGGGAAGGGCCACCAGAAAGGGAGCACAGAGCAAACGGCAGCACAGAACTACAGCTCGTCACACGTTACGGCACAGCACCGTCTCATCTCACGCTGGAGGGAACGTCCCCCTCCGCGACCCGGGGCTGAGCTCTCTTCTCCCCGTGTCCTGCCGAGGAGCTCGGGCAAGGTGCTGCTCACCGCTGTCACTGCCACCCTGGGGACACAGGAGGGGCTAAGGGAGAGCAAACAAGGGGCCTTGCTCCGCAATGATGCGGGCAGTGTTGTGCTCCGGCCCCTGCTCGCCCCGCTGACCCAGCCTGGCGTTACAGACTGGCAACTGCACTCCCAGGAGGAGTCTCTGCTCCTTTACTCTTCTACAAACGCGTGCCGGTGGGCACCAGCACAGAGACATTCGCTTCTCTTCCTTTCAAGTGCGCTGCTGCAAGGTTTAAGCATGGGACAGGTGAAAAAAAAATAAATATTAAACCCAGTTTCTGTTGATGCCATCCTCCCACTGCCCCAGGAGCGCGGTCCCTTTTGCGGTGTTCCCGGCAGTCCCACGCTTCTGCGTTAACGTCAACTGCGTCACCAGGGATCATGCAAAGCCAGGAGCGGGGCAGGCAGGTATTTCATGCTCAGACACGGCAGTAACGCTGCGGCAGGGTGAGCAGTCTCATACGCATTCTTGTCAGCTGGCAGCTGGTGGAGGCACGCTGGCGCATGCACCTCACGGGAGGCAGGGATAAAATTTAAATCTTGCAAAAGAATTACCTTCTCTTCTCGCAGCCCCCCTTCAAAAGCTGCTGCTGCTCAAGCCAGCCCGGCGAGCGCTGCAGCGCCCTGGCCTCCAAACGCCCTGAGAACAGCACTCCGGGGACCCGCATTTGCAAGTTTCCCTCCTCCATGCCTGCCGCCCTCTTCGTTAACTCTTTGGCATCGGGATTCTGTGCTAGAAAAGATCTGCTGCTGCCAAGAGGCTGACGGAGAATTCTGCCTACACCCAGCAGCTTTGATTAATCCTTCCTTGCCAAGAGACAAGATTTCCAGATGCTGGTCACTGACGGGGAAAGAGTCAGCAAAGAAATCCCATTTCTCACTTCACTGGGCTCATTTTCCCAGCTCCGCACCGCGGCTCCTGGTCTCAAAGCGGTAACCCTAGCGCTGGGAGCCTGACAACGGCTCGCCTTTCTGCGGCGCTTCTCTCGTCTTTTCGAGGGCCCTGTTCGAAATGACTATCAGAAAAAGCAGCGGGAGCGTTTTCTGCAGAAACACCCCGCAGAAAAGCAGCTCCGACATCCCACGTCTCTGCTGCTCAAAGAACCGTCATCCAGCAGCCGCTCGCCGTCGACGGCTGGGGTCAAAAAAGAAGCAGAGGGATTAAGACAAGCATGTGTTTGTTGTAGCTCCCCAGCTCCCTAACGCATGCTTGGGGGGGGGGTTTGTTGTTTTATCCTTCTGTGATAGATAACAGTGTTCTGTGACTGCTCTCCCCCGAGCTTCGGAAAGCTCCGAACAACTTATTCTTGCTATCCTGGTGGTCCTCTGCTTCGCTTGGGAGATTACAGAGAGATGTTAAAAAACAGGCTGGGAGAGCGATCTCACTCCTTTGAGGAAGGGTGAGTGTTAAAATCATACTATCGATACCTCTATCGTGGATATTTATCCATTTTCGGGGTGACACTAACCCTCCACCAGCTCTGCGTTACCTCTTATTGCCCCAGTATTTTCAGCCCTTCTAAAATAAGCGGCAGTTTGTTTGTCAACAGGCTGCAGACCGATACTGGAATTGTTTGATAACGTGTGGACCTCTCCCCAAAATAAGGCAAAAAGGGAAAAGAAAAAAAAAAAATAATCAATGCACATGGCTACACCGGAAGGCCCGTCTCCTCTCAGTGAGAAGTGCAGCATTCTCCGTTACCCAAACACGCGACATCACCGACGGTGAGCGTTAGTGTGATCCGCACCCCAGTTGCAGCTACCAAAAGCCAAGTCCTAAAGGCCCTTCTGCGAGGAGAGGCCTGTCTGGGTGGCGGTAACACCCAGCGGCTCGTGCTGCCCACGCACAGCGGGCTGCTGGTGACTTCTAGGCAAGTGAAAGACACCGAGGGGGGAAGAGCCCGAGTTAGTCTGGCCAAGTTACCAAGAAAACGCAGACAGACAACAGACAGAGGCTGTTGCAAATGCTCACCAGATCTGATCAACACGTTCAACGTCCCTGCAAGGAGGGGAGAAAGAGCTCAGAGGGGGACAAGAGAAAGAAGAGAATGGCAGAAATGAAGGAAGCTGCCTATTTTTATCCCGCTCAAGGCCTTACAGCACGTGGGTTTCAACTCATTCTCACTCCCGGGTAAGCCGTGGAGCGGCTGCCGCTGACCACTGGGGGTTTGAACCTGTGTGCTATGGGAACACCGCGGTTTTCTTGCTGGTTGCCATTCCTTACTGGTCTCTGCCATAGACAACCAGAGCTTACGTGGGCAGCCTGGGCAACCCAGGTCAGACATTCGAAAGCTGAAGAAACAAAGAGACTAGAGGGAAACTGGCAACCAAACGTGAAACCCTGAGTCAACGCAAACTCCTCCTGGTGCTGGGGTGTCCTGGGTGCATCCATGCGCTAGGAGCACCCCAAAGCCCAGCTCAGGGAGGTGGCAAATGCCAGTCGGCCTCAGGAGTGCTGAATGGGTGCCTCCACGGCAGGTACCGCAAGAAGAAAAACCCCATTTCAGCTCTTATAAACCCCTTCAGATGTGTACAACCGCGTGCTTCGTAATCATACTCTTCATCTGAAGCCTTAAGACAAATTTGCACAAATACAGTGGACATGAAAATAAAAATCAAAGCCTTTCAACTTCTATTCCTTCTTCCCTGGGTTTGTTTATCTTTACGAGACTAAATGGAGCAAAATACAAAACGGGACACAAACCAAGGAAGACGTTTATAATTCTCTACGACTTCAAAAAGCAGCGAAGCATCACAATGTGATAACTGCCATTTGGTTAAGTGACAGCTCTTGTAATCGTTTTCTCATGTCCAGAAATCAGGAATAGGGATTTATTTGAAATAGAACTTGGAAATCTGAGCTTCTCTGACTTTACTAGAGTATGATCTAATCAAAAGGCCTCTGCCACCTGTTCTTCATTAAGCCCCCGCTGCCTGCATTAGCTGTTGTAGCCTCTGCTGGCAATATGTTTGGCAGAGAATAATCCAGAAAACTTTTATTTCACATAGGTGTCCTTTGCAGGTTCTCTTACAGGAGCAATTTAATGAAAAGGGAAGAACGGTCAGAGAAGGAAAGGAGCAGCTTCGCAACCAGTAATGGGAAGAAGATGGTATTCATGTAGTTGCAGTATTGAATTACTGAACGCAGAGATGACAAAGCAGGAATCTTTATGATTTGCACCCTCTTAATAAGCTAAAAACAGGCAGCTGCCTCCAAAAATGCAGTTTGAGGAAGGCAGGCAGGATCTGTTTAGGCTGGGGTGGAGCAGATACCAAATCTGGCTTTTGAAAAACGTACTCTGCAGGAACTGGAACCCAACGGGAGAAACTGCCCTGTTCTGCCAAAGTGCTCGATTCCTCCAGGAGCAGGTACGGTCCTACCCTAAAACTCTGCCATCGGTCCCTCAGAAAGGGACTGCGTGTCAAAGAAAGCCCTTTCCTGGTTTAAAGAGGAGAGGGGACATCTCAAGGCGTGCTTCCCTCCCTCTGTGCTCTGCCGAAGCACAGGTTACCTGCAGTGGTGCTTCCGACTGGCGAGCCAGAAGGTACTGTCACAGCCATAGCAGTGTGCCGCCAGGTGGTCCGGAAGCCATCGCGTCACCTGGGAGAAAGAAAAGACACATTTATCAAGGAGAGGACAATCCATTAGAAACAAACCCGTCTCATTTGAGCTCACAAATTCAGTGCTTGTTCTAAGAGCACAAACTCAGCGTTGGCAACAATTGAAGAGAGGCGACAGAAACCTTCCCTTTGAGAACAGACACACTAAATTCCCCTCAGACAAACAGAAATTAAGTCGAAAAGTCCAATTCCTTGGGTTTTTTTCCTGTGCTTTAGAAGTATCCAGGCCAAGAATATTCATCAAGCATGTGTGCACCTAAGGCTCCTTTAGCTACGGTCCCTTCCACGGCTTCTCAAAGGCAGCAGAGGGCTCATAGGCACAGGTACTGATATTTAAAGTATGAGAGACAAGCGAAACGCAAGGAAGATAGTTCACAAGAAGTGGCGCGTGACCAAAGGCTGTAGGGATCATTTGAATTAGGAACATCCCATCCTACCGGAAGAATGAACGATTTACAGGGCTTTAGTCTGTACCTCTGTGTCCTGTTTATCCACCTGCTCCCAGCTGGCTTCAGAGAAAATCTCTGTGCTGCAGCGAGACAAGCAGTTCTGATCCAGATTGCTTTCCGAGTCGGGTATGGAAGTCTGTTGGCAAACAAACACAGCTGAACAGAACCTTCCCAGATTCCTACTTCCACACAAATAAAAACCGGACACAGTCGCGGGGTACCTCCCGCTGAGGGCGAATGTCGCAACCTACAGATGTCACCTACCCACAGCGCACAGGCGGCAGCAAAGGCAACCGCACCTTTTGGAATGGGACTATAAATGCCACACGCTGAAGCGGTTTGTGCAGCCAAGTGCAAAAAAAGCCCACCCAAGCCATGCAAAAAAACCCCCAGGAGGTCAGGTGCTGACCCTCCAGATGACGTGAGGTAAAATGGATTTTAAAATCTGTTTTCTGCTGCGTTAAGCACCGAGTTCTGGCAACACTTTGGGTGATTAACCAAAAAAGCTGCTGTCTGTGGCTCCAATTTCACAGCCGCATTTCCTTTCCGAGGTTGTTTCACTTTTAAAATTACTAGTAGTAATACATATATCCTTTTGCCAGCAAAAATTCTGGAAAATACAAGCCAAATCACTCATGGGAAAACTCAGAATTTGAGTCGTATATATTCCACGCATAGATTTTTGGGGAATAGCTTCTCCTTAATACAGTCTAGCCAGGTAGAGTTGTATTGTAACCGACTTAAAACTCAGCCAGCCCTTGAAATACGTTAAAAATAGCAAGAAATCTTGAGTTACTGTCTGTCTGTGCCTGAGGAACGGGCACCTCTGGAGCTCCAGAAGAAAAACTCTTACTCTCAAAGCTGAGGCACAACCAGAAGGTAGAGATCAGACTCTTAAAAATGGTGAATTTTCCAGAGGACAGCGCGCTCTCACATCCAGCCCTACCCTGCAGTTTGGGAAGGTCCTTAAAAAAAAAATGGCAGTATAATAAATTAAGCCAAATCACCAAATTTTTCCAAGGAATCCAAGCTTTTGCCAGTGCCAGAAGCCATACCCAATTGGAAATTGATGCTCAAAGCAGCACTCAGTGCCGCCGTCTCCGATGGGAACAGCCAAGCAGGCTCTGAGAATTTCTCACAACAAATGTACCTGGGACTATCCAGCACCTCTGCCACTTCTGAACAGTATTACATTCAATAAACAAAAGTTGGAAACCTCTTATAATTTTTGAGTTTGTTTTTTTTTTTTTTTTTTGTTGTTGTTTTTCAAAGCCACGGGAAAATACAGACTCTGTCTCAGGGCTCCTGCGTCCCCTCGCCTTCCCCTTCACAGCCTTCCCCTCCTCCCCGGCCGGCCTCTTCCCCCAAGTCGCTCTCCCCTCTTCGTTTATTTTATTTAACTAAGAACACTGGGCCTTTCAAAAACCAAATCTTGCAGCAATCTGCGGAGCTGCTCTCCGCGCGAAGGGCTCTACAGAGCAGGGCTCCTGCTTGTTCTCTGAACCAGGGGTACATTCAAGCAACGTAGGGCCCGTGACTGTATTTCTTTTGATGTACTATTATTATTTATGAGTCAAAAGAGGAGGAGAAATTAGGTAAAAAACAGATAAGGGAGAAGCAACTCAGAACCCGCCCAAGATATACAAGAAAACTTGCTAGCTATTGAGATCTGGAACTTGGGATTACTCTTATTTCACATCTGATTTTGCAATTTCTTTTGCACCCGCAAGTACACAGACCATTTAATTGCTACAGAAATTAGCGTTACTGTATTTGAATCACATCTCAAACTTAAGTCTCTACTTCGATGACTTCAAACACTTCCAAGTAAAAGCACAGTTTAAAAGCTCCCTTAAAATTCTTCATTTGTTGAGAAAAAGCCTCATTGACATAAGGCTGTCACAAAAGCTCTTAATTTATTCCAGCTAACGAGCCCGGAGCAGGCCGGCCGTCTGAAAAGGGGACGGCTCGAAGTTTTGAGTTAAGAGAGCAGCCACTGCTGCATCGCTCTTACCCAAAGCGTGCAAAGCACCATGAGATCGGTCCTCCGCTCCTGTCCCCATGACACGTTCACAGCCTCAGAAAAATATCTTTAACCATATATGAAAACGATAGTAAAACAAGCATTTGGGTTTTTTTTTTTTAATAAGGCCAATGAAGGTGTTTAGGTATGTCCAGGTATGTACACTGTGAAACGCCCGTCTTGAAGCAAACCTTTGCTACATTTATGGTCAAACTGAAATACCGTGAAAACATGAGTCATCATTAATTGCCATGTGCCGTGTACTCAGCCGTTTGCCCTCTTCAGAAGGACCTGGAGAGTTTTATAAGAGCCTGCACGGCCAAAAAAAAAAAAATCACTACCTGACCAATGAACCAAGAGCTGACAGCATGGCGAGATCCAGCACGTGACTAACTAGCCCGCTGTTTCCAGCGGTGGCCCAGTTACCATTTCACTTACCACTTCGTCTCCATAATCACCGTTGAGACGCAAGGAGCTATTCAGGAACTGGCTCTCCAACCGGCTCTTCAACTCTTGCACTTGCTTCTTCAAAGTCTCCACTTCTTGCTGATGGCCAGTTTCTATCTGGCGCAGGCGCTGCTGGATAACGTCAGTGTAGACGGGCATCCCATCATCGTCCAGGTGGCTTCTGGCGGGTTGGTCTGGGCTGCTGGCTGCCTGCTGCTTTCCAAGGGGACTAAACATCCATTTTTGGTGCAAGTTCCTCAAGTGAAACTGCGCAGAGCTACAGCTAGCTGTGGAGACCTGCCGGCTCAGAGAGGCTTTGATCCGGCCGTCCTCTCCGTTCACACAGTGCCCGTTCGTCGCGTGGTATTTTTGGGTGATACTAAACCCCGCAGGCTTCTCCGTCATCTTGTTCTCGGGCTCCAGCTCTCCGTTACACACAATCTCACCTTTACATTCAGCTAAAGGCAAGGCACAAGGGGAAGGCATCGGGATGTGTGTGTTGCTGCCACCAGAAGTCCTATGTACTTTTGTTCCCAGTTTTTGAAGTTCTAGCGTGCTCTCCCCCTCCGGCCTATTGTCAATAGTTCGAGAAAGTCCGTCAGCACTGTTGTCGAGCGGGTGAGGTCTATGGCAAGGGCCCTTTGGGACGAGCTCTTGCTTTGCTTCATTCTCTGTCAAGGTTTCCGTAGAACTTTCAATGTTGGATGTTCTCGCCTCATGCGGGATTGTAAGAGGTAAGGGAAGGCTGGCCTGCGCTGCGTGGGACAGGCTCTCTGCTTCTCCTTCAAGTTTGGTAACACCTTCCTCCTCTGTATGCTTTTGAGCGTCTCTATTTACCGAGCCCTCCAAAGGAGCCGCCTGTAGTCCTCTCACCTGAGGTAACTTCTGGAGAGCGTTACTGAGATCAGCGTGCTCATCCTGTTGTCCTTTAAGCTCAGAAGCACCTTGTGAAACTGGATGTGGATTGGATACTGGATTGTTCGTTACAATACCTTTATCCGCCTCAGCCTTCTCACAGAGATGTAGATTTTCAGTTCTCTTCTCCTTATCCAGGGCAGTGTCATCCCCTTTCCCTCCTGCCTCCAGGCTACCCCTTAAGTGCTCCTCCAGGCCAACGTCATCTTTAGTGGCCTCTTGCAAAATGTTCTCCATCTGTCCCTCTGCCACACCAGCGGCAACAGAGAGCTCTGCTCCCACTGGAGCCCTGCCCTGTTTGCCCAGGCTGTCTCCGTCGAAGGCATCGTCCCCGGGGCTGCCGAGGCCGCTCAGCTCCAGCGAGCGGCGGTGCTCTTGCCACTTCTCATTGAGGCTGGGGTCGCTGCTGCGACGATTGGTTGGAGGCACGCTGCTATCACAGGCTGTCGTCAGATTGTCAAACGATCTTGTCTTTGGTAACCTAATAAAGGTAACAAATAACCAGAATCCAAAGTCAGGGGATTTTCTTTTTTCTTTTTTTTTTTTAAATGCATAGCTACTATGGTTTAAGAACTCCCCCCACAATTAGGACAGTAGCAATCTGCTAACTAATGGACTTCTGTGAAGTATTAGCTAGGAGCACATTTGGACCATCTGTAGCACAGAGCTGCTTCAGTACTTTCTTTGCCATCAGGAAAACACGTTCAATCAGACTTCAAACATTCCCAGAATAATCCCTTCACCACAAAGCACAAACGCTTGCAGTCTGGTCACACCTCCCAATTAACATGTGCTCAGCATCAACGTACAAAAAAAGAGAAGAAATAGTTATGCAACACAAGAAAAAGCACTCAAATTCAAGACAACCATATGAAAGCTTATATATATACAAGGATATAAAGGAATTCTACAAGGCTATGCAATACTTGGAGCTTAATTCTATTTGCTAACCTTGTCGCTGTTACGCTATCGCCTCTGAAACTCAACAGCTTCCAAAATGGAAAGGATGGCAGACTGCTTTTGGGCAGGTCAGTCAAACAGTCCCACAAACAACCCTGTGCAAAACACCTCCCTCCCGCCACAAGTATTCTCCTCTTTATATCCCACAATATTCTCTGTTGATCTTACTTTACAGGACGGGATTTCTGGGCTCTAGGCTCACCTGCCCAGAGGCTGATCTTCAGGGCTAGAGCCTGGAACGGGGTACGGGGCGCAGGTGTCATCAGCGGGTGTGGAGGGGGAAGAGCACGGCAGGTAAACAGCGCTCCAGAGCATCAGATTCCGCACATGGCACACCGGGTACAGCACCTGGGAGGGGAGAACACGCCACGGTCAGAAACAGAATGCAAAGAGCTCTTCAAATCTGAAATCGTGGTAGTTTATTATTCAGGGCCGCAGCTGGGAGGCTTTGCTAGATCTCCAGATCGCTCCGAAGGCTAGCGAGCAGCTCTGGCATTTTTAATCAGCTACACTCGGATATATAATTATCTTTGCTTTCAGAGGCTGAGGCATAACAATGCCGGCTTTCAGCTTCTCATGAATGAATTACTGCAACGTGCTCCGTGTGAATCTACACCTTAATAACGCTTCTGAGCAATTTAAACTGCCGAAGAATTCAGTGGCCCATTGTTAGCGCAGAGATTTCCTTGTAACTTTGTATTATCCCATGCCATATGAGAGCTGAACTAATAACCTCCTTCAGCAGGGCTTCAATTCAAAGCTAACCCTGTCTTTAATGGAAGCACTCATATGTTAAAAATGAAGTACATGCAGAAATGCTTTGCTGAAGAGGCAGCTTGCTCTTAAAAGGGATTCCTTGACTGTAGAACACGTTTTCTGTTTCAGTTTAAAAACACCTTGGGTCACTCTATCAATCCCACTGCTTTCCCAGGCAGCTTTCTTGCGGAAAAGCAGGCAACGGCGGAGAAACAGGCAGGTTTTGCTGGCACTGAGCAGAGGGAGGGCTGTGGGGTTGGTGGGTGCTGCTCATAAACAAGTATGGTTTTACAACAGATGCGGCTGCATCCCAGAGGCACCTTCTAAACGCTGAAGTAAAACCACAAAGAGATGAATACATGACAGGAAGTTACCAAAACTCCCACATACGGACAAATTACCCTGATTAGCTCAGTCCACTACAGTGCGGTATTTCCTGAGAATAGAGGCCAAGTCACCGACTGCATCTCTGCTGCAGGACAGGGCAGGTAAGGGCAGCCCGAGGACAGAACCGCCTGCCCACACCGCCTGCTTCAGGAGCGCTCCGAGCTCCTCCCAGGAAACCTGCTGGTACTTTGGGGGAAAACTTAGGTGCCTCCATAGCTTTAAAAGTTCCTCACGAGCCGTATTTATCTGCAATGTCTCATGCTTTCAGCTGTCACATCCACTCCTACGATGACAACGCCAGGCTGGAAAACCTTGAAGGGCTCTGGTGGAGGTTGCTGCTGGCAATGACAAATGGGACCAGGCTGCACGGCCGGTGTCCAGGGGAGACAGCCAGGCACAGAGGCTGACAGGAATGGGAAATTAATCTTTTTCTAACAAATGTAGGCAATCAGCTCTTTCCTACTAAGCCAAGTTTTAATTTTACTTTAAGGAACAATTAAAAGCCACATCTATCATATGCAAAGAGCTTGCACAGTCCTTACAGTTAGGTTTGTGGTATCTGATACCTTTATGAACAAAAAAGGGTTTCAATATTTATAAAAGCCTTTGCTGTCCTAATCACGCCGCCATTTGATGAGTGACTGTTCACACGCCCACCACGCTGCATCCCTCAGTGCCTTCCGTGCCCTTTCATCAAATACACAAAAGGTAAGTCCCTTCCCAGAAGCTGCAGTGAGTTATTCGTATGGAAGAGCCAAACTGAAAACGTGAAAGTCTTAAGAGAAACAAAGATATACTAAATAACCTGAGTTACTTTTTCTGGTTAGATTTAAGATTAATATAGACACAGTGTCTAGGTTTGTGTGCAATTTTAGGACACTCCTCCGACACAGCTCAGTTCTCTAGAAAGGTCTATTTGTCAAACACTGAAATGGTTTCTGTCACAAAAGATAAAACAAAATATTTAGTTACAGAAAACGCATTTCCAGCACAGAGAAATTTCTGAGGTGGCATTTGACATCCCTCAAATATCAGCAAACTTCATGCAAGACTTGAAACGTCAGACCGAAACGAGTGTCCAAAGGTGAACATTGATGAGGAGAGCGGAGCACACTGCTCTGGAAACGCCTCTCTACGCTGTATTCACGATGACGGTGAAGCCATCGCCATGTCCCACCGCTACAAGCTGGGGTATTTTCTTAAGGTAGGCTCTTTTGAGAACATTATACCTGGAAGCCCCCACCGGGACGCCCCCCACGCGGCAGGGAAGGAGGGATACCTACAGATTCGGACTGGGAGGAGTAGAGCAGGTTTTTGAAGGCTTTGTTTGCTGCCCGCAGCAAAGACCAGACAGAACAGGTCCGTTCCTGAGTGTGTTTCTCTCCTCTCTCTTTCGCATTGTTGCACAGGAATGTACCAAAGAGGCAAGAGTAGGTGTGCTGCACCAGTTTCACCTGCACAGACCAACACAAACATTGTCATACGGCAGAAGGGAGCAACGTCACGTGAGAATCAACATTCAGGTTTAAGCAGCAAACCCTTCCTTCACAGGGCAACACATCCCCTTCCCTAAAGGCCGATACGCTTTTTTTGCGTACCTCCTGATAAACTAATTGCAAAAGAACTCAAGCATAGCGGAATCTTTTAAAATCATAACTAAAAGAAAATTCGGGGGAAAAATACAAAATATAAAGACAAAATATTTGTCCATAGACAAGTATAAAAGTCTTGCTGACTCAAACTCCTAGCCCTGCGGGACAGGCAAAGATGAGAACCATGACACCTGCTACAAACGGTTAATGCAGCACGGAAAGGCAGAGAACGGTGGAGAAAAGTGTTAATTTCTGTATGTTGGTATAACGGCACACAGCACACACATCCTGACCACTACTCACTCCATGCTGTGGTCCCCGCCTGACAAAACAGCTTAATATGAACTTAACTTCAAGCGTAGAACTGACTTCTATGGGATTATTCATATGTTAAATGAAGAGAAATACTTCAATAATCTAATAAATTAAGGAGTTTACTCTAAAAAGGCCAGAATATAAGGGCACGTTCACACACAGCTCCTGTAGATCAGCAGCGTGCCGTGAAGCCAGTTATAACCTTCTGTATGTTATTTCCCAACGGAGCGAAGCGAGGACTGTGCAGTCGCTCGGTTCCACGGCTGAGCCGGCGAGGGGTAATTCAAGTCAGCCACAATCACAGGAACGTGCTTTGAATCTCTTCATGGATCAGACGCTTGATAAAAACATTTATTCTTCAGATTACCAGCCCTGCGGCGGTCAGTGACTGCCCCTTTCCCAGAGATCTACTTTCCTGCCTCATGAACTGATTTTGACCAGATCTCTTAATAGGAGAGCTCTCCGTGTCAAAAGAAAATAAGCACAGCTCTTATATCCCACATATTTTCAGCCAAGAAACAGAAAAAAAAAAAAATGAAGGGAAAGGTAAGGGGGAGGTTGGGTTTAGAGGAGGAGTCTTCAAGTCAAAACAAAACCAAAATATATAGCCAGTAACTATGAGTTTTTTCATGCTGTGGGGATGTATTATACCGGAGTTATTTCAGCACCTCTTAGGTGAGACTATTAAATTCGTATCATTTGTTTACTTCTTTGAAAGTCTAAAAGAAGTCCTCAAGGGTCCTGCTTCTGTTTTAAGAGTGAACATGAATTACACAGCACTTTTCTCTACTGTATCCGGGCAGTTTTCCCCTTTTTTCCTCTATCAGGCGGCAGCGTATCCCAGGTAGATGGGAAAATCAGAACCCCCTCGGGGCACTCTCGTATGTTAGTACTGGGTTAGCAGCAGTCTATAAAACAGCAATCTCTCAAGCCACAACTCACAAGGAATGCTTCGTTAAACTCGAAAGAGCAAGGGAACTGCCTCTGGAGCTGATGGACGCAGTCCAGCCACTGTAAAAACACTGGGCAGCGCTCATTTAGGTCATCCGAATTCTCACCATGGCCACAGCGATCTGCAAACTTGTGGCCAAAATCCAGCCACTCCGTCTCCACTAGCACCTGGAAACCCTGCAGAAATGAAAGCACAGATGAAAAGTTCCTATTTTGCTTCAGTTCAGTTTTCGAAAACTCATGGGAATCACCTTATTACTGTGTCCTCGCTCACTCCCATTTCCCGTCAGCACTGGCCTCGTTACTTATTTTTACAGTTTTACCTCTGTGTTTGGAAATGCCGCACTACGAAATTAGGACAGCTACGAATTCCCAAGCCTACGTGAACGGGAAAGGGAATAAGGCAGGTTAAGTCCTCGGTGACTGGCAGGGAAGACTGTGATATGAGACCTGGCTTGGCCAGGCAGGTGAGCAGGAACTTCATCTTGATCAAAACCCTCTGGATCATGGTATCCAACATTTGGACAGGTGAGGAAATTTTCAAGCTCTCCCTTGGAAATGACAGGCAGATCTGTGTCATAAAATCAAAAAAATTCAGCCGACGGGATATCCACGCTCAGAGCACACTCACCTGTGCGTGTGCCAAACGTAGCACAGGCATAAGGCTGCTGAGAGGTTGAACTGCACGATTTCTCATGCAAACAAAAAGGGCAAAGAGCATTTTAAACAGCGCTCGGCTGAGCACCTGAAGGCAACACCTCATCTTACAGGACCTAAAACCCATCACAGGTCAGGAAGGTTTTGATCCTTAGCAGAAAGAAAAATTGTAGAGCGTGCGTATGAAGTAAATGGCTGTAATTACGAGCAAAAATAACAGCTGATAGCTGAAAGGGTTGAAACGTGACAGTGCTGAAGACTCGTTTTCCTAAACATTTCTGCTCCTTGCTTAGACAGGACAGTTTATGGTTTCCTCTGAGGCGGTGGTGACAAGAAAGGCAAAGGGTGTGTAAGAGAACTCTGCGCTTTGAATGGGAACGCCAGCACTCTTAGGAGGGCCCAGGAGGAGGTTCTGTGCCAAGGACACTCTGACCTGGTGGATGGCGACTTCTAGAAGCCATGTGAAAAGGGACCTGAGGAAGTTTCCACAATTTTTTTATCCAAAAGGCATTGCTACAAGTTTCAACTCCTGGTCCTCCCATGTGCGAGGCTGTAAGCAGCAGTTTAGAGCACAGTGTTCAGACACATGCTTCTGTTCTAGGCAACAAAGGCATCTTGCGCGTGGGCTGGCAGATGGAATCCAGCCAGCACATATCACACAATGCCGAAAAGCGACGGCGGGGGGGTGGGGGAGTGGTGGGGTGGGACACACCAAATTCACACTCGAAAACCCAAAGAAATATAACTAAGTTGACAGAGGACAATGAAAATGCGAAACTGGAAAAACACACTGTTTTTTCTAGTTAGGAAATCTAGACAAGAGAAAGGCTTTGTATCAATAGTTGGCTGAGAAACCGCAATGGTGTAACGGAAACCGCAATATGTAGCGCTTTGTACTCCATATTCCTAAACTAAATACAGGCAGCATAGACCATGACTGTGCAGTTAAATCAAAGGGGGAAAATATAATCTGCTCGTGGATTACAGACTATATTTACACCTATATGTAACTGTATCTATGGACTACGGTTGGTAAACTCCTGCTTTTTGTAGTGGACAAAAAATGAAATCATTTATATACAGACTTTCCCAAAAAAGAACCCAAACTCAGTAACTACCTCGTGCACCAACAGATGATTTACAAACCTCTGTGGTCCTGTAATAGGGATCTAGCAGCAGTTTGGCCAGTGCCACGATCTGCGGGGTTCGGTCCCAGCCATCCGAGCAGTGCACCAAGACGGGTCGCTGGTCTCGGTCCACGGCATGGACCACAAGTAGCGCGGATTTCAGGAGCACGGACAAGTGCTGCAGCCATTTGGTGCTTTCCAGAGCTGATAACCAACTAGAGGAAAACAAGGGAAGACAGTTTTTGCTCTTTTAGAATGCTTTCAGGTTTGGATCTTTGAATTTCTCAAATCAAAGCTCCCATTTTAATAAGCTGCGAACGTCATTCTTGAGCATTTTTTATGTACAGCTCATTACCACTTTCCCAGATTTGGAAGAAACAAAGCCACGCAGGACACCTGAGGAGCAGCCAGTCTCTGCTACGTGCTTTGCTGGATAAGACTTGCAAGAAGCTTAAATAACATTTCCTCAGACAAGAATGTAACACGTCACCAGCAACGGACAACGTAAGCACTTCCGGGTAATCACTACTTTCAGCAGCCTCTGCTGTCTCCCTTCCTCTGAGCTGAGGATTCCATCCCAGTGCCACTGGAATATCTTGGGACTCTGCCGTACACCCCTGACAACTCTGTACTGCCATGAAAGGGTGGAACCTGAGGTGCTTTTGACATCTCCCATATCACAACTATTCCCAGGCTTCACAAGGTGGGCTGTAGGTATCTTAAGACTTCCTACCCCGTGAAGCTCTACATATCCCGTTTAGTAACGGTGGCCATTCTGGATCCGCTCTGAAAGCGTGAAAACCCCTCAGTAGCAAATGCAAAACAGGGACGTGGTAGGGGACACAGGACTGGTGCAACTGTAGTGACCCAGCGAAGACCCAGCCTCAGAAGCTCCCAAGACGATGGGCCGTTAGAAGCCAGTTATCCCATAGCATCGGAGAGCTACGAAACATGTCTCCTGAAATGGCAGGATAAATGCGTGACGTACGTGGAACAGCAGGAGAATTTTCTGAAGGAGAGATGAGCTGTAAAGATTAAAGATCCAGGCATAGCAGGTACCTAAGCGCTGGTGCTCAGAAGCCCACCTGGAAGCAGTAACATTCTAGTAGCAATCCTGAAGGCTACAGTACAATCCCAGACCTCATTTTCTACCTTCACTTCAACGATAATAAACCAATGACTTCCTTTAGCTCAAATTCCATGGAAATGAAAAAATATAGCTTAGTGTTATTACACAGGAAAGTCACCAAGGGAAAACCCACTGAATTTCAGTTTACTGATCAGCAGCAAAAAAATGCAGTTGCAGAAACCCGTAAACAAAGGCAAAAAGCACCAAACATCCACTTACTTTCCTGGATCCGGCATTTGCGTGCAGAGCAAACGCAGCGACTGAAAGCTCTTCCGGATAGAATGAATGTTTGCCATCCCCATGAACACTACTTCACAGTTTGGGTAATACTCTGTAGGGAAATAGCAAGAAAGAGGGAAAAAACTAAAAAAACTACGCTGCGTTTAATTTCTAAAAGAAGCTTTTTCATAAAAGCAAACCACTGCTGCTGTGGGGAGATGAAATAATTTGTTTACGAATATTCAGTAAGGAGAAACTAGTACTTGGAGTTGGGTAGGTATTCCAGACGTTACACCACGGCATAGCAAAACAGGAAAGAGTTAGCAAAGCGTTTCTGTATTAATTTTCGATGTTTCACTTTGCGTTACAAAAAGCAGAGTACAAACCTATGGGAACAGTGATATTGCTGTGCTCGAGGTTATAGAATGGGTTTAAAAAGGCCGAGAAACGTCATAAGAGACTGCGAAACATAAACAATATTTAACAGATAATTTACGGATGTTCTTTAATTTGGTAAACTAATGTGTATTTCTATATAGGTTATATATTCCTTTTCCTAACCACGCAAAAAGGGTGAAAGGTTACTTCATTCCCTGCTTTATTCCGAGTTTTTCTACGCTGAGGAACAAGCATCACAGGCGTGAGCAATACCCCAAGCTGAGGAGAAGAGAAGACGGATGGAATTACTGCGCCTGCCCTCAGAGGTTGCGTCCTGGTTTGAGGTAAAACAGAACCAACTTTCTGTTCAGTGATTTTACTTTTTAGCTAGGCCTCTTCTAACTCTCTGAAATTAACAGCATGTTGTGTCGAAAGCGGTTGGTTCTCAGAGTGATAAGACCAATGTTCACAGTTAGTGCCAAGGGATGGTACGCACAGAGGCTCTTGCTTGTACTTATTGCTATAACAACCAAGGTCAGCTAATTTCGTTATTTGCCCCGTTGGAGGGTGGGAAACAGAAAAGCGTAGAGGGGTCCCACCTGCGGGGAGGAGCGGACAGGACAGGTGACCCAAAATTGACCAACAGGGGAATTCCATCCCATCTGCCCCACGCTCAGTACAAGAGCTGAGGGATCAAAGGGTCAGGCTCTCTTTTTTCAATGGCCGACGTCCCAGGAGGACCCTGTCTGTTCATCTGCTTTTGATCCCGATCTGTGTGTTCCTGATTCCATCTGTGGAACCCAGTTCTCACCCGTCGCTGAGTCCAGTCTGGGACTTCCCCAGTGCCCGACAGTGACGTCATCCTGGGAGCTTAATATGGTTTTGTATATACTGTATCTATTTCATTATTTCCTTCATATTTTATTATTAATATTTCATTAAAGTAGTCTAGTCTCTTCTAAACGCCTAAATCTCTTTATCTCTCCTCCTCTCCATGTATGAGAGGTTGGGGGGGGGAGCATCTGACGCCAGCCGTTGGCCAATTTGGCCAAAACCACGACAGGTTGCTATGGCTGGACTCGTGCCGCTCTGCCCCCCTGGGGAGCAGCAGAGACAGGGTCCGCCAGGCAGAGGGAGCACCCAAGATGTTGCAGAAAAATATTAATTGAATAGTTTTCCCTGGATTTAGCTTTCCTCTGTCCTGACGCAAAAGCGTCCTTTGTCCTCATCTGCACAAAAATGACGTGATAACTAAAATGACCTTTTCTACTAGAGGAAAAAAAAAAATACTCAGGATTGAGAATACGGGATGTTGAGTGCCAGCTCAAGAAAACACAGCACTCTCTTCAAAGAGCATGTTTTATATCATTTGATTTCTTAACTGGTAACAGCCCAAGGAAACCTGGCCCAAACCAGAACATCCCGTTAGCGAGGGACTATGAAACTCCAGTCAGAAGCGACTGACAGCAACAGACAATTTAAGTTTGTTTGGTTTTTTTTTTTTTTACTAAATTATGTTATAAATACCAATAAAGCATAACATAACTGTAATTGTTACACAGAGAAAGTAAAGCAAACTTGGCAATATGTGGAGAAAACATCAGCAAAAGGGAAGCCCTTAACGCAGGTCAAATTTATTGAAGGTGACAAGCTATGTGGAAGTTTTCTACAAAGAATTCAAGAACCGATATACAGGAAGAAAATTAAACTTCTCATATACTCTGCTTTTCTGGTTTGAAATTTTACTCTCTGATGATGAGTTAATTTAGCGGTTTTGAGGTGTTAAAATTGAAAATTCATCTTTACTTACTGGTGACTACATATCGAAGGGCAGCTACTGCAGCAAAGACCAAACTAAGAATATATAACAAGAAAATAGCTTTTGTTATCTTATCTATAGTTTTTCTGTCTGCTATCTTTTTCTAGCCTCGCCACCCATGGAATTTTAACAGGCTGCATTCACATCCAATAGTGACCATAAAATAATATCTTGTTTATATAATACCAACAACTTCCAAGTGCCAAAGAACACAGAAAGTGATAATTGCAAATGGATTACAAATGCAGGATGAATCAGGATTTCAGTTGCTTTGGGTTATGATAAAAATGCGGGAAAACGTTTCAGCTTTAGAAAAACCGTTGCAAAGTTGTATTCTGCACAACCATTCTAGAATATTATTATCCTCTACAGTTAGGGGATTTTTACAAGTTTGTTGAGGTTTTTATTAGACCTTAGCAGACTGGACACCTTTGTCTCGCTCTGGTTTATGTCCGTGACTCAGCAGGGGAAAGCTAAGCAGCATATTCCACACAGTTCAGCATTTACTTGAACACTGTTCCCAGCTGGTTTTATGCTCTAAGAAACAGACTTAATTAAGCTAAACCTCTCCTTTGAAGGGCTGTGCGCAGGCTGCAACGATCCAGAACTTTCATATATATGAACAGCACTTGTATCCACGCACTCTGTTAAATATGCAAGACTGAAGTGTATTGCTGTAATTATATTTGAGCAAATCCTTTTGATGAACTTCATAGAAAACCCAGAAGAACCACCGCTTACCTGGGCACTCACAGCCTCCACCTTTGGCTCTGTTGGCCACCGCCGCAGCGTAAGATCGCGCGTCTAAGATCAAAAGCTTCTGAGGCTGGATTGCCAAACTCTCTGCTCCTGAAGCATTGGAGATCGAGGAGTCTGGGGAAGAGGATGTGCAGTGATGAGTAACTGGAGGGATGCTGCTCCCATTGTTTACAGCAGTGATTGACTCAAGCCCCACAGTGCATATGCACTGCACATACAGGAACCGGAGAATGCTTGATTAAATACGGAGGATTGAATCTGTTACAGTACATAAAAGAGATTAAGCCTTTATATAAAGCTCTGCCCTTTAGAGAAAAAGAAGCGACTGACTTACCAAATTCCACATCGGAGAGATCCCCTCCATTGGAGAAATCTCTGGAACAATTGCCATTCATTAATTTGTTACCGTTGGACCTCGAATCTGAGGCGCAGGCTTTGGCTACGGACTGGACAAGGTGTTCGTCATCTGCATTCCTCCAGCCCCACCAACTGACCTCGGGCTGGCCACAGCGGGAAATAACTGCTCCATTGCTCTGGTGCCTGGCAAAGAAAAGAACAACAACAACAGCGGTGCCTAACTGAAGAATCAGGATGAAAAAACACAAGAAATTAAATGGTTTACTCCAGTAGTTTAATTCCTGTCAGGGACCTGTCTATCATTCAGCAGTTCTCCTCAACCTGTGATTCCGCGGCAACGTATTCCCCGTGCTTCCCTTCCAAATGCTGGCTGTGACCACGCAGCCACTGAAAGGTAAAAGCCAAAGCCGAGGTCAGTAAGAGAAAACAAAGCGTCTTCTTGCTCAATACTGTTGCCTGTTGGCCAGTGAAAGCCGGGGACCATTTTGGAACAGCAGATGAGGCATTACAGAGGTATTCAAGACCTGCTGGATAGTCAGGTCTACTGCCGTAATACCAGAGAAAACAGGAAAGTTCAATTTAACTCATGCTAGCTTTAAAGCTAGAAGACGGGAACAAAGCCACAGATTTGCTTTTTGATGAGATTTTTAAAAGCAAAACATAGCACTGATTAATTCTGAAGAATGTTAAAATTTTGGGAGGAAACACTGGCAGAATTTGGCACGTCTTCTGTCTGACGATGTCTAATGGTAACCCACCACCTTACTCCGGTACACCGATGGGATCCGTTTCCAGGCATCACCCCTGAGTCACAGCCCTCGAACGCTGCAGAACCGTATCTAGAAGCCAGTGTACTTTAGGTATCGTTTCACTAGCTAAAAGGAAAAGAGCCTTTCGCGTCTCAGGATGGTAAATATCTGCAGTTTTACTCATTCCGAAGTTTGGTGTTAGCCTCTGTTGGGAAGGAGTGGCTCTGCCAAACCCTTTTCAGCTGCTTCTCCTCTACGTGTGGGTCTTCTCCATCCCTCTCCCCAAGCCTCTTTGGGTTGCATTTCACCTCCTGCCTCTCAAACACCCACCGTATCTAGTAGAAGAGCACCAAGGGGCTGCTGAAGAGCAGCTCTTACACCTAAGCACCAGTGTGGCGCCAGGCTGGCAAACAACAAACTCCACAAGCAGGTAAATTTTGCTACGGACACCTAAGTCACACTGAAAAAGGAAATATTGTTTATTAACAGAGTATTTTTCTTCTAGAATGTGATATAAATTGCAAGCACTTGATATACTGATAAAACTTCAGAGGACTGGCAAATGGAATACAGAGATGAGTCTATTAATAACAAAACAAGTCAGGGAGATAACTGAAGAATGACTTAACTTGAACGTAGCGATTCTCTTCCGGGGAGTGGAATTAAAAAAAAAAAAGACAACAGGATTTTTTTTTTTAAGTGTCCGAAGCCTGAGAAGTTATTTTCTAAAATTTGACCTA
Source organism: Larus michahellis (assembly GCF_964199755.1). NCBI lineage: Eukaryota > Metazoa > Chordata > Aves > Charadriiformes > Laridae > Larus > Larus michahellis. Next base: position 2,138,318 of record NC_133908.1, read on the forward strand.
GCTTCTTGTACTACACATAAAGAACAGACTTGAAATAATTAAAACGTAGCCAACCATTGCAAACATACTCTGAAAAAGATTTAAAAACTCCCCCCTATAATCTATTATAAAAGAGTTCTGAAACGTATTATCACTGTAATTTCACTTACTGCCTCTGTGCTGGCACCTCCCACTGCTGCCAAGAGAAATGTCATTCCCCACTCCCTGAAGCGTTTACATCTGGCATTACCGAGGTTCTCCTTGACCTCCAGCAGCAGTGCCCTGCATTCCGGGACCTCCGTCCCGGCAGGAGAGGCAGCCCCACCGTCCCTAGGGAGAGCTGCAGGCACAGCGGCCAAAGCCAAGAAGAGACACAGCTTCTCCCAGGCCACACGGCCAGCCAGCGATGCCGAGGAATGGGACACCGAGAAATATTTACTCACGGCCCCTCTGAAATGTCCCACCACTGACCCACACGCGGGTCTTCTCCGTTTAAACGGCCGGCAGATGCACATCGCTTTAAGCAGAGATGCCTCTAAGGCAACGCCACTTTTGCTCAGGATCCCACCAGAACCCCGTATTTATACAGTATGCACGTGCCGATCACAGCTCCTGGATGTTACGGTACAGCAGAGGAGTTTAGAGTCTTCTCGCAAACAAACTGGCCATCGCAGCTTCACATCACCCAAGAGCTGTTCAATTCCCTCTAACCAGGCAACAGCACGCAATGGTGAGGGTTACGACTCGGACAGCCCTCAACAGGAAGACAGCCCATCAAAAACCTATAAATTTTATCTTTTCCCCCTCTCACCACTCTCATAAATGCTTAGGGAGAGGTGACAGGCTGCGTTATAATTTGTTGTCGGGGCCGTGAAGGGCCGGCAGGTGCCGAGCAGTCCCAGCTCCGCAGTCACTGCAGGCACCACAGCAGCGCCCGCCTCGGGCCATCGCTCTAAAGCAACCCTTACACCGGGTACGCCTCCTTGATGCAAACCCTTGAAATTCTAAAACGGGTTGTGATACGGTATTTTAAGTATTTTTCATAGCTCTTTTGTAATTGTTTCATATAAAATTCCTTTGCCGAGAGGAAGGAACCGACAGGCTACATTAAGCGAAGCAAAGGAAAAGCAATGCGAGTGCCCCGGCATTTACACTGGGTGCCAGCCAGCTGCGTGCAGAGGAAAATGGATTTCTGCTGAAATGATCCCCTTCCAGAACCGGCTCTATCGACACCAAATCAGTTCAGCAAAAAAATACGTGCCAATCACCCAAAAGGGCACCTACTTTCCCCGGTACGCTTGCACAAATAACAAAAGAAAATAAAACATCATTATGCATGTAAGAAATCTATTTTGAAACACTCAGATGAACTCATTTATTTTTCCGTATGTTCTCCCAGATTTCATTACTACCCGCCTGCGGAATCATTTTCATAGGTTCATAAACAGTTATATTTTCATCTCCAGGTTCTTGCCTCCCATTTATACTGCAAATAATAAAGAATCATTAGGCCAAAACCCGAGTTCATTGATAGCTGTGGAGCAGTAACACTCCTAAGCCTGCACAAATATGCAATGTTCAGATGTACCAGCAGAAAGAGGCAAACAATTCTATTTACGGTAATGCTGGAGGTCGGAGGAATCGCACTCATTCCAACCGGGCTGGCCACGGGAACAAAAAATAGCAAATATTTTTAGTGCGATTACGAGGTCCCCAGAGACAGAGCTGGGGATAAGATGGTGTCACCCACATCTCAGCAACCAAAAGGAGATTAAAAAAAAATAAATATTAAAGCGAACCCTCCACTGCACATTTCCGAACCCTCCAGAGACAAAGCAACACGCAGCCTCCCTACAGAAACTAAATACTAAACCAGCATTTGATAAGTAAAAAGCCCTTTTTATGAAGCGCTGTATAACCGTACGATGTACGGTACAACTCTGCACAGGCTTCACTCAAGCCGCCTTTTGAGTACAACAATAAATCCACCCGGTCCTTGTAGCCACAGGGACGGGGAGCACTAATGAAGGTTTGAATAGATCCCACCATGGCTTTACTTAACTGCCAGTACCTGCAACTGAAAAAAAAAAATCATTGCTGCAATTCACGACTGTAATGCCGGAGTGCGGGACATGGCATTTTTCTGTTTGCCTTGGCTCACGGTGCTGGCAGAAACGCCGCCTGCGTGGGCAATCCCCTCCCGCGGCCGGCCCGAGACACCTTCCACACAGCTCCTTCCCCAGCAGGTCCTCAGCAGTTTAGGACAGTGTTTCTATCGTGTGTGAAGTCTTCTGTAGCGTCTTTCCACAAAAGCCAGAAAGGCTTCTTCCCTACCACTGATTTTTCCGGGACCAAACCAGATAAGCTACAAAACCCCCCACGTTACAGGCCAGATTTATCTACATAAATATGTTGTCTGTCTTGATTTTCAAAAATTGTGAAAGAGAGAGAAAAACATCAGAAGCTGGCTATGAGATTTTTCTAGAAATCCGCTCATAAAATAGAAGCGGCGCTCCCGACAATCCAGTCGCAGCCGAGTGTTTTGGAAGCTCGCCTCTGAATTCAGCCCGCGCAAACTCTCTCTGCAACGCTTTACAAGAACAGAAACTGAAGTTTTTCTTGCCAAGTGTCTGTGTCTCTGCTCTCTCTCTGTCCCGGCGTTCAGAAAAGTATCTGAGACAAGTTATTGAATGAATTTTTTAAAAAAAATCATTATTTTTTTTCCCCTGAGGTAAAGCAAAAAGAGCAGATTTGTAAAAATGTGATCAATAATGAAATCAATAGTCCCCAAATCATTTTCAACAGATAAAAAATGCTGAATGAGCTTTTGTTCCTTACTCCTCCAAAAGTAAGAAAAAAGCTAATTTTACGGTAACATATATATAGAGAGAAAACTATACATGGATTTCCAATCACACGGATCATCAACCACCAGCTGACGTGAGTTCTATTAGAGCCCGGAATGATGAACTGCATGTCTTGCAAAATCTATTACTAAATGTCAAGATAAGGCAAAAAAGAAATCAAAAAAGAAGACAGACTTTTCTCCCACCGATTTGAAGACTACAAATGAAAACCTACGTGGTAATTTAACATACGCGGTCTCATCAGAACTGCAGAAAATCGAATGCCAGGGATTAAACAATTTCAGCCTATGAGGTCTTTGGGACGTTGAAATCGCTCTCCCATAAATCCAGATGCAGAGAAAGTGATTTCCTTCTCCCATGCAGTGCTGGAAGACAGAGCGACGCTTCCCTGCCTGAAGGGTGCCGGCAGGTGAGGTGTCCCCCAGCTCTGCCACAACTGCATAAAAGGCACAAAGTGGCCCGAAAGGCAGCGTTGAAGGTTGAACACAAACCCATATATAAATTACACTATTCTCTCTTATACATATCTATAATAGACATGCTTCTATGTACTACCATAATAATAAAATACCTTAAGTCTTAAAAAATTAGCATTCCCCCCCCAAAGCTGTACAGAGGATGAATTCCTTAATATTCAGAAAGGGACTACGCCGACGCCTTTATTATTGGGAAGAGAAAGGAGAAAAAACAAGAGGATTTAAAGATAATAGTCTGCTGCCACAAGCTAATTTGTTCTCCCTTCATAGAAGGAGAACCCTTAAGCCAGGTAAATAATGGTTTGTGGCTCACTCAACTCTGGCACGCTTGTTCCTCCGACCCCGGCCGTGTGAATTTGTCACCTTTCCTGGCCTCCGAATTTAGCCCACACTCAGAGAGCAGCTTTTCCTTTCTGTCCGCTTGGAAGGAACGGGTGGCTGGGCAGACTTAATGGCATTATCAATATTCATTATCTTTTTAATCCCTTTGTCATCTGATTTTTAAAGAGATTTTAAACATTTATGGGAGGATAACTACAGTAGAAAAGCAGCCAAGGTATTAAATGACAGGTTCCAGAACATCTGAAAACACACAGATGCTGAAATACATTTCTTACTAAAGAAGCTGCCAAAACCCAGTATCTCAGAAAAACAATTTTGTTATGAAGAATTGCTGGATGCAATCTAAGGAAGAGACTGTCTGATTAAAATTATCTAAAATATGCAGACAGGGCTAACACGTACATTCTTTTGTAATTTGAGTTTTTGAACTCCCTTAAATAATTTTGGGATTTGTCCCTGTTTCTATTGCGGTCTGAGTATTAGCCAGATGCAAATTAGGGAAAAACCGAAGGGGTAGCTGGCCAGAGATGCCATTTATCATTCCTTCCGCTGCGTTGATGTCTTCACCTTACATTTTTCTCACTTTCATATAAAAAAAAAAATAAATCAATCTTAACTGAGGTGACTGCCCTAGGAATGACTTGCAGGAGATGCAACCGCGGAGTGCTCCCAAAGTATGTGTTTGGAATTAAAGGCGACAAACCCTTACTCCCACTCCGTGTGCGTGTGCAGTAAGGCTGCCTTACCTCACTTACGGCTTGACAGGGGCCAATATGCGCTGCTGTCGCACACGCTCTTGGAGTCCTGAATAGGTATAAACCAGTATACTGAGGTATACTGGGAACACTGTGTCCAGCTCTGGAGCCCTCAGCACAAGAAGGACACGGAGCTGTTGGAGTGGGTCCAGAGGAGGGCTACAAAGATGATGCGAGGGCTGGAGCACCTCTCCTATGAGGACAGGCTAAGAGAGCTGGGGGGGTTCAGCCTGGAGAAGAGAAGGCTCCGGGGAGACCTTAGAGCCCCTTCCAGTCCCTGAAGGGGGCCTACAAGAAAGCCGGGGAGGGGCTGTTTGCAAGGGCATGGAGCCATAGGACGAGGGGCAATGGTTTAAACTAGAGCAGGGTGGGTTTAGATCAGACATTGGGAAGAAGTTCTTTCCACTGCGGGTGGTGAGACACTGGCCCAGGTTGCCCAGAGAGGGGCTGGAGGCCCCATCCCTGGAGACATTCAAGGCCAGGCTGGATGAGGCTCCGAGCAACCTGATCTAGCTGAAGATGTCCCTGCTTACTGCAGGGGGGTTGGACTAGATGGCCTTTAGAGGTCCCTTCCGACCCAACACATTCTGTGATTTTATGAAAAAAAAAAAAAAAATATATTAAGTAGCAAATGTAGAGATAAAGACACCAAGCTATCAGGCCTAACAGGTCATGCTTTGCCGTCAGTTTAATACAGATCGGAACATCTTCTCATGTGAGAGAGAATCCTCGTTTAATACCTGAACCCTTAGGGTAGGCTGTGTTTTCTCTGAGGTCCTGTTCTCTACACCAATTCTGGGATCCTTCTGGAGTGGAGGAGCAGGACCTCACCCCAGGAGAGTGCCAGCGGATCAGTTGGGTACCGCTCCTCCAGGCAGCACCCAGGGGACTCTGCCAGGCTTTGCTGCCCATTCCAAGGTCTCCAACTCTACCCTGGTAGGTCCTGGGCATCCCTCCACATCACATACATGCGAAAATGCAGTGAGACGCAAGCCAGACCTCTCTTTACTTTTAATAACTTTTAACGCTTTTGCTAAAGTCTGTCAGGCACAGTGAGGGGACATCTGGGTCCCAGAGGAGCCTTAACACCTTTCATTACAAGTCAAGACTCCCAGTTACAACTTATTTCAGCTTTTATTTGCTAGAACACCCCATTTACAGCCTGGTGAAAGCTGGTCCACTTGCGAGAGCCTCACCTGTACACAACAGCAGGGATACGCTTCCAGGACCGAAAGCTTGCCACACTCTCGAGCTCTTTATCCGTGATCCAGGCAGGAACGATGATTTCCTGGGGGTAACTGCCACAGAGCCTGTGAGAAAAGCGGTGCAAAGGGTTGACCATAAGCTGTACAGCGCAGTTACACGCTTCCCAGAAAACACACACAAACAAGCAGCATGAGCAACCTGAAAGCTGTTCATCTCAGCAAACTGCCATTTTGCAAATTCCTATTTCATTGTACGTTAATTAACTCCTCCAGCGTGTACACAAAAAGCACCGTGAACATCGAGGTGCATTAATGCATCTCAGAATTAGAAGATTCAAGCTGGCGCTTTCTCGTGAAATTCGCACGTAGGCGATTTTTAACTCCAGCCTCTGAAATAAACTGGAGCACAAAAGAAATTCCCCACCTCTCCACGCTAAAGAATTAACCCCTCGAGTTGCGGGTCACGCAACACAGAAGCGGAGCCACTCTGGGCTACTGCATTCAAACAGGAAATGTGCGTAAGTACAAAAAAGTACCTTTGCTCATCGACCCTCGCTGAAGGCAGGAACCTGAGAGTACTGGCTTACGTTTGACTGGCTAACTGGGACCTTCTTCTACTAGATGCACCTTCTACTTCACAAATTGGCAGTTGAACGTTATCAGTTAAGGAGAACAGTGCAAGCAGCCAGTAGTGACCGCGGTATATTGCTGAATCATGAACTAGCTCATTCCTAGTCCATCTCCTTAAAGAGATGCATTTACTGCACAAGGAGGACAGATCTGAGCACGCGTCTAAGACCGTTCTATTCAGAAAAATGGAACCATCACCCTGAAAAAATGCTCCTTTCTCAAGTGCCGGCCACAGGAAGGAAAGGAGCAGTTTGTGTCGCTCTGCTGCCATATGACATACAAAGTATTTTCCTTTTTCTTTAGTATTAAATATGTAGAGGACAACTATTTTTTCTTCCCCAGATTTTTAGAGACCAAGACAGATACTCTTCTTGCAGTGACACCAACTACCATCTGCAAGTCATTATCCTGCAAAGACAGAGCAATGAAACGCATTTTATTACACAGCATTACTGCTGGGTTTGCTCTGAACTGGATTAGGACCAGGCAGCACGTTCTGTCCTCCCAACCGCGAACGGAGGAACACCTTTCCCTGCCCCAGCAGCTAGAGAACAGGACATCTGTCTATGCTTTCAGGACCAGAGAAAGTGTTTTATTTTCAAGACCTACAAGCTTAACTCTTTCAAGCCAACTTTTTTTTTTTCCTTAGATACAAGTCTTTGTCGTATTATAACACAATTAAAAATGTTTTTAAAAGTTCAGTCAAACTCCGCTCTTTGCCCACTTAAGGCTTCCCTTTTCCTCCCATTAGAATGCTTATTCTCTAAGTCCTCCAGCAAGCACATCAAAATCTGCTATTTCTAAGCCTACAAAAATTCTAACAGCCAATAAAATATTAAATAATACTTTAAAAGCACATTTTTTTTTCTATAAAATGACAAAAAATCATCATTCTAATCGTCCCTTATTAGTAACTGCAGAACTCGGGAAAAGTTTCGGTAATCTGTTATAACAAAATTGCTGTTTTGAGATGCCATTTGGCTGTGAATCAGCAGCCCACAGAACTTACTTGTACTTCTCATTGATGTTGGAAATCCTCCAGGCATTGTTCATATCAAAACCCATCCGTTCCACTTCATTTTTAAACCTTGAAGTTACATGTTCTCCTGGGTATCAAAAGCAGAGAGAGAGAAAAATAAATGCAAAATGAGAAGTAAGATTCCTACCTTTTAAAACAGTTAAGAGAAAAACACTGCTGCACTCACACTTATTAAAAACCGAAAAAAGGAATAATCCAAAAATACCGTCTACATTTCATAACCGTATTTTGAAAATAGATAACAGGAGAACCACGGCTGGTACGGATGGCTCTCCCTGGTCAACTCTCCACAAACGCCCAAGTCCATGAAGGACACTGTCTCCAAAATGCCCAGCTTTTATAAATTCAGCTAAGAAACAATAACGCTGCAGACCAGAACCAAGCACATCAGCAAAAGCACTTTAGATCCATCAGCAGCCTTAGTGGGAAAACCCCAGGAGTTTTTCTTTTCTGAAGTTCAGAAGAATTTGGTATCAATGAGAAGAATGTGAAGCTCTGGGGTAACATATGGAATGTGGTCCAGAACGTACGCAATTCCAGCCACAGCTTTCCTGCGGGACCGTAGGCAAGCCCTGTAATTTAACCCGCATCTCAGTTTTCCATCTCTAAATGGGACATTATTCCTCCACAAGTCATGTGGAGATAGGGAGATAAAAAGCATCAATGATTGTTTGACACAAGTATCAGTCACAAGATCCTCACTAATTCCTGGATTAATACATTAAAGGAACTGGAATAAGCTCCATTAATTTCCTAGACACTTTTAAAAAAGTATCAACATACAATTGAAAAATATACAATGGATATAGGAGTAATTATTCTGATAGACAGGAAGTCTAGAGAAATAGAAGGTACTCAGGCAACATGTAGAAGAGAATAACGCGCAAAATCTCCAGGTTCATGGAGCTAAGAAATGTGATAAATTTAACGAACACGTGAGCAACCCTAGATAAAATGATTCTGAGAGTCTGTCCATTGCTTGTCTCTTTCAATTACTTTATCATTAAATCACGCGGCAGATCACTCCCCAAAACGGAGAAAAAAAATAATCTGTTGAAAACATAATGCTTTAAGTATTAAATCTTTCCATTATATATCTCAGAAAACCCTTAGTCTTTAAATACCTGATATATGGAGATACATATTTATCTCGAAGCTGTAAACGTACGTATCTGAAACTATTTTTTTACGTGCTGTTACAGAAAAATTAGAGAGAAAGATAGAGAAATAGGTAAATTAAGACTGAAGAGCGTAGTCTAACTACAGGATTTAATTAACTGTGAAAGGAAAGCTCCTACAGGTCAGATCATAGACTGAAAACGGTACTTTGCAAATCTAGACGTGCTTTACAATATGCACAACGTGCAAAAGATTTGCATAAGGAACGTCTAATGAGATTATTTTTCTTATGCTTTTTGCAAGATAAAATGCGCGAATGACACTGCGTGCAAAAGGAGAATATTCACTCTTCAAGACACATCGTGGTAAAAACTATGGACCAGACTGACCTCCATCACTTATTGCCTTTACATCACTGCCCTGGTACAACAAGGACCGTAAAAAAAAAAAAAAAAGCAATGGTTCTGCCTCCCGTGTGGTGAATTTTCCGCAGAAGGCTGGCCTCGGCATCCCACAGGCACTGCAGTCCCGCTCCGCCTTCCCCACCGCCACATCAATTAGATGGGAGCTTGCCAACTATTTCCCCGCTTCTCCCGCGCCCTCTGCATGAGCCTGAATTTATCATCTCCCAGCCACCTACTCAAAGGGATGAGCCAACGAATCCCTGTTTTACAAAAGCCGGATGGCTCTGCAGAGATGGCAGCTCTGTGAGGAGCCCTCTGATCCTTTGTCAAGTGCAGAGATGAAACCAGGACAATCCATTCCAGCCAGACACAACCTCTGCCATCTTCTTCCTTAGCAGTGACTTTTTTTTTTTTTAAAAAAAAAAAGCCCTTTTACTGGAACAGCAGCATGCCCTTGCAGCACTGAGGATGGGCTTCATTATCAGCTGCTTAGAGGAATGGCCAGTAAAACTTGTGACACATCCTTAAGGGTTTTTTCTGGATAGAATCCTGGAAATAGTCCCAGTCCTCAATGCTGCATACTGCTAGTGGGCTTCTTTAAGAGAAACACACAAAACTACATGAAAATGAAATATTCTGTTTGATTTCTTGCTCTTAATTTTTCAGCTACTGTGCACATTGTGAAATCATGGATTTTCCTCTGAGAAATGAAACCCTAGCCGTAACATTCTGTCCGTTCCTCCTGAAACGCTGGTATTTTGAGAGGCATTTTGAGCCAAGACAGATAATACTTTCGAAGCACCCCAATCAACTCTCAAAATCAGAGAAAAAGCAAGCTATACCTTTTGTGGATTTGTGCCTTCTGACTTATAAAAGCTGATCTTGAGCCACAGTTCAAATCTCCCATTACATACATTGATAATAACTTACATTTTTTTCCCCAGAAGCTGACACTTAGATAGATTTTGAAGCAATTTAGTATATCAATTTAGCGTTTGGTTGAAGCCCATCTGTGTCAGTGAGGAAGAGAAAGGGACTCCAAGGAGACTGAGCAAGCCATCTACACGTCTGCTGTCTTCCGGTTCCTGAATTTAATTAGGAGGGAAAAGACCTGAATCTGAAATTTCTGCTCCGAGGATTTTTTTGGCCTATTTGCAGTAACTGCTAACATAGAGCGCGTGAAGGGCAGGACCAGGAACCAGAACCAAGGAGCACCTCCTCCCACTCGTGTGCTACCTGCTCACTGCTTTTCCTCAGGCACCAAAGAGATCACAGCCTTTGCTTCAGAAATAAGAAGAGAATAACACAAACGTTCCTCAGCCTGGTAACTGGGACGCTTTTCTCAGATATGTGAATTGTGAGAGAAGAGAACCTCAGATCAGAGAGGGCCTGGAACTCAGATTTCCTTATATTCAAACAAGCGCTATAACCACCGGCATCCCAATTTTTAGCTTTTATTTACTTGTGGGCTTCTAAAACTTTCCAGCAAGGATGATATTTCACTAAAATAGGTCGCTGTCTTGCAGCTGTGAATGAACCTCAGGAGCAGCTCGGGGACTTCCTTCTCCTTCACCTCCTGCTCCTCAACATCCACGTTGAAGACCACTGTTCTAAGCAATTACAAAAAAAGTGGGCACAAAATGTTTTAGATTGGAAGTTGCTGCCATGGTGAACAAAATGTTGTTAGTATTACACGTGACTGACTAAATCAAATCCACCACACTCATTTCCTCAGGATATTCAGCTACCGCTTTACATATTGGTCCCAAAGTAGCTGTGGTGGGAGTTAATCTCTCCTTTGTTCAGACAGAACAAAACGGAGACAATCGAGACATTAAAGGACAGCTGGCTGTAGGTGACGGTACACTATACCTGCGTAATCACCGCATACAGTATAGCCACCAGCCAGCGAAGAAGTGCAATAACCTATGTACAGAGAAAAGCCCATACTGGAATTTCCCAGGTTCAATTTGCAACAGCATGCGCTGAATTTCTTTAAACTTTACTTTGAAAGTTCTGGATTATTAATCAAAGCCTTTGCGATGATCCCCCAAGGGTTTCCACATACCTGGCCGACACAAATCCCCATGCTGTTCCTTTTCGCTGGCGTACACCTCCATGCACCAAGCGTGATAGGCGAAGGAGAAGAGGTCTTCTATCTTCGAAGGAGGGCGGATGGCATTGTTCAGTCGCTTCAGCCAGTCTTGACACTGCTCAAAAGTAGAAAACTGACACCTGTCCCACAAACAAACATTTATCGATGAGAAAACATCCGTGACAGCTAAAAGTGAGAATAAATATCTTATTGATAACTGAGTTCTGCTTCTATGTACATTCTAATGGATGGTAATCATGGTCCCTTTGGGTATTAGTAAAGAAATACATGCTTAGGAAGTCAAAATAAACTGGAAGCGGGAAAGCAGTGTTCTGTGGTTGTGAATAAACCAGCGGTATGTCCCACTGGTGGCGAACGAGGGAGACGTTTATGCACGTTTACTATAAACCCAAGGACAATGTCAGGAGTTCAGCCGGCAGCTTTCCCACATTCCGGGACAGGAATGGGTTACAGCTCCTTGCTGACCAGCGCTCTCAGGCGGGAAACTCACAAAACCATCACATCCTTTACAATCTACGCATCGTATTCCCCTAAACAAGAACACGTTTTTCACCAGACGTAGGAGAAATACCCATTTGATTAATATGCTTAATTTGAGAATCACGGGGATAAACTCCAGTATCTGAACTCCTCCATTATTCCCCTATCTGATACACTAAGATTTTCTTCCCTGACCTTGGTGGGAAGCACAAACAATGTTTTTGACCCCGAGCTTTGCCTAACATTACACACTAACAGCAGCAACTAGCAAGAGTATTCCCTGCACAGGAGAAACTACGCTTCAAAGCAGTATATTCAAATTACATTAGCTTGTCTTTTCAAAGAGGATTCCTGGAGCCTTCAGAATAAAAGGGTGGAAATAAGATCAGTGATTTATTTTGCTCTGGCAGATTTCTTCAAGATTTTATAGTTATAAAATATTCACCAAGTATTTACATTCAGCTCAGTCTGCGTTCTACTGCATTCACGGTTAATGATAGCATCTGTATTCTCTAAGGGCAGGATTTATTACCCCTACCTGCAAATATCTAAAAATCAGTCAGTGGAAGGAAAACGACATGTCAGACTCATGAAATGTGCCTAAATAGCTTCGAGGAACTGCAGCCGGGAGGTGGTTGTTTCCCATCACCGGCTATAAAGTAAGCCGAGACTGCTACCTTAGACTGGGTAATTCTCTATTAAATGTCTGTAGTCAGACAAGATACATCTTCCCCTAAAGACCCCATAATCCTTTCTATATTCTTTTAAAGTTAATATTGCAAATGACAAGTACTATCTTCACTTCAGCCCTATTATTCAAAACACAAACTACTTTGTTCGTGAAAAATAATACCATGAATATGTTCTAAATCTGGTATCTCAGCTCCATACTTCATGATCTTCCAGTGGCCAGTATCATCAAATACTGATTCTTGGAGATACGGGTTGAAGGGAAATGCATAAGGAAAGGCATAAATACAAATAATTTGTATTCATTCTACAATTGAAGAGAAATAACAAATTAATGTGGAGAGGGAGGGTGACTTTTTTAAATGTCAAGAGCTACAAGTTAAGAGGAAGTTAAATATTTAATTCAAATTAAACTAAATATTACTTCTAAAGTCAAATCAGCCCTCATCAAAATACAGCATTTCAGGAAGCAGCTGGCCTGTTAAACATTGAGTGCTCAGATATGACTGGGGCTCATTTCATTATACAAAGGGTACTGCCAGCAAACATTTAATCAAAAAGAAACGTTCCTTTCTCGTTAATTAAAGTTTATAGATCAAAATTAATTTCTGCAGCAGCAAAGTAGGACAGAGCAGTAGCTCAGGCTCAGTAGCTCAGAGGCTCCCGGGGCAGACCGAGGACTGCTGGAAGAGAGACAGAAATTAATACCCCCTTCAACGCGACGCTACCTGCCTTTCAAAGAAGGGTGCAGTTTCAGTGGTTTTACCTAGTCTTATATCTCATGACTAATTGAAGCAATATATTAGAACTGATCGTAAGACAGGGAAAAACGCAGTGAGATTAAAATTACTTTCAGAATAAACTCAGATTAGCCGCTTCGGCTCAGACCACAGTTTGCAAAACGCAGACCATCTGGCTCCCATCCTCTTTACAAAAACACTCAGCTATCGCATGCGAAAAATCAGACAAAAGAAAATCTTTTGGGGAAAAGCAAGTCCACTAAGAAAAAAAAAAAAAACAACAACAACATTTCCTTCAAACATCACAGCTGTCCAGAGCATGAGGAAAGCAGAGTTACCCCCCACTCAACATTCAGCCCTTTCGTACCTTATAACCTTGCAGTCTTTGCAAGTCAAATGAAGCTGAAATATATCACGGCACTCAACGCTTTCTATCAGCTGCAACGGGACCTGCAATTGAAAAAGATTATAGAATTTTATTTCAAGCAGCACTAACACTGTAATTTCTTTGCATATCTGGCAAGGATTTATTATAGGACTACAGAGAGGCTGAAAAGAGAGAAAACCAAAGAAAACTGTAACTACTTTAACAGCTCTGAAGCATTGTACCATCTATCGGTAAAGTTTCTAGCTCCGTTGCAGTAGAGTCCAAGACCCTTAAGGGATGGCATGGAAGCACTGAGCAGACTGCAGCACAGTGATACACGTCAAGGCACAAAAAGCAGCAGAAACCCACAAGCTTCTCTCTCCTGGAAGAGTCTTTCTGTCTTTCCCTCTTCTAGGTCCAAATTTAGGGATTTAAGGAATATATTTTTAGCTATTGGTGTCAAAAATGAACTGCTAAGCAAGATCTGCCTTTAACAGACTGCTGCAGTCTAGAGGCTTGTTACATGGAAATATCCCGTATTTCCTCTTCAGGGAAAAACCATTTGGCCTGTTTAGATCCACACTGGTGATCAAAGCAGGCATATTTGGAGTAATAAAGCCAAATCATTCATTTTTAAAGGTGTAGTTATATGCGCTTATGTTTTACGGCACATGTAGCGAGCAGAAGCTTCGTCAGGCAAAACATGCAAGCACATGCGCGTACCTTTAAAGATAAGAAGAAACCACAAGATGAAAATATGAGTTTTCATTAATATTTTTGGACCTTTACTTGAGACAGGCAAGTGTACATTATTGTCTTAAATAAGTAAAAGCTAGTATTCTATTGTATCTCATATATAACTGTCTGAATTCCAAACACAGAGAATTTAGCTCATACCAATAACAAACACGAAGTGCAAAACTGTCTGAATTGTTTATTAGATTATATTGAACGTTACACAAGGCAACGAAACCTCCACCATCGAGATCCTCCAACACAAAGGCTGTCAGAGAAACAGTCAAATACTCCGTTATCGTCTTTGCCATCAGAGGAGCAGGATCCAGCAGTTCAAGCCTGGCTCGGGGTTTACAAGCTGTGGCTGTGAGACCCCGCGCTGCCAGGGCCCTTCCATGCGGCTCTGTGCAACTCCTCAAAGGTGACCTCCAATCAAGGATCTGGGGTGAGGAATCAAAACAGCTTCTACTCGGGCATCGCAAAGCTTAAAAAGTACCTGATTTCAGTGGAACGAAAAAAGGAAATGGAACTAAGAACAGCAGGCAAGGGAAAGAGACATCTCAGAAGCACAAACCAGGAGAAAACTCAATCTGAGCATGAAGATGCCTAGAGAAAGCCAGCAGTAAACGCTGTGCCCAGGAGAGTGACCAAAGCTCTCCTGACTCTGGGAAGGCAGGAACACAGCTCACAGCTGCATCTTCTCTTCCCTGCTGACTCAAAAGTCAGAGTCCTCTTCTGAATGCAAATGCCCCAAAAATTCCCCAGAGCTCACAATCCCCCAAATCCAACAGGAAGGTATAGTCTTCATGCTCAGCCTTTATCCTTGCCCTTTAGTCACACCACAACCAAGAAGGACCCTCCCTGGACCCTTCCTTAGCTGGAAAAGTTCTAACACGCATCTCCCTAGTGGCTTTCTACAACGGAGCGACTGCATCAGTGGACAAGGGGAAAGTTATGGATATCATCTATCGACTTCTGCAAGGCCTTTGACACGGTCCCCCACAACATCCTTCTCTCTAAGTTGGAGAGATACGGATTTGATAGGTGGGCAAGGTAGGCAAGGAACTGGCTGGATGGTTGCATCCAGAGGGTGGTGGTCAACAGCTCAATGTCCAGATGGAGAGGCGTCACAAGTGGAGTCCCTCAGGGATCTGTACTGGGACCAGTGTTGTTCAACATCTTCATCAATGACATAGACAGTGGGAACAAGAGCACCCTCAGCAACTTTGCCAATAACACTAAGCTGAGTGATGCGGTCAATGTGCCAGAGGGACAGGATGTCATCCACAGGGACCTGGACAAGCTAGAGAGATGGGCCCGAGCAAACTTCATGAAGCTCAACAAGGCCAAGTGCAAGGTCCTACACTTGGGTTGGGACAATCCTCATTATCAATACAGGCTGGGGGATGATGTGATAGACAGCAGCCCTGTGGAAAAGGACTTGGGGGTCCTGGTGGACGAAATGCTGGACATGAGCCAACAATGTGCGCCTGCAGCCCAGAAGGCCAATCGCATCCTGGGCTGCATCAAAAGAAGCGTGGCCAGCAGATCCAGAGAGGGGATTCTGCCCCTCTGCTCTGCTCTCCTGAGACCCCACATGGAGTGGTGTGTCCAGCTCTGGAGCCCTCAGCACAAGAAGGACACGGAGCTGTTGGAGTGAGTCCAGAGGAGGGCTACGAAGATGATGCGAGGGCTGGAGCCCCTCTGCTGTGAGGACAGGCTGAGAGAGTTGGGGGGGGGGGGGTCAGCCTGGAGAAGAGAAGGCTCCGGGGAGACCTTGGAGCCCCTTCCAGTCCCTGAAGGGGGCCTACAAGAAAGCTGGGGAGGGGCTGTTTGCAAGGGCATGTAGCCATAGGACGAGGGGCAATGGTTTAAACTAGAGCAGGGCGGGTTTAGATCAGACATTGGGAAGAAGTTCTTTCCACTGAGGGTGGTGAGACACTGGCCCAGGTTGCCCAGAGAGGGGCTGGAGGCCCCATCCCTGGAGACATTCAAGGCCAGGCTGGATGAGGCTCCGAGCAACCTGATCTCGTTGAAGATGTCCCTGCTCACTGCAGGGGGGTTGGACTAGATGGCCTTTAGAGGTCCCTTCCAACCCAGCACGTTCTATGATTCTATGATTCCCGTGGCCAGCCAGGCCAGTACAAGTAAGTTATTCTCTGTTCCTCTTGCTGTAGCTGGACCATTGAAGAACAGAAAATTCAAGACGTGAAGAGACTGGACAAGATGGTGTTTGACTTGACAGCCAGTAGTTTGGTTTTCAAATAAAGCTGGAACTTGAATTTTGTCCGTGTTTTCAGCATTATTACTGTTTTAAGATCTGTGATAGCCTAGTATAGATTATGTCGCTAGCAACATGAAGGGCACGTGAAATGAGGATTCCCTCCTGAGAGATGAGCCCCCTCTTCACTTGCCATCCTTCAGCTCAAACTGGGGCAGTCACTGCGGAGAATAAGCACAGGGAAGATGCTGACAGACTCAGACACCCATGGAAATGGGCAGTTAAATGCACGATGGACAAGACTAGAGGTCTGTTGCTATAGTTCATCTTTATATTTTAAGCGCTAATTTCTTCCACGCCTTCTCCTACTTGATTCTAGTCTGCAAGGTAGATAAATTGTTGTGATGGCTTTATCTAATACATTAAGGGACTGGGACGGCCCTCAGACCAGAGGATCTTCCATTCCTTCTTCCCAACTGGACAGCCTCACATACACCAATAAGTTATTTAAAACTCCCATTTTCTTACATGGCACCAACATGGGAAGTCAGTTACCTTTCCCCAGCTAAATGAGTTATGACTCTAGAAGACTTGCTTTTTCACTCAAATGCTCCTTTGTCTGTTAATTTTCCTTTTCCCCCCCCCACCCCTCTTTTATCTCATTCCTTCCCATGGCCATCTTCATTTAAGCAGCTCTTCACCTCACTCCCCTCTCCAAGCGGTCTTGTTCTGGCTCCTCTTCCTCCTGTCTGCACTCTAACGACATACTAAGTATTCTTCTACTCCTGCATTATTTTTAATTTCCTTCTTTCAAAGTCACTCTTTGTCCTATGCCCTTTCAATCTGCCCTCTGCTCAACTTCCATTCTTTTTTCTCATGACAGCCTACATGCAGCTCACCATCTATTTCCTTAGAATCTGCTGGGTTTTTTCTCCAGGACAACCTTCGTATCAATCTTTTTCATTTTCTTTTCTGGTCATAAAAATCTGTCCTCTGATTCTCTTGCAATTTCAATCTCCTTCCTGTCCATTATTCTTCCCCCAGTAAAACTCTGTACAATTATCTGCCTTCATTCCCCATTCTTTCCCACTGACACCCTTCCAGAAAACGGTTCTGTTTCTCAGGGTGATGCACGCAGCGAGTTGGGACGCCCAGTGCGGTTCTCTTGCTCCTGAAAGAGCCATCAATTCTATTTGCAGGCATTTCACCATATAATAATAGCTATCGAAATAAAGCCGTGGAGAAGCAATCATTTTTGCTTTCATAAGAATAAACACGCATTGTTATCCAAGGCCAATCATATCGCATTAGAGAGTACTAGAGCATTGTGCTCTTGCAGCATCCATCTCTTCACTGTCTCTTCTTCAAAATTATCTCATTTTAAACAATAGCAACGTTTTACAACTCAAACTTTTTCTTTTTGAAAGTGATTTTTTTCTTTTTTTTTTTTTTAATTTTAAATTACTGGAACTGTCTGTTATCTCACAGCAGGACAAGATATATTTAAAGAAAAATACCCCTGTAGTTAGAAAAAGCCTAAGTTATGTTTACCCTGCTAAAACGACCCAGCCCATGGCTCAACCCTTGACCACGGGCCAAGTGGCACGCAGTGGGCACGGCCAGGCTGCTAAAAGCCACCCCTTCCCGAGTGACTCTGCTGTACACTCTGCCCTTGGCCTGAGCCTCTCCAGGACACCGTGTGGCACCCAGGCGCCATGAGCTGTAATTAGGACTTTCTTCTTGTTTTCCCAGTTCAGAGCCTGAAATAATGTCAGGGTTATGTTACAGGCTGGTTACTTTAAACAGCACGAGGCCACGGCTACACACTGTACGTCCTGAAGTGCGGTATAGCATGACGTATGGAGGGACATATGGAGGTCAGCTCAGAAGGTCTTTGAGGACTCTCCTAGGTGGAGAGAGTCAAATATCTCCAGGTGTGATCTTATTCATATAACCTACATGGAGTACCTGAAGCAAATTTTGCTTTTAATTACAGCTAATTACACTTGGGTTCTGTCTTGAAGGCAATCATTTAGTCCCCCCTCTGCTTTCACAACTAACATGCAAGCAACGGGGACAGTCTGAGCACCAGGACCTGCGACCGAAACGAAGACTAAGCTACTGTTCATCAGAGATGAGCCACAACTGTGCTACACACGTAAGGCAGATACCAAACCAACCAGTTTTCCATTAAAGGCCAAGCAAGGGAAAGCTCATACCAAAACTCATTTACTCACCAAGACTGAAAGTCTCCCTCACCTTTTAACTGCGTCCAAAATCAACTGTTTGGAAGAGGCTACGTACAAGTCCATGGTTTCATAAGCTACGCTAAAATTTTAATTCTCCCATAAATGCAATTAGCTTACAGGGAGAAAACGATTAAACAGAAACACTCACCAGCTGCAAAGTTTGAAATGTTCTTAAGGAAAGGCAGTCAACAGAGCTCAGCCTGGGAACCAAACTTCCCATGCGCCCTGAGAGATTGCTGTTGAGTCTGCATTTTTATCCCATGGATAAACGTAAATCAACCCTTTTGAATGTCATAATCCCTCCAATTTATGCATGGTCTACTGCATCTTTTGGGTTTGCATTTAAAACACCACATTGCTTTTACTACTGTGATCTAGGAAATTATCCATGGAAAAAGATTTCTGCATACAGCTGTTTTCTGCAGTGTTGCCGCGTGAGCATTATCAACTTTTAAACATATTTATTTTCAAGCACAGGTGCAGCAAGTGATCTAGCAGCGTTGTGCTACTTACTGAGGTTTCACAAGCATCGTTTTGACAGCCAGTCTATTGAATTGTAAACAAAAAGAGAACAGTGAGGTAAAAATAACGAAGTCCAGGAATCCAGTTTTTAACTGGATTCCATTTCTTCTTGCAGTTGCCTTTATTAAGGGGCAAGTAGTTGACGTGCACACCGCCTTCTCTGCAGGACCACTGCTACCAGGAGAATATCCCACCTACTTCAAAAGGAGATGCCAGCACAGAACAGCTGCACGTTCCGACACGGCAAATTAATTTGTTTTACAAGTACTGTAATACAGATATTTGCTAAGAACCCTCTTTCTTACACAGAAAAACTTTTCTCCGCTGAGGTGATAAGCTCGTTAGCATGGCTGGACTTCATTAGGACAGTGACTCTCGTGAAAATGAATAAAAATTAAAAAAAAACCCCACCAACTCCTAACATTAGTAAACATTTATACACTTTTAAAAAGGTTTTCTTAACAGGTGTTTTCTGAACAGCTCTAGCAATATAAAAACAACAGGAAAGAATCAAGATGAACACAATCAAGAAGTACTCAGTGAAGATTTAACTTAGAAAAATCACCCTCTGATCAATAATTTTGATCAACAATAACCAAAGGGACTTTTATTCCCAAATTTAACAATTCATATGTGGTTCCAAATTATTGCAAGTATCTTTTATGCTTGCAGGTATTCCAAATGCTGTCTGCCTTAGTATGAACTCTACTGGCATCCAGGTTATTAGTGATGATTATATTTGGCTACAGAAGAATAATCATGTTCTGCTCTACCTCCTACACTACCTAATAGGATCTTTCTAGTCAATGACGACACACGAAGCAGGACTAACAACCTTTCAGATATCAGATGGAGAGAGGGGGCAGAACACTGGAAAGTGAGGGAAGCAAAATTACTATGGTAGTATTGCCGAACCTTTATGGACTCTTTCCTGAACACAAACGAAGGATATTATTTAAGAAAATACAACTTTCTGTTACTGTTCAAAAACATTAAATCAAAAATTCTTAAAAACCAATACTCTCAATTATCCTAAGAACAAATACGACATTAAGTGCAGCACATGCATTAGTGCCTTCTCCAATAAAGTAACTCAATCATTTCCAGGCATTCCTCAGCACAAACTCTTGATTTCTAGGGCTACTCCTGTTTCTCATGTCTCAGCTCCTTGGTTTTAAATATTCAGTCCTTTGCTCTGTCACTTCTAGTTGCCAATTTCATACAACACTCAGACTCTGAATTAAAAAGAAAAATAATAATCTAACAGTAATACAACATAGATTTGCTGTAGCAGGCCCCTGGGCAGAATTGGGCCCTAGAATCCATGTTCATATTACAAAGCAGCAAAGGCAGCCTATAAAACACGTGCCTCGTAAAGCATCTTCCCCTTGCTGCCAGCGGCACGGAGAGCTGCACCTGGTGGCACGGCAGCTGAGGCACCCCAGCACCTCCCCGACCCTGGGCTACCGTCCCGATGCACGGTGGCGCTTACACCTTAACTTCTAAGTCTCGAGTTATACTTTACGATTGAGCACAGAATAAGAGAAGTGACAAGTGAAGTTATGCCCCCTCTGCATCCACACATACTTGTATCATCTCCTTTCTATGGTCAGCAGCGGAATATAACAGCCCTTAAATTTCCAATTAAATTCTTGTCATCGTAAGGTTTTTTTTTGCCATCATTTTGAGGAATTGCCATGTTCAGAAATAACACCTTTATTTGCTGAAACCCCCCAAATCATCAGGAATTTTAGCGCTTTAACGCTGTACACAGCTATTCCCCAGCCTAGCAGCCGTGCCTATTAAGCCTACTACATTGACAGTTCATGAACTAAAATAGCGCTTAAAGTGATTAATGATAACTATAACACAGGCACATTTCCGAGTCTGTAGATAACACAGCTATATGACTAGAGAAACAGAAACGAGTAAAGACTGAGTTTCAGTTAGTAAACAGCATTTTTACAGAGTTAATAATTCGGTTCTGGCACAAAACAATAAAAAAACAACTTAAATTTGAGACTGACATGGCACCAAAATTAAGTCTGTTAGATGCACAGGTGATCTTGCTGATGTTACATGACCACGACACATGTGACACAGTGATCTGGATATCGGACACTTGTCAGTTCTTGTATTTTGTTTCCCTTGCTTTTCTCAGCTTTGGAATAAGACGCAGTTTTGGTGTTTGACACTTAACTCACCACTGCATAGCTCGGGATTTGTGACCCCCACGTGGCAATCATGAACAAATAGTCAGGGGCAGGACTTGTCTTGAAATAAGGAGATAGGTAAAAAAACCCATCAACAGGAGAAAAAAAAATTAAAATGCTTTGATTCTTTGGATTTTATTTTACTGGATTTATTACAAATACCCACAAAAATATTCCTGTGCCATGTATAATGTCTTCTCAAACTCTATATAGTTCACAAATGGTATTACAACTAGTAAGACTAGTGTACGTCAGCGTTATACTACTGCAAAGGACTATACACTGCCATTTAACTTACGTCTATGATCATGCATAGCTGGATATGGAACAATTTTTAAGGATGGATACCTAGAGTAAAGCTCTTTAAAGAAATTCGTAGGCATTTGAAGATGAGTCCAACTCACAGCTCTCTTACGTCAATGACCGTACTCATACTGTCCAGCTTCGGGCCTGTAACATAAGCAGCTGGACCTGCTTCCACCTTTTGAAGCTCCAAGCAAGGCACAAATTGAGCTGAGGTGCCCCAAACAGCCCTTTGGATGACCTTTTATTTTGCTACTGAGCGTATACAGAGCTTCGGGAGAACCAATGGCTGACAGAGCCAGCTGTAAAGAGAACACAAAGCTGAGGGATGTGAAGTTTCCCTAGGAAGCCTGATTTTCAGAGGTGCCAAGTCATCTTTTGATGCCTAAATACGTATCTGCTCTCCCTGAAAAATGCGATTTGAACACCATAAAGAGATTGTTCATTACCACTACCCTTAAAAGGTGGGATTACTGTACTTTTATCCTAAATTCCCTTATTTGGATTGAGTTCAGAATACCTGTATTATCACAGTAGCACGAATAACACTTACATTCACAACAGACTCCTTGAATTTGATGTGAAGCCTGTAATTAGAAAGTGCAATGATGGCATCCTCCGCTCGTCCCACGTACTCCGTACTCTCACCATGAAGTTCAATGAATGGGACCTTCGGAATGGGAAGAAAAATCTTTCAGAAACCATTTACCAAAAATAATGTACCTCCTGTGAGCACACATTCAAGCACACAACATCATAAAAGCAAAGTGAAACACTGCTGAGACTTCAGCCTGGCTATTACTGCCTAAGAAGGAAAGTCTTGGGTAAGGTTGGTTCAGAGGCTAATTGTAGCCTTCTTTTTTAAACAATTCCTCATTTTCTTTTAATTTTCCTGAGTAGTAAGTGCTTGGTCAGGGAAAACAATGAATTTTTATGAAACATCTGAGGAAAATATCCTCACATTTTGGCAAGCAGTCTGACCAACCCCTTGACTTATGCTCTCGCTCCTTACTTAATGGAGCGGCATTTCCATAATGTTATTAAATTCATCCTAAAGTGGGCAAAACATAAGATGAATAATCTGTGCTACTGGTTCCCAATATCCACTAAACAACCTCAGGTAACCAGCTTAGACTGCATAATTGCTACACAGATGAAGTCAGTTGGACAAATCATACTTTTTGCTTCATATTTCTCACTGCAAAGATGAAAATGCACAACATGCTGCTGTTTTATAAAGTTGGAAAACCTGCACTCATATGACATTGCAGATAAAAGTTACAACTGTTTAATTAAAAATGTGACTTAAGCCCAATTTAGCTGAGCTGGGTGAAAAGTGTAAACGCTCAACTTGAAAATAATCTGGTTTTACACCAACTTAGCTTAAATCGATTAAAAATGTTTTCTATTAAAATGAAATACCTCTTCAGCTGATAGAAGAGCGTCTACATGGATAAGTCATTTGAAACAAGGAACTTTGGAAAATTAAGAAACCAAGTAATACCCATTTTGTGCAACATAAGACTTTTGGCTTCTCAGTAACAGGAAGGAACAGTAGTATTTAACTAGCTTAGTATTTTTTTAAAAAACAAAGTTCTAAACTATGGAATAAAACCTAGCACTTGAAATTACTACACAAGTAATTTTTCAGACACGCTAAGGAAACTCTCGTGCTATAATGCACAAGCTCTCCGTCCTAGCAACAGCACATGAGTATTTAAAAAGAAAACTTGTTCCTCTTATCACTGTGATGAACTGCAAATGAAAATTCTATGGGAGAGGCCAGAGAACACCCAGGTCAACTAGAGATGTTGTCATCTTAACTGGCAAGGAGCAGCGTGGTGATTACCTGAAGGTTCTCATCCTCTCGGATCAGCTGCTTCCTGGGAAAAATCTGATTAGCCTGGATGCATTCAAGGCTGTGCTGAGTCTCTTCATCCTGAGAAACAAAGCGTCACAGTTAACCTCGGCATCGTCACTGCTGCCGCCTTCACCACCCAGCAAGCTAGCAACGAAAACCTCAGCCAGCACGGACTGCCGAGACAGTTCAGGTAGCAGTAACTTACTAAACTTTCAAAGACAAGCACTCAAACAACTAAATACGATATTAGAAACGGGTTTCCTTCCCGCTGCTTGATTACTGAAGTGATAAATAAAAAAAAAAAGAGAGACATGTAATAGCATAAGGAAGAAAGCATTAGCCTAGCCTAGTCTAGCACTACACTTAAAATTCAACAACCCCACACGTAAACATGAACTCTCTAATGTTTATCAGCTTTTAGCCTATTCTGCTCTGTAACAGACCCTACAAACCCCTTTCGCTTACCATGACAGGCCCTGGATAGGAGGAGAAATCCTCGTCTTTACTCACAATACTTCGAGGCTCTTCTTCACTTATTAAAATCTAGAAAACCAGAAAAGTATAACAATGAAGTTGAATTCATTTTTTTTTTTAGCAAACAGATACAGATTAACTTTTAAAGACTGAGAATTCAGCTGTTAGAAAACAGCAAGCAAACAGTAATTATGAAAAGATGAAATCCATATAAACTAACTCTCCTGAGAGACAGAATTGTTTCAAAATGTGTCTGGCTCCTTCTGTTCATTCTAAAAAATCATCTTGGAATGTACTGCTGGGAGAATACCCATCTGAATGCAGCAATTAGACCACTGTTTATATAATTTAAATTAAAACACGTTCATTTTTCTAGCTCACCCTGAGTTTTCTCCCAAATCATCTGCAGATGGTGAATCACAAATACATAGGTTATAAAACCAAAGGGATCGTAGAGATCATTTGGTCTGATTTGTTAGGTAACACAGGCTGATGGATCCTTCTGAAGTTATCTCGTTTCAACCGTGGCACATGAATTAGAATTCATATACGGATAAAATTCCTCATTTTATAGTTATGACTCATTTTCTACATCCATGGACGTATCAAAATACCCATTTTCTTGCACTGCCCTTTCCAAGAGCTCCAGATCACTAACTGTCTAACAACCCCCCGATCTTCAATAATCTGCAAATTTTCTGGAAATATTAAAGAGTCTTGAAGTTTATGCAGTTGACTCTATTAGGAAATTAATGATGGAAGTGAATATAGGAGTTACAATCTGATTTGGAGATTTACCTTACATTCAATTTTTTAAATTCAGCTAGGTTCTTCCCTTTTTGGGGGAAAAAAAAAAAAGGATCAGTTCAGGGATTTTATGGGTTTTCCAGTCTACAGTAGATACATCAGTTCATATGTCACCTTACTTATAAATATAGTTCAAATTAGCTGTGTTGTGGTTGACAGAGAAAACCACTTTGAGTCCATCAGCTCACAGACAAGCCACCACTGCAGGAATCACAGAATTGCTGAGGTTGGAAGGGACCTGTAAGATCAAGTCCAACCTTTAACCTACCCTGTAGATTCTACAGAACATTTACAAAGGGAAAAGGAGCAGCAGACGCACGTATTCTGAAACTAAAACATCCCACTCAACGTCCCCCATCTAAAAATGATCAATGAGAAGAAAGCATTGCGCTGTCCTCAAAACCTCTGTTAAAAAAAAAGACTTTTTTTTATTGTGATGTTCCTAATGTCCCCAGAGCAGGGGAAAAATAGCATACAAAAGCTTGCAAATTGGTTCCAAATCACACAGCTTGCAGAAGGGTGTGTGTGTGTGTGTATTTATATATTTTTATATACGTGATATATATATAAAAGGAGGAAATTATGAGCAGAATTGAGCTGGAACTGCCACAATTTCACTAAAAACTAATGCAAAAAGTAGATATAAAATCCCAATTTCAAACAGACAAGAAAAAAAAAACCAAAACTAGAAGACTCGACAGAAGCCTGAATCCATCAACTATGGAAACTGATACGGAAAAATAAAAAAACAGCACAGCAATTTCCATGCCTGCAAGAACAACGGAGAGTAGGAGCATTCTTTTAAGTTCTCAGAAACAAAGGAAATCTAGAAATGCTATCTACCAACAGCAAGATGAAGATAATATTATTGTTAATATTGGTTTTAAAAAGGCAGAATTATTGATCATTTTGTTTCAAAAGCAGCAGAGAAGAAAGATGGCTCATATGTAACCCACGCTGCAACTGATGAGAACATGCAAAGAATCAAAGCAATGATTAAAGCTAAAAAGGCCATAAACTCATCAGGTTCGATCTTTAACATAAAATTCCAACCCTTGCATTCAAAACAAGAGCTTGTGCTGGCTTCCAGCATGACTTGGTATTTTACGTAGGTTGTGTTTGGGTACACTTATCTTCCAAGCCCACGTCTACTCTTGACTTGAAGATACCAAGAAAGGAGGAGTTCAGCAGTTCTTGCGAACGCGTCTGATTCCAGCTTCTAACCTTTGGGTCTCGCTGTGTGTTTTTCAGAGTACGTGATGCACCGTTCTCCTTGATCGACAAGATTTAAAAAGTGAGCCTCCTGCTCAATCAAATTTAAGACGACGGCTGGCTAAGCAACGGGCTTATTTGTCCAGTCAACCTCTGTCTTACAGCTCATCCATCAAGAAAGGCGCAGACTGGATTAACTTTGCGGTCTATCCTGAGATAATGAAGACTAATGATTCAAGAGAAGATGGGTTTCAAAACTGTGAGGTTTACACAAATCGCCTTCTCCACCCTTAAAATAATGATAAGCTTACGCGTTCAGCTGTCAGGTCTACAGCCAGCCAGAAAAGTGATGGAGAGTCAGGGCCTATTTATATTCATATAAACAACCACTTTTGAGGAGGACACCTCGGGTACCGTCTCTGCAGGCTGCTGGAGGCGGCTGTTGGCACCACCGCCTTCTGCAGCCTCCTCACCAGTCCCAACTCTGCTTTTCCAGAACAGCAGCCACTGTTAAAGTCATTAAGACCAAGCATTTCCAGATCAATTCATCTAGACAACTTACGCACAACTTGACCAAAGCTTTAAACATTGACAGCAAAGCCTTCTGAATAGAAAAAAGAAACCCAACCCTAACTTTGCTATTTCAGAAAATTCTTTCAACTTCAAGCAGAATTATCAAAGAAACACAGACCTAATTAAAAAGATGAGCTTTATTACAAATCTAAAGCATGCTTAGTATTGCTGAGGAAAAGTTTTCATACATTAGGCACTGTGCTGTCGCAAAACTGTTCTTTTATATTTCAGCTTGATTAGATATATTTATTTTTAAAGTTTACCATATAGCCATCTACATGACGGTTACGCTACACGATGGAACAGGCTGCCCAGGGAAGGGGCGGAATCGCCACCCCTGAAGGTATTTAAAAGCCGGGCAGACGCAGTGCTGAGGGAGATGGCTTACTGGTGGGTTTGGCAGTGTTGGGTTGATGGTTGGACTCGATCTTAAAGGTCTCTTCCAACCTAGATGATTCTGTGATAATAAAAGAACTATTAGCTTGGAGAATTAGCTCTTTTAGAAGTGTTTTACAGTTGTGCTCCTAAAATCCAGCAGGAACAATGAGTGGAGACTATCCAAATTACTGCAGAACAAGTTTCTTACTCTAATTGCTGCATTCAGCTGCAAAACAACTTCTATCACACTACTGTGGCTTTTTACATGAATGTGAGAATCTTCCTTTTGAAGGTGAATTTTGGGAAAGCTGTGTGAAAAAAAGTGTGCTGGATTCAGTTTTAATCAGGATTATCAGATGTAAACTGTGATGTTGCCAAGATAAATGGTAGAAGAACCTATAGGACTGGTTCTAAAACAAATAGTTTGCATGCTCACGCTGCTTCTAGGTATTAGTGAAACGCTTCAACTTAAATGCCACTACACCAAAGTACTTTTAAAAATTGCTGGCAAAACCAGCAAGAAAAGCTGAATTGTTAGAATGAAGTTCACTGATCTGACAGACAGTGAATATTACTGAAAGAAAGAATTAATTTCCTATCATGTCAACAAGCTGATCCCAGTCCCTTCATGATCACCGGATTGAGCCCAAGGGGAAGGAAACGCAGCACTGGGAGCAGGGATGGGGATCACACGCTATTCTCATACTGAGATTGTGTGAATGAACTCTGAAGCTACACCTGCAATCTCAATTTCATTCTACACCAGAGCTTTCTACTCCATTTCCATCCGTACGTTTAGCAAACTCCTCCAGGTTAGTCATGTGAACAGAAAAAAGGACCCCCGTGCCTGTGTGTAAGGGGAAGTGTGACCCCCACTTGACGAGCCTGCCCTAGCGGCCAGGAGCAGGAGGACATTCTGCGTACTGCGAACCCCAACAAGCCACTCCACTTAGTTTCACCCATGATAATTAACACACCGTGCTACTTTGAAGGACAGCTTGGTACAGAGCGAGACTAGCGCAAACTGGCTGAAGAAACCCGTTCTCAAGTTGACCCGTACCATCTTTTTTGATTAGTGGCAGAGCAGAATCAGAATTCTCATTTTGCTTAACTGCAGCTGGCAAATAATCAGCAATTCCATGGCAGTAAAAAAAGCCTTCCCAGAAATGAAATGGAAATGTTCAAACACAGCTTAGATAAAGACGGACCAAGAAAAGATCTTCATAAGCCTCAAGTTTGGGCTCCCACTTATAAATAGGGTCACATATAAATAGGAGATAGCTTGTAAATACTGTAGCAAAACTTGTTTTTATTGGTAGAAATAACATTTATTTCCTTCGGGACTGAGGCCAAAAAAGGTTATGTTATCAACTTACTGTGCTGCCCTTTCAACTGTACTTTCACAGATATTAAATTACACCAAAAAAAGAGGTTAGTCATGTTAATTCTCCATCCTTATGTTCTGCTTGAAAGGATAAGTGATTAGCAAAGGTTGTAACCTCAGACTCTTGTTCAGCCAGTACGGGAACATCTTAATTACCTTTCGTTTCAGATGTGCCTTCTGGTCTAAATTATGTACATAATCAAGACTAGCAATAACCATCTGTTTTGCCACTGATTCTAAACAAAAAAGATTATCTAACTAAAGCATCGTTTAAATTCCTATATATTTAAACGTAGTTGGACTTAGAGCAAGGAAAAAGGAAAACTGGAGGTGAAAAATGAAGTACCCAAGTGTTTCACTTTCTTCCCCTGCCTCCCTGTCTAGATCCTGAACTCAATTTATTTTAGTATCAAAATCAAATTGTGTTGACCCTCAGTCTCAGAACGCAGCTATTCACATACTGTGTCACAGTTGCCCTGTAAGAGTTTTACATAGGCATCCAAAGGTTCTGACAAAGAAGCATCAGAAAATTTAAGCGTGAAATATTCAAGAATGTGACCTGGCTTTTGCAAAAAGATGCTTCTGTTACAAAGTGAAAACACTTCTTCCCCTTTCACAGGTGGAAGGAAATTATTCTGAGATAAGGATAAACAGTTAGTTTCCCACGTTTCAGTCCCTGACAGCAAGGTTTCCCCTCCTTCCTGGCACCACATGTAGAAGTAACCAAAGAGCTTTGCTAAGGGTTTACTGGGGAAGCAGCTGACAATATGGGCATTTACACGTTACTCTGGAACAGGAGCAGGACAGACAAAGAATCACGTTCGAAGATTCTGTGCACAACAAAGCATCAAAAGTAATCTTTTTCTTATAATTAAAGGTTGCAAATCTCAAGTAAAATATAGATTTTTGTCTAACATCTTGGAAAATACTTTATTTAATTAAGAGAGTAATCAATGACAACTGTAGAACCCACCATCACCAAGCAGCTCGTCTTATCAAAATAATATGCTTACCAAAGAATACCAGATAATAAAACAGTCTGTGTCGTCCCAGAAAGTTTCAGATGATACTCTTCCGATACTTCACATTGGCAACTGCAAATAAAAAGACAGTACTTTAAAACACGAGCCTTTGGTTGAAAAAAAAAAAAACAAACAAAAAACCCCACACTTTTTACATAGCCAGCAACTTATGGAATAAACTCAACTTTAGGCTAGTTTGTCTTAATTAAAGAGGAAAAGTAAAAAGAACTAACTGCTTTGTAAGTCAGCTACTGAGATCTTAATATGCCCAAAGAGGGAATGTAGCGAGCGGACTCCGACAGGTGCACACGTGCTGGTTAAGGTCTCTCTTCTGGTAGGGAACAGTTCAGGAATTGTGTCCACAAAGCAGTTCAAGTTTTTTTTAAACTTCTTTGGTATGCAGAAGTGGAAAAAAACATATTCCTTATCACTACAAACTACAGGAAAGCCCTTGTATAGAGGAACCAACTGGTTTTGTACTAATCTTCAAAAGTGTCTTAATTTTATGCCAAAAATAGCTTTTTTGCCCGCCAAGAAAGCAGATGAGTACCCCTAAATACTGGTTATTGCCTAAGTACTTTTGGGCAAAGCTGCAAGAAAGCCAAGGTGAGCAGCAATGCTCATATAATACCGTTCCTCCCCAGCTTTATCTTTCCAACTTTCTAAGTGCTGTACAATTATTTCCTAAAAAAAAATACATTTAAGTATTTTGTCGCAAATATACATTTGTCAAAAAAACTTATACAGGTAAAACATCTGATCTGCCTCATTCTTATACCGTCCCTTCAGCAGGGACGGCTGCTATGGCGACTGAACTGCTCCAACAGCTCGAGACCTGTGGGACACCAACTTCTATGTTAAAACACCCAAACCCTAAACCCAACCGTTCCTAGAGCACACAAACAGCCAAACCGATAGAATACCACTCCCTTGCATCCAGGGGACCAGAAGATTTGCTCTTCGTAATAACTTGGAAGTCATCCCAATAGCACGCTGCATACGTACGCGCCTGAGAAGCCAAACTTATATAAACGTACAATGCTGCTGCTCAAAGTAGTTTGCTTGTGCTCTGATGTGCCACAACTAGTGATAATTTTCACATTCTCGTCCGTTAAAAAAAAAAAATCCCTATTTTGCATTTATTATGTCCCTTAGTTTATGGCTTGTAACAGGAAAAAATAAGAAATACTTTTGGTAGGCAAAAAAGGATATATAGTTTTAAGATTAACACAGTAGAAAGAGATAGTTTAAAAAGCACAAGCGCATCAAGCAAAAGAAATTCTAATATTTCACACGGTGGACACACTTTTAGGGAATCTCATACGGATCTACATTCAGCTATTTAAAAAAACCTGTAAGATGAGGATGCTCTGCTTTAACAGAAAACACCCCATGAATGACCACAGCTGCAAAAACCTCAGCTAATCACAAATTAGAATTTTCTAAAATAGTTTCTAAAAGCAACATTTGGTTACCTGCAACAGAGGTCAACCTCTTCTGATTTTAAACTCTCTCTCAACCAAGAAGCCAAAACGCCAGTTCCAATGGCTTTACGGGTTGCCAATTCAATATGGCACAGGGAGCAGAGGACAGGAGTTTTACTTTGAGGTATCGGCTCGATCAAGCAACAAGTTCAACATTAGAGCCGCCCGGGTGGACAAAGTCACCTTTGACGGGAACGCTCAGCGAGCTTATTGAACAAACAAAATAAGGTACGAAGGCAAGCTATGCAACCCTAGAACAACGCTCTTCAGAGACAGTTTTCTGGCCACGTCCTCGCTTTTATAAAGGCGAGATACACATTTAGGGTAGCGGGAGGTAAACTTATTTTGTGTGGTTTAGGTCCAAGAAAAAAAAAAAAACACACACAAAACACCCAAAAAACAGACCTTCACAAAATCTGCAACAAGCTTTTTACTGAATTTAATGAGGTTTGGAAGAAGCCACTGAATCTCCAGAGCGTTGCAGAGAAGTTTAAAAACAGGAGAAAAATGTTCCAATATAAGCATTAATAATTCCGCTTTATTCCTGCCAGCATTCAGAAACCACTTGACGAGGCGCTCATCAGCATTCCTCTCACAAGGCTGCTGCTCACAGATAAGCACCTCAAATGTTATCACTTCCTGAGTCAACAACGTGTGCCAAAATAAAATAAAAAAGCTGACTGCAAGAAGAAACATTGCTGTGAATTCTACTACCTTCTCAAAAACACTAATTCCTTAAGGGAGGCACGATCAAGTACTGATGTATAACTGTTTAATTAATACAGCTGAGCACATGGAAGTTTGCGGACGATGCAGCCTCCCCCTGCCACATTCGCTCTTCTCTTTGGCCCCCAAAGAGCAGATTCAGCAGCACTGGGAAAGCAAAGGGTTGAAGATGGAAAAGGGAGCAGGACCCTTTCCTTTCAGCAAATCCTACAAACTTAAATGTGTCTAGTACAGGAACTGGCTTTACACCATCTTTCTTATTAGACTGTCACATCCTGGTTTGGTTTAGCTATTTTTTTTTTTTATTTAAGCAGAGCCGCTGAAGGACATGTTGGACATATTGTCCAATTTTAAATGTGTAAGAAGTCATTGTGTCAGAGGGCTCCAGCACTTAAAGTGATGTGAACAGGAACACCTAAACTAAGCTTTTACTTTGAACCATCTTCTTACGATCCTTCTCCCTGGACTCTTCTGGGAACTCAGATGAACCCCTAGGTCTTGCCTCCATTGCTTTCTCTTTGAAGATTCTACAGAGAAGTACAGAATAGGCCAGGCTGGACGGGGCTTGGAGCAACCTGGGCTGGTGGGAGGGGTCCCTGCCCAAGGCAGGGGGTGGCACTGGGTGGGCTTTAAGGTCCCTTCCAACCCAAACCATGCTGTGAGTCTATGATATACTGGAACAGTGAAACACAAGGAATAATATCATTGTAGGGGGAAATTCAGAATAAAGGTTGAGCACTGCAAGAGGTTTCCAAGCCACAGAACTGCCATCCCTGGAGCTACCCCCAACCCAAGCAGCCCTTCAGCAGCTCCTCCAACATCAGCCAGCCCTGCTCTGAGCAGGGTGCTGGACTACAGCACCTCCAACCTCAGTCAGACCATCAGTCTGGGACAATGGTTTTCTTGACATTTATTTAAATACAACACTAGCAAATAGTTAGGAAAAACACTCTTGAGAAGTTGTAATAAATACACTTGTCTAATTAGAAGATTGGCAAGTTGTCACTTCAGTTTCTTAGCTGAAAGGCTGCCTCTAGCAAGAAAATAAGAGGTATGATTTGATAAGCATAAAAATGAAACAACACAAGAGAACAGCAGCTTTGGAAAACAACAAATCCAAATTTTCTCCGCCCACAGACAAAGTTATCCTCATACAGATACAGACAAACAAAACCGAACCAAACTTTCTTCTGGTAACTGACTATTTTTTCCTCCCTTTGCTGAAAGATGGTATTTCTACATTGCGTATGCCACACCATGGCACAACCTTAAGGTTATGCAAGTGCAGCTTCAGATTAAGAGTTCTCTATTTCCGTTTGCATTTCTAACTTCGCAACACCCCTGTTCCCACACAACCCAGCTTTGCAGGGCCTGGACCTTCTCTTGCACCATGTTGTTACACACTTACCATTTCGTCACCTTTTTGTTTGGCCGCTTTCTGCTCAGCTTTAGCTCCCGTATTGGCTTCTTGTTGTCCTCCTCAGTGTTCTTCCTAGTGGATTTTAGCTTTTCCCCCAAAACTATTTTTACCCTAAGGAATAGGAACAGAGCCCTTCTATCAGCTACCTACCACTGGGGTGACGCGGTCAGCTTGTGGCTGGGCTAAAAACCGCAGAGGGGGCGAGAGCACTGGGACTGCCGACCTGAGCACAGCCGCTCCCGAGGCTGGCACTGCAACACTACTGCTTTCTAGAAAGTGATAAAACATATACATAAAGCAGAATAAATGCTGATTTTCAAGGAGGTGTTTTAGGGTTTATACTGCCACGTGTCTTTATCATACATTCCCCCAGGTTAAGTGACACGATATCCAGGTGGAAAGATCTGAATGTGAAGCATCCAGATTGACACCCAAGTGCAGGACAGAACAAGCAGAGACCAAGAGCTACACCAAACATCTCACTTGCCTTTAACACATTGGGAAGTGTCCTACATAAGAGCATTTTGAGGCTGTCTTATTCCATTTTCCATTCACCTGTGCTTCCATGAGTGCGGAATAAGTTTAATTATAAGAGTCCAAAGCAAAAAAGTGTTGCCAACATCCGTCACTGCCCTGACTCACACATTAATGGTAAGTAATTTAGTTTAAGTAGAAACCTTTATGGGGAGGCATTTTAGTTTCCTTCATCTTCCCACTCAGAAGAGGCATTAATCTGGTTTTAAAGCAGTTTGATTAAGCTGATTATCTTTGCATACTAGTTAAAAAAAGATCACTTCTCTTACACTCTTTGGAAATGAAATGCAGAAGAAACTGGTTAAAGTTAAAGTGAAAGCCAGCTCAAACAGTAAGCAAAGACTGAAGTGAAAGAAGAATGCAGTGGGAAGGGCAGTAAAAGCACTGCTGAGACTGCAGCTATCTAATAGCCAAAGGGAGTAAAGAGAAGTTTGATCTTGCATTAAGAAAGGTCCATTTGTCCATAAGCAATGTAAAGAATAAAAATCAGTGGAACTTTGCATGGGATTAGAGTATTAATTATTCCAAAAAATAAGAGGGTTTTCTTAGGAAAAAGTGTGTCTGAATAAAAGATTATATATTGGTATTATCCTTCACTTCTCAAAACCACCCAGGCCAAAACACCACAGCAAGCGCGAAACCAGTGTCTCAAGAAAATTTCACTTTTTCTTATAGGATTTCAAGTTTTCTTTTCTTTGAATTCTTTTTTCATTTGGCTAAAACCCTGACATCCAAATGCTGCAACTGTTTATACATAGGCCAGGATACAAATTACCCACCAGAGAGCTTCTGATGAACCACTGGAAGTTTAAAGCTCAAATGAATAGCCATTCTACCATTTGCCTCTTATTCCAATTACTCTGTATTCCTCAATTTTATGTGCACAACAGACAAGTAACATCCACCAAGCCGGACCAACGAGCTATACAGATCGGCTGGAACTGCAGAGAGATCTGCAAGGATGGGATGGGGTGGGATCTGAATCTAGTATGAAGGCTGACAGGACACAGAACGCTGACCAGGGCCTGAGCTGGTGGACACCAAGGAGACTTGTGTAGGTTCTAAGCTAGAAAGATGACTAAGTACGATGAGGGAAGAAAATCACATCAAAAGGTAATCAAGAAGCCATTAAAGTAGGGCAATATTAGATTAAAATTACAAAACGGAGGAAGCAAGTGAGCAAGACTGAGACCAGGCAGCAGAAGTTTCCATGTGAAATGGCAAAGAAGGGAATAATTTGCTCCTCATACTTCCCATTTTTCCACTAAAGTCCTCACAGCCCATTTGCCATGAGTCACTCCCTCACTTATTTCTTCCTTTCTAGAAGAAAGGCAACAAACAAACAGCGATAAGAGACTGTTAATCAAAGTCTCAAAGGTTTTACTCATCCTCCCCAAACTCCTATTCATTCCCCTTCCCTCCTCCAGTAGGATTTTGCTTTAACTCAGTGATTTCTGTTAACTGGCTGGGTATGAGCTGCTGGTCCCAGAGTGATTTTCCACTGCCCTGAGATTTTTTTCCCCATGGAACTAACTTTAGGACAGCGTCCCCGCAGTGACAGCTGTTATAGCCCCTAGTGTGTGAGCTGACCTCATTTTCACTATACTTTGTCTGGCACAAAGCTTTTAAAACCTCTTTAACAAAACACCACTCAATGCTTTCGTCATAAGACAACTTTATTGAAATCCCAAGTACCTGCCATGAATAAACATTTCTTTCTCAAGGCATTAAGTAGGTTAAGTTACTACTAGGGGTCGGTAACAGGAAACTCAGCCCCCCAGCAAGGCCGAGAGACGCAGGATGGAACAGGCAGGACACAAGTCTGGTTTCTGCTATCAAGGCTTATAACTAGACATCACTTTTACTGCACACCTTGCCCAACGCAATTACGGGCTGCTTAAGTTTTAATCCATTAATTCCTAAATTGCATTAAAAAAACCTGTTCTGTCAAGGAGGCCATTTGGGTAAGATGCAAATCCACCTTCACTGGATCCATCTAGGAAGAGAAGGCCATGTGAGAGGCTCTGTTCAATGACTGACACTGGACTACCTTACGCAAGTGTGAAAGTTGATCATTTCAAACAGCCCAGCGCTTGGTAAAACTGCGGCACACTCCAAAAATGCTTTTTTAAAATGTGACACTTGCAGAGTTTTTACTTTTAAACTAGACTACGTTCGCATTCCCTGAAACACAGTGAGCCATCAGGAAGGGTACTACTCCCATACTCCCCCCGCCCCCAAAGGGCTCTGCTTCCTTATCTTACACCAACTCCGGCATTTCAGACCCCTCATGACCTAATCCAACCCCTACATGCAAGACAAAACTAGTCCAGAGAGAAGTCAGGCTATAGCCACACTACTCTACAATGCTGTATGTGTTGCTTCCAGACCAGATGCTGATAAAAAGCAGAGCCTGAAAGCAACTGCGTGACATTTAGTTTTTTTACAGAATCTGAGGTCGTTTATGAATCACTTCAGCACCTGCAGAAGTGACATTTTCTTTACAGAACTGGTCAATCAGCTTGCTCACCTCAAGCTACTTACATATTTATTTCTCAAAGCATTAAGCAGACTAAGTTTAAATGGCAGGGTTTACAGTTCAAATGCCAGTTACCCTCAAAAAGCCCTGAGCTGCATTAGAGCGATGAAGCACACAACCATATCCTGCACCACCAGGAACCGCAGTCGTTCTTGGGTCTAATACACAGCAATGGCTTTTCTGCAGCATCCGTCAACCCAGGGGTGAAGAGCTCTCTCCCAACCAACCATGGCAGGGCATAAGTATGTTTGATCACAGCATTAGTACTACTGTTTATTTACAATTAAAAAAAATAGTAATTTAATTCAGTATTAGAAAAGCGTGAGTTCAGGTATCTCATTACTGGTACGTGCAGAACAAGGCTGGTAACACAACTGAACCAAGTAATCATATTCAAAGAGCTGACCTAGGTAGAGAGCCGGCTTTATTTAGTCACAAGAGGCTCCTTTTTATGAGCTGACCACCTAAACATCACATTTCAGGAGCTAATCAAGGGTCAGGCTAGCTTTTCTAGGCTCATAAATAGCTGTTTTCTAGAGGGCAATCCAAGTACTTGTTTGGGACAGAACTGCCAAGGCATCAACAGCACTCACTATTCAACCAGCCACTTAACGTGTGTAAATACTGTAGGGCAAAAGTCAAATTATGAAGAGATAAAGCCACGTCTGCTTGTGCACGATAAGGAGAGCAGCAAGAGCTGGGTAAGGAAACACCAGCAGCTGAAGTGAGTACAAGGAATTTTCTGCTAGCTTCCATTTAGACAGCAAGTTCCAGTTTGAAGCCAGACACACGATTTACCAGAACAAGTTACTGCCTTCCTTACATTTGAGCAGCGAACCCTTTCCAGACTAGAGCAAACAGGTTATTGCATCAACCCAGTTCCAGCTTCAACTTCTCCAAACTCCCAGCAGTATGCTGTTACTGGTAAAGTGTTCTGCAGCAGGAGAGAAGACTCCCACTAGCACTGCCCTTCAGCTGGGCACGGCAGGGAAGAGCCTGGGTTCCCTGCACGTATTAAGACATACACGGAACTCAGATGCCTTCCCCAATTAAGGAGGCTTCCTATATTTAGATCACAAGGGACAAACAAACTGGTCTGGCTAATCTACCAGCACACTGCCTCCCTCCGAGAAACCTGCTACTCGATGTCCTTTCTTTGGTCAGCTGTGACAATTCACTAAAGCTAGGAGAAAAAGCAGAAGAGCAAATACCTTTCCTCCTATAGTTAAAATCACTTCAGTATCTTCCAAATATTAGGAGATGTTTATTCCCTTCTTTTTCCATTCATGGAAAGTCGGTTATTTTCAGAAGCAAGAAATGCAACTGGCTAAATACTACTTCCCATTTGCAAGTCACACTTAAGTAAGACCTGAAATAAAAGGCAAGCAAAGCAAGACAGCCTTAAAAAGGGTCCTACAAACGTGCAGAAAAAGGACACAGCCATCTGCATACTGAGCTACAGCGAGGAACTCCAAACAGCCGAGACTCTCACCTGAGAGCTAATCAAATACCGCAGCGTTAAACAGCATTTGTACATGACCTTCTTTGATGTACAAGGCATGAGGCACAACAAGTAGTCTTGCATCTCTTAAGATGGCCTGAAGAAATCTGAAGCTAGTCTTGATGCGTTTCAGTTTCCGTAACTAGCTTTGAAGATCAATTAGATATGAGTATCAACTATTATGTACAGAGGGCTTCAAATAGACTAGTTAATTTTGTCAAACTGCAAAATTCATTCCTCTAAAGGCACAACAGTGGTGTTTTAGAGACAGTTGGCTCTATTATGTCAATTTTTTTTAAGCTTATTTACTTTTACATCCAGTAGCCCTCCAGCTACTAAACCAACGTAATATGTTCTGCAACCGCCTTGTTCAAGTCTTCGACATGTCAGAGGCAAGAACAATTACAATTTCTAAAGTCATATTTCAAGACTAGCCAGGGAAGATGGGCTTAGTCACGACAACTCCCTAAAATCTTTTCTCTATATAACAACTTCCATACACTGGAATTCCACAAGATTGTTAGTTTACACTTACAGAGCCAGGAAAGAATTTACTTGGATTAACAGAACATGCTTATTCTAAAAAACTAAACAGCATGAAGCCAAAGTTAAACATATTTAGGGATTTCAGAGAGGCACCAAAGAGGGTTTTGTGGTCGTTTTCAAAGCACGTATGTATATCAAAACACTGAGATCCAGTTAGAATTAAGTTCTGCAATAGACTGCAGCTCTGCTGGTGGAACAAGGTTGGACATATCCCCAGTTAACATTTACTAGCCCCGGTCTCTCCCCCCCACACTCCTATATTTATTTAAATAGTTAAAAATCCAACGACCTAAATGTTCAAGCTTCTCCTTAGGATATTGGAACCAATCCTATATGGTAGCTACATCCCCTTTGAAATCACTCTTCCAACAGCTAGATAAACCAACAGGAAAGAGTTTCTCTAGGGAGCATGGAGATTTATGTCTGGATTTCCTACCTGCTCACTGAGATCAACCCACACCAAGTTCTGTCTAGTCAATTAGTTTTTACCAAAAAGAAGTATTACTCCATGATGATATTTTATACTAAATGCTCTTTTAGAAAAAAGCGTGACAAGTTAGCAGTGCAAGATACTAACAAATATCTGTATATAAAGTCAAATGCATTCCGACAACAATTCGGCACTAGAAGCACTTAATCTACAGCAACCTTTGTTTCTAGTGTTGCACCCTGCAGGAATGCATTTGCCTGTACATACAGACACTTACATCCTGCTGAACTCTAATGGGATGATCCAGAACACACTTTCCCCCAAAATTTGCTTTTGTGTGGATTTATTCAAGTCAGACAAACCTTGACTTGAAACCTAGGGAACACTTATGTTCCCTAGGAAACTCAGTCATATTGATAGGTATAACAAACCCCAAGAAGAACACTAATAATACAAAGAAAATAAGTCATTTAAGTGTTCTGTCCTCTAGAGACCATTCACTCCTTCCCGATGTGACTCAAAACAAACCCAGTTTACTAAAAAAGACGTGGTTGTAGTTAAGGGATTAATCGCCATTTTAAAAAAAACAAAAAATGTTTGGGCTCTTCAAGTTATCTAAACACAATTCATACACATCTTTCCCACAGGCACTGTAGAAGTGAGTGCAGTTCAACAGCTAATGCCGTTACTGATGCATCAAGCAAAGTAATCTTTGTTTTAGATATGGTTTAATCCCAGATTTTAAGAAGAGATGTCCATCAGAACGCAGGAAGCTTCAGTTATCCACTTAAATTTTGTTTTGCATTTGAATCATTATCAGCTAATAAGACTTCACCTTCCTTTAAAGAAATATAGAAGAGATGTATAACCACTCTTACAGCAAATTTAGCATGTTGTACTTTCTAAAGATGTGGAAAAACATGTGCATATTAGTCCATGAGCTTGCTTAAAGATCTGAAAATAGCACACATCTGTAACAGCTGAATTCTTACCTGTGACTTGCAGGTATCAAGCTTCAATTAAATGCACAGAAGTAGCATTTCTCAGTAAAAGTTATGTAAGATCAAATAAATAAGTCTATTTTTATTCCTTATCCTTGAATCTGAAGTACCCTCTGGTAACCGACTTAGTAGCAAAAGCGAGTCTGTACTTACTGAACATGAACTCAGAGATGTCTGTCCCAGGAGAAAATACTCAGGTCGCATTTGCTTAGATTCAAAAAGTAATGAGGAAAGTCTTGGCAAAAAAAGTAGATCCAACATAAATGAGGAGTAATAAGAAGTTTAATACTTGATTTTTTTTTTGGTCCTAATTTACTGCATTGCACCTGATGAAATTAAATGGCAAAAAACCCTGACCTCAACTGACAACGTCTTGTTCCATGATGTGTAAGCAGGACAAAGCTGCTAACACCGTATGAACACAACACTGAGAAACTCTGTTTGCTCAGGTACTCAAGGATCTCCTGAAAGACCTTATGAGGTGGCAACCTTGGTCAAAGCCCAAACCAAGAAGGGGCAGGAGTTTCTGCCCTTCCCGTAACTACAAAAATAAAAACTGCCTGCACTAAGGCTTGCCATCAGGTCTGGGAGGACTGAACTTCACAGAAAGCATCCCTTCTGAAAGAAACTGAAATTCAACACCAGAGGTTTCTGTGCTGGTAAGTCACAAGAACGAGATTCAATATCCAGTTACAACAAAGCAGAAATTACTTCCGCACCTTTAAGTCCAAACAGGAAAGTATAAAGAACCAGGACAGATACACATGCAAAAAACTCAGAACAATTTGGGCTGAGTGGGACAAGTGAACATCAGTTAGTCCAAGCCCCTACTTGACACGGTTCCAGTTTGATGAAGTTGCCCAAAGACTTGTCCAGCCAAGGTTTGAATATCTCCAAGCATATTCTTTCTAGACAACCTGTTCCAACATTAACATTTGAATCTTAATGAAACAAAAGTTCAGAAAAATACTCAAAGGCAAAAGGAAGCCTTCCAACTGAGCAAAACCAGGGAAAACAACAAGGATAAGAACGTTCAGAATACTTAAGCCTACCTCACTTTTATTGTAAGCCTTTATCTTAAGGGGTTACGCAGTTGGTGTAACAAATCTACACACAAAGAGAAATCTAGAAGCAAATGCTGCGAGCTGAGCTGAAAAAGCATTTGCAATTTAGATAAATAACAGTTTGCTGTAGCAACAGCCTCAGTATTCAGGTCTTGTATTTGTGAAAAAGCCTGCAGAGTTTTGTCATCTAGATTCAAATGCCAAAAAATGGCCAAACACCTTTCCTGGATGAAAGATTACATCTTTATGTAGGAAAGCTTACATTAATTTGCCAACCAAGTACAAGGATCCAAGGTATGTATGTTTTATTAGCAGTATCACATCTGTGTTATTAGCTTGGAAATATAACATCTCTGCATCAGCTGCAGGTCCAGCTGACAGAACTGTTTTGAAAGTCCTCCCTGATGGCAGAGGCTTCCAGAATAACCAGTGAAATCCAGGAAGACGCACTTACAGCTGAACTTCTATGTTCACTCTGAACAACTTAAAGCTTGACATGAACTGAAGAGGTTCTTTTTTCCAGTTACTATTCCCACAGGTGCTGAAAGACAGATCTCCCAAGAACAGTGAAGAAACAATGGCCTGGTTTGGTATTTTAGTACTTTACATACAACAGCTCCAGAAGTCAGAGCGCTGGTGTGGAAATGCTGCTGCGAGGAAAGAGATCCCAGACAGGGCAGGCATGCTCTGGGGAGGGATTTTCAGACTAGGAGTTAAGGTTGTTACAGGTAGTTGCACAATAAAGTAAACAAGCGAGGCAAAGCTGACAGCCAGAGACCCATGTATTAGTGACACAGCAGATATTTTCACTACTCATACATGCCGTGGAAATCAACTCGTAATTGCATCTTAAAATATCTCTCTATAAAAAGCATGGAGTGAAGAATCACACATTAGGAACTGCAAGCACTACAATCACCTGTGAAGCTTTAGCTCAGCTTCTCTTGGAATATGTATGATCCTTAATTCCCTTCTCCATCCTTCTTTTCCCATAAACACCATCCTCAATCAGTGAGCTAGGCAGACAAGACTCCCTGAACCCAGAACTTTTCAATATATTCATTTTTATTAAGCCGTGTAGTCAGTGCGGAGTTCTGAATCAAGCCAGTCTCTTCTACACTGCTCACTTCATAGCACCTCTTCTGCTAAGATCCACAGCGCTCACCACAGTTTTCACGCTGTCCCAGAGGGTTAAGCGGTAGTAGTGTATTTTTACTAAGCTTAGTTTTTCAACCTTATAAGAGTTCAAGACGCTGGAATGATCTTCCGGTTTCGGTACACAGAATAGATGCCTAAAGTCTAGTTCTTCAAATACTCCCAATTTTTGTAGTATTTTGCTCTGTATTTGGGAAATACAGCTCTACTAGCTGAGGGTCTGAGGTGCAGAGATGAGCACTCAGGCCCAGAGTTGTGTGTTTAACATCAAACTGGTAACTCTAACGCACCTGTAGAAGTTCCCAGTAACTACTAGCCAGCACCACAATCCACAACAGGGCAGGGACACATCTGGTTCTCCAGGATGGCAGCCACCTGACTCACCAGACCATCACCTAGAACTTCTTCCCAGATAAAAATCACTATTCCCTCACCCAGTGCTTCTGCAAATACTAGATAATTTAAGATCTTACTAGGCCACCTGGAAGTTCTGGATTTTTTCAGACATCCAAGGCTATTGCAGCCTCTGCTTAAAATAACCTCAGTTATTACCTGTGGGGACGAATTACTAATGCCAGTGCACCCACAGCAACAGTCAAAAGACCAGACTGTTTGTTAGACATTTGAATATCCAACCATCATTGCTCCCACAAACAGCTTAATCTGATTATATTAGTTTATTGGCTCAATTGCACAGCACATATAAACCTCTTTGGAGGGAGATGAGCTCCCTGGCAAGCCTTCAGAAGAGAATAGTACTCACATTTGGTGCGACAGCTCAATCAACAGCCACAGCCAGATTAATCAGGAAGCCCAGGTCATCAAGGACTCACATTAGAGTGAAAATGAGTCGACATGCCTGATTCCCAAACCCTCCTTTAGAACTAGGGGTAGAGTTGTCCAGTTCTATTATTTCAAACATAATGTTAGTGAAAACCCCTTAGCAAATTAGGTAATCTTTCTCCCCTTCAAAGTTTTCTTGCAGAGTAGCATATGGCAGTTTAAGCTGACAAAACTGCGCACATGAGTGTGAAGAGTGCATGACACGAACATTCAAGGGATATTCAAATTTTACACCTGCTTAAGCTACATTAATGCTAAAACTAGAAACCCAACAAGGTTCAACAGGCTCTTGTACTAACATTTTTTTTATATAAATCAGGAGCGACTGCCTTTCACCAAGATGCTTTTCCCTCCATGTGCTTTTATTGTTGCAGCTCCCCCAGTTTATTTGTTGGGCTCCCACGCCTGCCCTGAAACCCTTCAACGCTGGGCTGAACATCACCTTTCTGTACAGCCATTCAGCCAGGTGCAGCCTCCACGTTAAGGAATACCATCCAGCCTTGGGCACTAATTATTTCTCCAATAACTTTAAAGGCAGGCTATTTTCTGTAAACCATTAAAGAAAAAGCCATTAAATTACTTGTAAAGTCAGTACATGTAATATACCACACGCCACCTGCCTCAGTGAGGCATCACTGCCATGCTTAGTCTGCCATAGCTTTAACTTGTTTATCTTATCAAAAGGATGTCAGAAGTCTTATGCAAGTTCACCTCTAACATACTCGTTATCCTCTTAGAAGCCATTGAATGAAATGCGAGTTAATGAATAACACAGTAGGAATTATTTCATTATCCCCATGGTGAAAGAGAGCCATCTCATTCTTGGATATGATGTCAGACTTGAGAACCAGCCAGCGATACTTACTCAGGCTTCCACTGCTCAGTCAACGGCTACCCCAGTGGAGTTCACAGCGAAAGGCTCGCAGACTGCCCTGACAGCTCAGGCACCGCTGCCAGAGCATGAAGCAAAGCCACTCTGATAGCAGCCTTCAGAAAAACTACAGCAGCAGGAATGAGGAACTGAAGCCTGCTATTTCGCTTCCATAGAAGGGAGGAGAGCAGGGGTAGGGTCGTAGCAGCGTCCATTTAATGTACAGGCCTTGCACAGGTATGGAAATCAATGCAGTAACAGCATGTCAGCTCTTCTCATTTTCCACTTGCCTTACCTTCACTGTTACAGAGCCTCAACTCTCGCCACT
This sequence comes from Larus michahellis, assembly GCF_964199755.1. Classification (NCBI taxonomy): domain Eukaryota; kingdom Metazoa; phylum Chordata; class Aves; order Charadriiformes; family Laridae; genus Larus; species Larus michahellis. The sequence continues at coordinate 2,181,923 of NC_133908.1, forward strand.
CCAAGTTACCACCCGTCTCTTGCACTCCCTAAGTCAACCCGCCCATTGCACTCCACCACAAACCCGAGGCACTTTTAAAGGAAGTCTGAAGCAAGGTATAGACCCTCCAGCCATTGGCGATCCTGCCTTCAGGCATTCAAGGCTAGTTCACTTCCACTTTTAGTTAAACTAATGCTTTTCATTATAGAATCTGACGCCTTATGACTTCAAGATGCTTGCTCCCCTGTGAGAAACACAGCCACCTCCTGCTGGTACAGGTAGGGAGGAGGACAACTGCAAGGAAGACTTCCTCGGCATGCCAAAGCCCTCCTTCAAGTCATCAAGACATTTGCCTGCAATAAAAGACAAGCTTTAGATGGCCTGAAGAGTTTCTACGTTCAAAAGACTGTCTAGTTCTTCCAGGGAGACCAGGCAGTTTAAGAGAGCGTTTAGAGAGATGATATTTTACTGATTTCATAACCATGAAAGTCCATCCTCATTGATATCACGACTGCTATGCTAGGCAGCATCCATCAGATAGTCTGACTCTTGGAATACATGTTCCTTCCTGGTCAGAATACCTGTACTTCCTTTAAATTAAGCAGTCAGAAGCAAGCTCAGAGACAGAAAGCAGCAGACATTTGAACAGTTCGTACCAATCCATTAGAGAAGTGTGCAAGCATCAGGTACCAGGCATTCCCCTCCTCTTATTGACTGATAAGCAATACTCTAGCACAGAAGCAAGCAGAAAACCTAAAAGGAAAGGCCAGAAAGCCTGGGAGACCAAAGCTAGAAGATGGTTTTCTCATGCAGATGGAAAACCAGAACCATCTTCCTGACATGTCATACCCAATAAAAGAGCCCAGCACAAGCTTTGCAAGTGGTTTTCTCTAGATGAGCTGCAGAAACAAAGATGCATTCTCTTCTGGAGACAGATTTTCCCAGAACCTGCAGCTCACAGTCACTTCTGGACAGCCACACATTACTGGGTTTGCACAACACTTCAAAAGCAAAGTATAATTGTACCATGCTCCAAACCATACTGAAAGAAACACTATCTTCAAGCCTAGCATGTGCTGTTCTGTCATTCTCACATGAGTGTGCACATGCAAGATGTATTCGAGTCCTGGCGTCACAACTACTCTGTCAAGAATGCAATGCTGAAGTATATTTAGAATGGTTCTATTAATACGATAGCTAGCTTCCATAATGCCGTTAAAGTATCCTAGACGTCTAAAACCACTATTGTTCTATAAGCATTCACCTTAAATTCCTCAATAATTGCTCAAAATACCTATATTTAAGATATAATACTAATCCCATGGCAGTATTTGTAAAATTAATAGAAAATTCAGTAGGACACGCTATCAAAAGTTGGCTTTGGGCAACTTGCTATTATACCAGAAGCTCCTGAAGTGGTACAGAACAGCATCAACACCCAGCTCCACCAGTAACCAGCATCTCTCTGCACTCGAAGAGCATCTGCACACAGGCACTGCCTAAGCCTTTGAGTAACCATCTCCACACAGGCATTTGCTGCCAAGCAGAAAGTCTTGAGGTGCTTACCCAGCAGTTAGTGCCCATTCACCTATCAGCAGGTCACACAGCCCGGCTTCAGCCTACAGAGCTGGAAATCAGTGCCTAAAGGTAAGCACAATAATACAGAGTGAGGTAAGAAACAGGTTTTGGAGTTGGTATGCAATTTAAAAGGGTAATGGGACAGAACTGATGCCCTCACTTGTGAGGCTGGAAGCCTTAACAATTCTGACTTGTACAGTGATATTGGTTTAAGTTTAATCACATGCTTACATTCCCCACTGAGTCAGAGCTGTCCTTACACAAGGCATCAAGACAAAGCTCTTCAGAGCTTTTCAGTGAGGTCTGAAGAGGCTGTATCTATACTATTTTACAGCAGTGCTCCTTAACCAAGTTGCCATGCCAAGAAAACTGCCAGAGCCACCTACAGCCAAAAGAGATTGATCTTTACTGGAAGCATCCTTAGTGCCATGGGCCACACGAGCTGCACACAGAAACTGCCCTAGAGCCCTTAAGTAAGGTTCTTTTCACCTAAAGCCAGATCTTCTGTCTGACCTTGTCTCCTTTTTAAAAAGGCCCACATTCTACCACTTGGTGAGCAGTTCTTACCCATTTTGGACACCCACTTCAGGAGACAAACACATGCTTGATTCAATGGTGTGGTTTGGTGGGATGACAGGACAGCAATATCCAAGTGTCCTTAACCCTGCAGTTTCCAGGCTAAACACATCTAGACAGAATCAGTAGATGGAAACACACAATGTCATCCAGGCTGCCTGCAGAAGCATCAGTAATGAAAGAAATTAAGTGGATACCACATTCTTTGGTGTTCAAATGCTAAGAACAGGCAGCTCCCCAGACACTCCCTACATTAACATAACAAACAGCTGTTATCCTCAATAGCTATAAAGCCACCACAATTCTTCCTACACACCTCAAGCTTTCTGCTAGATTTAAGTCGCTGCCCAAGTGAGAGTTGGTTATAAAGCCATTCTATCAGCACCACTATTTTCTCAAAGCTTAAAAATTAAATCAAGTCTTCCGCTACTGGAATTTTCATTACCAGGAAGTTGCAATAAAGCTTATTGCATTATGGTTATTGGTTTGTTCTCCCAATATGATAACTCAATCAGTTCAATGCTTTGAGTTAATTATTATTGCTTAGCTAAGGTAAATGCAAACAGAAATCTGAAAAGCACAAAATAAACAATAGGAAAACACAGTCAACTGCTTAAAGATAAACTGAATACTTCATGATTGCCTCCAAGTGTCAGGGAACTTCTCACAGCTCTAGTACACATGAGAAATTTAAAGCCCTGATGATTAGAGCTTCAGAAAATGGCTACATGAAAATTATAGTGAAGATTCAGACTTTTTACTGTATCTAGACATTTGGGATTAGCAACGAAGAAGAAAGGTTTGCCATAATATATAAAAAGAGCTAGAACCTACATGCAGTATTTCCAGGATATGCTGCCAGACTGATTCTCTCAGCAGTAAAGCATAAATAAGCATGAATGATTCTCTCAAGAGTCCACTAAAACCCCAGAGACACTGGTTATCTAGAGCTTCTTCTGCACCGAGCAAAAAGCACCTTCAAGTCATAGTCGTCTTCTCTGATTTGACTGAGGGAGATACAGCATCAAAGATTTGATGGAGGCAGCAGTAAGATTCAGCACTAGCACAACCTTATTTTACAGAAAGGTTATCAGCTGCCAGAGAAGTTTCACTTACTTATGCTGACAAGGTTGACCTTGGAACTGTTCAAGTATGTACCTCATTTGAAGTTCAACCTATAGATGAAAGCCTTCAAACTTCGACAGAAGTGACTTCTACAAAACAATGAGCTTCACTCAGCAAGAGCAGCATGCTAACAAAATAAGTGAATAGACAACTACAAAGAGTGATTCAAGTGTCAGTCTCCAGGAGAAGAGCCAGGACAAAGTGCCTTTTGTTTCTACCTTTGAGATCTTGACAAATCAAAAAATAGATTAAGTGTGCTAGCCGACTAGCTTCTACCCCGCAGTGATACACGATCTCATGGAGGAGACCTGCCAATACTCTGAAGTAACTTACACCAGAGCAAACACAGCAATGCATACGTTCTGTTTTCCTTGCAAGATGTTTGAAGTAAATTGTGTCTCTCCAGCTTTACAGTAAGCTGACAGGTAATCATTCTGCTTACAGTCAAGATAAAATAAAACCTCAGAAATATGAGCTAGAGGTCCTAAGTGTATAGGCATTAAACATTAATAACAAAGTGTTTAGTCTTGTTAGAGCCAGGAGGAATATGTGCTTGAATACAGTTACCAATGGAGGCTTTATTACCTCTAGGAACAAGGTCCAAAATATGTACATTTGTGTTTTGCACATTTTTCATTTAACCTTGCTAAGTTCACCAGCATTATTTTTTGCACCTCAGTGACCAAAACAGTTACTGAGTAACTTTCCAGGATGAAGTTTCAGTGTGCTAGTTCTCAGTACTGAAACACATAGTCACCTTAGCATCCACAAACCCTATAACCCACTACCCCGTAACCCACAAGGACTAAGCACATTTTATCTGTGGAAAACACATTTCTCAAGTAACATATCAAATCTTACCACAAATACTAAACAAAACCCAGCAATTCAACTGTTTCAGTTAACAATTAATAAAATAGTTCAGAGAAAAAGGAATGCATCTGCTTCCACTTCCTGCATAAATCTCGAGTGCCACCCGAGCAGCACCACAGGGACACAGCCCAGTGCCAGAGAGTCAGAGAGCCAAACCCCAGGAGAGCTGCGTGTCTTGCAGGTGACGCTTTCAAACCCTGATTGATTGAGATACAGAGCAGCTCCAGGACTTGCACGTTTGAGGGATAATTTGAAATCAGCAGTAATGACTACCCTTTCAGCATTTAGGCCTTCCTGTACCAGAAGTTCAGCCCCATGGCCCAGGGTATCCTTGGCTCCAGTCGCATGATGGGCAAAGCAGCCCTGTCACTCTGTACCCGTCCTGGACCACAGAACATCAGCAGCACTGCACCAAGAGAAGGCTGTTGAGCAACACCACTTAAGGATAGAGACTGGTTTGCCTACAGCAGCAAGATAAAACAAAAGTTAAATTGCAGATTTCCACCTCAAATCTGTCTGCGAGGAAGGCAGAGTTACTTGCAACAAAGAGTTAAACACTGAAAAGAGGAAAAAGAACCACATTTGAATTGTGATGAGCTTAACTCCCATCCCACCAGTTCAGTATGAGCAACATTTCTGTGAAAACTTTACACCAAGCTACCCCAAAATATTAAGAAAAGGTATAATTCAAGACTACTGTTTTACACGCACACACACAAAAAATATCTGCTGCTTCTCCCTTTGAAATTTCTGTAAGAATTGAAAGTAGGGCAAACCTAACTAGACAAATTAGAAGATTTATTCCTTACTTCAGAATTGAGACCTTTGGATCCTTTCATTCGACCTACTTCAAGCACTTTTAAGATAATCCATATATCCAGTATACATTACAGCGTTTACCCAGCCTATTACACTTAGATGAGACATTAGTAAGGGCTTTTCCCCACCCCTCCCCAAAAAGAAAGCCTGTAAAATTGACACCCGACACAACACAGAATACATCACTTCCAAGATAAAGCTGAAGTTAGACACTCTTCATCTCAGAAGTAATTGGACAAATCTCCAGGATTTCACAGGCAAAAAACTCACGGGCAGACCAACTCCTAAATCCTAATTTAGAAGTTGAACACCGTACGTAAACAAAACAGAAGAATGAAAGAGGCGTAACAAGAGAGGCACAGCTGTTTGCTACAGGTCACATTTACCTCTTTCTGTTAAAGGAAAAACCTTACCTGCCCGGTAAGTTTAGAGTGACACATACCTTGGTGTTTAAATAACCGAGATCAAGAGATGTAAGACACAGGTGAATCAGCAGGAGCCAACTCTTTGAACAAATGCAGGTTTTAACAGGATAAATTCCTGTTCTATACTTACAGAGTTCAAAGGTTACAAAAAGCTCTGTGTTGGAGGAACACATCAGCACCAGGCAACAAGCTTTTTATAACATGGCAAAGATGCTCTGGATTCCATTTAGAGGCTGAGCTGTCACTCACCCAGCACCATCTATGGATTCACAGAAGGATTCCCAACTTTCTCTTCCACTTCCTTATAGGCAATAAACTATCAATATGTTGGTTGAACTCTTTACTAGTTCTGGTTAAAATGTTATTAAAAAAATATCAAAATAACTGAGTCATTGGCATGACTTTTGAGGGGTTACAGGTAAAGTGGCTCTTCAGAGGTCAGCTAAGAAGCAGCAGGTTCTTAAGACAAGTTTCAACCCATCATATTTGTTTCAACATGTACAAACTCTGCTAAGTCAAGTCTTTCAACAATACTTAGCATAAAGCCACCTAGGGGCAAATACAATGGTAAAACCTGACTAATTGCTATTGAAATATGGTGCTATGTTTTCTTTTGCTAACATGATGGATGCTCTGAGTTGTTTTACCACAATCCATCTTCATCCAGCTGAACCGGCCTTCTCTGAACTGGCCTTTAGGTATTTCTTCACCTTTTGCAGCTTAGTTAGCTACAAATAGTGAAGCAGATCTTAAGAACACCAACCCCACACAGTGACCCTATTTTTCCTCCTAAGTTTTCCAGAGTCACAGGAGGCTTGAAGTTCTAGAGAACAGGTGCTACAACGCCGGTTTGAAGTTTACTGTTCACCAATTCATGAATGTTCAAAAGCTGACCTTTTCCAGGCAGTAAAAAACCCCAGCTGGCTACATCTGCAACTGCACCACAGATGTGCTTCACAGCAACGTCTTCAGACTCCTAAAAATCGTTCCAGCAATAAAACCACTGAGACCAACCCACCTGAACAGACTTGAGTATTCTCTGCACCTGCAGAAGCAGCCACCACACTCCAAACCCAGTCTGGAAATTCAAACTAGCTCTAGGAATTCTTTAATTGTCTTGGCAAGAGTCAGTATAAAAATTGTGGAGTTTAAGCACATAAATTAGGTTTTGGAGGGATTTTTGGCATTAGGCCTTTCTTTAAACTGTAAGCTTACCTAGGTTCTCCCCAGCCCACCTGCTTAGTGCTAATGTGGTAATTCTTGCACAAAAAACTTACATCCCTACTTGCCCTTTTCATGCTACAAGTCACTTAAAACCAAGTTCTTTTGACAAAGCATGTTTTAACTTATCACTCCTTGCCTTTGGTAAGTGAAGTTAGTTTAGCTCAACGACAAACATTACTGAATCTGCAGCATATTTTTAGAAAAATTACTTCTTAACCAGTACACTGCTTGGTCTGCTGGGATTGACATATGTCAGCAAGCATTTATGATGCAACTAAAAACTGAATTTTGTTGGAGGAACCAGAAAAAACATTAATATAGATATTTAGAAATTGAAAGGAAACAAGGTAGATTGAACGATATTGCAATTTTGAGTACAAGAGGCTTAGCCCTGCTAGGTCTCTAATTTGAATGCAAAACAATTTGGGTCTAGGAACAAAAAGTATGCTAGAAGCAGTAAAGCGAGGGCTGGCCAGATAATCCCTACCTCTGTGCGAGCAGTGGTCCAGTCTCAGGCAGCTGTACACGCTGCTAAGAGCTTAGAAAGCTGGGCAATAACTTGAAATAGTAATGTTAAAATAAGCTACAGGGCACAGCAGCAAGCAACTTACTCTTTAGGGAGCTGCCAAACTGTTTCCTCCCCAACCAGAGCAAATCAAGTTGTCTTATGCAAGAAGAAAAGTCTTCATACCTTCGTGCTGAATGGGAACGTGGCGGTCTAAGGAATGATGCCATAGCACTATTAATTTTAATAGGACTGCTCTTTGGGTGTGACCCTCAGAAAGGACGGGAGCACCTAAACTCGTATCTTATACAAACAGCTCATTAAAAAACTAGTCTTAAAAAATTAAAGCAAGAAATAGCTCTTATTGTCCTTGTTATACCAATCTTACACTTGTCAAATCAAGAAAAGTCCTTTCGTCCTTTGTCCACAGCTCTCCAGGCTGAGTCCTCCACATGAACACCACACCCATCCGCGCAGAGACAGTAACGAACCACCCACTGCAGGTAAGCACCATATCAAGCAGGTTTCAAGATTGCTTCCTACTCCAAGTTGATTACAACAGTGGGTTTGGCATTGCTTTTTCCTCTCAGTGAGTTACTAAAGGATTCTCATCCTTAGACCCTTCCACTCTCAGGTTATCGCCAGCCTTTCAAGAGTCCATAGGAAGAAGTTCCTACGTGATAAAAATATTGCAGAGGAGTTAGAATGACCAACCATTGGAAAGCCAGACAGCTCTTAAACCAGCCTACCAGTCAACACTTGAGAAGCAAAAGGTAATTTGCCTGGAGTAATGAGCTAAGTATAGAGCCACCAGGACTAGAGCTCCCCAACTATTTTTGCTTTCTTCCGATGCGAGTGAAACAGCTCGGGAAGAAGCAGGCTTCGGCTGCTGGTGGAATCAGTTACTGAAGCTACTCCAAGCAAAGCAACAGGGATCTGGTGCTCAACATACCACATTCTGCAAAAGCAGCACCAAGAGTAAAGATCAGCATTTTCTAAATCACTGGAGGTTTTTTACGATTCTCAGTTCATTAGTATACTTCAGCATTTTAGGGAATCCTATTCTATTTCAGAAAACCCCAACAACACACTCATCTTGTCTAGTCCTCTCACTAGACCAGTGTTTAGCAGTTACCCTCATCAAGTATCATTTAAAAGCTAAAATTCCAGGTTGACACGAGGAAGACGTTTTGATTCCAGCTACTAAAGCCTGCAGAACTGAAAGGGGAAAAAAGTAACATGGCCGTGACCAGGCATGATGTTACCATTGTGCAGCTATACAAGAAGTTACTATTTTCTGAAATTATCTGTTAATGAATATTTATTTTTATTTTACTTTAACAAGGGTTTATGAGTATTACACAGCTATATATCCACTGTCCCACATGATCAGATTCTGAAAGAAGGACCTAGCTGTCCCATCACAGTTTTCATGCAAGAAAGTTTCCATACAAATACCCTAATACACAGTTGGAGCACCTGTAGGTATACCGAGTGCACAGCTACCCAATGGATATATTGAAGCTGTAGCCCTTTTTATCACAAACTACAAGTTTTAGGGGAGAAATCTGATCCCCTTACTTATAAGTCTAACTGACCAGATGTTTCCCTCTTGATTTTGCCAGAATACGACCCAGCAACAAAATATGAAAAACTTCGGCATGGATCACCAAAACTGAAAATTTCCATGTGGCTTCTCCCTGCAGTCCCGATTTACTCATCTGTTATGTACAGGGATGCTCTGCAGCAATGAAGTACACTAACCAAACACCTCCAAATCATGTGATACTCATGCTTGAGTCTGAAGGGATTAAGAGATTCCAGTCCAAAGTAAAAGAAAACAAGCAAGCTATTGTATTCTGCATTAGAAAACAACTATGCCTTGACCATAATCCACTAGCCAAACCTACAAGGAAAGCCTAGCAGACCTCAAGATATTTACCTTGTTCCATCTTCCTTTTTCCTCAGACTTAGATTTTCCCAAAATGCAAAAAGGTGCATTCTTTTGGAAGTTACTCAAAGAAAGGTTCAGTGAACATAGACAAAGATGATAATTTAATTATAATGGGTATCCAACCAGAATATAGAGCCCTGTTCACAGCAAATTCCTGCTACCAGCAGTGAGAGAAAATTAAGAATCTGAATTCTCAAATGTGCTCATGACTAGTATGTCCACCAATCATCATACAATTAAAGAACAGGAATGCTTAATTTTTAAGATGAACACTTGTTTGATAAGGATTAGTCATTAATTTGATGAAAAGCTTACCCACTCTTAAAAAACATGCACAGAGCTTAGATAGAAAGTAGTAGAATATCTGCAGGCAGAGGCAATAAACTTGCAAGTTTACATTAAGTACACTTCACTTGCTTTCAGCTTCCATTTATTAAAGGCAAATAATCAAAATAGCCTAGAACTGCAATCTGCTTAGACACTTCAGTCAGGTTTTTTGGATCAAAAGTTTAACAATGCCTACATTACACTAACGTGTTTGTTCTCAGAAGTGAAAAAAGTAAATAAGGAAAACTGAAATAGAATAAAAGCAAAGCTATCGGCTCACAAGACTTAGAAAGAGTGTTTCTACTTTAACCAGACCACAGCAAACTTTCTTTACTACAGAATGGATAGTGTCCTCACATTAATTTTCAAGCAAAGTTGCTCTGTGATATGGCAGGTGAGCTTTCTTCTTGTACCTTCTCATTTGGGATCATCTGTTCTTTGTCAGGAGACAGAAGTATTTTAAAAGTCTAAACTTACACAACCCACAGAACAGTAAAAGTCAGCTTTGATAACAGTAGTTTTGAAAGTGAGAGAAGACACTGAAGGCTGGAGGCAAGTAAAACTGAAGACAGTTTTCAGTCGCAACAAATCCAGAACTAGGTCTGAAAAGGTCTCAAAGCAAACACCCTACACCAAGGATGCAGCAAACAGTATAATTACAAACAGCAGAACTTCACAGCATCTCATTTTATCTCAGGTGTAAGTTTCAATGATAGCAATTACAAGCTTACAGATAGCAATGCAATAAGTAAAGCTTTCACAGGTACACATTTAGTTCAATTAGGGCTACGAGAGATGAAATCAGCCAGCCACAGCAACTAGCTTACTCCCTTTCCTGATCTACTGGCAGAGAAAACAAGGACAGTCAGGCTGTTGGTCCCCTTCTACCAGATAGGAGATTCCAGGGAAACGCTTTCCACCAATTCCAAACCTAGCTGCAACCACTTCCATGAGCAGCTTAGGACTTAAGCTCAGTTTGAAAGCACATAGTGGCAGCCTAAGTGATATGACAGAGCTTAACACTAGATCAACTAGTAGACTGGGTCATTCTAACACCTTCTGTACAACAAAATGGAGGCTTCACTACAAGAGTACTGAAAGTTATCTTACCCATTAACATGGACTGTAAGACGTTAAAGACTCTGGAGACGCAAGCAGTTCCAGTGACAGTAGGTACAAATACTTTTTTCTTAATCTCTCTGGGTGCTCAGTCTTCATTACCATTTCATTAATTCAGTCTTCGGTTTTACTCAACTCTTCAATACTTTCAGCTACATATTCTAGCAACTAAATAACTGAAATCAAAATTCTAGTAGTCTGCCCCTCTCCTATGAGGTGCTAAGCCCTACATGACAGAAAGGCTCAAGGCAAGATCTGGTTTTCCATCTATTTTCTGAAGTCCGGTCACCAGCTGTACAGAACCCTCCCAAAAAATAAGAATCCTACTAGCGCAGAACAGTCAAACCACCAAGACACTGAGGAGTCATACTCACAGGACTTGGGAGGCTTGTGATCCACATCACCCCTACATCAAAGGCTGCTGGCAGGGGTGAGCTGGGGAGATAGGAACTGCAACACTCCCTGCAGGCAAGTCCTGCCTTTGCTCCACTCTCCAAGGGTAGTCAGAAAGCCAACCAGGGGCGTCTTGTCTTCACAGGCTGGATTTCAACCTACGCCTTTCAGCACGCAGACAGGCATTTCTGTCCTCTCCCCGCAGTCTCCCCCAGGCACCTCCACCAGCGGAGAACGCAGTACGGGAGAAAACACTCTCATTCCATCAAGAGCCTGCCTTCTCCTGGTTGATATAGGAGGCAAAACCTTCTTTTAAAGGCATAGGGAAAGAGAAACTATTTTTATTTCTTCCTGAAGTTCTGTCCTTTCAGGTAAGACTACAGAATTAATGCTTTGATTATAGCCCTAGTTTATAGTCCCAAAGCAGCAAGTGAGGCCCACAAAAAGGCAACAGAAAACTGTTCTAACAGTGTTTCTATAAATAATGTCTATACCAGTGCATAAATCTCTGGTATTAGAAAGAAAAACTACAAAAACTTAACTACAGCAATACAGTGGTCTTCCTACACACATTCAACTTGAAGTGCACTACTTCCTCCCATACCAACTATATACTCTAGGAACTAAACCTTGCAGAGGACCAGAACAGCCAAAAATACTTAGAGACTATTAGCCTTTTATGCACAAGAGACCTCTTCCTCCAGACAGGCACCCCAGCTAGAGATCCCTATTTCAAGCTTCTTAGTTTTCAGAAGTCTCAGTTAAAGCACGATGTATATTTTTTCACTGTTTTTTCCCAGATGAAAACCTTTCCGGGCTCTTAAAATAGCATAAGAAAGACCACAAACAAGAAAGCCTTTAGTAGAAAAGTCTTATCCATGGGGATAGTGTACTCACAGCATGGGAGAACCACACACAGGTAGTAGTTACTTTGCCAATGTTGTTTCCTTGGAAAGTAGGAAGCTACTGTTAAAATGAAAAGCATTTTCCATTTCTTTTTCCCAGTAAGGGCTAAAAACGTATGACCTGAGAGGGTAGACCTTGCACATCTGTTAGAGACAGCACCAGTAAAGAACAACTTCAGTTCTGAAATTAAACCTATACTAAAACCCCAGCTCAAGACATCCAACATTCCCTGAATATGTTCAGCCTGGAGTTTACTAGGTGCCTGCAGCTGTAGATCCATGCACCTGCAGAACTGCCCCAGCTCAAGAAACCAAGTACCTGAATCCTGCTTCTACCTGACAGGATGCAGTAGGTGTGCTGATCAGCCCAGGCCTTCTCAGCGACCTGATCCAGCAGGCAGAAAAGTACATTTAAATTGATTGTTCCTGTAACCAAGTTACAATCGCAACTTCTTATTTTTAAGTTCTGCCAGAAGATAAAAAAAAAAAAAAAGACAGTACTGTAAGAGCTTTAACATTCATGTGCTTGCTCATGAAGCAGAAGAGCTTTCTAGCTCTCTGCACACTGGAGGCTTCCACTTACTCTCCCCAGAAGCAGACACCAGCCATCACACTAGAGGAGATATTGTGGAGAAGCACTATCCAACCCTGCAGAAAATGCAGGAGTGATTGGACTAAAATCAAATGGAGGGGACCATAGAACATACAGCTTGAAATTAATACATACAATAGTAAGGAAGAAGACAGAATTAAAAAACGTCAAAGCTCAAGTATCAGAACACAAGTCTTTCCTACATGGATATTCACTGTTTCTAGGCCCTGTTGAGGAAGTTCAGAGGCCTGTGGCAGCCTGCCTTGCTGTCCAGTCTCAAGTTCAAACACTTGAACATTCCCTGTTACAGCTCTCACTATATGAGCAGATCCCAGCCAGGGTGGTGGGCTGTTCCAACCGCCCTTCCAAACACCCAGCTCTTCCTAAGGAGCCAAGAACTGGCACCAAGTTTCTGTTTTCACTCTAGCTTCAAGCTAATTCCACAGGTGACAGGATAATTTTCCGCCCTAAGCTCAGCCCTCACTGCTAGCACTAGTTCTAATTCTTCACAAGATAGATGATAGCTAAAAACCCTGAAGTTGAGCGCTACCATGCTATTCACACACCAGAGAATAATTCAATGAAGAACTGATGTCACAAAAGTCAGTAAAAGCATCGGCTAGATCAGCATCTCAGATGAAAGCCGTCAACAGCATAACCAACTTCATTTTCATCATGGCTAGTCGGTCCATCACAATGAACGCTGAAAACAAGTGAGATGTGCTGAGTGAGGCAAAAGACAGCTTGCTTTGCATTCTCTAAGGCTTGGTTTCTTTGATGCTCTGTCCACTTTCAACTAACACTAAACTGCAAAATTATATTTTAAAGTATTTGCAATTCAATATTTTTGTTTTCAAGTCTCTAAAAAAGGGGTTTAATACTAAAGGTCTAGCAGCATGTGTTACTGAGGACACTATTTAAGCTATCAGTTCATTACTGGCATGACTGGTACGTAGTATGACAGCCTGCCCCCAAGCCATCCTATCGATGACACTTTACGGCTTTTCACTTCAGTCCTAGTCAAGAGGAAGAACAACAAACTAATTTCTCTAAAATTAAGTACCACTAGATTCTTATTCAAAGGATTAACTTTTTCAAAAGCAGTAATACTTCAGTACAGCAGCTTGTACAAGTTTAGTTGCAATATCACAAAGGCCATCCAGCTTCAAGTCTTCTGAAATCCAACTCTCCTACAGAAGGAGAAGAATTACCTATTTAGGCAGTCTTGTGCAGAGTTTTGATTGGGTTTTTTTCCCCCCCTTATCACAGTTTGGAAGGGTTCCACCAGCTACATGATAGCTATTACAATGTCATTAGTTGCCTCACTCATGCATATATACACAGGCACACAAACTTCAGAAAAACTTCAAACTGGATCATACCAAGCTTACTTTGTTGCAACCATTTTCAGCGTTAGCACCCACAAGCACCAACGCCTCCAAAGGGCTCAGTTGCCCCCACAGTAAGACCTACAGAACATACTTCCAGTTAACAGCTTAGCCTGTTAAGTCACATTCATGCATCGAACTAACTGCTGCTTTCTACACTTTAGATTCTCAGTCAGAGATGTTTCAGACAACGAACCAAAGCTAGGTATCTACTGTATACAGCAGCTGATACCTAGCAATAGCAGCAAAAAAATACAGTTGCAATAGGAACTGTATTTTAAGTTAAACCCGTGAAAACAGTGCTTTCTGACGGACATCAGTGGCTCCAGAAATAGCTTCTCCATTTCAAATAACATTCCAGAAAGCCTTCTTTGCTCTTCCTCCCCAGCTCACTCTGCGTGGTGTGGACCTGCAGTTCAAGCTTCGCTTCTAGGCACACACTGCTACTTACTGAAGGTGAACAGAGCACCTCTAGCTCAGAGAAACACAATTCAGACGCTTCATAACAGGTTAAAGGTGAAAGACACCACTAGTTTCAACAAGGTAACACCACATTTCTTCCCTGCTACTACAGGCTGTTCTTTCCTCTCGTTCTGATCAGGAGAGACCAACCTGAGGCCTTCCTTATGAGATAAAACATTTACCTCCCAGAAACACTACAGCCAGTTGGTGTTCACCTCCTTTACACCACTACCAGAGACTATTAAACAAATGAGGGGAAGAACTGGTCTGGGCTACTCATGCTCTCACTTACGATGAGATTTCTATGATATCAGGCACATTCTGTCAGTCCTTCTCAACTGCACACACCAAAGCAAGGGAACAAAATCTTGGCTGTTTCTGTTAACTGCACTCAAAACATGTAGAGTTGACACCAAACGATGCTGTAGTTTGTGTCGGCCGCTTGTGGAATGGACAAAGGCCACAAGAAGGTAGGATACATGCAAATCAGTACACCAGCCTGGCTGCAGCAATCCTGCACCATTCAGCAGTAATGCAGCCAAGGCAGAAGTTGTAACGCACCAGGAACTGAGAACTTCGTATCTTTATGGGACACAGCAAGCCTCAGTAAGAAGTCAGTATTTCAAGTTTCGCATTAGTACTAACTTCACTTTTAGGTCTTTCATGCAAGCCACTCAATCACCCTGAAATTTTGAAGCACCACAAAGATAAAGAAATAGTTATCTTTTAAACAATCCATTTAATTCACAAGAACTACAGCATGAATTGAGTGCTAGGCATGTTCCTAAAGTTTTCCTGACAGCACTGGAAAGTTACGGCATCAATATCTAGAAGAAGGGTAGAATTACGAATCATGAAGCTCATTTCTCAGAGTTAAAACCCATATATGATCTGCCAGGCAGGTCCTTACACCACGAGCTACTCAAGCTAGAGACAAATGCAGAACAGTTGCACATTACGGCTTAGATAATTTAGTACTTAGAAGGTTATTTTGAAAGAAGCATAACCTATATTACTATGATTCAGCCAATGAAAGCAGCTATGAAACACGTGCATGTTTAAGTATCTAGACTTTTCATTCTAGTTTACAATATTTGACAAGCACTAATGCGCTATTTGGAGCCACAAGCTCTGGAAGACACCACCAATACCAAGTAGAAGAGACTTATCTCATTATATCCAGTTCCACACCCCAGTAGGAAGCTACCAGAGTGGGAACAGCCATCACATCCCTTTGACCTCTGCAGGTGAAAAGATCTCAAACTTTGTGCTGGATGCTAATCCAGTTTGTCCAATTCACTCCATGGAGACAATCCCTTCTTCCTCGCTACAGCAGACTTTTCAGGCTTCTGCCCATTACTCCAACAGCCTAACAATCCCCTTCTCCTTAAGTTAGTCCTCTTTTACAGGTTAATTGTCAGCAAAGCGCTGCATAGCTGTGTTCTTCCTACTCTTGAAAGGCTGACAACATAATTCTCTCCACCATCCTGGGCTGCATGTAGGTGGAATGAGATCTGAGTCAAAACAGCGTATCCTCTTATCTTCAGAAGCTTGGGCATGCTCCATTCCCATCTCTATCTGTAGATGATCATTTTTAAAAAAAAAAAAAAAAAAAAGACAGACCTTGTCAAGTTGACCTATTCCACCTACTTGGTATCGCTTGTGGGTTGCATAGCACATTACTTAAGCAGGCTAACACTGATACTTCAATAATTTCTAGTGCAGACAGCTATTGTAATGGATATTAAAAGTATCCTAGATAGGTATGTATAACACTGCCAGCAAGAGAAATAAGCTTGGTTCTCAATTTATCACTCCTATAATTTGAAGTAGGGCAAGAGTAACTTTTAGTGCATTCCCTCAAAAAACCCACCAGGGCTCAATGTTACTGTTTCTGCACATTTGCCCCTCCCCGAACTCCAAGGCAGGCACAGCTCTGGAGAACAGCAGCAGCAACACTTGTCAGTGAAACATTTTAGAATCCCATGCCCCACCTTTACTTATCTGCAGAAAGTTTCAACGCTTACAGTTCACAGTATTTCCTGTCCTATGAAAGAAAGCACTTTTTCTATCTTCCAAAACCACTGTGATCAGTAACAGCTGAAGCAATGCAGATATCAGATGTCAGCCTCCTCCCCTCAAGCTATCTACAAGCACTCCTTCAGAAAAATTCCTTCACCTCCACCAAAAAAGCTAATTTTCAAATACTACAGCACGTGCTTTAATAACAGACAAAAGGCACCTCACTATCTAAAGCTCAGAACATGACAGGTACAACACGAAACCTGCCATGGTTCCTTCGTCTCACCACCACCCCTTCCCAATGCGCTCACCTAAGCATTTAAATATGCCTCTATATTCACCAGAAAGCCAAGCTGTACCTCTACACTCAGCGCTACCTGACATGATTCACCAGACAAGCTCTCTTCTTCTAAAATAAAGCCTCATTGCACATGGTTACACGGGCTCATCACACACAAAAACAAGCAGGTGAAGCACACAGGAGAGTGCCTATCAGACCCGAGGTCTGCAAGAGTTACAAGCTCACACCCAGCCTTCTCCCCAGTGAGAGAGGTGTGCATGAAAATTAAAAAAAGCAGTTTACTGTACAGAGAGATGTCAAGGAACACGAAGCCTTATCTGCTGATAAAACAACATTCCCTAAAATAATGAACAGAAGAGGGAACAACTCCAATGCAAGAACTTAAACTCCATGTCAGGGCAAACAGGACGGGACCAGACAGTGCAAGCCACTACTTACCAGAGAAGGGCAACATCTGCTCAGACACCATCAAAAGAACAGGACTGTTAAGAGGAACATGGGGAAGAGGCACATTTAAAGCCCCCAAACGATGTAAATAAAAAGCCTTAACAAGCCCCACTTCTGGAGGGAAGGGGAATTTTGGCCCCATGCACAAGGGCAGCTGAACGCAAGTGACGCCCGGGCCAAAGCCCCAGGAGAAGCCGAGCAGGGCACGGCTGCTGCCAGCGACATGAGGTGATCCCCCGGCGGGGCTGTACGGGCAGCGAGGAGCCAGCCACCGCCGCGGGCCGGCCGGTCGGCGCCAGGCGAGGCCCCCAGGCCAGGGACCCCGGCCAGGCGGGGAGCCCACCTTCCCCCGGCCGCTCCGCCCGAGCCCCGAGGCGCAGGGACGCGCCGTCTCCCCGCGGCAGGCCCACGGCATCCCCGCCCGCCCGGGGAGGAGGCCGCGGTGCCGGGCGAGCGCCTCAGCCCGCCGCCGCCTCCTCCTCCTCCCGCGCCGAGCAGAGCAGAAGGAGCAGGCGCCGGGTCGCCGCCGCTGCCCCTCACCCTGCGGGCCGAGGGGGCGTGCCGGGCCGCGGCCCCGCGGCTGACAGCCCGGCCGCCCTCCTTCAGGCCCCGGCCCGGCAGGCCGGCCCACCGCCACCGCCACCCCCCCTCGCCTCGCAAGACGCCGAGGGCCAGCCCGGCCGCCCCCCGCCGGCTCCTTACCGCGGGGCTGGGCATGGCGCGGAGCCCCCACACCCCCTCCCGGGGCGCGGCCTCCTGCCTGGGGCCGGGGTCGCTGGGCTCCGGGCTGCCTCCGCCGCCTCTCACAGCCACAACAACATGGCGGCCGCACGGGACGCAGGCACAGCGGAGCCGGGCGCGCTCCCGACACCTCCTCCCCCCGCCTCCTACCGCGGGGCGGGGCCGGGCGCGCGCCGTTCCCGCCCTCCGCGGCCGCCCTGAGGGGGAGCCGCGGTCGGTCTCCTGAGGGCTCCCTGTCCCCTCAGCAGCCGGAGCCGCCACCATCCCCATCGCCCAGCAGCTGCTCCCCTTCAGCAGATGAAGCTGACTTGCCCCTTCCTCAGTTTATAACGCCGAGGGCGGAGGGGAGCTCCGCCCGACCCTCGGCAGCCTAGTGAGGCGGGAGGTGCGGTGGTCTCAGGAGAAGGTTTTGTGGCCGCCTGGGCCAAGCTGTGAGGCAGGTGATGGGTGGAGGCGGGCTGGGGTTGGGTGCTGAGGGGAGCTGCGGGAGCCGAGGAGCTCTGCCCCACAGCGTCCTCCAGCAGCGGGGCCTGCAGCCCTGGGATCCTCCTTAGGAGTCCTCCAAAGGCCATGTGTCCCTCGGAGAAGCACCCTGTCGGACTATAAAAGCCGCTCTTGAGCACAAGGCCGCCTGCCCGATGCTTTTCCTCCTTTGCTTTTGTGACATTCAGCTCAGCTGTAGGAACATGTGTGGCCCCCTGCCATCAGTCGATGCACCGTCCAAGCCACCCCGAGCAGCCCGCAGCTCCTAGAGCATGAGGTAATGGAGAGCAGGGAGCCAACGCAAGGCACAAGAGCCAAAAAATACATGGAAATTGAGACACAAGTGATAAAGCAAGAGGGATATGAGCGTTAAGCAACAGAAGGGGACAAGAAAAAATGTCAGCAGTGTCAGAGGTAGCAGGGTATGGTTGGCAGGAAGCATTGCAGTTTCCAAAATGAAGCTTTAACTAAGCCTTGTGCAATGGAGTTCCTTTTCAGCAGCAAGATTTATATCTGGGTTTTGTTGCAAATGTGATGGATCATTAATGCTTTATTTCTATACATATCTTTAATTTACAATGCCGTATGTAGGTCAGGTTGTACTTTTGAGAGCTATTTCCACCTGCTCCTCATGTTTGCCTTGATCTGAAATGAAATGCTTGCAAGTAACTACAAAATGCACTCCTAAATTATCCACAGGACTCTCCCTCTGAGTCCAAGACTAGTCATTGTAACAGATGGACTTCAGTCTGTCATTAAGTCATATTTAAGCTAGAAGTAGCATTAATGTTCAGAGAGAACAATACAAAATACAGGATCCCATCTCTTTAAACTCAGATATAAGCCACGCAGTGAGTTGTTTTCTAGTTTCGCTCCCTTGGTCAGGGACAGTAAACATTTGAAAGGAAGTTAATCAGCCCCTCTAAAGGGTTTTTTTCCAACAACAAGCCATCATCTGAATGCAAATGTGATCTGAATGTCAATATGTACCTTCAGAGGAACTTTGGAAGAAATACAGGTAACTGAAGGGAAAAACAGGATTCCTGGCCTGTTTATACCCGAAAGCAATGAAAAAATGTTCAGCTGGTCTAGCTGTATCTGAAAAGGATATGTGTTGACAACATTAGGAGGCAGAATTTGAATTTTGAAAGTTGCCTGTTAAATGGTTGCCTTTTGCAGTATGCCTGGACGGAGATCAAATGTGACCTACTTCAGGAAGCTGAATCCTGGAGACCCGGGGCTTTTGTAGAGCTGAACCTGCTGGTTGCTCCTTCTGTTTTTTAAAGAGGGGGAGCTAGCTGGAGTGCCATCACTGTAACAGGGAAAGCTGGGCACTTCCACCTGCTTCTTTCAGTGACACAAATTGTCATCTTTGGCATTATCTTTACCGATACGGTTAAACACATCGCACGGAGACTCCATGTCTTATGTTCGGAGTCTCTCCATGTCTTGTGTTCCAATGTATTTTCTAATAAATATTATGTATGGCCCTATCTTAAATGACTTTTGCCTCTATTTTCTATGATGACTGGGGCAAAAGATGGTAGCTAATGAGTATTATTTTATGGAAATGGAAATTACTGTACCCAAAGGGAGAACAAGGCCTGTGAGAAGCTGACGCACAGCTCAGGGAACAAGATGTTCCCAAGCCCATGGTTTTGAGGGACCTGGAACGTATCCTCACTCATCCAGTACAAAGTTTTTAATTTGTCAGGCTGAGGGTGGTAATAAATTACCGAGGAACTACCGAAGCACTATGTGCTTTTAAGCAGGAGGAAGAAAAGCAATCCAGTCACTTAGACACCTGTTAGTCTGACCTCAAGAACATTAAAAGGTTAGAAAAAAATGTAAAGGAAAAAGTAGTTAGGGACAGACAAGTAAGTGGAAAATAAAGGAAAACACGACGTAGCTTTACTAAAGATAGATGGCATTTAACTAAGACTATACCTTTGATAATTTTTTTCTAATCAATGGGTACACAATGGATTTAATCTAACTGGATTTAAATATTAAATATTAGATAGTAAATACAATGCCAGATGGCAAAAGTACAGTTTATCTGGGGAGCTATTGGTAGGTAAGAGGCAAGCTACAGACATGACAATAGCTTGGGTGGAAAAGCAGACTGTGAGGATTCCTTTAAGAACTGACTTGGAGACTACCAGCAGGTTGAAAATTTGATTCAATAAATGAATGGAGAGCAGATCCATGAAAAAATAGCTACATGGAAAAGGCAGGGAAGTCACCTCAAATATACACCACCTGTGAGCACGCGGGGAGCGCAAAGGGAAGAGAGAGCAGAGGGTGGCTGAACTCCAGTGCTCTCCCTAAACAGCGTCGCTCACTGCCCCTCTCAGAGACAGAGCGCTGGGCCACAGGGACCACCAGGCTGGCCCAGCGAGGCATGTTTTCTGTTCTTTTGGTCTTGCACAATATTTTTCAGTCAGTCCTTGGAACAAAAGTTAGGAGTGAGGTGATGGCATTTGCTGATGGCACAAAGTTGGGAGGCACCAGCACTACAGAGGGAATATCTGTATCTGGAAGAGTTGGATAATATTGAGTGCTGGCACGTTGGAAATGGGATGAAATTTAATAGTGGAAAGTACAAGGTCATGCACTTGGGACTTACTAACAAGAATCTCTGCTGCAAGCTGGGAGCTCATCAGATGGAAATGACAGAAGAAGAGAAAAATCTGGGTGTATTTGTTGATCTCAAGATGACAGAACTCCCAATATGAAGCAGCTCTGATGAAAAGCATACATCAACTGAGATATTTCCAGGAGAAGGGGAAAATGTTAACACCATTATACAAAGCTCCGCTGCAGCCTTCTCTGCAATTATGCATGCAGCTCGGGTCACTTTTAATCAAGGGGCACAAGCTTAAAATGTGACTGGAGAATAATTACAGGGTAATCCTGATTTTTTCATAGGTAAGGATCTTGAAATAATTTGTTTAGCGAAAAACCTGAATGCTGAGAAGAGATACTGTCGTTCTCTATGAAACTTCAGGGAGTAAACACAGAAGTAAACACATCTCCCTTAAGAGCAAGGGTGATGTTAGTGTAAGAGCAAACAAGTATCCGATGGCCTTGAAAAGTCTGGGCTGAAACATGAGAACACCAGAGCTTCCAATAGCGCAAGTCCTGAGGTCATCCTTCCTAGGGCCGCCTTACCCTGATGCAGTTGCCACCAAGAGCTGAGAACTGACCCTAAAGACCCAACAAGTCCTTTCCGAACCTCTCTTACTGTCTGAGAAACAGCCAGTGAGTTACTAGTTGGCTTCTTGTGGGAAAAAAAATAAAAAGAGATGCCCGATGTGAAAAGATATTCTTTGGGCTGCAGTTGCAACCCAAATGTCATTTGAGTTTTTGGCTTTGTTCAGTAAGGGTGCATTTAAAATCTGCGCGGGATCGTGGTGGAGGCTGACAGCATCCAGTTCTGGATCATCCCAGCCTGGTCCCTCAGATCACAACCCACAGAGGCTGGCTCTTGTGCCTATCCTGTACGGGAGATGCAATTCTCAAGCGATCTTGCACCTGGGACAGCAAGAAATGGCAAAACCAAACGTGTGTCAGGTACTTTCCTGCCCGTTACCATCCAGTAACCTTAAATACACTTCACTCTTGTGATCCAAACGGCCAAACTCAGACTCTGCAGGCTGTTTCTGTTATGATGAAAAGCTGATGGTATGGTCAGATACGTCTTAAAAAAACACAAACACACCAAGTCCTGATTCTGTAAGAACAGTCGGATCGTGAAACACAGGGTAGTTTCCTTTCTCAGGACTCCAAACTTTGGCCAGTTTTCTTCTCAAAAGCAGCTCTCTTCATCCTTCCTCTCCCAGTTTGTTTCTTTTTTCATCTTTCACCTTACCTTCATGTTTTACTAGTTTTACTCCCTGGTACCTTTTTTTTTTAACAAATGCCTGAACAGAATGCTGTGCTCTGACCCATCTCTGACCACGTTATTTATCCTGTGTTCCTCTTTGTGTAGGTGCATCCATTCTTTCTGCTTCCACCAAACAAGCCGTTATTTCATCGTTCCTGTAATCCAAATGGCAGGCGGTGAGGACATCAGGGTCGGCACAGCGTGAGGCCACCCCTGATTAAAATATGCCAGGTGAGAGGCACCCACTCTGTCAGTCATCCCGGATGCTCTGACTCACTCCCTCGAGAAGTAGATGAATAATTTGAAAATAATGAGATTTTTATTACATACATATAAATTTTGTCAGAACATTTTCCAACAGTCTCATTTTAGGATATTTTTTTTTTTGTCTTGTAATAACCCTGGTTTAAAACAAGATGTGCTATTAGTGACACTTTGCTGAAGGGAAGCTAGCACAATGCCTTGGCTACAGCTGTACATCAAGATGATTATTACAGGACTGATCAGATACTAAGTTGGGGGGGACTCTGAAAACTTCGGTGGAACAGCTACGGCATTTTTGAGCAAATACTGAAAGTGGTGTTTCCAGGAAGGAGCACAGCCGCCTGAGCCTGGCTCTGCAAGGACGTGAGAGCTGGTTGGGACGTGAGGACCCAGTTCCATCCAGCACTCGGCTGGAGTCACACTACGCCCGGCAGCGATGGCAGCGCAGCACCTCACTATAGAGCTTCTGTGGAACAGACTAGCCCAGCTTGGGTTCCCGAGCACAGATATGCCAGCAGTTCAGTGTAGGCAGAATGTAAGTCTGGTTTTATGTCTGCTTATATTATTTTCTTATACTTAAAAAGGCTAATAATACATATTGTTTGCCCAGTGAGCTAAAAGAAGTAAAATGTTCAAAGTATTTTATACTGAACATGTCTTTTCTTTGGAAAAGCTAACTGACACAACTTTAAGCTGTCGTGTGCTATGTTGCTACAACAATGCTGCCTGAAAAATGCTTTTAATAATAAAGCACACTTATTTTTCTTAATAAGCACACTTAAGATCCTTCCTCCAGAAGCTGGATAGTTGTTATTATCCTATCATATAAAAGAGAAACACACGGCAGTGAGAGGCTAAGAAGCTGTCTGATCAGAGGAGCTGCTTCAAGTATCATTAGAAGATGATATTATTTTAACTGGTTATCTTAAGTGATAATTCTTTGCTGTAGAAATATGCTGGTAACCCACTGAGGACTGTGCCCGCTGTGGCGCAAAGAGGAGGGAGTTCCCACCCACAGGAACTTGCGCCATTAAAGCTTTCAGAAGTTGGGCAACTCCTTCGTGCCACTGGCCAGGCGAATGCTGAACCTGCAGCCTCTCGGAGGAAGAGGGAACTGGTGTTCTACCCGCGTGCTGACACAACGCCGAGCAGAGACTGAACTAAGAAGTATGTTGGGCCACGCCTGGTGTCTTTGGATAAACAATATCCAATGATGAGACTTTATGCGAAGAATATACTTAGCGGGGGTTAATGGGAGAGCGATGGAAAATTGAAAAAATAGTTAGTAAATTATTGTAGGATCCTTCAGGTCACCAGCTTAAGGATCACACCTCTGTCTCTGTGACTATCAAGAACATGCTGTGGAAGGCTTACAACTGCCACTAGTCCTTGATAAGCTAATGTATATATCAGTCCTTGATAAGCTAATGTATATATCAAGATAAAACGTAAAAAAGGAAAAAGTAGAGCTGGGTTGAAAAATTGCAAAGGCTAGGGCTATACCGATTCATCATTATTACTGTAATTGCATTTCAGCTGCTTAGAAACTGTAATGGCCAATTTCCACAACTTTGCAATTTAGTACTATGCCTATGTCTTTTTTTTCAGATTGCACTGACATTTTCCTCTGGTTGTTCCATAACTTTTTCATTTTATTTCTATTTTTTAAATGTGTTTAGAAGTGACAGTCCTTCAGGGTTTCCTGCACCCTCAGACCTGAGCTGTCTCTAAGCCCTCAGTGATGTCCTTTTGGGAAGGAAGAGGGGACGGGAGGTGTGCCTTGCCTGCTCTGCGTGCGGGGAAGAAGGTCACTTGGCCCAGTAACCCTGAGACTGCTGTGCTAGGAGGAGGAAACCAGCGGCCTTCCGTGACTGCACAGAAGGGAGGCAGATATTCTACCCGGCCCCCAGGCTGCCATTTGGGATTTTGAGGCGGAATGTGAGAAAATGCAGGAGCTGTGAGAACCTTGGTGATGTTCAGGAAACAAGAGTGCCCAGTTGCAGCGTTCGTGACAGACCGACAAAGAAAAAAAACTGACCTCCAACGGCACATTCCTGGCATGGCTCCAGCGTTTCAGTCCTCCTTTTGCTGCTTTTTGTGCTGCTTGAAATGCAAAGGCTGCTTTTGTGTCTTATCGCTAGCCGAGTCAGGAGTGTCCTTACCTCACAAACAGCGTCCCAGAGATTATTGGTGTGGATCTGTCAAAACACTGACAGCGCTACCAGAACCAGGGCACTCTTCCCAGCCTTGGACTTCTGACATCCGATAGCCTGCACGGCCACATTCAGCACTGAACAACTTCCTCCCGCCCATGAATCAGACCAAAGAAGGATCCTTTTAATAAAAGCACATTTTCCAAAAGCTTTTGGCTGGAGAAGTTCTCCACTTCGGAGCTCTGCTTGCCCAGTAACTTCAGGTGGCTCTGGATCAAACCTGGAGAGCGTGATTTTCCGGCAGAGCTCAGCAGGCTGCCAGCTGCTTTTAATGCTTTGGCTTCTCTGTGCGAGAGGGGCCGGCAGTGACCCTGCACGGCTGGGATTGGCAAGCCGGGATTTGCATTAGGATTTCAGAACTGACTTTTACTGTCATGAAGCGTTAAAGGTCTCTGGCATGTTGTACACAGGTGAACGGATGCGCTTTTTGGTTGCCAGATTAAATTTAACTTGTATGAATAATGCGTATACGTATAATTATCTACCTCGGTTATACATACATAGTTAATATCACCAATATTTTGGGCAGAGGCTCCACTAGTTCACAGTGCTTTAGGAAATCAAATCTGTAATGCACAATTGGTAAGGTAACAAAAAAAAACCAACAAAACAAACACAAAAAGAGAAACAGTGCTTCAAAACAGCTTGCTGAGAGCTTTGAAGCCCACTGAGGCACTTGCAGTCTCACCACCGCTCCTCTGGGGGAAGGTTGGCAGAGGAGAGGAGATAAGAAGGCACCTTTGCGAGGGAACAGTGTTTCAGCTGCCAAATGTCATCCTCCGCTAAACAGTCGGAGCAACCCTCGGATCTGTCATCGCTACTGGAGTTTTGTTCCAGCTGGTCATTTTGCACAGCCTATTGGTGCTGGGGCTCCAGCCTGAGGCACTGACTTGAGCAGTGGCGTTTGAGAAATAGAAATACTAAATAATTAATTTTAAAATGAGCAATTCAAAAGGTATGGCAAAAGAATGGTGAAAACGGCAGGGTCCAGACAACCTGTTCTAACATTTAAAGTGCAGATCATTAGTGTAATGAGTGCTGCCCTCCTGCTCCGGACAGCATGCCAGCGGCCAGCAAGGGAACGTTGGCCAGGGCTGTGCCAGGAGGGGCACAGCCAGCCCTCGGCCTCCCCTGTGCAGCTGCTGATCCCTTGGGTGTGTGGCTGACTCCCCGCTCCCCTCCCACAGCTGGAAACTCCAACTGTCCGCCATCTGGGAGGGCTGGATATTGGGACTGGGAACCTCATTACAGCCCCGTTCCTCATTAGCCATGTGGCAGAGGGCATGGCGGGGTTCTGGTTTAGGCTACTTAGAATCACAGAATGGTCTGGGTGGGAAGGGACCTTGAAGATCATCTCATTCCAAGCCCCCTGCCCCTGGGCAGGGACACCTCCCACCAGCCCAGGTTGCTCCAAGCCCCGTCCAACCTGGCCTTGAACCCCTCCAGGGATGGGGCAGCCACAGCTTCTCTGGGCAACCTGGGCCAGGGGCTCACCCCCCTCACAGCCAAGAATTGCTTCCTCACATCTCATCTCAATCTCCCCTCTTCCAGTGTAAAACCATTCCCTGTGATCCTGTGGCTCCCCTCCCTGCTCCAGAGTCCCTCCCCAGCTTTCCTGGAGCCCCTTTAGGGACTGGAAGGGGCTCCAAGGTCTCCCCAGAGCCTTCTCTCCTCCAGGCTGAACCCCCCCAGCTCTCTCAGCCTGTCCTCCCAGCAGAGGGGCTCCAGCCCTCCCAGCAGCTCCGGGGCCTCCTCTGGCCCCGCTCCAACAGCTCCGTGTCCTTCTGCTGTTGGTGCCCCAGCGCTGGAGGCAGCACTGCAGGGGGGTCTCCCAGAGCGGAGCAGAGGGGCAGAATCCCCCCCTCGCCCTGCTGCCCACGCTGCTGGGGATGCAGCCCGGGCTGCGGGGGGTTTCTGGGCTGCCGGCGCTCGTTGCCGGGGCGTGTGGAGCTTCTCACCCCCCAACACCCCCGGGTCCTTCTCCTCAGGGCTGCTCTCCAGCCACCCTCCGCCCAGCCTGCGTTTGGGATTCACCACCTACACCCCGGCTCTGCCTCAGGTGTCGGCGCTGGGAGCCCAGGCCCTTCGCAGCCCCCCACCACTGCAGGCCATCGCTCCACGTCCCCCGGCTCCCCCTGGCCGCCCACCGCTCTCGTCACTTCCGCCGGGCACCGGAAGTCGCTGTGCCGCGGAAGTGTGGTGCCGGCGGCGGGGCCGTGGCGGCGGGAGGCTGCTGTCGGTAAAGCGGGCCCGGGGACTGTGTGGGGGTCACTGGCCTGGGGCGGCACCGGACAGGGCTGGGTAGGGTGGGGGGGCAGGGACTCGGGGGGTGTCCGGAGCGACAGAGCCTGGCTGTGCCGGGGCATGGTGTAGGGCCGGCGGGGCCTGGAGGGGGCGGCGGGGCCTGGGGCCGGGGTTAGGTAACGGGGCCTGGGGCCGGGGGTGTGCCGGGCTCCGGGAGGGGCTGGGCTTGGGTGCGGTGTGTGGGCAGAGCTGCATTCGGTGCCCGGCTGGGGACTCGGCGGTGGCTGCTGGTGGCCTGCTGGCGGTCCCTGCGGTGCAGGAGCAGGGGAAGGTCGGGGCTGGTGACAGTATATAACGGGGGGTGTGCGTCCCTGGCTTCGGCCAGCTCTCTAGTAGCACAGCCGGTGGTGAAGCTGCAGTGTGGGACCTTTCCTTGGCCAGCAGTGCTGTGGTGGCTGCTGCGGCCCCAGCAGTGTGCCCCTGGCCATGGGTGTCCCTATGTCCATGCACCTCTGTGCTGGACTGTCCCCATGTCCGTCTGTGCACCTCGCCGTGGGTGTCCCCATGTTTGTCTGTGCACCTCGCCATGGGTGTCCCCATGTTTGTCTGTGCACCTCGCCGTGGGTGTCCCCATGTTTGTCTGTGCACCTCGCCGTGGGTGACCCCATGTCCATGCATGCACCTCGCCGTGGGTGTCCCCGTGTCCGTCTGTGCACCTCGCCGTGGGTGTCCCCGTGTCCGTCTGTGCACCTCGCCGTGGGTGTCCCCATGTCCATGCCTGTGCATCTCCACCATGGATGTCCCCATGTCTGTCTGTGCCCCTTGCCCCTGACATCCCCATGTCCGCACACCTTGGTGGAATAGTGGGAAGCATGGGGCAGAGAACGTTTCTGATGCTGTAAAAACAAGTTTCCCTGGCAGGAGTCTGGCTTGTTGTATTCTTTGCTAGGGCTGTTTGGCTTTTGTGCTGCGTGCCTGAGATCACAGGGTGCGACAAATTAATCGTGGCCTTGTAGTGTAGGCCAAAGCTCTTGGGCAGGAAAGCACATGGTAGTGACCAGGGATGGGTATTGGGGATGTTCCATACTCAGATTTATGCCCTTCTGCAGATGAATACGCTTTTTGTCATCTCTTCCAAGATGTTTTCGATTTGGACTGGAGAGTTTGATGCTTGTCAGGCTTGAAATGAGACACGATGTTTTTCTTCCTTGTTGCAAACGCATGCTTCTGTGCTGGTTTTGGCTGGGGTAGAGTTGATTTTATCCACAGTAGTGTGGGGCTGCGTTTTGGTTTTGTGCTGGAAAGAGTGGTGATAACACGGGGATGTTTTCATTAGTGCTGAGCAGCGCTTACACAGCGCCAAGGCCTTTTCTGCTCCTCACACTGCCCCACCAGTGAGCGGGCTGGGGGGGGCACAGAAAGTTGGGAGGAGACACAGCTGGGACAGCTGACCCCAGTGACCAAAGGGACGTTCCAGACCATATGGTGTCACGCTCAGCGTATAAACTAGGGGGAAAGCTGGGGGGGGCACTGCTCAGGACTGGGTGGGCATTGGCCGGTTGGTGGTGAGCACTTGTGTTTTGTTTGCATCGCTTGTCTTTCTTGGGGTTTATTTCTCTCTTTTTTTTTTTTTGTTATTTTCCATTATTATTATTAATTTCAATTATTAAACTGTTCTTATCTCAACCCACGAGTTTTCCCACCTTTATCCTTCCCATTGTCTTCCCCCCCATCCTGCTGGGGGGGAGTGTGCGACCGGCTGCAAGGTGTTTAGTTGCCGGCTGGGGTTAAACCACAACAGCTTCTTTGTGCGTGTTGGACACACGAATGATTCCGATGATGTTGGAAACTTGAAGAGCCAAATTAAATATATGATAAGAACTGAAAAACACCTTGGCTTACTCTGCTGAAAAGTGTGTTTTTCAAAGAAATGGTTTATCATCAAGAAAAAAATTGAAAACACTCTTGTCAATATTCTAATCTTTAAACTCCCTTGGAAAGGCATAATTATTTTAAGTTTTCTAAGCTGTCCAATATATTGGTGTTGCTCAAGTGCAGTTTCTTTCTTTTTTTTTTTTTTTTTTTTTTTGGTACGTGTATGAAAAATCAAACTCTAAAATGTTAGCTGGCACAATTTTAGCCTAGGTCCATAGCAGACAAATTCTCTGGAACCAAAAACATTACTCTCTCCCTTGCTGTCTAAGCTGAGGTTGTGCTCCTGAATTAGCGTCGTTCAGCTGCAGGGACCCTTCTCTTGTTTTAATTGTTATTCTGCCCAGGCAATGGGAATGCAATTAGGTATGCATAAAAGGAGACTCGTGATCTTAGATCTTAACAAGAACATAACATTTCACAGAAAGCATAACACTATAAAACCCCAAGAAATGAAAAGCTCTATTAACCTGCAATTTTCATTTTTTGGTTAATATCTGAACTTCTTAAACAGCGCGTATAATAATTTCTTTTGAATTACTCTAAGGTTTGACTTGCAGTTAATTTCAGAAAGTTGATTGAAATGTTTCTGAGCTTAAAAATGCTGTTGTAGAATAAAATATGGTTTTGTGAGCACGTGGGAAATGGCAGGGGAAAGGAGGGCTGTGGTTTGTAGGCTCACCCTGTGTGCCTTCTCTGGATGAGTACCGAGGGATTCTGCCACGTAAGCACCAAAAATATTCTTTTAATAGTATGTTGGCAGGATGTCTTTCGATTGCCTCTCCAGTTTGTAATGTCAGGAGAGTCTGCAGGCATTGAAAGAGACTGCAACAGCAGAGTTCAGCCCAGCTCTTCAGGAACCAGATTTTAAATATCAAGCTCCCATATTAAAAAATGTCCCAAAATGCTTTTTGTTGTCCTGGAAGGTACCGATGGCCTCTCGGTAAGGAACGGGTTTCTTCTGAGGCATGTGCCACGGGCTCTTGGGTGTTCCCTCAAGGTTTGGCGTTTGGGCGGTGTATAAATTGCTTTGCATAAATATATTTCCAGCTACTGCGTGTGAGAGTAGGGCTGTAGCCTCTTTTGTTGTGTTTTTGGTTGATTGACCTTGTAAAACTCATCCTGTGCTGCTTTTGTTTTTCTCTTTGCTGAAGACAGGAACAAGTCATCAGGATGCCAGCACTGCCGCTGGATGAACTCCAGCTGACAGAAAGGGATCCCAGGACAGGGAAGCTGAGAACTTTACCGGCACTGGTGAGCTGTGTTTTTCCTGAAAGACAAACAAGCCCTTTAACAAATAATTGTCATATATTCAGGGCTGGGCAAAACTAGCCTTTGGTCCAGGATGTGATGAAATTTGGTCAGCTTGCTGTTAAAGAATTTCACTAGACGGTGGGTACCTCTAGGTTTGCTTTATTGACAGCTCAGAGTTGGGCCATCACCTCAGTGAGTGGCAAAGACGGACAAGGAATAATCTCATATATATACAGTTGAAACGAACATGACATAATCGGTATTTTTTTTATCCGAGAGGGTCTGGATGTTCCTTCACGACTTCTCAGTTCTTTATTCTTCAGTAATTTCAAAAGTCCATACAATTCCTCTGTCTCAGGTGATTCTTTATTGTCTCGTTCCCGTTCCCCTTTTGAAGTTGCAGCTCACTGGTGCAGTCTCTGGTCACCACGGTCTCTTGTCTTCTTCAAACAATCTTCACCTGTAGGATTCTTAGAAACTTAAAATATTCTATTAATTATATGCTTAGGCTATGTCTGGTTTTGAATGCCCAACCTTTTCGAAGTTAATCACTTATTTCCTATCTATTTTTCTGTCTTACGCCTACTATCTACATTCACTATTCTGTCGATTCAGCTCGACTGGGTTTTGAGCCAGCCGTGGTAAGGGCTATACAAAGGACAAACCAGCAGTACTTTTCTGTGCTTGCTTAGTATTGTTCTTACCACCTGCATATTATTAATCAATTCTACAATGCTATAATCTGTCTACTCTGATACATAATTATTCTCTATATTAAAAATTAAGCATGGTCACGGTTCGCTGCTGCCTAGGAGTCTACAAGCCTATTCCTTTTACACTTGCCTCTTAAAGAAATTGTTTTCAGCGTGTTTTAGCGCACTTAGATAGTTGAGAATTTTATTTCAGTGATGGGCAAATGAAAACGTACTATGTTGAACATCTGTGGGAAACTCTGTTCTCCCAAACCTCCTTATTCTTTTGAGGAACGGCCTGATTAGCAACGTAAACTTTGCTGCAATAGAGAGAATGCTTTGGGAGCTTTTGCAAGTTCCCAAACTTTGGGAAGTTTAGCTCTGAGCTGTAGCACTGGGATAAGTCCGTCCATCCACTTGCTGCATCCCGTGACCTCCCGCTTGGTGAAATCAGAAAATTCAACCCACAGTTAGGCTTTTCTCCCAGAAATAAGGCGTGGAGAGAGCCTTCTCCTGGGCCTGTTGCAGAAGTGGGACCTGCCGGTGATGCTGGTTGCTCGTGAGGAGGTTGACCCTGGGCATGTGCAGGGCTGAGGCAGAGCTGGAAGCTGCTGCTGCTGCTATTCAACATGATTCTCATTCTAGGTATTTGGGCAAAGCCTGTTCAGTAACCCTTAGGAAGGGCAGGGAAACGTTTCTTCTCTGCATTTGGTGGTCACGTCGGTTTGACTTGATGGAATATTGTGCAAGAACCAGTTTGGAGGAAAAAGAGAGAGTGCAGGGCACATTTCAAAGGCATGACATTAAGCTGTTGCTGTTTGTTTTGAAGGCGTGGGAGGATTGCTTTGCAAGGCTTGTGGTTAATAGAACGCATGGAGCAACATCTACCAAATTACGAAGGGCGGAAAATATTGCTGATAAATAAGGATGTAAATCCACTGATCTGCTGCCTTGAAAGATTAGAAAATGGGAAGTTACCAGGGAACCGAATGTCAGATTGTATTACAGTGTAATTTTGTGTCGGTTTCCTAAAATTCAGTGAGCGGCGCGAATGGTAACCGAGCGTTCCTGTCACTTGGTCTGTGGTTTTAATCCAGCGTTCTGGCTTTCCGCAGCACCCAGAAATCAAAGCAGATCGGTCTTTTGTGCTATACAGACCACCACCTGTTGTCAGAGACCCTGCTTTAGTGGAAGAATTCTTGGAGCGAGCAAAATTCATTGCAGATGACCTGAACTGGCTCCTGGCTTTGCCTCATGACAAATTTTGGTGCCAGGTAATAACTGTTTTGTGGACACTGGAGAAGAAGCATGAACAATCTAGGTGCTTGTAAAAGCCACGAACTTTAAATCGTTTCCATAAAGACTTGTATGTGCTCATTATGTCGTTTGTCAAGCATTTTGATGTTAATTACTGCCCCTCAGAGTGCAAAGAAAGTAGTATTTCCCCATAAATTTTTCATTGGGGATTTTAAGAGTTTGCTTGTATTTGATGCGTACGTGGAGCCTTTTAGCACTCTTGAATGTTTTAGAGTGCTTTTAAATTTAGCTGGGCTGCCCATGAACGCAACCTGCGAATGTGTGACATTCCCTTCTTTCATTGTGCAAGGTAATATTTGATGAGACGCTTCAGAAATGTCTGGATTCCTACCTGTGCTATGCCCCTCGCAAGTTTGATGCGTTGTTGGATTGCCATCCGGAGGTGAATGAAATGCAGAAATGTCTTCATCGGAGCGTCTTCCTGACTTTCCTCAGAATGTCCACTCACAAGGAGTCCAAGGTAAATTAAAAAAAAAAAAGTCTCTTTGCCTTGCAGGTGCTCCGGGCTGTATAGCTTAGGAGAAAAGACAGTTGGAGAAATTAATCATGTTTCTTACTTGCGTGTCCAACTGCATTCCTCTCCCTGGCTGTTTTTATCAGTCTGTTCCTCTGTATGGAGATGATAACCACTCAGAGCTGAAGTATCTGAACTATGCGGTGATTTCTTAGGAAGGAGATCCAGGCAATCGGCTAAGGAATAGCGGGTTAGCCATGTGCGGTGGTGTGATACATTGGTGTAAGAGGAAAAAAGAGCAAGTTGGCCTTCGTACGGCTGGGTGGAACAGAAGCTTTTCAGGACACCAGTAGCCGAGCGTTCGCTCCCTCATTGCCACTTCCTCTGTGCCATGCGGTGTCGCGTAATCTGCGCTAGTACTTGTCTCTCCTTGAACTTTCCCCAAGTTCTGGACACACAATGAAATTGCTCTAAATTACTGTTTTCTCGGCGTCATAACTGAAAGACATCCTCAGCCCTAGTTGTGTGAGCACAGCTCCCATCAGCAGCTGTGGAATTCTGACACGGCCTTTGGGCAGGATGAGTGAGGCACCTTGTGTTTTAGCGATTGCTCCCTTGATATCCTCATTGGTTTGCGATGTGTTATTTAGTGATGTACTGAGTCTCTTGGTTACCACAGTGGTGACAATTCAGGACGTTTTGAGGAAAGTTCTTGGAGTGGGAGTTGGAGGAGTGGGGCGGGAACAGGTAGAAGGAATGCTGGCACCACTTCAGCGAAAATACGACACCTCTATGGTGTCTTTCATTCCAGGATCTGATTAAATCTTACCACTCCAATGAGGCAGACGAGCATTTGAAACCATTTTATAGTTGAGTAGTTTGAAGAGAATGAATAGTCTTTTGTCATGCAGGCTGTCAGCAGGAGTTCTAGAAATTGAACCCAGCCAGCGTAAAGCCCTGTCCCTCTGCTTTAGCAGGGGATGTGTGTACTACCTTTCACTGTGGTTGAAAACATTTGCTATCATAAGCACATTTGTCTTCTGAAAAATCCAAAGTCATGTTTTCGCTTGCTTGCTTCTCAATGACAAAGAGACTGGAATTTTTGTCGTCCAGAATTTGTGAAGAAATTCCTTCGGTGTCATGTGTTTTCGACAGCGTTCGGCAGTCAGGGTATAGAGCTGCCGTTCCTGGGTTTTCTTCCCACTTGTCACTGATGCAGTCTTTGGTGCCTTGGTTCTACTCTTCCAGGGTACCAGTAACCTCAGGCCGTGATCTCGTGTGCGTTTTTTCAGTGTCAGTGCCAGTTAAGTCATTCCTACGCCTGGTTACTCATTCGTACGACTGAGCTGAGCCATTCCTGGGGCAGCTCAGCTCTTTGTTTGGCCATAGTGAGCCAGGTCTGGAAACTGAATGAACTGTCAGTGCCTTTTTGGTTTAACTTTTAGGTCGATTGGTTCATTTCGTGGTGCGGCCTGGCCGTACAGTGAGTGGCAGGAGGCCAGTGGGATGGATGGCGTAGAGGCAGGGACAAGTAGCTGGGAATGTGAGGTTAGAGGGCTCTGGTGTACACCTTCTATGAAACAAAATCCTTAATACGCCTTTGAGAGATGATTTTACAGGTGTCATAATGCTGGAGTTCTTGCAGAGTAAGATATGGATTATCCTTTAAATTACTCTTCTTTTTTCTTTGTAGGATCATTTTATCACGCCCTCCGTCTTTGGAGAAATTATTTACAATAACTTCCTGTTCGACATCCCTAAGATTCTGGATCTCTGTGTGCTTTTTGGGAAAGGAAATGGTCTCCTGCTCCAGAAGATGATTGGTTAGTTAAGCCAAGGAACAGCTTGTTGCCTTTAGGCTTTTGCTCAATTGTATAATGGCAAGTGATGACTGGGGTTTTACACCCATGTTACTGCTCGGATAAAGAATTCTAGTTGAGGACTCTATAATTTCTAGATCAATTTTTAGATCAGATTACTCTTTTTTTTTTTTTTTTTTTTCTTCTCTCTTTTCTTGTGATCTTCACTTATGTCAGGGAGTGCATTGTGACCTGTTGGTTAGCGGTCCTGAGCTGGGCTCATGGCGTTTGGCGTGAACCAAGGCTCAGTTATGCCTCGTGCCAATGAAATGTGTCCTCGGCTACTGCCAGAGGAGTGTGAGGGCTCTGTAAACCCCTAGATGGGAAGGGGCAAACAACTCAATTCCTGGGCAGAGAGGGAGGAGGGTTAGGAGATGGGGCACAGTCAAACTGCTCATATGAGTCCTTTTGTTCCCAGAGCTGGGAGCCAAGCGAAACGTGCAATGTGTAGTAATCACTGGACTATGAAGTGGGAGAACGTGAAATTGCAATGCAGACATTGATTTATATAGTGCCTTCAAACCACAAAGCACTTCAGAGCGTTGCTCAAGCTGTGCTTATCCCCAGATTTCTCTATCTGTACGGACAGCCTTAGTGGCAAGTGCGTGTTAAGCAACATCTCAGCCTTGGATGTTAGAATCTGCGTAATGAAGAAAGAGCATGCTGGTTTAGCTTCTGTGTTTATCCGGTGTTCTTCTCACAAGGGAACTTACCTGTGATCTTTGACAGCCACCTGAGCACAGATGGAAGAGTACTTAACCTTGAATTAAGTGAGCTCTTCTTCCGAAATTCTAACCCACTTTGTCTGCAGTTCACGTAATGAGACTTTTCCCTTGCTTTGGTAGTTATTTTTGTCTCATTTCCAAGTTTACTAACACGAGAAGCATTAGAGATCGTGGGATGCGGTCATATTTCCAGACCAGAAAAGCTTAGATAAACCTTTGCATTTTTGAATCCTTTTATCCTTTTTCAGTAACTTCCACTCTAAATTCATCTGTCAAGCCTTAGAGGTGGGAAGAAGGCATGACAAGATAGGTAGCCCTCTTTTAGATGTGAAGCTTAGATATTCTGGGTCTTAAAATATTCTGAAGACGACCTAAGTGTCTGAAACCTCATTGGAATTATACATACGCTTTAGAGTGCTGTGCAATAACGCTGCACGCAAGTGGCCGGTGATTTGCTCAGCTGATCATTTGCATTATGTTGTGACAGTAACGGCATGAGCAGTTCCGGAGTGTAATTCATAACTTGATAAACTTTAGGTTCTTCTCGGGGTATAAATTTTTCTGAAACCTGTCTCGTAATTCTTACCCGTGCTTTGTCCTTGCTGGAGAACTCTGTTAATTTTCGCTGTCTGAACAGTAATTCAGAGGAAAATAGGCAGCCTCTGTGCTTACTTGGTGAGGATTTATGGTGTGCCATTACTCAGGGGAGTATTTTGTAAAGATAATGAAGTCCTAGTAATATAATAGCAGATATTACTAAAGCCTCATTACCTTTAAGAAACATTCTGCAGAACATTTTCCAGTGTATGCTGAACTGTTATCAGTAATTAAAAGTCAACTCCACTTGTCAAATAAAGGAACTAGGAATGTTTAGCGATAGTATTTGCATTATTCATTGATGCAGCCTCTGGGGTGTGAATCATCTAACATCTCGTTGGCTCTGCTCTGATGAGCATATTCTCATTACCAGTTCTCCGGTTGCTCTGAGGAGTTGATGGGCCGGCTTTGTAGGAGTAGGGCCCATGTACGAGTTGAGAAGCGAGCCTGTGCCGTGTCCTCAATGGTTATGAGCTGTGTCGGGAGGGGCCGGGGGTGTCAGTAATAACACAAGTACAGCTGCTGCTGCAGGTTTGCTTGTTGGCGTGAATGTCTGAACTAATGGTCTCCTTCCCTCTTTGTTTTCAGAAAATATCTTCACTTGGCAACCAAGTTACTTCAGTGACCTAGACGAAACTCTGCCCACCGTCCTCCAGGTATGGCGTTCCTGCTTGGCTCAGATTCCATCTGGAAACATGGCATAGCTTAGAGGGTGGCAGGGAGCAGATGTGGTCATAGGCAGGCAGAATGTACTTGCTGTTGCTTACTTTCTCTCTCTAGTTCATGCTAACGTGTGTCAGGTAGTTTTTGAACCTTT
Source organism: Larus michahellis (assembly GCF_964199755.1). Classification (NCBI taxonomy): domain Eukaryota; kingdom Metazoa; phylum Chordata; class Aves; order Charadriiformes; family Laridae; genus Larus; species Larus michahellis. The sequence goes on from NC_133908.1 coordinate 2,218,418, forward strand.
ATCTAGTATTACTTGATGACTATTCCCTATTACCTTCCTTCAGCTGATGGCCTTCTCTGCAGTTAAGCTCAAGGAATTTTCATTAGGCAGTTCAAAAAGCATTCTTTTTACGCCCCTGAAGTGGGGGAAGCATTGAAACTTAGACCAAAATCGTAGATCGTGAGAGGTAGCTAAGGCTTCACATAGTAGAATGGGTGCGTGTTAATGCTGCAGGTTCTCGGGAGCAAATGCAAATCTGTTGGAAGGGATGCATTGTTATCGTACAAAAGATATTTGGCATCTCTCCATGTCTAAGCTCTCATTTTCATAAGCAGCCTGTCTATTCCCCAGACACGGTAAGCAGGATTCACATTTAACCTGAGGGGGAAATCAAGGTGCCTTGACATCTTTGTACCCTGGAAATGTCATGTTTATGTCCTCAAAAAGCTCGCCTGTGCGCAAAAATAAACAAGCCCAAGGTACCATTTACCCCAAGACACCTATAATGTCACTTGACTCTTTGAAAGCCCACATTTTTCTTTCTTTCAGTGTATTAAGAAACAGTTAGAGCTAAATCTCAGAGGTGATATCACGTTTGAAAAATATTCTAGGATGCAAGACCAAACCTTCAAATGAATTACGGGGGAGGACAGCAGACAGTTCATTTGCTTTTGTGATCTACTACATCGGAGTGGTTTCTCTGTAGAATGCTGGTTTCTTTACTGTGTTTTTGTAACCATTGCAGGGTGATACCAGTGTATCTCAAGCGTATGGATGAAACAGCTCAAACAATGATGTGTCATTACTGCTCCGTAGAGTTATTTATGTGCTTACGCTGTCTCTGAAAGGAGTCGATACCTGTGTAGGTTTAGAAGCCTATGTGCCCCGTAGAATAGTCATATTAACCCCACGTAGGCAACGTCAGCGCCTTTAGCCACCCATTCACACGTCTCTGGGAGGAGGGTTTGACAAATCTCTTCGGGTGCAAACGTAGAGGAGTGGCTTTAAAGTTGGTCGTATGCCAGAGTTTGTTAGCAATACGGAACCCGATTCTTTGATTATAAAGAAAAGCCACAAAATCTGTCCTGCTGACCTGAGGGGAGAGGGCAGGAAGGCTTTGGGACTAGCCCGTAAGCAGGGGGTGGTGTTAACTTCCCAGTTGTCCCACTGCTCCCTTGCAAATGGGGATCCCGGGTGGCCTCCCAGTGTTGGCTGATTTTCTCACACAGCGAAGGGTTTGGGTTAGCTGCCGTCCCTGTCTCAGCACCATCACCCTACGCAGCTGCACTTCAATTGCACGCAAGTCGCGTGGGGTTTCAAAAGCGCGGTTTTGGCTGTTCCTCCTGCAGCCTGCAAAACTCTGTTGCAGCTTTCGTCTCACGCAGCTGTGGAAATAGTGACATATTGCATAGAAAGTGTGTCCCGCTGCTTTCCCCTCTCCGTTTTAACACTGTTCTCTTCTCTTGATCTAGGTGTTCAACAATATTTTGCATAAGTGTGGCTTGCAGTGTGAAGGAGCCTCTGCTGAGCCCCAGAAACTGGAAGAAAGAGTAAACGTGACTCCGGGGAACATGCCCCTCCAGGTAGAACTGTTGCTCCTTCCCCTCGCTGTTTGTGCTCCTGCAGACTGAACACTCCATGGAGCACTAAGACCACAGAGGGTCATTCTGTTCCCAAATACTGCTGGCTCATACAGCACATGGCTCCTTGTCATTGTTTCACTGCTTGTCATATGACTTGATGATAAAGCCTTTCCACCGTCAGTTGGTTGCTTTGCTTGTGTGCGTTTCAACCATATCCGTTGTCACGTCGGTTCTTTTTAAACCTGGCATCTTTTTTTTGCTTAACCACCTTGTAAGTAATGTACCATAGCACCTGACGGAAGTCTCCACGTAACCCTGACAGTGATCAGAGTTGATCTTTTCTTCAGAAATGTTTGTTTAGCAATACTGTACTTAAACTCTAGTTAATTAGGAGGGTTGTTTTGTGCAAAGACAGGCCCCGTCCCAGTGAGCATGGTCTTTTAAAAATCCTAGTCATACAATCTGTATGTGGGAGTTGTTACAGCTACCCTGGGAATGCATCTTGCTCCGAAATGGACCGCTGAAACTACCCCTTTAATTCCTGTCTTACTGCTGTGCGGTGCTGCCAGGCAGCTGGGGAAGAATACTGGATGTGGAGGATATATAGAGGGCAAAGCCACTGTCCAAACCAGGATCTGATGAGGATTCTTGTAATTTCCCAGAATCTTCCATGAGAGTGAGCAGTTGGGATTGCACTATAGATGTTTAAAGGATAGAAGTTGTAGTAGAGACGTCTCCGCCTCTAGTCCGAGTTGTGTGTAATGTGTTTATGATTGATAGCAGACTCTTTGTGCAGCCAGGAAAAAGGCTGGGGCTGAACATGCTGTGTCCCTGCTGGTGAGTTATACTGTGTTCCTATGAAAACTTAGCTGGCCTTTCTCTCAGTAATTGCTCTTTCTCTCTCAGGAGCTGAAGGATATCGTGCTGTACTTATGTGACACTTGCACAACACTCTGGGCGTTTCTTGACGTCTTCCCATTGGCTTGCCAGACCTTCCAAAAACATGAATTTTGCTACAGGTACATCTTGGGCTGCAGACAGAGCTTGTCTTGGCGAAGTAAAAATACTGAATGTGCTGCTGTGTCCTGTCCCGCTGCCTTCATCTTAAAAAGAGTAGACAGATTTAATGCAACTACAGAGTGCTAGGTTCACACCGACAGGAATACAGAGACTCCCAGTAAATTAATGAATATAGGGACGTCTAGAGTTTGTTTGTTGTATGTTCACCTTCACCATTATCTAGATCCTAGAGCCAGGCAACAGTGACAGTAAATAGTACCCGCTGTGCTTTGGAAAGGGTGGAAAGGGAGGAGCTTTAAAAGGTTGCAGACAAAAAGAGCTTCCTGCTGTAGGACCCGAAGCAAGGGAAACAGAAAGTCTTGTTGAGTGATAGTCCATCAGGTCTGAAAATAAACGCTTTTCTTTGCTGTTACACCTAAGTTTTATGCTAGAGAACATTATTGAGGTTTGGTAAAAGCTGAGCGCCTGGGAGAGGGTGACAAGCCAGCGCTGTCACAGCTGGGCTGACAGCTCATTCCCTGTCCGACTCTGGATCACGCTGGCGATGAGTCAGGATGGTCTGAAGGACCAGACAGCCGAGTGTGTTCCCACAGAGGCTGCAGGTCCTTGAGTGGCACTTACCCAGCTCGCTCTGGCTGTGTTAAGCCCCCAGATCACCTTGTAGAGTCTTGCCATAACAGCCTTTGTTTAGGACCAACTGAAGTGTTAATTTATTGTCCTTACTTCCCCCGTTTTGTTTGCTCGTTAGTGAGAAGGAACACACGTTTGTGTTTTGCTTTTGTTTCCAATCGTGTTGCAGACCTCTGAAGTCTTACAGCGGCCGGTGGTTTATGGACCACAGGATGAGTTAATGCTGCTCTGGGGCGTGCAGGTTTCTCTCCTCTTTGGATGTTGTCGTCGAGTTGGTTATTGAAGGAAGGGCAGATTGGTGGCTGTTTGGATTGGCAAGCAGCGCTGCTTACTTGCGTGGTTACTCAGAGGAGGAAAGTCTTTTGCTTTTAATTCTACTGGTGAGGTCAGAGATGTGCTAAAATAGTCTTGATCTCTGTGCAGTGGGACAACAGCGACATTTTCATTACTTTTCAATATGGACTAATGACTGGGTCTTTGGAGTGTGGGGAGGGAAAATGATTTACGTGTCATCTTTTTGGAACCTCTGTGAGTCTGAATCGATCTGCTGGCGCTTCTAATTTCTCTCCCTGACTAATCGTATCAACCAGCTTCTGCTACATTTGCCTCAAGGATACTCATTTAACATATTTGGCTCTTAATATGAGACATGGACATAATGTTCCTCATGGAGCCTCTGCTCGTCAGTTCAGCAGGCTTGGCTTTTGCGCACAGTGCTGTAAACCATTAGTTGTAATTTCGAGCTACTGATGAGGCTGTTGCTCTGTGAGGGCGTTTCTCCACATCTCTTGGTGCTCCGGCCCCGAAGGAAAGGGTCTGCGTGGGCTGCCTGGCTCGTAAAATGTGAAACTGCACCAAACTAACTTTCTTTGTTTCCTCCCTGCCCCATCCTACTGAAACACCCTCTTAGGCTTTCTGCACATTGGATACCTTTGTCTAAATGCCCACCTAGAGCAGAGCTGAATAGCAAGACCAGTAAGACTTTATTGGCAATCATATCCTGTTTCATATCCAGTTTTTAGCATACAGCAAGAAAGGGCCATAAGGATATTGGAGTGGGAGGGGGTGTTTCGGGCTGGACTCCAGCATTTCAGCTCTTTGCAGGCTGCAAATTTGTGTTCGGGATGTTTCTCAGTTGGGCAGATTGTTCTTCTGTTCTGTAGCACGATGCTTTTCAAACGCGTTTCTTTGCCTACGTTTTCAAAGACAGCTTGGGGGTTTCCTTAGAGTGCTGCTCTTGTCTAGCGCATACCTGCTTGCTTGTGTTTCAGGGAACAAATAACAAACGGGGTAACACTAATGAGTACTGCTAGTGAGGAGAATTTAATGAAATTAACCATTTGATTTGTCTTTTAGCAAATGATTTTTGAAACCTCGGTTGACGGTTGCTGTTTTGTTCCCCCTTTCTGCAGATTAGCTTCGTTTTATGAATTGGCAATTCCTGAGCTGGAATCTGCAATTAAGAAGAGGCATTATGAGGATAACAGGTGAAAATGTCTGCAAAGGCTTGCATTTTCTTTTCAATAAAAGTCTTCCAGGGCTTAGTTAAAAATTCACTTAATGCTGCTTTACCCACCACTCCAGAGTCTTTCTATCTTTTCTTTTGTACTGCTTCAAAGAACTCGGAAGCTTTTCTAATTCCAAGTTTTCCCGGGCAGTGGGGTGACTAATGATTTCATTCACTGCTGTCTAAGAAGAAACGTGATGGGAGATGCATTTAAATTGTAACGAAGTGTGAAAACACGAATGACATCTGTGTATAGATGGCTCTCATTTTAAGGCGCAGGCTGTGCTGGTACAGTTGAGGTACCACGTGTCTAGCTGTCGGGACAATTGGTGGTTGAGACCAACTTTGTTTAGAGACTGGATTTGCCTTAATGACCATGAAATGGCTCTAATCTCTGGTCCTTGCAGCAAAGAAATGATTCTGCTAATGGAATCCCTCCTCTAGAGGGTTAACTCTGGAGTAGAGGTGTGTTAAAGATTCAGATCTCTTGTGCTGACACCAACAGTGTCTTTTTGCTCTCTCTGAAGTGTTTTTGCGGATTTGTGGAGAAGAATTTCACATTCCAGAAAGAAGATGATCGAAGCTTTTCACGTCCTAATAAACCAAGTCTGTCTGCAGCCCATCTTAGAAAGCAGGTATTGGCACTTGGGCGCTGTGGTACTAGCCAGTTATTCGATTGCTGTTATGGGGGAGATTGTTTCCTCGGTTTCAGATTTACTGGAGAAAATGAACAGATACTGCTGTTTGTGTTGGGGTTGTAGCCAAAGACTTTGGCTAAGATCAGAAGTCTGTTGTCCTGCATGTAGCAGGAATGTTCCCGATGGAGCTATGTGTTCCAGAACTGGTGTGGTGAGCTGTGTTTTGACCCCAAGAGTGGGATCATGCTGTGGTCCATCGAGCTTTCTAACCTCAATTTATGGCTAAGTTGCAAATTCTAATGGTCTGTGTAGAGACCTTGACCGAGACACCATAGTAAAAGCGATGCAGTGTTATAGGTCACTGAAAACAGTCATTTTAAATCTAGATACTAGTGCCTCTGCCTAGTTCTTCCCCCCCCGCCACTACTGTGAAAATTGTTAACTGATAGCTCTGTGAGTAGTCTCACAATGAAGGCAAGTATAACTATCCTTATTTTAAAATAGAGAAATGAAGAGAAGTGAAATGACCCAAAATCCTGCTGTGGACGGGGGACAGAGCCAAGAACCTGGGTCTCGATTGGAAGGCCAGTGCTGCCTTGGGCTGGTCACTCTTTGCCTGTGCTCATTACAGGTTTTGCAGGTGGCTGGTATCTGTGGCTCCTGTTTGGCTTGACTGTTTTCCCTGGTTTGATATTGGTAGAGTTGTCCAAAACGAGGAGGTCTGCTGGTGGAATTTCTTGTGAGAGACTTGGATTTGCTGCCTTGACCAGGATTCTGTCGTCCAGTGTGTCTGTGCTGTAAACCCAATCCTTAAAGGAGCGATAGCAGCCTTGCCTTACCCTTGCTTACCTGAGCAGTGCCTTTTGGTAGCCACCCGAATATTGACAGCGGAAATAAAGAGTGTAACGTGTTCAGATTCCACGGTATTAAGGACTGTGTATACTTCAGAGGTAGTAAAGAACAGCTCCAGAAACTCATTGCCAGTTTGACGAGAGCTGAGGCTCCTGCGAAAACGATACGTCCGGCTTCTGGAGAAGTACCTTTTTTGAACACCGATCTTCTGTAGAGAGCGTTCTGTCCTGCTGTGAGGCTCGAGGCATCAGCAGCAATGGGAGGCTCCGGCATTAGAACAGAAAGGCTGCACTAGGAGTTTGCTTGGCATGTGTTCTCACAGACTTTCTGGGAGGTTCACTGGTATAATCCCAAGACGTATAATAAGAGTGCAATTACAAAAGCGCCACACGCCCTTCTCTGCTTATTGCAAGTCAGAGGCATCAAGCTATGATTTGTAAAGCCTCTCAGAAGCCTTGTAATTCTAACTGCGATACAGCTTTAGATCTGGCTGGCTGATGAAGCCATAAAAGAAACTTGCTTCCATTTGACCCTTTGCTCCTGTGAAAGCCAAAAAGTGGTCGGAAATTTATTTTCAAATGGGATTTTCCTGTGATGTATGAGTGTGACTAGTTTGGCTAGTGAGGCAGAACGTGGAGATTGTGCAATGCGGTAGGCTTGCCACTGAGGTTTTCACTCTGTTGTGCCATTGCTTTCTGTAGCTGTGAGAACATTCAGCCTTTTATTGAGGAATTTCTCCAGATCTTCACTTCGGTGCTTCAGGAAAGGAGGTGAGTCTTGCTGAAAGAGGCCCAAAGGGAGGGTCAGCTTGCCTTCCTCTTCCATTCTTTACAACAGAATTGCCCGAGACATTATTATGAGGCATTACAATGCATCTGGGAGTTAGAAATCATTCTAACTAGTTGGGAGAACTGCTGCGAGAGGATGTCAGACTGCAGTACAGACTTTATTGTAAAGGTGAGGAGGGTGTTGCATGACGCTAGAGAATGTTATTCTTCGCTCTCTTTAATCTAGGCTGTCGAAGTGGAGGGTAGCAATTTAGCCATTAGCTACTCTGACAAGTTAGGCTATTATTACTAATCTGTGCTTTTCAACTGGGGTGACCAGACCAGACAGATATCAAGTGCTAATGCTGAAGATGCAAAGGGAATAAGTGGCAGAACTGGGAGTTCGGTGTCGTCCTCCTGACGATGCTGTCGTTCTGATCATGTTGAAGTCATAAACCATATTTTCTCCGTAATGTGGCGCTGGGTTACAGGTCTCAGCATAGTGAGGAGTGTTGCAGCTGGCTCCGATGGCTCGGGCGGGGAAATGTTGCTGCAGTGTAACGGGGGCAAAATCAAACATGGCAACCTGTGCTGGAATTCAGTATCGGGCGAGAGGTTGTACGTGTTCCTGCCTGAGCGGCGAGGAAGTCAAAGTGGCATAGCGGGGATGGCAGCGTGTGATAGGTTTGCTGGTCGTTTATTCTTGAGCTCGACTGATTAAACTTGCTTCTGCGATTTCAGATTTCTCCGTGACTATGACGAGCTGTTTCCTGTTGAGGATGATGTCAGTCTGCTTCAGCAGGCGTCCTCCACGCTGTATCCTTTGCTGTCACCTTCGGGTTTTGCAGACCGGGCTGCTCTTAGATTCCTTCACGCCAGTGGCATTTCCAGTGTTGCTGCCTCTGGTTAAGCTGTGCGACGGAGTGAGGGAAAGGTTTTTTTTCTCTTAAAAAGAGCAAGGGGAGAATGTAAACATAGGCACAGGCTTGGGAGTCACTGATAGTTGCGTAGGTCTGAGTATGTGCATCTAGAAATGTCCTCAATGCTGGCCTATTAGAGATGAGACCAGGACAGCCTATATCCTCCAAGCAGTGGAAAGCGCGTGGGAAGGGGTAGACAGGAAAAAAGCCCAAGTCGTTAAAGATCCAACACCACCAGCAACATCTAATGGAGCGTCAGCCGTCGTGGAGAGCCCTGCTGAGGACGTGGAAGAGCTCGGGGCCGCATACGCGTCGGAGGATGAGGTGAGTGGAGCTGTGCGGGCAGGGCTGGCCTCTGCTCTTTCTGTCCTTCCTTCATTTGTCTGCGAAGAGAGGATTGGTTTGCTCCGTTTTGGAGATCACATGAGATTTACTCTCCTTTCTTAACCTTTGCTAGATTTCAGTGCAGCCTCACGTGCCATGTGAAATGAGAAACAAAACTACACCTGAATCCCAGCTTTATCTTGGAGCAAATTGCTGTTGGCTTGGCTTTCCGGCTGTGGTGGTTAATTGAAGTACTGTGCGTCATCACTGTAGTTCGTGGGCATGGTTTTTAAACGCACAGCTCACATGTTATTTGAGGAAGGGGTTCTCCAGAGTATCCTTGCTGATTCGGAGATAGACAAAAGTGGTCTTGTGCCCCCAGCCTGGGTCATGGACCTTGTGTAGTATAAACAACGTAACTGATTGCTCTTCTTTGACTTCTTTGTGTTTAAATTCTGATAACCCAGACTGCTCCTTTCCCTTTCTTAATGTGCATACCTGCCTTCCCTCAGCTGCTGGCTCTTTCCGGTAATGCCCCCCGTTCTGTTCGGTACCTGCAGTGCGCCGGAGCAGCTGCTGCGCCCATTGCCAAGGTGTCAGGGGTGGAGCTGGACTCTCTGATCTCTCAAGTGAAAGACCTGCTGCCAGACCTTGGGGAGGGCTTCATCCTGGCCTGCCTGGAAGAGTACAGCTACAACACGGAGCAAGTGATCAACAACATTCTAGAAGATAAACTGGTGCCGTACTTGGATAAGCTGGACCGTACAATGCAAAGGTGCGGGACAACTTCTGGCACAGCTTCCATGCCTTCTGTTTTTTCCTTTGTGGGTTATCATTTAACATCATTCTTACTGAAGGTTAGACAACTTGTAGAGCTCTAAGAAGTTGGCTGTGCGTTTTCTCGGGGTAGATTATCTGCAGTGAGAGCTTCTCGTTGCCATCTGCCCTCGTTGCGTCCCTGCGGAGGCCTGGAACATTCACTGTTCAGCGTTTCAGTAGAGCAGGTGCTGGGCTGTGTTTTGTGATGGGGGGGAACAAAAATACTTGTACATCAAACACTCAAATAAGAACCATTAAAATCCCATCACGGGGATACGGGCTTAGCCCGGGCTGGGCAACAGAACGTGTTGCCTTCACAAGTTATTTTGCTGCAGAGAACAGGGTCGTAGGTGTTAAAATCCCAGCTGTCCTGCAGCAAAGGGCATCTTCAAAGGAACTAATTCAGCTCCAATTCAACCTGCAGAGTCAAATACGGTATTTGAAAGGGGATTTTCTGTTTTGCGATTGAAGATAAACCAGAGAAGAGTCTGGAAATGCCAATTTAGACCCATTTTTATCTACCCTTTGACAAACTTGCCAGCCTTTTGCTTGCTTCTCCAGGTTGTGCATGGGATGTAGGGTTTCTGGCTGGCGGTGGAACTGAGTTGTTTTCGTTTGCCTGCAGCTGCTAGCATGTGTTTGTGCTGCAACAGCAGTTTCTGACTGGGTGTCAGGATGTGAATGTGCTGTTTGTTCACATTTCATGGAGGAACGGGCAGACTGTCTCATTGTTGCATTAAAAAAGGAAAGCATCTTTATCAGAAAAATGATGTGGGGGAAAAAAAAAAATCTTAGTTTTGCAACAATCTTCATGCTCTCACAGTCGGATCTGCTGACTTCGGCACAAGCGACGTGGGGTGGGCTTTCGGAAGGGTTGGGGTTTTTTCTGCAAAGCCAGCAGTTACAGAAGATAGGGCTGGATTTTTATTCCCTGCCTCTTGCATCTTCAAACAGAACCGTCAGTTCAATAGCAAATGTAGAATTTTGATCACTGCCGATTTTAGAAGTGAGCACAGCAGCGTTTTCAGATGCCCAGCTGAGCTAACAGCACCAACAAAATGGATGTAAAAATAATGGTCTTTTGACTTAAAAGTTGAACAAATGTAAACCCGCAACCCTGAGAAAGAATTAAGAAGGAACCATAGGGAGATAAATATCCTGAAATCAAGAGCAGCAAATTATTGGATTTTTTTCCAGCATGTAATTCATCATACTTAGTGTTTGGCTTTACTGAGTCACTGCTTTGAGACCAGGCAGGCTGGATGTTCCATGCTGCTGTACAGTTTTACTTAAATGAACGGAAGAATTTTCTTTTGGGTTTTTGTAAGTTGCTTTAGCTTCCCCGCAAAGAGAAGCTTCGAAAATTCTGCCTTTTATCGCAGACCAATGCCGCGTAGTGATTGTGCACGTACTGCAGTGTGACATGAAGGAACAGCAGCCTGTGACCCACTCAGCCAGCGCCACGAAGAGGAGCGTGGTGTGCTGCGGGTGACGCTGAGACTGACAAAGACTAAAGCAAGGTCTCGGGAAGGAGAGGACTTGGTCTTCCTCAGCTCACCTTTGTTTTTATTCTCTCGGTCTTTTTTTTTTTTTTTCTTTTTTCACAGACAGCTCAAGCCAGACCCTACTCCTCTAGTCACTTCTCGCCATAATGTTTTCCAGAATGATGAGTTTGATGTTTTCAGTAGGGATTCGGTGGATGTTTCTCGGATACAAAAAGGCAAGCGGTGAGTATCGTGCGCCCTTAATTAACCCTGTCTGTCAGGAGGAATAAATACCTGTGAACCTGTAAATTTATTTCTCCTACAAACCTCCTGCAGGAATTTGTTGGCAGAGGGTAAGGCGTATCAAAAACGTTTCCCTTCTATTTCTCTGGGAAAGTAAAATGAAGTATTGTTAGGGGGTTGGTTTCAGTTAGCGTTTTTCCTGATTGGTTTTCCTCTGTATGCTGCTAGAGTTCGCCCTGCCAAGCTCGTTTGTAGTGTCGGGCTCTTGCTTCTTGGTCTTAGTGTTAAACCTGTACTGAGCGACAAACCTTGAAAAGCAACCACCTCTGCGAGCCTGGGATTGTGACTCCGAACTGAGAATGGTTTGGTTTAGATCCAAGCGAAGCTTCAATATCCATCTACTGCAAAATCCGATAGCGCTCAGTGGCTTAGACTACCTTTGTTGTTCCTGCTGCTGTAAGCGTCCTGCGGAAGGGCATTCCCTTTGCTTTCCGCCTAGTTTGGCGTGTTGTGCTGTGCCACGCTCCATGCAGATTTCGGTTAGGGCATGGTCCTGCTGGCTCCCATTGATGTCAGCGGTACCTCCGCGTATGGTTGATTCGTTTCAGATTCTTTTTATACGCTTTCTTTAACGAGCCAAGTCTGATCTTTATGTCGGTATGTGTTTCCACAGAACGTAAATAAAAGTCTGGCTGGAGATGGAGCTGCATGAGAGCCTGGGACTTCTTGGTTAAGGTTTTGGTTGCAAAGCTGCATCAGCTCTCAGGACAAAACCGCTTTTGTCCCAAAGTCCAGTGGAACAACTCTCCAGCAGCAGTGCTATAGTGCTTGTATTGCCTCAGCTAGGCAAGAAAATCTTTTCTTTTCTCTCTGGCCAAGGCAATGACTTTCTGAAGTGTCCATAGCAAAGAAATCACAGGCGCAATCTCTCTCCTTCCTCCTCATTATGTTGCCTTGCTCAGAGTGCAGGCAGGCACCTTGTCAGCAGGAGCCTTGTGCACAGGGAAAGTTATCGCTCGGTTATCTCCCACCTCCCCAGCGTTTCGCATGTGTGGGTGGCTGCCGCAGTGGCCGGCCGAGGCCAGAGAGCAGTGCAGCCAGTGTATGGAATAACGCTGCCGGCAGCTCCCTCTGCAGATCACTCCAAGAGCTTTGGAAGTTGTCAGTCATCCCTGAGCTGGGTTTTGGGACCCTGCTCCCATGGCTTTGCCCCCCGGCTGCTGCCAGGGAGGCCGTGTCGTCGTCTTCTGCCAGGGAGAGCTGTCATTTCTTCTGCTGCACTGTTACGTGGCCTCTTGGGATTATCCTCTTACTGCTGCTGTTCCTGGTGGCTCTTGGCCTCCCTCGGGCTATGTCTTCATTTCCAAACAGTTGTTCTTACACTGAGAACGCTCTCTCTGCAGGACTCCAGACATGTTACTTATGTTTTGAGTGGATTTTAAAACCTGGAGGTAACTAGCTGGGACCAGCAATGCTGATCCCTACGCCCAAAGTTGACCGTATCTAACTGAGTCAAAGGATAAGCTATAGTACCTTGCTCTCTAGGACTGAACATTCAGAACTCCATAAATATGAAGAGTGCGTCCTGGCAGCACTAAAAGTGCAACTTACTCCGTAGAGCTTGTTCCACAAGTAAGAAACCTGAGGCTTTACCCAAGCATTCCCCTAGCCTAGTTTGGCATCTGCTCTGGATTCGAATTCTATCAATGTTTTTTCTTGTTTTCTCCTTTTTAAAATCTTTTGCTCACCAAATACTGCTTGTGTTTAGAGTGGTGTTGCTGCCTAAGCGTGATGTCGCGGTAGCGCTTCAAGAGACGGATCAGGTTGGGTCCCATCGCACCAGCTGCCGTGCGGGTAAGCGTTGAACAGTGTGGGGCAGGGACTGTTAAGGTGCAGGAGAAAGCCACACCGGGATGAGGAGGGAAACAAGCATGAGGAAATGACCATCCTAGTGTATACGTGATTCTTTGCGGATCCTGAAAAGCGATCTCGCCTGTCTCTGCCTGTCCAGCCGTAATTGCTAGCTGGATCTGTCTCTTGAAGTCAGAGCACGTCCTGAACACCATGGGACTAGAGGAGTTATCCCACTGTTTTTCCTGGAATTGGTGCCCGAAACATTTCATTGTGGCTCTTCTGCAGTCATCGGACCAGCTCAACAGGAAACAATTATCAAATACTTAGTTCAGTCTCATGCTGAATACCAACAGAAGATGTTATCCCAGCCTAGGTATGTGCGAACTAACCACATGCTTTGTAGGGCATTTTGCAGCTAAATGCAGGCGTGTAACAGCGTGAGTCACGTTAGAGAGGGGAACCACAGCCATCTGCAATGTTACTTTGCTTTGGGATTCTTAATAAAAATCAGGCTGCTTAGATCACTTCCCCGCTGCTTGCTAGTATGTCACATAAGTCTATCCGTTCTTGAGTCACCGACAGTCTGCCTCGGACGGGTGCTTTCTCTGATAATACCCAGATGCCAAACAGATCGCTGGTAGGTGTGACTTTCTAGGCTGTGAGGGCTGCAAGTTGTCCTGTGAGTACTTGACAGTGGAATCCCTTGTTGCTTTGTTGTAAGCTGGCAAAGACTCGGCTGGGCTGAAAAATGGGACTTCAAGGAGTTTACGCTTGTGCAGCTTGAAACACAGCATCACAGCGGTGGCTTTTTAATGCCTCTGTCAAAATTCTATTTCTTGGTCTTCCCTTCTTTAAAATGACTATCATTTACTTGCCTTTTAATTTTTTTTTCTTAAATTGTATATGCAGTGCTTTGAGATAGGTTGGATCAGAATCACTAGTCTACTCTGGTTTGTTCTTTGCATTCTTCGTTGTGTTTATCCTAATCTTTACTTGCTGCACTGGTCATTTTTGGGCTCTTCCCACCTACATTCGTATTTTGCATCTCACGTTTGTAAGTGGAGGTTCTTGACTGTAGGAACACACGTGTCCGGGCAGCAGTTACTCTACTGCAGCCCTGGTCCATGATTTGCAGCCGTGCGTGCTACCGCAGTGAGACGATACTGCAGCAGGGTGTTAGAGGGCACTCTGGGCCTTGCAGAGCCGCCTCCGAGACTGGAGTCTCAGCCCCAACAGCTTGCCATTCAAGATTCACTGGGCTTCTGGTGTTATTTGGGTCTTGGCCAAATTTTGTCTTGGCTATAATTGCATTTGGCCTCCTGTAAAAGCTTCCTTTCTGTCTCAAATGACAGTGGCGGTCTCCAATTCCTTGTTCTTATCTGCTGCGTGATCTTGCTGGGCTTCTGTTTAAAAATGACTTTGTTCCAAGCTGAGTGGCTGTTTTTAGTAGCCAGACAAACAGCCCTGTTATAAATCGGAGGGGAAATAGCTTTAGTAGTGCTTGTGGAGTTTGAGATGAGACTTCTGTTGCTTCAGCTTCCCCTTACTAACAGGAAAAAAAAAAAAAGTAACTTGTAGAGAAGGTCTTCACGCTGCCTTTCTGTGTCTGCCTCTCCGTTTCCATGCTGTGGAGTGCAGGAGGGAGAAGGACACGACCAGGAGTTTGCTGAACGACAAGCGCCTGGTTGCTGAGCAGAAGGAGCGCTACAGCCAGTACAGCGTGATTGTGGAGGAGGTTCCTGTGCAGCCGGGAGAAGCTCAGCTCTACAAGGAGGACTATGAGGACGAGTACGATGACACTTACGATGGAAACCAAGTGGGGGCAAATGACGCTGACTCGGACGACGAGCTGATCAGTAGGAGGTAGGTGCTGGGGCTTCAGTGAATGGGAGGCTGATGGGAATCGCCACCTGGAGTTGGCTGGCTGGCACAGAGCTGTTCAACGCTGGGGTTTGGGCTCTGTTTCTCAACGAGGACGTGCGTGCTTCAAACCACCCCTTTTTCTGCTGCGGCTGCTTTCTCCGTAACATGCCAGGAGGGAGATCTGGGTCTCCCTTCTCCCGTTGGTAGGGACTGCCGCCGTGGCGTGCGCCCAGGACCTTCTGGGGCTTCCGCTTTCTGTGTCTGCGGGACTCAGCCATCGCCTCAACTCGTCAACAAATCTAAGAGGGGGATTTGCCGCTGCGTTGAAACTGGCACTCGGCGGTGCTTCTGCTTACAGAGAACTATCCTGCAGCGGGGGAGAATGGGCTGTCTTGGATAGTTGGGATTGAGTGTAGCTGGGCAATGTAAAATGACTGGTTAGCAAAGGAAAACTTCAAAATTTGGAAAATTGTACAACCGGAATTCTTCTCCGTGCCAGTCCCCTCCTGAGCCACTGCCACCTGGAATTCAGTCCTTGATGGAGAGCACAGCACTCTCCACAATGACTGACGATTAGCTTCTAAGAAGCAAAGGGTTAGTTTGGGGTGGAGGCCGTAGAATATTTATTTTAGAAATAAGAGCTAGAGACAGAAAAAGTGTTTTAAAAGCTGCCTTAACACTTCTGAAAGTGGCCTTTTCAATTCTGATATCTTATGAAGGTGTCGCCGTTTCTAACCTCAAACCAAAATGCATCTTTGGCATTCATTTGTCTGTTTCTTTTTTTTTTCTTTTTTTTTTTTTTTTTTTTTTTACCTCCTAAAGTGTGGTGAGGCTTCAACTTAAATCCTTTTTGTGGTTTGCCTGTAACAGTGTGGCACTGGGATCTTTTTCTCCTATTTCAGGTGCTCAGCGCTCGCTGCTCCTGGAGAGGCAGCAGGAACAATTAGCGGAGGTTACTGCCGAAAACTAGATCTATAGGTTTGAAGTAACAAAGGCTTTTCTGGTTTTACATTTATTTCTTTGGCAGTGGAACGGTGGATCTGAATTCCAGTAGAATTTAAGCATACGCATACGTGTATATATATTAAAGAAGAGCTATAGGCACGTGGTAAATTCCGCCTCTGCCCCCCAGGCCCTTTGCCGCTCTGCGTGTTTGGGGTGATTCATAAAGCCTGATGGATTCCTCCAGGTATTTCCCCCAGTAGGAAACTGGGGCACAGCAATGAAACTGGGGCTCCGTGGGTAGCCACTGACCAGTCATAGTGGTTTTAGAGGATGGCACTTTCTGAGCGTTAATGTTTCTGTCTGAGTTTGAGCGTGAGGTTTAGGGGTTTGTCTTTGTACCATAGATGCTCCCTGACGGGCGAGCTAAAGCCCAGCAAAGCGTCCTCCTTACTGATGCCTTGTGGCTGTGCCCGGATCCCCTTCTCCCAGAGGAACCAGTCGTTTCCTTGGAGAAATTCCTTGTGAGGTTTCAGGTTTTTCCTGACTTGTTCCTTTTTTTTTTTTTTTTTTTTTTACCTATTATTATTTTCAGTAACAACTTCATAGCGAACATTCCCTGTTGAAGAACATCTGTGTTCGTTAATTGCCCATGGCAAATGTGTCATTACCTACTGGGTCTCTTTCTTATTATCTTATTACTTTTTTTCATTTCAGGAAAAAAAGCCAAGTCCCTGAAATGTGTAGATTCTCCTTTTTTAAAGACATGATGCAAAACGAAAGGGAAACGCTTGTTCAGTGGAATGCTTGTGGCTGTAGTTTCTTCATTGCTGACTGTGTCTTAATTCTCAGGCCGTTCACAATTCCTCAAGTCTTGAGACCTAAAGGACAGGAGGAAGGACAGGAGGAGGAGGAAGAGGATGACGAGGAGGAGGAGGAGGAAGCCGAGAAGGAAAGAACAAAGGTGATATTTAGTTTGTGGTTGGAGTTGCATTAAGATTTACCATATGTCTTACCTGCTTCACCTGCAGAGTGATGTGGAGCAGATTTCCTCTTTCGGAGAGTGAATCTTTTAACAGTAGCCCGGAGACCGGGCTGCTTTTCAGGGTGGCTACTTCTGTGGTCTGCTGGACTGTGAAATGTCCCCTGAGTACAGCTATCACTGCTTCCTAGGCTGACCGCTCGGCAGCAATGACACTTACTCCGTGGAGAGGTTTAATCTCCTTTATTCCATAGGCAGGCGATGCCAGCAGAACACTTTGAGGGTCACTAATGCTCCGTTGTCATGGATATACTGGAAATAGTGACGTTGATGGTGTTGCTGGCAGAGGTAGGATGTGGGAAGAAGTATCAGTCAGGTTTTCTGCCAGGTTTTGTGTTTAGAGTCACTGACACCAATCCTGCTGGCTCAGCCAGAGAGATAATGAACAACGAATTGACTCCGTTCCGCGGTCCAACAGAATCACCTCCTGCTCTAGCCTTTTGCACGACGCCGATGAGTTCACTCACCTCTTTCCTTCCTTTTCACGGCAGGACCATTTTGTGCAGGACCCAGCTGTGCTGCGGGAGAGAGCTGAGGCCAGGCGGCTGGCTTACCTTGCGAGGAAGGGGTAAGTGAGCGTCTCCCTCTGCGGGGTGAAACCGCGGCTCTGCAGTTAGCAGGTGTTTTGCTGCTGACCGGAACTGTTGAGGGGATATACCTGTTCCTTACCATTCCTGTACCTCAGGGTCACTACCACGGGGGCGTTCGCCTCCTTGCCCAACTTTTACTTCAGTGCTGGTTGTTCTGTCCCATCAAATGGGTAGGCACAACCCTTTATCATAAGCGGCAGAACCCTGTGCAAGATAGGATCTTGGAGAGCACAGCTTCCCAGAGCTTGAACAGCTCCCGCGGGGATTTCAGGAAGGTTTAATAGCTGGCTTTAGCTGACAGACTCTGCATGTAGAAGGACGCGGTCATTGTGTGGCTAACACTGATCCCCAGCTACTGCAGAAGCCCTGCAGAGCTGGGGTGAGCCGAGGCTCGAGGCCTGACGGCTGAACTCCGCACACCCAGTTGTTTCTTGGGATCGGTGTATTTTGTCCCCTAGGTGTGCGGTGTGCTTGTTGTGATGTCCTTTTTCTGTCTGCTCCAGGCACAAGCACGACAGCTCTGCTGTTGTTGGGAATGTGAAGGGCCACGGGCAGAACCGGGAAACAGTGCAGGAACGAAGGAAGAAGGAAGCAAACAAAAGCACGAGAGCTAACCATAACCGACGAGTCATGGCTGACAGAAAGCGGAATAAAGGCATGATTCCTTCCTGAAAGACTCTTAGCGCCGGTGTTGCATCATCCCCAGTCCTCTGCTTGGGAGGAGGCAGCTGTGCTCCGTTCCCTCGGCGTTCCCTCTGCTCAGGGGACTGGATGTCGTGGTTCAATACCTGGCACTTCAGCTCGCGCGGAGTCGCACGCCCTGCGAGAGGGCTGCCCGTTGAAGGACAGGAGCTGCCCTCCCTGCAGACCCTGACTGCTCTCCAGTTCATAGAGCCGTGTGCGTGACAGCTCCGCGATGCGTCGGACAGGCTGCACCAGCCCCTCGTTTCCTCTTGTACTATTTGTAATTCTGAGAATTTTATTTTCATACCGGCTCCTTGTGCCCTCTCCGCAACTCAGGCGGGCTTCCAGGCTGCGCAGCGGGCAGCGCTGAGAGCAAGGCTTCCCTGGAACAGCCCTCGCGGCTTTCTGCTCCGCTGAAATGCCTTATCCCGAAGTACAACTTAAGGTTGATAGGGAAACGCTCAGGCTATTCCCATTGCCGATGGACACAGAGGAGTTCAGGTGAATAAGATCTTACCATAAATTTCTATCCCTTGAGTGAGGCGTGTGAAAAAAGAACGTGCAAATAAATGAGTTAAACCTTTTAGTTGGTGTTTTAGGCTCTTACGAATCGTATTGATTTTTAACTTGGAGCAACCTCAACGAGCCTTTTAATGTGCTGTTATCTGCAGGCAGTGAAATTCACTTGCTGCTTTGTGTCGGTTTAGTGTAATGAGATCTAGCCACAGCCACGGAGACTGAAGGTACTTGAAAATCGGGATGGAGGCGTCCTTAGCAAGATGACAGTAGTAGGGAAACGGGAGCTGAAGGCAGCAGGGTCGGAGTCTCCCTGGGGAGCTGCCTCCTCAATAACCACTTGTCACCCTCTGTGAAGCAGAACTGCCCTGATCATCGTGTTTGCTGTTGGGAAGGCTGGGAGCTAATAGTAAACAGCAGTTTGTCGCGGCTGAAAGGATTTCTCCTGAGGGCTGCCTTTCCTTACAGAGGCAGGGAGACACAGGAATTACCGAGTTTACTGTGTAACCTGTTTGTAAGGTGCTCGAATGCCATGGCAATGGCTGCTACGCTGTGCCTAGGTGAGCCTGGAGCATCTGCCAGCAGCTGGTGATCAAACTGTTCCAGTTGCTGTTGTCGCAGAGCATTAGCACGTTTTTGGAGTGCTGTCTTCATCACGGAGACGAACTTTCAGGTTAACAATTAGGCTTTGCTTGGTTAATCAGCTCCGAGTGCTGTCTCCCCACCACCACACTGTGGTGTTTTCTAGCGCTGCTGTACGAAGCAGAGCAGGCGGAGGTGCCTGGGGTTCTCCTCTGGGTGCTGGGTACGTTAGCGGTGGGTTGTGTGGTGTCCAAGCTGCCCTTCCGGGGTGCAGCCGGCGCTGCTTCCCCACTCGTGAGTGCTGCAGAAGGCGCACTTTTGGTAACGAGCTCTGGCAGCACGTAGGGTGCTGCCTAGATTTACGCAGAGGCCGGGACTGCGGGGCTGCGCGGTCAGTGCTGCTGCCACACGCTCTTGTGCCGGGGCGGTTCTCAGAAAGGGTAGAAAGGGCTGCCAGCGTTAGGCCAATGCAGTGAAGTCCCGAGTGCTCTGAGGTCAAGACTTTTCTTTGCGTATCGGTGCTGCCCAAACCCCGTCGTGACAAGGCGTAGGAGAAAGGGAATTGCGTTTACCAGCTTCCCCAAATCCACCATCGAGGGAAATCACCTGCGAGGATAACTAACTCTCTGCTCTCCTATAGCTCCTGTTCTCTGGGCTAATAGCTTCCTTTATTCTCTGCCAGTCCGCTACAATGCTGTCTCCCCCCGTCCTAATACTGTATTCGTCTTTAGTTCTTGCTTCTAAGAAGCTGCAAATCTCTATCACCTGCTCAGCATAGCGTGAAGCTCTGGGCACTGCAGACAGAGCTGGTAGTAAAGCAGGCAGTCTGACGCCACGAGATTATCCCGAGAAAGCTTAAACCGCTCCCCTTAAGCATCTCTATAAAAGCACAGCCGGGACTGTGAAGCCTGTAGTTGTGTTTTGCTCAAAAAAAAAAAACAAAACACAAGCACAATGTTTTTTTTTTTAAAGTCCTCTCTGTTCTTTGAGTGGATGTTTTACTCCTGACACCTATTTGCAAACCCATTAGAGCTTCTTTCATTAGCGCTGGCTCTAATTTGCTCTGCCTCATCCATTGCTTAAAATTCTTCCTTATTAGTGAAAAATATAGTGAGGAGGGAGAGATGTGACCTCTGGGCTGGTATAGTGGGAAGAGCGGGAGTCACTCAGCCAGATCTTCCTACAGCCACCTCAGAGCCCGGAGTAATTAACTGTGAAGCTGCTGAGAAGAGAATCGCTCCTTCCCCTGCACCAGGCAGCTGCTGGAGCAGATGCAGGAGCCGCACGCCTGAGGGCTCCTTGCCACGCTCAGCGACTCCTCTCCCTTCTCAGCAGCTCCCCGTTGATCAGACAGGATGGAGGAGGCTCGGAGCATTCTGCCCTCAAGCCGCTTGAAGAGCCAGAAGGCACAGAAGTAGCTAGGAAAGAGATCGACATCCCTTTTCTGTAGGTTTTGGACGAGCTAAAAGCTACACGCCGTCCCCATTTCCAGCCCGGCAGAGCGACGGGCACACACCAGCGCTCCCCTGCAGGAGCTGAGGCTCAAAGGGCCCGGGGGCGAGGCAGATTCCTCTCTGGTTAAGGCAAGGTGGCTTCTGCTGCCGCTCTGAAAGAATGACAGGCCCAGAACCAGCAGTAAGTGATTTTAAGTCACTTTTCTTTCAACAAGACTAGAAGAAAGCTCCTTAACCCTTACCCCTCTCAAAGCTCTCATCAGGCAGAAGCCAAGGGTACTGCCAGCAAACTACACCTGTATAAACGCTTTCAAGTCTTTCAAACCATTTTTAGGGCATTATGATTTCTTACAGTGTCTTGGAACTAAGGCATAAGGCCATATTTAAGCATTCTCCTAGATAAGGAGAAGTCAGAAGCAGGCCAAAGGATCAGTCAGGTGAACACACAGGCATGAGACACGGACCAAGCTATTTTTTTTATTTTAACACAGTAAGTTTGAGTACAGCAGCAGAACTCGTTGAGTCCATCTTGGTTTACATCATATCAGTAGGTGGCTGATATAATCTGGCTCGGAGTTGTTCAATCAGGAATCCATTTCCATTTCGATACAACCATTTTCAGGAGGCCAAATCCTCTGCAGTGCCTTTTGCCACCCCAGGCTGGATCCTGCTGCTGAGCATTTCAATCATCACTTCTCTCATACTTGTGCTTGATGTGTTTCCACAGTTTCTGTATGCAAAACAAATTAAAAAAAACCCAAAAACATAAACAGTAATCTTAGCCAGCTTTTCAGCGGTCCTGGGATAAAGTTTCACTTTCAAACGCAAGTTATCATGAAACTAATCCATAACAGGCAACAGCACGAGGGGAAAGAAGATTTTGTAAGAAACCTCCTCCACAAGTCCCACCGGGGTACACAACAGCGTGGGTACTGTCAGCCTGCGCTTCCCTGCCACGCGGGGCACACCCTGCTCCACAACAGCCACGGACGCACATGAAGGTTTCGGGAGGAGAGGCCACACGGCGGCCGAGAGCCACCAGCCCACCCTCATCCTGCCCTGGAGGAGGCGTCAGATAGCACCCTGTACTTGGGCCCACGGCTTTTGGACCAGACAATTAAAAAAAAAAGGAGTTGAGTCCAAAGCTGAAGCTCAGATCCGATTTCATGTCAGCTTTTAACAAATGATTGTTGCTAAAAAGGAGGAAACAAGGACCCTGGTCCTGCTCTTTGTTGTATTTCCTCAGCTCACCCAACCCCCGGTGAGTTACTTCAGGGTGGTGAAGGTGTCGCTTTGTGTGGTATCAGTCTGCAGCTGGTTTCGTGACCTGGTTTAGGAGACCAAAGAGCAGACACCATGCCGTCAGGGAAGGCACAGGGCAGCTCCTTCCAACATCAGAGCCATTCAGATGACCTGGCCATCCTGGGAAACCGCACCATTGGTGCTCTGAGAGACCCGAGGCACACCAGTGCTGCAGGACAGGGAAAAGGACTGCTGTGCTGCAGATGGGAATGTGCAACACGCTACGTTTTTTTGTACTTGGTGCAAGATGGAAATTACAGTACCTCCTGCCTTTGCTTAGGGCACGCCCTGCATCAACTCACCCTGTCCAGGGAACCGTTATATGTCCTGTCCATGTCATCAGTATCCAGGCAGTTATTATCCCCCCCAGCTCTATCTTGAAATATAAGGGTGATTTGACCCATCTCATCTAACGTTCACACCCGGGACAGCGGACTCTGCTGTCCTGTACAGCGCTGCAGGTTCACCAGCCGTTCTCCCTCCCTCTGCTAAGGGCAGGTTGTGAAAGGCGGAGGGCTGCAGACCTAGGGAGTGCAAAGCAAGCTCAACCCATTTTAACCTTCCTGCATCTCCTTGTCTTCCACACCTGCTCCACAGCCGGAGAAGCCCGAGCACAGACTGAAGCCCTGCCTGCCAAGCACCACCACACCACCAAAGCCTCCACAGACACAGAATCACAGAATGGCAGAAGTGGGAAGGGACCTCTGGAGCCACCCAGTCCAACCCCCTACCAGAGCAGGGTCACCTAGAGCTGGCTGCCCAGACAGGGCAGCTGCCGCAGGGCAGCGCTGAACTGCGCCCCTGCCGCCACCCTGTCCCTCGGGGCCTCCTCGGGGCAACCAAGGTCGCAACGCAGCCAGGGGACCGCCAGCCGCGGGCCCGGTGAAGGCGGGGACAGCTCCGGGCCGGGCCCGGGCCGGGCCTAGCCTGACCTTCAGGGCCCAGGCCTGCGCCAGGGCGGCCCGGCGGCGGGTCGCCGCCCATCCTTACCCCCTCGTTGAGATGCTCGAAGATGGCGTCAGCGCCCTGGTCGAAGGCGCGCTCGAAGAGGACGGCGCCCAGGACGATGGTGAGGGCGAAGGTGGAGGTGCGGCGGAAGAGCGCGCTGTACGCCTGCCGCAGCAGCGCCATCTTGCCCGCCCGGCTCTGCGCCTGCGCCGCGGGGGGTGCTGGGAGATGGAGGCGCCGCCCGCCGCTGGGCATGCTGGGGGATGTAGGCCCCGGGGGCGGCGCGGCCTAGGCCCCGGGCCCGGCGGGAGGTGAGTGCGGGCTGGCGGGAGCGTCGGGCTCGCAGGAGCCCCCCTCAACCCCTCCATAACCCTCCCAAGGCTCCCCCAGGGACCCCCAAACCCTCCCCCCCCCAGATCCCCACATTGCCCCATTGCCGGAGGAGGCAGCCTGAGGGCCTTGGCCCGTAGTGTCGCCCACCCCGCCTCCCCTTGCCCTCCTTCCCTTCAGCGGTAGCCGCTGGGCAAGGCCGGTGGTTGTTTTCCGCTTTCTTTGAGGTGAAACCAGCTGGGGAAGCGCAGGCCGGCGGGCTGAAGCCGGCAAGATCAGGCCGGGTGGGTGAGCCCCTCCCAGGCTGCGAGGTGGGCCCGGCACCGGCTGTGGGGCCTTGCTGGGGGGTAGAGGACGCCCCCTGCCAGAGGTGAGAAGGGGCGGTTGCATTCATGTCCCCTTCTGCCCACCCCCTGGGGATGCTGGGGGTTTCCATGCTGTGTGGGCCAGCCGTGGAGGGTGCGAGCGTCGTCAGCGTGGTCCGAGCAGGAGATGGACATCGTGGCTGCCAACAGCCGCAGCCGCTCAGGCGGCCGTTCCAGAGGCCTCGGGAAGAGGTGACAGGGCCCCACGAGGCGAAACTGGTGTGGACAAGTTCCCGTTCCTGCTTGCCATCTTCTCTTTCGCGTTGTCTTTCTGCTTAATCTCATCGAGGGTAAAGGGACCCCAGGATGGGTCAAGCGACGGTGGGAAAGAGAGGTGGATTTGGGTTTGGAAAGGGAGGGCAGGCAAGGGGGCTGGGGGAATCGTAACACTGAAGTCGTTCCTCGGCGGGGTTCTTGTTAAACAAGTATCTACATTAAATTTCAGAACAGATCCTCAAGTGACGCTCGCTCCGTAGTTTCATTTGTCTCAGTCGCTCAGGAGGAGCGCACTGTCTGGCTGCATAGTCATTTATTTTAATTTATTTATGTTTGGTTCCCTGCATGCAGCTCCTGTGGAGATCTGTGGGATTTCTGGGGTAGGGCAAAGCCCCTGTTTGTGCTGGAAGCCCGTACAGAGGCTGGAAGGTGCCTCATGTATTCCCGTGCATCGTGTTATCCCTTAGGCCGGCGCTTGGGAAAGCTCCATTATTATTTTTCAAAGTTAACAGCTAGGGATTGTCTTGAAGATGGTCCTCATTCTCTACTCTCCCCAGTGGCCTGTAAACTGCTGCCACTGGGATGGGTTTGTGTAACGGTCAGGTCAGTGTTAATCCCAAATTGAGTTCCGGATTTACGCTGGGCATAATGGAAGTCAGAATCCGTCCCTCTGTCATTGAGAAGGTGCTGGCAGACTCTGCTGGCATTTTGCATGTTCCCGTAGAGATATCAGCACATTTAAATTGGCGGCTGAATATCATAAACTTGACACTTGGATTTAATTAACTTCTCATCTTCTTGGGTACCCAAAGTGGCCAAAACGGCCCCGAGCCTGGGCTATAAGAAAGCAGGAAATTGAGGTCAAGGCCCAGCAGCAACTGTCAGGGTTCCACATGGAGAAAAGCAGTTACACCCAGACGAAAACAAGTCTGGCGTATGCCCGTTTCTGGGTCACCTTCTTCCCTCCGTCCACATCTCGGGGAAGAAGAACCCCCAGGGAGTCCTAAATCTGTAGCTAGCAGAGCACAATGTGGAGTGTTTTGGCAGCAATTTGAGCAGGGAAAATGTAGGATGGTGCACATGAGATCTTGCCTGGAGTTTTACCAAGCACCTCAGCTAGATGAGTGAAACACCTGCTCGGTGTTTTAGAACACGCTATTTCTTATAAAACATTGCTCCAAGAGGCTTACAGCGGAGGATTTTTTTGTTAATACTTCTAAGCATCGAGATACAAGACAAAGCCCTGGGTTTTTTTTTGTCTTTGGATTTATGCAGAAAGACTTTTAAGCTGGTGCAAAGCCTGTCTGAAGTCGTTTGTGGCTGCCTGTGGGTCCAGGGGTCTACTCGCCTGAATTCAACTGCAAATGAGGGTCTAGAAATGTTAAGAGGAAATGGCCAAGATGAAGCAGTTCTTTATAAAGCAGCTACATTTACTTTATTTCATAATGACTAACATGGATTTAATTAGAAAACATCTCTGTTTTCAACTGAATAATGCTCTTTGTTTACTGCTTGAGCCATTTGGGAAAATGGAAATAGGTTAGCCAGTGTTGCTCAGAAGCGGCTTTTATTCCTGCGTACTAGTTCAGCGCAAAGCGCTGTGGATTGCTGATACTGCGGAGAGTTGTCGGAATCCAGCCAAGATAATCCATGCAATTGAATTCTTAAAAAAGATGGAAATAAGTGTTCAGTGTAATCTTTGGAGGGGGCGATCTCTGGGAGAATCTGACGCTCCTCTAATTGCTTTATTTTCTTCCGTTCCTCCCTTGCAATGGGAATTGCTGGGAGAACTGGGGAGGCAGCACCTCTGGGGTGTGGGATCTGGCTGCCTGAAACGTGTAGGAGCTTTCTGCCCTCGTTGCTGGGGAAGGAGGGGGAACGAGCTTCTGCAATTATTGCTGTCGGGGTGATGAAAGGAAAAGTTTGAAATACGATTTCAAAGGCTGGCTGCTGCTGGGCTTCTGCAGGCAGAATTCCCATTGAGATCTGTGGAAACTTGTGTGGGACCACTGCAGAATCTCATTTGTTTTCCCCGTTCGCAGCAGCCGCTTCTGCAGAGATGGAGTGCAGGAGCCAGCAGCCGAAGCAGGGAAGCTTTTATGTTACCAGAAACTTTGGGAGACTATGGCACAAGATGCAGAAGGGGGAATTTTTTTCAATACTTAAAAGCCACAGCGCTGAGGGTAAGAGCGTTCCCTCTGGATTCCAGCAGCCCCACCACAGTGCAGCAAAGCTGGCTGCCAGGCTGCCTGCAAAACTCTGGGGTGATCTAGTAAAGGATGGGGAGTGGGGGGGGAAACTATGGCTTAATGTTCATTAAGCAGCACTTCGATTTGGTTTCTTGGGCTGGAGTAGGACAATTTAAGACCTCAAGCCCTCCAGAGCTGAGTTACGCGTCCCGAGCAGGAGCCAGGTCTGATGATTGTGTTTGCAGGTGCAGCAGTGTTACAGTTGCATCAGGGAGAGGTGGCTGATCAGCACCGCCTCCCAGCACCGTATTTCACCTGAAGAACAAGGAAAGGACCTTAAAACAAAGAGATTTCAAGTTCAGTTGAGTCTCTGAACATTTCACCTTCGGTGTGAAGGTTTGCGAGACGATTCAAAAAAATGAGATGATCTTTCCGTTGAATGCAGCTGAACAGAGGTGGAGGAGAGAGACTACGTCTTAACTTGCGGCGTGAGGCCTGAGAGATTTCCAGGGACTCGGTTTTGAAGCGGCAGTGCTGGGGAGCGGGGGAAGGAAGGGCTTAGGCACGGTTGCTCGTGAGGTGCCGGGATGGCTGGCTGGCAGGAGGGCTTGGCAGAGCTGCCTGCGCTCAGCGTGCTTGGCTCTGAGGGATTGCCTGTTGCCGCTGCTCTTCCCGCTGATTCCGAGGAATCGGTAGGGAGGCTGTGATTGATTCTGACCCTGTTTTATTTATAAAATCTTTATTTCTTGTGCTGGTCCCCGTGCCATTTTTTAAACGCATTTGACTGTCGAGGTGTCAAAAACTGGAGAATTGCTTTTGGAGTTTATCTCCCAGTCCATCCATCTTTGGTGTTTATCGGGTACCTTTATATCACTCGGGAGAGAACTTACAGCTCCCGCAGGGTGTCTGTTGCACCTCCAGCAAGGAGAGCCGATGGGGACAGGGCCGCCCGTAACCACAAACCCCACCTGCCCTACCAGGGTTTGGGCTGCTCTAGGCCCAGCGCAGGTGAGAGCGCCCAAATTCTGTCCTGCCGCTTCTCGATACTCCACAGCAGAGTCTCTGGACTGCAAATACCTGTGTGATAAAGCCCCTCTCCCCTGTGGGAAGAGAAGGACCGGGCACCTCCAGGTTGCTTTCAGTGGCCATGGAGTTGGGAGGTCTTTCCTCCTGGCTGTAAGGCTCTTGTGACCTTAGTTATTGCAAGTGCTGTACTCGGTGAAGCAGACACATCTTGCTGCCGTCGGCTGGGGAGGATGAGGAGGGCGATCTTTGAGGTACAGGGGTGGATAGGTGGCTAGGTGAACTGAATGAAATGTTGTGTCCTTTAGCGTTGGTAAAGCAGCTTCCCGCTCGCGGTACGGGTGAGATCAGCTTTTTCTGCATCTTTGAGGAGTTGCTGCATTTCTTCCTTACCTTGTAGAGATGGACACGGGGGAATTTCCGTTCTGTTGCTTGTGGAAGTTGGCTGTGGTTTGGGGTTAAAGTCCCCATGGAGGGGACCTCTGGCTCCTCCTGTTTGCACATTGGATGGTTTCTGCTGCACCTTCTGTGGTGCAGGTGGTGGCTGGGAGACGTTGGCTCTCTGAGGTCTCTGTTTTGTGTGATCTGAACTCCGGCACACTCGGGGAAGGAGAGTTCTTTCAGCAGAGATGTTGTTCCTTTGGGTAACGGAGGTAAGAAATGCAGATCCGAGTCTGTTCTCCCATGTACGTGCAGCAGATGCCACCTTACCAGTCTCTGATAGACAAGAATATATACTATCGGGTCTCACCTCTTTTCTCTGTCTGCCAACCCTAAATGATTTGAGTTCCTCTCATTTGGAAGCAGGGGCTGTAAATCTTGGATCCTCCGTCCCCGGGGCAGGCATGGCTGGGCGCCGAGGATCTGTCTGATGGTTCCCAGGCCGCGCTGATGCTGCTCTGCCAGAAGAGAGATGGGGAAAAGATACTTCTGTGACTACTGTGACAGGTCCTTTCAGGACAACCTTCACAACAGGAAGAAACACCTCAATGGAGTGCAGCATCTCAGGGCTAAGAGGGTCTGGTACGACTTATTCCGAGGTGGGTACTACCAACTGTCTGCCATTCCCTTTCTGAGACTGGGGAGGTGATGGATGAGGTGGGGTGGGGGAAGGAATAGATAAAATAAATCAGCACTGATTATTTATGTTCAGATTGTCTGTGCCAGTGAATTGCGGACTTGCTGCTGTTGCTGTCAAGCGGTCTCAGAGGCAAAACCCTCTTGTGTCTGGATGTGGGAAGGGGAAACTGTAGACGTCAGCTGGGATCTGAAATGAAGTGGAAGAGATAGGGAGGGTGTTTCTGAGAACAGGAGTTGCCGATAAAGCTCTCTTGGCATCATGAGCAAATCTGAGACGGGAGACCTGAGAGAACAAAGTGAGTTACAGTTTCTGAAGGTGAGTTAGGTGCCTTCTGCAAACCAGAGTTGATCTCTGACATGCAAGGAGCAAGGAATACGGGTGTGTTTGTGGAGAAAGCGGGCTGGAAGGCAGGCTGTACACACACGTTGTGTGAGTGGGTGGGAAGCTGGCAGCACTTCTCTGCACTGGCTGGAGATGTCGGTTCGGAGGGTGGCCGTGGGAGAGGCTGAGGATGCGACCGCTTGACTGGAGATCCCAGAAGGGTGATGGGGCTGGGGAAGCACCTCAGAGCACTGGTGTGCTCAAACCTGTCTTAGCCAAGGGGGCGAGCAGAAGAGGAGGGGTAGGTGCACTGAGGTTTTGACAGAAAACGAGTTGTAATTCTGGGGCTGGAGGCTGTGTCAAGATGTGATGGAGGAAAGCCCTGTGTCCTCTGCCTGTTTTACAGCGCTCTGACCTGGCTTGCCATGCAGTTCCGTATGCCTTGGTGCCAGCCGGAGGAATATGGTGGAAATGTGTGTCCAGGGTCTGAGAGAGAGAGCAGGACTGCGTATTTTGGCAGTAGCAAAGACTTAGTTTGGGTTAAACCGACTGTGAAACCATTGCCTGTGTGTTCCTTGGCTTCCTTCTGGTTTCTCGGGGTCAGGAGTTGCAGGCTGTGTCTGTCTCCTGGCTAGCTAGGTGAGGAATACCCTGCAGAGCTCAGGGTGGCTCTGCTGTCTGCTTAACCATACGTGGAAGCTGGAAAGGCTCTCAAGTGTGGAGGACCAGCAGCCCCAGCCCAGCAAAGTTCTAGCTGGGTCAGTGACGGTGAGGCAGATGGCCTAGAGCTTTTCTTCTTACCAGGTTGCAACCCTTGATTTCCCTCTGACTGATAAAATTCCTTATCCTGGGTCATCTCGTCTTGTTTCCAGGCTCTGTGGCCTGGCATCAGCCAGTGCAAGTTCTTCCGCAGTATATGGGAGCTGCTTTGTCTTTGGGGTTCACTGTCCCCAGGACATCTCCGGGAGGTGAAGGACCATTTCAGTGGTGTCCACTGGAGACTCAGCACAGGGTTCTGTGAGGCCTCGTGTAGAGCTTTTCTGAGAGCTCTGTGGGCCTGTCTGGTCTTTCTCTGCTGCACAGAAGTGCTGCAGGGTCCTTGCTTTTCTGTCACGCTTCTTTTCCGTTACTGGCGTGGGGAGAAAGCATGAAGCAGAAAGCAAAGAAGGTGATATTTGCAAGCCAGTGAAAATCTGAAGCCAGGGGTGCAAACAGGGGCTGTTAACTATTAGTTTGTGGCTTAAGTTCCTGGTTGTCATGTAAAATGGCTTCCGCTAGGCAGCTGACCTGTTTGGGACCGTGATATGATGGGGTGTTGCTGCGCAAGAGATCTTGCACAGGAGGCAAGGACTGCGTGCAGCTCTGGAGCCCTCAGCACAAGAAGGACATGGACCTGTTGGAACGGGGCCAGAGGTGGCCACAAAGATGATCAGAGGGCTGGAGCCCCTCTGCTGGGAGGACAGGCTGAGAGAGCTGGGGGGGTTCAGCCTGGAGAAGAGAAGGCTCCAGGGAGACCTTGGAGCCCCTTCCAGTCCCTAAAGGGGCTCCAGGAAAGCTGGGGAGGGACTCTGGAGCAGGAAGTGCAATGATAGGACAGGGGTAACGGTTTCCAACTGAAAGAGGGAAGATTTAGATTGGATATTAGGAAGAAATTCTTTGCTGTGAGGGTTGGGAGCCCCTGGCGCAGGTTGCCCAGAGAAGCTGTGGCTGCCCCATCCCTGGAGGGGTTCAAGGCCAGGCTGGATGAGGCTCTGAGCAGCCTGGTCTAGTGGGAGGTGTCCCTGCCCAGGGCAGGGGGCTTGGAACTAGATGATCTTTAAGGTCCCTTCCAACCCAAACCATTCTGTGATTCTATGATCTTTAGCCTGTTTTGTCCTTTGTCTCCCCTAGATGCTGCCGCTATCCTGCAAGAGGAGCAAACCAAGAAACCGTGTCGGAAGTTTCTGCAAACAGGTGAGTTCTTCTGAAGGAGAAATAACTGCCTGAGATCCAGCAGCTCCTTCCTGAGCCAGCCCAAGGCTGTTCTGGCGGGCCCTGGTATGTGTGTTTGTCTTGAAGGGAGTGAAGGGCTTGGGCCTGTGTGTCCGGGTGCAGGTGTAACGGATCTTGGGTTTGCATGCACATTTACAAGAGAGTGCGGCTCTCATGGAGCTCTGTGGCTTTTGTTCCAGGACAGTGTGATTTTGGGTCCAACTGCAGATTTTCCCACATGACAGAGCAGGACCTGGAGAAGCTGAGTGCCCAGGTTCAAGGTGAGTCCTCCAACAACAAAATGTCCAGGGGTCTCTGAGGAGAGGGGGAGCTGCTGCAGGGAGTGTGGGCTGCAAAGAGGGGCATGAGGGGTTGTGCACTGAGAGCCGGCAGTCCCGTACTGCCTGTACGCAGCGAGCCGAGCGTGGATCCCTCCCGCCTGCCTCTCAGTGCTACGTGAGCCTGTAGCGTGGCTGTAAGTGCTGCAGTTTTTCATATGCTTTCTGCTCGATCTGCTGGCAGAGACACAAACCTAGAGTTGAGCAATGCTGTTACGACTTAGCAGCAAGCATCTGAAGCAGAGAGTGGGCTTTCTGAGCCCTCGGGGTTTTGTTCAGTCAGGGAATAAAAACTGTCAGCAGCAGAGGGCACTGGTACATCGCTTCCCCTTTAATTTATGGATTTGATTTCACCCCACTTCTCTGCTATTACCAGGGAGCTGCTGCTTCCGCTCTTGGGAAGAGCTAGCCTGCTGTCAGTTGGGTTGTCCTGGGGTCTTGGATGCAGAAATGGCCTCTGCTCACATGCCTTTGGGTGGAACTGGAGTTTGGGGAGAGGGTGAACGGCAGCTGCTCCCCTGCTGTGAGCCTCCAGAGTGCTTTTGGACTTTTTCATTCTGGTAGTACCATCTCCTCGCCCTAAAAGGGGTGGCAGCTCTGTTTTCTCTCTAGGATTCATTACTTTGGTGGTTAGAGAAAATGTGAGTGAGGTGTTGGTGAGAACTTATGGAGCAGTTGAAGTCTCCACCGGAGATCGTCTAGTCCCAACCTTATCTTGCTCAAAGCAGGGTAAACTAGAGCAGGCTGCTCAGGACCACATCCAGTTGGGTTTTGAGTTTCTCCAGGGGTGGAAACTCTACTACCTCTGTGGGCAACCTGTTCCACTGTTTGACCACATTTGCAGTAAAAACATTTGGGTTTTTTTAATATTTAAATGGAAATTCTTCTATGTGGGGTTGTGCCCATTGTCTCTTCCTTTGCCGGACTCCCTCCAGTATGTCCCTGTCTCTGTGGTACTGGGGAGCCCAGCACTGGATGCAGCACCCAGTTGTGGCCTCGCCAGTGTGGAGCAGAGAGGAAGGATCACTTCCTCGACCTGCTGGCAACGCTCTTCCTAATGCAGCCCAACTTCTGAGCAGATCCTGTGCCCACACTGCTAGCTGGAGCCAACTGTTGTTTTGCCAATAGTCTGGCAAAAACAGGCTGCAGTGTTAAAAGTGTGTGTGTGTTTGTACATGCATGCATACGTATGAGATTTGGGGTGTGCGTGGGGTAGAGTCTCTCCTGGCCTTCAGAGGGATGGGATTTGGCATGGCAGAGCTCTGGTGAACCCAGAGGAGCGGGAGGAAGGCAGGCACTACAGAGCTATTCCAGTCCTCGCCGTTGCTGAGTCAGTCTGCGAGTCCCCGAGGCGACTCTGTGAATCAATCGCTGAACAGCACTGGCAGTCAATAAAACCCAGCTCGTCGGGCTGCGCGGGAGATGGAGCGCTCCAGCCAGCCCTCCTCGGAGCTGGCAGTCGCGCTCCCCTTCCCCGCTGCCAGCCCAGAACCTCTCCCCGACCCTTCTCCGCTGCGGGGTTTAAGTGCTGGGCTCCCCAGAGGTGGCACAGGATGTCAGCCTATTTGCAGGAACCTGTAGTGCTTCCAGTCATTGAAGGCTGTTTATTGCAGGGGAAGTGAAAGCTCTTTGGAGCAGAGCGGAGCTGCAGGGGAAGGCTGGCAAGCTCCTCTGCGCTTGGGCAGGTTTCATTGCCAATTACACTTGTTATTGAATATTGACTTCTGTCAAATGGGTCAGGTGTAAGCGGAGAATTGGCTAGCGAGAGAGCTGATTCCTGGGAGATTACTTGGAAACCTTGCATTTGTATTACCAAGTCAAACATTTAATTAAACAATTAGACTTCAAGGAGCGATGGCCAGGGGACGGCAGGGTGCCTTGTCCTTGGCTGTGCTGCTCTAACACAAATGGCTGGTTGTAGAGTTAAATCCTGCTCACCTCTCTCGTGGTGTTGCTCCGTGGAAATCCCGTGTGAGCCGAGCGAGCAGGCTGAGAGTCTCACAGACCACAAAATCTGATCATTTGAGCCTGCAGAGAGCTTGGAGGGATTTGGTGGAGGGAAGAGCTCAGCAGGACTTGGTGGAGGAGAGTTGCAGCCCATAGCACAATGGACTGGATGGAAAGAACAGCTACAAAAGCCAGGCCGCCCTTCGGTGTGTCGTGGGGACGTTTCACCACTCCTCAGGCTACTGAAGTATCCGTGTCTTGGATGGTGAGGCTTAGGGCAGAGTTTAAGGTCAGCTAGTTGGGCTGCAGGTTGCATTAGTCACGCAGGAGACCTGATCCTTGCAGCACATCTGTCCGGCGCCTCCATCAGTGATGTCCTGGATGCGTTAGCACCTAATGTTTCTGTGCATCGCAGGCCATGGCCAGTGAGATGATACGGAGCGGGCTGGAGCAGTGGTCTGGATCAGGCTGCCTCTCACTGAATTGTCAATGTCCTTGGAGACTTCCCATCTGAACCTGCAGCGTCTGGGAGGTTTCGACGGGCTTGCAGCCCGGGGTGCTCGGGGATTTGAGATGAGCTGAGAGCCTGGAAGCTCCACAGTGCTCTCACCATTTTCTGCAGAGCCTTGTGTGACCAAGCTGGAGACGGCCGCGCTCTGCCTCTGGTGGGGTAAAAGTGGACAATCTCTTGGTGGGTCCACAGTGCTGCTTAACTCCGCTTTCCTCAGCTCTGGTGTGTGGGCGGAGAAGCAGAGGAGCTGTCGGGCTGTGTTGAACCCATGTCTTCCCTTGTCCAGGGGCAGATGCTTCAGAAAACGGTGCGAAGAAATCCTGTAGTGAAGTGGTGTAGCCCACGAACCTCTGTTCAGGGGTGGCCTTGCATCCTAAGCCCCAGCAAAGCCCTTTCTGACTTTTGCGATACCGTGATGGCACTTTTTGACATATAAATATTGAACCCGTGCCTGAATCCCTGTTAAGTGTTTGGTGTTGGTAGTTCCGTGTCAGTGAGCTCTTCTTGCTAATGATGCATTTATTAATGATGCCGAAGGAAAAATGACGTTATTCTTAACATTTGGCCTTTTCAATGCAGGGAATTCACCCTGTTGTTTGGGTTAGTCTTGTGGGTCAAGTAGGAACATTTCTGGACGATCCGCTGTCCTGTAACAGCTTAGAGCGTGTCCTGGTTTGGCTTCAGCATTTCTGCACCCCGTAGAATATACTCATGAAAAAGCAACAGTTTCCACCTTCAGCGGGGAGGGAGGCATATTCCCAGCTGTTACCGCATCAAAGCATTAGCCTTCTGCATCTGCTGCATCATTCATCAGCGCGACACTTCCAGGCTGTCATTTTAAGTACAGTCATGTCAGGAAAAGTCACTGTCAAATTGCCGTCGTCTTGCTCAAAGTTATTGGCTCCCCGCTAATCTGCGTCACTTCTGCTGGTAGTATTGACACAACCCAGCCTCTTTGGTGAGCTCCAGCTAGCCGGAGCTGCGAGGGGAGAGTAAGGGCACAGTTGGGTGAGTGTTTGCAATAGATCCGTGGGATTGAAAGAATACGAGTGGCCCTGCTGGGGGTGGCTGTAGTCGACCAGTTTAATTTAGCGATGAGCAGGAGGAGGAGCTCTCTCGCAGTTGGCTGCCACTTCTTGGCTGCGGGGTGGTAACTTCTTAAGCTGCTCGTTGCAGGGCCTCATCTACCTCATCTCTCAGCCGCAGTCTGCCGCTCTTTCTGGGTTCTGGAGGAGTTTGGGCTGCCACATCTTCCTGCCCAGGGAGGGAGCTGAAGGATTACGTGTGAATCGCTTTGCAGGGTGACCTGCTCGGTGCTGGTGGTTACATCTCACATACGGTGGTGCCTCATTCAGGAAGAAAACTCATGCTGAAAGTTGCCTGGGGAGAGAAGATAAATCTGGACTCCCACTCTGGCATCATTGGAGAGGCACTTCATGACTACAGCCACTCTTTTAATTGCCTGTAATTAGACTTTGAAGCAAACACCCCGGTGAGGAGGAGGGGGGAAGCGCCTTCACACCTGTCTTGCTGCTGCCATCTGGCTGGCTGTGTGGTCACGTATGAGGAGTAAGGGCTGGTAGTTGTGTTTGACTTACATCTTGGCATGCCTGTTGACATTCAGGGGGTATTTCCAGTCTCATGGTGGTCCTGGTGGTCTCCGGATGGGACGTGTGTGCTTCAGAGCAAGAAGAGACAAAAGATTTGCCTTTTTGGTGGGTATGTGTCGAGGTGGACAGAGAGTTGCCTTGTTTCTCAGCCCGAGGGTTGGAGTGCTTTGGAGCAGTAGCTCGTGGAGCTGCGTGAAGAGAGAGCCAGCTGGATGTCTTTCTGAACTGGACACCTGGGGCCTCATTTAGGCCAGCATGAGTCTGGAGTTCTTCCACCGCAGCCAGTGAGCTTTTCTGGATGAGACAGTTGAGTCTGCTCAAGTCCGTGGGCTCCCACCAGTTCCTGATGTGACACTTGGGGACAGTGGCCTTGGGGGGTCCCTGCTCTATCTGTGGTGTGTTGGGGCGTGGAGTGGGATCAAAAGGAAATCTTGGTGGTAGGTAGAGGTGGGAGAGGCTTCTCTCTGTGATTTTTCTTCCCTGCTTCATCAAAGCCTCTCACAACCACTGCTTGTCCCCCTGCTGAGGTGGAATGTGCCCGGGTGCTCACTGGAGATGGAGACACCTGTAACAAAGGGAAGTAAAGTGGCTGTGGCCGGTGCTGCTGGAGAAGTCTAATCTGGGAGATGAATTTGGATATCCTGCGTCTGAGCAGTGCCCAGCTCACCAGGCTGAGCTTCGTGCCCCCCCAGTGCCCTCACCTGGCCAGGCTGTTGGGTTCACCCGGAGTGGCTCTGCTGGGGCTTTGCTCCTTGGGAGCGACTGTCG
Organism: Larus michahellis; assembly: GCF_964199755.1. Taxonomy (NCBI): domain Eukaryota; kingdom Metazoa; phylum Chordata; class Aves; order Charadriiformes; family Laridae; genus Larus; species Larus michahellis. The sequence goes on from NC_133908.1 coordinate 2,253,631, forward strand.
CGGACGTGAACAGTCCTGTCTCCGACTGTATCCTTATCGCTGGGCTGCAGAGCAGCACCTCGACATCAGGACCACAGCAGGCTGTCTTTGTGGCGGCAGTGAGTACGTCGTCACCCCTCCCAGCAGCAGCAGATGAAAAGGCTGGATGACAAATTATCCATCTCCGGCTGCTCATTGTGTAGCACATTTCTGCCATCCTTATTAATATTCAACAGGCAGATGAATAATTGGTTGCCACCACTAGGATGAAGTGATCCTTCACTCTGCCCAGGCAATATTAATTTCACACCCTGTCTGGAAACGTATAATATTTTCCTTAAACGTGTGACATATGGCGGGTAGGTGTGGAGCAGGCTCTTGGTGGGCACGGCTGCAGGTGGCTGCCGCCAGGGTGGCGGGTTGATCTCTAAATGGGATCAGGGTTCCCCCAGAGCACTTGTCCCCAGAGGGGGCAAAGGGGAATGACACACAGCTGCCTTGGCTTCCTTTTTATCATTAACAGTGTTTGTTTTTCAAGGATCACATTCCTTTCTCTGTTAGGTGGGAACTTTCCACTGGGCTGAAGGTCTAATAGCTCTGAGCATCTCCTGAGCCACTCTGCCTGACGTGCCGTCAGGAGTATGACTCTGTTGTTCGTGTCAAGGACTCCTGCTAGACCCTGTTCTCCGCTAGCATCCCTTCCTGCTTTGTCACTGGTGCTGAGGAGGGACCAGGGACCTTTGCTAACTGGGCAGCTGAGGATTTCTGCCCACTGGGAGGGACTGGTGAGTGCTGGGCTGCCCCGCTGGCTCCGTGCCCTTCTGCCCGGAGAGAACAGTGCTGCAGGACGGGGTGCATGCAGGCATCTGCCCCACGCAACCCCCCTGGGGTGATGGAGGGGTTGAAAGCTTGAAAGGACCTCAGGCTGCCCTGCCTCTTGGTAGACAGCAGAGGTTTCTTACTGGTTTCCTTGCTCGTTCCTAACTTGCATGGGAGAATGCAGGAACTTGTTCCCCTCCCTCCCTCAGCCGTGGTCTGCTCTGGTTTTGCGCCTAGGCTGAGCAGGAATGGGTGACAGCCTCCTGCCCCGTCTCTGCGGGGACTCGGGAGGCATCACGCAGCGTGTGCCTTAAACAGACCTGACAGCATCTCTGAAATCCCGTCCCCTGGTTTTAAGCGCACTCTGAACCTTTCAGACTCTCGCGGCCTGCCAAATCTGCATCGATCCGGACAGACGTCCCTGTCACTCCCACCTAACTGGGCAGAGATGGCAAAGGCCCTCCTGCCAGTTGGAGGGACACGTCTTTGGAAACGGCTCAGGGCTCAGGGCCAGTGGAGGCTGTTTCAGGCGAGGACGTGGACGATCTGCCCCAGGGGGAGATGTCAGACTCCCCTCAGTTAAGTGCCCAAACGTCGCTGTGCTTGCTGGCTTCGGTCTTGTTCCCGGCTCTGTCTGGCTGGAGCTGTCACCAGCGAGGAGGCCAAGCATCAGATGGCAGGTGGACAGTGGAGGAGGAGGAGGAGGGGCCGCCACAGGCATATTGCAAACTCTCACCATAAGAAACTATGCAGGGTAATGAGCGGTGGGTTTAATGGAGTGAAAGGACTGCAGAGCGAGTATCTGATAGCCCTCTTTCTCTCTCAACCAGGGGAGCAGAGATCAAAGGAGCTGCAGCAGGAGGGAGCAGACGTGCCCCCTGGCACCATTGAGGACTGGCTGGAGAAAAGAGCAAAGAGACTGAGCGCGGCTCAGAGCAACAGGTACGGGTGGCCGGGGAGCATCTGTGTGAGGGCTGGCTGCTGCTTCTGGCCCGCACGGTGCGGAGGAGGGATCCCACAAGGGGGAAGTGAGTGGGACAGGAGAAGGCGCAAGTGATCAAAGGTCTCAACTCAATGGCACTCCCTGAGCTGTCATTTAGCACTTAGTCTGCCGGCACTGCATGTCTGCTGGTGGCACATGCTACGGACACACGTATGGATCCGGTCTTGCGCGCCCACATCAGAGATGCGCGGACATGTCTCCCCGTGTGCAGGAGGGACAAGCCAGGCCTTGCTGCCTGCGTCTGCTTCCCTGGGGGAGGCAGGCAGAGCGGTACTCCTGCGCTCTCTGCAGAGTGCACAGACGTGCCTGGAAGGACAGTGCCACCGCAATGCTGAGTTATTAATGCCCGGAGTTCAGTGGCAGGAGCCCGGTCTCATCTGTTGACAGGTTCCCCAGCCTCTGCCTGCCCTGTCTGCACATCCCTGCCAGTGAGAGGGTGGAATTAGCTCCTCCTCGCAGCATTCATTCGGATTCGGATGCCTGCCGGTGCCTGCTGTTTCCTTGCTCACCTGACTGTGCCGCAGGCTTAATTGGATGACATTTGGGCAGGTGCCAAATCTCTCTTTTGTTCTTCTGTTTGCTCCTGTCCTCTCTGTGTTTGGTCTGGGCAGGATCTTTCTCCTGGTGCTTGTCTGGGCTTGTTGCTTTCCGTTCGCTCCATCCATCAGCTTGGCTGCTCTCAGCCTTGCAGTGGTGCTCGCTGGCAGCCATAACCTTCCTACCCCTCCCGGACACTTCACTTGCCCCATTTTGCTTGTCCTGCCCATGAATCCCTTCATTTCGGGGTAGATCACCTCTTACAGAAAATAGCCAGCATTACACCCAGAGGAATTTCCAGACTTTTGTAACTATTTGGTCCCTGCTGCCTCCCAAGATGCACAAGACCTGGGATTTGTAGAGTTGTTGCTTTCTACCCTGCCTCTCTGCCTCTGCAGGCCCAGAAACCAGCCACTGCTGGAACTAAACACCAACTATTCAAAGCTTCTCTTCCTCTATCTGGCCTCACCAGTGCTTGTCCCTATAATTTCTCTTCTCCCTTTGTGCTTTTCAGCCCCAGCCTTCCCCTTCCGACCTTGCTTTGTCTGCCAGAGAAGTTGGTTTGCATTGCCAGGGAAGAGGGGCTGGTTCAGGCAGGTCCCTGTGCTCCTGGTGCCTGGGGAGTCCATGTTCCTCCTGACAATGCTTTTAAGGACAAAGAGCTCCCTCTCCCTCCTGCAGTGCTCGAGGTCCCTGAAATGTGGCAGAATCTCTGGCAGGGTCTAACACTGCTTTGGGGAATTTGTGTTGTTGGATGATAACCTGCCTAGAGGCTGCCTTGCCTGGCTGGTAACGTCAGTAAAGACCATTAATCTGCACAAAACAGTAGAGAAAACGTTCTCAAGGGCAGTCGGCTCCAAAAGAAGAAGCGGGAGACACAGCTCCATCTCTTCCTGCTCCGGCAGCACCGAGTAGGAAGGATTCAAGCTGGGATGGAAAAGATCCTTGGGAGCGCGATGCTCCCAAAGCGTGGTGGGAGGATGTTAAGCCTCAGCCTGCGAGCATAGCTGAGTTTCTCTCTCTGCCTTACCCGGGGCTTTCTAGCAGGGTACCTGTCAGGCAGTCACGGGTGGAACTGCTGCCTTGCACGGTCTCTGAATACACCACAGTGTAAAGAAAACACCGTACTGGGCTAGCAGTGGCTGTGTGGCCAGGTACTGGCTTGGCTGAAGGGTAACACTTTCTTAAAGGCAGTAACTCGAGCACCGTTTGTGACCGTCACCCTAAATTAGCCCCCTGGATGGAGAGCTGCCGCGCTGCCTTCCATCCGTCGTTCATGCGGACGCTCTCCCAGCGCGGCCAGGCTCAAGGGGACAGTCTTCATTTGGAAGCCTCCACCTGATGTGTGTTTTCAAAGTCACGCTGTGCCGTTGCTTTCTGGAGGGCTGGGGTGGAGCTGGATGGAGCGCGTGTAGTTCTTCTGGCAGTGGAGCTCTGCCAGGGTGCGATTGATTTTTAAGCTGATTTCCAAAGGAAACGGAGCACGTCAGCGCACGTGAGTGTGTGCTTCTGCCATAGCTGCTGTGGAGCCCGCTTGCTGATTTCCATCAGAACGGGTCTAAAGGCTCAAAGATACTGAGATGCTACAGGCTTCATGCACATGGAAGTGGGTAGGGAAGAGGGATCCCATTAATGCCTTTGGAAAGGAAATATTCTTGACCCTTGCTAGACACCGCAGCATCCACATGGGACAGCCATTCAGAACGCTCCAGCTGTAGGTAAACCTTTGATAGCACTTGTATCTTATGAGACCCCCAGGGAATTGAGTACCCAGACAGCATCCTCCCTATTGATTAGTTCTGCTGCTCGCAGAACAGCTCATTAGTTGATAGCTGTGCTGTTCCACCCTGCAGCGTGCCTTCTCCTGCTGCCCACCCCACCCTGCTGCTGCTGCGGGGGCTCCCCTGCCTGCCTGAGCCTGGACGGAACAAAAAAACTATTCCTGCCCGAGAGGGGCTTGGTGAGTGTCCTAGCAGTCAGTCTTGTCTCATCCTGGGCTCTGAAGAATCCCCGTCACGGGGAGAAGCGTTAGACCAAATGACTTTGCTCTGTGCTAGTTGCCTGGAAAACGCTGCGCTCAACTTCTGGAGCTGGCTTTCGGCCACGTCGTCGGCCCTGCAGGGAGAGGAGGGTGCTGCTCCTCGGGAGCATTATGTAAAGGAGTTTGATTAGATTTCTTCTGGCATAACAATTAAAAAGATTCATCAGGATTGGAGGTAAAGGCCTGAGAAGCTGGAAGGCTGCTGTCAGGGCTTGTGCTAAAGAACAAATGAGTTTCCTGCACTCAGGAATTAATGGAAAAGGTACGTTTTCCATGAATTTAAACCTGTCCTGGCCAAGTGCTTTCTTCAGCTGGAGACAAGGGAGTGATGCTTCTTGCTTTTGCACTTCTTCAGTCAGGTGTGTTGTTTGCAGCGGCCTCAACTAGTAAACTTGGGGGAGAGAGAGACAGGAGGAAAAGCGTTTCCCAGGCTGTGAGTTGGAGGAGGAAGCCTGTCCCTCTGCTGAAGGGTGCTTCTGTGAAAACACCCTGGTGTTTTGGCAGTTTCTCCGTTTCCGAGGGGTCCTTGTCCTTTGGGAAGCGCACAGCTGGCTTGGGATTCGGGCTGCTGGGAAAGAAACATCTGCTGGTTTCGTTTGTTCTTCTCAAAACTCAGCTGTGGGGAGAGCGGAGAGCAGCTGGGGGTGGGAGGGGAGCAGCACAAGGCCTGTCCTCCCAGCGGCTGTGCCTGGGGCAGCTCTCGGGGGGGGCTGCTGCTTCCCCCCCCAGCAAACCCCCTTATCTTAGTGCTCCATCCTTATTTTTCAGTGGCAGGCACTGCGTTAGCCAGCCCCAACCGCTTGAATGGGCTGGGGGGTGGTTACGCAGCAGTTCTGCTCTTGGATGTGGAGGTTGGGGGTGAATATACGCTGCTTGTTGGTAACCAAACCCCTGCTCCGCTGGGCCCCTCCTCCTCTGGGGGCTCGCGGAGGGGGGCACAGCACCTTGCTATCAAACTGGGACACCCCCTTCTCACCTCCGCCCCTGCCATCTCCCCACCTCCGCAGCGCTCTGCCTGAAAAACCAGCGCCTTTCCAGTACCCGCCGGGCTGGCCACCAGTTCAGGACCTACCCCCGTCCCTGCAGGCCCCCCCACCCGGAGGGTGGCCGGTGCCCCCCAACCTGCAGTGGGGCTGAGGCACAGGGACACCCGCAGAGGATGTGCTGGAGATGGACTTCTTCCTTGCCCGCTCTAAGAAAGGGACGGAATTATTTAACTATGCTTTTATATCAATAAAAGCCTCCCCCCGACACCCCCTTGCAGCCCCCATGTGTTGTGTTATTTCTCGCCTGGCGGCCTCCCGTGGGCTGAGCCGCTCGGGCGGTTGTCTCCTCGCCACTGGGATGGGGACGTGCGCTCCGCAGAGCCCCAGCCCCATGCGGAGGGGCTCTCTGCTGTCGGCTGGAGCCGACAGCCCCCGTTTCCCCGGGCAGGATCCGTCCCCTTGGAGTGCTGCTGTCTGTGCTGCGCCCGCTCCCAGTCCGGATCCGCAGCCGGGCTCTACGCGACTGATGCAGGCTGGGGAAGGAAGCCATAACCAGGCTTTTAAAATTGATGTTTAATATTTCCTACCATGTTTATGACTTATGTTTGCTTCTGTTAAATTCAGTGTGTAAAACTGCTTCTGTTCAGGTGCCGGAGCTCCTGCTGAAGAGCTTGGGGAGCTCCCGTAAGCCCTCTGCTCCTGCCGCCGCTATGCTGAAGGTGAAAGGCAAAGAGGAAAAAATATCCCAAGGTTTCTCCTTTTCAAGGAAACTAAGTAAACAGTGAGTTCCAGTGGGGCCAGTACCTCTGTGGGTGGCTCCCCGCTCTGGGAGCTGGCTGGCCAGGCGGGTGTGCTGGGGGCTGGAGTTGGGAAGGGGCAAGGAGGGACTCCATGGCCCTTCTGTTTGCTGGGAGCCAGGGCCAGCTGCCTCCAGCTTCTCCTCTTTACTGGTCTGGAAGAACTGGCCTGGAGAAGACTCTAGGGGTGCTTTTAGGGCACAGCTTTGGTACGGCCAAGCCCAGTGCCGCCAGAGACAGGTTGAGCCCAGCAACGTGGCTGCCGCAGCGAGTTTTACGGAATCGGCTCTCCTCACCGGGAAAGGGAGGGATGAGGCCCTTGGCTCGGCTTTCTCGGGAGGGTGGGTGGGTGCTCGGCTTCACCGCAGAGCTGCCGGGCGCGCGGGGGATCCCGGCCAGCAGCGTCCAGAGAGAGCGGCTCTCCGGCAGCCGCTCTGCCCAGGGCGGCTGCACCCCCTGCCAGTGCATTTCAGGTTTGGCCGCGCACGGTGGCGGTAAATCCAGATTCATGAAGAGCGCGGGCAGGAGCCAGCTGCTTCTGGCCAAATCTCGCCTAGATGGTGGCAGCGCTCGGCTGCCCGGAGCTCCCACCCCAGGGTGTGCAGGCAGATGGTCACCGGGAGCCATTAGCCATCCTGGGACGCGGCTTTGACACGAGCAGGGGCTGGATGTGACCGCAGTGGGGAAACCAGCCTTGGCCGGAGGCTGGTGCAGCTTTAAGCCAAACTAAAGGGTGTTTTTATCCTCCCCGCTGCGGCTGCGGTTGCTCCGCCGAGCCCTGAGCTCGCCCGGGGCTGGGGCTCCGAGGATGCGGCACCAGCCCCATGTCCCATCCTCACCTCCCCTTGCAGGAGCCGGTACGTGTGGGTAAGCAAGAGCACTGATGTGTCACCTATTTGGGGACAAATCAGTGTTCCCTGGAGGAAGGGGACCCCTGCCCTGAATGCAGAGGTTGCGCAGCTGCAGGAGGCCAAATGGGGGGAAAAAACAATCCTCAAAGGGGCTTTGGGATGCTCCGGAGCAGGGGATGAGCTGTCAGGCTCCATTCTCAGCCATCTGCAGGAGCAGCGTTGGCCACTCTCTCCATCCTGCTCTGACGTATGTCCCCTTCACAGCGTGGGGACAGAGCCCTGGGGGGCCGGGGGCTGCTGGGGGACTCAGCCCATTGCCCCCGCTGCTCTGCTGACTTTGAAGGGCGACAAACAGCTTCGGTGCGAGTCTGAGCCGTGGCAGCGGCAGCCAGACCACGCGTGTGACACCTTCCTGACGAGGCCACAGCCGCTGCCGGCAGAGCCAAATCAAAGCACAGCCGCTCCCCTCTCTCCCGCCGATGTTTTGAGGACGGCGGCGGAGCCTGTGCTGGCTTTTTCACAATCAGCCGTCAAAATACTTCGCAGTTCCTCGCCCGTGTTTGGAGACCCACTTTCATCAGCCCCCGTGTCCCCTCCCTGCTCCGCGTGCTCCGATCCCAGTGTGTTTTGGAGCATCCCTTGGGCGGGCAACTGGTCCCAACACCCACAAGCTTCACAGCTCCGAAACCACTCCCCAGATTCGGCTTAAATTTGGTAGATAAAACACACCTTTGCCCAGGCGGGCACCAGGCAGCTCCCTGCGCGAGCTGCAAAACCGAACTGTAAACGAAAATGACGGCGTAAAACACACGCGGCCCCTCCGCACTCTTCCTCGCGCCCCAGGAGACGAGCCGCTCCTGACGCAGAAAACTCCCCCAAAAGCCTGAAAGCGGAGTGCGGGAGCGTTCCCTACCCACGCACCCGCTCGGCCGGGGGAGGCAGAGAGGGGCTGGCGAGGCGGGGGGTAATTAAAAGCAGGTTTTCCGGCAAAAGCTTGTGCCATCTCCGGCCGTCGGGGCCGAACCGAGCATCGCTCGCAGGGTGTCGTGTATTCACGGAGCCGGGGAACTCCCAGGTGCTTGTAGGAGCCTGTAAATTACAGGCGTTTATGGGGGTGTGTTTTACAGCGCGGTGGCAGGAGATGCGACGGTGGCGTGTATCGCTGCCGGGGACGGGACGCAGCCGGCGCGGGCGAAGCCGGGGCAAAAGGCTGTTCGCGGAGAGCTGCGCGGCGGGAGGAAAGCGCCGAGGCGGGACAGGGCTCTGGGCTCCGTCCCTTGGCCCAGCGCGGCCGGTACCCGGCTCCCGAAGGGTGCTGAGGGGATGTGGAGGGCCCCGCGGGACGCGGTGTCCCCGGCAGGTCCCGGGGTGGGCGGTGAGGAGCTGCGGCCCGATGGCGACGGCGGGAGCCAAAGTGCCTGTTATAGAGCAAGAGCAGGAGTAATTTATCGGGAAGCTTTTAGGGAAATGAGCAGCTCCTGGGCCCCTGCCAAGGCACAGCCCCGCTGGGCTCTGCCCGGTGTCCTCTGGCAGCTCTTGCTGGGAGAGGAGGGGGGGGACGGGAACGGGAATGGGGATGGGGATGGGGATGGGGATAGGATGGGAAGGGGGATGGGAACAGGAATAAGGACAGGACAGGGATGGAAATACGGATGGGAATGGGAAAGGGGATGGGGATGGAGATGGGGACGGGTGAGGACAGGATGGGGATGGAAATAAGGATGGGAATGGGGACTGGGAAGGGGGATGGGAACAGGAATAAGGACAGGACAGGGATGGAAATACGGATGGGAATGGGAAAGGGGATGGGGATGGAGATGGGGACGGGTGAGGACGGGATGGGGATGGAGATGGGGATGGGTGAGGACAGGATGGGGTGGAAATAAGGATGGGAATGGGGACAGGGAAGGAGATGGGGACAGGGATGAGGACAGGATAGGGATGGGGATGTAAATACAGATAGGAATGGGGACAGGGATGGAGATGGGGACAGGGATGAAGACAGGATAGGGATGGGGATGGAATACAGATGGGAATGGGGATGGGGACGGAGATGGAGATGGGGACAGGGATGGAGATGAGGACACAATGGGGATGGGGATGGAAATAAGGATCAGAATGGGAATGGAGACAGGGATGGAGATGGAGATGGGGACAGGGATGAGGACAGGATAGGGACGGGGATGGAAATACAGATGGGGACGGGAATGGGGACAGGATAGGGATGGGGATGGAAATAAGGATGGGAATGGAGACAGGGATGGAGATGGAGATGGGGACAGGGATGAGGACAGGATAGGGACGGGGATGGAAATACAGATGGGGATGGGAATGGGGACAGGATAGGGACGGGGATGGAAATAAGGATGGGAATGGGAATGGGGACAGGGATGGAGATGAGGACAGGGATGGAGATGGGAACAGGGATGAAGACAGCATAGGGATGGGGATGGAAATACAGATGGGGATGGAGAGGGGGACAGGGATGAGGACAGGATAGGGACAGGGATGGAAATAAGGATGGGAATGGGGACAAGGATGCAGACGGGGACGTGGTGAGGATAGGCCAGGGGTGGGGATGGAAATAAGGATGGGAATGGGAATGGAGATGGGAACAGGGATGAGGACAGGATAGGGATGGGGATGGAAATAAGGATGGGGATGGAGAGGGGGACAGGGATGAGGACAGGATAGGGACAGGGATGGAAATAAGGATGGGAATGGGGACAAGGATGCAGACGGGGACGTGGTGAGGATAGGCCAGGGGTGGGGATGGAAATAAGGATGGGAATGGGAATGGAGACAGGGATGGAGATGGGTAGAGGGATGAGGACGGGACAGGGATGGGGCTGAGACCATCCCCCGCTGCTTGCAGCGCCACCGCGAGCGATAACCTTTACCAGCCCCTTCCCTTCCTCTCCCAAAACGCTTCTCGGGGCTGTGACGCTCTCAGCCCTGCAGACCCCGCTGCTCTCGCCCTGTCCGGCGGGGTCCCGCCGCAGCACCCACGCAGGGTCCTTCTCCCGGCACAGCCCCGCGCCTCCCCCCCCCCTCCTCCCGCTGCGGCGCTCGCACAGAAACATTCTATTTTATTTATTTATTTATTTATTTTCCTTTCCTAGCGAGCATTTAATTAAATGAGCGAGGAGCGGGGCTGTCTCGCAGCACCCGCCCCGAGCCGTCCCCGGCTGCGGCAGCGCGGTGCGAGGGGATCGTGGCCGGGGCTCCCCGTTGCGCCCTGAATCGGGAGCTGCCATCTCCAAACCTGCCTGAAGGAATCCGTCCTCCCCATTCCCGTTCAAATTAACGGAGCCGCTTTGGAAAAGCTGAGCTTGGGGGATCGCATTATTCCTTTTATCTAAATTTTCTTTCATGTTATCGTATTTTCTAGCAAATTAAATTGTCCTCTTTTTTTCTTTTTGGCCCCCTTATATTTATTCACAGCATCTATAATAGATCTAGTTAAAAATATATATATATATACACACACACACACATCTCCGAGGCCACGTGGCTTCCTTTGGAAATGCCAGCTGATAAAAAAAATCAAAACTTTCTGCGGGGAGATGGATGAAATTTCATTATGGGCGCGGAGCTTCCCCCACTTTGCGAGGCAGCCGGAATGATTTCATTGCCGTGGAGCACTTCCCATTTTCATTTCTCATTTGGACGTTCGGTTCAATTTGTTTGATAAATTATACGAGATCAAAAAAAAAAAAAAAAAAAAACCAAACCCAAAAAAAAAAACCCACCCCAAACCCCACCCCCAATCCAACCCCCCAGTCAATAAAACGCAGCTGATTCCTCCCGGCATCCCAAAAATGGGGGGGGGGGGAGTGTCCCCCCTGCCATCCCGGTGCTGGGGAGGCCCATCGGGAGGATGGGAAATCCCAGGAAATGTGGTTTCTCCATGTGGGGGTCAAACGGGGCTGTGGGGAGATGACGCTGGGGCTGCCCCAGCCCCGACGCCCCGGGGATGGTCCCCTCCAGCCCCGTTCTCCCCGGGGGGGGGGGGGAGGGGGGGAACCCCCTGCACTGCCCACGGCGGGGGGGGCAGCGGTTTTGCTCGATACGCTAACAGCATGGAGAGCTTCCCCTGTTTTTATTTATTATTTTGATCTATTTGTCATTAAAAATGCATCGTTCGGGGGCTCGGGGAGGGCGATCCATTAGGTGGGCGCGACCCCCCCCCAGCACCCGCAGCCGTGATTGCATGAGTGTGGCCGTGTTTCCATTAGCGGGACGGCGTCGCCCAGCATGGGGGGGGAGAAATTACACCCCGGGCCAGGTCCCACCGTGGTGTAAATCAGGAGTAACAGCGGTGCTCCCCTCCCTGCCAGCCTCAGGGCAGGATCCCCAGCCCGGCCCAGGGACGGTGACCCCCCCGCCCAACAAAGCCTCTCTGAACCCCCCCCCGCCATGTCCCTCTCCGCCGTGGAACCAGGTCCTGGTTCCCCCCTAAATTTGCCGTTAAGGCGCGGGAACGCTCTTTGGGGAAGGCGCTTACGCCGCGTGTTCTCCCCGTCGAGGCGCTTTGTAAGGCAAATGGCCTTAAAACATTCATCAAACGCTGACATAAAATATGAGGGCAGGGAGATTGGGGGGGGGTGTGGGGGGGGTATAAAACCACTCGGCGCTCGCACCCGTCCCTGGGAAAGGGCAGGATCCAAAGCCAGACACAGGGGGTGTAACGCCCCCGGCGCTGCTGGGAGCCACCGGGAAGGAGCCGGGTCCCCTCCAGCCCCAGATTTGGGGATGCTCCAGCCCCCCCCCCGAGATGCTGGATGGGGGGGGGGGGTCACAGACCCCTGGCCGTTGCCCCCCTCGTCGGGAGGACTCGGCCACGCAGAGAGTGTGCTGAGAGCGGCTCAGCAGCACCCATGGGTGCTCCCATGGCCCTACACCCACCCGGCACCCATCACCCTGCCCCATCGCATCCTCCCCCCCTCTCTCCCCACATCCCCCCCCCCGCCAGGAGCCCCAGCAGCCCAAGAGCGCTTCAGAAATCCCAGTTTTATTTCAGATCAGAAATAACCAACCAGGAAGGGGGGAGAAAAAAAAAAAAAAAAAAAAAAAAAGCCCACCAACAACCCAAATCCCAAAACAACTCCAAAGAATGAGAAACGGCCCCAAATCCCAACCCGTCCCGTGCCCGGGTGGGTGCTACATACAGGCTGGGGGGGGGGGGGGGGGGTGCAGGGCAGGGGGGGGGATCCCCATCCTTGGGGTCTCTCTGGCTCTTCCCGGGGTGGGAGGGGGAGGGGGTGTCAGCTCAAAGTGCATCAAGCGGGAGGTCAGCGTCGTCCCCCCATCGGGCGGGTGGGGAAACTGAGGCACGGGGACAGGACGGGGGGAGGTGGGGGGTGGGGGGTGGTGTGAAATCCAGCCCTTGGCAGCCAAGTCCATGCAAACGCCCCCACCTCGGACTAGAAACCACCTCAGGCGCGTGTATTGCTTAGGGGATGATTTGGTTTTTATCATAAATATAGAGCTATAGACGCTAGTATCGGTGTATCCGACGGGATCCTACGCCCGGGGGTGGGGGCAACCCGCCCCCGGCGCGGGGAGGGGGCAGCACACGGGGCTCCATGCACGTTACATGCACTTACGGTTGGGTTTGGTGGTTGTTTTTTTTTCCAGCGAGGGGAGGTTTGGGGGTTTTTTTTGTGTGTGTGTTTGTGTGTCTTTCATCCAAGTTGCCATGTTCTGCAGACAGCCAGGCGATCCCATCGCCCCGGGACAGCGGGGACCCGGCGCGGGTCTTCCCCCCCCCTCGGGTTTGCCCCCCTCCCGGGGGGCGTGTGTGTGTCGGGAGGGAGATTTGTGGCTGATTCCAGTATATATGTGTGTGTGTGTATATATCTCTGGACGCCCCGCTGGAGCCGTGGCTCCCCGTCGGTGGGCGCAGGCAGGCGCTCGGGGCGGCCCCCCGTTACTTCATGCCGCTGCGCAGCACCTGGTTGGCGGCGATGAGCATCACGCTGATGATGAAGGCGATGGCGAAGGCGCAGATGAGGCTCTTCCGCACGCAGGTCTGCCGGATCTGCTGGCTGGAACAGGCTGGGAAGGGGGGGGGGAGGGAGAGCCGGGGAGCGGGGGGGTTACCCCACATCCCCCTCCCTGCCCCGTACCCGCTGCCATCCCCGTGGCGTCGGGGTTGGTTGGGGTGGGGGGGGTGTTTGGCCTCCCCGCTGCCCGGCACTCACTCTCCACGTCGACGGGGCACTCCTCGGCCGTGCCCATGTGGCTCTCCTCCTCCGTCATGATGATGTTCTCGATGTCCTTCATGGAGAGGTGCTCGCAGAAGGTGTCGTACAGCAGCCGCTTCAGCTCGTCCACCGTCAGCTTCTGCATGTCGCACTGCGGGGGGGGCGGGCAGGGGGGGTCTCGGGCAGGGGGATAATCCCCATGGTCAGGGGTGGGGGGGGCACAGTGATGCTGGGGGGGGGGGGGGGGGGGGGTTCCCCCGGCACCCTTGGGTGCTGCGTTTTGGGTGGACGACCCCGTTTTTGATGGGGAAAGGGCTGGTGTCCCGCTGACCCCCTGGCAGAGGGGGCTGGTGGCTCCACAGAAGGGCACCCAGTGGGTGCCCGCCATCACCACCCTCTGCCACCCCCGTGCCGTGGCTGGGACAGGAAAGCCTGAGGCTGGTGTAACCCTGACCCCAACCCTGACCCGACTAAGGCTGACCTTTCCACTAACCCTAACCTGGAGCCTGAGCTCTGCTGGACCCTAACCCCAACCCTGACCCCAAACCCTAAACCTGACCCTAACCCTGGTCCTAAACCTAACCTTGACCCTGACCCCAACCCTAACCCCTTACACCAACACTAACCCTGGCCCTGACCCTAATCTGGAGCCCCATCCTGACCTTCCCCCTCACCCTAACTTCAGCTCCAGCCCTGACCCTAATCCTCATCCCGACCCCAACCCTGACCCTGACCCCGACCCCGAGCCGTCCCCCACTGCCCTCGGTGGGGGGGACGGGGCTGCCGCACCCCAGACGGGAGGTGGGGGTCCCCTACCTTCCAGAAGACGGTGTCGAAGTCCGTGCCGTGGAACTTCTCCGGGATGCCCGAGGTGGACAGCTTGGGCCCCAGTAACGTCACAAACTCCTCGAAGTCCACCTGCCCGTCGCCTGTGGGACACGGAGGCTCCTGTCACACCCTGCCCAGGCATGGGGATGTGCGTGACACCCTCCCCATCCCCCCGAAGAGTCCCCATGGGGCTGCCTGGTGGGGAGGGACCCCCCTGCCTGGACTCGGTGATGCTCAGGGTACCCACCCCTCTGCAGCCCAGGGGGGCCCCGCTCCAAACCTCAGTGTTTTTTGGGGAGACCCCCCCCCTCCTGGGCTTGGCACTGCTTGGGGACACCCTACTGCAGGGTCACCCGGGGGGACCCTGTTCCTGGGCAGCACCCAGAGCGCCCCCCCCCCCCATGCCACCCAGGAGTCACTAGTATCCACCCGCGCTGGTCCGGAGCAGCAGCCGGCATTACGGGACCTTGGACTCTTGGACTTCACCAGGCAGGGACCCCCAAACTCGCTGGGCACCCCCAATACCAGCCAGGACCCTGTGGCTGGTCAAGGACCTCCAAAATCAGTCGGGAACCCCGGCAACAGCTGGGGACCCGCAGCAAAGTTAGGGGGTCCCCCAACATTGGCCAGGATGCCCAACAGTGGCTGGGGTCCCCAGTGGCAGCCAGGACCCCAGTGCCGTCTGAGGACCCCTCCCAGTGCTATCTGGAGACGCCCAATGCTGCCTGGGGACCCCTAAAACCAACTAGGGACCCCAACACTGGGATGGGACCTCCAACAAAGTTTGGGGTCCCCCCCAACAGCAGCTGGGATGCCCAACACCGGCTGGGGTCCCCAGTGCCAGACAGGACCCTCGATGCCACCTGGGGACCCCCAGTGCTGGCTGGGGACCCCAATGCCATATGGGGACCCTCTATACTGACTGCCCCTCCCCCCCAGTGCTGGCCGGGGACCCCCAACACCATCAGGGACCCCAAACACCAGCTGAAACCCCAATTCCAGCTGGGACCCTAATGGCAGTTGGGGACGCCCGTGGTGGCCGTGACCCCTCGGGGGGGGGAGGGCACTGGGAAGAGCCGGGGTGACACCAGGCTGTCCGTATCCTGCGGCTGCGGAGGATGCCGGTGTCGGGGCTGTCAGGCCGGCACTAACGATGAGTAATGAAGGGAGCAGCGGCTTGGCAGCGCTGCCGGAAAGGCTTTTAACCGGGGTGGGAGGGCGGTGGGGGAAAGGAAACCAATAAATTAACGAGCTCTTTAAGGTCCCGATGAGCGCGGGAGCGACAGGGACAGGCCGATGGTGGCAGCGAGTGCCGTGCCGGAGGAGCATGGCCAGCATGGCCCGCTGGGGGTGAGGGCATGGCCTGGGGGGCAGGGTCCAACCCGGGGGGCAGGATCCAACCCGGGGCGTAGGATCCAGCCCCGAGTGCAGGATCCGGCCCCAACAGCCCGGTCCCAGCAGGTTTGCCGAGCCAGGAGAGGTGCCGTTCCTGCCTGCAAACGCTCCAGGATGGTTAAATCTTCCAAAACGAAGCGCGGTGGCGATGATGATGATGATGATGATGATGATGATGGGCGAGCAGGAGGGTCTGGGCATGAGGCAGAGCCTGGATCCTCCCGCATCCCGCATCCCGCAGCGGGTCCAGCAGCCACCAGCCAGCGGGGCGGAAACGGGGCAAATTGGGTGTTTCACCAAAGGGAGGGTGCTGGGGGTCCCCGTCCCCGTGCTGGGGTTGCCGGGGCGGGGCGGGGGGGGTGGAGGTTGGGGGGGGGGGTCCTACCGTCCATGTCGAGGCGCTGGATGATGACTTCCAGCTCCACCTCGTTGGGCATGTAGCCCAGGGAGCGCATGGCCGTGCCCAGCTCCTGCTTGGAGATGAAGCCGTTGCCATCCCGGTCGAACACCTTGAAGGCTTCACGGATCTCTGCGGGGGGAGAGCAGGGGTCAGTCTGGCCATTCCCCCCCCCTCCAGCCCCGGTCCCCACAGATCCCCCGTGGGCAGCGCTGGTGGCCCCAAATGGGCCACCCATCCCTCCAGCCCCCACTTACAGAGGGGAAACTGAGGCACGGCGCGAGGGGCTGCCACCCCTGCCGGACCCGAGCCCCATCGGCCTGGTTCCAGCTCCGCATATCGGGAGGGATAAAAAAGGCAGAAACTCCCTCAAAAAGGAGCCAAGCCCCGAGCGCGGCGGGAGGCGGGATGGAGCCGCTGGGCACCGGGAGGCTTTGGGGTGGGGGGGGAGCCACCCGGCGTGGCGTCGCCGTGCCTCAGTTTCCCCGCTGCCCTCTGAGCTTGGCACAGCCACCCCCCCCGGCGATCGTCCCCCACACCCCGGGGCTCTTTTTGAGCCAGAAACCCCAAATCTGATGGGACCAGAGCCCCCACCCCCCACCCAGGTAACACTCTGTGTGTGTGTGTCCTGGTGGGGGGGGTGTTATGGGCTGAGGCGCGATGGCGGGGGGGGGCGTAACTGGAAATGAGTGGGTGATGGGTGTGCATGTGGGTGTTGGGGGGGGTGGTTGGGGGGGGTGGGGGGATACCGGGAGGGGTGTGTGCTCTCGAGCTCAGGGCGCCCATCAGGGTGGGGGCCCGGCGAGG
Source organism: Larus michahellis (assembly GCF_964199755.1). NCBI lineage: Eukaryota > Metazoa > Chordata > Aves > Charadriiformes > Laridae > Larus > Larus michahellis. The sequence continues at coordinate 2,270,280 of NC_133908.1, forward strand.
ACCATCCCTGCGCCCCCCCCATGATGGCACGGGGAGGGTGCCGGGTGTGCCAGCACCCATGTCCGTCCCCCCCTCCCTGGGGACTCTGCACCCATCCCGGGGTTACGGGGTGGTGCCGGAGCTGCGCCGCGTTTCGGACAAAAAATAACAGCAACCCTTGCCGGGGCTGCGTGGGTGCTCAGCCCTCTCCCGTGCAACGGTGGGGAGAAAGTGGCAGGATTTGGGGTTTCTGGCTCAAAAAGAGCCCCGGGGTGTGGGGGACAATCCCCGGGGGGGGGGTGGCTGTACCAAGCTCAGAGGGCAGCGGGGAAACTGAGGCACGGCGACGCCACGCCGGGTGGCTCCCCCCCCACCCCAAAGCCTCCCGGTGCCCAGCGGCTCCATCCCGCCTCCCGCCGCGCTCGGGGCTTGGCTCCTTTTTGAGGGAGTTTCTGCCTTTTTTATCCCTCCCGATATGCGGAGCTGGAACCAGGCTGATGGGAAAGATGGGACCAGGCGAGATCGTGTCGGGAACGCCGGGAAGCCAGGCCGGGATGGATGTGGGTGCCCTCTTCCCTCGCCAGGCGGCAAAGCTGCCGGCACCGGGCAGCACCAAGGGGCAGGGTACCACGTTGGGTTGTGCTATCGATCCCCAGCGCTTGGGGACGACCCTGCCCAGACGGTGGCCCATCAGTGAGGTCTTCCAAGGTGTTTTGGGGGAGTTTTGGAGGTTTTAGGCTTGCCGGCCTGACGGCTAAAGCATCTCGGTGGACAACATCCCTGCCTGGGCAGGGGGATGCTCCTCGTTCCCCCGGCACTCGCGGCGAGCCCCGCTCCGGCCCAGGCGCCCCCAAAATTCATCCTTCGAGGATGCTCATCCCAGAGGATGCGCTGTCACCCAGCTCAGGGCGCTGGGGGAAAAGCAAGGACGTGTCCCAACGGTGGCCAGACTGGGGTCCTAGCGGGGTGTTGTGTGTCCCCCCCCTAACCTGGGACACCCCGACTCTCCCCGGCCCAGCAGAGGTTTGTCCCTGCATCTTCACGGTTTGCACCCTGCGTCTTCCCAGCCCCACCGCGGAGCCCCGAGGGCCGGGAGTGCGGCTGGGTGTCACACACGTCCCCCCAGAGCGGAGGGTGACCGGGGGAGAGGCGGAAGCGGGTGGCAGCACGTCCCCCCCGGCGCGACGCAGGTGTCTGGCGCCTGGTGGGGTCACCTTGGGGCTCCCGCTGCTGCCATCGATCCCCGCGGCCGCAGGTGGGTGCTGGGGGGGAGGGGGGAGCCCCAGGCCGGGAGCACCCCGGGACCTGCCGGCGCCCCTCGGTGCTGCGCCAGGCTGGGTGCGACCACAGCGCCCCAGCACATGCGGGCGGTGAGTGTGCACGCGTACACACACACACACCACACAATCACACGCTGCAGTGGGGCTGCGTGCACACACAGCTTGCAGCGATCTACTTGTGCGCGCGCACACACACACACACACACAACCACCCTGCAGTGATGCTGTAGGTGTGCGTGCGCGCGCACACAACCACCTTGCAGCGACGTGCTTGTCCACGCGCACACACACACACCTCGCAGTGGTGCTCTATTTGTGCGTGCACACACACAGAGCCACCTTGCAGCGACGTACTCGTGCACACACACACACACACATACACGCACACCCCCCTTGCAGTGACGCTCTACTTGTGTGTGCACACACGGACACACAACACCACGGTGCGGCGATGCTGTATTTGTGCGCACACGCACACACACACACCCCCCCTTGCAGTGACGCTCTACTTGTGTGTGCACACACGGACACACAACACCACAGTGCGGCGATGCTGTATTTGTGCGCACACGCACACACACACACACCCCCCTTGCAGTGATGCTGTACGTGTGCGCGCACACACGCAGACACGCACAGAGCCACAGTGCAGCGCCGTGCTTGTGCACACACAACCACAACCACCTTGCAGTGACGTGCACACACACACACACACACAACCACCTTGCAGTGACGTGCACACACACACCCACAACCACACAACCACCTTGCAGTGATGCTGGAGGTGTGCGCACACACATGCAGGGCCACCGTGCAGTGATGTTCTTGTGCGCGCGTGTACACACACACACAACCACACATCCCTTGCAGGGCTGCCATACTTGTGCGCACACACACACACACAACGCGCTCCCTCTGCAGCGGGGCTGTGCGTACAAACCCGTGCTGCGCTGACGCTGGACGTGTGCGCACACACACGCTGCAGCGACGCTGCCAGTGTGTACACACACACACGCGCGCTGGCACAGACACCCCGTGGCGAGGCCGTGCGTGTGACAACACCGCGCGAGCACACGCACAGGGTGTGCCGTGGGGAGGTGTGCGTGTACACACTCGTGCGCGCACACACACACACACACACAACCCCTGCAGTGAGGCTGTAAATGGGCACAGAACTGCATGCCAACACAACCCGCAGAGCTGTGAACACACACACACACACACACACACGCGCGTCCTCTTGCACACCCAGCGTGAGCCCACGTCCCTGCCTGCTCGGGGGTCCTGGCCAGGATTCGGGGCCGGAGCCCCCCCACTCCCCAACCTTGGGGCTCCGTGCCTCAGTTTCCCCAGGGGGAGTCCCCAGGGGACATCCCCCCTCACCCTCTCCCGAAGGCGCAGCAGGGCCATGTGTGGGGGCCACCCGTGCCTCAGTTTCCCCTGCGGTGCCCATGCTGGGGGCAGCGATGGGGGCCGGGGGTGCTGCAGCCCCTTTCCCCCCGTGCCTGGCAGAGGCGGGGGGGGCTCTCCAGGGACACCCCGAGCCTGAGGGCACCGGTAGCACCCGTCCCGGCAAACTTTTGGGCTGGAAAAAGCCTTTCTGACGATAGCGAGCTGAGCCCGGCCCCGCTCATGGCACGGGTGGGCAGAGCCCCGCCGCCCACTCCTCCCGGCCGGAGCCCGGTGGCACCGGGGCTGCGTGGGGGCTGCCGTGACGCGGGTGGGGTGACACGGGTGACAGCCGCCCCCGGGGCCCCCCGCTCCGCCAGCCACTGTCATATTATGACAGCGGGGAGGGTGGCCCCGCCACGCCGGGGTTGGGGGGGTGGGGGGTGGGTGGAGGGTGGTCCATCCCCGCTCCGCCACCGCCGGTCCCTGCTGTGTCATATTGTCACAACGGCGACACCGGGGCCGGGACACCCCCCCACACACACCCCCCGCCACCCTCTCCCTCTGCCCGGCTCTCTCCCACGCGTTCCTTCCTCCCCCCCCCACCCCCCCCTCCTCCTCCTCCTCCTCCATCCATCCGCATCCCGCTCGCCTTCAGCCTCCCCACGGCGCCCGGGGAGGGGGGGAAGGGGGACGGGGGACGGGACCGCGCACCCCGACCCCCCCCCTCCCCGTCGCAGCCCGCACCCCTCCCCATGGGATGTGTCCCCCCCACCCCACCCCGGATCCCCCCCCCTCCATCCCGCTCACCCTCCAGCTCGTCCTCGGGGATCTCCACGGGGTGCTGCTCGGCGAGGATGTTGGGGATGGTGTAGATCCCCCGGTACATCAAAGCCGCCGTCACCGGGTGGAAAGGCATCTTCGGGGCTCCCCAAAAGCCAAAGTTTAAACCCAAATCTCCTCGGAGGGGGGAGCCGGTACCGGGGCGGCGGGGGGAGGAGGGGGGGGGGGGAAACGGGGACGCTAAAAAAAACCCAAGTTACCGGTGCCCGCCGCCCCCCGCCCGGCACCCACCGGCCGGGGGGGGCCCAGGGCGGGAGGGCGCTCCCCGTCCTCCGGGGGCCGGCGGCGGCGGGACGGGGCTGGCGGCGGAGCCCCTCACCGGGGAGTCAGGGCGCGGGGGGGCTCCGCGCCGGAGGAGGCTGGGGGCGGCCCGGTTCCCCCGCGCACATGCCCGCCCGAAGTGGAAACGGGAGGTGAAAGCATCCAGGCACCGGCTAAATCCCGGCGGCGGCGGCGGCGGCGGCGGGGGGGACGGGGCTGGCCATGCCGCTCCGGGGCCCCCCCTCCGCCAGCCCCGGGCCGCTCACAGCCCCCGGGGGGCCGCTGCCACCGGGCCACGTTCCCCGGCGGGGCCCGGCATGGCGGGGCCGAGGCCGAGGGCGGCCTCTTCTTCTTCCTCTTCCCTCCTCCTCCTCCTCTTCTTCTTCTTCCTCCTCCCCGCTAAGTGTCCCGGGGCTCGGCTCCCCGCCGCTGGCTCAGCCCCCGGCGCCGCGCACACGCTCCCCCCGCGCCGCCGCCGGCAGACGGAGCATCCTCGGCCGCGGCCCCGGAGAAGAGGCGGCGGAATCCGGGGAGAAGCGGCGGGGCCGGGCGGGTTTTGAACGGTCCCGCCTGGCAAATGGGGCTGGGGGCGGGGGGTGGTGCCTTCCCCTCGGGGGAGGGAGGGGTGGGGAGGGGGGGGGGAGTTGCGACAAAGAGGGTGTCACAGCCACCCGTCAGCGTCCCGGGCCGGATCCTGCCCCGCTGCTGCTGGGGGGCACCCGGCCGTGGGGGGGAACACTGGGTGGTGGAGAACGGATGGTGGGTCCTTGTGGCACCCCCTGTCCGGGCAGTTGTCACCCCGAGGTTCCCACACACCGCACCCCAAGGCTGTCATCACCCCCAAGTCCCTGCACGCAGCACCCTGGACCGGCGCAGCCATCACCCCGCGGTCCCCGCAGGTGGCACCCCGCTCCTGGGGCAGCCGTCAGGCCGGGGACCCCGCGCAGCACCCCACAGTGCCACCACCCCCAGGTCCCTGTGCGTGGCACCCCGTGCCCGGGCAGTCGTCAGCCCAGGGTCCCCGTACTGGGTACCCCAGGCTGCCGTCACCCCGAGGTCCCCACAGGCAGCACCCCAGGCCATCACCACCCCGATGTCCCTGCACGCAGCACCCTGGGGCAGGGCACTGGTCACCCTGAGGTCCCCAGGGTGCTGCGGGGGTGGCAGGGACACCAGGGACCTCCTGCTCCCGCACCAGGGCAAAGACGAGCCGTGGAAGAGGATCGAAGCGGGGCCGGGAGCGAAGCCCTCCGTCCCCGTTTCCAGTCACCCCCCGCTTCCCCCCAGGCCCTGATCACATTTTTTTGCCTCATTTCTCGCTTTGTCACTGATTAATCACAGCTGGGCTCGTACACCAGGGCAGGTCCCCGCTGTGCCACGTCCCAGTGGCATCTGTGTCCCCACGGCAGGGATGCAGCCCAGGACCTGGGACCTCTCTCCTGCCACGTCCCACCACCCACCTGCCATGGCTCGTCCCCCTGGGTGAGCATGGCCGTGCCAGACCCCGGCCCGTTGGGAGATGGGGGGGTCACAGTGTCCCCTGTGCCTTGGTGGCATCTCTCTGGCCAGGCACGGTGGCACGGGGAGGCTGCCAAAGCCCCTGGTCCCGGCCGGAGGCTGCTTTGGAGGGGCTGTGGTGGGGGGGAAGGGGTTGGGGACAAGAGGGAAAACGTCCCCGGAGCCATAAGGGGGTGGGAAAGAGAAAAGGGGACGGCCGGCACCTCTCAGGTCCTCCTCTGAATAGCGAGGATGCGCGAGAGCGATGGGGAAACTGAGGCACAGCCGGCCGGGCTCCACACGTGCTTCTCGCCTTGGGACTGTCAGGAGAATCCCCAACATTTTGGAATGGGGTTCCTGCCGTTCCAACCCCTTCATTAAAATCCCCCCCCCCGGCACCCCCCGGCCACGCGCTCAGGCTCAGCCGTTGCCTCATCCAGCCCAACGCTGCCGAGAATTCGGGGGCAGATGGAGGTTCCAACCCTCCCCCGCCGGCCGGGACACCCCCCCACACCCCCCACACCCCCCCCGGGGCTCCCCAAAACCCCTCGCCTTCCCCAGCCGCCTCCTGGCAGTGCCGCCCGTGCAGCCGCCGTTGGTTTTAACCAGTTGGGGTCCCCTTTAAGCTATTTTTTCGCTGGGAGAAATTTCCTTCTCCGACAGCGGAAAACCAACCCTCGGCCGTGCTCCCGAGCTGGGGAATTTCAGGGATGATCCAATCCCCGGTGCTGCGAGGTGTCGGTTCCCTCCCAGGGCAGGATCCTTCCTCCCGGGATGTCACGGCTCGGGGGTGGCTTTTTCATCCTCCCCCGGGGCTCGGGATGGCGCTGGGGGCACATGGGGAGTCTCCGGAGTCTAATACTGCGGTTGCGCTCACACCGCGGCCCTGAGGGGGAGGGTGCTGACAATAATAAGCAACTTTTTGGGGAGAAAGAAGCCCGAAAAGGCAAACCAGCCTAATTGAAAATCTCCTCCTTTTTTCTTAGCGGATCAATTTGCTCCACGATGTTAACGAAGTCGCCCTCCCAATTAATTCTCCATTTGCCCACCGGAGGCCCCGGGGCGGAAACTCATTAATTTCTCACCGCCCAAAACCCAGCAGGAATAATACCGCAAATTGCTGGGCTTTTCCCCACGAATCCCCCCAGATCTCCGCTCTCGGCAGCATCGGGGGACCTGTCGGCGCATCCTTCCCTGCGGAGGCGGGAGGCAGCCGCTCCGGCCCGGCTCCCGCTGCTCCATCCCTGGGGACGGAGCGGGGGGAAAAATAAGAATTAAACAATGGCTTAATGGCATTTGAAGTTGTGATTGGTTTTTCGCTCATTAGGGCTCATCGGCAGAGCGGTCTCGGTGTTTCCCCTGAGACCCGCCAGAGCCCCCCTTCCCGCTCGGCCGCACCGTCCTCTTCCTCCCGGGATGAAGGCTGGGACCTTGCCCCGGTACAAGCTGCGCCCTGCAGCCCCTTGGCTTCCATTTCCTCACTTATTTTGGGTTGAGAAGCTCTGAATCGGTTTCCTCAGCTCTCGGTCCATCACCGCGCGCCAAGGTGATGGGATGGAGGCAGCGGCATCCCCAAACCCCTGGGATTTCAGCTTAAAATCCCAGCCACAGCCGAGTGATCCACGCGTTTCCCGCACCTCTTGGATGTTGCAAATGTTCCTCTTCGTAATTCCTCCATTGTTTTATCGGCGGTTCCTCTTCACCCTTCTCCCTTTTTTCCCCTGGGGGCTGGGGCCAGCAGGTCAATGCCACCTCTCCCTCCATCCCTTTGTCCCTCCCGTGGCAGCAGCACCTTCCCCGACACCCGCGGGCGGTACCCTAATTAGCCGATCCCGCTAACGAGGCAGGAGAAGCGCAATCCAGGCCTGGTGTTTTGCATCTTATTCGCAGCTTTGCGAGGATCTCGCCCTCAAGAGCGCTTGCTCCCGGGTTCGCATCCCAACATCATCGTCTTTATTTCTCTCAGGAAGATGGGAAGGGGGGGGAATTAAAAGGAATAAAGCCGTGCTGGCACAGGGATGGCGCTGGTTTATCTTTAATTTAATCTTCTTGTCCCATTTGTTACTGAGCCTCCCCTGGCAGGGCCGAGGTGCCCTTCTCCCTTCCCGCCATCCCCCTGCCCGGCAGAGACTCCGGTGCTGGATCCTCTCCCTGCCCAGAGCGTGTCCTGCCAACTCCATTTGTCCGGGCGTTTGCAAGTCTGGGTTCTGCCACGTCCCCCAGTTGAAATTCCCAATTGTCCTTGCTGAGGAGAGAAGGAACCTGGCAGGGATGGGATGGGGATTGGGGATGAGATAGGATTAGATGGGGATGAGGATGGGATAGGGACGGGAATGGGGTTGAAGATGGGATGGGGATTGGGTTGGAGACGGAATGGGATGGGATGAGATGGGGATGAGGATGAGGATGGGATGGGATGGGGATGGGGATGGGATGGGGATGAGGATGGGATGGGATGAGATGGGGATGAGGATGAGGATGGGGATGGGGATGGGGATGGGAGGGGATGGGATGAGATGGGGATGAGGATGGGGAAGGGGATGGGATGGGATGAGATGGGGATGAGGATGGGGATGGGGATGGGATGGGACGAGATGGGGATGGGAGGGGATGAGATAGGGATGAGGATGGGATGGGGACAGGCTTGGAGACAGGACAGGACGGGATGAGGATGGGGATGGGGATGGAATGGGGATCCCTCACGGGGGTGGGGATGGGGATAGGATGGGGATGGCACGGGGATGAGACAGGGATGGTGTTGGAGATGGGATGGGGACGGGGTTGGAGATGGGATGGGGATGGGATGGGTACCCCTGGCAGAGATGGGGGTGGGATGGTGCAAACGTGGTCTGGGTGCCCTCAAATCCCGCAGGACAACCCCACGGATAACTCACCCCGGTGCAGCCTGAGGATCCTGGGGTGGGGGCAGCACCACGGTGTCCTCCAGGACGTAACACCGCTCACCCTGAGCACAGGGAGGGGACGTGAGCGGCCCGGGGTGGCCGTTGTGTCATTTTAAAGTCACCGACTGGCATCGAGCCCTCGGAGACGCCGGAGGCATCAATCTCCCGGGGCCCTCGCTGTCAGCTGGGTATTTAGTGAAATGTTTCTTAAATGAACGCTTGATGGAAGAAGAGGGATGGCTGCAACGTACCGAGCCGCAAGGTTATCCCCGCTGCCGCGCCGGCTGCCAGCTCCCAGCGCCTGATATTAAACCCGGGGAGGGCGGCCGCGATAACCCACCGGGGAGGTTTCGGAGCCGCTACCCGGCATGACTCTGGGATGTATTTTGGAGCAAACCACTCCCGCGATGAGGGAAACGGCGGGAAAAGCGCTGGGCAGATGACGCAGGTGGGGAGGGAAGGGAGAAAGGGAAAGGCTTGGAGAGCCCCGTTTAAGTTGGGTTCTCAGGAGGCAAAATAGCCCCTCCATGGGACGAGGCTAGACTTCTGCTTAGGGTTAGTTTTTCGTTATGAAAACTGGGAAAAATTGAAATGAGCCTGTTCTTAGCATCCCTCCAGCGGATGCAGCCTGGCATGCTAAGGGTGGCGGCGACTCCGCTTGCTCCTGCCAAGAGACCGAGTGGGGACACAACTCCCAGTCAAGGACCTTCTTAAACTCTTTAACTGCAATAAAAAATAAAAGATCCCCGGGAAGCACAGCCTGCCCGGGAAGGATCTGGGTTTTCGAGAGCAGCACACAAGAAGGGAGCGAAAGCGATGGCAGAGCCGTGCTCAGCCCCAGAGGCACCACGTGAGGTTGACCTTCAGCCCCTGCCCTCAGCGACAGCCCCAGGAAGAGGAATAAATGCAGCAAAATCCGCATTACGGCGCCTGTGCGTCGGTGACACGGGTGGATGCTGGTACCCGGCAGGTCACCGAGCGGCTTTTCTTTGCTACAGCCAAGGCTGAAGTCAGACCCCAAAGCAAACCCCTTGGCCAAGCATTAAGACTGTTGAGAAACGGCCCCAACAACCCTCTTTCCAAGAAGACGTGCCTTCAGGACACAGCTGTGCTGGGCCAGGCCCCGCTCCCATCCTGCCGTCGGCACACAGGCCGTGCTCGCCAGGAGACTCCCGCCATCAGCAACGCCATCAGGTAGCAACATTCGCTCCGTCTCTCCAGGATGCTGCGAGCCGCTGCTGGCCCCGGGGTGGCCTGGCACAATGATGCCAGGGTCTGGTGGTACCCGGTGCCGTGATGCCAGGACCCGGCAGTGCCCAATGCTGTGATGCCAGGACATGGTGGTACCCAGCACCACGATGCCCAGGCCAGCTGCAGGCAGCATCCCAGCAGGATCCTGATGATGCCCAATGTCCCCACAGCAGGTGATACCGTGTCCGGGTGGGAGGAGGTGATGGGAGCAGGATTCCAGCATTCCTGGTCCGGATCCGGCCCCGGGGCTCCCCGAGCAGTGGAGGCAGCAGATGCCTGAGGAGGCCAGGAGGGATGATGCTGCCCAAGGTGATTATTAGGGGAGGGAAAGTTAATGACGAGGGTGAAGGGATCCTGGCTGGTGGGATCCTGGCTGAGGTGGCGTCTCCTTCCCCAGGGCCATGTCCCCATCAGGGCCACGTGCTGGTCGGCAGCGCCGGCTCAGTCTCTTCCGTGCCTGGGAAAATATTGGCCCTTGTGCTCTCAGGGCAGCAGCTCCTGAGCTCTCTTGGACAATGGCTGGTCCCAGGTGTGTTGTATGGGCCTACACCGAACTGTGTGGTCTTGCACCCCACGGCATTGTCCTGCATCCCACCGTGTGGTCCTGTGCCCCACCACGTGGTCCTACACCCAGCTGCATGCTTGCACACCCTGCTGCATGGTCCTGTACCAAATCACAGCATCCTGCACCCCTGTGCGGTCCTGCACCCCACTACAAGGTCAGGCACCCCATCGCATGATCCCGCACCCCACCATGTCGTCTTGAAACCCATGGCATGATCCTGCAACCCGGCACATGGTCCTGCATCCCACCATGCCGTCCCACACCCCACGGCGCGGTCCTGCACCCCATCGCATGGCCTCGCACCCCACGGCATGGTCCTGCACCCCACAACATGGTCCTGCACCCCATCACCCCTCGCCCAGCATCCCCCCGCTCGGCCCGAGCAGCCTCCGGCGATTCATCCTCCGCCCGCGGGGAAATTGCGGTGGCTGGAGCAGCTCCATGTGCTTTTTATTTTATAGCATCCGTATATCATCCCCTCCCCGGTGCTCTGCCGCGGTGGCTGAGGGGGCACCGCTGGTACCAGCTGGAGGTTTCGGCTCCGGAGTTGCAGCTTCCCCACCGTCAATCCTCCCTCTTAGCCTGTTAAGCCCCTAATTAAGCCGACAAGACACACGTCGTCGGGCTTTTAATTACAGCTTTGCGGCAGCTGCCCCAGGGGAGGTGTCGGGGCAGGGGGAGATGCACTGAGCTGGCCGGGTCTCTGCGCAGAGCAGGGCGGCCCTGGGGGCCATCCCCCCGGCGAGGCTGCCTCTCCCCTCTCCTCTCCCTCCTCATTTCATTTTCTTTCCCTTTTTTCTCCCTGGAAGACAAAGGGCTGGGAAGAGGCAAAGGTGGAGGGACGCAGACGGCAGCGCTGTGCCGGCCATCAGCCCGTACCGGCGGGGATGGATGAGGATGGATGAGGATGGATGAGGATGGATGAGGACAGCGGGGATGCCACGAGGCTGGCAGCTGCTGGCAAAGGGAGGAATAAGGTCCCCATGTCCCCAAGACGCTGTCCCTGGAGAGCAGGACCCTGCCTGGCTTTGCCCCTGGGGAGCAGCATTTTACATTGTCATCCTGCAACCCAGACCCGAACCACCTGGGGGCTGAGCACCCATGGGTGCCCCGAGCTCCCCAGGGTGCCCAAGACCAGCGATGGGGTGTCCCATGGGCTGCTCCCCTAGTTCCCTCTGCTGGCTCCTGTTGCTGGTGGGTAGAGAGCGACCCCGCAAGAGCCACCCATAGCTGTTGGGTGCCCCGGCCCCCCCCCCAGCTCCAGCCTGTGCCCACGGTGGCCTGTGGCCAGGTGCCTGCCGTGCCACGCTGTGCCGTGCCATGGCGTGTCAGCCTGAATCCATTAAGCCATGAGTCAGAGCCGGCCCCGTGCTGACTAACTCCCATGTGCCGGCTCCGAGCACCCGTCCTGTGTGCCAGGGCGCCCGCTGCCCCCCGACATGGCTGGGGTGCGGGACTGCACTTCCCTGCTTCACCTCCCCGTGCAAACGCACCTCCCCAGGCACCCCCAGCCCCGTGCAGACACACTTCCCCTACGGAAACCGCAGAATGGTTCAGGTTGGAAGGGACCTTAAAGCCCACCCAGTGCCACCCCCTGCCCTGGGCAGGGACACCTCCCACCAGCCCAGGTTGCTCCAAGCCCCGTCCAACCTGGCCTTGAACCCCTCCAGGGATGGGGCAGCCACAGCTTCTCTGGGCACCCTGGGCCAGGGGCTCACCACTCTCAAAATGAAGAATTTCTTCCTGAGACCTAGTCTAAATCTGACCTTTCTCAGTGTAAAACCATCCACCCTCATCCCATGGCTCCCCTCCCTGCTCCAGAGTCCCTCCCCAGCTTTCCTGGAGCCCCTTTAGGGACTGGAAGGGGCTCCAAGGTCTCCCCGGAGCCTTCTCTTCTCCAGGCTGAACCCCCCCAGCTCTCTCAGCCTGTCCTCCCAGCAGAGGGGCTCCAGCCCTCCCAGCAGCTCCGGGGCCTCCTCTGGCCCCGCTCCAACAGCTCCGTGTCCTTCTGCTGTTGGTGCACCCAGCGCCAGCGCAGCACCCCGTGGTGCAGGGGGGTGGCCGGGGGTGTGGAGTTGGAGTTTTGGGTGTGGGGAGGCCACACTAGAGCCATCCCTGCCTCAGTTTCCCCATCCATCCCGTCTTTCCCCCCCCAAAAGGCCCTTTCCGGCCAGGTTTTGCCAGCCGAAGCCGTGCACATTTTGGGTGGGCACCAAACCAGCACCCTGACCCCCCCCGCAGGCTCCTGGTCCTGGCCTGGACACCCACGGGCCACCCTGCGGCCCCTCCACCCCAGTGGCCCCCACATCCATGGGTGCCATCCCCGGCTTCTCAGCGTTTCATTCTATTTTTTGAGAGTATTTAATGGTTTGAAAGGGAAAAACCCGTGAGTCGAGGAGGCTTTGGGGACAGGGACACTCATGGAACCAACAAATCGCCCTTATCCGAGCGCTGGGCACAAACCTGTCCCCAAGCCAGTGACAAAGCCACCCCCAGCGCACGGAGAACCGCTGCCGAAACGCTCAGTTACTGCCTGGGCTTAGCAAAAAAAATCACGATTTCCTTCCTAAAGAATCCGTGGCAGGAGGAGGGCGTCGGGAGAGGTACTTGGGAATCACCCAAGTGGGTGATTGGGGTACTTGGGATGGGGTTTTTTTCGTTGGGCAAAGTCATTGCAAGGCAACCCCCCCCACACCACCACCACCACCACCTTGCTGCTGCCGCCGCTCTGGTGGGTTTAATTCTGCTCAAAGGGGAAAAAAAAAAAAAAAAAGAGAATGAGATTTCCTCTGAAAGCGGAGGAACGGCCCCGGTGGTGCCGCGGGAGGGTGGGCAGGGAGCCAGTACCTGGGCCAGGTTGCGAGTGTGCCAGGTTGCGAGTGTGCCAGGCTGTGAGTGTGCAAACGGGGAGCCGGGGGGGCGGGGGGGGGCGCTGCCAGTGTGCCAGGCTACAAACGTGCAGGGCGGGAGGCATGGGATGCTGTGAGCGTGCCAGGCTGCGAGCGTGCAACCCTGTCCACACACAAGGCCGCGAGCGCGCGATGCCACGCAATGCTGCGGGCGCAGGGTGCTGCAAGCGTGCGACGCTGGGAGCATGCGGGACTGCAAGTGCTCATGGCAGCGCTGGGAGCGCGCAGGGCTGGAAATGCGCAACCCCACACGCACACAAGGCTGCGAGTGTGCAATGCCGGGAGCGTGCAACGCTGTGGGCGCAGGGTGCTGCGAGCGTGCAGTGCCGTCAGTGTGCAGTGCTGCGAGCGTGCAATGGTGCGGGCACACGGTGCTGTGAGTGTGCGGTGCTGTGAGGGTGCGTGGTTGCAAGCAAGCGGTGCTGTGAGCACCTGGGATTGCGAGTGTGCAACGCTGTAAGCACGCAGCGCTAGGGGTGCGCAAGGCTGGAAGTGCGCAACTCTACACACACACAAGGCTGCGAGTGTGCAATGCCGTGAGTGCGCAATGCTGCGGGCGCAGGGTGCTGTGAGCATGCAGTGCTGCGGGTGCAGGGTGCTGCAAACGTGCAACGCTGAGAGCATGTGGGATTACAAGCGTGCAATGCCGTGAACGTGCAGTGCTGGGAGTGTGCGAGGTTGGAAATGCGCAACCCCACACACACACAAGGCTGCGAGCGTGCAGTGCCGGGAGCGTGCAATGTTGCGGGCGCAGGGTGCTGTGAGCGTGCAGTGCTGCGAGTGTGCAATGGTGCAGGCACACGGTGCTGCGAGTGCGCGGTGCTGTGAGCGTGCGTGGTCGCAAGCGTGCGGTGCTGTGAGCACCTGGGATTGCGAGTGTGCAACGCTGTAAGCACGCAGCGCTGGGAGTGCGCAAGGCTGGAAGTGCGCAACTCTACACGCACACTAGGCTGCGAGTGTGCAATGCCGTGAGTGCGCAACGCTGTGGGTGCGGGGTGCTGTGAGCGTGCAATGCTGCGGGTGCGTGCAATGCTGCGGGTGCGTGCAGTGCTGCGGCTGCAGGGTGCCGCAAGCGCGCAGTGCTGTGAGCGTGCGGGGTCCCACTGCACGCGGCCCCTCTGAGGGATCGGGGACCCTCCTGCGCTGGCCCCGGCCCCCGTCGCAGGCGCTGCATCCCCCAGCGCTGCCGCCCCGGCCCCGCTGCCACGGCCCGGGCTGGGAAAGGCCTTTTCGGCTTCGCTTTGGGGCCAAATCCCCAGCTCTGCCCGCTCCCTGCAGGTAGTGCAGGCAGGGAAGGCAGGGCAGGCAGCAGGCAGCGCAGGCAGGGCAATGCAGGCAATGCAGGCAGCACAAGCAGCACAGGCAGCGCAATGCAGGCAGCGCAGGCAGTGCAGGCAGTGCAGGCAGTGCAATGCAGGCAGCGCAGGCAGGGCAGGCAGCGCAGGCGGGACAGGCAGCACAGGCAGTGCAATGCAGGCAGCGCAGTGGGCACAGGCAGGCAACTGCAGGCAGGGCAGCCAGCGCAGGCAGGACAGGCGGGGCAGGCAGTGCAATGCAGGCAGCGCAGGCAGACCAAGCAGCGCAGGCAGTGCAATGCAGGCAGGGCAGCCAGCGCAGGCAGGACAGGCAGGGCAGGCAGCACAGGCAGTGCAATGCAGGCAGCGCAGGCAGTGCAGGCAGTGCAGGCAGTGCAATGCAGGCAGGGCAGGCAGCACAGGCAGCACAGGCAGTGCAATGCAGGCAGGGTAGCCAGCGCAGGCAGGACAGGCAGGGCAGGCAGTGCAATGAAGGCAGGGCAGGCAGGGCAGGCAGCACACCAGCTGCATTATTGACACGGGCGGCTGCGGGCAGCGCTCCCACCCCACGCGTGGGAAATCAGGTCACCCTCCGCTTCCCTCGCCCGCTGCCTCCCCGCAGCCCCGAAATCTCCCCTGCTCCCCCACCAGCATCCCCGTGCCAAACCACCCCCCCCCACCCCATCCCGCCTCCCTCAGCCCTGCTTAAAACAACAAAAAAGGGGAAAAAAAAAATAAAACCACCAACCCTCATCGCCCCCAGCCCACCCGAGGACGAGCCCTCGCCAGGAGCTGCGTTTCGTCTCCCGGGGTTTGGCTGCCGTGAGCGGATAAACAAGCGCATCCATCCATCGCTGAGCGCATCCCGTCGCAGCGGGGCCGGGGGGGGTACGACCGGGAGCAGCCCCTACCCCCCGCCGCGCTGGGTCTTGCCCGGCCGTGGTGAGGTTTGGCACAGACGGTGCTTCGGTGCAGCCCCACCGGCAGCCCCAGCTCAGGGCTGGCAGCTCAGCCGGGTCCCCAAAGGGGTTTTATCGGTGATTAATTAAAAAATGGAGGTCAATGCAGCGTATCGGTTATTTATTCCAGGCATGTTGAGTGCAGGCAGCCACGGGCAGAGCCCCGGGGATGGCAAACATGGGGCTCAGCCCCCCGCCGGGCACCCCGAACCCCGGGAGGGAAACGGGCAGCAAGCAGGGATGGAGGAGCCCACGGGAGTGGGGACAGCGGGACCCCCGGAGCGACGGGGAGCGGGATGCCACCCCGGCTCCGCAGAGAGCTCCCGGAGGGATCCCACGGCCCCAGACGTGCTTCCCATTAAAACCTCCCCATTAAAACCTCCCCCCCTGCTTTTAACTGCCGCAGCGAAGGGCTTTGGGAGGTTTTTCCCCAAGAAAAAAGACCGAACAAGTCCCAGCTCCCCCTCCTAGTGCTTTGAATTTTTATTAAAACAAATGAGAAAACGGTTATTTCTTCCCAGTACAAGAGTCCAGGGGAACGGGAAAGCGGCTGTGCCAGGCCACGGGCAGCCGAATCGCAGCCACGTGCGGGGAGTCGATCCGAGGCAGAGCTGTTTTAAATAAAAAAAGGGTTCAGGACGCGATTTACGAGGTGCTGAGCCCCAGGGGCTGACCCTCCGGAGTGGCTGTGGGTCAGGTGAGGTTGTGGGAGGGAGGAATTGGGGGTCCCCAGGGGATGCGGGGGATGCTCAGGGCAGCACCGGCTCCCTTAAAGGGTAAATCGCAGCTGGAAGGGAGGTTTTCCACCACCCCCCCACCCACCCCCCCACCCCCCGGTCCCGAGCAGAGGGCAGGATTTGGGATGGAGACACGAAGGAAAAGTCAAGGCATCCCCGTTCCCCCCCCGCGGCCGCCGCCGGGGGGGTAAGAGCTGTGAGCAAAGGCACCCGCTTAAGGACGGGCAGGAGCAGGCAGCCCAGGGAGGGGCTCGGAGGAGCTGGGGGGGGGGGGGGGCACATCGTGTGGGGGGGCTGCCAGACCGGGGCACCCAGCAGGAGCCCAGCCCTCAGCCCCCAGAGCCCCCCCTTGGCCTCAAGCTGCACAGGTTTGTCACAGTTTGCAGGAAAAAAAACCAAACAATAATAATAATAATAAAAAAAGGTTTCATTTGGTTGGCATTAGCTGTTCTCCTGCTCCTTATCCCTTGCGGAGAGGAGGAGGAGGAGGGGGCCTTCCTCCCCACCTCCTGCCCTAATCCCCGCAGCCCGGGGCCCCCGCTGCCATCCCGCTCCCTGCCCGCCTGCCTCCTGCCTCCCACCTCTGCCGGGCGCCGGCGCGCTGGCCCCTGATTTACAGCACTCCACTAGGACATGCTCTGCCTTCCTAATGGAGCTCCGGCCATCACCGGAGAAGGCTCCGGGACCGGCAGGAGAAGGCAGCCCGGAGGGACGGCATCCCCGCTGAGGGACACCCTTCCGCACGCTGCCCCGTTGGCTGCCAGGCTTGGGTTGAGGGGGGAGGCACTGTCACAGCCCCCACCCCGGCACCAAGCGGAAGGCCAAGGCTAAAAAAACTAGGCTAGAAAAAAATCACAGAAAAAGGCTGGGAAAACCAAAAAAAAAAAAAAAAAAAGAGGGCCAGGGAGGAGGGTGAAGGGACGCTAAGCTAGAGAACGTCACACAGTCCGTGGGCACCCGAGTCCGTCGGCGTGCAGAGGTTGGCAGCACCCCGCGGCGGGGGGGGCAGGACACCGGGGGGCAATGCCCGGCTCCCCCGGCCCCGTTTGGGGCACGCCGATGCTGTAGGGGTGGGGGGGGGATGCTCCGTTCAGCGGGCAGCAGTGGTGCGGAGCGGCTGGTCGCATCCTAGAGCTCCTCGAAGAAGGCCACGCGGGACTTGGTGCTCTGTAGGGTGAGCTGCAAGAGAGCAGAGGGGGTGGCTGAAGGGGGACGGGCACCCGGCCCCAGCTTCATCCCCCAGCAGGGGGGGCACCAGGCTGGGCAGGAGGGAGCTGCTGCCTCCATCCATCCCCTCCTGGCCCAGCCCCTGTCCCTCCCGAAACACCAGGGAAGGCAGAAGCAGGGATGTTCGTGCACGGCCTCAGCAGCCCCAGCCCAGGGACCTCCACCGATCCCCAGCTCCAACAAGCACGGCCCGAAGGCAAAGCGCAGGGCAAGGGGGGGGCAGGTTGGGCTGGGGGACAGAATCATGGAATGGTTTGGGTTGGAAGGGACCTTAAAGCCCACCCAGTGCCACCCCCCTGCCCTGGGCAGGGACACCTCCCACCAGCCCAGGTTGCTCCAAGCCCCGGCCAACCTGGCCTTGAACCCCTCCAGGGATGGGGCAGCCACAGCTTCTCTGGGCAACCTGGGCCAGGGGCTCACCGCCCTCACAGCCAAGAATTGCTTCCTCACATCTCATCTCAATCTCCCCTCTCCCAGTGTAAAACCATTCCCTGTGATCCTGTGGCTCCCCTCCCTGCTCCAGAGCCCCTCCCCAGCTTTCCTGGAGCCCCTTTAGGGACTGGAAGGGGCTCCAAGGTCTCCCCGGAGCCTTCTCTCCTCCAGGCTGAACCCCCCCAGCTCTCTCAGCCTGTCCTCCCAGCAGAGGGGCTCCAGCCCTCCCAGCAGCTCCGGGGCCTCCTCTGGCCCCGCTCCAACAGCTCCGTGTCCTTCTGCTGTTGGTGCCCCAGCGCTGGAGGCAGCACTGCAGGGGGGTCTCACAGAGCGGAGCAGAGGGGCAGAATCCCCCCCTCGCCCTGCTGCCCACGCTGCTGGGGATGCAGCCCGGGCTGCGGGGGGTTTCTGGGCTGCCAGCGCACGTTGCCGGGGCGTGTGGAGCTTCTCATCCACCAACACCCCCAGGTCCTTCTCCTCAGGGCTGCTCTCCAGCCACCCTCCGCCCAGCCTGGGTTTGGGCATGGGACCACGACTGCTCTCTGCTGCCGACACCACCTTCCCCCCGAGCAAAGGCCACTGAGGGGCCACAGATTCAATCAACGCAATTAGCGTGGCCGCAGCTTTCAGGCTGCATTTGGGAAATGCAGAGAAGCCCTGACGGAAGGCGCCGGTCCCGCTGCGCCTCATCACGGCACAATAAAACCCTTGGGGTCCAGCGTGCTCCTCCTTTCCTTGCCCTGCTGATGGAGGAACTGCGAGGCTGAACTGATGGGGCTCCTGCGAGGCTGGAGGAGAAAAAACCTCCACCAGCCGAGGACAGAGGGAGAACCAGGCTCATCGCTAAACCTATAGCTCCTCCAAGGGCTCTGGGCCAGCCAGGTACGTGTCACCCTCTGTCACCCTCAGTTAGGGACCATCCTCTGTCCCGTGGTTGTGTCCAACCCCAAGCCACAACCTGCAGTGGGATGACCACACGTGCCCAGCTTGCCCCGTGGTGGTCCAAAGCAGTCACAACGTGGCTCGCCACCACCGTCCCGGCACCTGCGTGGGGCTGTCACCTTCCCCTGCACAGGGTCCTCACCCCGAACCCGCTCCCTCCATCCCGCAGGAGGATGGAGCTGGAGAGGCCTCGCTTGCAGGACTGTGTCCTTGGAGCAAAGGCTCTGCAGGACTCGGAAACCCAGCCCAAAAAAGCTTTCCGCGGCGCTATCCAAGAAATAAACCCGCTGGAGGAGCCGCGAGCCAAACGGGCCGAACGAGAGATGAAAGAAACATCCTCGGCGGCGAGGAAGAAATCACAGTATTTACAGATAACCACCCAAAGGAGCGCGGTGGGAGAAGTGCCACCTTCCAACCAGCTGCTGAATCACCGCAAGAGTTTGCCAAACCAGCCGGCTAATTGCAAAGGCTTCTTTTCAGCTGGATTAAGCAGCGGAGCCTTCCGCCGGGGCCGCCAGTTTTGCTGAAACAGGGATCCTAGGATCACGTTACAGTGAGTTAAGCCCCCGCAAGGGAGCTGCCAAGCGCTTCCCCCTCCCCGCTTCCCCCCCACGGCCTTTCCTCGGTAATTCCTTCACAGCTCTAATGCCATTCGGAAAAAAAAAAATCTGTACTGCGGAGGAAATTTCTGCAGGGGCTTAATGCCCTTTGCTGGCAGCATCTCCTGGGCCAGGGCTGGCTCTCCTCCTCCTCCTCCTCCTCCTCGGCATCCCCTCCAGAGCTGGATGGAGGCTGGATGCGATGGGACAGGGGGTCTGCGTGCTATGGGCAGCTCATTTCTCTCTCTCTCAAGGCTGGAGAAGGGAGGAATAAAAGGAGTGGGCAGCCCCAGCCTGCTGCCAGCCCCACTGATGGCTTCGTTTCGGCTCTTCCAGCAGAAATCCCGCCTGCGATCCCAAAGCAGACACCTGGGTGGGAAGGAATTAGGTGTATAAAACCTGAGCGGACATTGCGGCGTGCAGCATGGTCCTTCCCCTTCCAGCAGGGCCGCTGCCGCCTCCCGCCGCAGTGACGTGAAGGATGGGGACTACGGTCGCCCGTCAGAGGAGGGTCCTCATGGGGGTGGGTGAGGATGAGCAGACCCCCATGTTTGCACGAGTGCCGGGGCTCACACCGGAGCCCGTCTGCCCACCACAGCCCGAAATGGGGCAGCTCCCCTTTCCCGTTTCACCTGGGGAGACCCCCGAGAGGGTGGACGCCCCCAAGGAGGAACGTTTACCTGCCAGCTACCTGCTGCCAGCTAATACGCTGCCACTGAATCATCGGTGGCGCATCAAAGCATCCCACCACCTCCCCGGCCCACGGCGGCTCGCCGTGCCGCTCCATTAAAGCACAGCAAGGGGAGATGCCCCCCAGGTCCCCCCCAGCAAACTCCGTGCTCCGCCAGAGAAATGAAAGGAGCCGGCTACAACCGCTGATGAAGCAGAGAGGGGAGATGTTTTCCCCCAGGCTTGTAAGGGAGGTTTGACTGTTTGGAGTCTGCTCTCTGCTTTTAGCTACACGCAGCTCCCCATTAATCCCCCGCGCGCTTTCGCAGTCCTGGGGCACCTCAAAGCACGGCTTCTGTGCCCAAAGCTTAACAAATGTTGCTGCAGCACCGTGTGAAGCACGTGGAGGCAGCGCTCCGAGGGCATCCAGCATGGGCACGAGGAGAAAGAAGAGATTCAGCCCTGTTCCTTCACCAGGGGCTTTCATCCGTGACCTTCAAAGGCTCCCCTGAGCTCCTCAGTGTTGCTTTTTTTACCCATATGGGGAAACTGAGGCACGGGAAGAGCAGCCCAGCTGCCAGCATAGAGGGAGCGGGAGCAAAGATGGGTCTTGATGAGATGAGGTCCTGCAGAGCGGTGCGAGCACTGAATTTCCACGAGGGCCATGCCCTGCTGCTCGGTGGCACTCGACCCCGGCCAGATTTTGCCACCTGAATGGCAAAGAGCAGAGGGATTCCAACGGCGACAGAGCAAGGACCCCCGCTCCTGTCCTGCGGAGGCACCCCCCACCTCTCACCACCCCCACGGTAGGCTCTGGCTGCTTCTGAGAAAGCCAGGAGGCTTGTGCAGAGCTGCCGCCGGGGCAGGGGGGGGGGTTTCTTCCCATTTCGTCTCCCCGAGGAGAAGCCTCCGGCTCTCCTTCTCCCCAGGAACCTGGTGGGCGTTAGAAGGGCATCACACGAGGGGGATACGGGCACAGTTACCCCATTCCCCATTAGCAGGAGCCAGGTTATAGCTAAGACCTCAGCGGTGGCTCGGGCAGAAGGGGCCAGCAACTTCAGGCTGCTCTGCCTCCACCATCCCTGGGGCGAAGGCACCTCCGGCAGCCCCCGGCAGCACCTCCAGTGCCGGGAATGGGGACCGCCATGCAGCTCTCAGGAGCTGCTTCCTCACACCCCATTATAGCCCAGCACGGGAATTAACAGAGAGGAAATCAGGATTGCTCTCCACCACCGATGCTCCGCCGTGCCTGGAGGGAAAAAACTCTCCCCTCTCTCTCCTTTTTTCTTTCTTTTGTTCTTGTTTTTCTTCCTGTTGAGCAATTGCAGGCAGGGTGACCCTCGCTCCCAGCGCAGGTGAAGCGCGGCAGGAGAGCTCTGCCACTGGCCAGTGCTGTGGCCTCGACAGCGAGCGCCGCAGGGCTGCAGCACAGCAAAACCCCAGGGATGCGCTGGAGGCAGAGCCGAGGGACAAAACCCCAGGGATGCGCTGGAGGCAGAGCCGAGGGACAAAACCCCAGGGATGCGCTGGAGGCAGAGCCAAGGGACAAAAACTCCAGGGATGCGCTGGAGGCAGAGCCGAGGGACAAAAACCCCAGGGATGTGCTGGAGGCAGAGCCGAGGGACAAAAACCCCAGGGATGCGCTGGAGGCAGAGCCGAGGGACAAAAACCCCAGGGACGTGCTGGAGGCAGAGGGACAAAAACCCCAGGGATGTGCTGGAGGCAGAGCCGAGGGACAAAAACCCCAGGGATGTGCTGGACGCAGAGGGGCAGAGCCAAGGGATGCTCCTCAGGGCAGCCGGACTCATCCCACCCAGCGCTGCGGGGGCACACGGAGGTGCTGCGTAAGCTGGTGGGTGCAGGGAGCCCCGCAGCCAAGCTCCCCTCCAGTTGCCTTTCGGCTCCCAAAGCACAAGCCCCAAACAGCTCTTTGCAGGGAAATCCCACTCCCTTCACACAGGGAGCAACTGGTTTTGCCCTTTTCTTTTCTGCACCGGGCCATGAAGGCGAGGAGGTGAGCACAGCCCCGCTCGCGCCTCTCCACCACCTGCGGGGGGGAAAACCCGAAGGAGCCTCTACCACCTCCTCAAACTCTCCACACCCTCTGCCTCCCCTTTGCCCGGCCAGGCAAGGAGAAATAAATATACATGCCCGTACCGTAACATTGTGCGAGCGAGGGAGAGTGATTAAGAGCGAGTTACATTCTCGTCAGTGCGGAGAAAGGGGAAAAAAAAAAAAAATTGATTTACAAGCAGTATTATGATAATCTCCTTCCTGCAGGAGGGAGGGTGGGCTCCACAATGCACTACCAGAGTCATCAAAGAAAATTTAGAGAGAGAGAGAGAGAGAGAGAGAGAGAGAGAAAGGCAGGGAGGGAGCGCAATTAAGCGTCCAGAGCTCAAATGAATCAAGATAGGAGAAAGGGAAGAGTCCTGCTCCCTGCATTCCCACGCTGGGGATCCTCTGGGCTCTGCTTTTACCCAGGGCTGCTGGACTGATTTGATTTCAGAAAAACAAACAAAAGCAACCCAATAAGTCCCTCCTAGCCGAACGGGGTTTAGAGCGGCTAACCCAATAACTGCAGGCACATAAAACTTCCGCTGGCCGGGCAAACCAAATAGAGAGAAGCCGGCCGGGCTCCCAGCGAGCCCACCGGAGCCGGTGCCCTCCCCACGCACCGGAGATGGGCACGGGCAGGAGTAGGGGGCTGCAAATCCCATCAACCTTCCCCCACCCTCCCGAGGAACGGGGAGAGGTTCGAAATCTCTCATTTCTTTGCCATTCCCTTGTTTATCCTGCAGCCTGGCCAGGCTGGAGATGAGGGCGATCCGTGCCACCCCCAGCGGCATCGCCTCACCCCAGGCCATGCCGGGGACATCCTCCTGCTGCTGGGCGGGAGATCTACAGTCCCTGCTAAATCGCCACCCAGCGCTGCACACAGTAAATCCTCTTTATTCCCCTCCTATTCCCCTGAATGTCCTTCTCCATCCCTGCCCAATCCCCAGTCCCCACCGGCCAGGTGGACCTTTCAATTCCCACATTTACTTTTCAAACCAAAACCTTCCTATTTCCCCCCCTACCCCACCCCTCGCCGTTTCTGTCTTACTCCCACGCTGCCGTTTATTGTCTCCCAAGCACAACTTTCCCCCGGCCTCCGATGCTTTGATGAGCGCGTTTAAAAGAGAGAAGATGACGCTCCATTTGAAGGAAACGCTTTTCAAAGGCTGCCACAAAAATAGCTGATAGGCCTGACGTTTCCTAGTTTCCTTTCGCTCCTTGTAAACAAGGAAAAGAGGCTGCCGTGTCCCAGTTTAGCTGCCAGGGAGTTTCACTTCCCGGCTCCGAGGAGAAGCAGGGCAAAAAGAAAATGAACCCAGCAGGGACACGGCCTCGCACACGTGGGTATGTGTGGGCAAGACCCATGTGGGTCTCCTCCTGCACTCGGAAAATGTGTGCCCGGAGGCGTCTAGAGCTGCTCTGCTCACCGGGTATCTCCCGGCTCTCGCCTGCATCCCAGCCGGGTGCCAGGCAGGGCGAGAAGCCAGCATCCTCGCGCATCTCTCCTCTCTACCCTCACAGCTCCCGAGGGGATGGGAAACGCCGGTGCTGCTTCTCCCGGGAAGTCCCTTGCTGGTGGTGTGCCCGTTCTGCAGCACGCAACCTTCTCCTCTCCTGGTGGGAGCAGATTACAGAGCGATGCCACGGCAATGCTGCAGTTCTGCAGGAGACTAGAGAGCGTCTCATCCGTGTCCGGGCTGTCACAGGAACCACAGGAAAGGATGGACCCACCTGCATCCAGCTCAGCCGGCTCTGTACCCGCCAGGCTCCCTCCTTTTGCCCTTCCCAGAGCAGAAGTATTTCTTGTGCTGGTCCCCTCCCTCTGCAGGATGAAGCTCCAGCGGGACAATAACGTTCTCCTTCCCTAGAACGGCAGTGGTCCTCCATCTCCCCAGCAAACCACTGGAGCAAAGCGGACCCATTTCACACAGGGAAGCCTGCAAGTCCCAGAAGGGGAGAGGTGAGGAAGGGAGTCCCCAGGAGATGACAAAGAAACCCCTAAAGATTTGTTGAAGTCCCCAAGGGACACGTTTCAATGATCCCTAGCAAGATGTTAGCCAGCACAGCTGGAAAACAGGCAGAGAAGGCATCTGCCCCAGCGACAGCCTCCGGAAAACCTTCAACCTGTCCAGATGATTGAGCAGCCTCGTGACGTTTGGTGATGGCACAGCAGCTTCGTACCCGCATCACGAGAGACGCGGATGGCAGTGCCCATCACTAACTCGCCAGTGTCCTTACAGCGCTGCAGAGGACAGACCACAGCAGATCTCGAAGGTTAGAGGAGAGGAGACAAACTCGCAGAGGTCCGTTTTGCTCTGCCTCGCTCGCCCCTCTGTGCTTGGCAGCCAGGAGCTGCCTAAACCCGAAAGGGACGACGCTGCGTCTGTAGGAACGTGGTAGGACATACCATTCATGGCCCGACGATACAAGAAGCTCCAACTAGTTTACTGGGGATAAATAAGCAGATTTGCAGCAGCCTACCCAAACCCCAAGGGCCTCAATAAGAGAAAAAATCCAACATTAGCCGAGTTGAAGGCAATGCCACGCCGCAACTGGGACGAGCCAGGAGAGGGGCCGGCAAGAGCATCATCAGCAACAGCTCAGCTCGCCACCGTCCACACCATCCCCACGGGCACCAGAAGTGCTGGTCCCAAGGAGCCAGCTCGAGCCCCAGAGAAACGGGGAAAAAAGCCGAGAGCTGCCTGAGAGCCTGGCGGGGAAAGGCCAAGCCCGGCGAAGAACCAGAGCTCTGCTCAAGGACAAAGCCGCTTGTCTGGGAAGAGGCATGGAGATTTGCTCCTTGCCTGGATACTTCAAAGGGCTTAAATCACAGTAAATAAGCGTGACTGTGGGAGAAGAAAGCAACTGGAATGAAAGAGCCGATTGTGTTTTAGAGCAGCAGCCTGTCCTGGGAGCCTTCCTACACCAGAGGATGCGAGGAAGAAGTGGGTTTTTTTCATCTTCTACCGCAGCCTAAGCGGCAAACCCTCCCGACGCCGAGCCAGCTGGAGGCAGCAGCGCCAGCCCACGGCAGAGCGCGCTACGGAGAAGGGAAATCGCTTTCCAGATGAGGTGCTTGTGCTGTGCCCACAGAGCTCATAAAAACGGATTAGCATGTTAACCACGTAATTAAACATGAAAAACTTAGCAGGCGTCTTCAAAGGCAGGCAACAAAACCCAGAGGTCACACCGCCGCACACGCTGTGCATCTGGTTTAATTATTGGGGCTCCTCCCAGGCACCGAATCTCTCCCAGCTGCTGGATTAGCCTTTCCGCAAACTGCCAGGGCTTCATTTCACCTCCTCGTGCTGTGGTCACAAGTGGATTTTGCCCCAGTTTCACCTGCCAGTTTCTCAAGCCAGTTGGGACGGGACAGGAGGTTCCAACCATGGCCAGCCGGCCCTAGAGAGACATCCAACGCCTCTCCCAAGGTGGCCTGGACCTGCAGGGTCACCCCTTGATTCCCCTGTGTCCTCCCTCTTCCCCGAGGAATGCTTAACAACGAGAGCAGTCCGGCTTGGGAACACCTACACTCCCCCAAGAGCGTCCAGGTTTAGGGTTTAGCACAAAACCCTAAACTTGAGTGATTTACAGCGCTGCCTGCAGTCCTGAAAGGGCCGGTCCATTCGAGAACGACACAAACCTGTGCTGATGGCGTCTGGGTACCGGCCAGGGAGAAGTCTGCATCTAAAGCATCCTCCTGCCTCCGCCATAGAGCTCTGGAGGTGCTGAGAAATTGCTCCACAGTCGGCTGTACGTGCCCACCACGCAGGCAGGGCTCTGCAAGCCCTGGGAGGAACTTTGAACGAAGGCTTCTCCCGAGGCGCTCACCACCAGGTTTGCCACCCGCCTTCCCGAGCGCTGCCACGCAGCATCCGCGCTGTTTCTTCCCTTCGCGCTACCGCTCAAAACCCGCTAAACCCTGTGGGTGTGCGAGAACCACGGTTGAGGAAAGAGCAAAA
Organism: Larus michahellis; assembly: GCF_964199755.1. Taxonomy (NCBI): domain Eukaryota; kingdom Metazoa; phylum Chordata; class Aves; order Charadriiformes; family Laridae; genus Larus; species Larus michahellis. Next base: position 2,296,037 of record NC_133908.1, read on the forward strand.
AAGCTTCCCCAGACTCATCCTTCCGAAGGAGGGAGTCGATGCCCTGCGCAGGCGAGGGCAAATCCTCAGAGGAAAGCAGGCTCCAGAAAAAACTGACGTGGCGTTAAGGGAGCAGGAGTCACCGGCACGCTGAAGGAGGCAGGGGACAGGCGGAGGCATCGCAGGCAGGACGGAGAGCGGCTCTGACAGCCGGTGTCCCCAGGCGCGACGGTGACCAACAGCGTTACCTCCAGCACAGTCTCCCTGCATCGCCCCCGGCTGCAGCCTTGCCCAAGAGCCACCTGCAGACCCCGTGTGTCCTCCACCGCCGGCTTCACGTTCCTGCCACGCTTCTCTAACAGGCAGACGCTGATAACGCGTCCACGTGCCGCTCCGCTCCAAGACGGAGGTGTGCATTTTTAGCCCGTTAGACAGTTTTGGCAGCAAAGAGCTGATGGGGTTTGTTTGGTGGTTGCTTTTTAAATCCTGAATTTCTTTCTGCAGCAAACAAGGGGGAAGGTCCTGGTTTACTTCATTAAAGGAATCTTCAAAGGCCACCCTGCACCTCCAATAGATTCCCAGCCACCGGCAGCAGAGCAAAAACAGGCGCGTTTAATTATTTAAGCATCTACGCCTGCACTCCCCCACTGATGTTGCCAACTCAACTTCTGCCAAGAAAGATGCTTCCCAGCACGGAGGATCAGGTGCAAAAACGAATGCGGAGAGGCTGCGAACGCTACCGGGGGAGCGAGAGGGAGCCAGGCAGGGTGGCTGCCTGCGACATGGGGATGGTCAGGGTGCTGCGCCACGGCCAGCCCGGTCTCAGCGGCACCGCAGCCCGCCGGGGTGCGTAAGGAGCGGTGTAGGGATGTAGGGGTGTAGGGCAGCAATGGGAGATGGCGAGAGCGGTGCGGATCGCAGGCAAGCTCATGCACGGGTTAGTATTACAGCCGGTGATCCCATCAACCCACGCCAGAGTACCTTGGAATAACCTACTTTGAAGTCTCAAATGCAGATAGGTCTTCTGCCCTGGGCTTGAGGCTAAACCAGCAAAATAAAATGAACAAAATAATAATAAAAAAAAAAATAACAAAATAATCCTCTGTGATACGAGTAATGTCATTTGTGCAATCTGTACAGTTTGCCCGGAGCGCTGAAGGGATCAGCGGCCTCCAGGTGGGGCAGAGGGTTGGTATTATTTAAGCGTTGCTAAACTGCTATCCCATTCCCAGCGTCTTGCATTTTCCTCTCCATCACAACTGCAAAGACAAAAGCCCTCCTGACTTCCTGGTGGCACGAACAAAAGCAGGCTGTAATTTTATTCTGATGTGCTCCACTAACAGACTGTTATTTAAAACCCTTTGCTCCTCCGGCTGAGACGGGGGAGCCGGGTGGCCTCGGTCCCCTCCTGAAGGAGGGGGGGGGAACAGGACAAGCCTCCAGGTTCAGAGGAAGGAGGACTGACTGCACAGTCCCAATTACAGCGATGAGCCCTGACAGCCGTCGAAATGACGGCCCAGCCACCTTCTTTAAGTGAGACAAATGGGACCATCAGCTCTCTATGAACTCGTCGCTGTCAGAAGTGAAAATTTAGCATTTCCCGTTTAAACCGAGGACTCTGAGCACGGAGACCAAACCGAACAAAACCTACTGGGAGCAGAAACGTCTTCAGATTCTACAGTGACAAAAGCGTCTGTGAAGATTTTTTATATTCTCTGCTCTGGAGGGACAGAACCCGAATAGCTCAGGGCTAGCACGGGGAAACCGGGAAGCAAGACCTGCTAGATTCATTTTCCTGCTCCGATTCAGCAGTCGTAAACTCCCAGCCATGAAAGTCGGCATGAACCGATATTTTCAAATCCTTGCAGATGTTAACTCTCAGCAGGCAGTAGTAAAGAGATAAGGATTTGTTTTTAAAACCTGGAGTTGTTACCACGACCTGCATGCCCTGCCATACAGATTTCCCACTCTTTTACAGGGAGAGAAAGCCAGCCGGGTAAAAGCCTCTGCAGGCGAGCGGGGCTGACCCCTACATCCCACCGCGCTGATGATGGAGGAGCCCCCAGCCCATCGTTACGCTGAGCCCAGCTGGGACAACAGCCGAGCTACTAAGCAAAAGGAAAAAAAGATCGGACGTAAAAATAAAGGACGGGGTTTGTTGTGACGTTTCAGGTGTGACTCCCGGGCTAGCAGACCCAGCCACCCTAACGTTTTGGCTAAGTCATTCATCTCAACCGCGTTCCTAGAGGCAGGCCGCAGCACGGGGGGCAGACACCTCACACAAACCCTGCTAGCAAAAGATTCTGCTGTTAGTATTTGAAGCTGCGCTACAGGTTAGTCGAGAACAGATTAAAAAAAAAAAAGAGGAAGAGTTTTTTGGCTTTTTCTACTAAAAGCCTGTAAGTCAGGAGTATTTTTGCCCTTATTATTCACCAGGAAAGCTCAAGGCTGCTTCCCTGCAGTGCCTGTAGGGAATGGCTGCAATAGGCAAGTAGGGCTTTTCCTCTTCCTGGCGTCACCAGGGTAGCAGATCCCTTCTAACAGCATCTCCGTACAGTTTTTTGTTAAGGTTCAGCAAGACATTCCAACCTCCAGACCTTCGCATCCCTTCACACAGCACTGAAAAGACAAGGCTTGGTTGTGGCAAACACCGACCAGGAGCCACCACCGAAGCTGAAATTCCCTGCACCCCGGTTCCAAGCTAAGCAGCCGGGGAAGAAAGCCTAGATCAAACAATTTTATTATAACAAGTTGTGCAAAAGCTAAACCAAACGGAAGGGTTATCTCGTGGTTGTTTTTAAAGGATTTCATCAGGCGAGATACAAACTGGAGCCCTCCGATACCTTTTTAATAGTGTTGTGCTTGCTGTTGCCTCGGCTGGCGTTCTCGTTGTGCAATATATCCAGAGCTGTCTCTCTCTCCTTTAGCTTCAGCGCCTCGATTTCTGTCTTCAGCTCGTTCAGCTGCTCCTGCAGGTGCTTGCTTTTCTCCATGTACTCTACCCTGGCACACACAAAATTTAAGTCCCGGGTTAGTCCTGGCCAGCTGCACGTGGTGACGCGATACCGTGGCAGCCGGTAACGGAATTATAACAGAAAAATCTTATCTTCGTCATTTCTAGCGTGTGGAACTGAAACCGTTAGTTTACAGCACACAGTAAAGTATTCAAGCAATGATTTGTTTTGTTATTAAAAAGACGACCCAGACAGCTGGCCCCAGAACCAAACTGTAAGTGACGTTATTATAAAAAAAAATAAAGCCAAACTAGAGCCGCTGGTTGATATTTGTAAGTCTCCCCATTTCTGAGCGAAGCTGCACCATGACATAGGTTAACGTGACACAGTTTCGGTCTATGAGACACTGGTTTAAGCCGCGCTGCTCTATTCCACCGCACCCTCTCTCAAACCCAGCTCACAAACTCAAAGGCACGAATTGTTCCAGGAAGGAAGGACCCTGATGTACCGATTTCTCGCGTTGTAGGGGGATTTAGCTTGTAAACCGCGTGGGAGCAGAGCATTTCCCCCAAAATATCAGGTATTGTTTAGACACACGGCATCCCTGGGAGAAAGAAAGGTCTCCCCAAAAAAGAATGAAAGCAAAAAACCCCAAACGCAGCCATTCTCAGGACTCGGCCCTAACTGCCTTCCGCGCTGAAGCCTCAACTGGAGAAACATCGCACCGCGCCAGCCTTGTACTTGTGATTAAAACACCGAGACCCGGGTCAAAGTACCAGCAGACTAACAAGAACCTTTTCGGAGTGCCAAAATTTGTAGCGAGGTTTATCTCGGCCCCCGAGGAAGGCGAACAGCGCCGGAGAAGCCAGCAAAAGCACGCTATTGCTTCCAGCATTCGGCAGAGCCAAGCTCTTCCTGCTTAGGAGAGTGGGGTGACCTAGTTAGCAACCTGGGGACAGAACCGGGAATGATCCTGGTATTTTCAGCTCCTATCTTTTTCCTTCTGGCTTTAGGAAAAGTTTTTCATCTCTGTCTTTAGCATAGGGGTCTGTTCTTTCATACACGGGAGAGGGTTCCCAAATAAACCACCCTCTGGGATCCAGGGGCGTTTCATTGCAGCTCCCAGGAAGTTTTGGCCGGAGCGCTATGGCAGAGCCCTTCTGGCTTTGATCTGCTACCCAATCGATGAACAAAGCACATTATTACTACTGAGATTAAAAATCTGATCTGCTTTGATTGCTGCTAAATTTGTAATTTTGAAGGCTACACTTACACCCTCAGGAAAACACAAGATCAAAGCTCATCATCACATCCAAACTTGCTTGCGCGCACTTTTTATATATAAACATGACACAGATTCCAGGAAAAAGGGGTTAAAGCCCTAACGCGGGACCTTAGCGCAGACTCCTTTACGTTCCACCTAAGGAGAGCCGCTCCACAGCTATCTTTACGTTCTCTGGACACACTGCAAACGCACAAGCGCCAGCCTGCAGCAGCTCAGCGCACCAGCGGTCAGACCGCTGTTAACTCTTCCTACCGACATGGACAATTCAAGCCTAAGCAAGAGTTGGGTCAACCATACGGAGAGGAACTGAGCGGTGCTGGGCTCAGCGTGCTTCAACTCGCCTTTAAGCGGGCAGTAGACATCGTACACCAGGTCCCCACGCAGGGAAATGGTCAGCCAGCAGCTACACCTCCACATTTACTAACGACCCGGCAAACGCGAACCCAAAAGACTTTCATGTCACACCGACGCTCATCCGGAAGGTAAAATTCACGTGCAGCCCTGGTGCAATTCCTTCCACTGCAAGCGAGGCACAAACCCCAGCCTTAGCCCAGACTGGACGTATGCCACATACTTCTCTTTCTCGATTTCCATCGAAAGCCTCTTCATGTCCGTATCCTTGAAGTCAAAGGACAGGCTCTCGCTGATGAGGTTGAAGCTTGGCAGGTCAGTAGGCAGCGCTGTCGTACTTGAGTTCATGGACTGCTAAGGAGAGAGAGTACAAACTAATCACTTTTGGCAACACGAGCGTTCCTAGAGCAAATGTTCTGTAACGCAGAGGTAAAATCAGAGCACCACCTAAAGCATGCAATACAAGGTGCTAATTACTAACGCTGTAATAAGGTCCTGATCTGCTACTTACACAGGTAACAGCACACTCTTCATGGAGATCATAGAATCATGGACTGGTTTGGGTGGGAAGGGACCTTAAAGCGCACCCAGTGCCACCCCCTGCCCTGGGCAGGGACACCTCCTACCAGCCCAGGTTGCTCCAAGCCCCGTCCAACCTGGCCTTGAACCCCTCCAGGGATGGGGCAGCCACAGCTTCTCTGGGCAACCTGCGCCAGGGGCTCACCCCCCTCACAGCAAAGAACTGTGTGTATTCCACCTTGCAGCGGCGCTGAACCAGAAGGATCTCATCATTTGCACGGGGAAAGAGAAGGGGCACCCGTATTCCTCATGCAAGACTGCTCACAACCTCAGTTTTCTGAACCAGCCTCAAACTTTCTGGAGAGTAGATCACATGAGGTTCTTTTTTCAGCTGGTGATCTTTTAACACAGAAGACGGCAAGGACTCCAAAGCGCTGCAGAGGTAGAGCAGCAAACAAGCCCAGCGTCCCAAGCACCAGATCAGCCTGAGCGTCCCCTTGCTCCATTCCCAATTTGCTCTTCAATCCAGAGCTGTTGCTTCTCTGGGACCCTGCTCTTGGTGGTAGTAAACAGGAGACAAAACACCACCTGCCTTCAAAACCTATTGACAAAACTTCGTAAAAACCTAGGGTTTATCACTGCTGTGCCACTTAAAACAATGCGGGACAGCAGCTGCCTCTTGGGAGACATCTGCCAGCTATTTAACATTAAATCAAATTTTAAAAGTGCAAGCTGCGAAGAGGGGCAATGTGAGACCCTGCCTGACAGCAGAGTCCTGCCCTCCGCTGCTTCCCAAGGCGTGAGCAAAGAACAACGTAACCTCAAGGGTCACCTTGAGATGCAAGTTCGGGAAAGTCCAGGGACATGCACCGATACATTTTTCTCTTCATAGTAATTTACAGTTCTAAGTGTTTAGGAACCACTGCTAGATTCAGCTGGAAACGCAGAGATAACACAGGGAATCACTCATATCACACCTGACCAAGGATTTGGGACTTTTCTTCCTCCTGCCAAATGCTGTGATATCCTCCGCTGTCACACACTGCCGGGCCCTCAGATTCTGACCTTCCCCTAAAAAAATGACCCTTCTCTCCCTCAAAAATTCTGCCACACCTCTAATAAATGGGCTCGCTAGCAGTAGAGGAAAAGCCTCCTGACTCAAATCATCACTCCACTCTTCCAATACGGTAGATGAGGTCGCCAGCAGTGGCACGGCGGCTTCAGATGGCAGACTGTGCGCGTGGATCTGAGTCACAGCTGCTGCCGGCATCCTTAGCCCTCATCTTAAATACGAAATCCCGGCATAAATACGATGCCCGGCATCCAAAAGGTCACCCACCTCTCTGCTAGACGCTCCTTCTTGCTTTAAGGGATCCCTGTAATGAAAACAACGTGCCCAAACCAGCCTGGACCGGGGGATGGCAGGAGACGGTGCTGCAGAGACAGGCTGGGATGGTTCTAAGGTACCTGCCCCAACAAACAAGATCTTGAGCTTTGGCTGGCTCGTTCTTTCTTTCCCCTCATTTCTTCTATTTGTGATACTCCAGGGATTGTTTGCAGCTCGCTCCGCTACAAGAACCGCTAGCGCTGGGGTGGTGACAGATTTACTCTGCACCATAACCTGCCTCCTTCCTCGCCGCCAGCCTGGAATGCACAAACAGCCAGGGCTCGTCCCCCGCTCGCTCTTCGGCTGGACAAACCCGAGAGGCACGACATTTCAGCTACCCTGCAGGGGCAAACACCTAGGACAAGCATAAACAAAGCGGCAAAACAAACTGCACTGCTCGGCCTGGCTGGAGCGTCACAGGACAAGAAAATGCTATTTCTTACTCCTCTTTGTGATCAACACAACCGCATTAATTCCGGAGCAGGCGCTGAGAGGGGCAGCTGAGCACCTAAATTCCAGTCTCGAAGGAAAGGGGACAAGTCTGCCAAAGCACTTAACTCATTTAAATACTTGCATCCCATTGTCATTCAAGTCCCTTCCCTGTAAGGCACACAGGTGTCCGCAAAGCCCTTCCCACGTGAGGTTTTACCACCTCTGCTGTGCAGGGGAGTCGGGATCATCAGAACCAGCCTGCTGGCCTTCAAACAACCTCCAGCATTTTTTTCAGCACAAGCTTGTTGGGTTTTGTTTTAAAAAAAAAAAAACAAAACAAAAAAAAACCACCCAAAAACCAGCAGTAACAGTTGAGCAGGAATTTATCTGCTGCAATCATTAAGTCCAGATGCCAATTTGTCAGGGTTCCTACGGCCACCTCTTTGCCTTTCCCCAGCAGCGCTCTTTCATGAAGCAGTGGAAAAATTGGTGAAGGCAGAGAGCAGCAGCAGTGAGGAAGGGTAACGAAAGAGCAAAGAGCACGCCGAGGGCTTTCAAAGGCACAGGAGCAACGCATTTCCCTGCCATTTGCAATAATCCTGGCCAAGTCTTGCACAAGGTGCAGACATTTTTTAATCCGGGGGCCACGGGGGGGTCACCAGGACACGGGGTGACAAAGGGGACACAGACCTTCTCCCTCACGTGTTTCCTCACCTGGAACAAACTGCATAATCCTGTTACTGCATTCAAGCAATTTCGTGGAGTTAACAGAGGCAAGCACCAGGCTGACAGTGGTCATCCCTCTGGAGCACAGAGCAAGCGAGACAGGCGATACGGGGGCAGCACAGAGCAAGCCATGTCCTGAGGCCTCCCCCGCGGGGATCGCTCCTCCTGTTGCTGCCACTGCCTTTGCTTCGCTCAAGAATCTGGGCGAGCCCAAGACAGTCACTTCCTACTTCAAGAGGATCAGAGAAGAGCTGACTGCCTTTAGTCGTGCCACGAGTGGTTCCTGAAGGGCAATGAAGGAGGCAAAGAGCCGCCACCAAGTCAGTAAAGGATGAATTGCTCTCCCAGTCCCGACGGCCCGAGACTCAGATCCACGTCTTATTTTTCATGTAGCACCTACCAGTCATATCACAAAATCAGCCTGGGCTTCAAGGACTAAAAAGACACCAAAACAAGCTTTAAAGAACCAGGATTGGAGACTGGAAAGTTTAAAAAAAATATAAAGATATTTAACCGTTTCTTGCCTTTTCTGCAACACAGAGTTAAGTTAACGGTTGGACTTGATGATCTTAAGGGTCTTTTCCAACCTAAATGATTATATGATTCTATATCCATCCACTCCCCCCTTCCTCTCCTGCTCTTGTTCCCCTAGAGAGAAGCCCTCCCCGGCTCTCAGTGCCAGGGGACAGACAACACAGCGCAAGCCCTGGGACCACAGAAAAGAACAAGCTCAGCGATACACCCTCATTAAGGAAGAGAGGAGCTGGGATCCTGCACCGTTTGGCAGAGCTGCCATTCAGCCGAGGGACATGAGCCTCCCAACAGCAGCTTTCGGAACAGCTTCATCCCTCAGGCTGCCCTGGGCTCCCTCCCTGGGGCTGCGCTTGCCACTGGGTCCCCCCCGGTGCCGGCAGGGGAGGCAGGCTCGCCCCCGTCCAGCTCTTCGGGATGGTGCACAAGAACGGGATCTCAGCACATCTCACCCCAAACATGCAGGTGGCAGAGCCACGAGGGAGCCCACAGGGGAAGGGAGAAGTGGGGCAGGCGTTACAGGGGATGGAAGAGCCCAGCAAGGTGTTGTCACCTGGATAAGGGCACAACAGTCACACTTGCCACCTCCTGACCCTGGAAAACAACAGCCGTGGAGGGGCAGGAGGAGCGGCAGCTGCACGAAGGGACCCTGCCACCTAACTGGGGAGGAAAAAAGCACGTCCCCTTCCCTCCTGGCAACGGCGGCCGTGTCAGGAAGACCAAGGCTCTTTAGGGAAGGGAGAGGAGGCAGCGCCATGTGTCTAGACACGGCAGTTCTGCGTGGATTGCCTCCAGGCAGATGCAGCTGGAGGGGTGGAGCCGAGCGCCGTGCAACCCTACAACATTCCCGCTAATGAGGCTTTAACTCGGCAGGCAGGAACACAGCCCTGCGCCTGCTCACCAGCGCAGGCATGGGGATTTACGCAGAAGGGCGTAAATTCGCTAGAAGGGTTCTGCCTGTTTGACCAGGGATGGACAGAGCAACACGAGGGAACACGGATGCGGAAGAGCTGCCCAAACGTCAATGCTGGGCTGATGTAGCCATGCGGCAGAGCTTCAATGAGGACACTCCACCCTGTGCACAAGTTATACCCAGGATTAAAGAACTGGAGGATCCCAGAATCCCAGGCACTTGTAAAATAAGGAGCTTCATCAAGCACCAAGGTAGCTAGCACTTGACTGAGTGTCCCATCGCTAAGAACATCTAACTATTTTCCATCGCTGCCATTTTTAAAAGCTTCTGAACGTTTTTGCAGGGAACTCCAGAGAATGGGGATGAAAAGCGACTTCATCTCAAGCCCTACTTCAACCTGCTCCTCAAAAGTTTGCAGAGGAGCGGGGAAGGAGCCCGCAGGTACAAATTAAAACCTCAGTACTAGGCGGGTTGGTAACTCCCATGTACAGTTCGTCTGTTGAGTCTGTTCCCGAAGCTGTCGAGCTCTTTCCCCTTCACCCCTCAGGCCAACGAGGAGCCGAACCGCAAGCCGAGGCAGGTGTGAGCTGCGGGGAAGGGAGCACTTGATGGGTTTTGCAGGCCCCGCAGCACAATTCGAGATGCGGAGGAAAGGAACTGCCAGACGGATGGGAGCGATGGTCATTTAGTCTGGCATTTCAGTCCCCGGCAGCAACCGGGACCAGATGCTTCAGAGGAAGGTGTGAAATCCTCTTAATGGGCAATTATGGAATAATCTCCCTTCAAGGAAGTTTTTTTCCAGCACACAGAGGCACAGTGTCCAGTTTATGCCCAAAGAATGAAATGACAGGTTCTGAACAATGTTTATCCCACCTAACAAGAATAAGGACATCCTCCGTTTCAGAAGTATTTAACCCTATTTAAAGGTTACTGCTGAGCTGGTACACTCCACAGGTGCCAGCAAAGCAGGGTTCTGACACGGTTGTTAAATTGGTTTAAAATTTGCTGCCTTTAATTTCACCAGCAGCTGCCTTCCTCTCGTTGCATGAGGCAGGGTAAGTGCCGGAGTGGGGGAAACCAACAGCGAAGTGATGGTCTGCTGGATGAGGTATGGGGATGAAAACGGTAAGCACTGCTACGGGTTTCCGACCAGCTCATACCCCTCCACTGATGGGATGGAGATACGAGACTCCTCCAGGCTACAGAGGGCGGCGCATTTATGGGCTGGGAACTGGGGACTACCATACTGATCGCACTTACTGTGTAGGACGACTTGCTGGTGATCTCCAAAAGCTTCTGCTTTGCTCTCCGCTCCGACTCACGAGCCTCCTGAAGGTCTTGCTTGAGCTGATCAGCCTCCTTCGCCCTACAAATTAAAACAGCAAATGGCAAATATCAGGTCGATGTTGAGAGGAACGAGAAGGTGGAGAAGCAGGGTTACAGTGTAGGTGCAGAATAGGTTGAGATTTGTCCCGCAACAAGACCTAAACTAAGAAATCATTTGAGCAAGGGAAATGCCAGAACCTCGGACACGTGGGACGTTTTGATTAACACACAATTCCACATCATGGAAGGGCAGTTCTGCCCCAGGCTCTGCGTAAGCACGGGTGAGCAAGGCTAAGGGCTGGAGAAGCGTGCCTAAGACATCAGGACGGGGAGAACAACTTCAAAACTTCAGACAGCAGGAGAGGCAGTTTTATGACAAGGAAGCCTCTACTAGCGATTATTTACTACATTCAAAAAGGAAAAAGCACCCAAGATTGCACAGCTTTGCGGGCTCACAGGGCCCAGCAATTCTAGAACTAGTATTTACCCTTGAGGCTCAAGGGCCCCCCACAAGGACAAAGCCAAAGGAGGGAAGGACACTTTCTCTGCTGGATTGAAAATTGAGTGGAGACTTCACAAGACAGAGACCAAGGCAAGAAGAGATGAACAAGGGCAGCTTTCATCCAAGCAGAAGGGCTGACACCAAGCAAGCTCTCACACGGAAAGGTGTAATCAATCGGAAGGAAACAAGGAGGATCTTTTACTTGCTCACTACCAAATGCACCATGGGACCTGGGCTCTGGTATCAAGAGAACGGAAACGGGAGTTTTAACCAGAAGTGAGGACTCCAGGAGCTAAGGAGACCTCAAGACTAACCTGAAACAGAGACCTCACGACTGGTAAGGAGAGCTCAACAACTGCGAGGTAAATAGAGGAATAAAGAGAGAATAGGGAATGTAGATCTACCATACGGAAGAAAAAAGTGTTATTCATGTTGTCAAATACTTTGGGGAACGCAGTGGGTGTTTACAGAAATCACCCAAAAGTAGAGCTGGCTTCTGCTGCTGCCGTCAGGGCACGAGAGGCGTGAAGGCAGAGTGCCAAGGACCACGGTACTTTCTCCCCTGCTAGCTGACAGCCCCTTGCCCTGCCGCTCTCACCACCGTATCTCTCCCAAAGAAGACCAGAGAAGGGCCTCCAGCTCCAATCCAGGGGAAGACCAGGTCCATCACTGCTCTACCAGCACCATTTCCTACCCGGGGACAGCCCAGTTGTGGCAAACAGCGAGATGAAGAGAGAAACCAGCTGAGCCTTAGGGCCCTTTGCTGTTGTCTGCGCGTGGCAGGTCACAGGCTCGCTGCAAACCGCCGGATGGACTAACTCAAGGCGTGAGCTGCTCTTTCAGCTATGTCAGAAGGGGGTTGGAAAGCAAAGCAGAGGCAGCTGCAAGGTTGTACCCTCTGACCTCCTCTCCGACTCCTCCGCCATTTTCAGTGCCAACATCTCTGCCTCTAGCACCTTCTGTTCCATCAGCCGTTTCTCCTCCTCCGTCCGGATGGCCGTGGCTTTGATTCGCTGCATCTCCTGTTCAGCCTCAGCTGCTTTCTGAGCCAGGAGCTTGGCCTCCTCCTCCGTGATCTGAGCCTTCTCAGCCAGCAAGTCTGCTGTCTCTTCAGACCTCATCTGAGAATTAAGGCACATTAAGCCATTAAGCGCACTGAATGTCTCCCCAAATGTGCTTACAACCCCTGGAGCGGGATCCCGAGCTGCTCGCTCCGCAGGGCCGCCATGGCCCATAGAGTCCCTCCCTCCCATGAAAGCCCGCAGCATTCTGCAGCCAAGCCCTGGATGTGCCCAGGCTCTGTCCCAAATCGTCCTCCTTTGTGCTCCTCCCACAGCAGGATGAAATCAGCTCCATCCAGCCTCCTGATCACCGTCCACCACCAGCAGTTTGAGAATAGCCATAGGACAGTCGCAGTGTGCCTTCTAAAATGCTTCAGCAATAGAAACAGTGAGGAACAGCTGCAGTGCCTCGTGAAACAACCTCCCGGAGACTTACCAGAGCCTCGTTGGCCATCGTTGCCTCTTCCTTTAATTGCATCAACCTTCTCTCCAGCTCGTCCCTTGTCCTCTCAGCCTCTTCTCTCATCTGCTTCTCTCGGGCCAAACGCTGCCGTTCCATCTAGGAAAAAGGTATTGGGGAAAGCGAGGAGAAATAACACCCGTTAGAACGGCTTTCCAGAGGATGAGAAAGGGTCACTACGTGGGGGTTAGAGCAGAGGACTGCGCTGCTGTCTCCTCTCCGCTTATCAGCATGGGGAACTTCACTGAACAGGGGTGACCTGAGGCTCCCTGCTCCCTTGAAAAGTGACATTCCTGAGACAATCGCCTATGCCCTGATTAGGCTGCTACCCACAGCACTGACACACAAGCTGTTTGCAGGTGATTACGTCCCCAGACAGCACCCTCTTATGCTGACTCATGGGCAGGGTACGGTCCCAAGAGCTCCAGCTATGCCTAGAACTCTAGTTCTTACAGCAAGTTGAACAGACAGCAAGACCGGGCTTAAGGGCAGTCCGAGGGCATCTTCAAAACATCAAATATAGCCACACCGCAAGGCAGGAGTTTGAAGGATGTCGATAGCTGCTACTTTTGATCAGACATCTCACCCAGCACGCTGGGACCTTCGCTTCCACTCATTTACAGGGGAGGCCACAAAGAGTTCAACCACCTCTATCAATCCCTAGGTTGATAAGATACAATAAACTCTCTCCCTCCAGCTCGGTCTGCAGGAAACAGCAACGCTTCTCCAGGAGGGGAACATCCCAGCCGCGCTGAGACACCCCATCAGAATCTGCCACCTCTTCCCAGAAGACGCCGAGAGCGTTGTGCAGACAGAGTGTGCCCAACAACTGCCTCTCCGCTAGCCAAGCGCCCAAAGGGAGCCATCGGGCTAATTAACACACCTAGTTTAAGCATTCCAGTATGACAGAGATGGGTGCGTTATAAATCTGCACACTGCGGCGCGGACTCGCAGCATCGCACAGGCCACCTGCTGGGTTTAATAAGGGAAGTGAGTGCGACAAGGCACATCTCTCTGCTCCTTGGACACCAACTGTGTTGTGAAAGCGGGACGCCCACTGCTCTAACGGCTCTGCTTCCTTCTATTAAAGGTTCCCCTCATTAATTATCATTACAATCTGCATCCCACTCAGGCCTTCCATTAACAAGAATTCCTGATATAAAAGGATTATCTAGAACCAGTTAACAACAGCGGATCTTGGGGAGGGAGGGGAGAGCAGGCGAGGCAGCACGGTGGCCAGCTTGGGAGAGGGCAGCCAACCCCAGCAAAAGCCTGACCTTTCCCGCAGAGCACAAAAGCTCTGGATTGGAGAGTTCACGGGAGCGATAAGCTCCTGCTGGCTCCCAGTGCCCTCACCTCTCCCGGCAGCCCGACTAGCACAGGATCTCAGGTGTTGCCGGCATTATTCAAATGCATCAAGAACTCACAAGACAGTAAAACCTGTCCCTGGAGCCACCACCGCTTGGACACCACACTGCTCTTCCGAGGAGGACCTTTTGCTCCACTAACGCCAACTCCTTACTGACCAGAGGAATTTCCATGGGAAGCAAGACGCCCCCCTTCCCCAGAGGAGCTGGCCTGGTTACCCTCATAGTGACTCACGTCCTGTCCTCTCCTGCCACCCCACAAGCTACAGGAAGGAGAACTGCTTCAGGAGATGCCTACAAAACAAGCCACCTCACATCTCCACGTCAGCGGAGCACCTCAACGCCAAGTCCAGCACCACGCAGGCACCCCTGTGAACATGCTCAAATCCATTAACTCAGCAGTCCCTTGAGCGTAAGACCCTCCTGGGTGCAGGTGACTGCTTTGGGTTCTTCTAGAGGCTTTATTGAGAAAGCGACGTTTATATTCTAAGCATCAGTACTCAGATTAGCTGTGTGGGTTTCAGTGAGTAGAAAAGGTCTACGAGCAGAAAACAATGATTCATACAATCCAATTTGCTGATATATGCTCATCGGCTACACGCTGCTGCCTCCAAAGAGCCGTTTTCGCTGCCTGGGCTGACCTGCGGCAGATAAAGGAGGCCAGCACCGAATTAGCATGCAGGCTGCACACCCCGAAATGTCGGCGTGCATTCCATCACCATGTAATTAGAAAATGAGGCGAAGAACTACGGCGAAGCGCAGCTCCCCCTCACAGCCCCTGCTTTAATTACAAGCAACTACCCCAACGTACTACGTCTTTCCAGCTACGGAGCCCAGGCATAAACCAAGGCAGATGCACGCACACCTGCAGGACACCCAGATCAGCTCTTCCCTCCTGTCCTCCCCGTTTTGTCCCTGCGTGGGGGCTGGACTCAGCTGCCAAGCTGCCATCAACCTACAGCGCCAAGTTGAGAACGACTGGCAAGGTGAAGCGGGCTACTAAAAAGAAATGTTGAGCTGGACCTTCCCTCAAAGCTGCTCCGTGTGCTTGATGTCATTCGGGAGACTGTTCCTTCCCAAGTTCATTTGCATTTCTGATTTTGGCTCGCGGTCTAGTTATACAAGATGTCTCTCACCTGCTTCCTGGCTTTCTCCTCCCTGGCCTGCGCTTTCATCTGCTGGACCTCCAACGAGTCTGCCTTTCTCCTCCTCATGAAGAGGTCGTGGTTTCCGATGCACAGCTGAAGAATCTATTCCAGTCAAGGGTGAAGAGTGGAGAGAAACAGCTGTACACATGATGATGATGAGGTAGTTTGTATTCTTGACACACAAAAACACTAGAACAGCTTTGGTTTGGTGCTTGTAAGCACTTCCACCCACTGATCTCAAAGCCTATGAGCTCTCGTGCCCATATGAGGGGCAGGGAACCAAGGCAGAGCCGAGTCCCGTACCAAACGCCAGCTCCCCGGCTGGTGCAGCTCTTTCCACAAACCAATTTTCTGTTTTCTGTGCAGCCAGCACAGCACGGTTCTGGCAAGTTTTATACCAGCCCCCAAAAGGCATTAGGCCATATAACAACACAAAGACTTCTACAGCTCCGGCTGGTTCCCTGGTTCTCACTGTCCCCTTTCTTTAGGTTCAAAATGAACTTGCACCTTCTCCCAACTGCATGTTTAAAGCATTGAGATTAAAAAAAAAAAAAAAAACCAAAAAGAAGGAAAACCTCTTTCCATCTTGGACAAGACTACACACAAATAGAAGCCTTATCAAAAACTTCCTTGGACACCTTCAGATACCTTTGCTGAAGGGTTTTGAGCACCAATGTGGTTTCCTCTGGTACTCAAGGAGGCAGACAAGGAAGGTGGCAATACTAGAGGAGGGTTAGCAAAGGGGTGGGTACACAGGAGAGTGAAAGCTCTTTTCAGCAATAAAAGCAGGTTTCTAAACTCGTATTCTTTTCCAAAGGACTGATTCACACACCTGTCTTCCATATCACAAGTCATAAAGGACTTCTCTGGAGTCAGAGGAGCTACAGCACTAAGAACCTGATGAGTGCCATGAATGAGGCCTTTGTTAGGAAGCGGCACATGAAGTACAGGACACCCTGTACCCAGGACAGCAAAGTTCCCCTCCCTCTCTTATAAGGATGGAAAAAATACCCCCCTCTGCTTTCTGCGAGTCTCTCATGTGACTTAACACGGTGCACAGCTACTACAGAATCTGGATCAAAGCTCCTCCGGATACCAAATCCAGAACACTCGCTAAGGCTGGTCTCCAACACAGATGCTGAACAGAACAGGTCAACACAGCCCCCTTCATAGAATCACAGAATGGTTTGGGTTGGAAGGGACCTTAAAGGTCATCTCATTCCAAGCCCCCTGCCCTGGGCAGGGACACCTCCCACCAGCCCAGGTTGCTCCAAGCCCCGGCCAACCTGGCCTTGAACCCCTCCAGGGATGGGGCAGCCACAGCTTCTCTGGGCAACCTGGGCCAGGGGCTCACCACCCTCACAGCAAAGAATTGCTTCCTCACAACTCATCTCAATCTCCCCTCTTCCAGTTTGAAACCGTTCTTCCCCCTCGTCCTGTGGCTCCCCTCCCTGATCCAGAGTCCCTCCCCAGCTTTCCTGGAGCCCCTTTAGGGACTGGAAGGGGCTCGAAGGTCTCCCCAGAGCCCTCTCTCCTGGTTGAACACCCCCAACTCTTCTCATCCCTGTATGGAGAGATTGTCCTCAGCGAGGATCAGCCTAGGAAAAAGCCAGGACTACGACTGATAACAATGTGTCCCGAAACAGGGAGACCTACGTCACAAGGCAGAATGGGTCCGCAGGAGAAGAAAGGAGATCTGGAGCAAAGACAGGGGTGACAAGAAAGTTTTACTTACTAAGCGCTTCCACCATGCAGGTCAGATGTAACCCCAGCTCAGAAAGGGAGCACAAAAACAGGAGAGGGGGGGGGAGAGGTTCTGTGAAGGAGCTTGACTTGATCACCCCCCTTCTCTTCTAGAGGCTATGACCGAGTAGTAAGTGCTACACCAAAGCACATCTACAGGCCAGCACGCTCCCTCCGACTGCTCGAAGGAAAAGCCTCAAAAGAACATTGTCTCGTACTGCCAGCAGAAACTACTGCTGCAGGCAATAAAAATTACTCTGTCTGTAGACTTACCAGCTTATTCACACGCAGCTTTGATGAATTGAATTTAAAAACATCAATCTTTTTGTCCAATGGCTTAATCGTAAACTGAAAAGGAAAAAATAAAGAGGGGGAGAGTTATCACAGAGCAGTGCATTTAATAAAAACGCAGCTATAAAAGTCTTACTGAAAGCTTTGGCTCAGAGGAGGTCAGCAGTGTCAGACAAACAAGGCTGAGAGCTGTCCCCGTGGCTTTTAGCCAAGCCAGAGAACTAGTATCAAAAGCAACCAAGGAGACAACTGTTCCTCCGGTGAGAAAAATGCCAGTGCCACGCAGAAGCGATGAGAGTGCCGTCCACCTACAGACTGCGACGCCCGACAGCCACTGTCCTCTGCCGAGCACCTTGCAGAGGGCAGAGACAGCTCGGCACCTCCTGAGGAAAGGCGAGATGCTGCTCTCCTGGCAGCTGTAGAGAAGGGAGAAGGTACAGCAGAAACTCATGACGCTTCTGACGGGAGGAAGAACCAGCTCAGCTCATGGATGGGCAGGAGGGTCGCATTAGGAACACAGAAACAGGAGCTGCTGTCCTTCCCGTTGACACCTCCACTCGCACAGGGTCCCCAAAGGGATTCTCCAGGCACTTTCTTCTCCAGAAGCCAGCCATGTCACAAGACTGCTCTGCAACTCAAAGTATTATTCCCTTGCTCTAACTTTTATTTAGACTCTCCGTGCCCACCGAACAGCTCTAACCATGGCCTGGGTTTACCCTCCTCAAAGAGCTCTCCCACAGCAGGTCTCTCAAGAGGATCTAGGTGGCATCGCCAGACGCGAGGGTCTGGGTAACACAGAAGACAGACGGAAGACTCTGAACTAACCAAAAGGGTACTTGAAGAGATGGAGTGCTCCACAACACCCCATTTTTTGGAAGGCATGCATATATTCCATCACTCCCCCACAGGCTACAGAAATAACCAGCTGAAGAGTCGGCGCTCAAGCAGGCAGCCTGCGTCCATTAAAGCAGGGCTATTTGTCAATACATTGCACTGCCTGAAAAGGGCTCAGCCGAACTCGCCCTGGCAGTGTTTCGTTTTGTCAGTTTAAGAGCCAATCTTTTAAGACTTTCACACAGGCAGACGTGCGTGAATATGCCCGGACTCGGGCTCCAGCAGAATCCACACCAGTCTTTGAAAGCAACAGCAGAAATATGCCAGGAGAGGAATTTCATTGCCACGTAAAGAGCCAGTCTTTGTTAGGACGCATTAAACCCCTCTGTCATGCGGGCGTAGCTGTCATACCCAGCTGTTAAGCCTGTTTACTATCACGTCAGGTCTACTCGTGGTCATCTTATTACACAGATGACTGACCCGATGGAAGGTGGCAGTTCTTTCCCCCAAGAGGAAGCTCTATTACAGTCTTGTGTCAAGGCCTGGTTAGGGAGGCTTCAGTCCCCAGATTTCTGAGGCAAAGCCTGAGCAGACAGCTTCCACCGCACTCAATCGTCACGGGCAGGAACGCCGTCAAAAGTCACTAAGTGCCGGGCTGTTCTGCAGAGTTGTGAAGCTTTTTATTTTTAAGGAGGAAAATAAGCGAAGGGAATTCCAGCACGGCCTTACTACTTATAAAACTTCACAAGACACTCAATAAACGCAGCTGATGAGAAACCTTTAGCTTTTACCCTGATCAATATCACGTTTGGATTAGAAAACAATTTTTAATTAAGAAGTTCATTTTCCCCCTTACGATGGAGGCAGCTGGTTTTCTTTGAGCATCTCTCACAGGCTGAAAACTGAGCAGCTCAGCTTCCCCTCCGCAGCCAATTTCCCTGCTATTCGCAACTAGGTTTGGTGGCCAACGATTCGGAAGATTCATATTTATGCTCTGGATTTAATCAATACCTATCCAATAGCGGCCTTAAATTACTTAACTTCCTAAAAAGATTCCAGCGGTTATGCCAAGCCCAGCAGCCTGAAAACTCAAGATGATGTAATGATATGGCAAGAGGCAAGAGCCCTTCTCGCCAGGAATACATCTCACTGGATTTCATAAGCCAGTACCTATCCACAGTAATATATACTCTAATATATACAGGAGAGACCTCAACTTCTGAACTTTGATATCTGGGCTGAGCACATCACCAGCCATTTTGGTTTTTTGGAAAAAAAATCGCATAGAGGGTTTGACCGTACTCTAAAACCAAATGGGAGAATAGCTCCCAGTTGACCTCTTGTACGCCCACTCCTGGAAGGTTTCAGGAAGGCTTGGAATTAAGGTTTCAATCGGAGAAGCTGAGCTGCCCTTAGCTAAGCAGAGCAGAGAGAGAAGCTAAGGGAAGTCACTTTAAATCGCAATTGTGTTCTCACTGCTCTCAGGGAAGAGGGGAGACATATCCATACCTCTTTATCGCTGTATGAGATATTCCGGATCTCGTTCCATGGGAAAGAGATTTTAGGGGTCAACCTGTTGTCTGGGTCATAAATGTGAAGACCCAAGGCGTCAACTCCAAGGAGTAGTTCGGTGCCTTTTTTATTCTACAGGAGGAAAGGAAAGAGCAGAAAACCCTTTTATTCCCCTCGGAGGGTGTGAGATGAACCGTTGTTAGCTTCATCAACCAGCCCCGAGCAGCGACCCACCAGCAGTTAAAAGAGCTTCTGCCTCCCAGGGACTCCCACCAAGGCACCGCAGCCCTCTCCCGGGTCTGCCGGCTCTCCAAGGCTCCACTCACCCAATCTCATGCCAACACACAAGATGAAGACTTACACAAGAGCTACGCCGGCAAGAAAAACCATGACCCACAATGTAACACTCACCCTAATCGCAAAATAGTTCACTCCGTACATCTCCAAGTCCTGAGCTATCTTCAAATACTCCATTTCAGCTTCATCTCTGTCAGACAAAAGAAAAGGCCAGTGTTACGATGTTTGGTAGGATCAGAGAGAGGGGGATGGCTGCTCTTTCCAATCCTAAGCACACACAAGGCTTTAAAGCCCGGACTGTCTCTATCGCACAGGTCAAGCTGCTCTTTGCTGGCAGGATCAATAAAGTCCAACAGCAAATCCCACTCCGCAGCTTGCTGGCATCTTAATGGCCGCTGATGCCTGCCCAGTGAGATGCAGCACTGCAAGCCTTGCTTTGTCCCTCTCCCAATCCCTTAAGCATATATAAGAAATCCCTGGCTGGGAGGCCCCTGTTTCACATCCATCTGACTTTAAGCTTATCCCCCAGAAGGAGCATTTTACCGCCCGAGGCAGCGATATACCTCCTCAGTCTGAAGCCCCACTTCTCTTCCTGGCCCCAAAGGCACCCTGGCTCCCTTGGGCGGGCAGGACTGCCTGCCTCCCTGCCCCTTTGCAGGATACTGAGCATCAGTCCTAAATTCTCCAGTGACCAGAGGACAGCAGGGCTTATTTAGAGCAAAGAAAGCCCTCTGCCTTCATGAATCTGCTCCAGAGGCGTGCTGGATTAACCTTGCTGTCAGCACAGCTCATCCGTCACCTGCCCAAGCTCCCCAAACCCTGGTGACTCTTCAGGCGAGGGGACTGACCCCAAGTCACCACTCCAGCACGCGCTCACCTCGCTCTGCCTCGGTGCTCTGCGTACCAGGCTGTTATCCTTTCCTCCCACATCTCCGGAGTCATCTGGTACAGGTTTATTACCTGAGATACGTGAGGAGACAGAGACCAGGTCACACTGTCGCTCTTGCCACAGTCTCCTTAGCCAGCAAGCAAGCCAGAAACACCCCCACCCCCAAGCCACTCCTCGCCAGTCCCAGGTCCCACATCAAGACAGGCAAACCTCAGCAGGGGATGCTCAACCCCATGCCCTGCGATAGCTCAGCACTCCCTCAACCCTCCCAAGTACACAGCACAGGCAAGCCGTCCCCAGGCCATCCCCAGGCAGCTGGGTGCCGGTCTCTTCTCCCAAGTAAAAAGCGACAGGACCGTCCTCAAGCAACGGCCTCAAGTCGCGCCAGGGGAGGTTTAGGAAGGAAAACAGGAACAATTTCTACACCAAAAGGGTGATCAAGCATTGGAACAGGCTGCCCTGGGAAGTGGTGGAGTCGCCATCCCTGGAGGGATTTAAAAGCCGGGCAGACGTGGCACTGAGGGACATGGGTCAGTGGTGGGTCTGTCAGTGTCAGGTTGGTGGTTGGACTCGATGATCTTAAAGGTCTCTTCCAACCTGGGAGATTCTATGATTCTATGCAGGCAGGATGAAACCATGAAAAGAAAAAAAAACATTTCCTTCTGTTTTTATTAAAGTATGTCAGAAAGAGATTGAATTCTCCTCCCTCAATACATCTTTTTGGGTTGTTTGCCTTGGTAAGAACGCCCAAGGAAAGCCAGGCAGGGTGCACCCCGCTGGCACCCTGCCACGCAGACCCTCATTGCAAAGGGCTCAGTTACACAAAAGACCACCAGGCTTGAAGGAAATCTACTCCTGTGCTCGGCTGAGCTCCTTACCCGCTTTGGAAGCAGCTCCTCTTGCGCCAAGAAGCCTCGCTTGTGGACGTTGGGATCGTAATCGCCGTACTGGAAAGAAACACAAATATTGTGCCCACCCCACGTTAACAACACTGGCAAGTTTCAGCCTTAGACATCCATCCCATGGGGAAGTGGCACGTACAGACCGCTTACACCCTTCACATCACAACCTGTTAGAGCAGGCAACGTATGCTGCTCAGTAAATGGAATAACCGTATTTTCTTTGTCATTTGATTGCTAATAGAAACTAAGAACCTCCTCCTACACACGCAGCAGAACAAAACTTCCCACCATCAGGTGACATCCACCATCAGTTGACGTCCCACCATCCGTTGACATCCCACCATCTGTCCACCGGCTGGGCTAGATGATCGTTGTAAGTCCCTTCCAACTGAACTATTCTATTCTACTCTAATTCTCGCAGCCAGAAAGCATTTCCTCCGATGCAAGGAAAGACTCACTCTATAGCTGAGAGGCCCTTGCCCTCCCAGCGGTAGCGAGACAAGGAGTCAAGATACGGACAAAGCCCTGTCCCCAAAGACTGATCGATACCAGTAGTTCGGGGGAGGCAGATGGCGGTTTCTCCGTGGCTGCTCACCACCCTAATAAACAAATATAAAAAAAAAAAAATTACAGGAGTTCAACAGACTCCTCTTGGGCAGGTGTCGGTTTTTCTGCCGCAGGGTCTGTTGCTCAACTGGGCTGTGGAATCCAATTCAGATTTGTTAAGTGCATCCAGTAATTACTAGTATTTGTTTAGATTTACTTCTTTTTGAGCGGCATATAAAGTGACTGAGAAATAAAACTGCTTATTAACGGATTGAAAAGCCGAGCACCCCTGCAGTGCATGCGAAAATGAAATTTACCTCCTGTACAGCTCAAGAGGGCAGGAAACCAGCAGAAAACGGCACCTCAAATAACCCAGCAACTTCAAGAGAAGAGGCCAACGGCTGTGAGGCACGTACATGAAATGCTGCGATTTTCATTCACCTGGCAAACAGGACTCTGCAGTGACATTACCCGATTACACGAGACACGTTTGCTCAAGTCACTCCCTTTGCAAGGGAGACAGCCCTTCCCTCCCTGCTTTTTGAAGGACCTCAGCTCAGAAAGTACAAAACAGTGACGGTTTTTAAAGCCAGACCAAGACGCACAGGGTGGTCACGTAGTTAAGTCGGGAAGCTTTCCATCTCAGCCTCCTTTTACCGACAGAACCATCACATCGTACGCTGAAACCAGAGCTCAGCAGCATCAAAAGCCTACACATACATCCTCTCCGCAGCCCGGCGAGGGACGTTTCATGTAGACGACAAGCAGGGATTAAAGACGCAAATATTGATCCGGAGCCAATGCAGATGTGAAGGAAGCGTGCAACAATCAACACTGACTCAGACTTCAATTAATACAACAAAACCGCCAGGGATTTCATTCAGGAGGGTGCTGAGCAGCGGCAATTGTCTGTCTTCCAAGGTCTAGAGATGCTCGGAGCTCCTCAGAAAGCAGCGCATTGCAGGTACACGTCCCTTGAACCCACATCAAAAGGGAACAGCAATAAAAACGTGTCACCGGCAAAGGAAACAACTCCAATAACCTTGGAGAGGCAGAAAATAAATCATTTTTAGGTGATGAAAACAATAGCAAATAGGATTAGCGCGATTATTTTTTGTTGTGATCTACCGTGGCGATCCAAGACTAAGTATGGATTATGTGATTTTCACGTGGTGAAAAATATTGCCGCGTCCCCAAGGAATATTTGTACCGGGAGGGAGCCTGGATGAGAACATTAATTATTCACAAGTCAAAAATCAACACATGGCTTAAGAACTGCAGTATGTGTTGGCTCAAATGATTCGGCAAACACACTTTTAAAGACCTTTTCAATTAAATCATTACTTCAAAACTGTCACGGAATTTCAGCTCCTGTTAACTGAACTATGTGATGAACACTCACGGTGGCACGTGGAAGTTGCTTTTACCTCCCGGATGAAGACAGGGATGTTCAGCTTCAAACTATTTACACCAAATATTTTTGGTTTGGTGGAAAAAAAAAACACCAAACCCAAAAGCAGAAGAGCCCTTTGATAGCGCTACAAGATTTGAAGCGCCGAGAGGGCTGCAGCACGGCAGCCACCTGCATTTAAGGGGCAAGAAATGGCAGAACCTCCCGGATGTTACCATTTTCTGCCAGGACGTATTTTTTTCAGTAGATTCCACGTCTCTCCCGGCTATTTAAAAACTTCAACCGCCTCCACCGTCTGAAAGCAGCGTGGGCGGTTCGAATGCAGGGCTAGAGGGGAAAACACATGGTAATTCCCCAAACGAACACAACCATTTAGAAATAAATAACCTTTTATTTTTATGACCCACCCGCGTACTTTGTTATTGCAGGTAGGTGTGCAACAACAGCACAAACCAACCTGGCTGTCAATCAAATGGCTACAAACACATCGCTATGTCAGGCTATTATGCCCCTAATCAAGCAAATCAGCACGTTATTAGTGAAAATTACTGTGCTCAGTGGCTGCTTTCTTGTCCAGAGAGGACATCATTACCCTATTTAACTGGAAGGAGATGACCTGCAACATCTTTCTTCCCAGTTCCGTACCAAAGATGTGCTTTCAGCTTTCTCCTTTGCTGAAAAAAAGAAATATAAGCAGAAGGGGAAATCCAGCCTGGAGGGGCAGCAAGGAAAAGCGATGCCTGAGAGAGTTGGGCAGAGAGGAACCTTATGAAATTCAACAAGGGCAAGTGGAGGGTGCTGCACCTGGGGAGGAATAACCCCCCGCACCAGGACAGGTTGGGGGTGACCTGCTGGAGAGCAGCTCTGTGGGAAGAAACCTGGGAGTCCTGGGGGACAACAGGATGCCCATGAGCCAGCAATGGGCCCTGGTGGCCAAGAAGGCCAATGGCATCCTGGAGGACATCAATCAAGAAGAGCGTGGCCAGCAGGTGGAGGGAGGTCATCCTCCCCCTCTGCTCTGCCCTGGGGAGGCCGCACCTGGAGTGCTGGGTCCAGTTCTGGGCTCCCCGGTTCCAGAAGGACAGGGAACTGCTGGAGAGGGGACAGCAAAGGGCTGCCAAGATGCTGAGGGGACTGGAACATCTCTCTTATGAAGAAAGGCTGAGGGATTTGGGTCTTCTTAGTCTGGAAAAAAGACGACTGAGGGGGGACCTTATCAACGCTTATAAATACTGAAAGGGGGGGTGTCAGGAGGATGGGGCCAGGCTCTTCTCAGTGGTGCCCAGGGACAGGACAAGGGGTAACGGGCACAAACTTGACCATGGGAAGTTCCATCCCAACATGAGGAGGAACTTCTTTGCTGTGAGGGTGGCAGAGCCCTGGCACAGGCTGCCCAGAGAGGTGGGGGAGTCTCCGTCTCTGGAGACATTCCAACCCCGCCTGGACGCGTTCCTGTGCCACCTGCTGTGGGTGACCCTGCTCTGGCAGGGGGTGGGACTGGGTGATCTCCAGAGGGCCCTTCCCACCCCTGTGATTCTGTGACGCAGACATGAAAGCACATTAGCAAAGCTGAGAAAAGGCATCCCTCTTCCACCTTCACACAATCTCTGTGCAGAACCAAGACGTGCAAAGGTCAGGAAAACTGCTCTGACTCCAGCTGACCTCCTCGCGACGAGTGAGCGTGGAGCACGTCAAACGTGCTACTGAGCGCAAGGTCGGCAGCCACGCTGTGAGAAGAGAAAGGGGACGACGGCACAACAGCCCTGTACCAAACTACAGCCTGTTCCCGATGGCGCGAGCAGAAGCCGTCACGGCCAAGAGTTAACAGGGCTCAATATTTACCCAACGGTTGATTCACTTTGGCAACCGGAAAAGTCATCCCCTGTGTATCCTCAGCTCAGCAGGTCAACGAAGAAAAAGCCAAGTAAGTGTTTACTCATGCACTCTAATAAAGAGTGATGAATGTTTCAGACAAATAGAAACATTTCTAAAAGCAACTCGCCTTTCCCTGGCTGATGAGTCTCTCGAACAAAATATGGTTTCATCAATATTCTGACTATGAGGAGAAAACATCTTTTTCTAGTAAATTCAGACATTCAGCATCAAAGAACACCGCCGCACGTCACCCGGGGCTGCATTCAGACAAACCAGGCATGGATTAAAGGGTTATGAAGCAGATTATACGGCAACACGGAAAAAGCCACAGGGAAACACCGAGGACCGGCCTCCGTTTCCAACCAGCCGGGATCAGGCCCTCACTTCAGGCAACACAGCCCGATCCCCTCCCCTGCCACCTAAGGTGGTCTCACAGACCAGGGAGCTCCTCTCAGATCACACAGTCGTGCTCCTCGAGGCAAGGGCCAGGGCACGGCCACCTGCCTGCGGTCCTGCGAGCCAAAACGCCTCCCTGAATCACATCCAGAGAGGCCGAACCGAGTATGACCACAAGGTTACACCAGGAACGTGGCTGGGTTGTGATCAGACTCCCGTCCCTCCCCTTCTTCTCCGAAGACATTATCTTTACACGCATAAACTGGAGATTAGTCTTTTTAATTGAGAAGCAGTACATTTTGTGCATAGACAGGGAGAAGTTACTTCCCCTCCTGCAAGAACATCCCCACTTCTGAACCTTGGCCTGTTCCCTCTACACCAGGGGTCCCTCTGCTGCGGGCTGCTGCAAGCTGTCCAAGGCTGCATGCTCCAGACTGGAAAACAGTGTTCTCTGAAATAAATCCTCAACAAAACACACTGACTCTGGGTCCAGAGCAGAATTCAGCCGAGGAATGAGGAGAACTTAGTGACCGTTGACTTCTTCCTCTGTCGAGGAAAACCAAACACCCAAGATCAAAGGAGAAGCCAGGAAGAGCCCTTTAACACCGCAATAACATTTCATGTGGCAAGCTGCAGCACTCAAAATAAAGTACTTATCATGATGACAAGTATTCTGGGGAAGCAGCAGAGCTGCAAGTCCCATGGCTGGCTTGCCTCTGGCTACAACAGCAAGAGCAAGGAGGAGATCCAAAAAAGCACGGGCTCGGGGAATTCACCTGCTCCAGGACTGAGCCACACTTGAGCAGGCACCACAGCCCATAAACTGAGCACTTGCTAAAGAGTCCTGGAAAGAGCAAGGAAAAATCTGTCCAACGTCTGAAGGCAGCCAGGAACCAGCCATGCGGAGAAGGCAACAGCGCTCGTGTAGTCCCCTCGCTTCCTGAGTTTTAACAACTTTCCCTGCCTGCCCCTTCCTCAGGATGCGGGTCCATTGCAAAGCACCTCGCTTCCCGGGAGCAACGCCAACCCATCACCAACGTCAGCAGGCCCTTGGAGACTCCCCCTGTGCCTACCTTGGCTTGGACGGCGTAAGAGGCCAGCAGGACAGAAGCTTCAGGAGGACAGTAGATCTTCTCATCCAAAATCTGCTTCTTCACCTGCACGTGGCAGTAAAGGACACGTAACACACATTTAGTGGAGCAGCGCAAAGCACGACTGTCGCAGCAGATGGTTGCAGTTTGTTTTAACTCGAGCCGTCAACCACAGAGTTAACAATTTTCCTGACACTAATTACAATTCAGGCCCAGGAAGTCTCTGGTGGCTCAGAAGGGAAGGGCTCAGGCTTTCACGGGCCACCTTTTTCAGGCAGGTTTGCGAGAAGAGCTAAATTTATACGTGGAAAACGACAGAACCTGTATCCCACGGCTAAAGGCAAGGCAAGGCGGGGGGGGGAAAGTCTTGCCTGTAAACATGGGGATAAAACCTGTGAAGGCATAAGCTATGGATTGATACGGCATCTATACACAGCACTAAATTAAAACCAGAAGTTTGCAGCCCAGTCTCTGAGCGCACAAGGGTTTTGCTCTGGGATATTCAGGCTTCATTATGAGTCAGTGCTCACCCGCGCTGGAGGCTAATTCCCTCCGATCCCACCGGGAGAGCCGCGGGTCCCCTTCCCGGCAGTGCTTTTAGCAGCGGGCAAAGCCCCGCGGCACGCTCCCAGGAGACCCGACCTGCAGCTCCCAAAAGCCACCAGCTTCACGTTTGCTGGCTTCTGTGCATTAAAAAATTAAACCTGTCATGTTCGATTTTTTTTTTTGGTTTTTGCACACTTAATTTTCCTGAATAAAGATAGAAAAAAAAAAAAAAGCATACTATTTCCCGGGAGACTTAAATGGATTGTCACAGAGATGCAGTAACATCAATTTGAATTTAGAACATGCTTTGAGTCCTCAAAGTTGGTTACAACATAATCACAGAAGATATTCTCCTGCATTAAGATAAAAACAGGAGAGTCTGCCAGCTTATGTGTGCTCCCGTTTCCCAAACGTATTACAGGAGCCCAGGCTCCTCTCATCATCAGAAATCCTAGTAGAAAAGTCACCGTCTGCATTTATAAAATGCAGCTTTAACTGCTTTTCCTCTCCGATTTTCCTTTTCAAAGATGCCAACAGCGTTTTTCCTCATCAAGGATAAAGCCCATGGCAAATCGGACATTTAAAAATAGCCCTACAGAGACACGAGTGCACAGACAGACCTTGGAAATTAGCAGCAACACTTTGCATTTAGAAGCCCTTTAGCTCTGAAGACCAAAGACGAACTTTGGAAGAGCGAGGAGCGCTGCGAAGCCGATGAGATCGCTTTGATGCCCATCTGAAAGGGCAGGGCACGCTGCAGTCCACAGCGGTATTTCCACGAGCATCCAAATGCAGGTTGTCTCTACTTTGGTGTAACAAACGTAAGAATGAGTGTGTTTTGGTTTTTTTTATTTTATTTTTAGAACTTATTTATTTTAAAAACTTCAAATTAACAGCCACAGAGCAGCTGAAACATCCCAACAAGTACCTAGGGGTCTGACCGGGACTATTCCGCTCCCTGTAACCACAGCCGACACAACCCTTTATAGGACATAGTTTCAGAAAATCGATCTTGTCGGAAAGCGAGCTCCTGTGATAGAAGCTCTTCCTTCCCAGCCACGCAGCGCTGCTACAACAACATCAGCTGAGCTGATTTCTCAGGACACAAAGTTGCGTAGCGTACTTTAAATAAAAAAAAAAAAAAAGAAAAAAGCCTGAAGATGCATTCAACCACAGTTTCCAAATGCTTAACATAAGGACAGGAGTTACTGGGGCAGGTGAGACCGTTAGGTTTCCCCTTCTCCTCTGCGTTTGCCATCAGTGTCTGACAGAGCTGTGCTTCTGGGATTTCCTTCTGCTCCAGTTATTTGGAGGCTGTTTGGCGAAGAGGTGAACCTTGCTGTACAGCCCGAACACGAAACAGGTTGGCTGCGTTCTGTTCTTGAGGATGAAATTCCCCTGCTCCCCATAACGACGCTATCGTGTACAAAGGCAACTGCCATCCCTCAGCACAACTGATATCCACACCCTGCGGAGAGGCAGGTGGACGCCAAGGCTGCGTGTGTCGTTCAAGCCCACAACTGACAGATTCATTTCCCTTAGCTACCACACACTAATATTACAAATCACCTAATCATTCCTGACAGCCAGCTTACAAGGTCTGCGAGTCTGGCATCTGGGACTGCTTCATCCAGACAAACCAGCTTTGACCTATTTTAAGAAGTTTTTGTCGTTGAAGACAACTCCCTTCGGAGAGGTGGGAACATAATGATGAGGAGGCACACTCTGCTGACCAACTTTCTGACCCTGGAACCTTCTCGCACTTCTGCTCATCCTGGCTCCTTCTCCCTCGGGCTGGAAAACAGTGTACTGACAGGGCTCCTACCTGCAGGAAGAACAAGTGCTGTGTGATTTCCTGCACCAGCTCCTCCTCCGCGTTCTCAGGATAAAATTTGGCCAGGAAGTGAAAGGTGACGGGCTCCTCTGTTGGAACATCGTGATCCAGAACCTGTAGGATACAAGAGCCATTCAGCTACTCTTTCCAGCTTCTTCAGTGCTCCATCTCTTGGAACCAAGACGCAGCTCCCTTCTGTTCAGATCAGCACATCAAGCACTTCAGACATCTAGAACTGACGAACCAACCTAAGTAGCTCAGCAACCGTAGTTAAAAAAAGAAAACAAACAAACATTTCTGACACTCCTAACGATGCAAGAAAACAAACAAGGCCCAAACAAACAGCATGCGAAATGAGACAGCGAAGGTTGATCCTGATCTGCTGCACACATGTTGCCTCTCCCGAACCTCGCAGAGCGATGCTATATCCTGCTACGCCACCATCCGACTTTCTCGTCGTTTCCCTTGCACTACCTCCTCTCGGATTTCAGTGTTGTTCTGTGCTACCTTTCTGTTGTGCTGGCACCGTCCAGTTCAGATTCATGCTAGTTTAAAACCTTGGCACGCCACGCGAGACACCCAGCCCTCCCCTCCCAGTCTCAATTACCATCCGGTTTTAGCCTAACATCCTTTGGATGCAAACAGAATGACACCTATCTCTCCTCTAACCCACCCCTCAGCAGCCTGCAGGCTCCCATATTCGGGAAGCGTTTCCTCCCTTACCTCCATCTCCCCTTCATTCCTCTGGTTTTCCTCCTCCCTAGCTCTTTGTGCATCAGAAGCCAAGATGCAACTTCACTTTTCCGCTAAATTTTGCCATTCAGGGGCACAGAAAAGAGACTTTCAGGTTTCATTTACATTACAGTCACCCCATTGTCCAGCATCCCAGTACGGCTGTCTCCAAAAGAGGGGATTCAGTGTGCAAGGCCTGAGGATTGACAGCTCAGAAGGAGCTGGGATGGGGTATCCCTGCCAACTCTTCCCCGTATGACTTACAGATGCCGTGGGGATGAGATTTAAATACACTTCACCCAATTCACTTTGATACCACACATAACGCAACCTTGGGGAAGCAAAGAAAGAGAGGGAAAAAAAGCAGGTTCTCCTTTGTCATCCCACACAACCTCTCAAGGGGAATTTGGTTCCAACCTTCTTGTCCATTTTGAGCCAAGCCACCGTATCCTTGATAGTGTACTGAAGCCCGAAGAACCAGGTTTCTCGGAGTCCTAGTGTCCTGCACACGAGATCGAACAGGTCCTTCCCCTTCCACTTTACCTGCAGGAGAGCAAAGAGGAAGCAGTTATAAAGATGGATTTCAGAACTTCATCTCCGTTCGACCGAATCCTTCCTTTTTTTCAACGCACGATGCCTTTGAGAGTGTGGAGAAGGCATCTGGTACAGAGAAGGAAACATCCTACCGAAGCATACATCATAGCCTTCCATTTGATCTCATCTGCCGATCAGCGACTCTTCCCTCACTAGGAAACTGAGATGCGATTTTTTTTCCGCCCCTGCAAACAGCGATGTAAATAAAGCCGCCCTGCTTCTTCCTCTGGCAACCCACTGACATTCAACGGAGGACCTGAAGGTCCTTTTGAGGTTCCTTTTCAGCCATGCGCTGCTACGAGCAACCTGCTTCCAGCAAGAAATAAAAACCGCTCTTAACTGCCCCTCAGTGGCTTTAATGTCTCTACCTACAGCCCCAGGAAGCCCTGCACAAACTCCGGTATCATCCACAGGGTTTCACAGACAAGGGCACAATGCGCTTCCGAAAATCACAAAGGAAACAATCTATGTACGAAGTGGGTTTGTCCACAGCTACTGGCCTTGCACGGGAAAAAGAGGAAAAAAGAGCTCAGGGGAAAAAAAAAATAAAAAAATAATTATCCCTGAAGTCAGCGGTTCTCTCCTAGCACATTTTGATAGAGTCAAATTGCATTTTCCACTGAAAATGTTGGTGACAAAAGCAGCTCAGGAGCGGAGAAAATTGGTCCCGCTCAAAGACTGTGTCTTTTGAGCAATCTCGCAGCTGCATCTATGTTGTTATCGAAGTTTGCTCATAAAAACAGAAGGTGTTGGGAGGCAGAAAGGTGAAGAGGGACATAAAGCAGATGAATCTAATATGCCAAAGCCACTTCGGTCTTCCATCTGCACGGTGGAAACAATTGCTGGACCGAGACATATGGCCATTACTCTAAAGCCCTAGGGCAAAAGGATCTCGGCGCATTCTCTTGTCACTACAACTCAATCTTGGTGCCACCTGGACAGCATCAATATTAATGCTCAGGCAGGGCCGGGAGGGCTGGCGCGGGCGCCGCGCCGCTCCCGCTGTCACCCACTGCCGCCTTGTGGGCAAAGCCGCCGAGGACAAGCTTATTGCCATTCCGCTGGCTGTGATTAAATGACTATATCGCTATTTTCTACCCCCTCCTCCCCGCTCCCAGGGCGCGCACACACACGCTGACAGTCCCAGAATAGAAGAAAGCCGACGCTAGCCTCCAAAACACACCACCCCCGGATGGCTCGCCGCAGCCTCTCCGCAATTCATATCAAGCGCCGTCAACACCTCGAGGTCAAAAACACCAGGAGGAGCAAGTTTTGCAGCGTTGTAATTATACAACCCTAATTTCACACATTTAGCTAGCCTCCAGTCCCCATGACGAGCTCCAGCTCGGCGCAGGATGGCTCAGATTGCGGAAGATCTTTTTCCTGACTATTATTTTAAGAGGGAGGTTAATTCGAGGGTTCAGACAAAACAGAGCGAGACACATTTAAACAGCTATTTTGTACCATTTCTGTAGGCACATAAAAACAGCCTGGCATCAAAGGGCTATTTCCTACCTAGAATTAAACTGCTTTGCATAAAGTATTATCAGCTTTTTTTCTTTTTTTTTTCTTTTTTTCTTTCTTTCTGCAAAGATCCCATTTCAGCCTATCGCTTCGGAGGAGCGACGGGCGCCCGCCCGCACACAGCCCTGCACCAAACCTTTCCCAGGACAGGCTCCCGCTCCAGCAACGAGCGCTAAAGCAAGAGCTTTGTGTGTTTTTTCCACACATACACACCCCCCACACCCCACACCCCCCCCCACGCAATTTTAATTTGGCGACGGGAATATTTTAAGCGATTGCTTCTGCCTCTAGATTTTACACCGCCGCTCTCTCATTGCACGCGGACGTCATGGCAGTAATATATATATTTAACATTCCTGCCTGCACGGTGCTAAAGTCTCCAACCATAACATCGCACAGACATCCTCCCTGACTGTGCTGAATTACCTTCATTAAACGTATAAATGGAACGGCAGCCACTTTTATTTCAACATACATGATTCCATTCCACACCTCGGTACTTAAAATAACGATCTGCATTCAAGTGGCAGCTTTTGACAGCTGAACTCCAACTGTTTTACGGACGTTCAGGACCTCAGCCCTCCTTATCCTTCCTTGATAGGCCTCATATCATTAACTGCTACATTTCCTGGCCATAAAACACAAAAAAAGCCCCCCTCATGCACGGCGAGATGGGGAGAGCTGCCGTCCGAGGCTGGGCAGAGAGCCGGAGGGGGGCCGGCAGCTCCCCATCCCGTCCTCTGCCTGTAATGCTGTTCCCCTGCTCTGCACTGAAGCGACGCCTGAAGCACAAAGAGCATTCTGCAAGCCGTTACGAGGTCCTGAAAACAAAAACAAAGTGGCTTCGAGCAGGGGGGGGAAAAAAATAAAAATCCCCTCTCAGCCATATACCAGAGCAGCTGGCGCGACGCTGTAATAAAGCTCGGTCTCCCACTAAAAAGCTACATCACGATAACCTCAACGCAACGGAGGGGGCTGCGTCACCTCAGCGCCCTCCATCCTCTTTACGTCTGCGGCTCCGCGTTCTCCCAGGAGCGCGACCGCGACACGGGCTGCGAGGCCTCGTCGGCGAGGGGCTGAAGGAAGACGTGGAGACGAGCCGCTTTCCAAACCGGGGAAGCGCTGCACGGCTGTTATTCTGCGGAGCTGGAATTTACGTTCTTTACTAAGTACAGAGCGCTTACGATTTATCAGCAGAGCATTTTAAGTAAACAGCGCTGAACACTTAAAACTCAGCAGCCAGTGGCTAGAAGAGAGCGCTTCCAGTACGGGTTATTGGCATCATCTTTTTCTCCAGCGGAGACATCGCATTTGGCATCTATTAACAGGGTTTGCATTATTTATTAACCTGCACCAAGAGTCATTTCCAACTAGCAGGCAACTGGACAATTTATTTTGGTGCAGAACCTTCCTGTCAAGTTTCACAACCGCTCCTCAGCTAACGAGTCAATAAACCGGCCGCCAAACTGAGCCGAAGGGTTATGAGATCCCCTCGTCATGGGGTGATGAGGAAGGAGGCCAAGCGCTACGAAAAATGGGCACAAAGGGTGCAAGCTTCCAACGCGGAGAGGCTTGAGCAGGGGGTCTACCGACAAAAGCGATTCCCCAAACCCGCTGGCATCGGGTGACGCTTTTCTTCCAATGAGGTCAAATTGAATTTACGCCAGCTACGTGGAAAAAGGGGGAAAAAAAAAAAAGGGGTAATTTTTTAACCAGTTAAGATTAAGGTTCCTCAGGCAAGAAGCTCTCCTTGGACCCGAACTCCGGGGCACGGGACCCGGCTGTGTCCGGGGACGGTGGACGGAGATCTCGCCTTCTTGTCGTCACAAACGCAAACCACTGGAGCTTCAGCCATCCCTGGGGTCAGGCTGGGGAATAAGGGCACAAACAAGGGAGTGGAGGAGATGAAGGCAGCGCTCACCAGCTCAGCCCTGGCACACAAACCCATCGCAACGGTCCCTCCGCGCCCCACACGACGCAACCGCACAGCCTTGAAGAAACGACTAACATCTGTAGAATATATCACTGCAGCCATTTATCCTTAAATAATGCAGAAAATGGCTTTTCACCTTAGCAGATCATTTTATTAAGCGTTAGTTCTGTGCTAGGGATGAGAAGAGAGCGCAGAGCCCCTGCCGCGATGACACGCCAGTCTGAAAGACCACACAGAGAAGGTCTAAAAGACTCAGGGGCTCAGCTTCCACCGTGTGATGTTACTTCCATTTAGAAGAAAGCTTCAACCAGAGGATGTGACACCTCTGGACTGAAAGGAGGGAGCTGGCAGAAGGGAGAGGGCAGGGGCTGCGCAGAGCATCC
Source organism: Larus michahellis (assembly GCF_964199755.1). Taxonomy (NCBI): domain Eukaryota; kingdom Metazoa; phylum Chordata; class Aves; order Charadriiformes; family Laridae; genus Larus; species Larus michahellis. The sequence goes on from NC_133908.1 coordinate 2,330,311, forward strand.
CCCCCGCTAACCACCGGGGAAACTATAATTGGGCAGGCTCCATGTGTTCCTCACCCCACCAGGAGATGCCCAAACCACCCACCCACAACAGCTTACAACTGAAACGGAGAGAATTTTGAGACCGTCGGCCGCATTTATTTCTCCTTCTGGACTTGAATGATAACAGCAGTGCCACAGACAACCATTTATTTGGATTTAAAGCCCATTTGGAGCAAACGGGGAATCAAATATGCAATATTCTTCCATTTTTTTAAAAATAAAACGATGTCAAATACTTTCAATTGCCACTTACTGAGCCACAAGACAGGGCTGTAAAAGTTATTTTTATTTACTAATGCTACACGACAACTCGATAATGAGCTTTTAATTAAAATCTATTTCTGTTAACCACCAAGGAGGCCAAAAACGCGTCCAGGCGTAACAACACAGATGGTGCAGCCGAGCACATTCCGCGGTGTCTGCCCAAGCCCGAGACAGAGCCGGGTACACGAGAGAACACGCTGCTGCGGCTCCAGCCAGCCGGCACCAACCGGAGTGGGAGAGGCGGAGGCGACAACAACCGATGATATCCTTAAGCCTCACCTCACCCCATAAGCTGGGGATGCGCAATTTAAGAGTTAAAGGGTCAAGGAGCCCGATGCAGGGGAAGAAGCTCCAAGAGGCTGAGAGAAGGATCTTGTTCCTGCAGGGACCTCTGTCCTTCCCGTGCCAAGGATGCTGTTGTGGTTTGAGAAACCCACAACAACTTGTTGTCGTATAGACAATTATTCTCTCACCCGATGACCCAGCCTCACCCAGGAGAACCACTATTGATCCTGATATCAATATAAAATAGACAAGGATTATACTCAGCCCGTTCCATCAGCAGAAGCCGTGCGCTCCCCGCAGGGACAGCCAATGTGGGACCCTGCGAGTGCTGCGGCTTCAGGAGGAAGGGAAGGGCTCAGGGCTCCGGCACCGGGGCAGGGAGTTCTTGGGATGGCAGCCATCAAGGGAGAGAGAGAGAAAGAGAGAGAGAACTCCTCAGCAAACTTCCTAATTTCTATTGAATGTGCCGTTCATGGTATGGAATAACCCTGTTGGCAGCTTGGGTCGAGTGCCCGGGTCTCGCTCCTCCTCGTCCCTGCACCTGGCGAGCTGGAAAACACCAAGACCTTGAAACCCACACCCCAGGGCTGGCTGTAAAGTAAATATTTTCACCAATTCAGACACGAGGGTCTTCTAAAAGTGCCGTTTTCTTAACCATTAGAAATTAGTCCTGTGTGGCTCAAACCAGGACATATGCATAGACATATAATGTCAGAGGGAGCCGTCCCCATGCTGCTGTCGCACGCTCTGCAGTACAGCACACTCCTCCTCGCCCCGGGAAGGGCCCCGCAGGGCAGCGATTCCGGAGCCCAGCCTTCCCTCTGTGCGGGAGCCGGCTTTGCTGATGGACACCGGGTATTTCACAAGCCTGACCTGCTCTGACGATCTCTGGCACGCTGCAGACAGCTTAGCCCAGGGGAAGCCACGCTAGGCTTTAACAAGCCAGCGTTGTCAGCCTTAGGGAGAGAGGGGTGGCCTTGCCCCGGCAACGGTGAGTTTACCTCCGAATGAAGCGAGGCTAAACCACGTACGCTGTGAAATGCCTCTCTTCCAATCTCAAGGGCTGGGCGATTTCCTAACAAAGTGCTGCCTCCCAGCTTCAAGTAGATCGTTTCCAGGGCTGCTTCCCTGTTCAAGTACTTTTCATTTCAAAAACCACCTACTTGAAAGCCGCTGCCTGTACAAAGGGAAAAAAAAAGAGGTATTAAACGGCATCCAAACTGGAAGTACACACACCAAAAGAGCAAGATTTTCTGCCCCAACTGCTTTCCCCTCCACATCAACACACCTCCTCTGGATTAACCACAGAGACAGGACTGACAGCGGTTTTGAACGACGTTTGGAGGGAATGGGATAACACGGAGTTTCATCACCAGCTTAGAAGAGGCTGCAGCAAGACACAGGGGATCCAGAGAGTGGTCTGGGTGCAGGCAGCGAGAAGCCAAGGAGGATCCGTGTTCATAATAAGTCTCATGTGACCTGCACGCAGCTTAAGGGAAGGCAGAATCGAACCGCACCAAGCAAGCCATCTCGGAAAAACGAATTCCCAAATGATACTGTTGCGAATCAGCAGAATTTCTGACTGTTTTCAGCATAAAGCCCTCTAAGACACGAAGTCTCACATTCAAAGAGAAACCAGCAGCAAGCGAACAGCACGAACTCCTGAGCGCTCACAGAGAGACGACGCAGGATCGGGGCAGATGGGCGCTAAGGCACCAGAACATTGACTTGACAGCTGGTATCCCAACAATTTACCGAAGATCATTTCGTAGCTGAGGAGGATTATTTCTCGCAGCTTTTTAAAATAGCTGTTACTGCCCACAGATTGGTCTTTTCCAGTTAACTTTCTGCCTGCTTGCAGAAGCTTAGCAGCACCGAGAGAGGTCACCGCCCGCCCCTACTAGCATCACCGAGCTGCTGCTAAACGTTTAACAGGGGATGAAAGGACCTTTATAAAACCCTTTCCAAGTATTTGGCGCCACAGAAGGAAGCTGTGGGCACTCTGCTCCCTGCTTTCCTTCTCTTGCCTTTTTCTTTTGGTGCGGTGACCAGACAGAACTCAAACCTCAACCCCGATTTACTGTGCCAGCTCTTACTCTAAAACTTACTTGACCACACACAGGTTTTCACTGCCAAATCCTCCCCTGCTCCTGTTTCAGAGGATGAGCTTCCGCAGCTCAGCTACGTTAACTCCCTACCTCCGTTAACAAAGAGACTAACGCTTGGCCACATGCTGCTGAAAATTGGGTCTCCTCTACTTACAAGCGAACAGAAAAGCTTTACAACCAAGCTCATCCAACTGGCCCCACACCGAGAGGGGCACTGGGCTAAAAGGATCCCTTCCAACCAAGATTATTCTCTGGACAGAGAGGAACAGCTTAAGCACTGACGCAGTAACAGGATGCGCGTTTAGACCAGCAAATACATCAGTCCGAACGCGCCTCCTCTTCTTGCCGTTGAATGTTTAAGCTGCTTTTCTAGGTTGGTTGTAAAGCTTTTCTCTTCATTTTTAACTGGAGACCCACAGAAGCTGCTGCGGTCAAAGGATTAAGGCCAGGGAGCAGCTGGGTGACTGGCTGCACCTCGGTGGAGTAACCACCCTGCAGGAGCGTCAGACCCAAGATCGCGGGCGCAAAGGAAAGGGCTAAAGCAAAAAACACCCTTCAGAAAAGGTGCTGTGGCTCCGGAGATGGAGAGCCGCTAACCCGACTGACCACTGCAAAAGGAAGAAACAGGCAAAGCCACGCACAAGACGAAAAGATTGATGGGTTCTCCCATCAACCAGGGAACTTGGTTCCTGGAGGGACAAAAACCTGCACGTGGGAGTGCGTGAGCCCAACCCGAGAGCAGCCACACTACGGCACCACCATCCTGCCGGAGGGACAGGATGAACGATGACTTGGAAGACGTGGACTCAAAAATACTACGGGGTTTTAAGATGTTATGCCAGAGATAATGGATAACTGACTACCTCATCTGGAGAGGCACCACCAAAATCACATTACCTTTGCCACGTCGACTACTTTAATTTGTTTCGGGGCCACCGTCAGCAAGTTTCACCATCAGGGGTGGCAACGGCAGAAGAAACCATCAGCCACAGCAGCATCCTGGCACTGTGCTCTGCGCTGACATCAGGCCATTACTGCAAGTCCCACACCCTGGCAAGCTCTGCTTTACGCTACTGCTGCTTAAAATAGCTTCCTGAATCATTACTTAAGCAGCGTACCACCTATCACGGTCTTAATTGCAGGAGAACATCAACATTAAATGTCTTTCAACAAGGTTTCTCTTGCGCCGCTCTCCAAGCACAGAAAGCCAAGGGACCGCACGGGCTATTGGAGGGCGTTCTCAGGAAGGTGAGGCAGCGAGGGATTGATTTAACACGGGGATTTTAAGAGATATGCAAATATCTAGCCTTCCTCAAGATGCTATCAATTAATTAGGTACCAGGCTCAAACAGCCGCGATGGAAGTAACAAAAAGGAAGACACTTACTTTGGGCCTTCAAGATTTCCCCAAACAAATTATACATCTTTAAAGTGAAACCCCAGCTGTCGTTATTAAGCTTCATCGATGCGTTAGAAAGATTAAGGTTTCATTTCTATGAATTATTTTAGATTTAGGCTCAATTTAGAGACACCATTTGCAGAGCAAACAGATGCAAAGCAGGTTTAATCTCTTAAAATACACAGCTGGGAATTTCTACGGGGCAGCTTGAAAAATTAGCACAGAAAACTGAGTTTTCCCCCCAGTTACGGTGGTGTTGGTGGGGTCAGAAGGGGAGGGACTGCTGGGACGGGAGCACACCTCAAGAGCTCTGGAACAGAGTTTAAAGAAAAAATATCAGTTATATTAATCCCACACAGAAAAGCTGCTACAGCAAAGCACTGATCGTTCAAACGTGTTCACCAGCAAAGCCACCGGTTAAGCCACATTAAAGACAAGCACACGTAGCATCAGCCTCCCCAGAACAGCAATGCACAACCCCGACCGCTCACCGGCCAGGCATCCAGCTCCTGGAGAAGGAAAAGCAGGAAAAAAACAACACCGCAGTGCTCGGAGCAAGGCTGGGAGCACAGAGGAAGGGCATAGAGACGAGCGGTGGTGATTTGCAACAGGGTGGAGGGAGAAGAGGGGCTTCTGGAATGGACGGGACTGAGGGTGTGACAAGATGGCACGGCAGGATGGCAGAAACCAGCCTGCTCTGCCCGAACCGCAGCCTCTCCTCCCCAGGGACCTCCAGCCCCGACACAGGGAAGAGCAGAAGGGAGCAGGAATTGCTCCCTTCTGGGGAGCACTGCCCCATCCTGCCCTGAACACCCACCTCAACAGCTCCCGAGGCTCAAGCAAACGACGCTCCCCGGGACGCCCGCCGAGCAGGATGGGCTCCCTAGGAAGGCAGTTTGGACCTTCTGAGGTGTCAGCATGGATTAGGCAGGAAAACACTCCTGCAGTCCTTCCTCCGCCTTCTCGGCTGCTATTTATCGTGGGGTTTGAAGCCCAAGGCAGGGAGCAGGGTCCAGCACACCTGGTACGCAACAAAACCCAACCAAAGATACAATCCCAGGACTACCAGCCTCGGAGAGGAATTGCTGAGCCCCCAGCTCATTCCCTTGTTGGAGCCAGGAGAGCAGCAACAGCAGAAATGGAAGGGATGAGCCCAGGCAGAAGAAGCCAAGAGGCAGCGGCAGTTGCCCCTGCCAGGCTCGGCAGGGAGCAGCGTGCCACCGGGAACAGGCTACCAAAGAGACCTCCAAAATACCATCAGCTCTCCGTCCCCCACCGCACGAGGTACCATTCATGGGCCGCAAAAACACATCTCAAGAGCCCCCCCAAAAGAGCACGACAGCAAGACTCCCGCTGCACCTCCTTCCACTGATCCTCTAAAGAGTGTGTGGCAGCAGAGGTTTCACCCTCCGCACCCTCCTGCTCAGGTCAGCAGTCCACCTGAAGAAGCCCACCGCATCGATGCACGCAGAGATACTCGGGCAAAAACAGCGCTGCTCCCTCCTCTCCCATCTTGCCCAGCCCAGCAAACCTTCGGAGAGGGGCTGGATCCCTTCAGGGAGGAGCGTGGTCCTCCCCAGACCTTCAATTCTCCCATCCCTTTGACTTTCAGACGGGGTAACCAAGACCACCACAGGCGCAAGCTCTGCTCCTGGCTCCAGGTCTTTGGGCCACTGTCCCATCCCCTCCCTCTGCTCAGCCCCAGCGACTTGAAGCCGCAGGGTGTGCCCGATCCGTCTGCAGCGTCAGGAGTTGGGCTTGGCGCGTTTCTGCAGAGTCAGCAAGCCAAGGAGCCTTCCCCAGAGCCCTACAACCACGCGACAAAGACGGGGGCAGAGACCCGGAGCTGGACTCCTTGAATAAAGCTTGAAGAAAATTCACACCTCACCTGCTCTGGCGTCCTGGTTTGAGCAACACAGGGCTAATTTCTCTTCTAATGCTTGGGAAAACTGCACTTTTAGAAGACTCTAGTGTCTGAATTCATGAAAATATGTACTTTATAGCCAACTGCGGTACGTGGGATTCAAGGTCTCAGTGTTTTCAAGCCTTTCCAGGTGCAGGGACGAGGAGGAGCGAGACCCGGACACTTGACCCAAGCTGCCAACAGGGTTATTTCATACCAGGAATGTCACATTCAGTAGAAATTAGGAAGTTTGCTGAGAAGTTCTCTCTCTCTCTCCCTTGATGGCTGCGATCCCGAGAACTCCTTGCCCCGGTGCCGGAGCCCTGAGCCCTTCCCTTCCTCCCGAAGCCGCAGCACTCGCAGGGTCCCACATTGGCTGTCCCTGCGGGGAGTGCACGGCTTCTGCTGCTGGAATGGGCTGGGCAGAGTCCTTGTGTATTTTATATTGGTATCGGGATCCATACTGGTTCTTTAGTGTTGTTACTGTTAATTGCCTAGTCTTATTCTGTTAAATCTGTTTATATTTCAACCCTTGGGGTTCCTTGTTTTTTCCCCGATTCCTCTTCCTGGGTGGGGAGGGCTCATCGGGTGAGAGAATAATTGTCTAAACGACAATGAACTGTTGTGGGTTCCTCAAACCATAACAGCTAGGCACGGTGTGAAACAGCCCCATCATCCACCTGCACCCAACTATTTCCCTTCCCTCTGCTTAAGCGCTCTGTGCTGAAGGACGCCACCTGAATTCCCTCGCGCACCGGCTCTGTCAAGACCCAGGAGACCCGAGCAGGACCATACACACAGCTCATGAGCTTCTTCCTGTGCTTCCAGAAGGGCTGGACAAGTCTATCTGCAGCGACAAGCTCTTTTGGCAGGAACCTCCCCAAAAAGTCATCTGGAGATGCACAAGTTGCACAGTCAAATCCCACCCGAGAGCGTTGCCTTACCGCTGCACAAACACCCTAATCCCAACATGAAACAACAAGCGGCTGCACCATTAAAAAAAAAAAAAAAAAAAGAAAATTATTTACTTTTCATCATAGGTTATTACTGGCGGCCTCGGAAAAGCATGCAAGAACGGAGCCAGGACACTTAAACTCTCCTGGCAGCGTACCGGTGGGAAGCTCGCACGACTACTGTCTAAAATAAATCCTTAATCCCTGGGAAAGGCGGAAAGTTCTGCAGAGCTGACAGCAGATTTCAAGAGCAAGAAAATTTACGATGACAAACACCCCTCGGCTTACGCGCCCTGGAATTCCATCAAGATTTGGATCAGAATAATGAAATATAAGCTATTAAATAAAGAAGTTAAACTGGGTAGAGATAGTTTTCCATGTTTGCGTGTCCAACCCCTCCAGATTGGCTGAAAACGCAGCAACAACAAACCAGACCCCTGAGGCCTGACAGCAACCGCCCGGGGGAGAACGGTTAAGAATTACCAAGGACCCAAAAAAGGAAAACATCAGTGGAAAACCAGGCACGGCGGGAGCGGGCACTGGGACGCAGCCCCCCAGGAGCACCCCTCGTCCGCAGGACTGAGCCGATAAACCACGAAAACGGGAAAATTTCATCCACGTGCGTTTGCCAAGCACTTCGAGTCGGACGCTGGTGGATTCGAGCTGGGGATACCCCCGGCCTCCTGAGAGCTGCTGCGCGACGGGCGCAATAGCTGTGGCAGAAGGATAAAGCGGAATTATAAAGAAAATAAAGTGGGATTTTATAGAAAATAAAGCGGGATTTTAACTCAGGGTAAAGTGGGATCTTTAGCCCAGGCTAAAACGGGATCTTAAGCCGAGAGTAAAGCGGGATCTTAACCTAGGTAAAGCGGGATTTCAGCCCAGGGCAAAGCGGGATCTTAACCCAGGACAAAGTGGGATAGCAGACGCCCCGCTGTCCCTCCCGTGCACCCCCCAGGCCCGCTCCGTGACCCCCCGGGGCAGCGGGGACCCCCCCGAGCGCAGGCCCGACTCCCCCCCACGGCCCTCTCCCGCCTTCCCCGCCGGCTCCGGGCCGCACCCCCCCTGCTCCCGCCGGCGGCCCGATCCCACACCGGGCCTCGGGCCCGCTGCCGACCGCGGGGAAGCCGCTGTCCGGGCGGGAGAAGCCGCGGAAGCCGGCGGGGGCGCGGCCCACCTCAGGGGGGGACCCCGGCCCGGCCCTCCTCACCTCGCAGCTGAACTCCATCTCGGCGTCCATGGTGGCGATGCGCACGGTGAAGGTCTTGGGCTGCTTCCTCTTCAGCGAGCTGAAGCTCATGCGGGACGCGATGGCCCCGGCCATGGCGGGGGGGGACACAGGCGGCTCAGCGCGGCGGCAGCGCCATGGCGGCGGGGAGGGCCCGGGCCCCCGCCGCTGCGGGCCGCGCCGAGTTGCGCCCGCCCCCGCCGCCTCCCCATTGGTCCCGCCGCGGGCTGCAGCCCGCCCCCACCATGCGTCGCAGCCAACCGTGAGGGTCGCGAGGGAGGAAAGGGAGGGAAGGCGTCTGTGACTGGGGAAAGTAGACGTCGCTCAACAGAAGGGGCGGGGCGGGAACGCCTCTCAGAGGGAGGGGGCGAGGAGCGGGGCAGGGGTGGTGGCGCCCCCTGGCGGCGGGCGGAGCGGGCGCCTGCCAGGCGCATGCGTGAGAGGGGCGGGCGGGGCGGGGATGGGCACTAGGACCCGGCGGCGGCCGAGCGCCCCGGGCAGCCCCACGGTGCCGTGGGGACCGTGACCCGGGGGTGGTCGTGACCCGGTGGGGGTCTGTGACCCGGGGGATGGCCGTGGCCCGGGGGGTTGTCCTGAGCCGTGGGGACGTATCCGTGATCCAGGGGGGTGCCCGTGATCCGGGAGTGTCCGTGATCGGGGGGGTGGCCATGGCCCGGGGGTGGCCGTGACCCGGCGGTGGCCATGATCCCTGGGGACGCGGCCGTGACCCGAGGGGTGTCTGTGACCCGGGGGATGGCTGTGACACTGCGGGACCTCCCCGTGATGCTGCCGGTGGCCGTGCTGCCCGAGAGCGTCCCCTTGGCTTGGGGACACGCAACCTGCCGGGGGGTGTCCCCCCTTCCGTGGGATGTCCCCCCTCCCGTGGGGTGCCCCCCGCTGCCGGGAGGTATCCCCCCTCCCGTGGGGTGTCCCCCTCCCGTAGGTGTCCCCGGTGCCGATAGTGTCCCCCCTACCGTCGGTGTCCCCCTCCCGTGGGGTATCCCCCCTCCTGTGGGATGTCCCCCCTCCCGGGGGTGTCCCCGCTGCCGTGGGGTGTCCCCCTCCCGTGGGATGTCCCCCCTCCCGTGGGGTGTCCCCGCTGCCGTTAGCCACCCCGCAGGACGGGCTGTCCTGGGTGACGCGGGGACCGCGGTGGGTGCCCGCCCCGGGTCCCGCGTGGCCGTGCCGGGGGAGGGGGGTGCCCGGGCGGGGGGAACCCAGGCGTTCCCGGGGGGGGGGCCAGGCATCCGGGCTCCTCCCGCCCCCGACGGGCGCTGCCCAGTTCGGCCCCGGGCGCGGGCGGGGAAGAGACTGGGACCACCGCTGGGATAACGGGACTGGGACAGTACCGGGACAACGGGACAGGAACAGCACTGGGATAACGGGACCGGGACCGGGACAACGGGACAGGAACAGTACTGGGATAACGGGACTGGGACCCTTACTGGGATAATGGCACTGGGACTGGCACTGGGATAACGGGACGGGGACCAGTACCGGGATAACAGGACAGGACCAGTACCGGGATAACGGGACAGGACCAGGACTGGGATAACAGGACCGGGACCAGTACCGGGATAACAGGACTGGGACCAGGGCGGGCAGGACCAGCACTGGGATAGCGGTATGGGACTGGGATTGGAACTGGGACTAGCACTGGGATGATGGGATGGGACTGGGAGCAGAACCAGCGCTGCCATAGGGGAACTGGGACTAGGGAATGGGGACAGGCACAGGGATAATAGGACAGGGACTAGGACAAGCACAGGGGTAGCAGGATGGGACTGGGACCAGGACAGGGATAACGGGATGGGAACTGAGACCCGCACTGCGATAACGGGAGAGGGACTGGGACCAGCACTGGGAGAATGGGATGCGTACTGGGACCAGCACAGGGATAACATGGTGGGACTGGGACCAACACTGGGATAACGGGATGGGAACTGAGACCCGCACTGCGATAATGGGACAGGAACTGGGACCAGCTCATGGTTACCGGGACGGGAACTGGGACCAGCACGGGCTGAGGGGACAGACTTGACCCCCCGCAGGACCAGTGGGAGGCGAGAAGCCCCCCCGGACCCCCCACAGTGGGCCCCTTGTCCCCCGCCAGGGGGGACCCAGGCGCCCGGGGAGCAGCCCCCGCCCCCGCCGGCCCCAGGAGCCCGGGCGCCCCCGCAGCGGGAAGAACGGGGCCTCTGTCCCCGCGGGGACAATGGCGACATTGACAGCCCCCCCCGCTCCCCGCAGGACCCCCATGGCAGACGGCAACGAGCCCCCCCGCCGGGCCTCCGCCCCCGCCGGCACCCAGGTGGGGACTGGGGGGGGGGATGCATGGGGGGGGTATGGGGGAGTATAGGGGACATGGGGGAATATAGGAGGGGAGCTGGGGAGGCATAGGGGGGCGAGCTGGAGGGGGTATGGGGGCTGGGGGTGGTATGGGGAGCTGTGGGGGGGGAGGCATATGGGACCCAAGGGTGACCAGGGGGGCTGATCATGGGGAGCTGGGGAGGGGGGCTGGGAGCATCATGGGGAGCGATGGGGGGGGGGGCGTGGGGGCTGGGGGGCTCAAGAGGAGATATGGCTGCCCCCCCATAGGCAGCTGGGGGGGGGGGACGACGACAAGGGGGACCATGGAGCGCCGAAGGGAGCCCAGGGGAGCTGGGAGCCCATGGGGAGCTGGAGGGGGGGCAAAGGGGCACATGGGGGACCCAAGGGAGCCCGGGGGGGCTGGGGGAGCTATGGGGGGGCATGAGGGCTGTCAAGAGAGCCCAGGGCTCCATGGCGATCTACGGGGCACAAGAGGGGGGCCGGAGGGGGCCATGGCGGGGGGGGGGGCAAGGGAACCCAGGGCTCCATGGGGACGTGTGGGGCACAAAGGGGGGTCGGCGGGGGGGGCCAGGGGAGCCCTGGGGAGCTGGGAGGGGTGTCATTTTGGGGTGTCCGGGTGAAATGGGGTAGGGGGGCTGGTAGGGACCTTGGCAGCCCGGAGTGGGGGGGGGAGGTTGTCGGTGGGGGGGGGCCCCCGCTCTGGGTGAAGCCCCTGCCCAGCCCTGCCGGGCCGTGCCGCGGGTCCACGCCTTCGGGAAGGGGGGGCAGGCGCTGCGGAGGGACCCCCGCGCCCCCCCCGTCATGCGGGGCTGGCTGCACAAGCAGGTGGGGCGGGGGGGGGGGTGGATGGGGCTGGGGGTGGATGGGGTTTGGGGAGGTCCGAATTGGGGGGTTCGGGGGGGGGCTATGGCGTTTGGGGGGGCTGAGGTGGCGGGGAACGGTGCTGCGGGGGATTATGGGGTTGAGGGGGGTCTGAGTTGGGGGGGTCCTGGGAGGTGTTATGGGATTTGGGGGGCGTCCGGGGTGGGAGGAGTCCTGGGGGGGTTTATGGGGTTTGGGGGATCGGAGGGGAGTGGGTGGTGCTGGGGGGGGGGTTATGGAGTTTGGGGGAGTTCTGGGGTGATGCGGGGTGCGGGGGGGGTATGGGAGAGGCTGAGGTGTGGGGTGCTGGTGTGGGGGGGGGTTGGAGGATCGGAAAGGGATGAGGAGAGTCCGGGTGTTGGGTGGTTCTGGGGGGGGTTATGGTGTTTGGGGGGTGTCTGTGGTGGGGGGACTTCTGGGGGGACTTATGAGATTTGGGGGGGTCCGGGATTTGGGGATGCTGGGGGGGGTCATGGGGTTTGGACGGGGTCTGAGTTGGTGGGGGGGTGTTGGGGGAGTTATGGGCTTTAGGGGATCAGTAGGGTTGGGGGGGTTTGGGGCTCCCGGGGGGGGTGATGGGCTGGTGGCGGGGGCGGGGGGCTCAGCCTCGTCCCGCTCCCCCAGGACAGCTCGGGGCTGCGGCTCTGGAAGCGCCGCTGGTTTGTGCTGGTCGATCTCTGCCTCTACTACTACCGTGGTGAGGGGGGGGGGCCTGGGCGGGGGGAGGCAGGACACCCTGGGGGCAGGTGGGGACTGGAGATTGTGTGTGTGGGGGGGTGGCTTGTGTGACCTGGGATCCCCAGGGGGTCCCTGGGGTGTTATGGCTCTCTGGGGGGGGTCAGGGATCCTAGGGGATTGGGGTACCCTGGAGTGGTTGGGGGTCTGTGGGGGGGGTCAGGGAATCCTATGGATCGGGGGACCCTGGAGAAGTTGTGAGTCCCTCGAGTGAGTCCCGGGGGGGTCCCTGGGGCAGTTAAGAGTCCTGGGAGGAATGGGGAGCTCTGGAGCAGTTGGGGGTCAGGGAATCCGGGGGATAGGGGGTGCCTGGGGTGTTGGGGGTCCCTGGGGGGCATGAGGGATCCTGGGGGATCGGGGGTCCCTGGGTGGTTGGGGGTCCTGTGGGGAATGGGGGACTCTGGAGTGGCTGGGGATCCCTGGGGGGCTCAGGGATCCTGGGGGGACTGGGGGACACTGGAGCAGTTGGGGATCCCTGGGATTTTGGGGGGGGGGGCAGAGGTGTGGGAGGTTTGGGGACAGCAGGTGGTACTCAGAGGGGTTCCCCAGTGTCCTCCCTATGGTGCTGGGGGTCCGCGGTGGGGGAGAGCTCGGGGTGCTTGGGGGGGTTCCTGCGGGTTCCCCCCCCCTCCATGAGACCCCCTCTGCCCCCCAGACAGCAGCGAGCAGCGAGTGCGGGGCGGCCTCCCCCTGCCCGGCTACGAGATCCGCATCCTGCCCCCCGCCCCTCGCCCCCCCCGCTTCCTCTTCACGGTCAGCCCCGGCCCCCCGCATCCGGGGGTGCCCTGGGTGGGGTGGGGTGGGGTAGCGGGGGGACAAGGCCTGGACGCTTGGGTCCCCTTCACCATGGCCCCCCCCATCCCCAGGCCGAGCACCCCGGGATGCGCACGTACTGCCTGGGGGCCGAGACCCCCGAGGAGCTGAACGCCTGGGTCTGCGCCCTGCGGCGGGGGGCAGCGCCCCTGCCCGGGTGAGTGGGTACGGGGGGGGGACACAGGGTGTCTTGGGTCCATGGGAGGGGGGGTATGGGGAACCTGAGTAGTGGGGGGGCTGGGGGGGATCCCAGGGGGGCAGGAAGTGACTGTGGGCTTTGGGGGGGGGGTCAGAGAGGGTTTAGAGGGTCTGGGGGCGGGGGGTCACAGAGGGTTGGAGGGGTCTGGGGGGCAGTTAACCCTTTAACCCCTGTTTTCTCCCCCCAGGCCCCCCCGCTCCCTCTCCCTGCAGGTGCCCCAGGAACCCCGGAGTGTGGGTCCCCCCTCGCCCCTATTGCCTGAGCGCCCCCCTGGCTGGTGCTCTGTGTGCCCCTCAAGTGAGGAGCTGGAAGGCCCCCCCCTGCCCCCTCCTCGACGCCCCCCTGTCCCTCCACTGCCCCCCAGCAAGGTGAGCTTGGTGGGGTGGCACTGTGGGGGGTGACCTTCCCACTGTGACCCCCAAACCAGCATCCTGCCCCCCGTCTCCTGGCATCTGGGGACTTGGGGGGGTGGCGGTGTGGAGTAGGTACCCCCAACCTGACCCCAGGTGCCCCCCAAGCTGTTCTGACACCCTCTGACCTGGGGTCCCATAGGTGCTAGGCTGCCCCATGGGTGGTCCATACCCCAGGGACCCTTATGCCCCACTGTGGGGGATTCTGGGGGGCCCTGCTACACCCCCCCACCCAGTCCTGGGGGGGTCCCCACACACCCCAGGGCAGGGCATCCCACAGGACTATGGGGGAAGCCTTGGAGTCCATGGGGCAGGAGGGGCTATGGGGCAGGCTGGGGTGGGGGGCTATTGGGTGGGGGGGGCTATGGGACAGGCTGGGGAGGCTATAAGGCGGGAAGAGGTGTGGGGCAGACTGTGGGGAGCTATGGGCCAGGAGTGGCTACGGGACAGACTGGGGGGGACTATGGAGCAGGCTGGGGGGGCTACGGGGTGGAAAGGGCTATGGGTCAGGCCGAGGGTCTCTGGGGGGCAGCCGTGGGGCAGGACGGAGCAGCGGGCGCCCCGTGCCCTCACAGTGGTCACCCCCGGTGCAGGAGGAGGCCCCGGCCCGGGAGGGGCCCTGCGGGACCGAGCGCAGCCGGGGGGAGCCGCGGGGACGCGCCGCGGGCGCGGCAGCAGCAGGTGGATCCCGGCCCCGCCCCGCCCCCACGACCACGCCCCCTCCTGACCGCGCCCCCACAGCAGGGAGGAGCCCGCGAAAGCTCCGGCCCCCCGGAGCAGAGACCAACCAGCAGCCGCCCAGCAGGGGGTCGGATGCGGCGGAGCAAGACATGGCGGCCAATCAGACACTGGCTTTTCCACATCTCTCTTCTGATTGGCTGCGGGCAGCTGACTCCGATGGGGCCCCACCGATCCGGGGCACCGCCTCCCCGCCGGCAGCCAATGAGACGTCGCCGTGGCGGCGGGCGGGGGCGAGTGGGCGGGGCCGGGAGCGCGAAGGTGTGGCCGGCCGCGGGGCGCGGCGGCCAATCAGAATCACGCTCCTCCAGGCCAGCTTCTGATGGGAGGGCGGGGAGCCACGCCCCCGGAGGGCGTGGCCGGACAGCGGAGGGGCGTGGCTTTACTTAACCCCGCCCCTCCTCGGGCAGGCCCCGCCCCGCTGCGGGGGAAGATGGCGGCGGCGCTGCGGCGGTTGCGGTGGGGCGGCGGCGTCGCCGGCGGATCGCGGTGAGCGGGGCCGGTCCGGGTCTCCCCGCCTCCGGACACCCCCCGCCCCTCATCCCCCTCCCCTCCTTCCAGGGCCCGGTTTCCCCCTCCTCAGACCCCGCTTCCCCTCGGGGCGGGCCCTGGCGCGGTGCCGGGCGGGCCGCGGCGGGGGGGCCCCCCGCGGTTAATGCATCACCCGGAGGGCAAAGGTCCGGCCGGCAGCGCAGCCCCAGGGCGGAGGGGCCCCCGCCTCCCCCCCTCCGTCTCCCTGGGGAGGGCCCCGCCGCTACCGGAGAACCGGGGAGGGCCGCGGGGCAGCCCGTCTGGGGGGGTAGCTGAGCCTGGGGGGGCTCCCATGGGGGGCAGGAGGGCGGCTGCTGGGGGGCTGTCCCCCTTCCCTCATCCCCCCCCCCGGGGCCAGCCTGGCGCCCTGGCTGTGGTCGGGGCAGTGCGGGCCCAAACCCACCCCCCCGCCCCCCGCCGGAGTTTGGGAGGGGGCGAGCTACGCCTTCATTTTCCCCATATATCCCCCCAAAATGGGGGCAGACGCTGCCGTGCCCCGTCCCGTGTCCCCTTCCCCTCCCTTTCCTCCCCCCCGAGATGATCTGAGTGAACCCCGGTGGAGCCCCCCCCAAGATGGACGGTGCTCCCCCGGAGCCGGGAAGGCAGCAAGACCTCTGGTTCCCGAGCCACTGGTATCCCCTCTGGCACGGGGGTGTCGGCGGGTGCTCGGTGTCTTCTCCCCCCCCCATCCCGGGCTGACCCGCCGTCCTGCAGGGGGTACTCGAGGGATGCCGAAGGCAGCTGGTTCCGCTCCCTCTTCGTGCACAAGGTGGATCCCCGCAAGGACGCCCATTCCAACCTCCTCTCCAAGAAGGAAACCAGCAACCTCTACAAGATCCAGTGTGAGCGGTCCCGTGCTGGCCCCTCCTCACCCGGGGGGCACCCCCCCCACACACATCTGCTCTGCCTTGGGCCCTGCTGCCCGCCCCCCCGGGGCTCGGCTCCCCCCCTGGCAGCCCCTCTCTCCTCTCCCCGCAGTTCACAACGTGAAGCCGGAGTGTCTGGAGGCCTACAACAGCCTTACGTGAGCCCCGCCGTGTGTTGGGGGTGTCGGGGGGGGGGGGGCTGCCTGGCATCATGGAGGGGTGTTGGGGTGCTGCGCTGGAGCGAGGGGGGTGGGAGGGCTTGTGCAGAGCTCTTCAAGATGCTGGGTGGATCTGTAGCCCTGCTCCTTGCCTCAGTTTACCTCTCTGTGAAATGGGTGCAATCCCACCTGGCTGTTCCAGATCCCGACAGGGCAGACCCTTCCATGCCCAGACCCCTCGCGCTGGGCTGGGAGGGCAAATGGGGGTATCGGGAGTTGTTTTGGGGTGACTCCCCCCCGCCTCCAGCTGGCCCCCCTGTGTGCCCCCCGCAGAGAGGAGGTGCTGCCCAAGCTCCACTCGGATGCCGACTACCCCTGCGACCTGGTGGGCAACTGGAACACATGGTATGGCGAGCAGGACCAGGCAGGTGAGGGCAGGAGGCCGCGGTGAGGGGCTGCGAGCGAAGGCGAAGACCTCGCCTCGTGTCAGGCGGGATGGGAGCTGGGGGAGAGGGGGTGGGAGCTGCTGGGTGGGATTTCGGGATGTTGCGCCCCCCCCCCCCTCCCCAGCCCCATGTTCTCCTTCCAGTGCACCTCTGGCGCTTCTCGGGGGGGTACCCGGCCCTCATGGACTGCATGAACAAGCTCAAGCAGAATAAGGTACCGCCGGGACAGGGACGAGCTGCCCGAGCTCTGCCCCTCGCCTCTGCCTGTTCCCCCCGGCCCGGGTCACGCGTGTCCCCACCCCAAAACTGCCCCCCCCGGCTGGGGTTGTCCTCCAGGAGTACCTGGATTTCCGCAAGGAGAGGAGCCGGATGCTGCTGTCCCGCAGGAACCAGCTGCTCCTGGAGTTCAGCTTCTGGAACGAGCCCCTGCCCCGCCAAGGACCCAACATCTACGAACTGAGGACCTACAAGCTGAAGGTGAGTGGCCATCGGGGGGCAGAGGGATCCCGCCTGGTGTTTTTTTTCTGGGGGGGCAGCCCCCCAAATTCCTCCCTCCGTGGCAGGAGGAACTGGCAGGATTTGTCTGCTCACTCTGGTTTTTTTTTTTTTTCTTCTCTATTTCCAGCCAGGGACCATGATTGAATGGGGCAACAACTGGTAAGCGACTGGTTTCCTTGGCACGAAGGTGGGAAAAGGTCCCCCTGGAGCAGGGGGTGGCCCTCGAGCCACTCCCCCCGCTATGTTTTTCCTGCTGTGTGCCAGGGCTCGGGCCATTAAGTACCGGCAGGAGAACCAGGAGGCGGTCGGCGGGTTCTTCTCCCAGATCGGGGAGCTGTACGTCGTGCACCACCTCTGGGGTAAGCAGGCTCCCCGTCACCCCCATCCCCCATGGATACCCCCACCGCGGGGGCCGGGGGGGCCCTGGGTGCCAGCCCCATCATCCCCCCTCCCTTCCGCAGCCTACAAGGACCTGCAGTCCCGGGAGGAGACGAGGAACGCGGCCTGGACGAAGAGGGGCTGGGACGAGAATGTGTACTACACGGGTGAGCGCGACCCCCTTCCCGGGACAGGGCCCCCTCCCTACATCGGGGATCCCCTACCCATGCTGGGGCCCCCCTGCCCTCACCCCTCTCTCACTTCCTTTTCCAGTGCCGCTGATCCGGACCATGGAGTCGCGGATAATGATTCCCCTCAAGATCTCACCCCTGCAATGAGCGGGGGGTGTCCACGCCAGGGGTCTGCCTGCGCCGCAGGGCGGGGGGCTCGCTCCCTGCCTGTGCCTCGGCCCTGCTGGGGAAGGGCTGGGGGGGGGGGGTGTCTCTGCTCCGCCGCAGCGCCCAGCTCTCCTTCCCTCCTCCACTCCAATATGAGGGGCTCTGTGGGGGATGAGAGCGGGGAGGGGTCTGCAGCCGGGAGCCCCCCACCCTGCAGCAAGTCCCCCAGAGGGGTAGGGGATGGCGCTGCCCGGGGAGGGGCTGGGCAGGCTGCGGACATTGGGGGGGGTATGTCTTAATTATTCCTGATGGGACCAGTGGGTGCCTTTGCTGCCAATTAAATATTTAATATGCCAAAACCTGGCCTTCTCTGGGGGGAGGGAGGGGCGTCTGGGGGTGCTCGGCCCCCCAGGACAAGGAGCAGACCCCTCACCCTTGTGTTGCCCAGGGGGACACCCCGCTCTGTGCCATGGGTGCCCCCTGCACCGAGGGGAGGGACACCCTGCAGCAAAAGACCCCCACCCCTGGGTGCCCCGATACACTGAGGTTCCCCCCCAAGCTCCTGTTTGCCCCCAGTGCCACTGGGGACCCCATACCATGCCCCCCCAGCCCATGGAGACTCGCAGCCCCACTGGGGACCCCATACCATGTCCTCCCCCCCCCAAGCCCATGGATACTCCCAGTCCCACTGGGGACCCCCCAGACCCATGGATACCCCCATCCTCACTAGGGACCCCATACCGTGTCCCCCCCCCAGCCCCACTGGGGTCCCCATACTGTTTACCCCCCCACCCCAGCCCATGGATACCCCCGGCCCACGCGTGTCCCCACCACGGAGGGACCCGCTCCCCCCGCCCCCCGCCAGCGGGGCTGGTCAATGCGGGCGGTGCCCCCGCCCCTTTAGCCAGGCCCCGCCCCTTTAGCCAGGCCCCGCCCCCCGCCGCTCGTTGCTCGCGGTCCTCCGCAGGGAGGGAGTGTCCGCTAGGGGGCGCCTTTCACGGGCGCCGCTCTGCGCCGCTCTCGTTTGCTCCGCTGGCGTCATTTCCGGGCAGCGCTGAGGCGAGCGGCGCGGTGAGCGGGGTGGGGGGGCCACCGGGACGGGGTCGAGTTAAGGTGGGGGGGACACGGCGTTGGGAGTCTGGGGCGGCTCCGGTGGAACAGAGGCCCCCGGGCCCGGCGTGCTGGGGCCCTGGGGGGGCTCCGGAGGCCCCCAGATCCTGTGTGCTGAGGGTCGGGGGTGGCTCCAGTGGAGCGGAGGCCCGGTGTGCTGAGGGTCGCGGGGGGCTCTGGAGGAGTGGAGGTCCCCAGGCCCGGTGTGCTGGGGGTCTGAGGGGGCTCTGGAGGAGTAGAGGTCCCCAGATCTGGTGTGATGGGGTCTGGGGGCTCTGGAGGAGCGGAAGTCCCCGGGCCTGGTGTGCTGAAGGTCGGGGGTGGCTCCAGTGGAGCGGAGGCCCCCAGATCAGGTGTGCTGAGGGTCAGGGGTGGCTCCGGAGGAGTAGAGGCCCCCGGGCCCGGTGTACTGGATGTCCGGGGGGCTCTGGAAGAGCGTAGGTCCCTGGGCCCGGTGTGCTGGGGATCTGGATGACTCTGAAGGAATAGAGGCCCCCAGGCCCAGTATGTTGGGGGTGTTGGGGGGCTCTGGAGGAGTGGAGGCCCCCAGGCCCAGTGTAGTGGGGATCTGGAGGAGCAGAGGACCCTGGACCTGGTGTGCTGGGAGTCTGGGGGGCTCTGGAGGAGCAGAGGCTATTAGGCTTATGTTGGGGGTCTGGGGGGGTTGAGAGGTGGGATGAGGGAAGCTGGAGGGGAGAAGGCCTGGGACTGGGTGGGCAGGGAGGAAGATGGGGGGTGTAGGGTGGGGAAGAGGCACAGGGACTGTCTGGGCTGGGAGGCTGCAGAGCCCAAGGCAGGCTGGCGGAAGGGAGCACTGGATAACCCCGATCCCAGGCAGCTTCGGCACCCCATGAACGACAGCTTTGCCTTTTCTCCCCCAGTCCTTGACTGGCAGCACCATGTCATCAGACTCCAGCAAGAAGAGGAAACCCAAGGTGATCCGCACGGATGGGGGCCCACAGGAGGGCAAGCGGAGCAAGGCTGATGCCGACCAGGTAGAGTGCCCGGCTGCCTCTCCATGGCCCCACAGACAGAGCCTGCATGCTGCAGCAGGGTGCTTGTGTCCTCCTGCCTTACAAAGGGCTCTTCACTGGCCTTATTCTCCCCTTCAGGAAGTTGTGGGACTGTTCCCCCAGAGCTGAGCCAGCTCCCAATGCCTCTGAAACTCCAGCTCTGAATTTCTGAACCTGCTCCTGTCTCCTTCAGGAAACACAGTGCTCAAGGAGTCAAATGCTTCTCTGGAGTTACAGGGAGAGTGAGCACAAGGCTGAAAGGTCTCGCGGGGGGTTTGCCAGTTGCCTTAAAACACTCCCGCAAGCATCAGGGTAACTGGGGTTCAGCCAAAGTGGGAATAGGGATTGAAGACATAATCACCTTCCTGGTTTATCCTCTGTAGCCACATAGACGCGCTGGTGCAGGATTTTAACAGTTTAAATTTATAACTATGTAAAAGGCAGCCTGAACTTCCTAGGCATTTTAATGCCTGGTGGTGTTTGTCTGGCATGGTTAACCGAGTCCTCTTCCAGCGTATAAAGTCTCCTCAGGTGTGGGATTAACAGACAGAGCCAGGAATTGGGACCAAGCAGTTTGTTTCCTAGTGGCCTTTCCAGGGAAGGTGGAAGGAATGAGCCGCAGAAGGCGCTTTCTGCCTTTGCAGGATGTTAGGTACTACAGTGAGGAGTGCGAGGTGGATCTCCGGGACCCTATCAAAGACTACGAACTCTACAGAGAGACTTGCCAGGAGCTTCAGAGACTGATGGCAGAAATCCAGGAGCTGAAGAGCAGAGGCATCAAGGACAATGTAAGGAGAAGCCTCGGTGCTTGATTTAATGTGTTCTGTTCTTTGATGTCTTTCCTTAATCTGAAAGGAACGGGAGCAGAAGCTACGCCATCTTCTGGGGGGAGTCAGGAAAATGGAACATCCTCCCTTAAATGAAGTAAAATATGATTTAGCTGAGGCATCGCTCTTGACTGAGCAGATATTACACAGACTGTGTTCTTCTAAAGTGTGTCTGGGCTCCTGATGGGTTGGGGGCTCCTGGGGGAGGAATTGAGCCCCTCCTGACCGCAGCAGGGGTGGCCAGGCTCTCGCTGTCCCACAGGGGCCCGGCAGCTCTGTCGTGGCTGGGAAAGGTTTGTGCTGCAGCTGCCTGTGCTGTCCTCTGTGTGGTATTATGGGCATGTCAGGCTCAAATACCTCTCTTCCTACTGCCAAGAAAAGTCACTAGAGTGAGCCCAGACACCCCCCCCCCCCCCCAATTATTTCTAGCAAGTGACTTGCGAGTATGGCAGTGGGAGGCTCCCTCAGAAGCATTAGGGACATGATTTGTGGCTCCACAATGAAGCGCGGAGCCCCCTTTGTGACGGGACTCACAGGAAGTCCCTGCAGTAAAGGGTCTTTGTGGTGCCAGTCATCTCTCCTGCTTCAGACTCCTCTCTCCTGCCACTCAGGCTTCGGAGATCGACGAGCGGCGGATTCAGAGCTGCGTCCACTTCATGACCCTAAAGAAGCTCAACCGGCTGGCTCATATTCGGCTGAAGAAAGGGAGAGATCAAACCCACGAGGTACAGCAGGGCTGGGGGGTGACCGATATGGGTCGGAATTTAGTGGGATCTGAGATGGTGCCATTTCTGACGGGTCTGGGTATGGATGTGTGAGAGGAATTAAACACCAGCCGGGACTGGGGTTTTGAATTAGAGGTTGATTGGGAGAGTCTACTGCAATGAAGTAGAACCTGTAATTATAATGCGTGATGAAGGAGTGCTGTATCTTTCTGCCTCAAATGTAACAGGGAGTCAGAAAGCTCTGTCTCGAGAGTCTGGTGTGCTGCAGGCCTGAGAAATGTGTATATGGTTGGCCCCAAAGCTCCTAACCCAGACATCTCGTAGAGCTTTTCACAGTTCATGAAGAACGCGTATTTTCATTGTACCACTGAGGCATGGAGACGGGAGGGGACTCAGCCCATGTGCCCCAGCAGCTCTCCCCTGTTCTGTGCCTTGTCCCCAAAATGTGCTGCCTCCAGAGCAGAACCAGTTTGACGTGATGACCGTTTGCTTTCCCAGCCCTTGAAAATGTCTTTTTACCCCCCTCCCCCCCCCAAAATTGTTGCATACCCTAAAACCTGCCATCCCTAGCTGATATCGTGAGGGGTGGTGTATTGGTGACTCTCCTGTGGGGTGTGTTTGCGGGGAGGGAGGTAAAAGAGCTTCATCCCCTGCTGTGTCGGTCTTTCAGGCAAAGCAGAAGGTCGACGCGTATCATCTGCAGCTCCAGAACTTGCTCTATGAGGTGATGCACCTGCAGAAAGAGATCACTAAATGCCTGGAGTTCAAGTGAGTTTGGCCTGGGAGGAGAGGGAGGGATGGTGTGTCTGAGGTGGGATGGAGGCCTCGAACATTTGGAATCTCTCGTCACGTTGCCTGAGGTGGCTGTGGGAGGAGAGCGAGTTTTCCAGATGCCTCCGTGCAGGAAAGACGGAGTGTCTCAGAGTTCTTGTGCTGAGACACAGGGAAAGAGGCTTGTGTAAGGAGGAGGGAAGAAGGCATCTGTTGTGACAGAGGGACAGTGGAAGAGGAAATTTCTTCAAGGACTCACTGGCCTCCATATATCAGGAGTTTTCCTCTAAAAGCCAAGCCTTCCATCATGCCCGTTGCATAGGCAGCACTCTGAGCTGCTGCCAGGAAGGCTGTATTTAGACTGCTGCCTCAAACAGCGCTTTGGTTAACTGTGCAGGGAAGGTGTCTCTGTGAAAGGAGGGACCCTGTTCTGACCTTTCTCTCCTCTGCTGAGCTCTGCTGCAGTTCAGCTCGCTGATGCTGTGGTGTTTCGCATAGCAGAGTGAAGCCGGGGCATGGGACATTGGCATTGACCGCTCTTGTGTGAGACATGGTTGAGTTTGGCCGCGCTGCAGCATTTCCCACCTTTCCCTGACCTGATCCATCTGTCCTTGCAGGTCAAAACATGAGGAGATCGAACTGGTGAGCCTGGAGGAGTTTTACAAAGAGGCCCCCCCTGAAATCAGCCGGCCTGCCATCACCCTGTCTGAGCCCCACCAGCAGACCCTGGCCCGCCTGGACTGGGAGCTGGAGCAGCGCAAGAGGTGGGTCTGCGGCGTCTCAGTTTGGTGTCAGCCTGTCCAGCGCTGAGCACGTGGCGTGTGCTGAGCTGTGGGGCTCTTGGCAGACCCCAGGAGTGAGCTGCACAGTGAAGCAAACGTGGGTGATAAAGGTTTTAACACCCTCTTGAAATAGTCAGTGTAGAACAGGCGACAGATTTATTGTGTGACTGAGCCCTTGGCGTGGAGGATCACTCTGTGTGTGGAGCTGGGCTTGGCAGGATCCTTGTTTCATAGATCACAGAGTTTTCTTGCACTTGCCTGATTAAGGAGGGCCCCGGGGATCCTGGGGAGCAGAGAAACCTCCAAACCAGTGTGAGAGAAGCTCTGAGCCAACTGCAGCTGCTGGGCGAGAGGGGCTGCCTGGCTGGGGCTGCGCTGTGTGCTCTGGCTGATGACAACAAAGGCCTCTTGGCTCTCCTGATAAGCCCACACAAGTTCTCTCACCGAGGCAGTGAACATCAGCGCTGGCTCTTGGGTATCAAAGGAAGAAAATTAATTTTATAGCTTGACATTTCCCTGGTGTCTGCTTGGAGGCTTTTGCAGAAGGGAACGGGGACGCTGCCCACCATAGGGGTGATATTGAAGGGTGGGAAGTTATGTGCTTCCATCCAGAACGTGGTTCTGCAAGATGTGTCACGCAGGGCGAAGCGATCCCTGTTTTGTCTGCTGTGCGGTGGTGCGAGGAGTGAAATTAAGCCAAGCTGGTGCTGCTGCTGTTCCTGCCTGCCTGTGCTCCTCACGCTTGCCACGGTGGGGAGCTGCTATCGCAGCTGAGCTGTGACGGACACTGTTGTCCTGGTGCTGGCAACCACCTCCTCAATGCAGGCTCTAACCCCCGTGGTCCCTCAGCTGGCACAGGCCAGGTGGCTCAGCTGCTCTGTCGACTCTTTGCCCATGCAAAAAGCAAATATGACAGAATGTTCCTGTGTTTTGATAACGGTCAGCAGCTTTTTCAGCCAGAGACCAACCTTCTAGAAGGGTCAGCCTGAGCCTGCCAATAGGTCTGCATGAGCAGGGCAGCTCAGCAGAGCAGACTAATGAGAGGTGCTGCGGATGGGTGCTGGGTGGCTCTAAAGCCTCATGCTTCACCTCTCCCAGACCCTTCACGTCAAACCCAGCTGCTTCTGCCTGGTGAAAGGCATCTCTTTGGCTCTGCAGCCAAGATCCTCCGGACGGCTCCACCTGCGGCACACGCTTGCAGAGGAGTGTTCAACCTGGAGATTCTCCTGAGGATTTTCCTTAAAAATGATTGTTCATTGCAAACTGCGAAGAGGTTGAGATGAGCTGAGCTGAACTGAGCCTGACCCGCAGTTGCCCGTTGAATTGCTGAGAAGCCTTGCAATTCTGAGTCCTCACCCCACAGTATCTAGGGGACCTCTTACCACTGTTGTGGTGGGAAGTAGCCACTTCAGCTGCCTCAGGAGCAGATGTTGGTAGTGCTTTGATCACTTTCTGATGCTGATGGGGTTGTTGATGTCCATCTGTAACTGTCACATTGCGGAGTACTGGATTTACCTTGGACTTTATTATGAAAGGTGCTTCTTGAATGGTGTTACAGGGATCTTTGCTGCTCTCACTAGCTTGGGGAGCTCG
Source organism: Larus michahellis (assembly GCF_964199755.1). Lineage (NCBI taxonomy): Eukaryota > Metazoa > Chordata > Aves > Charadriiformes > Laridae > Larus > Larus michahellis. Next base: position 2,354,612 of record NC_133908.1, read on the forward strand.
GTTGAGATGTCTGTAAGCTGGACTCCAAAACTGTGTTGTATAGGAGCCTGTTGGGGGGTGTTGACCCAAGACAAATATAGTTTTGCTTGGAAACAAAAGCGTTTCAGTCCTGCAACGTCAGGGCTGTTGTTCCCCCTCAGAGGGGGTTCCTCTGTACTGTGGGTGCTCTTGTCTGGTGGGGAGCAGGGTCCTGAGAGGAGAGTGCATGAGTTCCCCAAACCGCTGCTCCCCCTGCCATGGTGATGGCTTTTCCTGGGCAGCAGACATCCATACCCAGCTTTCCCTGCTCCTGCCATCAACAGCAATACGGAGATTTAACATGTTCTCCCTAAACACAAGCGTATCCAGGGCTTGGAGGGTCATGGTGAACTTGCGTTTTCCTGGGCTTTCTACCCAGTTATGGAGGAGCACTTGCTGGTGTATTAAACCTCGACTTCCATGAGTTTAACTAAGGAGTTGATGTGACATGAAGTGGCTCTGGTGATATGAAGTGGAAAAGCCTCTTCAGGAGCTTGGTGGGGTCAGCAGGGCTCCGTTGGCGTGGCTGCTGGCACAGGGCTTGGTGTGAGAGCAGAGGGAAGATCCGGTTGCTGTCCCTTTTTGGAGCACAGCACAAGGCTGAGCTTCCACTTTCTCTCCCTGTTCATTTTCTAGCTCTAATCAGTTCTTTTCTGCTTCCATTTGCCCTTGACATTAAGAACTCTTTGTCTGTCACCATGTCTGAGCTCTCCTGGTTCCTGCAGCGACTTTTGCCTGTTCTGGGTCCCCAGGTGGACCCTGGCAGGCTTTATAGCTGTGATGCGTGGCAGTAACCGAATTCCCACCCCTAGGCTGGCAGAGAAGTACAAGGAGTGCCTGACCAGCAAGGAGAAGATCCTGAAGGAGATCGAGGTGAAGAAGGAGTATCTGAGTAGCCTCCAGCCTCGACTCAACAGCATCATGCAGGTACTCGAGCTCTGCAGGGAGGGGAGCATGCCTCTGGGGCCACGCTGGGATCACACTCTGAGGGCTGTGTTAGAGAGGTGCAACGCCCAGGCTGATTCTGCTTTGGAGGCATTTTGCTTCCAGTCAGCATGGACGAGGGGTAGATCTGCCTCATGCCAAGACTCCTCCGGAGTCTCCTTGTTTATGCGGCAATTGCTGCAGAACTGCAGATGGAGGAGTCACTAAATGGGCCTTTCCCTGGAGAGTGATAATTCGGTTCCAGCCTCTTGTGATTGCCTTGGGAGGGAAGAACAGGAGAAGGAACTGGGTTATTTTCAGATCCAAAAGTTTTCCAGCAAAGGAGAGCTGCCAGCCCTTCTCTGGGGGCTCACTGTGCCCATGGCTGCATTTAACCCTGCACCACAGCTGCTGTGCTGGTTTCCAGTCCCCGCTTGGGGTTAAAGGAGGGGGTGAGGAGGGCGAAGTGTTCTGTTCCTAGTGACGAAGGTTAGCCCTCTTCTTCCCCCAGGCCTCCCTGCCTGTCCAGGAGTATCTCTTCATGCCTTTTGACCAGGCACACAAACAGTACGAGACAGCCCGACACCTCCCGCCGCCTCTCTACGTTCTCTTCGTTCAAGCCAGTGCCTACGGTCAGGCCTGCGGTGAGCACCAAGGGGGAGAGCGCAGTCCTCAGTGACACTGCAAAGGGCTGTCATCATCTGGGACTGGGGGGCAATGCTCCCCCCACGGGCCGGATTTCACTAAGAGCACTGCTTTGGGGACGCTTTGGGAGGTCCTTTTCGTCCCATCTGCTGGATTCTGCTGAGCCCAGAGCAGCAGGGTGGCCCCATGGCCAGGCACAATGAGGCAGCAGCATTTGAAACCTTGTTTGCTCAGCTCCCTTGCTGGAAGAACTGCTTGGGAAGCTCACTTCCCACCTCTGCCCTGCTTCTCAAGGTCGGCCGGGACGTTCCTGCAGCCTGCAAGCTGGCTCGGTGCTGACACGACCTCCTGAGAGCTGTCACCCCATGGGGTGGGTGCTATGTGGTGCCACCCGTGGGTGATGGTGACTCCAGAGCAGGCAGTACCTCTGCCTGCCCTTGCAGAGGCCCTTCCCCGCAGCTCACCTGAAAGTCTTCATCCCTTAAGGCAGCTTTGTATTTTGAGGGGCTTTCTGAAACCTCCCTGAGTCAGGAGGGATTTTCCAGCAGGGCTCAGGAATATCTCCCCCGGGCTGTCCCGCATCTCCTATGCGGAGAGGGCTGCAGCATAGCGTGAGCACTGCAATGTCACCTGCTCTCAGGCCGCCCTGGGAGTGGGGCAGGCGGCAGAGGAGCATGGAAGGACCACACTGTGGCACTTGGCCACACCAGGTCCCTGCTAACAGGGATCTGCGACCATGATGACACAGCTCCTCGCTCTCTGCTTGTGCCAGCCATACCCCAGCCCCTCTCGGCTCTTGATAAAGATTTGGCCTTTATGGTTTCCAGGGACAGTCCCTCAAAGCCCAGCATTTTCCCCTCCTATGACCCCACCCTACCCAGGAGATGCAGCGCTGCGGTGGCCCCACAGAGCCCTCTGGAAAATTGCCTGTTCCCACTGACCCTTCCTGTCCAGAGGAAGCTCAAGTGGCTCTGCCTCGTGCAGCCACAAAGTGGGAGCTTTCTGGGGCAGGGCTCCTTCTAACTGCCTTCCCATACACAAGTGGGGTTTGTAGCTTAGTTTTCATGTTTCCTCTGTAGATAAGAAGCTTGTTGTGGCCATTGAAGGGAGCGTAGAGGAAGCCAAAGCCCTGTACAAGCCACCTGAGGACTCGCAGGGTGAGTTGGGGTGGTGTTGCCACAGGCAGGCAGAGGGGGTGGGTAGACAAGCGAGTGGGTGCTGCAATGGCGCGGTGCCTGGTGTCTGCGCTGCTGGATGAAGACCCTGGCAGCTGAGTCCCTCTGTCCCCAGCTCCTCCTTCCTGAGAGATGTTCACAGCCCCGCATCTGTTGGGGATGACCCCTAGTACTGGGGACCTGTTCCCGTGTGTCTGCACCCTGCTTTTGCGGGGCCGGTGATGTCTGTGGAAGTTGTGGTCCTGGAGGAAGGGGTGGTAGTTCTGCTGGTTGTGGGAAAGCTGCTGAGCCCCAGGCGGTCCCCGCTTACACCCCTGTCTTTTGTGCAGATGATGAAAGCGATTCTGACGCGGAGGAGGAGCAGACCACGGTAAGGGATAGCACTGTCCCCTTCTGTGTCCTCTCCCAACATTGTATCATGAGCAAACCGATCTGTGCCTGCTAGCTGAGAGGTGCTGGGCCTTGGTGGGTCTGGGAACTGGTCCTTACCTGCTGGGAGCATGTGTGGAGGTGCACTGGCGTTAAACCCAGCTCTTCCTTGGGAGGAGAGAGGTGCCATTTCCAGTTTCTGTCCCGAATGCAGGAGAGCCAGGTTACAAATCTGCCTCGCTCACATCCCGCCATGCTCGCATCCCACTCGGCAGCGACAGCCGCCTTGCAGCTCTCCGGCTGGAGCTGTTCCACTTTGTATAAATAGCCTCGGGCCGGGGAGGCTGGCATCCGGAGAGCAGGGATGTGTGTCCATCCCCTGCCATCTGCCAAAAGTGTTGAGCTGAGCTCTGCCCCAGGGATTGTTCGGTGCTCCCTCGGGGTGGCATTTAGGTCCTGCAGGTTGTTCTTCAGGATGCTGGGGAGAGGCTGTAGGTGCTGGCTGCCCCCAGCATGGAAGCCCACGGGAGGTGGGTGCCACCACTCCCCACCACCCAGCAGCAGCGCCTGGTGTATTGGGCTGTTGCTGTGGGGAGGAGTAAAGAGAAGGGCCTCAGCTTCTGTCCCTGATGGTGGGGAAGCTTTTGGGGCCAGCAGGTCCTTGACGCCATCTCAGAGGGCAGGGACACTCCTGGGAGCTGAAGGAATGACAGGAACCAGAGGTGGTTTGTCCTTGCCCTGCAGCAGGGCAAGGGTTTCCTACTCCCTTCCCTTTCCAGGGCTGCTCTGTGTCTGCTGCGCTGGCAGATTGGGGAACTAGATTGGTGGGAAGGGACGAGCAGTGGGAGAGTAGGGGCTGAAGGTTCCTGAGGAGCAGGAGAAGGGTCTGACAGTTCTGTTTCGCCCTATCCAGAAGCGGCGCAGGCCTACCCTGGGCGTGCAGCTGGATGACAAGCGCAAGGAGATGCTCAAGCGGCACCCCTTGTCTGTCACCGTCGACCTGAAGTGTAAAGGTGAGTGGGGTTTGGTGGCCCTTGGTGGAGAGTGGAGAAGGGTGTGTGGTAGCAGGTCAGGGAGCAACCCAGCAGCAGCTTGGGATCCTCAGGGAGAGCTCTGGATGCAGAGACGCTTTTCTGCCCTCAGCCCTGCTGCCCCAGCAGGGATGAGCATGGCCTTCCAGGGGAGACTGAACTGTTGTCCTAGCAGGGGAGCACATACATCCCCCTCTGCAGAGTGCTCTGAGCTAGAGCAGACAGCAACATTGCCCCTTTTCTTTTGGCGCAGATGAGAATGTGCTTCATCTGACCTTCTACTACCTGATGAACCTCAACGTCATGACGGTGAAAGCCAAGGTGACCACTGCTGTTGAGATGACAACTGCCATCAGTGCCGGGTAAGGAGAGCCCTGGGGACACTGAGCCCAGGGCTGACTGCGGTGTCATTCCTAGCCCGGAGCTCATCTGGCAGCAACCCCTCCGCTTGCCGTGAGCACCCTGCCCTGGTGTCCTGCCATGCTCTGAACAGTCACCCGCGGGCAGAGCGATGTAGTGCCAATAGCAGCATGCAGTGGCGATGTCCCTCTGCTGAGCCGTAGCTCCTGCACCCAGTGCACCCAGGCACTCCATGCCCAGCTGCCAGCTCCCAGTAGGTGAGGTTTTAATCTTAGTCCCATGTCCTACCTTGCCTGGGGCACCTTAGGGGCCTTTGTGTAGAGCTGCAGTTTCAAAGTGCTGTCTTGGCTTGTCCTTTGATGGGCAAAGGAGACCCCAACGAGCATAGCTGCATCTCTGTCTCTGGGGAGCACTCTCAAGGTGGTCCACTCTCCTGCCCTGTGGTATCCTTCCCCTTAGCTCCAGGGCCCTGCCAGGCTGCTGCAGCCCAGGCAGGAGCATCCTCCTCTTTGTCGCAACAAGCCAGGGGCAGGGAGGTTGGGAACCTCTTAGGGGAGTGGTGCCAGACCTGTCAGGAGCTGGGGGAGAACCTCTCCTGCTTGTCACATTCAATCACTCTGTCGCAGCTCAACTGCTTTCCTCCCTCCTGCAGCCTGTGCCTGGCAGCTCCCTTCACCTGCTTGCTCTGCAAGTCACCTTGTCTTGAGTGCCGGAGATGCGGCTGTCTCTCCCTAGCCTCCCCCGAGACTGGTGGAGCCTGATTTGTGTGAGGAACAGCTGAAATGGCAGCTGTGGGAGCCTGCCCAGGGAGTTCTGATCAGCTGCCAGCTCTCTGGTGGCCCTCCCCAGACCAGGAGGAGGTGTCTGTGGAAGAGGGAGGTGGTAGAGGCTGGTTTGGGCTACTTGGGAGCAAGTGCTGCCTCCTAGTCTGTCCCATGTGAGGCCTCCCAATCCTCTTGGGGTTCTCTTTTTCCCTGTGGGTACCCAAACCCCTCCGTGACAGCAGCTAGAGCCTCTCTGCAGGGTTCCCATGTGCAGGGTGTTCCCTCCCTCGCAGCTGCCCTTGGCTGCCATACCCGAAACCAGTGAGGCTCTGGCTTGAGCCAAATCCTTCAGCCCTTTATGCTTGGTCAGGCTTGTGAGTACGGTCAGACGTGAAGAATTTTATTTCATTAAGCAGAATTCCTCTGCTTAAGCTTGTTGGGTGGCAAACAGCCATCAGGCTGTGCCCTGCTTATGCTGGCGATGTTTTCTCTATCAGCAGGTTTCAGAGTTAATGCACTGGAGTGAGCAGCTTCCTGGGAAACCAGGGAGCTGGTGCTCTGTGCTTTTTGTCATCTTTACAGCCAGGGAGGAAACAGATCTTCTTTTGGATTGTAACTAGGAGAAGGCCATTCTGGTCTTCAAACCCACCTTGTAGAGCTCACAATCCCCTTTTCTGGGCTCAGAGCCTGCTAGTGGCCATCCCAGAGAGACATGGAGCCGGGGCTGCTGCTGATTAATCTCTTTCTTCCTCCTGCCAGTGACCTGCTCTCCCCGGACTCCCTCCTGAACTGCCTCTATCCAGGAGACCACGGGAGGAAAACGCCCAACCCAGCCAACCAGTTCCAGTTTGATAAAGTGGGGTGAGTGGGGCGCTGACCCACGCAGCTGGGGCAGCTTTGCCCAGGCGGTTGGCGTGGCTAACCTGCTCCCCACACGGCACAGCCCTCCCCAGCTTGTCGGGGGGGTGGCTCAGCAGCTGGGAGGCCAGTGTCCTGCCAGTCAGCACCAGGGGGGCTTTTTGGGCACAACTTGGGGTGCAGATGAAGAAGTACCTGCTCCCTCCAGCTCGCTTGCAGGCCGGGTGGTGGAGGGACGGGGGGGAAGCTCTGGGGTGGCATAACCCTTTCTCGTTGTCCCCGCAGCATTCTGACCTTGAGCGACTACGTGACAGAGCTGGGGCACCCTTACGTGTGGGTGCAGAAGCTGGGCGGCCTGCATTTCCCCAAGGATCAGCCTCAGGCATGTCACACCCCCTTTCTTCTCCACCAGAAAGTCAAAATGGGGTTTGGGGAGGTTTTGTTGGACAGTTATGTCCTGTACTGTCCCCCTAGAGCTGGCACCAGCCCTTCCCAAACCACAACTTGCCCTTGGCTGGAACAGGCTCGGTTGGGGTGAATCCGTGCAGTGAGGCCACACCAACGTATTTTATCTCCCACATGTGATAGTTTAAGCCCCGTTACGGGCACTGAGCAGTGCTCTGAGTGTGTGCCTGTCCCCGTGGCTGAGTGGGGTGGCTCCTGGAGCGTGGGGACCTGCAGGCTGGCATGGCAGTGACAGCCCCTCCTGTCCACAGCACACAGTGACTGCGGACAACTCGCTGAGCGCCAGCCACATGGAGCTGACTGTGAAGCTGCTGCGGACAAGGCTGCAGTCCCGCCTGGCTCTCCACAAGCAGTTTGCGTCGCTTGGTGAGTGCCAGGCTCCCCACCCCATGCCTGGGGACGGGGAGTACAGTAGCAGGGTCCTTCTGCAGAAGAGACCTGACTGATGTCACCTTTAACGGTGCTACAGATCTGCAGTGCCACCCTCAGCATTCCCAGTCATTCTGTCTGTCCTTGGTGGTAGCAGGGCTGCGAGGGCTGCCGTATTTTGGGTGGGAGAGGAAGGCTGTGCCCCGTCTTGATCCCCAGCGCCCCTTTGGGACTGGCCATCCCTGCACTGGGAACTGATTTGGGCTGTGGTGGGGGGTGAACGACACACCCACACGTGTCGTGCGCCTGTGGAGCAGGCCAGGCGTGCGCTGCCAGGGCTGTGAGCTCCAGTGGGATTGCAGCCGAGGCCTCCCCTGCTCCTCTCTGGGCTCCCGATGAAGGTGTCAGAAGGATAAGGGTGTCCTCAGGTCTTTATTTTGGAGCATCCCTGCCCACAGGACAGTGACAGAACTCTGTCCCCAGCCCTCCCCTGCTCAGGTGGCCTTGTCCTTGGTTTCAGAGCATGGCGTTGTGCCAGTCTCCAGCGAGTGCCAGCATCTCTTCCCTGCCAAGATCGTCTCACGCCTGGTGAAGTGGGCTGCCATTCCCTATGAAGATTACGCGGTAGGTGCCGAGCGTGTGGCCGTATCCCTTCCAGCTCCCGCACGGCGCTGGCAGCTGCTCACTCCTCTTGTCTCTCCTCACAGGAGCTGCCCTACACCAAAGATGTGATAGAGGCTGGCTTGGCTGAAGACACTCACCTCTACTACATGGCCCTCATAGAAAGGGGAACAGGTAGGCGTGTTTCCTTCCCCTGGCAATTGCTAATTCCCACAGCAGACACTCCCAGGGCAGCTTCTGGGGGTCTTCATGGGACATCCCTCCAGTTGGAGGCCCCATGGGCTGTGGGTGATGTTTCTTCCCTGTTCAGCCAAGCTCCAGGCTGCCGTAGTCCTGAACCCTGGTTACTCCACGCTGCCGCCCATCTTCAGCCTGTGCCTGAACTGGAAAGGAGAGCGAACCAGCAGCAACGATGACAACATTCGGGTAACCCGGGGTGGTGGGAGAGGAGTTGGGAGAACCGCTGGCTTTTGGGGGGTGTTCCCAGCAGTTCTGTGTCCATAACAAGCCGTTGGGGTGAGCTGGTGGCCAGGCAGCTGAGGGCAGGCCCACGAGACCTGCTGGATGCAGCAGCAGGTCCTGGGAGGGCAGAGCAGGGACCCGACCCTGCACCATCCTGTTCCCTCTGCCAGGCCATGGAGAGCGAGATCAACGTCAACTACAAGGAGCTGTGGGGGCCCAAACCGGGCTACCAGCTCCTCACCAACCAGCTGCAGCGCCTCTGCATGGTGCTGGACGTCTACCTGGAGACGGAGCCCCACGACACCAGCGTGGAGGGGCCCAAGGAGTTTCCCCAGGAGAAGATGTGTCTGCGTCTGGTCAGGTGAGACCCTGGGGCGGTGAGGGGCTGGGTGGGGGTGAGGGTGCAGGCACTGCTGTCCCTGGCGTGTGGCCCTGCCTGACCTGATGTCAACCTTCTTTAGCTGCCTGTGGGGATCTGCCCCCCACAGCTGGGCAGTACCCCAGGACCAGGCCCTTTCTGTGGGTGCTGTGGGCTTCCTGACCCCTGTGGGTCAACCTCTCCCTCTTCTCCTCTTCCAGGGGGCCCATGCGCCTGAAGCCCTTCAAGTTCAACTACCCTCAGGGGTTCTTCAGCCATCGCTGAGCACCCCTTGGGCATCGCTCTGGAATGGGCCTCGTCCTGTATGCGGGAGGACAGTCCCCATCCCACTAATTCCGTTTCTTTTCCGAGCTTTTGGATTTCGTTTGAAGGTTTTGTAGCTAAAGGGATTAAATGCTGAAGTGAAGGAAAAGAGCGTGTATGCCTTGTCAGTGCAGAGGGCTGGGATGGGGCAGGGGGGAGCGGGGGCTGCAGCAAGCCCTGTCCCACGTCGCTGGGCTCTGGCAAGTGTCTTGCTGTTGTTATATGCCCTTGCCTGCCTCCACCCCTTCCTCCCCACCGCAGGGCCTCGGAACCGCGGAGCTGAGATAGCTAAAAACTGAGATGGCTAAAAATAGCCCATTTCCGGAGCCCGCACTGCAGCCGCAGCCTGTCCTTGCCTGCGCTGGCCCACAGCCAGCTGACTCTGCACAAACCCCGCAACGAGGGGGGAGCTTCGCTGCTTCCCTGGCTTGCAGCGGGGGAGCAGAGCGGTGTCCTCTGAGACGTAGGACCTCATAGCACCATGCGACGGGTCAGGGCATGGGGTGGGAGCCCCAGCACCCCGGCTCGCCCTGCTGGGTGGTGGTTGGAGGGCGCTGTGAGGGGTCCTGGGGCTGTTCCCCCTCTCTGTTCCCTGCTGGCAGAGTCAGGGCTCCTAAGGTCATTGTCCTTCCTGGCCGCCAGCCTCTCCATGTGTTTTCTCCCCCCGGGAAGGCTGTCAGACCCTCTCCTGCAGCTGGTGCCGTACTGCAGTGCAGGGCGGTGCTGCAGCGCTCGGGTTAAACCAGGCCCTACCAGCCCCTTGGGAAAAGCGCTTTAAAAAGAGAAGGAAGGAAGGAAGGAAGAAAAAAAAAAATAAAAATACTGAAATCCTTTGCAGAGCATGGGAGGGGCTGGCCCTATTTCCAGCCCCCGTGCAGGCAGCCCCCCAAGGACACAGAGGCCTTTGGGGCTGCTGTGGGGTGGACTCGCCCCAAGCAAGACCTGGGCTTCCCTCCTGGGAAACCCTGTGTCACCCCCCCAGCCCTGGGTGACAGATCCCAGCGTCCCCCCCCCCCCCCCCCCGCCAGGCTTTCCTGCCTTCCTGCGCCATCTCTTCCTCCTGCCCTCCCCCAGCCCCAGACAGGAGGCCAGCAGAGCCAGGGATGTCTCCGTAAGCACTTTTATTTGGTTATTGCACAGAAAGCAAATAACAGTGGGCTGAGGTTCCTAGTGCACCGTGTGTGTGTCTGAGCGTTCCTGCAGCGCCCAGCCTCTCCCACCGAAGCCAGCTGCAGCCTGGGTCACCGCTGGGAGGGACACTTGTCACCTCCAGGCCGGGGAAGGACCATGCCAGCTGCCATCTCAAGCAGCTAGAGCTCTGCGTTGCACTCATCCATCGATTGCACATACATTAAATAAATGCACTTATTGGAGAAGGGCGGGCGGTTCCCCGGAGGTCTCTTCTCCTTGGTTATAATTCAAGTGTTTACATGTGGCGCTCAGGGTATATCACATTCTGCTGGGGAAGCTATCGGCCAGCCCGCCGGGGCAGGGCCGCCAGGGGCTGCGTCTCTCACACGGACATATTGCTAAGGTTAAAGCCTGGCCCGGCGCGGGGTGGGGGTGTCCCTACCCCGGGCCCCGCTGTCAGAGGGGAGCGGAGCAGCTCCCGCACCCAGAGGTGCTCTTGAGCGCCCAGGGCTCTGCTCACTTCTTCCCCGCAGTGGGCACCGGCTCCGGGGCTTTGCCCTCCTTGCTGGAGGGGGCCTCGGTCTTGGGGGGCTCTTTACTGGCTTTGGGCTCATCTTTGGGTTTCGCTTTAGCTTTGGGCTCCTCCACCTTCTCCTTCTTGGGCTCCTCCACCTTCTCCTCGGCCTTTGGCTTCTCAGCCTCCTTCGCAGCTGCTTTGCTGACCTCCTGTTGAGGTTTTGGTGGAGCTTCCTTCTCAGCCTTTCCTTCTTCCGCAGGTTTGGGGCTTGGCTTGGCGGCTTCCTTCACCTGTGGGGCTGGAGGCTCCGGCACAGCAGCTGCCTTCTCTTTAGGCTTCTCCTCCACCTTGGCTGGGACATCTTTCTTGGGAGCTTCCTCTTTCCTGCTCTCGGGCTTGGAGGGAGCCTTCACTTCCTTGGGCTGCTCTTCCTTCGCAGGGGCTTTCGGCTCCTTTGGAGGGGAGGGAGTGGGCTCCTTGGCTGGGGCTGCTTCCTTCTGCGGGGATTTGGCCTCCTCCTTCGCAGGAGACTTGACTTTCTCAGGGGACTTCACGGTTGGAGTCTTGGCCTCCTCTTTTGAGGGGGTTGGGGGCTTCTCTGGGGACTTCACAGCTGGGGTCTTGGCCTCCTCTTTTGAGGGGGTTGGGGGCTTCTCTGGGGACTTCACAGCTGGGGTCTTGGCCTCCTCTTTTGAGGGGGTTGGGGGCTTCTCTGGGGACTTCACAGCTGGGGTCTTGGCCTCCTCTTTTGAGGGCGTTGGGGGCTTCTCTGGGGACTTCACAGCTGGGGTCTTGGCCTCCTCCTTAGAGGGGGTTGGGGTTTTTTCTGGGGATTTGACAGCTGGAGTCTTGGCCTCCTCTTTTGAGGGGGGTGCAGGTTGCTCTGGGTACTTCACAGCTGGGGGCTTGGCCTCCTCTTTCAAGGGGGTTGAGGGTTTCTCTGGGGATTTGACAGCGGGAGTCTTGGCCTCCTCTTTTGAGGGGGTGGCAGGTTTCTCTGGGGACTTCACCGCTGGGATCTTGGCTTCCTCCTTTGAGGGGGTTGGTGGCTTTTCTGGAGATTTGACAGCTGGAGTCTTGGCCTCCTCTTTTGAGGGCGTTGGGGGCTTCTCTGGGGACTTCACGGCTGGGCTCTTGGCCTCCTCCTTTGAGGGGGGTGAAGGTTTCTCTGGAGACTTCACAACTGGGCTCTTGGCCTCTTCTTTTGAGGGGGCTGGGGGCTTTTCAGGGGACTTGACAGTTGGGGTTTTGGCGTCTTCCTTTGAGGGCATTGGTGGCTTTTCTGGGGACTTGATGGCTGGAGTCTTGGCCGCCTCCTTTGAGGGGGACTTGGGTTTCTCTGGGGACTTGGCCTCTTCTTTTGCAGGAGACTTGGCCTCCTCTTCTTCACCCCCTGCTTCAGCTTTCTCTTCCTCCTCCTCCTCTTCAGCTTTCTCCTCTTCGGCCTCTTTCTCAGCCTCCTCCTCCTCTGTGACCTCCTCTGTCACCTGGATTTCCTCTGTCTGCTCCTCCACAATCACTGTCTCCTTCTCAGATTTTTCCACCACCTTGATCTTCTCCTCACTCTTCACCTTGATGTTGGTGGTGATGCTGGGAGCTTTGGGGGCCACCTCAGGGAAGGAGATCATCCCAAAGCCTGACTCGATCCGATATTCCTCCCCTTCCAAGAGCTTTCTGCCAGGAAGAGACCAGAGCAAGGCAGTCAGGGATTGCTTCTCACCCAGCTTTCCCCTCCTCCCATGACCAGGAGCTGCCAGCCATGCCCTGCAGCTCCATCTCCCTCCTTGCCCCACGTTCGATGTGCTGGCTGACCCTCCTGCTCCTCCACCCTGGGCTGTGCAGGTTTCCTCACCCTTTTCTCTGCAAGCCCTGTGCAGGGCTGGCTCACCCAGCTGGATGTTGCCCACCATGGTCTCAGGATGGAAGCATCTCACCAAGAAGGGCCTGGGTGTTAGTGAGGGCCCTCGAGGAGCATCCCCTGAGACACCAGCACTAGGGACTGGCTGAGACCCTCTCACCTTCCCCTTGCCCACCCCATACCTATAGGCAGCAATTTCAATGTCCAAGGCCATTTTGACGTTGAGGAGATCCTGGTATTCCCGGAGCTGAGCTGCCATCTCCCACTTGGTGTTCCTCAGCTCGCTGTCAAGCTGCTGGATGGTTTCCTGCGGGACACAGAGCAATTAGTGACATGAGGGGACAGTCCCCAGGAGCAGAGTGACCCAGCACCCCTAAACAGTCCCCTGGTCTCCAGAGGAGGGACAGACTGCTCACCCAGCCCTGGGGTGCCCTCACAGAGGGGTCTGCACCTGCCTCCCCCTGCAGACACGGAGGGAAGGTGACGCATCCAGGGGCTGTTTCAGCATGTCCAGTTCCCTTGGGGGAACTGGCAGGAGCCCTGCACCACATCAGCTGAGCCCCCAGCCACCTCCCAGACCTCCCTCCAACAGGGGTGAGCTGTGGGAACATTTCTAGGACTTGGTCGAGTCTGGTGGCCACCAAACCCCAGCCTGAGGCTGATGGGGCATCACCCTGGGGACAATGTTTCAGTCCATGGCCACCGCATTGAGCAGCAGCTCCGAGCTCTGGGACACAAGACACAGCCTGAACCCTGGACATGGTTCGGTGGTGTCACAGGCAGCTCAAAGCCCGGCAGAGACACGGGACAGCTCCATCATGGGTGAGGGACACAACAGTCGGGATGCAACATCAGGCTCTGGGTACCTGATCACTAGGAGCTGGGGAAGGCTGGCTCTAGACAAAACCCCGAGTATTTCCACTCAAATATTTCCTGAGTCATCACTATCTCTGAAGCCAAAGCACCAGTGCTCCTCCCCCCTGGCAACTGGATGGTCCCTCCCCACCAGATGATGTCTGGGATGCTGCCCATTGCATCACATTACCTGGTAGGATAGGACATCTGCATGATGGCGCTCCTCCGAGTCCTGCCTCTGCCTCTCTAGTGACTCCTGGGTCCCTTTGAGGGCTTCGAGCTCAGTGGTCTTGGACTGGAGCTGGCGGCGGTACTCGCAGATCTCCTCCTGGGCCAAGCGGATGGCGTCCGTGTTCACCTTGGCAACTTCCGAGAGCTTGTCCAGCCTCACTGCGACAGGGGAAAGGAGAAGCTGCAGGGAGGGAGGCAGGCTGCAGTCTGCCCTTCCTGGGGAACGTCAAATCCTTTAAGACTGCACATCCCCTGCGTGTATGTCCTCTGCAGGGGCTCCCTGGGTGTGCCGGCTTCACCCACTCTTGTTCGCACTGTGACAGCGGGTGAAGGTGCCCGGGCAGGACGGGGTGGGGGGAGGAGGGGGGAGGGTTGGGGTTGTGTTTTGACATCCTGGACTTTATCCACTGCAAACCTCCCTCTCCCCTTCAGCTCCTGCCGCAACCCCGCTGACTTAAAGAGCCGCCTGCTCTCCCTATGCACACCGCCTTTGCCACGCCCGGCTATGGCCCGGGGGGAGTCGGAAGGGGGGGAGGAATTTGCCGCAGCGGCCACCCCGGGGGACGGGACGGGGACGGGGACAGAGCCCGCTGCTCCCGGAGCCCGCGGGGAGCACCGCGCCCGCCGCTCTCCAGAGTGCTGAGCCATCGCTGTCCGTGGTGCTGAACTGCCGCTCTCCAGGGTGCTGAACCCCGCCCCGCCCATGGGTGCTGAGCCTCGGGATGCCGATCTCCCCCCCGCAGTGCCCCACCCAGTAGTGCAGCAGGGACACTCCCTGTCCCCCACCCTCCCGCATCAGGGATGCGGCACCTCCCCCCCCACACCCCGCGCTCTAACCCCCTCCCCGCAGTGCACTGCAAACACTCCCGGCCTCGGTCGAGCCGGGGGGGACCCCCGCAGCATTAGGGGGGCGGCACCCCACAGACTTGCGGGGTGGCAGGGCAATAATCGTGTCACCCTCCCCCCGCACTGGGGGCTCGCCAACATACCCAGAGACACCGGGGAGCTGGTGACAGGGGTGGGGTTACCCTAACGCCCTCCCGGAGCGGTGGATATATGGGGGGGGCTCCCCGCTCCCCCCGGGGCGGAGCTGCCGGCGGAGCGGTCCGCGGGGTGCGGAACTCACCGCGGAACCACTCCTCGGCCTGCAGGGTGCTGCGAGCCGCCGTGCCTTCCAGCTGGGCGCGCAGGTCGCGGAGGGCGGCGGTGACCCCGGCGCGCAGGGCGGCGGGAGGCTCGTCGGGGGGCTCGGGGCGAGCCCCGCGCAGCAACGCGCCCACCTCAGCCCGGTGCTGCCTCCGCAGCAGCTCCGCTTCCTCCCGCAGGGCCCGGGCTCGCTCCTCCAGCGGCCCCCGCGCCCGTTCCGCCTGCGCGGAGCGCTGGGCCAGCCCGCGAGCCGCCGCCTCCAGCTCGCTTCGCTGCCGGGCTTCCTCCTCCAGCCGCCCCCGCAGCGCGGCCACGTCCTCAGCCAGGCGCGATCGTTCCAGCCGCAGCTGCCCCTTCTCGGCCCCCAGCCGCAGGACGGTCCCCCGCATGTCGCGCAGCTCCCGCGCGTACAGCTCGCCCATGGCCGAGCGCCCGGCCTGCTGCTGCCGCAGCGCCGCCGCCTCCGCCGCCAGCGCCCGGTTCTGCTGCTCCAGCGCCCGCACCCGCTCGATGTAACCGGCGAAACGATCGTTCAGCGCCTGCAGCAGCTCCTTCTCGTTCCGCGCCCGCGGTTCACCGTTCAGCGAGTCCAGGCTCTCGGTGGAGGAAGCGGCCGCGCTGCCGCCGCCGGCCCCCCCGCCTCGAGCCCGCCCCACCACCGGGCCCGGCCACGAGTGGAAGCCGCTGGAGGCGGCGGAGCGCGGGGCAGCGCGGCCCGGCTCCTTGCGGAGCCCCCCTGGGGGGCCCAGCAGCGTCTCCAGCATCAAGCTCATGACGACCCCCGCCCTCGCTGCGGCACCCTCGCCGCCCGCTTTATAGGGCTCGGGGCGGCTGCTCCGCCCCGCCACCGGCAACGGGGATGGGCACCGGCACCGCCCCGCGCCGCAGCCCCGCGGGGGGGGGGGGAGCATCCCACGGCCACAGCCCTGTGGGGAGAGGGAACTGCGATAGAGAACGGGGGCCAGTCGAGACGGGAGGGAGGACCCCCCCAGGGTCCTCCAGGACAGTGCAGGACCCCCGGGAAGGGCGTGGGGACCCCCGGGAAGGGAACGGGACCTCCGGGAGGAGAACGGAAGCACCAGGAAGGGAGTGGGACCCTGGAAGGGAGTGGAGACCCCCCCAGAAGAGAACGGGGACCCTCTGAGAGAAGAACTGGAGCCCCCAGGGCGGAGTAGAACCCCCAAGAAGGGAGCGAGACCCCAAAAAGGGAGCGGGGACCCCCGGGAGAGGAACTGGAGCCCCCAGGGAGGAGCAGGACTCCTGGGAAGGGAGCAGGGACCCCCGGGAAGGGAGTGGTACACCCCGGAATGGAACGGGACCCCCCGGAACGGAACGGGGACCCCCTGAGAGAAGAACTGGAGGCCCCAGGACGGAGTAGGACCCCCGAGAAGGGAGCAGAACCTTCAGGAAGGAATCGGGGACCCCCAGAAAGGGAGCGGGGACCCCCAGGAATGGAGTGTGGACCCCTGGGAGAAGAACAGGAGTCCCCAGCGCGGAGCAAGACTCCCGGGAAGGGAACGGAGACCCACAAGAAGGGAGCTGGGCTCCCGGGAAGGGAACGCAGACCCCCGAGAAGGGAGTGGAGACCCCCGGGGACCCTTATAAAGGGAACGGGGACCCCCAGAAAGGGAGGGGATCCCCGGGAAGAGAACGGCAACCCCCAGGGCAGAGCAGGACCCCCGGGAAGGGAGCAGGGACTCCCCAGAGCAGAGCACAGCCCTGCCCCAGGATGAAGGACAGTGGGGGGACTCTCACGGGGGGGCCCGGGCACCCTCTCCCACCGGTGGGATGCCAGGACAGGGACCCCAGGGGGGGTCTCAGCACCCAGACCCCCCCGCTCCGCGGTCCCCCGGGGGCCGGGCAATGCCCCTGCGGGGTCCCGGGGCGGGGTCCCAGGTGGGGGGTGGCGGGGGTGCCGGGTCCGCCGTCTCGGCCTGGGTGGGACCCCCCCGCACCGTCCCCCCGCACCGTCCCCCCCGCACCGGCCGTGGGAGGGGGGGCACCGGGGGAGCCCAGCCCCGCCCCGCCCACCCGCATGCACCGCCCGCCCGGCCAATCAGCACTCGTGGCCCCCTCGGCCAATCAGCAGGTGCGGAGAGCCTGGCCAATCAGCACCCACGGGCGGCCTGGCCAGTCAGTGCACGTCGGCCAGTGCCCGCCCACAGCCCCGCCCCTCCGTCCCTCTTAGCCCCGCCCCTCACGCCGAAGTCCCGCCCCCGCGCCTAAACCACGCCCTAATCGCCGACCTAGATAGTAGCCACGCCCTATCAGCAACGTAGCTACGCCCTAAACCCCGCCCACTCTCACCCTAGCCCCGCCCCGGAAGCGCTCCTCCGCTCGGCGCTCACTTCCGCTGGGCCGGTGGCAGCGGGCGGCGGCAGCAGCAGGTACGGGCCGGGCCGGGGGCGGTCGGGCCGGGGCCGAGCTGGGCCCAGCCGGGGTCGACGGCTGCTCCAGACCGCCCCGCTGCACGGCTCTCCCCGGCGGCGGGGGCTGCTGCTGGGCTCCGTGCGCACCCCGGGCCGGGTCGTCCCCCCCCCCGCCGCGCTGCCGGGCCCTCCCTGCCCGTGCCAGGGCCGTGTCCCGCCCCGCCGCGGGCCCAGCCCGGGTGTGCGCCGGGGCTGCGCCTCTCCCCGGGCCCTCCCGTAGTTCCGTGTCCCAGCCCTGCCCTCCGGGTCCGCACACGGGGTCAGCCCCGGGGCCTGCGCCCCTCCGCCGGCTCTGCGCCCCCGCAGCGCCCGGGGCATCGGCGCCTCGCCACCGCCGGGCAGAACCCGCTGGGACCGCGGGTTTCCCCGGCTGGGGCGGCTCCTCGGGGCTGGGGTGGCTTTGGGGACAGTCGATGCCCGCGTCTTAGGGCCCCCCCGCGGGACCTGGCCGCCGTGCGGGCAGCGCCGTGGGTCAGGGCATGTCAAGGCAGCGTGCGGGTCAATGGGAAGAGGTCGGTACTGGGCTCTACTGAGACATGGAATCGACTGGGACCTGGGCACACATTGGATGGGGAGGCAGCCGGTCTGATACCCCGTGCTCGCTGCCTCCTCCAGTGAGGTTTTAGGGGGAAAACCCTCAAACTTGATAAAAAAGAATGTGTGAGCGGCTTCTGCCAAAAGGAGATGTGTTACAGGATCATGGAATAGCTTGGGTTGACAGGTGTTACGGTGTTTTCCTTCCTCTATGCAGGTGTTTTATGTCATACAGAGTTTGCTAGAGTACGAACTTGTCGGGAATACCATCCCCGTTAGCAGTGGGGACCCACAAGGGGGTTTCCTGTCTGCTCTCGCTTGGGGCATGGGATATTAAAGAGGTGCCTGGTATAAGCACGTGGTTCAACCTGGTTTTCTGCCCCCAAATCTGGCCATGGGCAGCTTCCCCACGCGGCTAGGCTGCTGGACTAAACAGACCTGACGCTTTGGGATCCTGAGGGACTTTCCAGAGGTGTTGGTCCTTACTCAGATCAAGCCAGGCTGGGAACTCCGTGTCAGGAGGTGGCCAGCCTCAGAGCCCTGCAGAGCCCGGAGAACATCCCCTCTGCTGCGGGAAGCTGTCGGTGGGGCTGACGCCATGGGACAAAGCTCGTCTGTGTGTCCTGACACTTCCAGAACAAGGTCCTTGGCGTCTCTGAGGGCGCTCAGCTGGTGTTTTGGAAGGGATTATCGCCCATCGAGGTGATTCCTGGGCTTTTGCTGCTTAAAGTCCCCGCCGGTGCTCTCTGGAGCATGATGCTTTGGGCTCTGCGGTGCTGGGATCCCTGTGTGCTGCTTTGCCTGGCAGTGTGCGATGCAGCAGACACCTCAGGACTGTCCTTTGTCTGCTTGTGGGTTTTATTCCCCAGTTACTGCTCGATGGGATGTATCGGTTGCAACTCATTTGATCAGCGTATGGCCCTTCTGCCATCTGGGTTAATTAAGGGCCAGATGCCGGCGCTTCGGGGCTTCCGATGGCTCCAGCAGTGGCTTGGCAAACGAACTGATCTGCCACGATTTCGGGCAGCTAACACCTCAGTAGGTTTGGCGGAGCTTTCACCCCTTAGGTATTAAACTGGGCTACCTTAATCGGTTTGTTGATGGGAAATGGACCCACTTGGAAGGTGTGTGGGTCACTCAGTAGCAGGTTTGCGAGAGGACGTGCTGGTTGCAGCCCGCTGCCTTCACAGAGCGTCCTCTACGCTCGGCGCTGCTGTTAATCGGTGGCTTTTATTTTAGAAGGTGCAGGATAATTTGTGGCACTCGCTGGCTTTGTGGAGGACACCGGGGGGGGTATATTTACAGCTTTGGTGGGAGCCGCAGGGTCTTGCCTGCCCTCAGGGTTCGGTGTCATGGTGCAGGGTGCCTGTGGCAGTGCAGGGGGGTGGTTTTGTGGCCAGGCACAGCCTGGCTGGCGGATGAGACGGTCCTGGTCCCTTCGGGGCGGCGTGAAGGTGTGAGCCAAGCTCAGGACACAACAGCAGGCGCGTTGCTGCGTGCCGCAGGGCTGAGCGTGAGCTAAGACTGTCTCACGTTAGGCCAGTCCTTAGGAAAAATATCTACCTAGGGAGCGTGTGTGGGGCTGGTGTGAGCCGTGGGGGCTTTGTGCTGGCTGTGGGGAGAGGCGTGGGGCAGAGGCAGGGACGGGCACGGGGATGGGAGCTGTGCCCGTGGCTACACACCGTCTGCAGGATGGGGTACCCCACGTAACTTCACTGCTGTGAATGAGGAGGAAAAAAATAATTGGGTTCAGCAGCTCTTTAGCTGCTGGCTCTCGTATCCTCAGCCGCTCGCTCTCGTTTTCCACGCTTTGGTTTTTTATCTTCCCCCAGTGGTGTCTGTGCCTGATCCGGGGTGGGGTGGGGGGGGGGGTTTATTTGCGGAGGCCGGGGACATGCAGCACTGCTTAGGGGTGGGGGCTGTCACCGCCTCGTGCCTGCCTGGCTTTTTGTGTTGGCTTGAAGTTGGTTCCTATCAACGGGGAATAGTTGTGTGAAGCCCCCACAGCTTCAGTTACCCATCTCAATGTTCAGGAGTTTTTTCAGTCTGCCTTAAGGTTCTTTAATTTTGCCGACTTACTGGGTTTTTCTGATCCACCTCCTGCCCTCAAGCACTTTATTTGCGGCTGAGGGAAGCTGCCTTGCTTGCTCATGGGAATTTTCTTTCCCTGCTAACCTTCAGCTGACCCTCTGGTTTCTAGATGAGCTGTTTCCTAGAAGCTTGTCCTTTGAGTTCCTGCTCCTCTTTGCCTCTCCCTCTGCTTTAGGGGCCAACGTACACCCCCCTGCGCTCAGGGGATGCGTGCTTGCGTGGGGCTGGAGCGGATGCGTCTCCCTGCGTTCACTTCCTTCCTTCCCTCATCAGACCCTCCTGAAGACGCACGTCAGGCTGGGCAGATAAAATATTACTTTCAGCCCGTAAACTCCTGTTCTGGGCTGCCACCGAGTCTAGAAAGATCAGTGGAGCTGCAGCGAGCCCTCTCGCTGTAATAACCCAGGGATCCGGGGTATCTCGGGCATGGTTTAAGTGCTGCTGTGGTGCTTTGATGGCTCATTCCTCTGGCAGAGCAGTGGCAGCAGCATCCCTTCCCAGCATCCCTGCATCCCTTCCCAGGCAATGGGGTCTATTGCTCAAAGCTGAGAAACTTCCGTCAGCAGCATCTCAGCCTTCGAGGATGGAGGAATTGGCCTAAAACAGGGTGGTAAAAGTACCTGGGGGACACTAACAAATTTTCTTCCTCCACTCTCCAGAGTGGCACCAGCTTATTTGGCCTCAATGATGTCCCTGGGAACCCACTGGCAGTGCCCACCTCGGTGGGAAGCACCCTGTCACATTTGTTGCTGTGTCTCAGGTTTGGGAGCACCTTATTCACCTGGAACGTCTGAATTCGGGAGCCTGCCGGGAGGAAGGGGACGGCTGAGCTCTGCCGTCTTCCCGACTCAAGGGCCTGAGATGGAGGAGGGGGCTTGCACCATGCTCTGCCCGTACAGGCGCATCACCCGGCGGCTCTGAAATGCAGGCCCTGGGAGGAACACGCTGTCCTGCCTTTAGCTGTGTGAGCTCGGCTGCAGGAGCTTCTCCTTCATCCTCAACGTGCTTTGTGAGCAGCAGAAAATTGGATGTTCCAGGCCACGGTGCTTCTTCCAGCTGAGCCACCGGCTCCTTCGTGCTCTGTCGCAGGAGCAAAATAACCTTGTTAAAGCTGCGTCCCTCAAGGAAGGTGTCTGTAGCAGCACCTGGCAGGACCCTTGTGCTGCGTGCGGCATGAATGGGGATGATGTTTTTCACCCCGGTGCAGGTGGAGGGGGAGCGTGGGAGGTGGAGCGGCGTGGCCACCGTCACACCGGGGCTGTCAGGAGAGCAGCATTGCTCTGGGTCTTCTCTAGCTCTTGAACTTAATCATCCTGGATGAATAAGATCAGAGCTAAAACGCTTTGGAGAGCCCCTTTTGTCCATGGCGGGGCTGAGCGGCGCTGAGCTCCCCACATCTCCACGTCTCTGAGCCTGGTCGGCGTAGCCTGTGAGGTGGGAGGTACAGGAGGGACGGCTGATGGCGCGTGTTCTGGTTTCACCGTCAGTAGGGGCTTCAGAGGGGAGGTCTCCCACGGCCCCTCGGCTGCGGGGACCACCCGAGAGATGCGTGGGAGCCCTCGCACCCTGGGACGGCAGGTCCAGGCTCCCAAGGAGGGTGCGGGTTTGTGCCGCTGCGAAGCCTTGTCCTCAAAACGGACCCGAGGAACCTGAACTAGGTGTGGGTGAGCTCTGGGTGCTCCCCTCCAACACCCAGATGCCTTTTTGCTACCGCGTCCTTACAAACGCTTTAAACCCCTTGAATCCAGTTTGCGAGACCAGCTTACAATAAGTTTGGCAAGAAGATGGGGTAAAATTCGAGCCGCCACAAGGTCAGGGGCTTTTTGTCTTCCTCGTTTTGTTGCTGCAAGTCTCGCATCCTGCTTTGTCCAAGTGCTGGCGCTGCTCCGCTCAGCTCCTTGCTGGGACATCAGCGAGTGCTGGGACATTTTTCCCAGCCTGGAAAGGAGTTTGGTGGGAATTGCTGGAGCCGGGGGAGAGGGGGGAGCAAATGCCTGCACTCGTCTCCCGGCTCTGTGCCACGCGGTGAGTATTCACTGCCATCTCCCTGCCTGCGGATGAGCTCCCACCGCCCGGTTTTGCTCGCTGGGTGGAGGGTGTTTAGCAAGGGCAGGGTATTTGCAACTCATTGTAATGACTCTAAATGATCAGGTCTATTCAAAAGACGTGATGAAAGCTGTTGGCTCTGGATCTGACACCCCCCACCACCCCCCGTGCCAGAAATCTGCCTTATTTACTGTCAGGCTCCAGCTCGGGAGAGGGGGCCCTGCCCCATCCGTCCCTTTGCCCAGTTCAAGCTGGACAAAGCCGTGCGTAGAAGGAGATGGGGTAACGCAAGAGCCACTCTGCGGTCCCCGCGCCGTTTCCTTTGCCCTCCTTAAAACCGGGGCCGGGCAGCAGCGTTGGACCCCAGCCCAAGGGCTGAGCTCAGGGGAATTCACCTTCAGCAGGGCTGGTCGCATCCCTGGGCTGCCAGCCAGCCCTGCCTCCTCGCCCTTGGTTAGCCTGGGGACACACACACACACACGCGCGCGTGTGGCGCAGGGTGCTGAGCACCCGGATTTGGAGCTTTGCTGGCCTCGCGTCACCCTGCTCGAGGCGCTGGGTGGCTTCGAGTCTGGTCCCGCCGCTGGGGAGGTTGAGGTGTTGGTGCGGGGAGCGAGGGGCGCGCCTCAATTCTCCAGCTCGGGCTGGAGGAGGAGTCCGGTTTGCTTGTTCTGCAAAAAAAGCAGTTTGCTTTTTGGAGGCTGCTGTGGGCTCTGCAGGGCTTAAAGGAGCCGGGGAGATGGGTGGCCCTCTCCGTCTCTGAAATCAGTTGGGTTTTTAGATGGCTAAAACAAGCGCTGCGGTGCCCGGGGGGGCTCTGGGATGCTGCAGGAAAGCAGCGGGCGTGATTCATGTCTCCGAGGCGGCTGCAGAAATTCCCTGGTAGGCTTCAAGTTTGCTTTCCAGGCACTTCTGCAGAGCCGGGGCTGACTGGGAGCCAGGTCGGTGAAATCGGAGGGACTGCAGTAAATCCTCCTTCCTCCCTCTCTCGCAGGACGGGATCCGCAGTCAGGCGCAGAGAGCTGCTGCGGCGCAGCCTGGGAGGTCCTGCTGTTCGCTGGAGAGCCATCGACCTAGGGGGGAAAAAAAGGCTCCGAATAAATCCCAGGTAACCTGAAGCAGGGAGAGGAGCGTGGTGTCTGACATGAGGCAGCCCCGGAGGCGGTTTGCTCCCCCTCGGCAGGGCTGGGGTAGCACGCTGCCGGACTCGGCCCCCTCTGTAACAGCGTCGGGGCCGCCCCGCCAACACCCAGAGCAAGCCCCGAACTGAAGCAAACTCTTTTTTTTTTTCCTCTTACTGCCCGCCAAGCTGGCTCCGGCTGCGTGCTCTGCCCGGCGGGCTCAGCCCCCAGATTTTATCCAGATTTTCTTTTTTATCCCTGTTGGAGATCCCCATCCAGCTTGGACAGGGAACAGAGGACACAGTTTCTCTGGCCGCATTGCCGGGGATTGCTGCATTTGGCTTTCGAGACGCTCATTTACATTTTAAAACCATTTGCAAGCTCTTTTTTTTTTTTTTTTTTCCCTCCCCCCCCCAACCCCGCCACTTGGCTTCTCTTTCCGTGCTCCTGCCCCTCCAAAACGGCAAGGCCACTGCAGGGTTTCAAGGACGATTCTCTGGCTTCTTTGCTGTTGAAGGAAAGATGGGCGAAACAGCCGTAAAAGACAAATCCCCGCTGACCTTGAAGACGGGCTGTCTGCTGCCTGCACATCGGGCTTCCCCAGCCTGCCAAGCTGTAAATCTGCCCTAAACTGCCTGAATTGTATAACGTAGCCCCAAGTGCTGGGCGGGAACCTCATACCCAGTCGAATTTAAAGCCAGGCTGCTGGAGCGGGGATGGTTTCTGGGAGAGGCTCCTTTTGATGCTTGGTTGGGCGCTGGCAGCCTCGTACCACCCCCCCCCCCCAAAACATCCCCCCCCCCCAAAACATTGCATCCCTCTGGCGTCAGCCTGAGCCTCAGGGTTTTGCTCGCTTCCTCTTCGCACCCCAGAGCTGTTCCCTGCCTAGGTGCGAGGGAGGGCTGGGGGGTGAATTTTCCCTAGAAAAGCGTTTTTTCGGCTGAGGGGATGCGAACCCGGGGGAGGTCACTGAGCCCTTGTAGCGGGGACAAGAGCTGCCCAGCTCCGTGTGGGATGGGGCGAGCAAAGTGGCTGCTGCTGGTGGGAGAAGCAAGTCGGGGCTGGAGCCTGAGCAGGGGTGAACGCTGGTGTTTTCAGTGACTGCTTCCCTCCTCCTCCTCCTCCTCCACATCCTCGTTAGTGAACCAGCTGATTCCCCGCTCAGCGGCGGAGCCCGTGGTGTGCCAGCGTGGCTGCGAGGCGCTCGCCCTCCCCTGAGGAACGGGCTCCTCCAGCAGCACGGGAGCCGAGGGCTTTTCCGGGTGCTTCATCTCCTTGTGACGCTTCCCATGAAATCCCAAGCTCTTTCCCTCCTCTGGCTTTTCCTTCCCGGAGCTCTCCGTAGCAAGGAAATTATCAACCCTCAACCTCTCGCATCTTTCTCCCCCAGGGACGTGCTGCTAGCTGGAGACCACCATGACGGACTCGAAGTACTTCACCACCACGAAGAAAGGTAAGGGAGAGGGACGGGGACGTTCACGCAATTTTTCCGGCTCTTTTATAAGCCGGGCAGGGAGGGGGTTGTCCCTGCAGCGGTAAGCTGTTGGAGGTGCCAGCTCTCATGGGAATGCCCTGAGCCCACACGGGATGCTGCGCCTGACACCCTGCCTCTTCCCTCTGACGCAGCTGGGGTGGCTCCTGGGCTGCCGTGGGGTCAGAGCACCTTGTCACTGGCCCCCTGAACCCAGACAAGGCTGGTGGCAGCTGGGTTATCGGCTTTAGCAGCTCAGGAGCGGCTGCGAGACATGGCCCCCCCACCCTGAGCTCCCCTGGGCTGGGACAGAAGCGCTCGGTGTGTTCGACTTAAGCTCTTTCCAGACCAAGGAATTAATACAGAGGAAAGCCGTGTGGCATCTTCCTTTTCAATCTGCTTGCCCAGAAGTGAATGAAGAGCTCGGGGCGGGGGGGAGCCGATGCCCTCGGGCTGGGTCCAGAGCTGACTGGTTGCCCCCAGCAAGGCGCTGGGCTGGGGGATTGCTGCCACGTGCAGAGCGGGATTTGGGAGCCACCATCCCTTGTATGGACTTGAGGAGGAGTTCCCAAAATCTGTCTGCGTTGGTTGCCACGGGTGCCTGCCGTCATCCGGGCTGTGGTGGGCTCTGCAGGTAGGAGAGGGCCTCCCAACAGCCATGTGTGGGGCTGAAGCTTCACTGTGTGCTGCAATAACCGCCCCACAGCCAAAAATACCCACTGAATAAACCTCACGTCCTGTGCTTGAGGGTGTGGGGTGCTTGTGCTCATGGCTCCTGCAGCGTGTCCCATCCCTAAAGCCCTCCGGGACTCTCGTGGGCCTGGGGAAGCTGCAGGGATGCGCCAGCACGCTCGTCTCCATTTCTGTGGATGAGAGCTGAGTCCCCGGAGTGGCCCTCGATGAGATATTTGGGAAGTTAAATCCCCTTTTTCCAGCTCCTGGCACCCTAGAGCACCCGGGGTGGCAAAGGCGCCCTGGCACGCAGTGGGTGGGAGCGGGGTTCACCCTCCCCGGGGAGCAGCACCCAGCGGAGGGGTGGGTGCCCCATCCTCTCACCCCTGAGCTCCCTGTTTTCCCCTTCCTCCAGGGGAGATATTTGAGCTGAAAGCCGAACTCAACAGCGACAAGAAGGAGAAGAAGAAGGAGGCCGTGAAGAAGGTGATAGCCTCCATGACTGTCGGCAAAGACGTCAGGTGTGTGGCGGTGCTGGGCTGGGGGTGCCCAGACGGATTGTGGGCTCCCATTTGCCCCCGTTGCCTCTGAGGGGTTTTCGCGGTGGTTTTCATCTCGGGCAAGGACCCAGCGAGCTCCCGGCCGCAGCTCTACCTCCTGCTACGGCAGGAAAATGTTTGTGTAAGCTTGCCCGTCTGGCAGGCGGGGGCTTGCCTGGCTTTGGTAGTAATCTGGTTGAAAGAGGATTGGTCTGGCTGGCAGATAAGTTTGTTGGGATTATTGCCGCTTCCTTCAGGTGTTACTAAAAACAAGCAGAAACCCTCTCTGAGCCTTTATGGCAGAGGGTCGGTGTCTCTGCCTCCGTGTCGATAAGCCTTTTGCAGCCACTCCAGTCCAAAAGGTCGGGCGGCTGCTTTTCCCTCATCTCCTTTTTCTGTCTGGCCGAGGAGCATGTGGCCCCGCTGTCCCCTCATCCCTGCGCCGTCCTGTCCCTGCACGCCCTTGGCAACGCCAGCGCTTTGCTTGTAATGGTGCGTGTGAGAGCAGACGGAGGAAAGCTGCGGTCTGAGCTCTGTATTTGGAAAACTGGTGTGTCCCCAGCTCCTAGAGCCACTCCCAGCTCTGTCTTGGGGCCACCGTGGAGAAGATGACACTGGAACGTGGCAGGGACTCGCCTGAGGCTGGTCAGCACTCGGCAGAAGCTACATCGATTGGAAAGGAAATACCGGCTGTGGCAGCCCATTTTTATGGGTTTTTTTTTTTTTTTTTGGGTGTCTGCGCATTTTCGGCTGCAAGAAAGCACTTTAAGTTTGCCCCTCCCTGGGAGGCACCAGGAAAGCCTGGTTTAGCCTGGGGTGAGAGCAGCTGAGGTTGGGTGACAGCGGGAGCTCCGCGAGAGAACTAGCAAAGTGCCTGTCCCCTGGGCTTGGGGCGGCGGGGGGGCCCTGGGTCTGATCCTGTAAGCGATGGCTGGGTGTGTGGTGGCAGAGAAGCTTCCAGCAGCCAAGGGACATCTGTCGGGGTGGGATAACTCCTGCGTTAGCCCTCTGATCTTGATTGCTGGTGGTTTAGTAGTCTAATTGGACTGTCTATCTCATTAATAGTCTAATTGGGCTGTCTTTATCCTCCGTGGTCTCTAGCATTCCACAGCTCTAGGGCGTTTGGGAAGGGGGACCCCCCAGCTCCATGCAGGTAGCTCCGCTCCGTCCTAGCAGAGCATCGCTCCGCGGCGGGGCTCGTCTGGGGGAGCAGGGCTGCTCCTTAAACCCAGCCCTGGCTGTTCGCTTCTCTAACGTGACGTCTCTAGCGTAGGACGTGGGGCGAGCGCTCAGCAGTTTGCAGCAGGACAGGCTTAACGTCCGCAAAAGTAGGGGATGGTTTTGGTAGGGCTGTGCATGAGGGGTCGTGCAGAAGGTGAGGGAGAAATGGCTCATAGAATGGTTTGGGTTGGAAGGGACCTTAAAGAGCACCCAGTGCCACCCCCTGCCCTGGGCAAGGACACCTCCCACCAGCCCAGGTTGCTCCAAGCCCCGTCCAACCTGGCCTTGAACCCCTCCAGGGATGGGGCAGCCACAGCTTCTCTGGGCAACCTGCGCCAGGGGCTCACCGCCCTCACGGCAAAGAATTTCTCCCTAATATCTCACTAAATCTCCCTTCTTTCAGTTTTAAACCTCACATCCTATCGTCTCCCATGTCCTCTCGGTGGCACTGGAGGCTTTCACACCGTCCTGTGACAGCCGGGCGATGTTGCACCTTCTCCTGGGGCAGTGGACACGCACTGGAGCTGGGATGCAGCAGAGCCACGTTGGAGAGCTCGGTTTCTGTCCGTTAGGGGCCATTTTGAGCTGCTCTTGATAGAGATCCATAAAGAAAAACCCACTGGGGATGGGTAATTTAGCCGCATCTGTTGCAGAGTGGGCTCAGGTCCTGGGAGAACCTGGAGTCTTGTGGCTTCAGGAGTGGGTTGAGCCATGGGAAGGGGATGGCCATACTCTTGGGGGGTGGGGGTGGGGGGTCCCATAGGCAGCAGCGTCTCCTTCCCCCGGCTCGGCAGCGTGGCCGTGTCCTGCCTTCACAGCGGTGCTTTGTCTTTCAGCGCTCTCTTCCCGGACGTGGTGAACTGCATGCAGACAGACAACCTGGAGCTGAAGAAGCTGGTCTACCTCTACCTGATGAACTACGCCAAGAGCCAGCCGGACATGGCCATCATGGCAGTCAACACCTTCGTGAAGGTGAGAGGAGAGGGCTGCGTGCCCGAGAGCTGCGCACCTCAGTGCATCCCCGCTTTCATGCGAAGCCACCGAAGAAGGGAGCTCGGGCAGGTTTCCAAAGCCTCTCCCTTCAGGAAGAGGGGCTCCCCTAGCTCTAGATAACTGAGCAAAGTTGTGCAGAAGAAGAAAAAAAAAAAAAAAACAAAACCCAAACATTTTCTTGGCAGCCGTACTGTGCCACTTGCTCCGGCAGTGGCAGCTTCGGTTGTGGGCAGCTCTCGTGATCGAACGACCGTCATGTGAGCTTACGCGCTGAAGTCTCTGCAAGCCCTCGTGATCTTCCAGTTGGAGTTGGGAACTGAAGAGCATGTTTGTTGGCAGCCAAGATGTTGCCAAATCACTTTGTGAAAAGGCTCGGTGGGCATTAGGGGGAGTTTTAGCTTTTTAGGAAGAAAAAAACCAAACAACCCCACACAGCAAACGTGACAGATGTGTTTCCCAGGTCAGGTGGCCCTTTTGCAGGGTGGCAGCTGCCTTCAGATACTTGGTGTGAGTGACAAGACGTCAGATTTTCCTGGAGGTGTGTTTGGAGTGATGGTGTGAAAACTCTGTGGGTGCCAGATTGCAGAGCAAGAAATCAAAGCTCTCTCTTGGGCGACTTGTTCTTGAGAGCCGAGTGTTAAAACCTCTAGACTTCAGGTACCCAAATGAGAACGGGGGTCCCATCACACTGATGTCTCTGATTCAAGGAGAAGAGGCCCCAGAAATCCGACCTCCCCCTCTCGTCCCTGCAGGACTGTGAGGACCCGAACCCTCTGATCCGGGCTCTGGCTGTGCGGACCATGGGCTGCATCCGCGTGGACAAGATAACGGAGTATCTCTGTGAGCCCCTGCGGAAGTGCCTGAAGGACGAGGACCCTTACGTGCGCAAGACAGCGGCCGTCTGCGTGGCGAAGCTCCACGACATCAACGCCCAGCTGGTGGAGGACCAGGGCTTTCTGGACACCCTTAAGGACCTCATCTCGGACTCCAACCCCATGGTGATTGTTATATTTTGCCTTCTCCATCCTCTCTTCTCTTCCTCCGAATGGCAGTAAATGCACTCCCTCCGTCTTCACACGCTGACTCCTTTCGTCCCATGCCTCCCTTCACTCTCTTTTTTTTTTTTGGTGCTTAATGGACCATTTCTGGGGACAGCTGTTTCTGAGGCTTGCAGGCTGTGTTCTTTGTGGTGTAACCCTGTCTCCTGGGTGGAAGGTTTCTCCACTTCCTTGGCAATGTGTTATTAGTCTCTTCCCAGCGTGGAGGAGGCTGCCCCGGCTAGCTTGGAGCAGGGGATGGTAGCAGAGGGGAGCTGGTGCTTGGCTCTGGTACCACGTATCTGGTGCCTTTTGCCTCTGGTGAGCGTTTCTTAGCAGCTGGGCTTTGGCCAGCATTAATCTCTCTGCTTTTCACCAATTGTAAGAAACCTTAAAGCCTGCTTGCCCCAGGGTTTCTCTTCCCCCAGCCTTCGCTGCTCTTCAGAGCTTGCCACAGGTGTAGCAGTGAGTCCAGGAGCTGCCACAGAAAGCGCTGGGGCTCCTCAGAGCTGCTCTGAGAAGGGGAGCGAGGATCCTCTGTGCCGGGCATGGGGCCAAGGATGACTCCCACTGAACATGTGCGAAGTGTTGGAGATGTGGCGTGGGTGGTGGGACCGTGCTGGCGGTGATTGCTCATCTCCTGAGGATCAGCTGGCGGGGAGGAGCAGCTGGTGCCCAGATGTCACTGGGATGCGCGATGCCGATACTGAGGATGCAGCTCATCCGCTTGCACCAGCTTTTCCCCCAGGCTGCTGGAGCACGTTTGGTGTCACCTAACGCATGTCCTGTCCCCTCTGGCAGGTAGTGGCCAATGCAGTAGCGGCTCTCTCGGAAATAGCGGAGTCTCACCCAAGCAGTAACCTCCTGGACCTCAACCCCCAGTCCATCAACAAGCTGCTCACGGCCTTGAATGAGTGCACCGAGTGGGGCCAGATCTTCATCCTGGACTGCCTGGCAAACTACATGCCCAAGGATGATCGGGAAGCCCAGAGGTGAGGGAGGCTCTGGGTGCTGCTGGGGCAGCGATGGCTTCAGGCCACCACGGACCGACCAGAGCAGGGCTGGGGAGGGGGACAGGCGGGACACTGTTCTCCAAATATCTTCATCCTCCTGACCCTTGGCATCCCACTGCGGGAGGTGGGACAGCGGGTATCTGCCAGTTGCCGTGCCTTGGGCATCTGCTTGCCACTGCGCCTTGGGCACAGCCATCAGGGTGGTCCCGTAGTGAGCCATGTCCCCTCGCTGGCACAGGGATTGTGCTTCTTGAACCACTTCAAAATGCCGCCTTACCGTACAGCAGGGGAGGACAGGCGCTAGGGAGCTCGGAAAGGTGGTCACTGCAATAGGGTTTTGTAAAGACTGGGAAATAACCATCATCGGGGCATTTAAAAACCAGTCCGGCATCTCTTGGGAAGGTCTTAAGTGCTGCTCAGCCGTCCTGCTGCAAACTCTGCCAGTGCCTTGTTCTGCGTTGGTACTGGCAGCAACGTTTAGGCAAGAAGATGGACTGTGATCATTTTCTTTCCCTTCTCCTTCCCCCCTCGTCCCCCAACACCTCCAGCATTTGCGAGCGGGTGACACCCCGGCTGTCGCACGCCAACTCGGCGGTGGTGCTCTCGGCGGTGAAGGTGCTGATGAAGTTCATGGAGATGCTGTCGAAGGACCTGGATTATTACGGCACGCTGCTGAAGAAGCTGGCCCCGCCGCTGGTCACCCTGCTCTCCGCAGAGCCTGAGCTGCAGTACGTGGCTCTCCGCAACATCAACCTCATCGTGCAGAAGAGGTGGGTGCTCCGGCACGGCGGGAGGGACAGCCTGGCTTGAGCTTTCCCTCTTCTCTACGGGCGCTGCTTCCCAATGCTTCAAACCCTCTGACTGCGGCGGTGTCGGGGCTTTGCTGACACAACCTGTCGTACGGATTTTTTTCTTCTCTAATATTTAAAATCCAAGGGCTGAGCGCGGCGAGTCAGGTGAGGCAATGGGCAGGGAGCTAAGCTGGGATCTCCAGGAGGAGTTTAATTTATTGGGTTTTTTGGGGGAGCAAAGGATGGAAAGGCAAAAAGCCGAGACTTTGGTTTAATTATTAAATGCCTAGTGAGGAATTTTTGTGAGATCAGCTTGTTTCTCTGTAGTTGTCCTCTTTGAATAAGTGCTGAGAGTCCTTTTGTCCCTTTGCTGATGTACAATTGCTGGCAGACAGGGGGTATCCGAGGCCCCACACATGTGCCCTGGGCAGAACTGGCCAGCTGGAGAGCCGTGCTCCGCAGTGACAGCCACGCTCAGATGATTTGTCGTCCCACCAGTTCTCCCCATGGTTATCTATTAAAAATAGCAGCAACTTCTGGGAGAAGTGGAAAGCAATTAATGTCCCTGGGAGCGGGAACGTGGAAGGCAGGTTGGCTCCTTGTAGCTGTGGCCTGTCCCTTCCCCAGTTTAGAGGGAGGATGATCTGGTGAGAAAGGTCCAGCCCAGCCCTGCGCTCTGGGATTGCATCCCTGCTCCCCCCGAGACGTCCCTTCCGACCTTGGCAAGACAAACGTCCCCTGTTGTCTTGCGTCTGGTCTTTGTTTGCGGCAAGGTTGTGCCCTGTCCCCTGCGTGCCAGCGAAGGGGAGCCAAGGAACAGAGTCCTGGGGGGATAATTGTGGCATCCTGGATTTCTTGACATTGAACAGGCCCCCAAAAACCTCGTGCTTTTGGCTAAGCAGCCTCATCCTCCTGGCCCAGAGCTGCTTGCTCTCCGGCTCCGGCTTTCCCCGGCTTATGTCCTTGGTGTCCTCAAGCCCTCACCAACCCGGCTCCGTCCTCGGCCAGGGACTGATGATTCATGCTTGTAGCTGGCTAATGGAATAATGAATTTTCATGGATTCAGGGCATTAGCTGGCTGCGGGGTCAGGCGAATGAATCCCCATCTGCCTCCTGACTGGCGTGCAGCTTTCTGGGGAGGACGACTCCCTTCCTGCAGTGCTTTGCCTGCTGGTCAGAGCCTGGAGGTGGGAGCAGGGCTCAGATCTTGCTTCTGCCACAAGAGAAATCATCTGATAGCAGTACCGGGTGTCCAGAAAGCTCTGGAGAAAACCGTTGTTTTGGAAGATTTTTGATATCTCTCTTTGTGGTTGAAGAGAAGGAGCATGTGTCTCCCTTAATCACTGCCTCTCGTTGTCCTCCAGGCCCGAGATCCTGAAGCACGAGATGAAGGTGTTCTTTGTGAAGTACAACGACCCCATCTATGTCAAACTGGAGAAGCTGGACATCATGATCCGCCTGGCTTCCCAGGCCAACATCGCTCAGGTCAGGCTCTGCCCAACCATGCTGCTGGGCTGGTTGGGCACCAAGGCGGGTGTGCAGCGGGCTCCAGCCCCACAGACGGGGCATTTGCCCAAGAAATCGTAGACCCAGCTTAGCGGGATGCTGATGGGAGCAGCTGTACCACCCGGTCTGCTTCTGCTGGGTCACTAGCCAGCTTTTCTGGTGGCTTTTTCTTGCTGCCAGGCTCTCACTGTCATGTCCCCTCCGGCAGGTGCTGGCAGAGCTGAAGGAATACGCCACGGAGGTGGACGTGGACTTTGTAAGGAAGGCGGTTCGAGCCATTGGACGCTGTGCCATCAAGGTGGAGGTGAGGGCTGGGTCACTTCGGGCCTGATGGCAGCTGTGGCTGGGCAAGGCATGGCTCTCCAGCTCGTGTTGGATGAGCTGGAGGTCATCCCACCCCAGGAGCTGACACTGCCCCAATGAGCTAGAGCCTTTGTGGGCCTGGGGATGAGCCGCAGTTGTTCCGTGGGGGATGTACGGGGTGTAAGGAGGGTATTTCACCCCCTTTCCCTTTGCCGTTGGAGGTGTTTTGGGATCCCTGCCTGCCCCGTGCTCCACTGCAGACCCAGCTGCCTGATGTGTTAATGCAGAGGATGATCCAAGTGGCTTGTTCGGGGACCGGAGGGGAGGACGGAGGGAGCTAATCCCTTACTCAGGGAGGCTTTGCTTCCCCTCATGAGTAATTTGAAGAAGGGGATTATTCAAAACCTCGCTGTGGCTCTGCGTGGCTCAGGTACAGGCAGGCTCGCAGGCAAGGTCGTGTACCTTTGAGCCAGCTGCCGCTGCGCCAGGTTTACCGCAGAGCGTCCTCCATCACATGAGACAAACCGCGAGCCGGGCAGGAGGAGCTGCGCTGGAGCTGGCTCAGGCTTTGCTTCCCACCGGGAGCTGAGCCGGCCCGGCTCTGCCGTTAGAGCGATCCCTACGCAGAGAAGCTAGCCTCTCCCGGGGGGGATTTTTTGCCGTGACGTTAGCTGTTTTTTCCCTATTAACTCTGAGCCGTGTGGCTGTGCAGCTCCAAACTAAAGGTGCAAGACGCTGCTGCCCTGGCAATCCGAGGTCTGGGCTCTCTGCTGCGCTCCGGCACCCGATGGTCCGAAACGCATCCCGTGGGAGCAGGGAGCAAGCGGTGTTGGGGGAGAGGAGGCTCTGGGAGAGCGCAGGGGGGGTGACGAGCAGCCAGACCTGAATGGGAAGGGGAAACCACACTTGTCTCCCCCCAGTTCTGGCCCGGGTTGGGTTTGGGGAATAAGGCAGCAAGGAGGGGGTGTGGGAATGGCAGCAGAGGCTTTGGGATGGGGACGAGAGAACGTCGCTGCTGACTGACCGAGTCCCTCCGACAGCAATCAGCCGAGCGCTGTGTCAGCACCCTGCTGGACCTCATCCAGACCAAAGTCAACTACGTGGTGCAGGAGGCTATTGTGGTCATCAAGGACATCTTCCGCAAGTACCCCAACAAGTACGTGGTGGCTGCCCGCAAGCCTCGGGGCATCGGGTGGATGCTCCCCGTCGTAGATGGGTCCTTTCTACCCCTCCGTGCATGGGCGGGGGGGCTACAAAGACCCAGGCGTGGACAAGGGACGGGTGGCTAGTCCCTCCTGGTGGGATGGCTGGTGGTGAAGCCACCTGGAGCCTCCCTGCAGTGAAGGTGGCTTTGGGTTTTTTGCCAGTCGGGTTTGAGACCACTGGTCAGTGCTGCCCCAGGAGTTAAGGTGGGGGCAGGAAAGCCGTCCCCAGCCCAAGGGACATCCCCAGCCCCACAGTGGCAGTCCCAGGTCCAGACACTCAAAGAGACAGGAGCTGACAGAGACTTTGAGGTCCCTCACCTCAGCATAAAGCATCTCCGGCTCTGAATTCAGTGCTCCTGATGCTGGAGCGGGGGCAGCAGGAGGAGGGGAGTGTTCCAGCTGAGCCAGGATGAATAGGCAACTGCGTGATCAGGAAGTCATAGTGGTAATATATAGTAACGAGCTGAATTAATAACGAACAGGAGCTCTGCACGAATAGCCAGTGACTCAGGGCTGCTGCAGAGAGGAGGGAGACCAGATGAGTGGAGCTGAGAAGTTACTGGCGAGCAGGGAATGTGGTCTAGGACCGGAGAGGGATCGGCGTGGGCAGTGTCATGGCATGCCACAGCCCTGGGGAGAGGGGACAGCCCCCAGAAGGTGGCAGGGGGCTCTTGGCGATGTCCTGGATCTGCTGAGGGTGAATGGGCCACGGTTTGGAGCTAGAGTGGAGCTGGGACTGGGGCTTCTCGCTTTCGGTGAATGCGTGTCCTCTCCTCGGGAAGGTACGAGAGCGTGATCGCCACCCTCTGCGAGAACCTCGATTCCCTGGATGAGCCCGAGGCCCGGGCTGCCATGATCTGGATCGTGGGAGAGTACGCCGAGCGGATCGACAACGCCGACGAGCTGCTGGAGAGCTTCCTGGAGGGATTCCACGATGAGAGCACCCAGGTGGAGTGTCCCACCCCTGGGGGGGGCAGCCCCCCATGCGATGGAGGGGTCTGTCTGCCAGCAGGGCCAGCTGGTTGAGGGGTGATGCTGTGACAAAGCTCACGCTAACCAGAGTGTAACGAAGCAATTTGCTCTAGCAGGGTCGTGAAGGTGTTTTCCTTGCAGGCGCTTGGGGCGGCGGTGTCCCACAGCGGCTTTGGGTGACAAAATGCCCATAAAATGCCACCGTGGTGGTGTCCCGAGCACCTTCCCTCCTTAACAGTTGGGAGGGAC
This sequence comes from Larus michahellis, assembly GCF_964199755.1. Taxonomy (NCBI): domain Eukaryota; kingdom Metazoa; phylum Chordata; class Aves; order Charadriiformes; family Laridae; genus Larus; species Larus michahellis. The sequence goes on from NC_133908.1 coordinate 2,389,286, forward strand.
CACCTGGTCGCCTGGTCATTCCTCTGTGCCAGGACAGGATCAGCCCTTTGGAGCTGGAAACCAGAGTCAGACAAGCTGAAAAGAGCAGAGGGAGGTGCCTGCCCCTTGTGCCAGGGCAGCTGAGGCCGGTGGTTTTGCCTGTGTTAATTCTGGGGGGTTTCCGTCTAGGGAAACTTCCTACAACCCTCTGTGCAAAACACGGTGAAACTAAGTCACGGGGAACAAGGGCAAGTCTCTATAAACACAAAATAGCGAAGCCAGCAATCCTGGATGCCCCGTCTCGGGTTTAAAGGGACTGTTGGAGGTCAATCGCTGCTGTTTATGCTCACAAAAGTCAGGGGATGCTCTGGCCTTCGCCCTTGTGGGACCCTGTAACCCAGTCCCGAGATCTTGCCCAGTAACCTCGGTGTCAGCCATGGCTCTGATGGGCAGAGACAGCGGTAATCAGCTTGAAACGGGCTGCAGACCTGCCCGGGAGCCATGCAGGGTGCCCTGCCACTTGTCACCACTGCTTAAGCGATCCCTGTGGGATCGGTCCCTTGAAAGACAGGTTGGGCTTATGTCCCAGCAGCACGTAGGAGGAAAATTCATGGATTCCTGCACAGAAATGGTGTGATCTGTCTCTCCCTACCCCTGTTTGTCTGCCTGCAGGTTCAGCTGCAGCTGCTGACGGCCATCGTGAAGCTGTTTCTGAAGAAGCCCACGGAGACGCAGGAGCTGGTGCAGCAGGTGCTGAGCCTGGCCACGCAGGTGGGTAACGGCTCCCGCACCAGGGAAGAGCTTCCCAGGGGCTTCGCCATCCCCCCACGAGGCAGCGGGAATGGTTTGGGAATGCAGCGCCCATCATAGGAGGCAAATAATTGGAGCTTAATTCTGGACGAGCTGATAGTTAGTCCTGGAGAGTGAGGACACCGTCTCCTGTAGCACGGGAGGCATCTCTTGCTGTTTCCCTGCGAAGGCTGGTGTAGCAAAGTGGTGTGGCCTCTACAGCAGAGGTGTGACGTAAATAGCTTTAACTGTTATCCCCGTGATCCCTCTACTATTACAGCAAGACTTAGATGGGGCCGAGATGCTCTCAGTTGCTCTGTAGTATTGGCAGTTTCCCCTTGCCCGACGGCTTTGGCGCTAACCCCCGTGCTTCCCGAAGGACTCCGACAACCCCGACCTGCGGGACCGCGGCTACATCTACTGGCGTCTGCTCTCCACCGACCCCGTGGCCGCCAAGGAGGTGGTGCTGGCGGAGAAGCCCCTCATCTCCGAGGAGACGGATCTGATCGAGCCGACGCTCCTGGACGAGCTCATCTGCTACATCGGGACGCTGGCCTCCGTCTATCACAAACCTCCCAGCGCCTTCGTGGAGGGGAGCAGAGGGGTCGTGCACAAGAGCTTGCCCCCGCGAACGGGCTCGTGAGTATCTCCCCTTTCCCCACGGTGACTCCCCACCCCACACAGGGACTTCCAGGGCTGAATCCGTGCGATGGGCAGGTTGGATGCTGGGGCTGCCGCGGCCCTGCACGGTGCCGGGTGGAGCTGGCTGTGTCCGCTGTGCTCTGAGCTGAGGCCCCCCCTTCCCGAGCGGAGGAATCCATACGAGCAGGGCTGTATGGATTCAATGCTGCCCTTGCAAGGCTGAAGGGAGCGATCTCAGACCTAAGTGGAAGGTGATCTCGATGAGTTTTGGGAGCCGTGCTGGGATGGGGTGTCTGTGAACGCTTGCTGCAAAGCCCAGCTGGGCAAACCTGTGCCTCCAGCGAGACCTGTCGGCTCAGCCAGAGCTCCCCCCAGGATCTCACGTCTTTCCCTTGCTGTTCCCTTCAGGAGCGAGAGCGCCGAGAGCCCCGACACAGCCCCCTCGGGGGTTCAGGCGGCGGAGCAGCCGGCCGTCATCCCAACTCAGGGCGACCTGCTAGGCGACCTGCTGAACCTGGACCTGGGTCCCCCGGTGAGCGGGCCTCCCATCGCCACCTCCTCCGTGCAGATGGGCGCCGTGGACCTCCTCGGAGGCGGCTTGGACAGCCTGGTACGTCGCAGCTCCACGTGCTCCTTCCCCGAAGCCTGGCTTCCCTGGGTTTGATGCTGGCTCCTCTCTGGAGCTCCTGGGGATGGGACAGGCTTGTCTGCCCGGGGACACCTGGGCTGGTCCACCTGCAGCTGGTGAAGACAGAGGGGGACTGCACCCTAATTTGTCTTGTCATCATTGGGTTGCTGGAGCGGGGCAGTTAGTGCTCCCGAGTGCCTTTTCTCTGGGTACATGAGGTCTGTGTAGACCCTTCCGCCGTGCTGCAGGGGTGACTGCTCTTCCTGGCTCCCCCTCTGAACCCCACAGCTGCGTGAAACGGGGACGTGCCCCAGGCTGCTGTGGGGCTGGGCTGAGACACACCAGCTCGCGGCCCGTGGGGTGCTTTAATGGGTGTCTCCTGTGCCGGGAGATCTGGAGGTGACACCTTCTCCTGGGAATGCAAACCGGGAAGCGGTTTGGCTGCAAGGGGGAGGAGGGATGGAAACCTCCCTGGCTGGGACCGCCTGCCCCACAGGTGCTGGTGATGGTCCGGGCTCCCCAAAAGAAAAGTTTGGAGTTTTTTCTGCTACTCATAAAATCCGGCAGATATCCCCTGAGGGGAAGCAACGCCGCTGTCTCTTTGCCTGCTGGTCTGTAATCCAAGCGCTGTCCTGGCTCCTCGCTGGTCATACAGGGTTTGGTAATGGGCTGGCAATGAGCGTGGGGATGAGACCTCAGTCACACTCTGTCCCCTGGCTCCAGGGCAGCCACGGACAGACGGATGGGTCGGCAGCGCGGCAGGACTAACCTCTCTTCCCTCCTCCCCTTCTCTTGTCTCTCTCTTTTTTTTGTCTCTTTTTCTCTCCTGGCTTGTCTCTGCATGTGGCTGGCTCTTCTCTCCGCCTTGCCTGCTTCTGCTTGGAGATGGGGGACGAGTCGGAAGGGGTATGGATCAGCCCTTTTCTTAGCCCTCTAGTCCATGCGTAGCCCCAGCGCCTGTGCCCACCCCCGGCTGCCCCTGCTTCCCCCGCGCGGCCTGAGCCTTCCTGTTCGGTGCCCCAGTGACACCTCGCTTCCCTCTGGGAACGGCCAGCCCACCAAACAGCTCTGGGACCACTGGAGCATCCCTGCCAACTCTGGGCTCTCACTAGCCCACACTGATGCTTTTAGAGTGCCCTCGATGGTGCCTTTTGGGGGACCCCTGTGCCCTGGGCGCGCTGGCCCCTGCCCCTGCTGATGCCCCTTTCTTCTCTTGCAGCTGCGAAGCGATGTGGGAGGCAGCCCTGCTGTGAGTGTGCCCTCACATCTCTACCCCTCTCTCACCCTCTGCATCCTCCTCTTCCTCTCCTCCCCCGCCATGGTGTCCCCCGTAACCCGTTCCCTTGTCTCCCGCAGATGGGTGGCGGCGGCGGCAGCTTTGCGCCAGCGCCCAACACCGCGATGCCTGCGAACCTGGGGGCACCCCTCGGCAGCGGCCTGGGAGACCTCTTCGACCTCACCGGCGGGGTGGGCACCCTGTCGGGATCCTACGTGGCACCCAAAACGGTGAGTGGGATAGCCGAGCCCCAGCCACCGGCTGCTGGCAAAAGCTCGGGGCTGTGGCATTAAGGGGGGCAGAGCCCCCGCCCTGTGCCTGCTCCACGCTGCAGGGTTTCCTCGGGGGGAGGTGGAAGACACGCTGCCTCTTCTTAGCGTGGTTGCAAGATGGGTGGGGGGTGGTGGCCTGCAGACAGAGAGGACGTTACAGTGCTTGCTCGGGTGCAGGGATGCGGGGAAGAGTGCCGTGTTCCCCTGGGTGGCACGGAGCCCCACGCAGAGGGGAGAGTAGGGATCTGGCAGCTCACGGCCCTGCTTTTGGGGCTGTGCTGTTTCCCGGTGCATGGGGTGAGGTTTGGAGGACTCGGCAGCAGCGTCCCGCAGCCCTGGCTGGGGGCCGTGGTGTCAGTAGCCATTAAATGTTTCTGGTTTACAAACGCCCTGCGCAGCTCTGCCAGGCTGGAGAGCACTGAAGGGTTCGCTTTGGGTAAAACCCCAAGGGTTTCTTGTCTCCTTTAACCCAGGTCTGGCTCCCTGCCATGAAGGCCAAGGGGCTGGAGATCTCCGGCACCTTCAGCCGGCAGGTGGGCTCCATCTCCATGGACCTCGTGCTAACCAACAAGGCTCTGCAGGTCATGTCTGACTTTGCCATCCAGTTCAACCGCAACAGGTGAGGTCCCTCCTGGGCTGCGTCAGCAGCGACCGGTGAAGATGCTGCGCGACACCTCCAAGCTCAACCCTGGAGCGGTTGCGTGTGGAAAAGGGTGGGAGGAAGGAGCCATGAGGCTGGAGGGGCTGGGAACAGCCTCACGTGATGACCCTTCTCTCTCTGATGGCTGTGGTGGTGATGATCGTCAAACCAAAGCCTCTAAGAAGTTGGCTGAAGAGGCCGTTCCTCTGGGGTCTGACCCCGCTATTTGTTCTCCTGGTGAACTGATGCTCCCTTTTCCCTCAAAGGGACGCGACAAGGCATGGCCCTGAGGGAATGGTGCAGGAACAATAGAAACGGGTGTGTAGCAGGAAGGGTTGAGATTTTGGGGCTACCTATTGTTGCCCCAGGGTGGGCAGGGCAGGAGCCAGCCTGGTCCTGGACTGTGCGGGGGCGGACAGGTGAGTTGGGGGGTTCCTGGGGTCAGGGTGGAGGAAGGCAGGGAGTCCCGATGTTGACCCACAGCGGGTGGGCAGTGCCTTCTGCCATCATCTGCTGCCCCCCACCCTGACCCCCTGCCCTTCTTGGGTGTCCCCCCAGCTTCGGCCTAGCCCCGGCAGCTCCTCTGCAGGTCCACGCGCCTCTCGCCCCCAACCAGTCCGTGGAGATCTCCCTTCCGCTCAACACCGTCGGTTCCGTCATGAAGATGGACCCCCTGAACAACCTCCAGGTGGGGAACGCCCCGGGGGTCTCCCCCCATCCTGGGGAGCTGGGGATGGGGCAGGGTCTTCCCCAGGGGGAGTGTGCTCTCTCGGGAGGCAGCTGGAGGGGGACAGCAGGAACCGGGAGAGAAGAAACGCTCAGCTCATCGTCTCCTCTGCTGTCAGAGCTCAGTCTGGCTCCGATTTGACAGCCAGCTCCAGGCAGACTGCTTCCTCCATGGAGGAAGATCCTCGCTGACAGCAGCAGAGCCGAGCCTTGGCTGAGCATCTGCTCACGGTGTCCCAGTGCCGGGGGAGACGCTGGAGCATGTAGTTCCTGGGAGGGAGCTGGGAGAGAAGGCTGGGGGGGTGCAGGCATGGCGGCTCCCCCGTTTCCCCTATACACTGGGGACAGGAGGACGCTGGCATGGATGCTGGCCTCTCCAGCTCCCTTCTGGCAGCTGCCAGGCTCTTGCCTGTGATGGTTGATGGATGACACCTGGCTTAAGAGGGATGGGATGGGATGGGATGCTTGCTTTGGGAACCACTCGCCTGCTGTAGGTCGGAAGAGGTGTTGACGTCCCCGTGTCCTTCCGTCCCAGGTCGCGGTGAAGAACAACATCGACGTCTTCTACTTCAGCACCCTGTACCCGCTGCACATCCTCTTCGTGGAGGACGGGAAGATGGGTGAGTTGGAGCGCTGGTGGCTGTGGCTCCTGCAAGGTGCGCTTCTGCCACCGGTCTGTAGGTGCCATCCCAGCCTCTCAAATCCTCCCAGCCACGTTGCCAGCCCTGGGGATGGAGCAGGGAGCCGTGAGGAACCAGATACACCTGGGAGTTGCAGATGGGGACACTGCCATTCCAGCGTGACCCCACTGTGGCCACCTGAGATGGCCTGAGCCACCTTCTCTAACTCCTCACCCTGGCAGAGCTTCACTCCCTGCTTATTTTGCCTTCTCTGGCACTCACCACCCTCTTCCCCGAGGCAGCGTAGCTTGCTATCCCCCCCCACAAAGTGGGCAGCTTTCCCGCAGCTGGGTGAGCCTGGTCTTGGGAAGCTGCTGGAGGGGATGGCAGTGCAGCAGGGTGAGATGGTGAGATCCCTTCAGTCACCGGCGACGTGGCAGCGTGGCCTCTGCGTTGTACCACCTTTGGGGAACAGCCGCTCTTGTATCTTCATCACTGCGTTGGTTTTGTTCCTCGCTGCAGAGCGGCAGATGTTCCTGGCCACTTGGAAGGACATTCCCAACGAGAACGAAGCCCAGTTCCAGATCAAAGACTGTTCTCTCAACGCAGGTGCGTACAAACCCTTCAGAAGGACCCAGCTCAGCTTGTAGCTGGCCGCTGGTGACCAGCTCATCCCAGTTATCCCAGCCCAGGCTGTGGGGAGACAGGAGCTCCTTCTCCCTGTGCCCACCCCGTATCTCCAGGAGGAAGCTGCTGCTTTGCCAGTTGTAGAAACTTGGCAGCCTCTTGCTCTGCCTCGTGGGGATGTCCCTACCTTGGGGACACTTGCTGTGCCCACCCTGGCATATGTCTCAGTGGAGAGAAGCTGAACCGGATCATGGAGCCCTGACAGTGCCCGGGCCAGCCCACGGGCAGGGCAGCGGTCCTGTGCTCGTAGGCAGGAGCTGGGGCCAGGCTCCCTGATTCCCCCCTCGCTCCCCCAGCTCCTTCTCCAGGAGATCTGGTGCCAAGTGGGATGTGCAAACCCTGGCTTGGGGACAGCCAAGTCCATTCAGTCCCGCTGGCAGCAGCGAGCTGACCTTTGTGGAGCGAAGCGGGGCAGCTCCGCTTGTGAATCGAGCTCTGGGCTGTTGCCTGCCCTCCCCGGGAGCCCGGTTGAATAGAGCCCTTCTCCTGGCTGCGTGGGGACGGCGGGTTTTGGATGTGCTGCATCCCGGGGAGGAGGAGAACGGGGCAGGAGCAGGTCCAAAGGGATGTTCAGCCCGGTCCCCTGCACCGAGCCGCCCCCACCGCAGCTCCCTCCTCCCACGCAGATGCCGTTAGCAGCAAACTCCAAGGCAGCAACATCTTCACCATCGCCAAGAGGAACGTGGAGGGCCAAGATATGCTCTACCAGTCCCTGAAGCTCACCAATGGCATCTGGGTGCTGGCAGAGCTTAGGATCCAGCCCAGCAATCCCAGTTTCACGGTACGCCCCTTCCCCTGCCTGCCTGCGAAACGGCCCCGAGCCGCGGCTGCTGCCCACCCTGCTGCCCACCCTGCCTTCCCCGCTCTCTGCTTGGAGCTTGGGTTGGGCTTGGATGGTCCTGCAGCACGTCTGCGGGGGCAGGACACCCCCCCCCCGGCTCCAGCTCCCTTCCCCGTGCCACTCCCAGTGTCCCTCTCGCACGGGGAGAGCGAGACCGGCAACACTCAGTCCCCGCTGGCTGCCCTCCCAGCACGGGGGGGGGGACACCGTGGTGGCAGCTAGAAGAAGCAGAGAGGTCCCAGCCCACCGATGCTTCTCTGTTTAAACCGAAAAAAAAAACCCCTTCCCGGGGCACACCTGCCTCCGCCTGTGGTGCTGCAAACAGCCTCGGAGCAGAGCTCTGTCCTATCGGGCATCCACCATCCCGCTTTTCCCCGCCCCGGCCCCTTCCCCAACTTTCCTCGCCCCCTGTTTCCTTCGGGTTGGGAAGAGCCTGTGTCGCCTTGACTCACCTCTCTGTGTATCTCCGTACCTGCTGCTGCCTGCCCCTCGCCGGCCTGCCCGCTGTTTGCAGGATTTGGAGGTTAGCAGACTGGTTGTTACCCCCGGCTTTGGGCTGTCTCTGGCTGCTGCCTGGTTATTTCTCCCCCGAGTGTTTTTTTCCTGCCGGCCCCGTGTCTCTCTTGCTGCCTCTCCCTCCCGGCAGGGGCTTGTCAGGGGGCTGGCACCGGGAGCGGAGCTTCCTCGGAGCTGAACGTTTCGGAGAGTCAGGGTGTTCCCACCACCCTCCTGGGTTGGTTTGGGATGAGGAGAGCTGCAAATCCTTAATCCCGGAGGATTCCCTGCTCGCCACCCCCGCGGCCGAGCTCTCCCCGCTCGCCTACGGGCTGAAGAGCTGATTGAGTTTGAGAGTCGTCGGATATTTAATCTTGGAGCAAATAACCCAGGGGGGCAGGGAGAGGAAGGTGCCTTTGGGGGGAACCCTTCACCCTCGAGCCGCAGGCGGGGAATGGAACCCCAAGAGCGGAAGCGTGTGCGTGCCTCTGCCTGCCCTCCCTGCCTGCGCTGCATGTGGATGGCTCTGCCCCTCAACCGGGCGGGGGGAGCACCGTGGGGGGGACTCGATGCCTTTTAATATCTTTTATCCAGCTGGCCTAAGGAGGTGAGGCCGCCCCGCGGGGTTGGGGGGGACGCTGCAGCATGTGGGGCTTTGCGCTTTGGGGCTGGTGGCTCACCGGCGTGGGGTGAGGGGCCGTGACCCCCTCTCCTCCTCCTCTCTTCTCCGCAGTTGTCCCTGAAATGCCGAGCGCCGGAGGTGTCCCAGTACGTCTACCAAGCCTACGAAACCATCCTGAAGAACTAAGGTGCTGCCGCAGCCCGTCCTCCTCTTCCTCCTCCTCCTCTCCTCCCGTTCCCGCCCGAGGAAGCGGGGCAGGACCTGTGTGCATGTCTCCTCTCCTTCCTCCCGAGGAACCGGCCCCCGGCCATCTCCCCTCCAGCCCCCAAAACGCAGACGGTGTTCCCGTTCCCGGCGGGACTGGGGCCAGCGGAGGAGGGCAGGGGGTAGGGCCCGGCCAGTCCCTGCGTCCCTGTAGAAACCCGGGTGTGAGCGATGCCGTGTCCTCCTTGCTGATGTTGCCCCACCAAGAGCCCTGGTTCGTCCTCTGGCACCCTCCGACTGCTTTTTCTTCCTGAGCCGCCGCAGGTGGGGGGGCTGTTCTCCTCCTCCCCCCGCCCCTGCAAAAATCCCCGCTCCCCTTGGGGGTCTCGCGGTTGCCCGTGGTGGGGTCTGGTGAAGGGTTTGGCGCTCCTCAGGGTGGGAATAGCAGCCCAGGGCTTGCTTGGACCCCCCCCCCCCCATCCCCTGGGGCTCAGGGCTCGGTGCACCCGGGAGCAGGTGGGAAACAGCTTCAGCTTCTTCCCTCATTTTGTCCCGTGGTTGGGGGGGAGCTGTGGGTGCTCCCCCCCGGGCCCTTTGGAGAGGGTTTCCTCCCGCTGGGAGCCTTTCCCCAAGGTCCCAGAAGGGCTCCGGGATCTTAAATGTGAGGCTGCACTCAAAAGTGCAGTTAAAAAAAAAAAAAAAAAAAAGGGCTTTTCCAGCCCCCCCCACCCCCTGCGGTGGAGCTGGGAGGGCTCCAAGCATCACCTCCTGCCCCCCTCGCCAGCCCCACGGCGCTCTCTCCCCCTCCCCGCTGTCACCCATGGGTGCCGGAGGGGGTGTGCCACCTTCCCCTGCGGTGACACTACTCCTCTCCCCCAGAAATAAAGCCATGGGTCACCCCTAACTAGAAGAGTTCGGTGCAGGAAATATCTAATATATAAAATATAAATATATTGTACGGGCACTCGTTTGAAGCGGACGTTGAATAAAGGTGACATCTGCCCACCCAGCCCCTCTTGGGGACGGTCCCCCAAGCTCGGGGCCGGGGCCATGGCCCTGTGATCCCGAGGGAAGCAGGATGCTGCGAGCTTCCTCTCAGCGGTGCCCTGCCCTCCCGGGGAGGAGATAAGCCCCCGCCTGGGGCTGGTGGCCATGGCCTCTGGCTCGGCAAGGCCGGTGCTGGGCGTGTGGCCAGGGGAAACGGGGCCGGGTGGCTCTTGGGGACAGGATGGTCCCCGGAGAGTTTGAGCGGCAGCTCTTGGCTGATGCTGGAGCCTCTCATGGCTCCGCCAAGGCCTGTGGTAGCCCCAAACTGGGGTGTGGTGCCCAGTGGTGGGGGGACGCGGGGTCCCCTCCCGCCCCTCGAGTCCCTCTTGGGGTTGGGGACAAGAGCGGGGTCCCCAGGAGGTGTAGCTGGTCCTGGTGGGATGACAATCCTGGCCCTGGTGCTGAGCGGGGATGGGCACCGGCACTGAGCCCCGCTTCGGGACGTCCCAAAGGCACCCACCTGGGTACTGCCACTGTCACTGGGCGCTGGCGCTGCTCCAGGCCACCCCATGGGACACCAGCCCCGCTCCCGGGGCAGATGCAGGGCAGGCAGCTGGGGACCGCAGTGGACACCCTGCTTTGGCAAGCCCAAAGTCACAGCGGGATGGCCACCACCAGCAGGTCTAGACCCCATGGTGACCCGCAACCTGCCCACCCCTCAGCCCCCTTGGGCAACAGCAGACCAGGGCCATGGCCCCCTGGTGAGCAGCTCTTGGGGGCTCTTTTGGCTCCCGGCAGCCCCAGCTTTGGGGGCACGGAGGGGTCCCCGATGCAGCCCAGGGGTCCCCATGGCTGCAACGGGGTGCAGAACATGGGGGCTGACCCTCACCCCAACTCTTCCCTCCACTGCTCCCAACCCTGCCCCCCCCCTCAAAGTTCTCCTCCCTTGGGCTCAGGGGGGGGTCTCGTGTCCCCCCTCCTCACCACCAGCTCCCCCTTGGCAGGTCCCAAAACCCCCCAGAGGGTCTTGCCCCCCAGGACAGATGACTGGACGCAGTGGGTTCAGCTCCGTTGGTCTTTACTGGCTTGGGGGGATGCATGGGGCCGGAGGGGTGGGGGCCGCGGTAGCCTGGGCAGGGGGCTCCACGCACAGCCCCGTCCCACCTTAGGGACATCAACACGCTACAGACGCAGCTGGGGCTGATGGGTGCTGGAGAGGAACAAGCAACCCCCCCAAAAAATACAGGTGGTGACAACAAGCTGCATGTCCCCAAGTCATCTCAGATGGGGAGAGAAGATGATGAGATGAGAAGAGGATGAGAAGAGAAGATGGTGATAAGAGAGGAGAAGATGAAGAGAAGATCAAGAGAAGATGAGCAGGAGAAGCGAGAAAAAGGATCAAGAGACAAGAGGGGAAGACAACAAGACAAGAAGCCCAAGGAGCGAGAAGGAGGACACAAAGAGAAGATGACGAGAGCATCTTGGAGAAGGCCAAGAACAGATTGGGGAGAAGGCCAAAGAGGAGGAGAAGGCCAAGAAGAGGAGAAAATGACATGAAGAGGAGAAGGCCAAGAAGAGGATGACAAAAAGAGGAGAAGGAGGAGAGAAGACAAGAAGAGATGAGACAAAGAGAAGAGACGAGCCGGTTGCTCTCCAGCCCTGTTCCCAGGGGGCTGGGACACAGCGCTCTGCTCTGGCCACCACTGTGGCCACACCATGGTCACCCCCATGGAGCTGCTCCCCATGGAACGCGTCCGGGTCCCTTTGCACCTGGCTGGGGGCTCCTTGCAGGGCCCAACCCCGATGGCCAACAGTCACCAAGCGAAGGAGTCCCAGCTCCCCGGCTCCGTAGCCATCCCCTGGCCGGGCCCTCTCCGTGCAGGTGCCATCACCAGCAGCAGCTCCATGATGTCCCCGGGGGTGGGGTGCTGAGGGTTGGGGAGGGGCGGGGGGGCTTCTCCCCATGCTGCTGCCACCCATGGCCACCGAGCTGGGCGTCTCACGGCCAGGCGTCCTCCTCCAGCCCCTTGCGCTCCCGCGGCACCCAGGCGGGCTCCAGGAAGGAGGAGAAGACGCTCTGCAGAGCCCCCCAGGGCTTGTGCTCCCCAGGCTTGGGGGGCCGGGGGGCCGCCCCATAGCCCCGTGGGGTGGGGATCCTGGAGGGCTTCTTGTGGGGCTGGGTGTCCAGCCGGGGCTTGGCCCGGGGGCGCGGGGAGGGCGCAGGGAGGGAAGGCACCGCTTTGGGGACCCCAACGGCGGGGGGGGGCTCCGTCAGCTCCCCCAGCTCGTCCTCCCCCAGCGCCCAGTCGGTGTCGGACTCCGGCCCCCCCCGCGTCTCCCGGGTTTCCCAGGAAGCCGGGAAGCAGCAGCTTTCGTCGGAGGAGCTGGAAAGAGCCGGCCGGCGCCCCGCGTCCACCATTTCGGGGGTGGCCGGCGGGGGGGGGCCATTCCCGCTCCCGTTATTCCCGCTCCGCCGGCCATCCTGCTTGGCGAAGACGTTGAGGGAGGAAGAGGAAGAGCTGGAGGAGCAATAAGCCGAGTCGGCGGGGCCGGGGGGGGGCGGCGGAGGCGGCGGAGGTCCCGTTGGGGGGGTCTCCCTGTCTTCCAGCTGGGCCATCAACCGCGTGTTGGCCAAGAATTCCTCTTCCAGCCGTCGGAAGAGCTGTTGCTCCTGGCCGGGCTCCAGCCGCAGCGGGGCTCGTAGCCCCCAGGCCAGCTCGTCGCCATCGGGGGGCTCGCCGGGGACCCCCTCTTGTAGGGAGGAGCGGCGGGTGGGGGTCCGGCCGCGGGGGGGGGGCTCAGCCCTTGCCCAGGAGTGTTGGCCGTCGGGCCGGCGGCTGATGAGGAGCAAGGGTTGGGGGCCCGAGGGGCGACCGTGGCTACGAGCCCGCGGCGGGGGCCGGCCCGGCCCGTTGGGGACCCGAGAACGACCCCGTTCCTGGGGAGGGGGACGGGAGGGAGGGGAGGGCTGAGCCCCCCGGGGGGGGTCCCGGCGGCGGGGGGGGCAGCTCTGGGCGGACGAGGCGGAGGAGTCGCTGTCGCCTGAGCAGCGGCGGGCGCGGGACCTGGGGGGGGCACAGAGGGGAGGGGTGGGGGGTGTCAGGGGACTGGAGGGGGACAAGGCACCCCCCACTGCACACCCCCCCCCCCCCCCCCGAATTTACCCCCCATTGCCCCTCCCCATTCCCCCAGTGCCTCCCCCATTGCACCCCCCCCCCTTTTGCCCCCCTCCCCTTGCCCTGCCATTGCCTCCCCATTGCCCCCTTGTACTGCCCCCCCTTCTCCCTGCCGTTCCCCCCCCCATTGCCCTCCATTACACCCCCCCACTCCCCCCCCCAAATTCCCCTCCATTGCACCCCTATTACACCCCCCATTCCCCCCCATTGTACGCCCCCCCCTTGAAACCCCCCCATTCTCCCCCATTGACCCCCCCATTCTCCACCATTGTAGCCCCACATTGCATCCCCATTCTCCCACCACTGACCCCCCCATTGCCCCTCCATTGTCCTCTGCACCCCCTGCCATTACCCCTCCATTGCATGCACATTAGCTCCCCCTTGCCCCCCCCTTCTCCTCCCCCCTATTGCACACCCCGATTCCCACGTTGCACCCCCCCATTATCCCCCGCACTGCCCCCCCCATTGCCCCATTTCCCCCCATTGCCCCAATTCCCCCATTGCCCCCCCCATTCCCCTCCATTACGCCCTCCATTGCCTCCTTATTGCACCCCCCCCATTCCCCTCCGATTCCACCCCCCCATTGCCCCCCCACTACCCTCCCATTCCACCCCCATTACTCCCCCTGTTCCAACCCCCCCCATTTACTCCCATTTCCCCCGTTCCACCCCCATTGCACCCCCAATTTCCCCCCCATTAACCCCCACTGCACCCCCCTATTTCCCTCATTGTCTCTCCCATTGCACCCCCCCATTGCACCCCCCTCATCTCCCCCATTGTCTCTCCCAATGCACCCCCCCATCTTCCCCATTGCCCCCCCCACGCCAACCCCTCATCTCCCCCATTTCCCCCCCCATTTCCCCCCCATTGCACCCCCAATTTCCCCCATCCCACCCCCTATTCCACCCCCCCCATTTCCCCCATTACCCCCCATTGCACCCCCACTTTCCCCCCGTTGTTCTCCCCCATTTCCCTCCCCCCCCCCCATTCCAATCCCATTTCCCTCCCATGGCACCCCCCCCCCATTTCCCCCATTCCACCCCCATTCCCCCCTATTCCACCCCCCATTTCCCCCATTTTCCCCCCATGACTCCCCCATTCCACCCCCCCCATTTCCCCTAGTGTCTCCCCCATTTCCCCCCCCATTCCCCCCTATTCCACCCCCCCATTTCCCCCCCATGACTCCCCCATTCCACCCCCCCCATTTCCCCTAGTGTCTCCCCCATTTCCCCCCCCATTCCCCCCTATCCCACCCCCCCATTTCCCCCATTGCCTCCCCCGTTCCACCCCCATTGCCCCCATTTCACCCCCCATTGCCCCCCCATTACCTCCCCCCATTTCCCCCATCCCACTCCCCCCATTTTCCCCCACTGCCCCCCATTGCCCCCCCAATTCCACCCCCCCATTCCCCCTCATTCCACCCCCAATTTCCCCCCGTTGTCTCCCCCCATTCCCCCCCCATTGCGCCCCCCGCCCCTCTCCGTCCCCCCGCCCCACCTGCCAATCATCGCCCTCTGGGGGGCGTGGCCACGCCAGGCCACGCCCCCGCGCCGCGCGCACTGCGCATGCGCGCTGGCAGCGGCGGGAAGCAGCGGCAGTGGCGCCGGCGGGTGGGGGGGGGGAGGAACCCCATGGGACCCACAGAGCCCGGTGGTGTGGGGCAGGATGGGCCGGTTCCCTCACGGGGGACGAGGCCTTTGCCCCAAGGCAGGCCCCAGCCCCACGGCGGGGCGTCCGCCCCGCCGTGGGGCTGGGGCCTGCCTTGGGGCTGAGGCCTGTCGTGGGACTGAGGCCTGTCGCCGGACTGAGGCCTGTCGTGGAGTTGGGCCCTGCTGTGGGGCTGAGGCCTTGCCGTGGGGATGGGCTCTGTTGTGGGGCCGGGCCTTGTCATGGGTCCGAGGCCTTGCCGTGGGGGTGGGGCTGAGCCCTGTCGTGGGGCTGAGGCCTTGCTGTGAGGTTGGGTCCTGTTGAGCTGAGGCCTTGCTGTGGGTCTGTGGCCTGCCATGGGGACGGGCCCTGCCGTGGGGCTGAGGCCTTGCCGTGGGGTTGGGCTCTGTTGTGAATCTGAGACCCTTGCCGTGGTGCTGGGCCCTGATGGGCTGAGGCCCTGCCATGGGGCTGATGCCTGCCATGGGGCTGGGCCCTGTCGTGGGGCTGAGGCCTCGCTGTGGGGCCGGGCCCTGCTGGGCTGAGGCCTTGCTGTGGAGCAGAGGCCTGCCATGGGGCTGAGGCCTTGCTATAGGGCTGGGCCTGGGTGGCGGTGGGGGTTCCCCAGCTGGGCTGGGCTTCCTTCCCCTGGCACAGAGTAACAGTAGGCGATCGTCCTCCCCACCCCACCCCAGGCAGCACCCATGGGTGCCCTACCTGAGCGTGCTGGCTGCCCGCGGCTCAGCGGGGCTCCTGGAAGGGCTGGCAGAGCCGGGCAGAGAGGCCAGGCCCCCCCGTGGGGGCAGCCCATCCTGCTTGGCACCTGACGGTGGCTTCGGGATGCCCGTGTCCCCGACACCCTTGGGTTGGTGGCCGCCCCTCTCTGTCCTGGCGTGGCTGCTGTCGCCCCCGCCCGAGGTGGGGCCGGCTGCGCGGGAGCGGCGGGGGGTGCTGGGGCTGGGGGCGCAGGGTGCGGGGGAGAAGCTGCCGGGAGCTGCTTTTTGCGGGGAGAAGCCCGGGGCGCGGGGCTGGGGCAGGCGGTGAGCTGGAAACAGAGACACCGTGGGGGGGTCGGCGAGAGGCATCCCTTGTCACCCACATCCCCCCTCGTGTCATGCTGGCACCCGCCTTTTCCAGCCAGGCTTGGCTTAATCATCTCGGGAATTAATTTGGCCAAAAACCCGCTTTTTCTCCCTCCCCTTTTCCCCTTTTCAGCCGGATCGGTTCCCGGAGCAGCCCAGCCCCAGGGAAAGAAGCCCCACGGAGAGCCGGGAGTGACGAAACGGGGTGAGGTGGGGCAGCACCGGCCGTGGGGGGCGGTGGGTGGGGGGTCCCTGGGCTGGAGGCGGCAAGTGGGGGTCCCCGGGGGTCACTCACCGAGGGAGGAGCAGCGGCACGGGTCGTGCTTGTCCAGGTAATGTTCCAGTGTGTCCCAGCCGCCACCGACGCGCACCATCACGTGGCTCCTCAGCACCTGTTGGGGGGGGGGGGTGGGGGGGGACAAGCCCGTCACCCTGCCTGTCCCCCAGCACGTGGCCAAAAAGCCACCCCGCTCCTGGGACGCCACGAACAGCCCCCCAGCTCCCCAACGGGGGGCAGCTCAGGGGCCCACCCCACCGTGGGGTCCCTCCGGACGGGTCCCCACTGCACCCAGGAGTGGGGAAGGAGGAGTAGGGGGCGGGGGGGGCGTTGGGGTGGGAGACGCGGGGGGCGGCTCTTACTCGGACGAAGATGAGGGTGCTGGAGTCGCCCACTTTGTATTTACCCTCGGAGACCTTGACCATGGGGAACTGCGAGGGGCAGGAGCAGCAGCTCAGGATCTCCCGCACCTGCAGAGGGGGGGAGAGGTCAGTGGGGCACAGACCCCCCCCCTGCCCCACCTATAGGGCCAGCCCCTATAGATAGGAGCGGGCGGAAGGGCTGTTTTGCCCCACGGAGAGGTGGGAAGCTGGCTTGTCCCCCGCTTTGTGCCCGTGCTTGCACCTGCGGGCAGCACGCTGCCTGTACCTGCTGGGAAAAAGCTGGGTGGGGAGCACCCACACGCCGTGGGAGGGGGGCCCCGGGGCGGGGGGGGGGGCTTCCCACGCCGGCCACCCCTGAGCAGGCTGAGAACGAGCACAACTCGCTTCATCTGCCGCCAGCCCCACTCCCTGGAGTCCACCCGCTCCGGGACCCCCGGGTATGAGGAGCTCAGAGCCACCCCAAAACGGGGAAGGGAGAGGAAATCCCCCCCCCCAGCCCTGCTAATCCCCAGTCCACGAGGGATTCCCCCCCCCTCCAAGCACCCTGCTGTGGGACAGGGACCTCCAGCGCCCCGCTGCACCCCACATCCACCAACAGAAAAGGGTTAAAGCCCCACTTTTTTTTGCCTCCCCCCAAAAAAACTTTGATAAGAAGATGAAGGGAGGGTTTTGGGGGGGGGGGGGCGCTAAACCAGGAGACCCCACCCTCTGTGGCCGTGGGGCTGCCGCCAGCCCGCCAGCTGCCTGCTCTATCTGGGGCGGCCGCCCGGCCGGGGGCTGACGTCAGGGATTAGGCCGGGAGCCACGGGGGGACGCGGGGACGCGGCCGCATCCTGCCCTGGCCCGGGGGGGGGGGGAGGGGGGCAACACACGCAGCGCTGCCTCCCCCATCCCTAAATTTGTTGCTTTTTTTTTTTTTTTAATAATTCCTCTTTTTTTTTTTTTGCAGTTCTGCCTTTCTGCCCATCGCAGGGCTTCGGTCAGGGCAGGATCCGGCCCCTCCGGTTCCCATTTTCCATCCGGGGCAGCAGCTGGATGGCAAGGTCAGCCCCAACTGGGGAAACTGAGGCACGGGGGGGGGCGGGTCGGCTGCAGTGAGGGGGGGGTTCCTGACCCTGCTGCCATCACGGGAGGGGGGGAGCAGCCGGGCTGGATCCGGCACCCTCAGGCTCCTCCCCGGCTCCAGCGCTGCCCATAAAAGCTGATGGCGAGGAATTACGCAGCCCGGAAAAATGCAGCTGGGGTTGGCAGCATCTGGCCGGGGGGGCTTGCGGGGGGGGCAACAGCAGAGAAGGGGACACCCCCCCACATACACACACCCCCCCTCCTCTTGCAGCAGCACTGGGTGGAGGGGGGGGTGCAGGATGCTCCCCCCGCCCCCCCAGCGTGGTGGCTGTGGGACTTCACGAGGAATCGGGGTTTCAATTAAAAAAGGGCTTTGAGCTTAGGGAGTCAGGGGAGGGCAGACACCCCCCCCGCCGTGTGTCCCCCCCCCCACTGTGTCCCCTCCCTCGTCCCTGTATTAATCCGCTGCCTCGCATGAGGGCCGGATCCTGCACCCAGCCCGGCTTTAATCCCTCCTGAGCCTCCCAGCCATGGCGGGGGTGGTGTGTGCGTGTCCCTGCACCCCAGCTTGTGGAGGGGACACCCCCGCCCACCCCCACCCCACCTTCTTGAACACCCCAAATCATGGCTGTCAGCAGCCGGGATGTCCCCATGTCTCCAGGGACAGAACCCCAAGGTGCTGGGGGGGAGGAGGAGGGCCAGATCCGGCCAGGAGAAGGTTCCCGAGGTGGGGATCGCTGTGTCCCTCCCGCTGCCGGGAGGAAGTGGCCGGGGCGGAGGTCACACCCGCGTGCCCCCTGTGATTATGGCCACGGCCACCAAAATAACCCCTCCTGACGTCAGGAGGCTCCACAGGACATGTGGGCCTGGCTGGGCGGCCGAGGACCTCCCACGGGCCACGGAGAGCCTGGTTGGGTGGACAGAGGGGACCTCCCACAGGCCACGGAGAGCCTGGTTGGGTGGACAGAGGGGACCTCCCACGGGCCACGGAGAGCCTGGTTGGGTGGATAGAGAGGACATCCCTGGGCCATAGAGCACTCCATTGGGCGGACAGACAGGACCTCCCACAAGCCATAGAGACACACAGGACCTCCCAGGGGCCATAGAGCAGCCCGTTGGGTGGACAGACAGACCCTCCCATGGGCCATAGAGCAGCCCGTTGGGTGGATGGAGAGGACCCAAGCACAAGGCTCCCAGGGGAGCATGTCTCACCAGCTCATCCAGGTTCTTCAGGTCACAGAGGGTGATGGGCCGGGCCCTGCCGGGGTAGGTGGCCACCTGGAGGTCCCGGCTCTCCTGGCGCATGCCCAGCACGCCATAGCCCATTTGGTCCCTCATCTCCTCCTCGATCTCCTCCTCCATCTGGATCAGCATGGGGGCCAGCATACCAAACTTGGAACCCCTCCTGGCCACCTCCAACAAGCAGAGGACAAAGTTCTTCTCATTCTTCTTCAGCACCAAGTCATTGGTCTCGAACATGAGGACATCCTGGATGCCGAGGTCCTGCCGGCACCACTGGATGAAGTTGGAGACGTTATCCCGGGCGATGAAGGAACCGGGCACCACATTCTTGGCTTGGAAGATGACCTCGTTCTGGGGGACGCGCATATGGGCGGCCACCTCAGGGTGTCGCTGCTGGAAGTCCAGGGCGATGCGGTTGACGTTGTTGGCGTGGCGGCAGAGGTGACAGCCCGTCTCCAGGCTCTCCAGGAAGGTGTCCACCTGGATGTCCAGGTCATAGAGGGTGTTGAACCACTCGGCCAGGTCCTCCTTCATGGCCTCCAGGTACTCCTCGCTGGAGCGGAAGGGACGGATGCTCTTGGAGGCGGCCGACTGGATGTGGCTCGGGTCGGCCATGGCGAGCTGGTGGCCCTGGTGTGGGGGGGGGGACAACGGGTGCTGTGACAGACAGGTGTGGGCAGGCAACACCCCACAACCCCCCCAGCATGTCCCCCACCAGCAGTTCCTCCCCTGGCCACCCTGTTGTCCCCCCTCAGCCCTGGTGACCTGCTCCGTGCCTCAGTTTCCCCCACATCTTACCCATGGGCGGGGGGGTGGGGGGGGGTCACCATCCCCCATCTCCAGAACCTGCCTGTCCCCACAGCACCTTGTGTCCCCTCCCCACACTATGTCCCACCCCCGCTCTGCCCCCAGGGTTAGTGAGTCACTTGTCACCAGTGTCCCCCCTTCCCCAGACCCCCATTGTGGGACTGTGGTGGAGAACCGCTGCCCCCCCCCCCCCCCCAAAAAAGCTGCCCAGTCATGGTGCGTGTCCCCATCCTGGGTGGCAGCAGGTGACACCCTGAGGGCCTGTGGCTGCCCCTTGGAGGGGGGGGGGGGTATGCCGGGCCCCAGCATTTGGACATGGGGGGGGAGCTGCACCTGGGGGAGCCCCCCCCCCCCCCCCCGCCCCCGACCTGGGGGAGGGGGGTGTCCAAGAGCTGGTGACCCCCCCCCCCCCCCCGCCCCCAGCTGACACACCCTGGGGGTGTCCCTGCTCCTGGGGACAGTGTGTCTCCACCCTGGGGGGCACTGGGGGGGGCTCTGCCCAAGGGTGGGGGCTCCTCCACTTGGGGTGGCGTCTGCCGGGGGAGGGGGGGTGTCCCTCCCTGTTGGGGGAGGATGGCGGGGGGGGGGGAATCTCTACGGGGGGGGGGGGGGGCCAGTATCTGTACCCTGGGGGTCCCCTTTCCCTTGGTGTCTCTTTCTCGGGGGCCCTTTCTGTCGCGGGGCGGGTGTGTGTGTGTGTCCCTGCTCCGGGGCGGTCTCTCGGTCTGTCTGCGGCGGAGGGGGGGGGGGAAGCGGGTCAGCACCTGCGAGGCAGATGCCGACTTGTGCGGGCGACAGGCGGTGGGGGGGGGGCGGGACGGGGACGGGATGCCGGGGGTGGGGGGGACGGGACAGGGATAGAAACCGCGCCCCCCCCCCCCCCCCCCCGCCTTCCCCGAGCACTCACCGCCGGCTCCGCGCTCCGCTACCGCCGGGCCGGGCCGCGCCGCCCGCCCGCTCCCCGCTGCGGGCCGGGCCCCGGCTCCGAGCGCTGGGGGGGCCCCGCCGCCGCCGCCGCCGCCCGGCCCCGCGTAGCCCCCGCCGCCATTCGCCGGCCCCGGGGAACGCGGAACGGGAGCGGGAGCGGGAACGGGAACGGGCAGCGACCGCCGCCGCCGCGCCCCGGCCGGGAAGTTGGAGGCGGCCCAGAAAGGGCCGGGACGGCGGGGGCGGGCGGGGACGGATCCGGCCCCCCCCACCCTCCACCGGGAAGGTCCCTCCCTTGTTGGGGGGGTCACACACGCAAGGCCACCCCCCCCCCTCCCCTTCTCCCCCCCCCGCCCCCCCCCCCAGCCCCCGGGGCAGGGATGCTCTTCAAGAGAGGCCAGAAGTGGGTTCGGTTATAAACAGCGGGAATTTTATTATTTTATTTAAAAAAAAAAAAAAAAAAAGAGAGAAGAAAAAGAAAAACCATCACAACCATTAACAGCGTTACAGTTCAGCGCCGCCCCCGGGGTTGGCGCACAGCATGCTCACGACGGGCGGGGGGGGGAACGCGGGGGGGCTTCGTTTTTGTTAAACAACCGTTTTTGAAAGAGAAAAAGGGGGGGGGGGAGAGAGAGGGGAAAAAAAAAAGATAACTCGGCACGCTACCCTTCAACTTGGTTTTAATGTTTCTCCACAAACGGTGAAAAATACTAAAGTACAGACAAGGAATAATCATAATGTTGTGGCCAACATTATAAATATGGAATTATAAATTTAAAACTTTTTTTTTTTTTGTTTTTTTCCTTTTCTGGTTTAAAAAATAAATCTGGTAGTAAATGCAGCTCTGCGGGGGGGCCGGGGGGGGGGGGATGCGGCTCTAGTAGGGCCGGTCTCGACGCTCCTGGCGGTGCTCGCCCCTGAGGGTGGAGGGAGAGGGACAGAGCAGGGGTCAGTCGCGGCACCCCCGGGCCACCCCCCCCCGGGATGGGGAAGGGTCCTCGCCCCATCACCCACTTGCCCCCTCCAGCCCCTCACCCCATCACCCATTCACCCCCCCAGCCACTTGCCCCCCCCAACCCACTCACCCCATCACTCCCTGACCCGCTTGCCCCCCCAGCCACTTGCCCCATCACCCGCTCGCCCCCCCGACCCACTCATCCCATCACCCATTCACCCCCCGACCCACTCGCCCCATCACCCGCTCACCCCCCAACTCGCTCATCCCATCACCCATTTGCCCCCCCAGCTGCTCACCCCATCACCCAAACCCGCCCTAGTCCCCCAGGGGAAGGTGCGGAGGCCCCCAGTGCCACCCCCCCCTCCCTCCCCAATGCCTCTGTCACCCCATCAGGGTCTCTCCCCTCCCTGCCCGCCCCCCCCGCAATACGTACTTGTCCATCTTTCCTGGTCCTCCGCGCCGCCCGCCTCTGCCTCCGCCTCCCATCTGCTCCATCAGGGGTCCCGGGGGGCCCCCAGGGCCTCCTCCTCCTCCTCCTCCTCGCCGGCCGCCTCCTCCGTAGCCACCTCGATCCATTCCCCGGCCTCCTCTGAATCCCCCTCTATCTCCACCGCGGCCACCTCTGAACATGCCACCGGGTCCCCCGCGGTCCATGAGGCCACCTCCGCGTCCGCCTCGCATCCCCCCGGGGCCGCCTCTCCCACGGTCTCCGCCTGGGCGAGAGGAGAAGACCCTCAGAGCCAGCCAAGGGGAGATGCTCCGCCAGCCCCCCCAAACCCTGCCCCGCTGGACCCGGCGCATCCCAGCTCCGGCACCACGAATGGGAGAAGATCCCGGAGCCGTTGGGAAGCCCGAGGGCAACCAACGCTTCTCCTCCAGAGCCAGGAGAGACGAGGCTCGTTAAGAGGATGCTGCTTAATGAGGTGAAAGTGGTGCTTTGGGGAACCAAAAAGCGCTGGAGAGCCCCAAGGAGGAGCCTGGGCAGCTCCGGATGGGCTGGAAGGTGCAGGAGGGAGAGCGGGAAGAGCCGTCCCAGGCTCCGCTTCACAGCTGAAGGAGGGATGAAGCCCCCGCAGCTCCCAGGGCTGGAAAGAGCCGCTCCCTGAGGAGCCCCAGCCCCGGCTCGCTGGGAACCGGTTGCCTCCAGCCCCGCCGTGAACCTACCACACACCCACCTGGAGGGGGGAAAGGCGGGGGGAGAAACCCTTCTGGTTTCGGAGCTTTGCACTGGTTGCACTCCGTTCTCCAGGCGAAGTTCTGGTTTCCGCATCCCCTGGGTAGAAATGCCAGTTAGCAAAGATCGGGATGGCATTCCTGGCTGGATAACATTCGGAACTGCTGCTTGGCCGTCGGCAGGAGAGGGGACACCAAAGCTGGTGAGCAGGACCCCGGGGCAGGTGCATCAGCCCAGCTTACCCAGCCTGCGGAGGGGGTGGCCAGGCCACTCCTTCAGCCCCAGCCCCGCAGGCAGCGACACCAGCCCGCTCCCCCCTGCTCCGGATGGGAGAAAGGAACTCCCTCGGAAGGTCCCGCAAGTTATTTTGGGAAAAGCCTATTTATCCCGGCCAGCACCTCAGACCGAAGCGCCCCCTCGGCGCTCTGCGGTGAGAGACGGCCGCTGTCACTGCGCGGGAGTGACCAGCGAGGTGGCAGCAGCTGCGAGGCGTGGGATACTCACGGATTGGGACGCTGCGGGTACTCACGGATTGGGACACTGCCAGTCACCGGCTCGGTGCTGGACGCTGCCGCCGGAGGGGTTTCCCCTGGATCCCCGTGGTCCTCTTGAGGAGAAGCCACCCCTGTCTCCACCTCTGCCTCCCATCCTGCCCATGGGGCCGCTGGGGCCACCGGGACCCCCTGGGCCACCGGGTCCCCCCGGCCCTGCAAGGAAAAGCTCGGTGAATCCCGGGAGATGCCGCCCAGGGAGGACAGGGCGCAGCTCAGCGGGCGCTGAGCTCCTGGGGGGTGGGGGGGGGGGTGGAGTTTACCTCCGCGGAGAGGGGGGGGCATTCCCCGCTGCTCCCGAGGGGGCATCCCGCCCCGCAGGCTGTTCATGGGGCCCTTCTTCCGCGCCAGGGTCACCTTGAGCTTGCTCCCCTGGAAATCCTTCCCTAGGAGGAGGGATACAAGGGCCAGAGCGTCACCGTGTGCCCCAGGGTGTCCAACGCACCCCGGTATCGCACGCAACTGCCCCGCGTCAATCATCACAGGGAAAACTTGACCCAAGCGTCAAACACAGCGAAAAGGCAAAATTCCACCTGCGATAAAGCCCCGCCGCAGGAGACGGCGCGTCTATCACGGGTATCTCCAGGAGACGGGCAGAGAAGGAGGTTGGGGAGACCTTCTCACTCCCTACAGCTCCAGGAAGTAGGGTGTAGTGAGGGGGGGGGTCGGTCTCTTCTCTCAGGGAACAAGAGGAAATGGCCTCAAGTTGCACCAGGGGAGGTTTAGGATGGATATTAGGAATAATTTCTACACCAAACACTGGAACAGGCTGCCCAGGGCAGTGGCGGAGTCGCCATCCCTGGAGGTATTTAAAAGCCGGGCAGACGCGGTGCTGAGGAACGGGGGTTAGCGGTGGGTTTGGCAGTGCTGGGTTAACGGTTGGACTCGATGACCTGAAAGGTTTCTTCCGAGCAAAGCGATTCCGTGATTCTACAGCAGGTGACGGAAGCCTGGGCAAACTAAGGACGACCGCAACCCAAGCACCGCGCTTATCTGTTCCAGCTAAAACCAGGAACTTCTTCGGCAAAAGCCTGGCCGCCCGGAGCTAACCTTAAATGCCTACGATCCTCCGCGCACCGGGGAGGGAAACGCTGGCTTCGGCCGGACAAGAATTCAGTTTTGAAATGGAGCACGCGGCGATTCCATCCCAACTCACCCCCCCCACCTACTCACCATCAAACCATTCCACGGCTGTTTTGGCGGTAGACGGGTCATCGTAAGACACCGTGGCGTCACCTTTCGGTTTGCCGGTTTCTTTGTCGATGTAGAGGTTTATCATGGGCTGCCCAGTCCTCTTGTTCATCTACCGGGACAGCAAAACGTCACCTCGAGTCACGTCTCCCCGTAAGCTGAGCGGGGATTTGCTCTCCTTTGTTCTGCTTTTGCCTTGAGACAACTTGCCACTTGGGCAAGAAGAAAGGGCCCCTCTGGCTTACCACGGGTGGCACCTACGGCCCAGCCGACCCAAGGAGGGAAGGAACGGGCCCAGAACAGCGCTGTGCTCCTCCCGCGCGCAAGGACTGACCTACGGCCTCCCCGCATCCCCCTCCCTCTCCCCGCCGCCACATGTCCCACCAGATGCGCAGAGGCGCGTTTCCTCCGCCCCTGTAAACGCTGGCGCTTCCACCCGCCTCATCACGCCGATGAGGGACAAACCCTGCAAAGGTCCTTTGGGAAGGCTTGAGCTACAGGGGAAGGCCACCAGGCTGTGGTCACCCTACCAAGCCAGAGACCTGGAGACGGAAGGGCTACGCGTGGAGACAGCCGCGGGGCAGGGAGGAGGTGGGCAATCCCTTCCCCTCGTGCCCCGCCAGCCGGAGGCCGACCTGCGCTCGCGTGGTCCTTCTCACCTTGACGACACCGCACTGTTTGAAGAAGTCCGCCAGCTCCTCCAGGGTCACATTATCATTGAGTCCCTGCACATAAACTGAACTGTTGTCCGAGTCCTCATCTGGGTCCATAGGTGGGCCTAGGAGACAATTGACGGTGTCACTGGAGGGAGGGGGAAGGCAGCGATACAACAGAAGGGAGCGCTTTTCATCACCTCATCCCTGTCCCCAACCCCAGCCAGCCGCGGCTTCGCTCTCCACGAGCGTATAATTTATGAAGTGACCCGAAAACCCCGGCGCCGAGAGCGGGGAGGAGCCGAGAGCCGGGCTGCGCTGCGTCCAGACACCCGCGCCCACCCAGCGCCGGCAGAACCGCGCCGTTACACCCCTCGCTCCTGACGGGAGACATCCCAGCTGCGAGGAAAAACCTTCCTGTTCTTCGGGCTCCCACACAGGGACATCCACCCCGCCCCCCACCCCCCCCCCGCGCCTTTCCGCTGCAAGGTGCCGCTCCTGGAAGCTGACACACAACTTCCAGCGGCGCCTGCGCAGCAGGAAGGAAAGAGCCGCACGGCCACGGGCCAGCGGTGGCACGAGAGAAGGCTGCTGGACCAGCGCGTACAAGCTCCGGGCTAAGGCTGCCTGAAAAAGGGCTGTGTGCTGAACCAACGAACCCCCCCCGCAAAAGCCCCCCCAGCTCCCGCAGAGAAGCATCTCCCAAAGACACGCGGTTTTTTCCACCAGTCCGGCCGTTCTGATGAATCGAGAATCGAGAAATAAATGAAATGGCCAGAAAAAGACTGCGAACGGGGGAGCATCCTCTCGTCCCTACGGAAGGACGCGCCGGGGGGGGGGGTGCTCCGTCTTCCCCGTGGCTGCGGCCCTCATCCGGAGCGGAAACCGGTCACAGAATTCTCAATTTCAACGGGGTCAGGAGAGAGCGGTTATTGGGAATTACCTAAATCAAGGTCAGGTCCTTCTTCCATGTGTCCTGCCAGTCGGGAAAGAATCACAAGAAGGCGTGTTAGTGCAGGCCTTGCAGGCCGAAGAACCGACACACACAACGCTATCTACTTATAACCACCGTTCCACGGCGCTGGTTAAACTCAAATTGACCCGCATTGCAAAAACATCAGCAATGCACCTTTTTACTTGGTGATCGGTTTGCTATTTTTAGCAGCCTTTCAAACCATTAACCGCTAGTACGCTTTTTTTTTTTCCTTTTTTCCTTTTTTTTTTTTTTTTCCTCTCTACCAGGCCAATTAGTTTTAACAGTCATTAATAAAAAGTTACTTTACAAAAAAAAAAAAAAAAAAAAAAAAAATATTATTAAAGCCAAACCATTTATTTCCCCCAAATTACAGAAGTGGTTGCTCAATTCGTCCACGTTACCCTGTGTCCTGTAACCGCGTACCCCTAGGCATCGCCGGCAGTACCCATTACAGTCTTGTTGCATACGTCATTTTAACCACTTAAAACTAATAAAAATTACACTTTTGTTCTAAAAACTGACTGCAAATTTTTTTTTTTTTTTTTTTTTTTTTTTTTTTAACACTATCCATTGTAATGCTCAAAAACTTACCACCAGGCTTATTGAAGCCACCTCGCTCTCCAGCGCTGCTGGGGGGATAAACGAAGAAATGAAGGCCTTTCCCTTTACAAAGCCAGTACCGCTCTGAGCCTCTGCGGCTCACTGGGAAGAAGGGCACTGGCTAAACATCTCCAAACAATGCATCTGTCTCTCTCTCTCTCATCTCGGCACTAGGCCTTTCTTCAGGGCAGCTCGCTCAAATTTCCTTTTACATATAACGCAACCTCGCTTCTCTGGTTTTAGACACCACTTTGCTGTCGGTACCCTCGGCATGGCTCGTACGGGTATTATCAGTGCAATACTTGGCCAAAAAAAAAAAAAAAAAAAATAATAATAATAATAATAAAAAAAAAATATATATATATAGGTTTTTCAAGCGTTATAAATCGGGCTTTTGCTTCCGAGCAATCGCGAGGTCGTTCGCTGGTCAACTCCCTCCCCTCTGTGTGTACATAAAGGTGCACCCTCAGCCTCTCGCAGCAGGAGAGCGAAACGAGCCCGCGGGTCCCTGACATTAACAGTTCAAAAAGGTAGGAGACAACCATACGCGATTACCTACAACACAGTTCAGCTTGACATTTCCGCTAAAAAAAAAAAAAAAAAAGAAAACCTCGGTAGAAAGCCATACATTCAGGTCGCTACTGGATTGAACAAGTCTCTGCGGAGGGAGGACTTACAGAATACAGCGGGGGCTCGAAGGCCTGGGGTGCAGCTTTGTGGACACAGCCCAGCACGGCAGATTGCGGCACGTGCCAACGCCAACTGACGGCCGCAGCTTTCGGCGAAAGCTCAGGCTGCTTTCTAAGCGCCGCTTTAATTAGGAAAATGCCACCTGAAAAAAGGACGATTTGGAGGTTTCTCGCTCTTTTCGGCGAGACCCAAAGCTGGTTGGAAGGCGAGGAGCAGAGGAGGGAGAGCACCGCCTATTTTCTAGCAAGTATTGCACCTCTAATACTGGGGGGGGGGGAAAAGTTGTCAATACACAGTTTCAAGCTGTTGCATGCAGCTTTGCCTCCTTTCGTTAAAGTACACACCATTTACGTAATGTCTCTCTTTTTAAACACATACGTTTACACTTTTTAACGTTACACAATTCTAAAGTAGTATACCTCCTCTGGTTTTATTACCAAACAACAAGTATGCAGTTACCAAAGTTACAGAAGGATTCCATTTATACAATGAATACATTTGGTTAAAAATATTCTATGTATATTTTTCCTCTCCATATGGACACCGTGTCTAGTCCCACTTTTCATTATGCTGCCGGCTGAGTACTGAGTACGGGTACTTTTTAAGTATTGAAGTGTATACAAGGCTCTCACTTTGTAACCTGTAGCATATAAATGCGACAAAGCATGTTAAAAAGTTTCCATGTTTAACAGCCAATGAAAATATAAAATAATTGAGGCAATGAAAAAGGGCACGTTAATAACATCGAGCTCCTTACCTGCCGGAGACACTGAAATCCATCACCACAGCATGATAAGAAGGGCCGAGTTCCCCTACCTGCCCCTTTGGCGTTCAAAGGAAGGCCCCCTTTTCTACGGACAGCAGAAAGTCTACGTCCATAAAGCAGGGGACCCTTTGTAACGGTCTAGTCGGGCGGAAATCGCTACGTACGCAATTTCAGCTCGGATTAAGGGGTGCGAAATCAAGAGGCAGGTGACAAATCTTTTGCATGAGAAGCTCCGAAGGGGCTAGAAATTTTAAGATGTGATGATAGATATTTCAGGTGCCTACATCTACTTAAAAAACCGTTAGCGATAAATACATCATGGGTGAAATCTTTATGCAGAACCACGGAACTCTGTTCCACTCGAGCCAATTCAAACCAGTTGCGTTCCAACACAAGCCGGTCTTTTTCTTCTATTTCCATACACCGGTAGTTGTATTTCTCCGATAAAGATTTCATGCCACTTCAATTCATTTCGACAGAGCTATGCAGAATGGGACTATCGATTGCCAAACTCTGGTTGCCACCAGGTTGTAAAACGCCTTAAGAAGTTGCCTTTCGAGAAGGAGCTGCAGTTCCGGCTGCCCTGCCGAGCAGCAGGGCTGGGCACCGCGCATCCCACGCCACGTCTCCAGCGTGCACCTAGGGACACTCTGCATAGCTCTGAACGACGGTGTGAAGGGACGGAACACACACAAAGCTACGTTTTCCTTCTCTTAGGAGCCTTTGGGATTAGTTCTCCTTCCTCACCGCTAATAAACATCACGGACAGGCAGACACACTGCCGACCTGAAGGCACAGGTTTACCAAACCAGATTTTGCCATCAGTTAAAATGGCCAAACTGGTTTAGACCACCTGAAAGCTCCGAGGGGGAGCGGTCCTGGGAGCCAAGCCAGATCTCTTTTACTTTCTCAGGGTCTTTTTTCACGTTCCAACCAAGCTCTAAGTGTTCTGGCCACTCAGAGTCATGGCTTCGCCGGCAGCAATCTGCCCCGGGCGTACGCTTACAGGCGTAGCTCTGCATGCTACTGCCGAGGTGAAGAGGCTGACGGCGTGACACGGGGCTCACAGCAGGCTTCTGCCCTGTTACATACCTGAACTCTCAAGATCCCCACTACCGAGGCACAGGGAGTGACTCCTGGACCTGGCGGAAGGTTTGTGTGTGTTCGATCCGGAGTTACTGTTAAACCCCGCCGAGGATTTCACCTCTGCGTGACCATGAAGGGAGCTGAAAGTTCCAGGTTGAGCAATACCCCTAAATCCCCCCCACCCCTGGGGCCCAACCAGCTGCAGGACAGAAAAAAGTAGATCCTGCTCCTGTTTCCCCTAGGATAATATTTCCATGGATTAGAAGCAATGCTGCTATGGAGATGTTCTCCATGGAAGTACCGTTGGGAATGTCAACCTTTCAGTCCCTTCTTTTCATTTCAAATCCTATGGGTAAAACAGAATTAGATAAAAGGAGAAAAGATTTGCTCTTACCCCATTCCACCGCGTCCTCCTCCCCGCCCACCTCTGCTCATGCCTCCGCGATCATATCCCCCTCTTCCCCTGCCCCGGTTATCAGGGCCGCTCATATTCCGGTTCTCTCCTGGGCCTGAAAAGCCTCCGGATTCCTGTCCGTATACGTTCATGCTGCTAGGATGGTCCTGACGGAATGAGCCTGAGGAATTTTGTAATAAAAACGTCAGAGAGTGGGTCGAAGCTGCCTGTTCCCTTTTTAAGCCCCTTAACCTGCCTCCAGCACCGGAACATAATCATGACAAGTGACAGGACAAGAGGAAACAGCCTGAAGTTGTGCCAGGGGAGGTTCAACAAGGACGAGTGGAGGGTGCTGCAGCCGGGGAGGAATAACCCCCCGCACCAGGACAGGGTGGGGGTGACCTGCTGGAGAGCAGCTCTGTGGGAAGAAACCTGGGAGTCCTGGGGGACAACAGGATGCCCATGAGCCAGCGATGGGCCCTGGTGGCCAAGAAGGCCAATGGCATCCTGGGGGACATCAATCAAGAAGAGCGTGGCCAGCAGGTGGAGGGAGGTCATCCTCCCCCTCTGCTCTGCCCTGGGGAGGCCACACCTGGAGTGCTGGGTCCAGTTCTGGGCTCCCCGGTTCCAGAAGGACAGGGAACTGCTGGAGAGGGGACAGCAAAGGGCTACCAAGATGCTGAGGGGACTGGAACATCTCTCTTATGAAGAACGGCTGAGGGATTTGGGTCTGTTTAGTCTGGAAAAAAGATGACTGAGGGGGGACGTTATCAACGCTTATAAATACTTCCAGGGTGGGTGTCAGGAGGATGGGGCCAGGCTCTTCTCAGTGGTGCCCAGTGACAGGACAAGGGGTAACGGGCACAAACTTGACCATGGGAAGTTCCATCTCAACATGAGGAGGAACTTCTTTGCTGTGAGGGTGGCAGAGCCCTGGCACCGGCTGCCCAGAGAGGTGGTGGAGTCTCCGTCTCTGGAGACATTCCAACCCCGCCTGGAGGCGTTCCTGTGCCACCTGCTCTGGGTGACCCTGCTCTGGCAGGGGGTGGGACTGGGTGATCTCTAGAGGTCCCTTCCAACCCTACGACTCTGTGATTCTGTTTAGGATGGATATTAGGGAAAATTTCTTCACCAAAAGAGTTATTAAACATTGGAACAGGCTGCCCAGGGAAGTGTCTGAATCACCATCCCTGGAAGTATTTAAAAGCCGGGCAGACGCGGTGCTGAGGGACACGGGTTAGTGGTGGTTTGGGCAGTGTTGGGTTGATGGTTGGACTCGATTTTAAAGGTCCCTTCCAACCTGGGCGATTCTATGATTCTATGACAACCGTTTGCTACAGCGCTTACAGCAACAGCGTTAATTTAAGGAGAGAGGCGCTGCTTTCCGTTTGCAGAATCAAACCTGCCATGAGGCCCTACCACTCCGACCTCTGCAGGACTGGCCAAACAGAATCGTTTACACCAAGTCTTGCCTGCTCCAGCCACAGCAGTTACTTTGCGTTTCTGTGTTTTCCAACCACCCGTTCACCTTCGCCGCGCTGAGGGGAGTATCACGATTTGCCCCAGGCAAGCCGTTTTTCAGTGAGAAAGGGCAAAACCCAGCTACGGCACGCTCTCCCTTCAACACAGCTGCAAGCTTGGAGACCCAAAGTAACGCCGAGCCCCCTTCAGAGCCAGCCCACCCCGCAAGGCCAAGGCAGACAGAGCTTTTCCTCCCCAAGAAGGCGGCTCCGCTGAGCACACTCACTCTGTTGACCGTAGCTGCTGCTCTGCTGGCTGTACTGGCTCGGGGCCTGGCTGTAGGATGCGGTCGGGGGCGGGTAACTAGTCGGGGGCGGCTGTTGCCCGTAGCTGCTTTGCTGGCCATAGCTGGTCTGTTGTCCGTAGGTGCTCTGTTGCCCGTAGGTGCTCTGCTGGGAGTAAGTGCTCTGATCGTAACTGCTTGGCTGTGTGGAGGAATAGCTGTAAGACAAAAGCATTGGAAAGATGAGCCAATTCCCTGGGAACGCGCATGAGGCTGCAGAAGTGGCTCACACACGAAGGTAATGCAATTATAAGCCATGTGTACTGGTGTAAACCATTTAAAAAGGTGAGTCACCCTACGGAGGCTGGTCTGGTGGCAGGAGACAAACCTGGTCGACTGCTCAAAGCAAAATCCATGCCACCGTTCAGAATTTAGTCATACCTCCAGAAAAAAGCAGAAGTGCCAGGGCCAACATCAGTGCAACGCAGGTAACGGTCTCCCTTTCTGCCTTGGCACTGAAATATTTTTAGCTGATAGATAATAATACAGTTCCTCCTTCGAGCATCTCAGGCTTTGAGAATTTCAGAACATATACTTTAGAAGCGTAAGACAGCTGAGGGGAAGAGGTGAGCTTGTTGTCAAAGCCACGTGCGAGGAGGCAGCAAAAGATCACTGTGACACACTCCACATCTGGGAAATTTCTTAAAAACATTTGTCATTGTTTTGCCTTGCTATCGCAGGTGTGTCCGCAGAGACACTTATGCACTCAATCATAGCTCATAAATATCTTATCAATATCTAAAGGGCGGGTGGCAAGAGGATGAGGACAGACTCATTTCAGTGGTGCCCAGCGACAGGACAAGGGGCAATGGGCACAAACTGGAACACGGGAAATTCCATCTCAACACAAGGAAAAACTTCTCTACTTTGACAGTGCCAGAGCCCTGGCACAGGCTGCCCAGAGGGGCTGTGGAGTCTCCTTCCCAGGAGACATTCCAAACCCGCCTGGATGAGTTCCTGTGAACCTGCTCTGGGTGACCCTGCTCTGGCAGGCGGTTGGACTGGAAGATCTCTGAAAGTCCTTCCAACCCTGACCATTCTGTGATAGCTGCATCTTCCCCGTGACAAGAAGTGCCCCAACAAGAACGACACCTCCCTCCTCCCAGGACACCAAACCTCCTTTTACACCTATTTTTTTTTTAAAATCCCTTGAGAAAACCCCTCTTCCCCAAGCTAACCTGGAAATTCCGACACCAGCTGCACGAGGCTCGGCCTGCCGGGAGAGTTACCTGGTAGGAGGGTAGGAGGGAGGTGCGGTGACCGGCTGCATGGGGTAGCTGGCAGGCACCTGAGGATAGCTGTAGTTGCTCTGTCCATACCCGAGGCTGGGCTGGCTGTAGCCTGTCGTACTCGATTGCGGCTGGCTGGTCTCTGCTGGTTTGCTGCCATCCTGGGGTCTACGGGGCAATATGGAACAAGAAGGAAACATGGGTGCAAACCCCCACCTCTGGTAGCAGCGGAAGTGCTCAGAAATCCCCCCTAGACAGAACGGCACTACCAATTTCTTTGGGTAGAGTACGAACTGGCCCCACACCGGTGTCCATCACTCTGGCAGCAGCTTATAGATGCTCATTAAACACTAAATATTTTAGCACCTGCTGACTGGGTATTCGCACAGTCCCCTGCCATCAGGAAAGGCCCGTGCAGCATCCTGAACAGGGAGCACAGAGTACTACAACTTCTGTTCACCAGCTGCATCCCGAAATCGAAGGCAGGGGATTTAGACTTTGGCTCTAGAATCAAGTCGAGGATGTGAAACAGGCAGGAGAGCGGGCAGCAGCACCGCCCCGCCGCTCAAGCTGGTTTTACACAACGCTTGGAAACGATTAGCTCGAAAACAGCCAGAAATGTTGTCAGTTAAATGCACCATTGTTTGGTGTAGAATCCAGTGCAAGCAGATATTGCCCCACACACGTTCTCCGATGAAAGGGAAAGGATGCTGGGGGCTGGACGAGGTGACCTTTAAAGGTCCCTTCCAACCCAAAGTATTCTATGATTCGATGTTTAGTATTAACTCTCAAGGCCTGAAAAGAAAGAGAACACTTCGCATGTGACTCGCATGTCTCCTTTTGTATTTGCCCCATACTGTTCATAATCTCGAAGTGTTCATCACAGTTAAGCTACTTTTGTTGTACAAGCTGGGAAAAAAATATTTTAAATGATGTCAGGATTCATACTTAAAGTCTACTCTGACAGACACGGACCGAGCTGTGCCAGGCTCCGCCTTTCCTTACTGGAGTGGTTGCTACAAACATCAGGTAAACGAATAAAGCAGTTTTTACTCACTACTAAGCAAGTTTCCATTATGTATTCTGAAACTTTCCTATCCTGAGCAAACAATTAAACTAAATATACTATTGAGAGTGCCCAGACACAAGGGATTTAAAAAGGAAATTGTTTTCAGCATGTGAACCCACTCCAGAAGTCACAGTACGTAAGAGTATCCTGCCTGACCCTGTGACTCAGGATCAGATCAGACTGGTCCTTTTTCTGTTCTACGTGGTGAGTCAAGAGCCCATTTTTGCTGCTTGGTTGCTCTCCGCATCTCCCAGGAACAGCGCTGACTCACCCTGCCGGAGCGGAACCTACCTACGCCGCTTCCCCCAGCCCTGAAACGCGACGGCATCGGGTGCAGCAAGAGCAAAGCTCATGCACAACAGGCAGAGAAAGAAGCCTAAGCAAAACCAGCGAGCCCCAGTCCGGCTGGTGGTGAGCTGGGTGAGCAAACCCAGCCTTCGGAGGAAGAGAGGAGCCCGACGTTACCTTGGGGGAGCGGACGCTGCTGGCTGCTGCCCGTAGGCTGGGTAGGCGGGCTGGGTGCCGTAAGCGGACGGTGCTGCGTAAGAAGCCTGGGTGGTGGTAACCGTAGCAGTGTTGGTATCGTAGGCGGCTGTGCCGTACCCCTGGACGGGCTGACTGTACGCCGGGGGGGCAGTCGGGGCGGTATAACCTACAACAGACAGCAACGATTACTCCGGCGACCTTCACTCATAACATTGCAGGCTACTGCGCTTCTGTTGACGCTTTATCAGACCTCGGGTACAGCACCGATTTTACCACTGCAAAAATATCACAGATCACCTGAAAATGCTGAACGAACCCAACGCCGCCCCTTCCCATTCCTCAGAGAAACCCCCTGCCCTGGGAAGCCTCAGCCTACAGCCCCGGCTTTACCCTCACCATCCAAAAACCGCAAGCCAGGGAGCTTTCTGGAAGCCACCCTTCAATCAGCATCCAAAGGCTGTTTGTTTACAGCAAGCGAAGCTCACAGCTAATGTAATAAAGCACACAGAGGGCAAGCCGACGCATGCAGCTTCTTCTGAACACAGGGAGACTAAACAAAGCTCCTGTCAGCCCTAAAGTAAAAGAAATCCAATCGATTTAAGAAGTACGGTCCCATCCTTTCAGCTTTTCTGAAAAATAAAAGCACAAACCAGCACCAGGCTGACCTGACAGGTCTTTTTGAGCCCCTTATTATTTGAGCCCCTTAAAGTCTTATTTTAAATCAGTAATCCTGGAAACAAAAGAAAAGCACTTTACATTTACTTCAACTTAAGAGAAAGGTCAAAACCAGACGCATAAGGTAGCTCCTGATGTTTTATGTAGCTGCGATTTTCTTAGAATTTCAGTTTGGTTTAGGTAAAAAGCTTCGAGCTCATACATTTATTTCTGAACAATTTTACAAGAACATCCAAGAGCCCCAAACAGCTCCATTTAAACTAGTCCTCCCAGCAGCCGCCGCCGTATAATTTAGCCGACCATTTGGCTCGTCACTAAGGTGAACTGTAAACCCGGCATCAACACGGTGGCTTTTTATAGTTAAGAACCTTGCGAGCAGGTTCGCAAATGAAGAAACGGAGACTTGCATGAAAAAGTATCAATTAAAATTTTTGCTAGCAAAAGCTGATTTCCTAAAAATATAAAACATTGATTGCCAAAGAGCAGCCAACTGGTCTCAGTCTTGTTGATGTGATTTTAATTGCATCAATTAAGATAACAGCTTCTCCATTGCTTCTTATTTTTAATAAACATACGACACTTGGGACGTAGTCTTCCTTCTAATTACACAGCATTTTGGGCAAATTGCGCTGTGGTTTTTTTATTTCAATTCCCTAATTTGCAAAACAAATGTACTTCCAGCAGAATATAGGGTGCCCTCCCAAAGCACCGCAGGACTTCCACATCTCGCTGTCCCTGCTACAAAATCAGGACCCTTCCCGACGGCTGCCTGAATCACCGAGTAAAGAGGAAGAGAACTGAAAAGAGGAAGTTTGCAAAGCACAACAGTTAAAAACCCAAACTTCAGCTTTCTGTCCCGAGCGACGCTCTTGAGTTTTATGGTTAGCTTCAAGATCTTGATGAAGGGGACACGAGCCCGTCCACTCTTGTCACCTTCAAGAGCCTTTCTAAACCCCCCCACTCTGCTCCCACAAGCCTCCTTCCTCCTGCCCTTCGCCCCCCCGACTTGCCACGCCACCACCCTCCTGCTGAAGGCCACAGGCTGGTGGCCACATCGCGGGGCTGGCAACCTGGAAACACGAAAGCCAGAGAGTAAACTGGTCTCCCACCAGGAAATAACTCGCACGAATCACTAGCAAATCAGTTTTCACGGTCCTTATTCCTTTTTGTTCTCCGAAAAGTAAAGTCCTGCTCAGTGTGTTGCTGAACGGGGTGAATGCGACGATGACATTTAAGACAAGAGGAAACAGTCTCAAGTTGCGCCAGGGGAGGTTTAGGATGGATATTAGGACAAATTTTTACACTGAAAGCGTTATTAAGCACTGGAACAGGCTGCCCAGGGAAATGGTTGAGGCACCATCCCTGGAGGTATTTAAAAGACGAGTAGACATAGTGCTTACAGATATAGTTTTTGTCAGCGTTAGGTTGATGGTTGGACTAGATGATCTGAAAGGTCCCTTCCAACCTAGGCGATTCTATGATTCTATGCCGAACAGGAAAAAATAAGCATGATTTTTAGAGCCTCGGACAAATTTAAACAGTCCAAACACTTATATGTGAGCCACCAAGGCATTTCCACAGAGAGCACAGCCATCAGAAGTTAAAGGAATCCTTATTTAAACCGGCGGAGGCCTGACCACATACTAAAAAAGCCTGCTGTTTGCATAAGTACAGCCTGCAGTAAGTGCTGCTGAAGCCACAGCCTTGCCCTGGGCTGTTCTTGTCACTCAGAGCCATGGGGTGGTCCCCCTACATCTGGGCCCCCTTTCTCGGTGCTGTTACTGGCAGCACCAACCTCTCCCATCAAGCAAGCGAGCAGGTTTGCTAACACCTGGCTCCGCACTGGTCAACAGATTAAAAGGGAGGAAAAAAAAAAAAAAAAAATCCTGAATTTTAATGCTTCAGCTCTAGATGGAGCAGTTCCCTTGTGCGAGTGTGCTCAGCAGGAAGGGTTTGTACCAAAGAAAGCAAAGGCAGCAATTTAACATCCCGCTGCTCTACATTTTCCTTTCAACAATTTAGTTCAGGTACTCCGAAAATCCTCGAGGGCTGTATTTTTGAGGGGGGCATTTGCATTGCATGACTCCTCTCGCCTCCCCCTGCCAGTCAGGAAGGTAAACGGTGAGTCTGCAAAACAGCTACTGCAAGCAGAAGGTAACAGAAGAACTCTGATAACCTGCGTTACGTCCAGTTATGTCGCTCAGTTTCCTCGCCTGCAAGCAAAACCCTTACTGAAGTCTAGGAATTCTTCAGGCGGAGGGGAAGCTTGCAGGATTTGGTCCTCATCAACTGAAAATACTGGATTCAAAGAGACTTATTCTGAAACAAGCAGGCATCACGTTAGCTAGGAGCAGTTTTTGGAGGCTCCTCTCTGATGCAAGCAGCATTAAAAGCTACCCAGGGGGTCTGCGTGCCCAGAGAGAGCCGGCTCCTGTTTGGCATGTATATCTTCTACCAGTGAGGGGCTGGAGAAGGGGACGCAGAGGCTACCTGAAACACCCCAGACAGCTATGGGAATGTTCATTTCACATTCTGAAAACATCAGAATAAAATCAATATAGCCCTAAATTTCACAGGTGAAAAGAGAAGTGGGGGCTGGCTGTCTTTAGAGAGCACTTCCCACTTAGCTACTCGAAGGAGATTCACACTTGGACATTTGAAACGATGTTTTTGCCCCCAAATGACATTGTTATCAGAAAGCCAATAACCGTAACAGATGCAGCTCTTTATTTACTCTTGTAATTCATGCTTATACACCACAGTGATTAAAGAGCAAACCGTGACCACAGATCTGACGCTGCCGATTAATCCCCTAATCCAGTTGGCGTCTGGGGAGCTGCAGAGGAGCCCGCCGGCTCCCGAACCCCTCTTCTCCGTAATAAACCACCAGGGTGACTCCGAGCCACCTTTTCCTACAGCCTTGGGGAAGGAAGAAGCACAAATTGGGCAGTAACTCTCACCTCGGGCAGCCCAGGAGTCACCGCAAGGCTGGACGGCAGAGTAATTGGGACAGAAAGGTCCCCGGGTAGGCTAAAACCCTCATCTGAAGCTTGAGGCGATGCAGAGGAACCGCTTCTGCCATTCCTGCAGAGTCCCAAGAGGGTGTTATCTGCACAGGATTTGGATTTCCCTGACCGCAACAGTATCTCACCCCAAAAACCAGGCTTTAAGACAAAAAAAGACACTTTGCTTTTAAGTAATTGCAAGCATTCCTCTGCTACAAAGAGGCGATGCCTAGGAAAAAGAAACTGAGATTAAACCATAAAAACTGCACGTCTCTTAGGGCATAAAGATGTACACCCCAGGCAACACCCCGGGCTTTATTTCGTATGAAAGGCAGAGACGGGAGAGCGGGAGACAGGCTTTCAGCACTCCCAGTCTCATTTGCACAGCTCCAGCTCCTCAAGGAGAGGCAGGTGTAGGGAGAATAAATACAAGCTGGCACTCTGCCTGGAGAATAACATCAAAAGTGCTGCCACAAACCAACGCTACGCGGACTGAGGCAAATCGCCCTCGAGGGTCTGATACGATCTTTGGCTTGACCACTTCCTGAGTTTTCTTTTTCTTTTCTGATGAAAAGAAAGTGAAGCTTTTTTTTTTTCCCTAAAAAAAAAAAAAAAAAAAAGAAGCTGTGCAGAAAAGATGTCTAATATTATTATTCCTCCAGCAAATATACTCTTCAGGGACAAGCAAAAACATAAACAGCGCAACTTCCTGTGACCCCTGCAGGAGTGGAGTCTGTAGTAAGGATTAAAGGACTCAAACATTCCTAAGAAAGGAATTTTGAAAGTCTACAAATCCTTTTTGCTGCCAATGTATGTCCGTATACTTTTAAATGAGAGGAAAAAACCCCGTAGATAACCCGCAGCAACGCTGGCTAAAGGGTACTGGCTCTCACTCCGCAGGACACGCGCTAACTGCCAGGCAGAAATTTTCCTCATCGGTGTAAAGATGTTCAGTATTTTAAATGCCGTATAAGTGGATAGACTACAGCATAAGATTTTCTCTCCACCTCTTCCTTGTGAAGCATTTCCCCAGAGGCCAGATACCCGATTGCCTACCTGTTCTGGGATTCCCTTGCTTTGGGAAGTATTTAAGAAAGCTCCCACTCTAATAGACATTTATAATGTCTCTCATAGCAAAGGATGAAGCGGCAGAAAACGGCACCCAAGGCACTCCTCGGAGGAAAATCCATTTTCTTTTTCAAAGACTCCTGAATATTCAGTCTAAATATACCGGAATAGTTTCTTTCAGACATTCAGACGTACGTACAAAACTCCAGTTCAAAGAGCACGCATCGGAATAGTTTACAGGGCGTTACTGAACATGTGACATACGCGCCTGCACTGGAAATCCAACAACACGGAACATGCAAAGGTGCTGGTCAGGACGTCTGGACGAGACTAACCACGCTGTTCACCCTTTAGGAAATGGTAGCACAATGGGGTTAGATTCACCCGAAACGTCTCCTCATGGCTGTCATTAGTGCTCAGGAAGTTTATCCATAAAGCGCGTTACTTGGAGACCTTACAGCGCCATGGAGATGACAAAGAGCACCGCAGCCTGGCAAATTCTTACTGACACTGTGTGCGCGCACTCTGATGTCGGACGTTTTTAGCACTAAAACCAAGTGACACCTAAAGGGTTAACACGGCAAGTTTAGACAGGATGAGGCAGCATTTTCCATGCAAGAGTGAGCAGGAGAGACTGTACCGGTCCCTTCTACTGTGGGAAGCATGAGACAAAAAGTAGAGGGTACACTATCAGAACAGGCACACATCACTTCCACGCATTTGATTTTTCAGGCAAGCGAAGTGCTGAGGACACGGGTTCTCAAGAGCAGCCAGAGTACAAGCTCCCACGGAGCGCAGCCCGCGTTTGCTTTGCCCTACGCACAGCACGCTCTGCAGCCATGCTCAGTGCCACAGCATGAACCAACATCCAAAACGTCCCCTGAAAAATTCCACGGGCACGTTTATTCACTCCCTTTCAGCCCACCTGCATCTTCGCATCATTTTAAACCACCCTTCACTCAAGGAAGGCTCTCGAAGAAGGAAGCCCTTTCCACATCGGAGCTGCCCAGAAGAATTCAGTACGGTTTGGGCCGGAGTTCCCCAAAGCTGACTTGAGCTCAACTCTCTCCCCAGGACACGTCAAGCCCTGCAGGCCTGGGGGCTCTTACCGGTCGGAGGCTGCCCGTAGGACGTTGCATACGCAGTCTGCCCGTACGTCGCAGTCGTCTGGGGCTGTGTGTAGCTGACGTCGGTGGGTTGTCCGTAGGTTCCGTAACTCTGCCCGTACGTCTGCTCCAAAGACGATACAAATTTAATTCATGAAGAGAAGTGACTCACAGGGGTCGCAGAGAGACACACAGACTGTTTCGGTGATGTACACAGACTGAGGGATCTGCGTGACCCGATGTACTGAAAGCAATCAGAATCGAGCCAAGGCTACTGCGAAACTTTGGGCGCTAATGCAAAATTCAGTTCAGATCTATAATGAAGTTACAAATGCGGTTTTTCAAGGCCAGTACCAGCGGGGCAGCCTCTTATATTTTCACAACACATCTCTGTTTTATGTAAAGCAACACACGAAAGCATCCAGCGCTTCGTAACCCATCACCACTCACAGATACCTCCCGAGGGCTAACGTGAAACACGGGGAGTGGGACTATTCAGAAGGCAGAACTGCACGAAGCAAAATAAGCCAGTTATTTCAACGTGAAACTGTTTCAGTGTTCACTAGAAGAAACCTAGTGAGGCTTTCAATTAAATTATTCTGAATATTCTTCATGTCCATCAGCCAACAATTTGAAAAACAGGAGCTTATGTAGGCACCTGAGGATGGGATCAGCGGAAGCATCCAAGGGCTTGCCATCACCAAACTATTCCGGTTACGGCTACTCCCATCCCGGTGCCTTTGCATTCCAAGACATCAGCTCTCAACTCCTACCTTACCCGGAGCTCATTTTCCAGTCTAGACTATCGCTAAAGGACCTCTTCTGCCCATCGTCTGGCTCAATCCCGAAGAAAGCACTGCAGCGTTAACTGCTCTGACGGGCAGCGCGGGGTGGCTGGATTAGCGCAGAGCTGCGGGTGCTGCAGTTTTACCCGCTAAAGAGCCACCTCGGTGCCGTGCCATGAACCACCCACCCCAAACTTCAGGCACCAACAGCTTCGTGCGGCCGGCAGTTCGGTTTAGGATAAAACTCGAGCTACAGCTCAAGGCGCGACACGAACACAGCCCTAATGTCCAGATTCCCAAAGGGATTTACTGACTCCTGTGGGAACCTGGAACTTATACACCTTTTGGGATCTAAGCCTGTGTTACTTACAAGCTGGACTCCCTGAACTCAGCCACAGATCTTAACCAAGAGTAGAAAATGTCTGACCAGACTGAATACGTCACTGTCTGTGGAAGCTCACTACATGAAGAGGCAGGAAACGCTGCAAACCTCCCATGGCTATTTGCCTACAGCTGAGTTTAGTCGGTGAGTTGTTTTTGGTCTCACACGAGAGGATGTTGTTGAAGCCTTCTGTTCTCACACTTGTCCTTCCGCGTAACCTGCACGTTTGGTAGCAGTTCTTGCAATTGTTCTGTCTCAAAATGCTTATTCAAAATAAAAAATCACCGTCACTTTCATTTAAGCCGACCCAAATGCCAAGACTGAACCTGTAACACCGATATTTTTCACAAAGGGCCTCCTTACCCTGCCGCAGGAACAAGCAAGCACAGTATTCACGCAGCCTCACCTGCCTCGGACTGTGCAGGCAGCAGCAGGCAGAGGGAGGCAGCTCCTGCTCAGCCCCGCAGCACCAAAGCCAAGCTGTTGCCTCAACCAGAATTAACCAATTTGAAGCTGCTCCAACACGGCAACGTGAAGGTTTTCATCTCCATAATACAGCCACGCTCTTGGGCAGCAGGATTTTCCCTTCAAAAACCCTCTCTGGAGAGACGGGGGAAAATGAACCTACATCACTTTTTAGGGACAAAAGTTTACCTTTGAAAACATACTTAGAGCGTGTATACAAATGTGGTTTTAGTAACTTGTATTCTAAGGATTAAAAATAAACACCGTTTAATTCAGCTCTTAAAGATCACCATCATTCTGCAGTCTAGCCAACTGAAAGTATTAATAGTTTTTGCAACAATACCTCCAGGGGGAAAAAAAAAAAATCTATTCCCTCCTCCTCCGTTGCCCAACTGCTGCAATCTCACAAATGGCAATTTCCCTCCTCCCTTTTTTTTGGGGGGGTTTTTCTCTCCTACACCGCTGGGTAAGGCACCCACCAAATTCGGCTTTTACAACCCTCTCAACAACAACCACCTTAGGCTCGGATATATTAACAAAGAAGGGGACTGCTGAGGCTCCTTGACGTTTACGTTATTTTCACTTTAAGAAAGCAGCTCAGGCTGCGCCAGGAGCTACAAGACAACTTTTAATGAGAGATTTTGACGTTGCCGCTAAGCAATTTTTGCGGCTGGCAGAGCCCCGCGTAGTTTACTGGAAGACATGTGATTCAGCGGCAATTATAAATCCCTCCCGCGTTTTACCTGGGTGGTCTGTGCATATCCTTGAGCTGGCTGAGGTGCATACGCGCTGTAGCTGTAAAACGAATTTAAAGACATTTATAATGCAGCCCCGTATTTCTGACCTGTGCAACACACGTATCGCAAGGCAATTTTCACATATCCAAATGATTTCTGCTGAAATACTACGGCAATACGAAATCTAAAAGCTAAAGGAAAACCATCGGATTTGCAAACATACCTGAGTTAGGATTAAAGCGCAATTATTATCTACTTATATTACATCTTTTTAAAACAGAGGGGATAAGA
This sequence comes from Larus michahellis, assembly GCF_964199755.1. Classification (NCBI taxonomy): domain Eukaryota; kingdom Metazoa; phylum Chordata; class Aves; order Charadriiformes; family Laridae; genus Larus; species Larus michahellis. Next base: position 2,431,441 of record NC_133908.1, read on the forward strand.
CCATAATGCTACTTACCCCTGCTGAGCTGCAGCTTGGCTATAGGTACTATAATCTGCAAGAAAAGAAGGGGAAAAAAGGTTGACAAAGGCTTAACAAAATTAACAGTGTAAGAGCACGGCAGCTGGAATTTCCTCCTGCAGCTTGAAAGAGCTGCTATAAACCGCTGGAAATCCAGTTTCAAAAGGGCGTAAGGTAAATGCACTTTTTCAGTCTTTTTGAAGGAAACAAAACCTCTCTTCCCTTCATTGTTACCGCTGTTCGCAGCAGCAACTTTGATCTCAAATGACCCCACTTTAATTTAACTGCCACCTTGGATGACACCCAAGGGGGCTGGCAGGAGGGTGTTTTGTTTTGGAACAAAAGAAACGCTGGGGCCAACACTCAGAAACACCCCCCCCCCCCCCAGCCTTGGGTTTCAAAGGGCCAGGTTTTGAGCTTTAGGGTCTGTAGAAACCACCAGGCTTCACTCTGGCTCTTTCCATTTAACTTTCAAGGACTCAAACAAATGGCTGGAAAGTTCTAACACTCGTCCCCTAGCAGGGTTTGAGACGGGGCAGCCGGCAGTAATTCCTTCCCCAAAGCCCCGATCCACGCCAATGCCCTGGATTTAGAGGAGAACCGAAATCCTGAAAATCCAAGCAGAAAAATCTACGCCGCGCTAGTCTGCTGGCGGGAATGGAAAATACGTCCACATGGCAATTACAAGGCTATATTTGAGATGATTACAGCTCCTAAATGTACGCTTTCCCTCAAAGTCGCCAAGCAACTCCGGTTCCCATCCAAACTTCTAGAGCAAACGATGAATTCATCACTTAGGCCGGACCTTGCCAGCCAGATTCCAGCTCCCACGGGACCACAAAAGTCCCGAGGAGAGGGATCAGGAATGAGTTCAGACCTTGCTCGCATCTGCAGCTCAGGCCAAGTCATCTGACTGGACGTTAGTAGAGCTTTTCTCAGGCAGAGCCAAATAGTTCCGTGCAGGATGAGGTTTCAGTGTTTCTATTGCGATTGCACCTAAGGGTACGCTGATCTCAGTTAGAAAACTGAAGATTATGAATTTGAGGAACCCAGCCGATGACTTCCTACAGCCTTCAGTCATTCCCAGGCTGTAAGGACTGCTTTAATGCCTTTGTCACACTGTTCACAACTGAAGGTGATGGAGCACCAGGAATAATTTTGAAAATACTGGTTTTGTACACCAGAACCTCCCGTTTCTTGAGGTCGCGGATTCACCCCTAATAAAATTTTCCTCTCCTCCTCCTAACCCCTCTACATAAGCTCACAGCTTTTCCTCCTTTGCACTTCCCTCCGCTGATGCCGGAGCTCAGACCCTGGGGCGCGTGTTGATGGCCAAGGAAAGGGAATGCCGTGACTCCGGTGGCGATTTTTGGCAGGTATAAATTACTCTGACCTCGCACCAGAGCGCAGGAATCAGTACGAGTACACCAGGAAGACGACCGAAATCCTGCGCACAAAAAAAAAAAAAGACGCCGAACTGCTATCCAAAGGCTTCCACGAGACGCACCGCACAAGTTGTTAAACTGCTCTGGCACCACTCCTGCTTTCCTTGCAGGTTGTCATCTTTAATATTGAAAAATCTCACTTGTTAAATTCAGGGGCGCTGCTCTTTTTTCTTTTTTTTTTTTTTCAGTCCACACGTGGCTCTAAGCTCCGCTATACCCTGAGCGTTAAAAGCCATTAATACCCAGCCACCTTCGCTCTCCCACTGCCTCCTCGTACCAGCACCCCTCCATCTCGCTGTACCCCCTTCTCCATCCCGGCCCCCTCTTTTCCACGCCTGTTCACCCTTCAGCCACCAAAACCTCCCTACTCCTCATTTAATTGTCATTTTCTGCACCCCGTTGGGTTACCAATTCTCCGGGCTGCTGCAAAAAGGCCAGGCTCCTGAGCACGGACCTCCCCAACCTTCATCCCTCGCTGGCAGACCCCCGGAAACCCACCACCATCCCAAATTAACTAGGGACAAGGTCTTTAATTAAACACCCATCACACAACCCTTCTTGCAGCCTTCCCCCAGTCCCACCTGGACACCACATCTCCCCCGTGTCAGGAATCCAAACCCAGGTGTTGAATTCGCAATTTCTCACCGGTAATCCCTCTCTTTTAATTTGCTCCGATTTAGATTAAGGCAAAAACGCTAAAAAAAAAAATAAATATATACATTATGGTTCATTTAGTTAAAACCATCTCCGAGCCTTTATTTCCATGGGGAAATTAATCTTCATCCTTCTATTTCACGAGGCTCAGGAGCACAATAGCGCAGCCGAAAATAGCAGCTCCCACGGAAGAACATTTCCATGTATTAAACGGAAAGACAGCTGTATTTTTAAACCCCATTTTGACAATCCCATTGGCATGTGTTTCTTTAGTGACTTTTTTTTTTTTTTTTAAAAAATAAAAAAAACACCTCTCCAAGGTGACATTAGTCATATTCCCCTCACACGCCACGGCTCGTGACATTTGCCTTTACGGAGAGGCCCGACCTTTGGCTGCTAGGCTTTAAGACTACATTAAACGCGATGCTGCCACATTGTTGTAAGTCTCAATTTTGACCTGTTCGCATCCAGTTGGAGCCCTCGCGGAAAAAAACACGTTTCCTTCTACGACGCTTCGCTGGTTTTATTCAAAGAAATCACATTTGCATCAGAAACAGCCCTGAACAGCCACCAGAAAGGCCGACGGCACGCAAGAAGCTTTTAGTAAGGGCAGGGATCTCCTGAAAGAGCATAAAGAACCTGCCGGGGCCGGAGCTGTTGTAAACACCCTTTTAACAAACATCCAGCGGAGATAACCTGGGCACTGCCACCCCGGGGAGGGCCCGCAGGGTCCCGGCCCCCGGAGAGGACAGCGGTGCTGGGGAGAACCCGGCCTGGCTGGTGGCCAGGTGGGCCACGAAGCCCTTCACCTCAGCGCCGGGGGTAGGCCCAGGCCCGGGCCCTCCGCCTCGCCCCGCCGTGATAAGGCCGCGGCCCGGCCCCGAGGCGCCGTCCCCGCCCCGCTCCCCTCAGCCCCAAGCTCAGCCCGGGCCCGACGGCGGCGGGTGCGGGAGGCGGGCCCGGTTTCAGCCTCTCCCGCCGCGGCGGAGGCCCCGGGCCGGCCCGTCCCCCCCCGGCCCCGCTCACCCGTCGACGCCATTTTCTCGCCTTCCTCCTCCGCGCTCCCAACGTCCGGCCGCCGCCCCGCACTGCGCATGCGCCGCCCGGCCCCGGCGGCACGTACCACAACGGCGGCGGGGGGGGAGCCGCCGGGCGGCCACGCACCGACAGGTCGCCCCGCTCCGCCCCGCCGGTCCCCGCCCTCCTCCAGGAACCGGAGCCGCCTCGGGACGCGACGGTCGCCGCTCGGGAGGGCGGTTCTCCCGCCGCGTTGGGCGCTGCCCCCCCCCCGTCGGGCTGCGGGATGGTACAGTCCGGGGCCGTTAGGGACCGTCGCGCAAGAGCCGTTCGGAGCAGGGGGCGTGGGGTGGTGGCGTGATGTCATCGCCCGGCGTCACGCGGCTGTGCGCGGGGCCGCTCCTGACGTCACACACCAGCAAAGGGCTTCGCGTGACGTCACCAGGCGTCACACGTCACGCGCAAGTGACACTGCGGGCCAAGCCGGGTGTCGTGCGGCATCCCCGCGCTGGGATCCTTACGCGCTGCCCGCGCAATGTGTGCGGGACGGCGTGATGTCACGGGTGACATCATGTGTGATGTCACCCCACCACACTGCCACCCTGTGTGTGTGTCCCCCAGCACCCTGACTGCGCCACAGAGGGTGCTGGGGGGGCTGCGGCGTGTGGCATGGCTGGGTGTCCCATGGGTGGCATGGTGTGGGTGGGTGTCCCATGGGTGGTGTGACACAGGTGGGTGTCCCATGGGTGGTGTGGCACCGGTGGGTGTCCCATAGATTCCCTGACATGGGTGGGCATCCTATAGGTGGTGTAGCATGGGCAGGTGTCCCATGGGTGGCACGGTAAGGGTGGATGTCCCATTGATTTCGTGGCATGGTTGGGTGTCCCATGGGTGGCATGACGTAGGTGGGTGTCCTGGGGGTGTTGCGGCACAGGTGGGTGTCCCGTGGGTGACATGGTGTGGATGGGTAACCCATGAGTGGCATGACATGGGTGGGTGTCCCAGGGGTGGTGTGGCACAGGTGGGTGTTCCATGGGTGGCATGATGTGGGTGGGTGTCCCATGGGTGGTGTGGCACAGGTGGGTGTCCCATGAATGTCATGACATGGGTGGGTGTCCCAGGGGTGGTGTGACACAGGTGGGTGTCCCATGGGTGGCATGATGTAGGTGGGTGTCCCAGGGGTGACATGGTGTGGATGGGTAACTCATGAGTGGCATGACATGGGTGGGTGTCCCATGGGTGGCATGACGTGGGTGGGTGTCCTATAGATTCCCTGACATGGGTGGGCATCCTATAGGTGGTGTAGCATGGGCAGGTGTCCCATGGGTGGCATGGTAAGGGTGGGTGTCCCATGGATTTTGTGGCATGGTTGGGTGTCCCATGGGTGGCATGACGTAGGTGGGTGTCCCGGGGGTGAGATGGTGTGGATGGGTAACTCATGAGTGGCATGACATGGGTGGGTGTCCCATGGGTGGTGTGACACAGGTGGGTGTCCCATGGATGGCATGACATGGGTGGGCATCCCAGGGGTGCTGTGGCACAGGTGGGTATCTCATGGGTGGCATGACGTGGGTGGGTGTCCCATGGGTAGCATGGCATGCGTGGGTGTCCCAGGGGCGGTGTGGCACGGGTGGGTATCTCCTGGGTGGCATGCTGTGGGTGGGTGTCCCATGGGTGGATGTTCCCACAGGTGGCATGGCACACCACGTGTCCCCTGGGTCTCCTCCAGGTCACCGGAGCCCATCTCCCTGTGGCCCCATCCCACCCCGCTGGCAGCCCCGGGGATGCCCCGGGGGACCCCACCACCGTCCCTAGGCCACCTGCCGTGGGTGGCAGGGACCCCTTCTAGCCACCCATGTCCCCAGGGTGCCCGCATCACCCGGGGCGGGGGGGGGGTCCCCGTGGCGCCGAGGGACAGGGCAGGACACGTGTTCAGGAGGCGTTTAATGACCTCAAGGGTCCCAAAGCAGCGGGACGAAGCGCGTGGTGCAGCAGGGTCCCCTTCCCCGGGGGGGGTCCCCACCACCATCCCCACCCCCCGCCGCCGGAGCCCCTTCCCTGGCACGGGGGTGGCCAGGGGGGCTCGGGGTGGGGGCAAAGGAAACCCCCCCAAAGCTGCACATTGGGGCGGGGGCAGAAATGGAGCAGGGGGGGCCCTGGCTCCCCTTTGCCCCCCCCTCCCCGGGGTGGGGGGGTTTAAGCAGCAGCGATGGGGGGCAAAGCGGGGGGTGGAGGAGGGGGGGGGCCGGTGCCGTGCCACCGGCTAGCACCAAGTGCCCTGTGGGGCTGGGGGGACAAGGCTGGGGGGGGTGGGGTGTGTTTGTGACCCCCATCCTGCCCCCGCCCCCCCAGGGCCATGCTGCTGCCCGTACCGGCACGGCGGTGGGCGTAGGGTGGGTGGGGGGGTGACAGTGGGTGACACCCCTCACTGCTTGCCGGGGGGCCGCTGGCGGGGGGCCACGATGCGGTAGGGCGGCTGGCCGCTGCCGCGCTTGCCGCGGGGGGGGCCGGGTGCTGCAGTGCCGGGGGGGCCGCTGCCCGAGCCGGGCTCCGGTTCTGCGGGGAGGAAAGGAGAGAGGCGTCAGGCGGTGGATGCCAGACCCCGCCCCCCCCCCCCCCCCCCCAAAAAAAGGAAGTCGCTGGGTGCTGTGGGTGGGGGTCCCCTGCCCCACAGAAACGGGGTTCATCGCCCCACACGGCAGCTCTGGCTGTCCCCAGGGACCCGCATGCTGGGAGAGGCGCACTGGGACTGGGAAGGGGGGGGGGACGGAAAAGGGATGTGAGGACCCCCCCACACCCCCACCCCCCACCCTGGGCTGGCACCCCTGCCTGGCACCCCCGGCCGGCACCCCGAGAGCCGGGGTCCCCCCTGCGGGAAAGCGCAGCTGGAAAGTAGAGGCGGAGGTGGGGGGAACGGGGAGGGGGGGCACCCGCCACCCCTCAGCTGGGCACCCTGGCATGGCGGGGACCGGGCAATGGGGTCTCCCTTGGGCCAAGGAGGGGGGGGGGGTCCAGGGGCTCCCTCCATCCAAGAGGAGCTCCAGGGGCTCCCCAGGTTGAAGGGCTCCTCCAGGACCATCCTTGGAGAGCTCCAGGAGCTGCCTTGGTCCAAGGGGGTCCGTGGTCTCCTTTGGTCCCCGAGGGGCTCCAGGAGCTCCCTTGGTTCAAGAGCAGCTCCATGGTGTCCCTCGATCCCAGAGGAACTTCACAGCCTTCCTTGGTCCAAGGAGCTCCAGGGTTTCCCTTGGTCCAAAAGGGGCTCCATGGTCATCTCTCTCAATCCAAGAGGGTCTCCATGGGTCTCCCTTGGTTTGAGAAGGGTTCCATGGGCTCCCTTGATGCCTGGGAAGCTCCAGGGTTTCCCTTGGCCCAAAAGGGTCTCCATAGTCCTCTCTCTCTCAATCCAAGAGGGTCTCCATGGGCCTCCCTCGGTCCTAGGGGGTTCCAGGAGCTCCCTTGGTCCAAGAGGGTCTCCATGGGTCTCCCTTGGTTTGAGAAGTGTTCCATGGGCTCCCTTGATGCTTGGGGAGCTCCAGGGTTTCCCTTGGCCTAAGAGAGTCTCCATGGTCATCTCTCTCAATCCAAGAGGGTCTCCGTGGGTCTTCCTTGACCCTGGGGGGTTCCAGGAGCTCCCTTGGTTCAGGAAGGTCTCCATGGATCTCCCTTGGTTTGAGAAAGGCTCTATGGTCTCCCTTGATACTTGGGGAGCTCCAAGGTTTCCCTTGGCCTAAGAGAGTCTCCATAGTCTCCCTTGGTTTGAGAAGGGTTCCATGGGCTCCCTTGATGCCTGGGGAGCTCCAGGGTTTCCCTTGGCCCAAAAGGGTCTCCGTGGTCATTCCTCTGAGTCCAAGAGGGGCTCTATGGTCTCCCTTGGTTCGAGAGGGGCTCCAGGGGCTCTCTTTGTCCGAGGAGCTTCAGGGTTTCTCTTAGTCCAAGAGGGTCTCCATGGTCTCCCTTGCTTTGAGAGGGGCTTCAGGGTCTTCCTTGAACCTTGGGGAACTTCTGGGTTTTCCTTGGTCCAAGAGAGTCTCCATGGTTGTCTCTCTCAATCCAAGAGGGTCTCCATGGTTGTCTCTCTCGGTCCAAGAGGGTCTCCATGGTTGTCTCTCTCGGTCCAAGAGGGCCTCCATGGTTGTCTCTCTCAAGCCAAGAGCGTCTCCATGGTTGTCACTCTCAACCCAAGAGGGACTCCACGGTCTCCCTTGGTCCTGGGGACCTGCTCCCAGAGGCTCCAGCCCCCTGTGCTCCATGCCCGCGCCCGGGGTGGGGGGTGAGGGGGCCGCGGCGCGCCCAGCTCATGCGGGGAGGGGAGGAAGGGAAGGTGGGGCGGTTACCTGGCCAGATGATGGCTTCCAGCAAGGTGACCCTTCTAGCCAGGACCTCCAGCCGGGCCTGCTGCCGCAGGAGGGTTTGGAAGCTACTGGCCTGGGGGAGAGTGAGAGAGCAGAGCAGAGCGCGCGTTCGCCCCGCGGCGGGCACGGCACGGGTGGCACGGCATGGCAGGGGTGGCAGGGCAGGGGTGGCACAGCACGGCATGGGGGGCATAGCGGGGGTGCAGCCCCAGCGGGCAGGGGGGTGCCGGTGCAATGGGTGGGGGGTGCCAGGTCTCCCAGGAGGGTCTCAGAGGGGTGCCAGCGGCTCCCGTGGCCCCAGGGGGGATGCCAGGGGCTCCCCCATCCCTGTGGGGTCGGGGCGGGGGGGCTGGGGTGCTTTGCGCTGACCCTGGGGCAGCCACAGCTGCCTGCGTGTCCCCAGCAGTGCCCCGATGGGGACACGAGTGTCCCCTGCCTGCGCCAGTCCCCAGCGGGTGCTATGCCGGAGGGGTGCTCCCCCTGCCACCCCCCCCAGCGCACCGAGCCCCTCTGCGTGTCCCCGGACACGTGGGGGGACACACGTCCCCAACTTGCCCAGGGGGCCACCAGGTCGTCCCCAAGACAGAGACTGTCCCGGGTGTCCCTGACCGAGGTGGGCAACACTGGGCAGTGCTCGGGGGGGGGTCCTGGGGTGCCCGGCCGTGGGTGCCCCGGTGGCCCTCACCCTACGAGCGGTCCCCAGTGTTGGCCATGATGCGTGGGTGGTGATGTCATGTACGTCTGATGACATCACGCTGCGGCCAGGGAGGGGAGGGGACACTGAGGGACCCCTCCCAGCCACTCCATGGCATCAGCAAGCCAAGGGCCACCCTGACGGCGTGAGGGCCTGGTGACCTACCGGTGGGGATGGGGGCCACCCCACGGAGCGGGGGCCACCCTGGGGGTCCCCGTCCCCTCCCGCGGCCCGGGCTGGCCCCCCCCCTACTCACCGTAGAGCCCAATCATTGTTTCCAAGATTAAAACCCTCTCCGCTAAAATCTTCAGCGCCTCGCGGAGCTGGTGCAAACCCTCCCCCTGGGGAGAAGAGAGGCAAGGGGGTGAGCGGGGGTGGGGGGGGAGGCCGGACCCCCGCATGGCCCCAGGCCGCCTGCCCTGGGGGGGACACGGAGGGGACGTGGGTGCCTTCCACATCCCAGCCCCTCCCCGACTCGCTGAGACAGCAGGGGAAGGAGTGGGGGTACCCTGGGGGGGGGACGGACAGACCGGCCCCCAACCCTACCCTGGGGGGGGTGGGTCTGAGCCCACCCCATGCCCCCAGTACGGCTCTGTGCCCCCTCCCCGCTGCTGGGGGGTCCTGAGGGGGCTGGCTTTGCGCCCCATCACCCCACGCAGGCACAGCGGGGGCCATGCTGGTGGTATGACCCCCCCCCGCCATGGGAGGGGGCAGTGTGAAGGGGTGGTACCCCCCTGCCCCAGCATTTTGGAGCGGGGGGAGGACGGCACACAACAAGCACAGCCAGGGACCCCCGTGCCATCACCGGGTCCCGGGGGGAGACGCGAGTGCAGGGCACGGCTGGGGACACCCAGGGATGGGACAAGGACATTGGGCACAACTGGGGACCCCCAGGCCATCATCGGGGTCCTGGGGGTGAGACATGGCACTGGGCAGCACTGGGCCCCCCCCCGTGCTGTCGTCACTGGGGTCCCAGGGACAAGATATGGAGCACGTGGCACTGCAGGGGACCCCCCCATGCAGTCACTGGGGTCCCAGGGACAAGATGTGGGGCATGTGGCACTGCAGGGGACCCCCCCATGCAGTCACCGGGGTCCCAGGGACAAGATGTCGGGCACGTGGCACTGCAGGGGACCCCCCCACGCCACTGTTGGGGTCCCAGGGATGAGGTGTGGGGCACTGGGCACAGCTGGGGACATCCTCGCCGTCACTGGGGTCCCAGGGACAAGACGTGGGCCACTGGGCTGGGGACCCCCGTGCCACCATTGGGGTCCCAGGGACAAGACGTGGGGCACTGGGCACAGCTGGGGACCCTCATGCCACCGTTGGGGTCCTGAGGATGAGACACGGGCACTGGCCACCGCTGGGGACCCCTGTGCCACCACTGGGGTCCCAGGGATGAGAGGCGGGGAAGAGGAGGGAAGGGGGCTGGGGGGCCCCCCCCCGCCTATCACCGCCCCCCACCCCAGCACCCACGGGTGAGCGACACCCTCCCCCCCCCTCCCAGTAGATGTGTCCCTGGTGCCACCCCGCTGCCACTCACCCAAGTGCCCTTCTCGCCCGGCTCGCCCCTGGGGCCCGGCTCGCCCTGAAACACAGAAAGGAGAGGGCCTGGCAGGGGGGGGCAGGGGGGGCTACGGCCCGGGGGGGCCCGACCCAGCAACGTACCTGTGCCCCGTCCTGGCCGCGGCTGCCCGGGTGGCCCTGGGGACCCTGCGGGGGGGAAAGAGCCCGTCGGCACCTGGAGGGGGGGCAGTGCTGGACCCTCCACTGTGGGAGATGCTGGCAGACACAACCCCCCCTTCCCCGGCTGAGACCGCCCCAACTCGTGTCACGCTGCTGGGGACTCACCCTGTCTCCCTTCTCCCCGGGGGGGCCGGCAGCTCCGGGTGCCCCGGCTCTACCCTGTACAAGGACAAGGTGGGTGCCATCAGCCCGCGTGGAGGGGGACCGGGGGGGCTCAGCCCACCCTGTGCCCCCCCGACCCCGGTGTTCCCAGCACTTACGTCAGGTCCTGGGGGGCCGGGTGGCCCGACGGGTCCTGGGGGGCCGGGGGGGCCTGCAAGGAGAGGGGACACAGCTCAGCTCGGCTGTGGCAGGCTGCCCCACAGCAGGGCACCCCCAAAGTGGGGGGGTAGGGAAGGGGGGGGGACATACACTCACCCATTGGCCCCACAGGTCCGGGGGGTCCGACAGGACCCACGATGCCCCCGGCAGCTTCGGTAAAGGTGTTGGAGAGGAGCGGGTCCCCTGGGGGAGGGCACAGGTGATGGGCAGGGGCCAGTCCCCCCCCCCCGGGGCTCCCAGCACCCCCCCAGCCACGCCACCCCCACCCTGGGTGATGCTCCCACCCAGGCCCCCGCTGTAGCCCAATCCCCACAGCCAGGCCCGTCGCCAGGGCAGGGATGCTCTGCCATGGTACATCCCCCCCCCACCCCCCCAACCCTATTGAGGGGACCCCCCCCACCCCCGTCCCCTCCTTACTGGGCTCGGCTATGCGGGGTATTGCTGGCCCCACGGGGGCAGGGGGTCCTGGGGGGCCAGGGGGGCCAGGTAACCCCTTCTCTCCCGGAAGCCCCCTGGCTCCATCCCGGCCGGGTGGTCCTGGGGGGCCGGGGGGACCTGCAGGGAGGAAGAGGAGGGTGAAGATTGGGGGGGGATGCCTGTTAGAGTCCGGATGCCTGAAACTGTGCAGCGCTGGAGCCCTTCTGAGCCCCCAAACCGCTGCACAAACCCCCCCACACTCCGAGATCTGCCCGCCAGGAGGGGGGCGCTCAGCTGGAGCCAGGCACAAGGCTTGGGGCCCCCCCCCCCGCCCCGGGGGTCCCCGTCCCCCCTTACCTGGTGGCCCCATTGGACCCTTCACCCCGGGAATGCCCGACGGTCCCCGTCCTCCCGCGTCTCCCTTGGGGCCGGGGGGGCCCCGCGCGCCGGGTCTCCCTGCAGCCGAGCAGCACCCTCAGGGGGGCACCCCGGGGACAGCCCCTCGGTGGGTGCCCCCCACCCACGGCCCGTCCCCACCGTCACACCCCGCTGCGCCCCTGGTGCGGGTCAGGGGGGGAGCATCGGTCCGGGGGGCACCCCAAGGGCAGCAGCCCCCACGCCGCGGCCCCCATCCTGCCCCAAACCAAAGCACTGGGTGTGTGTGTGGGGGGGGCACAGCCCTGCAAACCCCCCTCAGAGCTGGCCTGGTCCCCACGGGTGGCTCAACGTCACCGCCGTCCCCTGGGGACAGCTGGGGTGGGACCGCAGCCCCTTCCCCCGAGGCGAGTGGCTCCAAAAAGGGGTGGCCCCCCCCCCCCCCCCCCCCCAGATATTGATAACACCGGGGGCTTTTTCTGGGCTGGCTGGCATTGTCACCACGGTCGGTGGCGCAGGGTGTGGGTGGCTGAAGGAGGCGGGGGGGGACACAGCTGCCTGCCTTACCGTCATCCCCGGGGCTCCCGCGGGCGGCCGGGGACCCCCAGAGCTGCCCGGTCTCCGGCCCCCTGCCTGGGGAGATGGGTGCTGGGGAGGTGGGGGCTTCGGCCACCGACAGCCGGGCCACCTGACGAAGAGACGGGAGGGTTGGGTTGGGTGCCGCAGAGGGGTGGGGGCCATAAAGTGACCCCCCCCCACCCCCCCCCACCTCCTTGGGCTCCTGCGTCCCTCGAGGGGTGGTGGGAGCCGGGGCCGGTGGCACATCGCGGGGGGGGGGTCTCACCTGCGCCTCGAGGGTGGCGAGCCGGGCTGTCAGCTCCCCGACGTGGCTGCAGTTCAGGCACCCTGTTGGGGGGGGGGTGGGGAGAAAGCGGGGGCCACCGGCGGTCAGGTGCGGGGCACCCACCCCTCTGATGCAGCGCGTGGTGGCAAAGCTGGGGGCGGGGGGGTGTGGGGGGGAACTCACCTGAGAAAGCCGTGGGGCGCAGGGGGGGCCGGCGTGGGGCAGCGCTGGGGCGCCCGGTGTCCCGCAGGGTGAGGAAGGTGTGAGGCTCTGCCGAGGGAAAAAGAGGGGGGGGTCAGGAAGGGGGCAGCCCCCCCCTCAGTGCATTCCCTGTGGTGGGAGACCCGCCCCCCCCCCAAGGGCTATGGGGCTGGGAAAGCCTGCTGCCCCTTACCCCAAAATAGGGGGGGGTTGAGGGGGTGCAAAGGCTCCCGCTGCTTCTGCTCCATCCTCGCTCCTGGTGAGCCTCAGAGCCCCCAACCCACCCCATAACCCTCCGCCAGACCCCCCCCAAACCCACTCATGGTCCTGAACCAGCCCCCCCAAACCCACACCATAACCCTCAGCCAGACCCCCCCCAAACCCACTCATGGTCCTGAACCAGCCCCCCCCAAACCCACACCATAACCCTCAGCCAGACCCCCCCCAAACCCACCCACGACTACACATCAGATGCCCCCAACCCACCCCCATAACCCTCAGCCAGACCCCCCCCCAAACCCACACACGGTCCTGAACCAGCCCCCCCAAATCCACCCCATAACCCTCAGCCAGACCCCCCCAAACCCACTCACGGTCCTGAACCAGCCCCCCCCAAACCCACCCCATAACCCTCAGCCAGACCCCCCCCAAACCCACTCACGGTCCTGAACAAGCCCCCCCCCAAATCCACCCCATAACCCTCAGCCAGACCCCCCCAAACCCACCCATGGCCACACACCAGCCCCCCCACAACCCACCCCATAACCCTGAGCCAGCCCCCCCAAAACCTCCACGGTCCTGAACCCCACCCCCCAAACACCCCACGGACCCCCCCCAAGCGAGACCCCCGGCTCGAGGATAGCTTTGGGGGGGGGGGGGCACATTCCTGGGGACACGGCCCATATCCACGACCCACGGCGGGGTCCCAGCACCTCGTCCCCACCGAGGGAACCGGGGGACAGCAGCTTGGGGCCACCCGGCGTGTCAGCAAAGGGGCGTCTGGAGCAAAGCTGGCCGCATCGTGGCCCCCCCCCACCCCCTTCCTCCCCCGCTCCCCCCGCGCTGCCACCCCACCCCGGCACGGCCACCGCCATGCTGCAGGGGACAGCCAGCGCCGCCCTAAATGGGCCCAGATGTGGGGGCACCCGGCCAAGCACGCACAGAGCAGGAGGAGGAGGAGCCCCCCGCCGCCCCCCCACCCCGTGCTGCCGCCACCCAGCTGGCTGTGGAGCCCCCCCCCAGTGCCAGCCACTGTCCCATAGGCCCTCGGTGCCACCCCGCTGTCCCCAGTGTGTCCCCACCCCTGGGTGCCACCCGCTCACCCATGCCCCGCAGAGCCAGCGCCCTGGGGGAGAGGGAGGGAGGAGGATGTGGGTGACCATGGGGACAAAGCGACACACACCGCGCCCCCCCCCCCCCCCCCCCCCCCGGGTAAGGAGGCAGGCTGGGGGGCCAGCGTGCTGTCCCGCCATGCGTGGCACAGCCTGGCACCCATTCATCCACCCGCGCGGGCAGCTGCCCACCCGCAGGCAGGGACGGCGGGCAGGCAGCCATCCCCTCGGGGCACAGCCATGCGCCCACCCATGCAGGAATGTCCGTCTGTCCGGCCGGCCGGCCACCCACACCCCACCCGTCCATCGACCTTTGCAGTTATTCCCCCCCCCCAGCCCACCCTCCCGCCCCCCGGCACAGCCAGCCAAGCATCCATCTGCCCACCCACCCCTGCATCTGCCCGTCCAGCTGAACGCAGGGCCATCCGCCCGTCTGTCCCTCCACCCACCCACCCAGCCACCCACAGGAATCCCTCTCCAGCTCTCCACCCACCCATCCAGCCACCCGCAGGGACATCCACCCGCTTATCCACCCACCCGCCGACACTGGAACATCCAGCCAGCCATCTATCCACTTAGCCATTCCTCCATCCATGGACACAGCCATCCCCCCACCCACCCACAGGAACATCCACCCACCCACCCACCCATCCATCCATCCATCCATCCATCCATCCATCCATCCCCTTATCTATTCATTCATCCATGGACACAGCCATACATCCATCTACCTACAGGAACAAACCATCCATCCACTCACCCACCCACGGGAACACCCATCAATCCACCCATTCACCCACTCAGAAGAACATCTACTGACCCATCCACCAAAGAACATCCCCTCATCCTGCTATCTGTCCATTCATCCATCCCTCCATCCATCCACCCACCAAATAACATCCCTCCATCCCACTATCTGTCCATTCATCCATCCCTCCATCCAACCATGCAGAAGAGCATCCATCTATTCATCTACCTGTCCACAGAGGAACATCCGTCACTCCATCCACCCACAGAAGAACATTCATCCATCCACAGAAGAACAGGCATCCATCCATCCATCCATCCACAGAAGAACATCCATTCATCCATCCATCACATCCATCACATTCATCCCATCCATCCCTCCCTCCATCCACAGAAGAACATCCATCCATCCATCCATCCATCCATCCATCCATCCATCCATCCATCCACAGAAGAACATGAATCCGTCTATCCACAGAAGAACATCCATCCATCCATCCATCCATCCATCCATCCATCCATCCATCCCATCCATCCCATCCATCCCATCCATCCCATCCATCCCATCCATAGAAGAACATCCATCCATCCACAGAGGAACATCCATCTGTCCGTCTGTCCATCCGTCCGTCCATCCGTCCATCCATCCATCCGTACCCATCTCTCCATCCAGCCCTTCCCACCCTCCCCATCCCCACCAGCGATGCTGATGGTGGGGGACCCCAGCCTAGCCGCAACCCCTGGGTGACACCACCCCACCCTGGCCATGGAGAGGACCAGCAGCCCAGCACCGGGGACAGGATGAAGCCCCTTCCCACGGCCATGCCGGCTCCTACCTTCCTCGCAGTTGGCCCCGGTGTGCCCAGGGCAGCACCTCCACTCCAGCGCCGTGACCGTCTTGTAGGTCACCCTGTAGATGGGCCGGACGATGGTGCGGTAGCTGCTGGCACAGAGTGGGGCAGCGCTTCAGACCCATCCCAGGGGCACCTCAGGGTGCTGGGGTGGTGGTGGTTGGGGGGGGATGCCGGGTGCCCTTTCCCAGGGGAGGCACCACTCACCTGCCCCCGCTGCAGGCCAGGGGCCAGCGGCAGCCCTGGAAGACCCGCTGGAGGAAGGTGCCATTCTGGACGTGGCACGACACCGTCCGCGTCACCGTGTAGGAACACCAGTTGCTGGAAGGGAAACAACCGGCACCCTCAGCCCTGCCTGGGGGGGGACACTGTGGGGCTGGCGGAGGTGGCACCCTCAGACCTGCCTGGTGGAGCTGGCAGAGGTGCCACCCTCAGCCCTGCCCGGGGGGGGGACACCATGGGGCTGGTGGAAGTGGCACCCTCAGCCCTGCCCAGGGAGGACACTGTGGGGCTGGTGAGGTGGCACCATTAGCCCTGCCCAGGGGGGACACCGTGGGGCTGGTGGAGGTGCCACCCTCAGCCCTGCCCGGGGGGGGGATACCGTGGGGCTGGCGGAGGTGACGGTGCCACCCGGGCTGTCCCCCCACCCCGGTCCCAGGGGGTTTGAAACTGCCCCGGGAGATGCTTTCGGGGTGCCCATGGGGGACCCTCCGGGGGCTGCCTTGGCACGCCGGAGGTGGGGGGGGGGGGAAGGGGGGGGAGGTCCTGGGGCCCCACATTCCTGCTGCATTCCCGACCCGGCACGGCGCTGGCGCCGGCTGGCCTGGAGCGGGGCCCGGAGCCCCCCCCCTGCGCCCCCAGCCCACCCCGCACAAAGGCTCCTTTCTTCGGCCCCCCCCCCGCCGGCTCCTCATGCCAGGCTCTCTGCCCACCCTGCCCTCCCCGGGCATCACACCCCCCCCCCCGCCCCCCAGCCTCAGTTTCCCCCTGCAGAGGGGGGGGGGACACCCGTGCCACCGCGCCGAGCCGCCCCCGTCCCCGCGGCGGGCAGGACTCGCCGTACGCTCGGCGCTGTACCCAGGCTGTGCAATTTGGGTTAAAACCCGAGTTTTTTGGGACCGCCGCGACGCTGCTAGCAGGGAGGCGGTGGCGGTGAGGACGAGCGGGTGCCATTGGGGGGGTGGGGGGACGACGACAATTGTCTGGGAGGTGCCGGGGGGGGGGGGGGGGGGGGACGGGGACAGCAGGGTGGCACAAGGGCTTTCCGGCCGGGCAGCGTGCCAGGGCCACGAAAGCGCCCAGCCCGCCGGGGGGGGGGGGGGCTGTCACCACGCTTCTGCTGCCACCCCGCCACGCCGAGCGGGGACAACGACACCTCTGTGTCGTCCCCCCCCCCCCCCCCCCATCCCTACCCAGGGTGACAGCCCCCCCCCCGGGTGGGCACGATGCTCCCCAGGCACACGGGGATGGCATGGGATGCGGCGGGGGTGCCAAGTGCCGGCGGGGATGGGGATGGGGACGGGTCCCGGCCCGTTTTCCGTCTCGCCTGGCAGAGGTGGGGGAATGCCCCCCCCCTCGGGGAGCGGGGCAGGAGCTGGCGGGCATCTGCGTGCCAGCGCTCGCATGGCCCGGCCTGACCCAGCCCACCCGCTGCCGGGCCACCACTCGTGCACCGAGCCGGCCCGGGCTCTGCTGCCGGGGCATGCAAACACCTGGGGCAAAGCCCACCTCGGGGGTGGCTCCGAATCCCACCCCCCCTTCCCAAAACCAGCTTTGTTCCCCCCCCCGCCCCCCCCCCCCCAACTTTCCCGGCTTGGGCATGTGGGACCCCAGAGATGCATTAGCCCAATGAGAGGGATGGGGCTGGGGCTTATGGGGTTGGGGCTTGTGGGCCCCCCGATGCCAGCAGCGGGGTGGTGGGTGCCGGGTTGTGGGGATCCCGGGGAGCGGGGGGGGGGGGACACGGCAGGGTGGTGCCAAGGCGCCAGGGGCTTCCTGGGCTTGGCCGGGAGGGGAAGGGGAAATGAGGCGGCTTCTGCCCGTCGCCTCGCCGACCCGAGCGGAACCGGGAGGTCCCGGCAATCCGGTGCCGGAGACACGGCCAGAGCCAAAGGTTTCCTGTAAACAACCCCCCCGCCACCCTGCCGACCGCTCCGCCGGGACGGCACCATGGGGACAGGGACCACAGACCCCCAAACTGGGCAGCGGGCTGTCCTGGCCCCTGCCGCTGACCCTGCGCCAGTCCCAGCATGCCCAGGTAGCCCCAGTAGCCCCAGTGTGTCCAGACAAGCCCTGTAGCCCCCCCCCTCCATGTCCCAGCACCTGGCTATCCCTGGGGGCTCTGGTAACTCCAGCAGTGATGCTAGATCCGGTAAGTCCTGCTAGCCCCAGTAACCCCCCAGTAAGCACCAGCAATTCTTGCTAACCCCAGTAACCCCCAGCCCCAGTACCTCCCGCTAGCCCCAGTAACCCTCAGGCCTGGAAAGTCCAGCTAGCCCCAGTAACTCCCCAGTAACCGCCAGTCCCAGGAAGTCCAGCTAGCCCCAGTATCCTCCAGTAAGCCCCAGCCCCAGCAGCACCCAGCAGCCCTGCAGCTTTCCCAGCTCCAGTAGCCCCAGCAGCGCGGACCAAGCAGCCCCTGCCCTACTGTCCCCAGCAGCCGGTGCCCCCAGTAACTGATGCCCCCCAGTACCCCGAGTCCCCCAGTACCCGGTGCCCACCCCGCCCTGTACACGATACACCCTGGTACCAGGACCTTCCCCCCCCCCAACTAGTACACGATGCCCCTTTGTACCCGGAGTCACCAGTACTCGACACCCCCGGTACCCAGAGCCCTGGTTCCCGATGTGCTCCCTGCCCGGTACGCGATGCCCCTGGTAGCCGGAGCCCCCGGTTCCCGATGCCCCCCCTGCCCGGTACCCGATGCCCCTGGTAGCCGGAGCCCCCGGTTCCCGATGCCCCCCTGCCCGGTACCCGATGCCCCTGGTAGCCGGACCCCCCAGTTCCCGATGCCCCCCCCGCCTGGTACCTGATGGCCCCGGTACTCAGAGCCCCAGCACCCGATGCCACCCCTGCCCGGTACATGATGCACCCTGGCCGGAGTACCCGGAACCACCGGTACCCAACACCCCCCAGCGCCCGGAGCCCCTCCATACCCAATACCCCCCCCGCCCGGTACATGATGCCCCCCAGTGCCCGGAGCCCCCGGTACCTGATACCCCTTCTGTCTGGTACCCGATGCACCCCGGTACCCGGACCCCCCCGATAACCGGTGCCCACATCCCCCCGTTACCCGGCGCCCCCCATCCCCTCACCTCCACCTCCCCTGTCCTCCCCGTGCCAGACCACCCTCCCCCTGTGCCTGCGCTCCATCTCCACGGTTTCTCCTCCCAACCCCGTGCCCGGAGCTCCCCCCGCACCGGTGCCCCCGTGCCGGTACCTGCGGGCGGCGGGCTGCAGCAGGGCCGGGCTCCGGCGGCGGCGGCGGCGCGGCAGGAGCAGGCAGCAGAGGGGAGGCAGAGCCCAGGGGCGCGGGCAGGAGCGGGCAGCGGCGGCAGGGCCCCGCCATGGGCTCGGCGTGGGGCGGCGCTGCCCGGGCACCGGCACCGGCACCGGCACCGAGCGGGGCGGCGGGCGGGGGAGGGGAGGGGGAGGAGGGATGGAGGAGGAGGAGGGATGAAGGAGGAGGAGGAGGAGGAGGAGGGACCCCCGCCTCCCCGCCTTCCGCCCCGCCGGCCCGGGGGTCCCGCTGGCCGCACGGACGTCGCGGGGGGGGACAATTTGCGGGGGGCACATACTGGCCCCGGGGCGGGGGGGAGCAGGAACAGCCCGGGGGGCCGGGGCGGGGGGGGGGGGTGTCAGCGAAAGCGAAGGGAGGGGGCACCGGTGTGGGAGGTGGTCCCCGTGTGAGCCCCCCGCGTCCCTCTGCGTGGGTACACACGCGTGTGTGGGTCCCTGTGTGCGCATGGGGACACACGGGTGTGTGTGTGTGTGTGTGTGTGTGTGTGTGTGCTGCTGTGTGCGCATGGGGACACACGTGTGTGTGTGTGTGTGTGCGCTGCTGTGTGCGCATGGGGACACACGTGTGTGTGTGTGTGTGTGTGTGTGTGCTGCTGTGTGCGCATGGGGACACGCGTGTGTGTGTGTGTGTGTGTGCTGCTGTGTGCGCATGGGGACACACGTGTGTGTGTGTGTGCTGCTGTGTGCGCATGGGGACACGCGTGTGTGTGTGTGTGTGCTGCTGTGTGCGCATGGGGACACGCGTGTGTGTGTGTGTGTGTGTGCTGCTGTGTGCGCATGGGGACACACGTGTGTGTGTGTGTGCTGCTGTGTGCGCATGGGGACACGCGTGTGTGTGTGTGTGTGTGTGTGCTGCTGTGTGCACATGGGGACACGCGTGTGTGTGTGTGTGCTGCTGTGTGCGCATGGGGACATACGGGGGTGTGTGTGTGTGTGTGCTGCTGTGTGCGCATGGGGACACACGTGTGTGTGTGTGTGCTGCTGTGTGCGCATGGGGACACGCGTGTGTGTGTGTGTGTGTGTGTGCTGCTGTGTGCGCATGGGGACACGCGTGTGTGTGTGTGTGTGTGCTGTGTGCGCATGGGGACATACGGGGGTGTGTGTGTGTGTGTGCTGCTGTGTGCGCATGGGGACACACGTGTGTGTGTGTGTGTGTGTGCTGCTGTGTGCGCATGGGGACACGCGTGTGTGTGTGTGTGTGCTGCTGTGTGCGCATGGGGACATACGGGGTGTGTGTGTGTGTGTGCTGCTGTGTGCGCATGGGGACACACGTGTGTGTGTGTGTGCTGCTGTGTGCGCATGGGGACACACATGTGTGTGTGTGTGTGCTGCTGTGTGCGCATGGGGACATACGTGTGTGTGTGTGTGTGCTGCTGTGTGCGCATGGGGACACGCGTGTGTGTGTGTGTGTGCTGCTGTGTGCGCATGGGGACACACGTGTGTGTGTGTGTGTGTGCTGCTGTGTGCGCATGGGGACACGCGTGTGTGTGTGTGTGCTGCTGTGTGCGCATGGGGACACACGGGGTTGTGTGTGTGTGTGCTGCTGTGTGCGCATGGGGACACACACGGGTGTGTGTGTGTGTGTGTGCTGCTGTGTGCGCATGGGGACATACGGGGGTGTGTGTGTGTGTGTGTGTGCTGCTGTGTGCGCATGGGGACACACACGGGTGTGTGTGTGTGTGTGTGCTGCTGTGTGCGCATGGGGACATACGGGTGTGTGTGTGCGTGCTGCTGTGTGCGCATGGGGACATACGGGTGTGTGTGTGTGTGTGTGCTGCTGTGTGCGCATGGGGACACACGTGTGTGTGTGTGTGCTGCTGTGTGCGCATGGGGACACACGGGGGGGTGTGTGTGTGTGCTGCTGTGTGCGCATGGGGACACACGGGGGGGGGGTGTGTGTGTGCTGCTGTGTGCGCATGGGGACACACGGGGGGGTGTGTGTGTGCTGCTGTGTGTGCATGGGGACACACGGGGGGGGGTGTGTGTGTGCTGCTGTGTGCGCATGGGGACACACACGGGTGTGTGTGTGTGTGCTGCTGTGTGCGCATGGGGACATACGGGGGGGTGTGTGTGTGTGTGCTGCTGTGTGCGCATGGGGACACACGTGTGTGTGCGTGTCCCTGCGTGTGCGTGGGTGCACACACATGTGTGTGCCTCCTGTGTGCATGGGCACGTGTGTGTGTGTGTGCATATGCACGGGTGCACACGTGTGTATGCGCATGGTTTCACACATACGTGTGCTTCTGTGTGTGTGAGGGTACACACGGGTGTGTGCATGGGCGCACACACGCGTGCTTCTCTGCGTGCCTGGGTACACACATGTGCGTACACCCCTGTGCACGCACATGTGTGCGTGTGCAGGGGTACACACGTGTGCGTGGGGATGCCTATCTGTGTGCTTCTGTGCGTGCACGTGTGCGCACGCGTGTGTGCGTGGGTTCACACATACGTGTGCTTCTGTGCGTGCATGGATACGTGTGCGTGTGCGCGTGGGTGTGCACAGGCGTGCGTGCATCCCCGTGTGTGCACATGTGTGTGCATTGGTACACGCGTGGGTGTGCACGTGCGCGGGTGCACCCCTATGTGTGTGCTTGTGTGTGCTTGGGTACACACGTGTGCGTGCGTCCCTGGGTACGCACACGCGTGCGTGCGCGGGCTCACACACCCGAGCGCTTGGGTGTCTGCACGTGTGCACGCGTGTGCGTGTGCTTTCGTGTGCGTGGCGACACACACCTGAGCGCTTCGGTGTCTGCGTGCGTGCACGCGTGTGTGCGCATGGGTACACGTGTGCGCGTGCATGTACGTGCGCGCTGGTGCACGTGTGTGC
Organism: Larus michahellis; assembly: GCF_964199755.1. NCBI lineage: Eukaryota > Metazoa > Chordata > Aves > Charadriiformes > Laridae > Larus > Larus michahellis. The sequence goes on from NC_133908.1 coordinate 2,452,801, forward strand.
ACCTGCGTGTGCATGAGTACACCCGCGTGCGCGCAGGTGTGCGCACACCCGCGTGTCCTGACACCCACCCCCACGTGCCCGCCCGTGTGCCGTGGCCCGCAGGCCCGTGCGTGTCTGCGCGCACGCGGGTGTGTTTGCGTGTGCGTGTGTGTGGGTGCGTGTGCGTGTGTGCGGGTGCGTGTGCGGACGCGGCCCGCGTGCGGGTACATCCGCCTGTCTCCGCCTGTTCTTCCGCCTGCCTCATCCATGTGTGCGCGTGTGTGTGGTCCGTGTTGGGGCGTGCGAGGCGGCCGCGTGTGTGCATGGGCGTGCGTGGGTGGTCCCTGCTGGGGGGGGTGTGTGTGTCAATGGCGGGGGGGCCCTACAGGCAACGTGTCTGTCTGTCTGGGGACACATCCCCGCGCCGGCAGCACCCCGGGACCCCCCACCCCTCTCCCCTGTGGGGTGTGGGTGGGGGCTCAGCCCCTGATCAAGGCTGTCAGCACCCCTCCCCCCCCGCCTGCAGGGGGGGGCCCAGGCGGCCGGATGGGCGCCCAGCTGCTAATCTGCTGTGTCCCTTCCCATGGGGACAGCGGGGAACCCAGGCGGCTGGGCCCCCCCATCTGTGGGGTGGGGGGGTCCGAAGGGGAGCTGGCCTACGTCTTCCACCCCCCACCACCCCCCCCACTCCCCAGCATGGGGAAAGCCCTGTCGGGGTGGGGGGGGGACAAGCAGGACAGGAGGATTCCACACGTGGAGGGCATGAGGGAGCCCCCCCCCCCACCTATGGGTGCCCCCTTCCTCTGGCTGGGGGGGGGTGGGTAAGGGGGGGAGCTGGCACAGCACAAGCTGGGGGGGGGGGGGGTGTTGTGTACCCCCAAAGTACACACCCGCACCTGGGGGTGCCCCGACTCCCTGGGGGGACCCATGCCCATTGCCCCCGCCTGCGCCCCGGCTGGCAGCCACCCCCCCTTGGTGGTTAGAGCATGGAAGGGGGGGGGGTGTCCCCAAACCCCTCCCCTACCCCCTGCTTCAGTGCCGCTGGCACCCTGACACCCCCCCACACCCCCCCCGCCGCGATGTGACCTTGCTGCAGGGGACGCGCTGTTTACCCTCGTGGGTGCTCGGAGGAGCCCAAGGTCACCCACGCTCCTCCTCAGACTAAACAAGGCCGTGGGGGCTGGGGGGGGCCCTGGGTGTCACACCGGGTGATGCACGTGTGTGCGTCACCCCCCCCAGAGCTGGGTGGTCCCCCCCACCCCGCCATGCACATGTCCCTCTCCCAGTCCCAGGTCCCCGCGCTGTCACCCAACTCCAGGTCCCCATGCCATGGCCCAGCTCCATGTCCCCACGTCATGCCCCTGATCTGACTTCAGGTCCCCGTGCCATGTCCCTGTCCCAGCTCCAGGTCCCCATGCCATGTCCATTGTCACAGCTCCCCCATGCCATGTCCCCATCCCACAGCCATGTCCCCATAGCACATCCCATCTCCAGGTCCCTGCCCTGGCTCCATGTCCCCATGCCACGTCCCTGCTCTGGCTCCAGGTCCCCATGCCACATCTCTTCTCCTAGCCTATGCCATGTCCCCATCCCAGATCCATGTCCCCTCTTCAGGTCCTTGCCCTGGCTCCATGTCCCCATGCCATGTCCCTGTCCCAGCTCCAGGTCCCCATGCCACGTCCCTTCTCCCAGCTCCGTGTCCCCATGCCATGTCCCCATCCCACATCCATGCCCCCATAGCATGTCCCCTCTCCAGGTCCCTGCCCTGGCTCCATGTCCCCATGCCACGTCCCTGTCCCAGCTCCAGGTCCCCATGCCACGTCCCTTCTCCTGGCTCCGTGTCCCCATGCCATGTCCCCATCCCACATCCAGGTCCCCATGCCACATCTCTTCTCCTAGCCTATGCCATGTCCCCATCCCAGATCCATGTCCCCTCTTCAGGTCCTTGCCCTGGCTCCATGTCCCCATGCCACGTCCCTGTCCCAGCTCCAGGTCCCCATGCCATGTCCCAGGTGATCTTAGAAGAGGGTCCTGAGCCAGGAGAGGGCTGGGGGGGAGGCAGGTGGGGCTGCTCAGGTCAGTTATGGCCTGTTAGTAAGTGCAGGGCCCTGCCACACGTCCCCACCAATGTCCCCAGCTCTGCGTCCCCCCCTCTATGACCCTGTCGGCTCCCCGAACAGCACGTGCCCTCCCAGCCCGGTTCCCGGCGAGGTGGGGCATGGCGGGATGGGGAGAGGCTGCTGGTGGGTCCCAAGGGTGCTGATGGGGCTCACACAATGGCGCCCTGGGACCCCCACCCCTGCCTGGGACCCCCACCCCTGCCTGAGCCGTGCCATAGGGTGCCAGCCCCATTTACCCTGGGGCCGGCTCCTGACATGAGACCTGGGTGCAGCTCATTGCACCGATGGGGCAGTGGGTGGCTCCTGCCCATGCAGGCCAACGGGGAGCCGAGTCCCCCACCGCGGGGACGGGGACAGGGATGGATGGGTGTCCCCTTGCTCGACCCCGCTCCGCCCCTGTCCGTCCCGGGGGGTGGGTTCTGAGGGCAAAGACAGAGCCGGGGCCACCAGGTGGCACTGCGAGGCCACCACCGTGGCCGTCCCTGCCTGGCCCTCGGCCACCCCCAGGGCCAGCCCCGGTCGCCGGCCGTTCCACCCGGCCAACCCCGCGGTCTGTGAGTGTCCCCTTCCCGGGGGATGATGGGGCCGGAGGAACGACCCCTCTGTCCCCAGATCTGTCCCCTGTCTGTCCCTCCACCGGCGTGGCCACAAGTGGCAACCCCTCTGTCCCCAAATCTGTTCCTCCATGGGCACAGCCAGAGTCACAACTCCCCTGTCCCCAGGTCTGTCCCCTCTGCAAGCACGGTAAGAGTGACAGCCCCTCTGTCCCCAGATCGGTCCCCAAATCTATCACTCTGCAGGCAGAACCCGAGTGACACCCCCCGTTGTCCCCAGATCTGTCCCCGTCCCCAAACCTACTTCTCGGTGATGGGTTGGTGATGGAGGCAAGCAGGGCAGACACTGGAGTGTCCCCGCGGCTCAGGGCCCTCCTGCCATCTCCCGTGCCTCAGTTTCCCCACGGGGCTGCAGGAACCACATGCCCTAAAGGGGGACAAGGTGCCCGCCCCGCTCCCCGACCAGGCTGGTCGCCCTGGCAGGCAGCCCCCCGTGGGGACACCCCACCCCACGTGTGGGTGCTCGCCCCTCTGACACATGTGTGTGTGTCCGTGCCCCAGGGCTGGGCCACCTGCGGGTGCCACTGTCCGGTCCTGCGCCGGGTGTCGGTTCCTGGTGTGGGTGCTGGGTGCCTGTCCCCCGTGTGTGTCCCCAGTGTGGGTGCCCAGTCCCCCGTGGGCGTCCCTGGTGTGGGTGTCTGGCCCTGGTGCAGATGCCCAGTCCCCTACATGTCCCTAGTGCGTGTCCCCAGTCCCCCGTGCATGCCACTGGAGTGGGTGCCCAGCCCCAGTGCGGGTGTCCAGTCCCAGTATAAGCCCCTGGTGCAGGTCCTTGGTCCCCTACGTGTCCCCAGTACAGGTGCCTGGTTCTCTAGGTGTCCCCAGCGTGTGTCCTCCATGCGTGTCCCCAGTAAGGATGCCTGGGCCCCTGTGTGTCTCCAGCGTAGATGCCCAGTTCTCTACATGTCACCAGTGTATGTCCCCGGTCCTCCATGCATGTCCCCAGTGAAGACGCCTGGTCCCCTGGGTGTGTCCCCGGTGCGGGTGCCTGGTTCTGGTGTCGGTGCCCAGTCCCAGTACAGGTCCCTGGTGTGCGTGCCCAGTCTCCTACGTGTCCCTGGTGCAGATGCCCAGTCCCCAGTGCATGTCCCTGGTGCGTGTCCCTGGTCCCTGTGTTTGTCCCTGGTCCTGGTGTGTGTCCCCGGTCCTGGTGTGTGTCCCCGGTATAGATGCCTGGTTCTGATGGGTGTCCCTGGTGGGGGTGCCAGGTCCTGTTACAAGTCCCCGGTGCAGACACCCGGTCCCCAGTGTGTGTCCCCACTGCAGAAGACTGGTCCTGGCGCATGTGCCCGGTCCCGGTGTGTGTGTCCCCAGGCCCAGTGCATGTCCCCAGTGCAGCTGCCCAGTCCTGGTGTGTCCCCACCGCGTGTGCCTGGTCCTGGTGTGCGTCGCCAATGTCTGTGCCCGGTCCCAGTGAGTGTCCCCGGGGGGGATGCCATGTCTTGCTGTGAGTGTCCCTGTGTAGATGCCCAGTCCCCGGTGCCAGTCCCCGCTGTGTGTGCCCGGTCCCGGTGTGTGTCCCTGGTGGGGATGCCCAGTCCCTGGTGCGGGTGCCTGGTTCGGGTGGATGTCCCCAGCACAGGTGCCTGGTCCCGGTGCGTGTCCCCAGTGGGGATGCCTGGTGCTGGTGCCAGCCCCCAGTGCAGATGCCCAGTGCCGGCCTCTGGTGCGTGTGCCCGGTCCCGGCACATGTTCCTGGTGGGTGTGCCCGGTGCCAGCCCCCGATGCTGATGCCCAGTGCACGTCCCCAGTGCATGTCCCCAGTGTGTGCAGCCAGTGCCAGTGTGTGTCCCCGGTAGGGATGCGCGGTGCTGGTGCCAGCCCCCTGTTCAGATGCCCAGTGCGTGTCCCCGATGCGTGTGCCCAGTCCTGGCGTGTGACCCCGGTGGGGATGCCCAGTACCAGTGCCAGCCCCCGGTGTGTGCGCCTGGTCCCGGTGCGTGTCCCCAGTGGGGATGCCCAGCGCTAGGCCCTGGTGCAGATGCCCAGTGTGTGTCCCCGGTGCATGTGCCCGGTGCCGGTGCGTGTCCCCAGTAGGGATGCCCAGTACCAGTGCCAGCCCCTGGTGTGTGTGCCTGGTCCCGGTGCTTGTCCCCGGTGGGGATGCCCGTTCCCAGTACATATCCCCAGTGGGGATGCCCGGTACTGGTGCCAGCCTCCAGTGCATGTGCCCCGTCCCGGTGTGTGTCCCCAGTGGGGGTGCCCAGTGCCAGCCCCTGGCACAGATGCCCAGCGCATGTCCCCGGTGCGTGTGCCCGGTCCCGGTGCGTGTCCCCGGTGCGGGTGCCCAAGTGCCGGTGCCAGCTCCTGGTGTGTGTGCCCGGTCCCAGTGCGTGTCCCCGGTGGGGATGCCCGGTGCTGTTGCCAACCCCCGGTGCAGATGCCCAGTGCCTGTGCCCGGTGCCGGTGCGTGTCCCTGGTGCGTGTGCCCGGTCCCGGTGCGTGGCCCCGGGGGGGGGGTGCCCGGTGCTGTTGCCAGCCCCCGGTGCAGATGCCCAGCGCGTGTCCCCGGTGCGTGTGCCCGGTGCCGGCGCGTGTCCCCGGTGCGGGTGCCCGCGCGGCCGTGCGCGCCGCCGCCGGTGCCGGTGGCTGCCTGGCGCTGGCGGAGCGCTGCCGCCGCCCGGCCCCGCGCCCGCCGCCGCCGCCGCCGCTGCCGCCGCTGCTCCCGGTGCGGCTGCGGGTCCCGCTGCGGCTGCGGCTGCCGGAGGTAACGGAGCGGGGCGATGCCGGGCGGCGGCGGCGGCCATGGCGGGGCGGGGGGTGCCGGCTCCGGGGGAGGGGGGGTGGCGGCGGAGGGACCGTGCACCGGAGAGGGGGGGGACACACCGTGCACCGGGGAGGGGGTCGACGACTAGGGGTTGCCGTGAACCGGGGTGGGAGGACAGTGCAGCGGGGGCTGCCGTGCAGCGGGGGGGGCTGGGGGCTGCCGTGCAGCGGCGATATCGGCTACCGGGGGGGCTGGGGGCTGCTGTGCACCGGGGGGGGACCGTGCACCGGGAGCCGGGCCTGGCATCCCCCCCCCTCGCCCCGGGCAGAGGAGCCGGGTCCCGGAGGAGGGGGGGCTGGCACCGGGGGTCGCCCCCACAGCCGGGTCCCGTGGAGGAGGGGGGGGGTCCCGGGGTTGGGGTGAGGGTCCCTCCGGCTCCGGCGGTGCTCGGGGTCACGGCGGGTGCTGGGTGAGCGCGAGGGTGCACACGCGTGGGGAGGTGTGAGGGTGCGCGTGTGCACGCCTGTATCAGTGCGTGTGTGTGTGTGTGTGTGTGTGCATCCACGGTGGGGGGGGGGGAGTGTGCTGTTGCGCTGCCGTGGGTCCCCGTGTCTGTCTGTCTGTCTGTCCCTCTGTCTCGGTCCCGCTGTCTGTGTCACCGGCTGTGTGTGTGTGCCCGTGCGTGCGTCTCTGTGTCAGCGTGTCTGTGTGTGCCTGGCCGTGTCCGTGCGTCTGGCTGTGCAGCGACTAAAACCCCCCACCTCGGCCCCCCAACCCGACCCCCGTGGGGCTGGGGGCTGCTGTGGGTGGGCAAGGGGCCGGATGGGGGAGAGGGGGGGCCAGGGCGAGCGGCCGGAGATCACCCCCAGCCCGATGCCTGCAGTGCAGATCATAAATCAGCGGCGGCTGGAGCGGGCTCGGGGGGCCGCGGGCTCCCTGGCACCCAAAGCGCCTGGGCAGAGAGCCATGGGGCTCCTTGAGCTCACGGGGCCCCCGCCGGCCCCCAGGGCCGTGAGTGGGGTCTCTTGTCCCCTCTTTGTCCCCCTTGTCCCCGCTGTGACGTTGGAGGCCAGCAGCCGGCCGGGGCTGGCAGACAGCCCACGCTGCCAGGGCTGCGGGCACAGCGGCCTCGCTGCCCGCCGCCTCCACGGGGGTGATGGGGACGGACCCCCAGTGCCACCCGTGTGACGGTACCCTGGGATGACCAGCGTCGTGGCCCTGTTTTGCAGGTGACACCCCCCTCGTTTGCCACCGGTGAAGTGCTGGGCAGCGGGGACAGCCGTGGAGCCACCGAGGACAGGCTGAGTGTCAGGACACGAGGAGGAAGAGGAGGAGGAGGGGGTGTCTTGGGGACAGCACCTTGGTTGAGTGTCCCCAGCAGCCGCCAGCCACCCTTGAGCCAACGCAGCCTGGGGGGGGGGCGTCCCGGTGGCTTTTTGGAGCCTGAGCCCTGCCAGCGCCGCGGGGAGGAGGAAGGGCTGAGGAAGACGTGCCGGGTGATGGATGGCCCCAGCCCGGCACCGCAGCCCTGGGAGAGCGGGACCGGGCGGCTTGGGGACCTCGGGGACCTGGCTGGCAGCGCCCGCCTCTGCAGAGCCCCGCAGCGTTTGCTCTGCTGAGCTCCGGAGCCCTCAGCCGACGGGAGCCGGGAGGAGGATTCGGAGGGGCTCCAGGTGAGCCCCGTGTCCCTTTGCCGGGGCATGGCACGGGGCTGAGCCACCGTCCCCCCGGCATGGCGCGGCAGGGCTCGGGGGCCATGCTGGCCTCTGGTGGCCTGGGCTTCCCCCCCCAGAACCTGGCCCGCGTGGTGGTATGGGAGTGGCTGAACGAGCACGGGCGCTGGCGGCCCTACTCGGCCGCCGTCTGCCACCACATCGAGAACGTGCTGAAGGAGGACGCCCGCGGCAGTGTGGTGCTGGGCCAGGTCGACGTCCAGCTGGCGCCCTACGTCATCGACCTCCAGTCCATGCACCAGTTCCGGCAGGACACGGGTAAGGGGCTGGCATCGAGCCGGGAACATCCATCCACCCATCCATCCTTCCATCCATCCATCCATCCATCCATCCATCCCTCCATCCCTCCATCCCTCCATCTCTCCACCCCTCCATCCTTCCATCCCTGCATGCCTCCATCTCTCCGCCCATCCATCCCTCCCTCCCTCCCTGCCTCCGTCCGTCCATCCATCCATCCATCCATCCATCCATCCATCCATCCTTCCGTCTACCCCAGTGTGTATCTGTTTATCTGCCTGTTTTTCCATTTATCCAACTGTCCAGCTGTCCATTCATCCATGCATCTCTCTTACTGGATATCTGTTTGTCTGTCATTCCATCCTTCCTTCCTTCCTTCCTTCCTTCCTTCCTTCCTTCCTTCCTTCCTTCCTTCCTTCCTTCCTTCCTTCCTTCCATCCATCCATCCATCCATCCATCCATCCATCCATCCATCCATCCTTCTTTTTATCCACTCATCCATCCATCCATCCATCCATCCATCCATCCATCCATCCATCCTTCTCTTTATCCACTCATCCATCCATCCAGTCATCTATCCATCCATCCATCCATCCATCCATCCATCCATCCATCCATCCATCCATCCTTCTTTTTATCCACTCATCCATCCATCCATCCATCCATCCATCCATCCATCCATCCATCCATCCTTCTTTTTATCCACTCATCCATCCATCCATTCATCTATCCATCCATCCATCCATCCATCCATGAATCCTTCTTTTTATCCACTCATCCATCCATCCATCCATCCATCCATCCATCCATCCATCCATCCATCCTTCTTTTTATCCACTCATCTATCCTTCCTTCCTTCCTTCCTTCCTTCCTTCCTTCCTTCCTTCCTTCCTTCCTTCCTTCCATCCATCCATCCATCCATCCATCCATCCATCCTTCTTTTTATCCACTCATCCTTCCTTCCTCCCATCCATCCACCCCAGTGTGTATCTATTTGTCTGCCCATTTTTCCATTCATCCGTCTGTCCCGCTGTCCATTCATCCATGCATCTATCTCACTGCATATCTGTTTGTCTGTCATTCCATCCTTCCTTCCTTCCATCCTTCCTTCCATCCATCCATCCATCCATCCATCCATCCATCCATCCATCCATCCTCCATCCCTCCCAGTATATCTCTACTTACTCGTCTGTCACTTCATTCCTGCATCCATCCATCCATCCACCCATCTGCCCGTCCATCTGTCCCTCCATCCCATTGCACACACTCTCCTCTCTGTCCATCTGTCCCTCCTGTTCGTCCTCTTGTCCCCTCACCCCGCTGGGTTTTGCCCCCCACCGTGGACCCATGAGGCTCCTCCCGGCCTTTCCTTTCTCCCTCCCCGCTTTCCCCCTCCACCGTGGACCCTGCCCCGGAGGGACATGTCCCAGAGTCCCTCCATCCCCCGTGGGGCGCTGGGGTGGGTGGTGTGTCCCACTGTCCCACTGGCCGCCCATCTGCCCCACAGGACTGCTCTATCTGTGCTCTTTGACGAACTGGGGAGGCCCCAGTTTGGGCACTGGGAGCTGCGGTGGGCACTGGGCTGCTTGCAGCCCTGCAGCTGTGGCGGTCGCTGCCTGCCTGCCGACGGCGTCATGCTGCAGCACGCATCCAGGCCACGGGTCCTCGGGGGAAATCAAAGCCGGTCCCGCGCCGGCACCGAGCCCAGGCCCCATTAAATGTGTCCCCGTCACGGTGTGACCCATTAAACCCGTGCGTGTCGGCTGTGCCGCTGGGGACTCGCCGGTTCGGGTGCTTTCCTGGCCATCCCTGCTTGCCGGGAAGCATGGGGCCACCAAGGGCAAGGTCTGACCCCGGGCCAGGCAGAGCAGGCAGGGGACTTGTCCCACACCAAGTGACACCCCCAGAGTCCCCCCGACTTGCCTGGGGAAACTCAGGGGCCACCTCAGAGCAGGACCCCCCGTGGCCGTGCCACCCATGCCCAGCCACTGATGCCAGCGCTTCTGGTCACCAGCGATGGCGAGTGACCCTGCGTGTGGATGTGGCTCCCGCCGCGGGCTGGGGACCCAGATGGGGACGGAGCCAGGGACCTGCCACCCTGCCTCGGCCATCAAGCATGGCTCAGACTCGGTCTCAAGCCAGTCACGGGCTTGGCAAGGGGCAACTTGGCACCCGCAGCCCTGAGTCAGCGCGGCCGCGGCCGCCGGCACGACCCTGCTGGGTCGTGCCGGCGGCCGCGGCCGCGCTGACTCAGGGCTGCGGGTGCCACCGGGACACCCTGGCTGTCCCCATGCCAGCTCCCACCAGCTTTGGCCAGGACCCATCCTCTGAGAGCAAGCACCTGGCATCGCATCCCAGGGCCACGGTGCCGGGTGCTCCCAAGGGAACACATGCCCACGGTGGGACCACGGCTGGGTTTGGGGGGGGTGAACGTGCCTCCTCGGAGCAAAACGTCTCTTCCCGGCGTGTCCCTGGGTACCGCCGTCCCCATGGCAGCAGGGCTTGGGGATAGGGATGCTGAGAGAGGGGCTTTGCTTGGCCCCAAAGGCATGCAGCAGGGTTGTCACCGCAGGGGACACAGCCATCGGTTTGACCCCAGCCAGTAGATCATCCTCAGCATCGTCATCTCCGTGTGCCCCATCCCTGTATCCGCCTCCATCCATCATCTACTCTCGGATGTGGCCTGGGGGGCAGCCGGGTTTGGAGGCCATCAAATATCTCCGGGATCTCGTGGTGCTCGGGGACACGAGGGTCCCCCACGCTGAGGGTTCTCCTGGTGGCATGGGGACACAGGGAAGGTGGGCAGGACGTTGGGGGCGAGGGGGGGACTTGGCCCACGCCGCGCCTGGGGAGGGAGAAACCCTCTCAAAACGGCGACGGTGCGAAACGAGGTGACCCCATTCCGAGCAGCGGGGACGCGCGTCCCCTCCTTGTGGCCCTGGGGACGCTGGCTCGGCCCTGCAGCTCCGGCACAGCTGGCGGAGGGGACAGGAGCCGGGGGCAGCTGGTGGCCCTCGGGGACCCGGAGCTGCGTGTCCCCTCGTGCACGGGCTGGGGCGTCCTCCCCTTGTCCCCCTCCGCTCTGCAGCAGCGGGATGCGGGGCGTGGATGTGAGCGGGCAGCGGGATGCGGGATGCAGCTGCAAGGACCAGCGGGATGCGGGACGTGGGTGTGAGCGGGATGCGGGATGCGGGCATGAGCGGGCAGCGGGAGGGGGGCCATGGAGGCAAGGAGGCAGGCGCGGATGTGAACACAAGCGGGATGCAGGGCACGGATGCGAGCGGGATGCGGACGGGAGCGGGCGGTGGGATGCGGACGCGAGCTGGCAGCGGGATTGGGGCTGGGGGTCGGGGCGGGCAGCGGGGGGAGCGGTTCCCCAGGGGGTGAGCAGCCCCCCCACCGCCCTCCCGCAGGGCCGCCGGTGGAGCCGCCTCAGCACGAGCCGGCAGCTGGGCCCAGGCTCCGCCGCCTGCCACGGCCGATGATTAATGACCGTTATTAGCGTCGTTAATCGGGCTGGGCAAACGGTGCTGGCGAGGGGATAAAAAGGCCGGGGGCACCGCCAGGGCCGCAGCACGAGGAGGGGGCTGTGATGCCTCCCATCGCCACGGAGCTTCGGCGGGGGGGGGCTTCGGCATCCGACTGGCTGGCAAACAAGCAGCGAGGGGACGGGATTTGGCCGTGCGCGGCGGACAACACTCCCGTGACTGCCAGCACCGGCCGGAGCCGCAGCAGCTGTCAGGAAACCTCTCCTGACCGGGAAATGCTCCCCCCGCCACGGGGATGGCCAGGGGACCCCGGCTGGGGAGGGGCGGACGTGGGCCTGGAGCAGAGGGATGGAAAAAGGTGCTGGGGGGGCCGAGCAGCATCGCCCTTCCCATGGCGGCCGGGGCCGTGATCGCGACTGCTGGCAGCCCGGCCGGCGGCCAAGCCGCCACCGCGAACGGAGGGCTGTTGAGCCTCAGGAGTCCCCGGGGAGACACGCCGATCGATCCATCGCACGCCGCCTCCGCTCGGTGGGAGGCGGGTGCTGCCTGTCGGGGTGCGGCGGCCGTCACCCCCCCCTCTGCACCCTGGGGTGCTCTGTGGAGGGGGAGAGCGGCTGCTGGCACCCCCAAAGTGCTTCTGCATCCCCAGCCCTGCGGGGTGCCGGGCTGGGAACCGGACACCCACACGTGTGTGTGGGCACGGGTCCCTCCGCCGGCACCCCGGGGTGCTGGAGCCCTGTGGGGGGCTCACCCCCTCCCTGTCTCCCCAGGGACCATGCGCCCTGTACGGAGAAACTTCTACGACCCGTCTTCGGCCCCGGGGAAGGGCATCGTGTGGGAGTGGGAGAACGACAACAACTCCTGGACGCCCTACGACATGGACATCTGCATCACCATCCAGAACGCCTACGAGAAGCAGCACCCCTGGCTGGACCTCTCCTCCCTGGGCTTCTGCTACCTCATCTACTTCAGCAGCATGTCCCAAATGAACCGGCAAACCCAACGCAAGCGCCGGCTCCGGCGTCGCATGGACCTGGCGTATCCCCTCACCATGGGCTCCATCCCCAAGTCGCAGTCGTGGCCGGTGGGGACAAGCACGGGGACGCCCTGCTCCTGCCCGCAGTGCCTGCTGGTCAACAGCACCCGCGCTGCCTCCAACGCCATCCTGGCTTCCCAGCGCCGCAAGCTCTACCCGGGCGCCGTCCGCCAGAGCAGCACCTTCGCCGGGGGGGCTCTATGGCCGGCGGGGACGGGGACGGCGGCGGTGGCGGGTGGCACAGCCAAGGGCGAGGGGCTGCGGGTGCCCGGAGGGGCGTTTGCCCCCAACCAGAGCGTGCCCAACGGGGCACCGCTGCCCGGGCTCAACAACCTCAACCGGCCCGGCACGCAGCGGGGGGCCGGACTTGGCGCCCGTGCCACTGTCCCCCCCGGGTAAGCTGGCTGGAGGAGGGTGGCCTGGGGTAGGGGACGGCCGCGGCGTCACCGAGGCCGTGGGGATGCCAGGCGAGGTGGGCGCAGGCAGAGCGTGGGGAGAGGGAGGGTGGAGGTACCTCGTCCCCTGCTGTCACCTTGCACAAGCAGCCCTGGCGTCACCTCCAGCCCCAGGCACCCCTCCTTGGGGACACGATGGCAGGAGGGACAGCCCCAGCGGCTGGCTCATTCCAGGTGGTCCCCTGGATCCCTGCCCCTGCAGAGGAGCTGTGGCGATTTGTGCAGCGTGCCGTGCCATGCCGAGCCATGCCATGCCACGCCGAGCCATGCCATGCCATGCCGTGCCACGCCGTGCCATGCCGTGCCATGATGTACCGTGCCACGCTGTGCCATACCAGCCGGAGGAGATGGAGTGCCTGGTCCCAGGGCACTTGTGTCCTCGCTGGCCAGCACGTGGTGTATGACCCCGCTTGTGGCCCGATGCCACCAGGCAGGTCTCTGGGGAGGACACAGTCATTGGGGACCACAGACATGTCCCCTGAATGGATGGCAATAACTTGCCGAGGGGATGCGGGTGGGTGAGCAGACCCCCAGTGGGATGTCCTGGTGGGTGTCCCTGTCCCGGCACCCAAACCTCCACGGCCGTACCCCTTCCCTTGGTGGGTCAACCCAGTGTCCCCTCAGGGCTCTCGGCACTGGCGGAGGGGCAGGCAGGGCACGCAGGAGCGGCCATGGCCCCACACCCAACCTGAGGAGCGGGCTGTGACGGCACGGCTAGCAGCCTACCGGCTTGGGAAAGCCCCGGTTCCGCTCGCTTGGGTGGGAACCGGCCCAGATCCTGCTGTGGGGTATTTGATCGGAGCCCCCCCCAGGGCCGAGTGAGCGCCCCGGGCTGCAGGGAGCCATCCCTGGGGACAAGGGGAGAGCCTGTCCCATCCCTTCCAGCTCCCTGCCATGGGGGAGGCCGTGCCGGAGCGGGGGGCGCGGTGGGAGGCAGGTTTGCTGAGCCCTCGGCAAGTCCCGGTGCGTTTCCTTCCCCTGCTGACGTGCTGCTTTCGCTTCCGTGTGCCGGGCACTGGGCCATGCAGTCCCTGTCCCCATCACTGTCCCTGTCCCCATCACTGTCCCTGTCCCCACACCAGCACGCAGGCCCCGTCCCGCGCAGCCTCATGGACAGGTAGGAGGGGGCCAGGAAGACCCCGGGGGGGGTGGGGGGGGCTGGGTTGGGCCCTCCACCACTGCTCCAGCCATGGCGTGGGTAAGGGCAGCTTTGGGAATGGGAAGGAAAAGGCCTTGTGTGGGGCTGAGCGCTGCCAAACTCATCACTGCGATGGCTGTGTGCATGGGGGGCTTTGGGGCTCGGGGAGGACGATGACACCGCTGGCGGGGGCTACTGTCTCGGCTGCCGAGCTGGGGCAGGGGGATGTGGATGGGAGCCGGCAGTGGGATTTGGGATGTGGACGGGAGCAGGCAGCAGGGACGAGCGGTTCTCCATGGGCTGCCGGAGTGGGGTGAGGGCAGGAGAGCACTCGGGCGCTGGGCAGGGCTGCTCTGCTGCTGTGCTTTCCTGCTCATTCTTTGTCCTGCTGTGTGCCCCGTTCCATCTCTCCATCCATCCATCCATCCATCCATCTGTCCATCCATCCACCCCTCCCTCCCTTCCTCCCTTCCTCCATCCCTCCCTCCTTCCCTCCATCCATCCATCCATCCATCCCTCCCTCCCTCCCTCCCTCCCTCCATCCATCCATCCATCCATCCCTCCCTCCCTCCCTCCCTCCCTCCCTCCATCCCTCCCTCCCTCCCTCCCTCCCTCCCTCCATCCATCCATCCATCCATCCCTCCCTTCCTCCATGCCTCCCTCCACCCATCCATCCATCCATCCATCCCTCCCTCCCTCCCTTCCTCCATCCCTCCATCCATCCCTCCCTCCATCCATCCATCCCTCCCTCCCTCCATCTACCCCTCCCTCCCTTCCTCCATCCCTCCATCCATCCATGCATCTGTCCACCCATCCACCCCTCCATCTTTCCCTCCCTCCCTCTGTTCATCCACCTCTCCCTCCCTCCATCCATCCCCCCCTCCATCCCTCCATCCATCCATCCATCCATCCATCCATCCATCCCTCCATCCCTCCGTCCATCCATCCATCCCTCCCTCCATCCCTCCCTCCCTCCCTCCCTCCATCCATCTCTCCGTCCATCCATCCCTCCATCCCTCCGTCCATCCATCCCTCCATCTCTCCCTCCCTCCCTCTGTTCATCCATCTCTCCGTCCCTCCATCCATCCCTCCCTCCACCCCTCCATCCACCCCTCCATCCCTCCATCCATCCACCCCTCCGCTCGCCCAGCCCCACACCTCTCTGTCTGTCCATCTGCCCATCCCTCTCCCACCCCCTCCATCCCTCCATCCACCCATTTCTCCATCCCTCCCTCCCTCCACCCCACCCACAGGCACAGCCGCGTCCATACCAGCACCCACCAGCACCCGGGCCCCCGCCTCCCACCCTGCCTGCACTGCCAGCTGCACACCCAGCCTTGCACGCGTGGGTGCTCGCGTGGGTGCTCGCGTGGGCGCATGCAGGAGGTGCCCTGGGGTCAGCGGGGGCGAGCAGGCAGGGAGGCACCGTGCCATCGCCCCAGGGGTCTTGGTGCCCTGGGGTGATGAGGGTCCCCCCATAGGAGCCGCGGCCAGGGCGATGGGTGACGTGCTGAGGTGCGGGGACAGTCCCCGTGGGGGACGTGGGACACGGGACACCACCATCGGGACATCCCGATGAGGCAGCCACCCTGGGTCGAGGAGGAGATGATGTCCCCAGCACCATTGTGTCCCCAGGGCGGGACACGTGGCACCGGGTGACAGCCCCATGAGACGGGGCAGCAACCCCCCATCAGGCCAGGGGACGTCCCACGGGGAGGACGCTGCCCTGGGGACGTGCCATGCGTGGAGGGGACAGTGCCAGCCCTGCCAGCCTGGCTGAGCCCCTTCCCCTCCCGTCTCCGCGCAGGGTGCCAGCCCTCCCGGTCAAGAACTTGAACGGCACCGGCCCCGTCCATCCCGCCCTCGCAGGTAAGCGAGGTGTCCCCATGGGGTGACATCGTGGGGCTGGGGGGCAGGAGGGGCAGGGCGCGGGGCTGGGGCCTGGCCGGGCGGTGGGAAGGATGGACGGATGTTGGGTGGCCGGAGGGACAGCACCTCTCCCCCCTTCCCGGCGCAGGGATGACGGGCATCCTGATGTGCGCCGCCGGGCTGCCCGTCTGCTTGACCCGCGCCCCCAAACCCATCCTGCACCCGCCGCCCGTCAGCAAGAGCGACATCAAACCCGTGCCCGGCGTCAACGGCATCTGCAGGAAAACCAAAAAGAAGCATCTCAAAAAGAGTAAGGAGCTGCCCGCGGCCCTGCGCGCCCTCCGCCACGCCAGCCCCCTGCCGGAGGGGAAACTGAGGCACGGGCGCTGCTGCTGCCCATGGGGGTGGGACCCCCAAAGGGTTTGCCCAAAGGTTTTGGGGTGATGCCCACAGCTCCTCCGTGCCACGTGCTGGCACACCCTCCTCCTCGTGCTGTCCCCATCCTGGTGGCAGGGGTGGCAGGGCGTCAGGGGCACCGCGGGTAGGCTCTGATGGCGTTTCCCCCCCCTTCTGCCCGTGGCAGGCAAGACCCCCGAGGACGTGGTGCGCCGCTACATCCAGAAGGTGAAGAACCCCCCGGATGAGGTGAGTGGGCATCCCCGGGCACCGCCGCTCGGCCCATGGGCTCACCCCGCGGCCGCTGGAGGTTTGGGGGACCCGGGCGCGGGGAGAGGCGTGGGCAGGGGACCGGGGGGTGGGCAGAGAGGCGGGGGTGAGCTCCCCATGCCCCCCGGGCGCTGATGCCCCGCCGACCTGCTCCCGGCAGGATTGCACCATCTGCATGGAACGGTTGGTCACCTCCTCCGGCTACGAGGGCGTCCTCAGCCACAGGGGCATCAAGCCGGAGCTGGTGGGCAAGCTGGGCAAGTGCGGGCACATGTACCACCTCCTCTGCCTCCTGGCCATGTACAACAACGGCAACAAGGTGAGCTGGGACCCCCCCCCGCCCCGGGCGGGGGCGGTGGGGGTGGGTGCCGCAGGGTGGGTGCCGTCCCTGATGCCCATCCGGGTGCCCGCGCAGGACGGCAGCCTGCAGTGCCCCACCTGCAAGGCCATCTATGGGGAGAAGACGGGCACGCAGCCCCCCGGGAAGATGGAGTTTCACCTCATCCCCCACTCCCTCCCGGGCTACACCGACTCCAAAACCATCCGGATCGTCTACGACATCCCCACCGGCATCCAGGTGAGGAACCCGTGCCTGCCGCCCCCGGGGCCCCAGCTGGGACGGGTGCCCCCACCCTGTGCCACCCACTCACCCTGTTGCCCTCCCACCCAGGGCCCGGAGCATCCCAATCCCGGGAAGAAGTTCACGGCACGCGGCTTCCCACGGCACTGCTACCTGCCCGACAATGAGAAGGGCAGGAAGGTGAGCGTTCCCGACGGCACTGGGGTGGGATGGGGTGGGATGGGATGGGAGAGAATGGGATGGGATGGGATGGGATGGGATGGGATGGGATGGAAAAGGAAAGGGAGTGGGATGAGATGTGAAAGGGAAGAGAATGGGATGGGGATGGGATGGGATGGGAAGGGAATCGGAAGGGAATGGGATGGGGATGGGGTGGGAAGGGAAGAGATAGGATGGAAAAGGGAAGGGAATGAGATGGAATGGGAAGGGAAGGGGATGGGATGGGGATGGGAAGGGATGGGAATGGGGTGGGAAGGGAATAGGATGGGGATGGGATGGGAAGGGAAGAGATGGGATGGGAGGAGAATGGGATGGGGATGGGATGGTTAGGGAAGAGACGGGATGGAAAAAGGAAGGGGATGGGATGGGGTGGGATGGGAAGGGGATGGGATATGGATGGGATGTGGATGGGATGGGATGGGAAGGGATGGGATGGGGATGGGGATGGGAAGGGATGGGATGGGAAGGGAATGGGAAGGGAATGGTGTGGGGATGGGATGGGGATCAGAAGGGAATGGGATGGGGATGGGGTGGGAAGGGATGGGATGGGATGGGGATGGTGATGGGGATGGTGATGGGGATGGGAATGGGATAGGGATAGGGATGGGATGGGATGGGATGGGATGTAAAAGGGAAGAAAATGGGAAGTAAAAGGGAAGAGGATGGGATGGGGATGAAGTGGGAAGGGATGGGATGGGATGGAAAAGGGAAGAGAATGGGATGGGGATGGGATGAGATGGGATGGGAAAAGAAGAGAAAGGAATGAGATGGGATAGGATGAGACGATATGGAAAAGGATGGGATAGAAGGGGATGTGACGGGGAGGATGCAGCAGTGCGGGAGTGGGGCTGGGATGTGCCACAGGGAAGGGTGGCACCATGTGGGCCACCGTGCTGGGGCCAAACCCTGCACCCTGCGGTGCTGGGGCCATGCCGTGCCGTGCCGGGCGCGGGAGTGGGGCTGGGGGTGCCGGGTGGGCGAGCGATGGCCGTGCCCGCCCGCCGCAGGTGCTGAAGCTGCTGATCGTGGCCTGGGACCGACGGCTCATCTTCACCATCGGCACCTCCAACACCACGGGGGAGTCGGACACGGTGGTGTGGAACGAGATCCACCACAAGACCGAGTTCGGCTCCAACCTGACGGGCCACGGCTACCCCGACCCCAACTACCTGGACAACGTCCTGGCCGAGCTGCTGGCCCAGGGCGTCTCCGAGGCCACCCTGAAGGACTGAGGCAAGGGTGAGGGGCTCCCCACCGTCCCCTCGCCCCCGCGACCCTGCCCGTGCCACCGCCGCCCGCGCCGCTTCGCTGCCGACGCCGCAGCCCTGCCGGGTGGCCTCCGTTCCCCCGCTCCCTGGGCCACCCGGTGCCACCCGTCACGCGTCCCCCCGTCACCCCCCCCCCCCACACCCCGTGTCCCAGTTCGCCCCGGTCCCGTGGCGATAGCATCGTGGGCTGGTGCTTTTCTTTTTCTACCCGTGGCCTCTTCGCGCGTCAGCCGCCCGTGCCACCCGTGCCGCCCGTGCCACCTGCCGCTGCCCCATGGAGCCGCGCACAGCCGGTGCCATGTGTACATCTCTGTGTTACAGAATACACCCCGCGCCGGGACAGTGTCCCCCACCGTGTCCCCACTCAGGTCCCTGCACCTCCCGGGGTGCCAGCTGGCATCACCACAGGATGGGTCCCCCGGTGGGGTGTCACTGAGGGTGGGTGTCAGTCCCTCCCTGTGGGGATGCCGGGGGGGGACGGGACTTGCGGCGCCCCTATGGACGGGGGGGGGTGGGGGAGGGGCGGGGGCACAGTCCCGTTGTCCCCACACACGGGGACCCCCCTCCCGGGTGGGATGAGGCCCCAGCGAGCGGGAGGAGGCAGTGGGAGGGGGGTGGGTGGCGGGGACTACATCTCCCAGCAGGCCCCGCGGCGCGGGCGAGGGGGGGCTGGGCGCGGGGAGCCGCAGGGTATGCTGGGAGGTGTAGTCCCAGCCGCCGCCCTTCAAGTGGCTGGGGCCGGGGGGGGAATTGGGGGCTCGGGGGGGCTCGGGGCGCCGTCCTGGCGAGCGAAGGCTTCGTGGGCGATGTCCAGGTCCCGCAGCACCGCCTGCAGCCGCCCCCCGACCGGCCCGCCTGCGCCCCCCGGCGGGGTCAGCGCCCGGCACCCACCCGTGACACCCCCCCCACAGAGAACATCCCCCCCTTCCCCCCCCGGCACCCACCCCCCAGCGGCATCTACCCCCAGCACCCCCCCAAAGCAACCCCCGGCACCTATCCCCGGTGCCCACCCCAGCACCCACCCGTGACACCTATCTCCGGCACCCACCCCCCAGCAAAACCCCCCCGGTACCCCCCAGCGGCATCTACCCCCGGCACCCCCCCGAGGTACCCCCCCCGGCACCTATCCCCGGTACCCACCCCCAGCACCCACCCGTGACACCCATCTCCGGCACACCCCCCCCCCCTCCCCCCGCGGTACCCACCCCCCCGTAACACCCACGGCACCCCCCCGAAGTACCCACGCCCCCCCCACCCCGGCACCCACCTCCGGCACCTATCCCCGGTGCCCACCCCCGCACCCACCCGTGACACCCATCTCTGGCACCCCCCCGCAGTACCCCCCCCCCCCAGCAACCCCCCCCTCGGCACCCCCCAGAGGTACCCCCCCCCGGCACCTATCCCCGGTACCCACCCACCCATGACACCCTCCCCAGCCCCCCACGCCCCACCCCGCTGTATCACACCCATGTCCCCCCACCCCCCCCCGGACACGGAGAGAACCTGCTGGGGGGGGGTGTGTGTGCGTGGCGGGGGGGGGTGCGTGGGGATGGGTGTGTGGGGGTATCCGGGGGGGGTGTGGGGGGGTGGGGTTGGGTGTGTGGGAGGGGTGTGTGGGGATGGGGTGTGGGTGTACCCATGGCGGGGGGGTCTGCGTGTGCGTGGGGGGTGTGTGTGTGCGCGCGTGGGGGTGTTCATGTGCGTGGGGGGTGTGCGGGTGTGTGCGTGGGGGTATTCATGTGCGTGGGGGGGGCGTGTGTGTGTGCGTGGGGGTGTTCATGTGCGTGGGGGGGGGCGTGTGTGTGTGCGTGGGGGTGTTCATGTGCGTGGGGGGGGTTTGTGTGTGCGCGTGGGGGTGTTCATGTGCGTGGGGGGGGCGTGTGTGTGTGCGTGGGGGTGTTCATGTGCGTGGGGGGGGTGTGTGTGTGTGCGTGGGGGTGTTCATGTGCGTGGGGGGGGGCGTGTGTGTGTGCGTGGGGGTGTTCATGTGCGTGGGGGGGGCCGTGTGTGTGTGCGTGGGGGTGTTCATGTGCGTGGGGGGGGGCGTGTGTGTGTGCGTGGGGGTGTTCATGTGCGTGGGGGGATGTGCGTGTGCGTGGGGGTGTTCATGTGCGTGGGGGGGGCCGTGTGTGTGTGCGTGGGGGTGTTCATGTGCGTGGGGGGATGTGCGTGTGCGTGGGGGTGTTCATGTGCGTGGGGGGGGGCCGTGTGTGTGTGCGTGGGGGTGTTCATGTGCGTGGGAGGGGGTGTGTGTGCGCGCTGCCGGGCCCGTGTCCCCGTGTCCCCACGTCCCCGTGTCCGTGGCTGCGGGTGTTTGCTGTCCCCTGGTGGAAGGAACCGGTGGACTGCTCTGCCTGTGTGTGCAGGCGTGTGCAGGTGTGTGCGGGGATGAACAAGTGTGTGCAGGCGTGTGCAAGCATGTGCAGGTGTGCGCGGCCACGTGTATGTGTGTGTGTGCAGGGATGTGTGTGTGTGTATGTGTGTGCAGGCATGTGCAAGCGTGTGCATGTGTGTACGTGTGTGCAAGGATGAGCAAGCGTGTGCATGTGTTTGCATACGTGTGCAGGCGTGTCCAAGCATGTGCACGTGTGTGCAGGCATGTGCGTGTGTGTGCATGTGTGTGCAAGGATGAGCAAGTGCGTGCATGCGTGTGCAGGCGTGTGCAAGCATATGCAGGCGTGTGCACGTGTGTGCAGGTGTGTGCAGCTGTGTGCATGCGTGTGCAGGTGTGTGCAGGCATGTGCGTGTGTGTGCATGTGTACAGGCATGTGCAAGCATATGTGTGTGCGTGCAGGGATGTATGTGTGTGTGTGCAGGCATGTGCAGGCATGTGCATGTGTGTGCAGGCGTGTGCAAGCATATGCAGGCGTGTGCACGTGTGTGTATGTGTGTGCAAGGATGAGCGAGTGTGTGCATGTGTTTGCAGCTGTGTGCATGTGTGTGTAGGCGTGTGCATGCGTGTGTATGTGCATGCAGGTGTGTGCAGGCGTGTGCAAGCGTGTGTGTGTGTGTGCAGGGATGTATGTGTGTGCAGGCATGTGCAAGCGTGTGCATGTGTGTACGTGTGTGCAAGGATGAGCAAGCGTGTGCATGTGTTTGCATGTGTTTGCATACGTGTGCAGGCGTGTCCAAGCATGTGCACGTGTGTGCAGGCATGTGCGTGTGTGTGCATGTGTGTGCAAGGATGAGCAAGTGCGTGCATGCGTGTGCAGGCATGTGCATGTGTGTGCAGGCATGTGCAAGCATATGCAGGTGTGTGCACGTGTGTGTATGTGTGTGCAAGGATGAGCAAGTGTGTGCATGTGTTTGCAGCTGTGTGCGTGCGTGTGTAGGCGTGTGCATGCGTGTGTATGTGCGTGCAGGCGTGTGCAGGCATGTGCATGTGTGTGCAGACATGTGCAAGCATATGCAGGCGTGTTCGTGTGAGTATATGTGTGCAAGGATGAGCAAGTGTGTGCATGTTTGCAGCTGTGTGCATACGTGTGCAGGCGTGTGCATGTGTGTATGTGTGTGCAAGGATGAGCAAGCATGTTCATGTGTTTGCAGATGTTTGCATGTGTGTGCAGGCGTGTGCATGTATGTGCAGGCATGTGCAAGCATATGCAGGCGTGTGCACGTGTGTGCATGTGTGTGCAAGGATGAGCAAGTGTGTGCATGTGTTTGCAGCTGTGTGCATGCATGTGCAGGCGTGTGTATGTGTGTGCAGGCATGTGCAAGCATGTGCATGTGTGTGCCTGAGTGTGCGTGTCCGTGCATGCCTGCACAAACACGTGCAAGTGTGTGTGTGCGTGTGCAGGTGTGTACAAGCGCGTGTAAGTGCGTGCATGCGTGTGCAGGTGTGTACAAGCGCGTGTGAGTGCGTGCATGCGTGTGCAGGTGTGCCTCAGCGTGTGCCAGCTGCCCCCCGCAGCGTCCCCCTGGCAGCACCCCTGGGTGCAGGGTCCCTGTCCCCCCCCCCCCGGCAGCAGGGCCGCCCGTACCTGCCTGCCCCGGGCCGGGGGGCTCGGACGCCATGTTGCCCTCGGAACCTCCAGCCCCTGTCGCCCTGCGGGAGAGGGACCCTCAGCACGCTCCCCCCCTGCCTGCCAGCACCCCGGCTCCCCTGGGACCCCCGCGCCGGGGGCCACCTCACCGCAGCCGGGCCCCCGCCCGCCGGAGATGCCCGTAGAGGGTCTGCGCCGCCGCCGCGGGGTCCAGGGGGTCACTCCACTCGCCCAACGCCACCGTGCTGTGGGTCCGGCTGCACCCGGGCGCTGCCAAGGACAGCCGCAGTGGGGGTGTCGGGGGACCCCCAAGCCCCCTGCCCGGGGGACCCCCCCACCCCAGGCTGCCTGCCGGCCTTACCGGTGCAGGTGGGCTGCAGGCAGCAGGTCCAGCGGCCGGCACGGAAGGTGCCCGGGTGGCAAGTGGGCAGCATGGCCTCCTCGTTGGCGCTGCTGGCCTGCCGCACCGCCCAGAGCCACTGCCACAGCTCCTGGGCGCTCTGTGGGGACAGGCAGGGGGGGTGGCACCTCGGCGGGCACCCACGGGGCGCCCTGCGCTGGGCACCGCTGGCGGGGGGGAGGAGGAGGAGGAGGGGGGTGGGCATGGGCATGGGCGATGCCGGTGGGGTCCCTGGCAGGGGTGGGCACCGCGGATGGTGGGCTCCAGGGCCAGGTGACCAGGAGTGACAGTTTGATGGCAAAGCTGCCCAGGTAGGACCTGGTGGGCAGATGGCACTGCGGGAGCCAGGGTACCCCAGTGACCCCACTGCAAATAGGGCTAGGACCCCAGTGATCCCAGTACAGATATGTCTGGAAACCCTTTTGATCCCAGTACAGCCAGGGCTGGTACCCCAGTAACCCTAGAACAGATGTGGCTGGATACCCCAGTGATCCCAGTATCCCAGAGCCAGTACCCCAGTGACACCAGTACAGATATGGCTGGAAACCCCACTGATCCCAGTATCCCAGAGCTGGTACACCAGTGATCCCAATACAGCCAGGGCTGGGCACCCCAGTGTTCCCAGTACAGCCGGTGCCTGGGAACAACTGGATTTGGGACCAGGGCCATTCCCATTGTCCCCATAAGACCTGAGGTTCCCCATGGCCGGGCGACGGGGAGGGGAGGGGGGGTTCCCGGGGTGCCCGGGGCGGCTTGGGGGGGCACCCACCTTGCACTGGATGTAGGTGGTGTGGAGCTGCCCGGCGCCATCCTGCGCCACGATCTGCATGACGTGGGGGTGCTGGAAGGTGCCCTCGTCCACCCGCTCCACCGCCCGCATCCGCGACACGGGGATGGAGCAGCGCACCTGGGGACCCCCCGAAACCCCCCCCCGACTCACTGCATCCACCGCCCCTCCCCGGGCGCCCGGCCTGAGGCGGGGGGGGGGGTAATGGGCAGCACCCACCTGCCACTCGGGGGACTTGGAGTAGGTCAGGGCCTCGGCGCTGAGCCAGAAGTACCTTTTCTTGAAGGCGAAGCGGGGCAGCAGGGTGGCCCCCCCCGCCGTGCGGGTGTGCAGGTACCCCTCCTTGATGGTGCCCGAGGGCTGGAAAAGTGCCGGTGGCACCGGCCCTTCGCCCGCTGCGGTTGTGGCACAGCCGGGCAGGGAGGCAGCCGTGTCACCCCAAGTGCCATCGCCTCCCCCAGCCCGAGGACACCCATCCCCAGCCACCCTGGCAACATCCGCATGGCACCGAGCGGGTCCCCCTCCCGGGGGATGCTTCCAGGGTGCCAGGGACAACAGGGATGATGCCACCCCTCTGCGGTGGGCGCTGGGATGCTCCCATGGTGCGGACGACAGCAGGGATGATGCCACCCCTCCGCAGTGGGTGCTGGGATGCTCCCAGGGTGCAGGGGACAACAAGGATGCTCCCAGGGTGTGGGGGACAGCAGGGATGATGCCACCCCTCTGCGGTGGTGGATGCTGGGATGCTCCCATGGTGCGGACGACAGCAGGGATGCTCCCAGGGGTGCAGGGGACAACAGGGATGATGCCACCCCTCTGCGGTGGGCACTGGGATGCTCCCAGGGGTGCAGGGGACAACAGGGATGATGCCACCCCTCTGCGGTGGGCGCTGGGATGCTCCCAGGGTGTGGGGGACAGCAGGGATGATGCCACCCCTCCACGGTGGGTGTTGGGATGCTCCCAGGGTGTGGGGGACAACAAGGATGCTCCCAGGGTGCCGGGGACAACAGGGATGATGCCACCCCTCCGCAGTGGGTGCTGGGATGCTCCCAGGGTGCAGGGGACAACAAGGATGCTCCCAGGGTGTGGGGGACAGCAGGGATGATGCCACCCCTCTGCGGTGGGTGCTGGGATGCTCCCATGGTGCGGACGACAGCAGGGATGCTCCCAGGGGTGCAGGGGACAACAGGGATGATGCCACCCCTCCACGGTGGGCGCTGGGATGCTCCCAGGGTGTGGAGGACAACAGGGATGCTCCCAGGGGTGCAGGGGACAACAGGGATGATGCCACCCCTCTGCGGTGGGCACTGGGATGCTCCCAGGGTGCGGGGGACAATAGGGATGATGCCACCCCTCCGCAGTGGGTGCTGGGATGCTCCCAGAGTGTGGGGGACAATAGGGATGATGCCACCCCTCCGCAGTGGGTGTTGGGATGCTCCCAGGGTGTGGAGGACAACAGGGATGATGCCACCCCTCCACGGTGGGCGCTGGGATGCTCCCAGGGTGTGGGGGACAGCAGGGATGATGCCACCCCTCCGTGCTGGGCGCTGGCCCCCCGTGGCCCCCGGCCGTGCCCGCTCACCCTCAGTGCTCTCCACTGCGACCAGTCCGTCCAGGAAGGCTTTGATGCGGGTGACGCTGGGCAGCAGGACGGCGTGCAGCGGGGCCATCCACGGCTCCTTGCCCTGGCCCAGCTGCAGCCCCAGGTTGCCGATGCTCTGCAGCGCCTGCCCCCCCGCAGGGAAGGGCTCACGCTGCCGTACCCCTGCCATGGCATGGGGGCAGCGGAGGGGACACCCCCCTCCTCCCTCTCCGGTTGCTCCCCTGAACCCCGGGGGCTTGGGAATTCGGGCGGAAGATGGAGAAGCGGAGGAGCCCAGGGATGATGGGACCCAACAGCTGGCCCAGGCTGGCTCCCGTGCTGTGGCCAACGGTGGTGGCATGGCCCGGTGACAGGCAGGGCTGGCCTCGAGCGGTGTGGGAAGGAGCCAACCCGTGGCATATGGTGTGGGGACAGGAATGGCTCTGCCCTCCTTGGGGTCCCCATTATTCCCTGGGGTCCCCATCCCTCCCGGGGTCCCCATCACTCCCCTGAGTCCCTGTCTCCCTCTGGGATTTCTTCCCAGGTTCCCCAGCTCTCCCTGGGATTCCCAGCCCTCCCCAGGGTCCCCCTGCCTTCCTGGGGTCCCCATCCCTCCCTGGCATCCCTTTCCCTTGTGGGTCCCCACCTCTCCCCAGGGTCTGCATCCCTCCCTGAAGTCTCTGTCCTTTCTGGGGTCCCTCTCTGGAGTCCCCATCCCTCCCTGGGCTCCCCATACCTCCTTGAGATCCCTGTCCCTCCCCAGGGTCCCTGTCCTTCCCCAAGATCCCCATCTCTTCCCAGGGTCCCCATCTTTTCCCAAGGGTCTCCATCTCTCCCAGTGGTCCCCAGCCCTCCCCAGTGTCTCCATTGCCTCCCAAAGGTCCCCATCCCTCCCCAGCGCCCCCAGCCCTCCCCAAGGGTCCCCATCCCTCCCCAATGGTCCCCATCCCACCTCAAGGATCCACATCCCTCCCCAAGGTCCCCATCCATCCCAGGGCTCTCCATCCCACCCCAGTGTCCCCATCCCACCCCAAGGATCCCCATCCCTCCCCAAGGGTCCCCGTCCCTCCCCAAGGTCCCCATCCCTCCTCAATGGTCCCCATCCATCCCAGGGCTCTCCATCCCACCCCAGTGTCCCCATCCCACCCCAAGGATCCCCATCCCTCCCCAAGGGTCCCCGTCCCTCCCCAAGGTCCCCATCCATCCCGGAGCTCTCCATCCCTCACCCTTGTCCCCATCCCTCCCCCAGGTCCCCGTCCCTCCCCTCCATGGCTCCCCGCACCTTGGCGAGCAGCAGGAGCGTGCGGCCGGTGCGGGGGTCAGCATGCTGCTCCCGGAGGCTGAAGAGCTTCGGGGTGAGGACAGCAGGGGCGAAGAAGCGGAGAAAAAGAAACCCACTGATGGAGAAGTACCGC
Source organism: Larus michahellis (assembly GCF_964199755.1). NCBI lineage: Eukaryota > Metazoa > Chordata > Aves > Charadriiformes > Laridae > Larus > Larus michahellis. The sequence goes on from NC_133908.1 coordinate 2,479,077, forward strand.
GCCTCCTGGCCAGGGACAGGGACAGGGACAGCTCAGGGCTCGGGGCGGTGGTCCCGGTGGCGTGCGGACCCCTGGCCCCGTGACCTGCCCCACCTCGTGCTGCACCGAGGGGAACCGCTCCTCCACCCGCCTGCGGAGCTGCTTGAAGGCCACCCTCATGAGGAGGGGACACTTCTCCACCGAGCCCACGATGGCGTCGACGATGTCCCCCAGGTAGCCCTTCAGCAGCTCCAGGCTGCTCTCCCGCACCCGTGCCTCCGACAGGGACCCCTTGAAGGAGATCCTCCTGCAGGGACATCGCTGGGTCAGGGGGCACCCCATGCCCAGGGACACCCAAGTTGGCTAAAAGCCATTGAGGTGACCCACAGGCTCAGCAGCAATGGGTGACCCCCTCCCGCAGGGGATATCAGGATGGGGATGGCTTGGGACGTGCCACTGTGTCCCCCCCAGCCATCCCCCCGCACTCGCCTGCTGCGGCTCAGATCCATCTTGCCGGGGTCCAGCTCCACGTACTTCTTCTCCTCAAAGATGCGGTTCACCACGGGCTTCAGGACCTCGTGCAGGTAGGGCAGCCCCACCACCTGCAAGGGATGGGAAGTCTCCATCTTTGTCCCCAAAGTGTCCCTAGATGTTCTGCTGGGACACAACCCAGCTCTCTGCCCCGATGCCATCATGGGAGGGTGCAGCGGGAACCCGGCTGGTGTCACCTCCCATGCTCACCTTCATGAACTGCTCCACAGACTTGGAGGCCAGCGAGTTGGAACGGAAGAGGGTGTTGGGGTCCGCTGGAAGAGCGCAGAGGCTGTGGTGAGGTGGGCATGGGGTGATGCCCCAGCTGTCCCTGGTGTGCCCAACCCCAGGGACATGCGCCTCCCTCTTGGTGGCCCCACTCTTCTCCCCATGAGGGTTTGGGGAGGTGGGTGCAGATGGTGCCCCTGGCCCTGGCACTTACTGGTCCTGGCCAGCTCGCGGGTGGTGAGATAGTCCAGGAGGGGCACGGCCAGCCCCTGCCCCAAGAAGATCTTCACCAGCTTGGTGGCCACATCCTGCCGGCTCTCCCCTGAGGTCACCTCCTCCAGGATGGCCAGGGCAGTGCCAGCGGGGGGCTGTGGGGAGGGCAGGGTGGGCACGGAAAGATCCCCACACCGGGGTGGTCCCCGGCCGCCCCTGAGGGTCCCCACAGCACCCACCTGGCCGGGGCAGAGGATGGGCTCGGTGAGGAGCTGGATGAGGGGCTGGTAGTAGTGGGGGGGCAGGACCCTGTCCTCCACCAGCCGCACCGCCAACCGCAGGGCACCCAGCTGCCCCCTGCAACGACACGGGAGGGGCTCAGGTGGAGCTTGCACCCACCACCCCCCATCACCCCGGCTCCCTCCGGGCCGGGATGTTGCCGGGAGGGAGCACCCCGTGCTGCCCTGGGCACAGATGCCCGCACTCACCCGAGGGTCTCGGTGGTGCTGGGGAAGGGCAGGAGCTGGAACCAGCCCTTGGTGGGGGCCGTGCAGATGGTGTCCAGGGGGAACTCAATCTGGGGGGGGGCGCGCAGGCAGGGTCTGAGCTGGGGGGGGTGCAGGCACCAGCATCCTGTGCTGCAGCCTGCTTCCCCCACCGGCTGGGACCCCTCCTCGGGGGAGAGCCCGGGACATGCAGGGGGTCCGGATGTGGCACTGCCCCCAGCTCAGCGTGTCCACATACCCCTGCCCCCCCATCCCCGTGGGGCCTGACCCATGGTCACCCGGACCCCAATGCGGGGAGGCGATAGGGGTCTGGAGGTTCCCCCGGGACCCGGGCCCTGAGGTCCTCACCCGTCCCAAGAAGTCGTTCTTGCCCACGATGTCCCAGTCCCACACCTCCACGCTCAGCACGGCCTCCCCCGGCTCGCCCTCCGCCAGCTCGAACTCCAGCACCTCGTCCCAGTGCGGGAAACGGGTTTTCTTAATCACCTGCCGGGGACGGGGACACCACAGTGGCTGCGGGGGGCGGAGGGGGGGGGACAACAACGAGGTGCCCGCACCGCTGCGTCCCAGCACCCAGCACCCCGACTCACGGCTGTCTCCAACGTGTGCCCGCAGCACGACACCCGGGCGAAGGGGTCCGAGGTGCCCGAGGGGTCCCGGGGGGCCAGGTCCCTGTGGGGAGGTGGGGGTCAGCAGGGGCACAGCGGGCAGGGGACCCCTCTGTGCCGGCATGGTCCCTGCCACCCCCATGTCCCCCTTTTCCCCCAGCCCGCCTGGGCGCACTGGTTGGGGTGCCGGAGGGATGCTGGTGAGAGTGGGACCCCGTGCCCCAGCGCTCCTGCCCCCAATCCCTTCCTCCTCCAGTCCCTGGGGGCCAAATGGAACAGTGGGGGTGGGTGGGAGGGGGTCTCTGCTGTCCCTCCTGGCTGTCCCCATGGCCATCCAGTTGCCTTGGTACCCGCTTCGGTTGCCATGGCAGCGGGATGCTGCCTGCTCCGCCGCCAGCAGCCTGCCGTCTGGCAGCCACACGCGTGTGGGCACACATGCACACGCATGCACACGCATGCACACGCAGCAGAGTGCGGGGTGGGCCTCAGTTCCCCCCCCCCATTGCCCCCCCCCCCCCCAGTTTTGAAGCCAAAGGGGGCAAACGTGGCACGAAAGCCAGCTGGTCTGCCGGGGACCATCCCCAGGCACCCCAGAGGGCCACCCAGCTCTGCCCCTTGTCCCCCTGTCCCCGAGCGGGGCTGGCAGTGCCTGAGGCAGCTCCTTCCCCGCTGAGACCCCCAACGGCGGCGGCGGCGCACGCGGGTTGGCATTGCGCTGTCCCCAAGCAGGACACAGCGAGGGGAGGATAAGAACTGTGCCGCCCCCGTCCCCATCCCCTCCCGCCGCTGAGACCCCACCAGTCGAAAATAAGACCCCCGGGAGGGTGGTCACACCACCCCCGTGCCCCCCCCCCCCCCCCCCATCCCCTACCTGGCCTCGATGAGGTGGCAGCGCAGCACCCGCGGGTGGCCCCGCTCGGGGACCCGCAGCTCCAGGTGGATCTCCCCCTGCACCTCCTCGTCGGGGTGCACAGGCGCCAGGCTGAGCCAGCTGTCAACGCCTGCCGAGGGGGACGGGGTGGGCCACCCGTGGTGCCAGGACCCCACTGTCCCCTTGCAAACCACCCCCCACCCCCCCCGCCGTGCCCCCCACTCACCCCGCGGCTCGGCCGAGATCTGCTGGCGGCTGAGCGAGACCTTGCCGATAACGTCGTCCTGCCTGCGAGGGCAGAGACACGGCGGGCGCTGAGGCCACCGAGGGGGACGTGCCACCCTTCAGGGTGCCACCCCACCCCTTGTCCCTGTTGTCCCCCCTTACCCGATGGTGTCTTCATCCAGCACGTAGATGGCGAGGTTGCGGAAGCCGCAGGGCAGGCGCAGGGTGTATTCCTCACCCCAAAAAGGGTTCAGGCTCTTCCACACCGTGGCCGTCCTGCCGGTGACGGGAGAGGTGGCTGCACCCCCAGGGGGGACACCCGTCCCCTCCCTGGGCTGGCACGGTGTCACCCCCCCCCTCATACCTGGCCACCACCTCATTGTCCACCTTGACCACGCAGTAGGGATCGCTGGAGCCGGACCTGGGCAGGGGATGAAGGTGCGTGGGGTCAGCCCCACAGCTGGGGGTCCCAGCTGGGGGTCCCACCCGAGGGTCCCACCTAGGGGTCCCACTCGTCCTCAGGGGCTGCTGCTGGGGGGGCTCAGGGGGCCAGATCCGAACATCACTTCAAACCCCACCAGCCCCAGAGGGTGAGATGAGTTGCCCGGTCTCAGCCCGACCCCCCCCAGCTGACACCGAGATGGGGATGACACCTTTTCCCGGTGCTCCTCGAGCTGGGGGACCCCACTGCGGGCCACCCCGAGCCACCGTCCCCCTCCCTGTGCCCCCCACCCGTGGGTACTGGTGGCCTGCCAACAGCACGGCCAAGCCTGAGTTTCTGCAGCAACCCACTGTGTCAGGGTGACACCGGGCTGGCCCCGGGCCCGGCCCCGGCTTAACCCCTTCCGCGGGGGAGGACAGGACGCAGGGGACGGGGACCGGATCTGGGGGTCTTCTACCGGGAGCAAAGCCCCCTGCCTGCTCGTTTACGGCAGCCGGAGCAGCACCCAGGGGTGCCAGCCCCGCGTGCCCGGGGGGATGCTGGAGCACCAAATACCCAGCTGTTGGACTCAGGGGGTGACGGGAGGTGCTCGAACAAGGAGACAGACCCCCAGTGGGGCGAGGGAGGTGACACCCCCGCTCTGTCCCAGCCATGGGACGGGGAACGGGAATGTCCTGGCTGCGTCCCCCGGATGGCCCCCAAGGGGCTCTGGGCACCTTGCCACCATGTTGGTGGGTCTGGATCACCTCACTGTGCCCACCCCCCCCACCCCCGGCCCCGAGCGGGGCAACCAGCACGGCACCAGGACCCCCCCGCCTGGTGGGGAAACTGAGGCAGGGTGGCCCCGCTGCCTGCAGCCGTCCCCAGCTGCCCGGCCCTGGGAGCGACCGGCGGTGCCAGGCTGGCACATCCGGAGGAGCCCGGCACTGCCAGCTCCGCCGAGGCGTATCCGTGGGGCAGGAGCGGGCAGGGGTTCTGCCTTCCCTCCCCTGCCGCCCCCAGCTCATCCCCCCCCCCTCAAAGGGTGCAGATGCCCAGCAGGTACGTGGGGGTGCAGGGAGGCTGTGCCCCCCCCCAGGTCCTCCCCACAGCCGTGGGGGGGGCAACCCGTGCCCACCCCGCAAGGTGATGCCCAAGGGGTTGGGGGGCTCATACAGCTTTGGGGCGGGGGAGGGGCTAAGGGGGCTGGCGGTCCCCTGCCACCCCCAGACCCCCCCTTTGGTCCAACGGGTGCAAGCAAGGACCCCCAAAAAGACAGGGAGAGCAGAGCACCCAGGGCAACCATTCCCCTCCCCTCCACGTCTCCCGGAGGAGGGGGGACAGCGGAAAATTGGGGGGGGGGGGGGGCGGGCTGTAGACCCCCCCCCTCCGCCCCCAGCCACTCACACGTCCTTGGCGGGCAGGTCCTTCCCCTCCACCACCCGGCAGTGCAGGGAGCTGGTTTTGGCCATGCCGGCGAAGTTCGGGGCGAGCACTTAGGAGTCCATGGGGGGGGCCCCCAAAGGGTGCCCCTCGGGGTGCCCTGAGCCCCCCACCCCACCGCCGGTGGGGCTGCCAGCACCGGCCTCCTCCTCCTCCTCCTCCTCCTCCTCCTCCTCCTCCTCCTCGCCGGCTTCTTGCCTGTGGCTTCTTCCTTTTTCCTCTTGTGGGTTGTTTTTCTCGCCGCTTGGCTCCCCACCTGCGCCCGAGCCACAGCAAGCCAGCCGGAGCGCGCGGGCACGCGGCGGCGGGCGAGCTGGGGTGGGCTGGCCTGGTGCCCACCGGGCTAGTGACAGCCCACCGCCAGCCACAGGTTGCCGCCTGAGCGGCAACCCGCCGTGGGGTTCCCACGCCACCCCTCCTGGCACCCGCTTGGGGAAAGCCCCCCTCTCCCTCTTCTAGCCACGGGGAAACTGAGGCACGGGGACATCCCTGGGGGGGGGGCGGGGGGGGGAGAGTGTGTGCTGTCACAGATGAGTGGCACAAGGGACTGTCCCCATGCTGGGTCACCGTTGCGTGCTAGGGCCCTGGGGGTGACGCTGCCGGGTGGCTGGTACCGTGTGGGTGCTGGGTCCCTGGGGGGGGTCACTGGCAGGGGGGTGTCACCGTCTGGGTTCAGGGTCCTTGGGGTGATGCTGCCGGGGGGGGTGTCACTGAGTGGGTGCTGTGTCCTTGTGCGGGGGTGTCACTGCAGTGAGGTGTCACCATGTGGGTGCTGAATCCCTGGGGGTGACACTACCGGGGGGTGTCACCGTGTGGGTGCTGGGTCCTTGGGGTGATGCTGCCGGGGGGGGCGTCACCAAGTGGGTGCTGTGTCCCTGGGGGTGACACTGCAGTGAGGTGTCACCACGTGGGTGCTGGGTCCTTGTGTGAGGGTGTCACTGCCAAGGGGTGTCACTGTGTGGGTGCTGGGTCCCTGGGGGTGACACTACCAGGGGGTGTCACCGTGTGGGTGCTGGGTCCTCGGGGTGATGCTGCCGGGGGGGGGGGGTGTCACCAAGTGGGTGCTGGGTCCCTGGGGTGTCACTGCTGGGGGGGGTGTCACCGTGTGGGTGCTGGGTCCTTGGGGTGATGCTGCCGGGGCGGGGGCGTCACCAAGTGGGTGCTGTGTCCCTGGGGGTGACACTGCAGTGAGGTGTCACCACGTGGGTGCTGGGTCCTTGTGCAGGGGTGTCACTGCCAAGGGGTGTCACTGTGTGGGTGCTGGGTCCCTGGGGGTGACACTACCAGGGGGTGTCACCGTGTGGGTGCTGGGTCCTCGGGGTGATGCTGCCGGGGGGGGGGTCACCAAGTGGGTGCTGGGTCCTTGTGTAGGGGTGTCACTGCAGTGAGGTGTCACCATGTGGGTGCTGGGTCCCTGGGATGTCACTGCTGGGGGGGTGTCACTGCTGGGGGGGTGTCACTGTGTGGGTTCAGGGTCCTTGGGGTGATGCTGCCGGGGGGGGGTGTCACTGAGTGGGTGCTGTGTCCTTGTGCGGGGGTGTCACTGCAGTGAGGTGTCACCACGTGGGTGCTGGGTCCTTGTGCGGGGGTGTCACTGCCAAGGGGTGTCACTGTGTGGGTGCTGAGTCCCTGGGGGTGACACTACCAGGGGCTGTCACCGTGTGGGTGCTGGTTCCCTGAGGGGGGTGACACTGCCAGGGGATGTCACGATGTGGGTGCTGGGTCCTTGGGGAGGTCACTGCCGGGCGTGTCACCATGTGGGCGCTGGGTCCTTGGGGTAACACTGCCGGGGGTGGGTGTCACCGCGTGAGTGCTGGGTCCCTGGGGGGTGACACTGCCGGCGGGGGGGTCACTGAGTGGGTGTTGTGTCCCTGGGGTGACACTGCTGGGAGGTGTCACCATGTGGGTGCTGGGTCCCTGGGGGGAGGGGGGGTGACACTGCCAGGGGGTGTCACCATGCCCATGCTGTGTCCCTGGGGGGGCTTTGCCTGTACCCCAGCGTGGCGGTGGGTGCCATGGGGAGCTCGGTGGGCGCATCGGCCTCAGGGTGGGGGTGCAGCGGCGGAAGCAGCCTGCCCGGGGGGTGCTGCTGGCACAGTGATCCCCGACACCCCCATGGGACCTTGTTTCCCACCCCCCCCCCCCCCCGGGTGCCCCCTGCCCAGGGGACACCCTGAGCCGGAGCGGGGAGACTCCAGCAGATCCCGGGGTGCCTGCGGGTGCAGCGACGCTCCCCGGCTCCCCCCGCACCCCGGCTTCTCTGCCATGGCGGGGGACGGAGGGGGACGAGCGCTGGGGGGGAAAGTCCCCCCCATCCTGTTAGAGTGTGCCCCCCCCACCCCGGCATAGCGGGGGGCACTGGGCGGGGGGGAAGGCTGGTGAAATCGGGGGGTGCGGGGGTGGGCTGGCCAGATGGCTCCCGCAGTGACTCAGGGTAGGTGCTGCCAGGGCGGGCGTCGCCTAGTGGGTGCGGGGGCCGGGGGGGGGACACTGCCAATGGGGTGTCACCGTGTGGGTGCTGGGTCCTTGGGGTGACACTGCCAAGGGGTGCTGGTTCCCTGAGGGGGGGTGTCACCGCCAGGGGATGTCATGATGTGGGTTCTGGGTCCCTGGGGGGGGGTCACTGCGGGGGGGGGGGGTATCACTGAGTGGGTGCTGCGTCCCAGGGGGGTCACTGCCAAGGGGTGTCACTGTGTGGGTGCTGGGTCCTTGGGGTGTCACTGCCGAGGGGGTGTCACCATGTGGGTGCTGGGTCCTTGGGGTGTCACCGCCGAGGGGGTGTCACCATGTGGGTGTTGGGTCCTTGGGGGGGTGTCACTGCCAGGGAGTTGTCACCGTGTGTGTGCTGGGTCCACGGGGGGGGGCAGTGCTGGGGGATGTCACTGTGTGGGTGCGGGGTCCAGGGGGTGACACTGCTGGGGGTGTGTCACCGAGTGGGTGCTGGGTCCCTGGGGGGGGTGACAATGCCGCGGGGGGGTGTCACCGTATGGGTACTGGGTCACGGGGGGGGTGTCACTACTGGAGCGGGTGTCACTGTGTGGGTGTTGGGTCCCAGGGGTGTCACTGCCAGGGGGTGTCACCGTGTGGGTGCTGGTTCCCTGAGGGAGGTGACCCCGGTGCACCCCTGCTGCCATCCTGCCCGCCCCCCCCCCCAGCCTCCCGGGGGTGCCGGGGTCCCGAGCCGTCCCCACCGGCGGCTCGGCGCTTTGTTCGCCGTCCGACCTATTCCCCGGGTCCCTTGTCCCCGCGTCTCTCCCGCTGCCAGCGGCACAACCCCGGGGCCGGCGGGGGCGGGGGGAGCCATGCCGGGGGATCCTCCCTGCGGCCCCCCGCTGCTGCCGCCGCCGCCCAGGCCCAGGCCCAGGCCCGGGCCCAGGCCGCGGCGGGGCGGCGCCGCCGGAGGAGGCGGAGGAGACGGAGGAGACGGAGGAGGAGGCGGCCGGGCTCCCCTCACCGCGCCGCCGCCGCCGCTCCCGCCACCCTGGGCCTGGGCCTGGGCCTGGGCCCGGCGGGGCCTTGCGGCGGCCGGGCGGGGCCGGGCCGCGGAGCCGCCATGAAGCCGAGCGGAGGTGAGGCGGGGCCGGGGCAGCGGTTCCCATCCCCGGGATCCCCCCTGGGAAGGCCGGGAGCAGCCGGGGAGGGTGGTAGGGGGGAGGAGGCCCAGGCCGGTGAGCGGTGAAGGTGGAGGGGGGTAACATGGCCGTCCCGCCGCCCAGAGGAGCCGGTGCTGCTGGCCGAGCTGAAGCCGGGCCGCCCCCAGCGCTACGACTGGAAATCCAGCTGCGAGACATGGAGCGTGGCCTTCTCCCCCGACGGCGCCTGGTTCGCCTGGTCGCAGGGACACTGCGTGGTCAAGCTGATCCCCTGGCCCCTAGGGGAGGCCGAGCTGTGAGTAATGGCGGGGGGGACAGGACACACGGGGAGCCGGGGTGGGGGGTCCTGGCGGGGGGTCGAACGCCATCCCACTCCTTTCTCCCCGCAGCTGCAAAACCTCGGAGCGCAAGGGCCGCGGCGGCAAAGCGGAGGCGAGGAGCCGAGGGGCGGCCAAGGAGAAGACGCTGGAGTGCGGGCAGATCGTGTGGGGCCTGGCCTTCAGCGCCTGGCCGGCCGCGGGGGCCGGGGAGACAGAGCCCGCCTGCGCCATGGCGCTTCCGTGCCTGATCCTGGCCACCGGGCTCAACGACGGGCAGATCAAGGTCTGGGAGGTGCAGACAGGTGAGCGGCCATTGCCGACAGCCAGAGCGATTATGGCTTCAGGCTGGTTTCTCTCCCCTTGGAAGGAGATCCCGGCTTCATCCTCCCCCAGATACTCCCCCTGCTTTGTCCCAAGGGGGGCTGCCTGTGCGTGAGGGGCACTGCCTGTTTCCCCATGGTGGGGACAGCACTCAGCGTGTCCCCTCTCCACAGGACACCTCCTCTTCAGCCTCTTGGGGCACCAGGACGTGGTCAGAGACCTGAGCTTCGCTCCCAATGGAAGCCTCATCCTTGTGTCGGCCTCGCGGGACAAGACCTTGCGTGTCTGGGACTTGAGCAGAGATGGTAGGAGCGCGTGGGGACATCCGCGGTGCTAGGGCACCCCCGGCTCAGGCTGGGCTCTGGGGAGAAACCCACCTTGGTAGGAGAGAAGGTGGGAGAGGACCTTTGGGGACGGTATTTGAGGAAGAAGGGGAGAGTCTGGAGACACGGAGCAGAGCCACCCACTTCCGGGGGGGGCCTGGGGAGCGCAGGAGGGGGATGCAAGTAGACAGGTTGGCATCTGCCCAGGGGAATGCCCCAGCCCCATGCCCGTTCCCTCTGGGGAAGGGTGGGGGGAGAGCAGCGGCAGCGCCTCTTGTGCTCCCCTCTGGTGACTTGCGTGTCTGCCGTCCCCAGGGAGGCAGGTCCAGGTGCTGTCGGGCCACGTGCAGTGGGTCTACTGCTGCTCCATCTCCCCGGACTGCAGCATGCTCTGCTCCGCAGCCGGAGAGAAGTCGGTGAGTCCCGCTGAATCCGATGCTCCCCGCAGCCCTCTGTATTCCCCCCCTACATGAGAAGGGGCCAGGCCAGAGCCACCCTCGCTCCTTGGCCATCCCAGCTCTGCATGGAGGAACTGGGAGCTGGGACCAGAGCTGGGATTTAAAGCCCAAGATGCTTCTCCTCCGCTCCTGCCCCCGGGATGCTCCCAGCCTCAGCACCTGCCCGTGTCCCGCAGGCGCTGCTGTGGAGCATGCGATCCTACACCCTCATCCGGAGGCTGGAGGGGCACCAGAGCAGTGTGGTGTCGTGCGACTTCTCGCCGGACTCGGCCCTCCTTGTCACCGCCTCCTATGACGCCTGTGTCATCATGTGGGACCCCTACACCGGGGAGCAGCTGAGGACGCTGCGGTATGGGGCCGGGGGGGACGGTGGAAGGTGGACAGAGCAATGCCGTGGGGGGTTCTTGGGGCCAAGTATGGCCTTCCCTTCTAGCTGGGCATGGCCAGCACCTCTTCCCTGGCTCCAGCGGCTGAAAGGGGGCTCTGGCTTGCCAGGTTTGGCCCCTCTGCCAGCCCCAGAGCACTGGGATGTGGCTCATGGCAGCATGGGGTTGACGCTGAGCCTGTTCTCCCCACACGCAGGCACGTCCCCTTGCACTCGGCGCTGGACTACAGCAGCGAAGTCCACACCAGCTCCCTGCGCTCCGTCTGCTTCTCCCCTGAGGGCCTCTACCTGGCCACGGTGGCGGATGACAGGTGAGTGTACCCCTTTGGGGACCTCCAGTGGGAAGAGGGTCCCAGGAGGACACCACCAAAACGAACCAGGAGCTCAGGACGTGCCAGTGGGGAGCAGACCTCACAGGCCAGTTCCCCACCGGTGCCCAGCGTAAGGGGAAAGCGCAGGCTGCCTGGGACACCGCCGCTTGGCTGTGGCAAGGGATAGCAAGGTCAGGGCCCTGTCACCCCTCCGAGCAACGAGCCGGGGCCCGTGTCCTCCTCCGTGCTGTGCCGCCCTCGCTGTCCCCTTCGGCACGGTCACTAGCTCTGTCTGCATCCAGCTCAGCTCGACAGGGCACAGTGCCTTCCGCCTTGTGACGCTCCTGGGATGCTCTAAGCCCACGGGAAAGAAAATCCTCCTCCAGAGTTTGCATGCGTTCAGGTGAACCCAGAGGTTTTCTTTTAGCTGCAGGCGCTGCCTGGATGCGGGCCTGGCATCGTGTCCCCCCCTTTCTCCTTAGGCTCCTGAGGATCTGGGCGTTGGAGCTGCGGTCTCCGGTGGCATTTGCTCCCATGACCAACGGCCTGTGCTGCATGTACTTTCCACACGGCGGTTTTATTGCCACAGGGTGCGTATGCGGGAGAGGAAAGCGGAGAAACACGGGCTGCTTCCTGCTCCTCCTCCAGCTCGGGGTCCGCTCAGCAAATTCTGGGCTTCCCTGGAGGTGCAGGCTGGTTTCCTGGGCTGGGGAACGCGTGGTTGCAGCAAACCTGGGATATTTCGGGGTAACTGAGCTTTCTCGCGCCGCTCTGCCCTGTGCTCACGGCTCATTTGGGTCCCGTTGCAGGACCAGAGATGGCCACGTCCAATTCTGGACCGCTCCAAGGGTCCTCTCCTCGCTAAAGCACTTGTGTCGCAAAGCTCTGCGCACCTTCCTGACGACGTACCAGGTCCTCGCGCTCCCCATTCCCAGGAAGCTGAAGGAATTCCTCACTTACCGGACTTTTTAAGGCAGCGTGGACAGCGGAGACACGGAACCCAAAGCCCTCTGCCCGGCGGTGGGGCTGGGCCTGGGTCAGAGGAGGCACCGCAGCAACGACGTCTCGCTGATTCCTGAGCCGCGGGGCAGGAGGATTGCCGCTCCCCTTGTTTTGGGGCTGCGTCGGGGAACGTGGAGGGATTTTTTTTTTTTTTTTTTTGGTGTAATAATACTAGAACCCAGCAAAAAAGCATGCGGAGGGCAAGGGGCACAGCTGCGGTGGCCCCGCAGGGGACACACGTCCCCCTGTCCCCCTGCTATCTGCAAGTTTTGGGTCAGGTGCTTTTGCTTCCAAGTGCAATGTTGTGGATTGAAGGTTAGCGGGCGCGCTCCGAGCCGGAGCTTTTGTTGTTCCTACAAATACAGGGCTACAACCGTTCCCAATAAAAACGATCCTCACTGGGACCGGCTCCTGCTGGAGCTTTAGTTTCCGGAGAGGCGCGGGCTCTGCTGCTTCTCCTGCTCCGGGTATGAGCTGGACAAACCCCAGCGGGTGTCCGCGGACTAGATGACAGCGATGACAGAATAAAACAAAGAAACAAATGATTCGTCACATCTTTCCTCTTGGTTCGTAGCGGTGACCTGAGGATACCCGGCGGGGCAGGCCCAGGGCCTCCAGCCACGGCTGAGCGCCGACTGGGGCGTTCAGCGGTGGGTGCTGGGGGGAGGATCGGTCCGCCGCGAAGGTGGGACGCGGGGCTTCCCGCAGCCCCCAGCTCCCATTCCTCCGGTGTTTTCTTTCCCTGCTGGAGCTCTGCACTCGAGGAGCCCCACGTTCACGCTGTGGATGAAGCGGTCTCGGGGGCTCGTCTCCCTCCCTCCAGCTGAACTGGTGTCTGGAGTGACAACGTGTGCTTTGAGTCCCCTCCATGCTAGCGGGCCCGAGGCTGTGACCCCAGCTGATGGAGAGGACAGGGAATGTCTCCTCTAAACGACTCCCTGGGATGTTTTCTCTTGCGGGGAGCTGAGGGCAGAAAGCTGGGGTTTCCCTAACCCGTACGGGTGTCACCCACCGCTGCCTTCCCTCTTGTAACGGGGGGATGTCACCGCAAGAAACCGCGCTGTCCCCAGGCAGCATGCTGTCCCCGGCTGCACGGGCGGCGGGGTGGCACAAGCCACGGTGGGACTGCGCAGCGTGTCAGCGCCCTGCAGGGACTGGAGGTTGCGCAGGCGGGTGACAGCAGCAGGACTTCAGCCTGCGTGGGTGCGACGCCTTTGCGAGGGGACAGGGTCAGCCTCCACCCCCTCCCTTCGGTCCTTGCTCTACAGGAGGAAAAAGAAGAGACAAGCGCAACCCGCTGGGCTTTGGGAGGCGTCTGTATTTCCCGGCGAGGCTTAGAAACGGCGCTGCCCGACTCTCGTGCCCTGGCTGCGGGTTCAAGGCTTGCAAAAAGGCATGGGAAAGCCGGACGGAGCAGCTCCGGGCACCGTGCTGACGATCCCCACCGGCTCCCGCGCCACGCGGAGTTGCAAGGAAGGATCCACCCAGCGGGACTCAGGCTTCGGCCACGATCAGGTCCCTGGTGACTTGGAAAGCCGCGATGAGGGAGCTCAGCTGAATCTTTTCACTGGTCCCAGCAGCCAGCCGGTACCTGGAGACAGGGGAGGGGGGGGGGGCAAGGGCAGGTGCAGGTGTTTACACCAGCATCCGCCTCCCCACAAAGCCACAGCTCTGGCCAGGACGCAGCAAGCCAAGCGCAGGGTTTATGCGGCAGAGACGGATGCGCAAGGGCTGGGGGCATCTGCCAGCGGTGCCCAGCGGCCACCAGGACCCGGCACAGCGCGGTAGCGGTGACCCCCCCGTGGGATGGGCATGCTGGCCAGCCCCCCAAACCAGGGTGTTTTGGGGCAAGTGGACACTTACTCGATGTCTGCCATTTTGATCAGCAGCTGGATGCGGACCGAGGGTGGGAAATCGACTGCGGAGAGAAGGAGACGGCGTGCGTCAGCGGGGGCTGGGGGGGGACGACTGTCCCTCCCAGGGTCACCCAGGAGCTGACCCTGCGAGCCCCTACCTCTGTGCACAAAGAGGTGGATCTCGGTGAGGATGTCCTGCAGCGCCAAGCCCTTCAGCGTCTTCAGCTCCATGATTTCTGAGATGAGAACGAGTGAAGGGCTTTTTTCCAAGCTTTTCCCCACGAGATCCCACTCCTCATCCCTGCGGCAACCCCGAGGACCCTCCCCCCATGCGAGCTGCACCCGTCCCAGCCAGAGCCGGAGGCCAGAGGATGGGAAGCCCTGGCGAAGAGGAGGATTCCCGTCGGCGGGGATTCGACGCTAAGCCCAGCGGAGGGAAAAGGATACTGCGGTAGGCGGTGGAAAAGTCCTGGTTCAGCATCCAGTCGAGGATGTTGGCGATGTCCGACTTGAGGGGGTGTCCCGTGCAGGTGTAGACGTTCTCCTCCGTCACCTTGCCGAAGGCCATGGTGGTGCTCTGAGGAAGAGGAGGGCGGAGGGAGGGATGAAGAGCTCGTTTCTTCCTCCACCGATCCCTCCGGGGCAGCTGCCTGCGTGGGGCTGACCGCTGCCGGTGGACGCGAGGGCAGAGCGGCCGCGGCCGTGGTCCGTACCTGCAAGATATTGAGGGCTCTGCGCATGTCACCGCTCGAGAGGGTCACCAGAGCCTTCATCCCATCCTCCGTCACATCCACCCTGGAAAACAAGACCTGGGGGGCTGCAGAGGGAGCCAGCGCTGCCGGAGGGAAATACAACCCTGGAAAACCAAGCCGGCTGCTGCGCCTTGCGTAGGGGAACGGGGGGGGGGAAAAAGGGGGATGCTGAGGATGCTGTGGGGCGCCCCCCCCCCCACCCCCCGGCCCCAGCTCACCCCTCCTCTTGTATGACGTGCTGCAGCCGGGGCACCATCAGCTCCGGGGTGAGGGGGCCGAAGCGGAATCGCGTGCAGCGGGACTGCAAGGCGGGGATGATCTTGGAGAGGTAGTTGCAGATGAGGCAAAACCGGGTGTTTTCCGTGAACTTCTCGATCACTGCAAAGAGGAGGGAGGAGAGGCTGGTCCTCCTCGGCCCCCTGCTTGTCTGGGCTTCCCTCCCGCCACACACACCCTGCGCCGGGCTGGGAAAGGCCGGAGGGGTGGCAGTGACATGGGGTCCCCAGCGCCCCTCACCTCGCCTCAGGGCGTTCTGAGCATCCTGGGTCATGGCGTCGGCTTCATCCAGGATGACGAGCTTGAAACCTTTCCTTAAAAAGGGAGGAAAACAAGGGGGTGGCTTTGGTCCTGGAAAAGGGGGATGGGACAGGGGGTACGTGTGCCTGTTCCCAGCCTGACACCCCCCCCCCACCCCGAATGCTCCTTTCCCCTCTGGACCAGCACCTTTATCACTCATCCTTACCGTCCTCATCCTCCCCGCTTGCAGGGCAGCCCTGACTCCTTCCCATCCGCTCCGGCACGCTTCCCACCTCCGGAGCCCCCCCAAACCCAGCTCTCGAGGTGAGCGCCGGGGCAGGCGGTGCCGGGGGGCGGGATGTGAGGAAGGGATGGGGAGCTTTGGGAAGGGCAGACCCCACCACTCACTTAAAGATGGTCCTGGTGCTGGCGAAGCTCAGGATGGGCCCTCGGACGATGTCGATGCCCCGGTCATCGGAGGCGTTGAGCTGGAGGGAGACGCCGTGGATCCCTGGGATGCCCCCAGGGGGTGGGCGGGGATCCCTCCCACCATCACCCCCCCCAACCTTACCTCCAGCACCATGGAACCGAATTCCCGCTCCCGGTAGAGCTGTTTGGCACAGGCGAGGATGGTGGAGGTTTTACCGGTACCGGGGGGGCCATAGAGGAGAAGGTGCGGGAGCCGATCCTCGCTGATGAACCGCTGCACTGCGGGGGGGAGGGGGGGGGCACAGATAACGGGGCTTGGGGGTGCTCAGCACCCCCAGGGGTGTTGCGGGGAGAGGGGGGAGTTACCTGGGGGGGGGTGTGGGTGTGTGGGGGGTTGCTTATTGCTTACAGGGCTGGGGGGTTAGTTACCGGGGGGGGGGGGAGTACTTAGGGGGTGTGTGTATGTGTGTGGTTAATTATTGGGGGGGTGTGTTTACTTACCAGAAGGATGGTTAATTACTGGGGGGTAAAGTTTACTTACTGGGGGGTAAAGTTTACTTACTGGGGTGGGTGGGTTTATTACTGGGGGGTAGGGTTTACTTACTGGGGGGTAAAACTTACTTACTGGGAGGGGGGGGTATTAATTACCGGGGGTAGGGTTTACTTCCTAGGGGGGGTTAGGTTTACTTAGTGGGGGGTGTGTGTGTTAATTACTGGGGGGTTGGGTAATTACTGGGGGGTAGGGTTTACTTACTGGGGGGGTGAGTTTACTTGGGGGGTGCGGGTAATTACTGGGGGGTAGGGTTTACTTACTGGGGGGGGTGTGTGTTAATTACTGGGGGGTAGGGTTTACTTGAGGGGTGTGGGTAATTACTGGGGGGTAGGGTTTACTTACTGGGGGGTAAAGTTTACTTACTGGGGGGTTGGGTTTACTTACTGGGGGTGTGTGTGTTAATTACTGGGGGGTAGGGTTTACTTACTGGGGGGGGTTAATTACTGGCGGGTAGGGTGTGTTAGTTAATTACCGGGGGATGTGTCTTACCGGGGGAGGGTATTGCTTGCCGAGGCGGGGGGGGATGGTTATTACTTACCGGGGGTGGGGTGGGGGGGTGGTTACTTACCGGTGCTGAGTATATCCCGGTGAGACACCAGCTCCGACAGCGCCTGCGGCCGGTATTTCTCCACCCTGCAACGGACACAGCGCACCGGGGGGGGGGGGACGGGACGGGGAGGGTGGGGGGGGTGGGATTAGCCGGGGGCAGCGCCCTCCCCTTCCTCCCCTCCATCCCCATCCCGATCCCGATCCCGAGCCCCATCCCGATCGTACCACGGTAGGTTCCCGCCGCCCGCTCGCGCCATATTCCGCAGCCTCGCGAGAGCGCCGGGATGGGGCGGGGCGGGGCGGGGCGGGGCGGGGCGGGTCCGGCCGCCCCCACACACCCCCCCGCGCCCCCGCCCCGCCCCGCCCCGCCCCGTCCCGGCGCAGTGGCTGGGTCAGCCCCGGGGGCGGGGGTTAGAGCGAAGCAAGGCGGTGCTTGTGCTATGAGGAGGGGGGGAAAGGGGGGGGGGGGGGGGAAGGGGGGGGGGGGGGGATGCTTTTTGGCGGGGGAGGGGGGAAGCAGAGCGGTGGGAATAGTGGGAATTGGGAAAGGGAAGGGACGGGACGGGACGGGACGGACGTGGGTTTAGGGGGAGCGCGGAGCCGGGAGCGGGCGAAGGAAGGCGATGGGTGGGATTCGCGGGGGGGGGAGCGCGGCGCTGGGAATGGGTAAAGTGAAGTTGCGGGGGTGATTTTTGGGGGGAGCGCGGCACTGGGCTGTGCTAGAGCAGGGGTATGGGTGTGCTTTTGGGGGGGCGCAATGCTGGGAGTTGCTAAAGCAGGGGTGTCGGTGTGCTTTTGGGGGGGACATGATGCTGGGAGTTGCTAAAGCAGGGGTGTCGGTGTGCTTTTGGGGGGGCACAATGCTGGGAGTTGCTAAAGCAGGGGTTTCGGTGTGCTTTTGGGGGGGACATGATGCTGGGAGTTGCTAAAGCAGGGGTTTCGGTGTGCTTTTGGGGGGGGCACGGTGCTGGGAGTTGCTAAAGCAGGGGTGTCGGTGTGCTTTTGGGGGGGCACGGTGCTGGGAGTTGCTAAAGCAGGGGTGTCGGTGTGCTTTTGGGGGGGCACGGTGCTGGGAGTTGCTAAAGTAGGGGTTTGGGTGTGCTTTTGGGGGGGCACGGTGCTGGGAGTTGCTAAAGCAGGGGTGTCGGTGTGATTTTGGGGGGGCACGGTGCTGGGAGTTGCTAAAGCAGGGGTTTCGGTGTGATTTTTGGGGGGGCACAACGCTGGGAGTTGCTAAAGCAGGGGTGTCGGTGTGATTTTGGGGGGGCACAATGCTGGGAGTTGCTAAAGCAGGGGTGTTGGTGTGATTTTGGGGGGGCACAATGCTGGGAGTTGCTAAAGCAGGGGTTTGGGTGTGCTTTTGGGGGGGCACAATGCTGGGAGTTGCTAAAGCAGGGGTGTCGGTGTGCTTTTGGGGGGGCACGGTGCTGGGAGTTGCTAAAGCAGGGGTGTTGGTGTGATTTTGGGGGGGCACAATGCTGGGAGTTGCTAAAGCAGGGGTTTCGGTGTGCTTTTGGGGGGGCACAATGCTGGGAGTTGCTAAAGCAGGGGTTTCGGTGTGCTTTTGGGGGGGGCACAATGCTGGGAGTTGCTAAAGCAGGGGTGTCGGTGTGCCTTTTGGGGGGGCACGGTGCTGGGAGTTGCTAAAGCAGGAGTTTGGGTGTGATTTTTGGGGGGGCACAATGCTGGGAGTTGCTAAAGTAGGGGTGTCGGTGTGCTTTTTGGGGGGGCACGGTGCTGGGAGTTGCTAAAGCAGGGGTGTCGGTGTGCTTTTGGGGGGGCACGGTGCTGGGAGTTGCTAAAGCAGGGGTGTCGGTGTGATTTTGGGGGGGCACGGTGCTGGGAGTTGCTAAAGCAGGGGTGTCGGTGTGATTTTGGGGGGGCACGGTGCTGGGAGTTGCTAAAGCAGGGGTGTGGGTGTGCTTTTGGGGGGGGCACAATGCTGGGAGTTGCTAAAGCAGGGGTGTCGGTGTGCTTTTGGGGGGGGCACGGTGCTGGGAGTTGCTAAAGCAGGGGTGTTGGTGTGATTTTGGGGGGGCACAATGCTGGGAGTTGCTAAAGCAGGGGTTTCGGTGTGCTTTTGGGGGGGCACGGTGCTGGGAGTTGCTAAAGCAGGGGTTTGGGTGTGCTTTTGGGGGGGCACAATGCTGGGAGTTGCTAAAGCAGGGGTGTCGGTGTGCTTTTTGGGGGGGCACTGTGCTTCGAGTTGCTAAAGTGGGGCTGTGGGTGTGCTTTTGGGGGGAGCGCGGTGCCGGGAGCGGGCAAAGGAAGCCGATGGGTGGGATTTGGGGGGGGGGGGGGAGCGTGGCGCTGGGAATGGATAAAGTGAAGTTGCGGGGGTGATTTTTGGGGGGGAGCGCGGCACTGGGCTGTGCTAAAGCACGGGTGTGGGTAGGCTTTTGGGGGGGGCACGGTGCTGGGAATTGCGAAAGCAGGATTGTGACCCTGCTTTTGGGGTGCCCCTGCTCTTGGAAAGCCCTTTTGGGTGCGGGGGGCACCCGAAGGTGCTGGATGCGGCCTCTTCTCGCCAGGGTGACCTCCAAGGGAAGAGGGGTCCAGGGTATTTCGGGTTGGGCTTCACGAAAACGTCCGGAGCCTCCTTAGAGAAGGGGCTTAGAGGGAAAAATAACATGAGCCGGCTGGCGGGGACGCCGTGGATGGAGGAAGGAAAGCTGGGCGGCAGGGAGAGGCTTGGGAAGCCCGGGCAGGGAGGTGATGGGAAGCGATCCGCCGGGAAGTGGAGGTGATGGGGAATGTATCGGAGGGGTGAACAAAATCCCGGGGAAATCCTGTCGCTGGCAAGGGAAGGGAAAACATCAAGAGCTCCAGGTCGAATCCTATAGAAACCCCAAAAGCTGCCGGAGGGCAACTGCTCTCCTGTACTCCACCCCCCCTTTATTTTTGTTTTTCCTATTTTTTTCCCTCCCCTCAGCCCTGTAAGGGAAAGCAGGACAGATGGCCCTTCCGAAGGCGGGGGCTCGGAGCTTCGAGGTCCTTCCCCAGCGCCGGGGAACGGGCTGGGGGTGCCACCTCCTGCCCTGACGGCCGTGGGCTTCTCCCCGGCACAGCGGGTCCGGAGCCGCTGCTCCCTCCTCGCCTCTGCCTTCAGCTGGGGCAGCCTCTTGCCCTTCAAGGTTGATTTTTCCAGGCGTTTCTTCCCCCCCCACACCCCCCCCGCCCCTCTCTGTGCCCCATCAGGAATAAACCTTTGAGCTCCAAACCCAGGGTGGAGGCTCAGATCCACCGCGGTACCTCTCGCGGGCGATTTCACCTCTTTGTCCACCGGCTTGCTTTAAAGATTATTTGTTTGGTTTTGGTTTGGTTTTTTTTTTTTTTTTTTTTTTTTAAATTGGTTGTGGTTTAATGTTAAAATTGATGGGTGCATCCCCCGGCAATGATTCTGCCTCGTTAGGGCTGGCTGAATTATTAACCAGTGTCCGAGCTGCCTGTCTGGGCTTCTTTAACCTGTTACGGCCCTTGGGAAGGGGACCGGTGGGTCATGGCCCAGGTGGAATGTACAGCGCTCTGTTACCAGCCCTGAGGCATCAGGAGAATCCCTTCGGAAGAGGGCGAAGGATCTGGAGGTAGCCGGGGGCAGAGACGATGACCGTGGTGCCAGGGGTGGCGATGCTGGCAGAGATGGCGCCAGAGATGGTGGCAATGGCAGAGTTGGCACCAGAGATGGTGGGGGCGGTGACAGAGATGGTGGCAATGGCAGAGTTGGCACCAGAGATGGTGGGGGCGGTGACAGAGATGGTGGCAATGGCAGAGATGGCACCAGAGATGGTGGGGGCGGTGACAGAGATGGCACCAGAGATGGTGGCGGCGGCAGAGATGGCACCAGAGATGGCAGCAGAGTTGGTGGTGGCGGTGGCAGAAGTGGTGGTGGTGGCAGAAGTGCTGGCAGTGGCAGAGGTGGCATCAGAGATGATGGCCGTGGTGGCAGAGATGGTGCCAGAGATGGCAGCGGTGGTGGCAGAGATGATGGCAGTGGTGGCAGATATGATGCCAGAGATGGCGGCAGTCATGGCGCAGATTGCACCAGAGATGGCAGCTGTGGCAGAGGTGGCACCAGAGATGATGGCAGTGCTGGCAGAGATGGCACCAGAGATGGTGGTGGTGGTGGCAGAGGTGGCGGCGGTGGCCGAGATGGCACCAGAGATGGTGGGGGTGTGGCAGAGATGGTGGCAATAGCAGAGATGGTGCCAGAGATGGTGGCAGAGGTGGCGGCGGTGGTTGCAGAGATGGTGGTGGTGGTGGCAGATATGATGCCAGAGATGGCAGCGGTGGTGGCACAGATTGTACCAGAGATGGCAGTGGTGGCAGAGATGGCACCAGAGATGGTGGCGGTGGTGGCAGAGATGATGTCTGCAGTGGCAGAGGTGGCACCAGAGACGGTGGCCGTGGTGGCAGAGATGATGTCTGCGGTGGCAGAGATGGTGGTGGTGGCAGAGGTGGCACCAGAGACGGTGGCGGTGGTGGCAGAGATGATGTCTGCGGTGGCAGAGATGGTGGTGGTGGCAGAGGTGGCACCAGAGACGGTGGCGGTGGTGGCAGAGATGGTGGCAGTGTCTCGCGTCCCACTCTCAGCAGAGATGGGGGGTAAGCGACTCAGCCTGGTAAATGCCCACCAGCGTGGGCTAAGGCGAGACAAATCCCAAGGTCCGTATGCAAACAGTGATTAGTTTCCCACAATGATCCCTACTGGTCTTCCCAAGTCCAGGATAACGGGACGGGTACGTGACGAATTACGGCAGGCGGTGAGCTGTGCACCGCGTTACTTAACAACCGGTACGTGACAGCTCACGGCAAGCGGGACTTCAGGTCGCTACGGCACAACTCCAACCGTGACTGGCCAACTCCCGGAGAAAGGAGAAACCGAGGGATAGGGAAAGGAAAAGACAGAGCAAAAGACACAGCTAGAGAGATCGCCGGTCTTGGCTCCAGCCTTTTTTTTTTTCAGGGAATCTTCCCAGGCATAATCTTCTTTCTTGGGAAAAATCTTCCCAGGCACGATCTGTGTTCCCCTTCTTTGTTCCCTCCCCAGGGGCACTGATTTTCCCCTTTTTCTCTTAGCTGAATTAGCCCGGTCCAGCCCTCCCCCTCGCCGAGGACAGCCTCCGCTCGGCTTTCTCCCTTCTCCCAGGTGAGGTGTAGCGTGATTTGGGCGGCGGGAGGCGCGTGCCGCAGTCACGGCTGTGTAGCGTGAGCTCTGTAACCTCCCTTAGCACGTGCAGGGCGTGCACTTTCGTATGCCTTTGGCGGATAATGAAGCAAAGGTCACTCGTGGGACACCATGGCCTTGAGCACTGAGAACGAGCAGGCTCGCCACATGAGTGGCGGCACTATCTTGTCTTCACAAAACCGTTCCCCCCCCGCTTTCGGGCGCCAGAAGCGTGAGCCTTATCAGCTCTCTGAAAGCCAGGCCTGCGGTAGTTATTGCCTTGCGAGGGTTTGAGGCGTTCCGTGGACGGCTTGGAGGGCCTCCTGCCCCTCCGCAGGGAACCGACAGGCCGTTTCTTACAGGCACCAGAGGTGGTGGCGGCGGTGGCAGAGATGGCACCAGAGGTGGTGGCGGCGGTGGCAGAGATGGTGGCAGCAGAGATGGTGATGGCAGAGATGGCACCAGAGATGGGGGTGGCAGAGGCAGAGATGGTGGTGGTGGCAGGGATGGTGGTGGTGGTGGCAGAGATGGTGCCAGAGATGCTGGTGGCGGTGGCAGACATGGGGCCAGAGATGCTGGCGGTGGTGGCGGCAGAGATGGCACCTGAGAGGGTGACAGCGGTGGCAGAGATGGTGGCAGCAGAGACACTGATGGCAGAGATGGCAGCAGTGGCAGAGATGGCACCAGAGATGGCAGTGGTGGCAGAGGTGATGGCAGAGATGGTGCCAGAGATGGTGGGGGTGGCAGAGATGGTGGCGGCTGTGGCGTCAGAGATGGCGCCAGAGATGTGGTGTCAGTGGCAGAGATGGCACCAGAGATGGTGGCAGCTGTGGCAGCAGAGATGGCACCTGAGAGGATGACAGCGGTGGCAGAGATGGTGGCAGCAGAGATGGTGATGGCAGAGATGGCAGCAGTGGCAGAGATGGCACCAGAGATGGTGGCGGCAGCAGCAGAGATGGCAGCCGAGATGGTGGTGGCAGAGATGGTGGCAGTGGCAGAGATGGCAGCGGTGGCAGAGATGGTGGCTGCAGCACCAGAGATGGTAGTGGTGGCAGAGGTGATGGCAGAGATGGCACCAGAGATGGTGGTGGCGGTGGCAGAGATGGCACCAGAGATGGTGGTGGTGGTGGCAGAGATGGCGCCAGAGATGGTGGCAGTGGTGGCAGAGATGGTGGTGGTGGCAGAGATGGCGCCAGAGATGGTGGCAGCAGTGGCGGCAGAGAAAGCACCTGAGAGGATGACAGCGGTGGCAGAGATGGTGGCAGCAGAGACAGTGATGGCAGAGATGGTGGCAGTGGCAGAGATGGCACCAGAGATGGCAGTGGTGGCAGAGATGGTGGCAGCGGCACCAGAGATGGCAGTGGTGGCAGAGATGGGGCCAGAGATGGTGTCAGCGGTTGTAGAGGTGGCACCAGAGATAGTGGTGGTGGCAGCAGCAGAGATGGCGGTGGTGCCAGAGATGGCACCAGAGATGGTGGCGGAGGTGGTAGAGATTGTGGTGGTGGCAGCAGAGAAGGCACCAGAGATGGCGGTGGCAGCGATGGCGGTGGCAGAGATGCTCTTTCTCAGGGAAGAACGACGGGGCTCCTGGAGAGGCGAAGTCCAGAGGATGGACCCATCCGTCCCGGAGGCGGAGATGCTCTTTGGCACCTTTGTAAGGAAGGAATAACAATGCCCCCGCGGCACCCAGTCCGGACTTAAAGACGAACGGGGACAATCCCAAATTTAAGGGGTCAGCAACAATCCGGGGCAACGATTTAGGACTCGTGGCCGATGGCCAGCGGCACGCAGAAGCCTCGCGGGGCGATAGTGAAGGAAATTAATAATTCAAGCTCTCCAAGGCGGTAGAATAGAAAAACACGGGGTTTCTCCTTGATCTCGGGCCCGCTCCTGCCGGCCGGAACACGGATCTGCCGTTCGCTCCGCGGGTCGGCCCAGCGCTGCCTTGTCCAACCCCCCCGGCGAGAGGGGTTTTTGGGGAGCCTGAGCTTCGGCGTGCGCCCGAAATGACTGCAGCGCTGCTGCTGCTGCTGGGCTTGGGGCGGGTTCCCAGCGGAGTCTCCCTGCTTTCCTTTTGCTTTCCTTTTGCTTTCCTTTTGCTTTCCTTTTGCTTTCCTTTTGCTTTCCTTTTGCTTTCCTTTACTATTTCACTCTATTTTATTCTACCTTTTCCCCCCTTTTCCCCCCCCTTTCTTCTCCCCCCCCTTTCTTCTCCCCCCCCCTTTCTTCTCCCCCCCCCTTTCTTCTCCCCCCCCCTTTCTTCTCCCCCCCCCTTTCTTCTCCCCCCCCCTTTCTTCTCCCCCCCCTTTCTTCTCCCCCCCCTTTCTTCTCCCCCCCTTTTTCCTTCCCCCCCTTTTTCCTTCCCCCCCTTTTTCCTTCCCCCCCTTTTTCCTTCCCCCCCTTTTTCCTCCCCCCCTTTTTCCTCCCCCCCTTTTTCCTCCCCCCCTTTTTCCTCCCCCCCCCTTTTTCCTCCCCCCCCCTTTTTCCTCCCCCCCCTTTTTCCTCCCCCCCCCTTTTTCCTCCCCCCCCCTTTTTCCTCCCCCCCCCTTTTTCCTCCCCCCCCTTTTTCCTCCCCCCCCTTTTTCCTTCCCCCCCCCTTTTTCCTTCCCCCCCCTTTTTCCTTCCCCCCCCCTTTTTCCTTCCCCCCCCCCTTTTTCCTTCCCCCCCCCCTTTTTCCTTCCCCCCCCCCTTTTTCCTTCCCCCCCCCCTTTTTCCTTCTCCCCCCCCCTTCTCCTTCTCCCCCCCCCCCCTTCTCCTTCTCCCCCCCCCCCTTCTCCTTCTCCCCCCCCCCCTTCTCCTTCTCCCCCCCCCCCTTTCTCCTTCTCCCCCCCCCCTTTTCTCCTTCTCCCCCCCCATTTCCCACCTTTTTTTTCTCCCTTTTCCCCCCTTATTTTATTTGGACGTGCCGATACTGGGACTGTGGGAGTCCCTTTTGCCCTGGAGCTGCCCGAGTGCTGGGGAGGGGGGGACAGCCGCTGGGCAAAGGATGCCCGGGGTCGGGGGGGGGGTTCCCCCTGCTCCCCAGCACCCCCATTTGGAGCTGGGGCTCTGGACATCCTTTCTGCTCCGGGTACCGGCCCATCGTTCCCACCCGCCATGGGATCTGGGAACAGCGGGCCCGGGAACGGCTGGGCTGGTGCTTTGGATGTTTTAGGGTGTGTGTGTGTGGGGGGGGGGGTGGGGGTGTGTGTGTGTGAATAATAATCTGTTGTTGCAAATGCTGTGAGTACAGCGAGTGCCCTGCCCTCTTATCTCCCGCGGTCACGAAGGACTTGATTAAGGCCAGGAGCCCCCAGGAGAGAACGCGGCCAGCGCCGTGGCGCGTTAGCGTTGTTAGTTTTCCCCCTGTGCTCCAGTTAATGACAGGAATTGCATCGCGTTCCCAGCAGGGCCGAGGGTTAAATGTCTGGTGATCGTTTAAATATCTGGTGATCGTTGCCTTCCCCAAGCGCCTGTTCTACTCTACTCTACTCTACTCTACTCTACTCTACTCTACTCTACTCTACTCTACTCTACTCTACTCTACTCTACTCTACTCTATTTTTGCGTTCTACTCTATTCTATTCTATATTTCTGTTCTAATCCATATTTCTATTCTAGTCTATATTTCTACTTTACTCTATTCTACTCTATATTTCTGTTCTAATCCATATTTCTATTCTAGTCTATATTTCTACTTTACTCTATTCTACTCTATATTTCTACTTTATTCTATATTTCTATTTTACTCTAGTCTATATTTCTACTTTACTCTCTTCTACTCTATATTTCTACTCTATATTTCTACTTTATTCTATATTTCTACTTTATTCTATATTTCTACTTTATTCTATATTTCTACTTTATTCTATATTTCTACTTTATTCTATATTTCTACTTTATTCTATATTTCTACTTTATTCTATATTTCTACTTTATTCTATATTTCTATTCTATATTTCTATTCTATATTTCTATTCTATATTTCTATTCTATATTTCTATTCTATATTTCTATTCTATATTTCTATTCTATATTTCTATTCTATATTTCTATTCTATATTTCTATTCTATATTTCTATTCTATATTTCTATTCTATATTTCTATTCTATATTTCTATTCTATATTTCTATTCTACTCTATTCTACTCTATATTTCTATTCTATATTTCTATTCTACTCTATTCTACTCTATATTTCTATTCCATTCCATTCCATTCTATATTTCTATTCTATTCTATATTCCTAGAATATATTCCTAGAATATAGAATATTCTTTTCTGCATTCTAGAATAGAATATTCTATTCCATATTTCTATTCCTCTTCTGTTCCTCCTCTATTCTATTCTATTCCTCTTCTACTCTTTTCACTTCGGGTATGATAGTCTGGCAACCCCTTTTAAATCATATTATATAAATACGTTATATTTTATATTATAGTATATCATATATCATATATCATATCCTTTCCCTCCCCTTCAGCTCGGTTATGATCATCTGGCATCCCCTTTTAAATAATATTATACTGTATTATATTACATTACATCATATCGTATCTCATATCTCATATTCATCCTTCTTGTTGTTATTGTTGGTATTATTATTATTATTATTATTATTATTATTATTATTATTATTATTATTATTATTATTATTACAGAATTGGCTTTATGAACCCTTTTGATGCATTTCCCCCCCCGCCCTTGTCACCCCTCCCGGCCCCATGTCGCTCAGGCCCTTGGGTTTTGGCTCTGGACCGGGAGCTGACGGCGCGTCCCATCCAGGGGGAGCCCCTCCACGTCCCCCCTCGCAGACGGGCTTGGGGACACTCTGCAGAGCCGGGGTGGCTGCGGCTTTGGGGTCTCTTGGCGGCAGGGTAACACAAAACCCACCAGAATGCTAAAATTCCAGTAATTTTCTTTAAAATCCTTCTAACACGCGTCTTGCCCCCCTCCAAGAGAGTTTTTTTGGTAGGCAAGCGAGTGGCTTGTGAGTGAGGGGGAGGGAAAGGGAGCTGTGCGGTCACCCCAGCGCGGGGGCAAGCCTGGGAATTAAAACATCTGATTTAAAAAAAAAAAAAAAGGGGGGCGGGGGGAGGGGGCAAAAATCAGGAAATTTCAGGCTTTTTTTAGCACTCGGAGGGAGGTGACGGCTGCAAGCGCGGCCGGTTTAATTTGACGGATAAATCCCATTGCTGGGGCAGGGCCGCAGGGTCCCTCCTTGGCTTTCCCGGGATCCCGCTGCAGATTCCCATCCTGGCTGCGCCACCCCCCACTCCCCCCCCGGCTTGTGCCCTTCTGGGTCACCCTTGGGGTGACAGCGTGAGGCAGGATTTGGCCCTGAGCAGCAGCGTCCCCCTCCTGCCCCCCCAGCCGTGTGGGTCCTTCTGCAGGGCCCCGCTGCACCCCACTTACGGCTTCCTTAGGCCTTTGGGGGTGCGCGTCCCCTGTGCCCCCCCCCCCCCAGCTGCACCTGCAGCAACGCACAGCACAGACTCGTCTGCAGCAGGAGCCCCCATTGCACCGCCCCCCCCCAGCATTGCACCAGGCCCCCCCCGCTGTGGCAAAGACCCCTCCATTGCCCCAAAGATCCCCATTGCACCAGGACCCCCCCCCACATTTCAGCAGGGTCCCCCATTGCCCTAACCCGCCTCATTGCACCTGTGCCCCCATTGCACCAGGGTCCCCCATTTCACCAGCACCAACCCCCCCCCCCCCGGCATTGCATGAGGGTCCCCCATTGCCCCAGGCCCCCCCCCATTGCTCCAGTCCCCCCATTGCACCTGCCCCCCAGCATTGCACCAGCCTCCCCCTTGCACCAGGCCCTCCACATTGCCCCAGCCCCCCCAATGCACCTGCTCCCCCCCATTGCACAGGGTCCCCCAATCCACCTGCCCCCCCATTGCACCATTGCACCTGCCCCCACCATTGCCCCAGGCCCCCCCATTGCACCAGCCTCCCCCCCCCCATTGCTCCAGCCCTGCCAATGCACCTGCCCCCCCCCATTGCATCAGCCCCCCCCATTGCATGAGGCCCTCCCACACTGCCACAGCCCCACCATTGCACCTGCCCCCCTATTCCCCCAGGCCCCCCCATTGCACCTGCCCCCCCCCCCCCATTGCACCAGGCCCCCTCCATTTCCCGAGTCCCCCCATTCCCCCAGGCCCCCCATTGCCCCAGTCTCCCCATTGAACCTGCCCCTCCCATTGCACCCCCCTCCATTGCCCCACACCCCCCATTGCCCCAGCCCTCCCATTGCACTAGCCCCCCCGATTGCCCCAGACCCTCCATTGCCCCAGCTCCCCCATTCCCCCAGACCCTCCATTGCCCCAGTCCCCCCCAATTGCCCCAGTCCCCCCATTCCCCCAGGCCCCCCATTGCCCCAGTTCCCCCCCATTGCACTAGCCCCCCCGATTGCCCCAGGCCCCCCATTGCCCCCCATTCCCCCAGGCCCCCCATTGCCCCAGTCCCCCCATTGCACCATGCCCTCCTATTGACCCAGTCCCCCCCCACTGCCCCAGCCCCCCCATTCCCCCAGGCCCCCCAGTCCCCCCCATCGCCCCAGTCCCCCCATTGCACCTGGCCCCCGCCCTTGCACCAGCCCCCCTTCCCCCACTACACCCCCTCCCCCGGGGCTCCCCCCGCCGCACCGTGCCGGGGCCGGGTGCCCTTGGATGGGGGGATACCGGGGTGTGTGTGTGTGTGTGTGTGTGGCGGGGGGGTCCGTGTGTGTGTGTCCCCCTGTGTGTGTGACACGGCGCGGAGCGGCGCGCAGCGAAGCGCGGCCCCGCGGAACCGGAGCGCGCCGCCCCCGCCCCCGCCCCGCCGCGCCCGATAAGGATTGGGGGGGGTGGGGTGGGGGGGGGAGGAAGGGGAGGGGGGGGGGGAGGATGGTGGTGGTGGTGGTTGTGGGGGGGGCCGGGATGGGGGGGGGGAAGGCGGCGGCGGCGGCGGCGGCGCCGCGCTGACGGCTCGGTGGGCACCGCGGGGCCGCGATGCTGCGGGCCGCGGCGGAGCGGGGCTGAGCGGGGCGGGGGGGGGGGGGGCGGGCAGGGTGGGGGGGGTGGAGGGTGGTGGAGGAGGAGGAGGAGGAGGACGAGGAGGAGGAGGAGGAGGAGGAGGAGGAGGAGGAGGGTGGCGGCGGCGGCGGCGGCGGCGGGGGGGGGGGGCGCGGCGAGCGATGGATGAGGACAACATGACGAGGAGCGAGGAGCAGCAGCTGAGTCTGCAGAAGGCGCTGCAGCAGTGCGAGCTGGTCCAGAACATGATCGACATCAGCATCTCCAACCTGGAGGGGCTCCGCACCAAGTGCGCCGCCTCCAACGACCTCACGCAGAAGGAGATCCGCACCCTGGAGGTAGGGGCCCGCCGACACCCCCCCCCCCCCCCATCCATCCATCCATCCATCTATCCATCCATCCATCCATCCTATATTCAAGCCTTCCCCCCCCCACCCCGCTCCGCCACCTCCCGACGCCGGGCCGCGCCGGGCTCCCCCGTGGCGCTGCGGTGCGCCCCAGTGAGGCTGCGCGCTCTGCAGGTGGCCCCCGAGGTGGGTCCGGTACCGTCGAACCCTCCTGTCGGTATTGCACGGAGGGGCTTGGCCCCCCCCCCGCCTCCCTCTCCCCTACGTATCATCCCGGTATCCCCCCCGGCTCGGCTCCGGCCGCACGGCATCCTCCCGGCTCGGCCGCATCCCTCCCACCGGGATCCTACCTCTCCATCAGGATGCATCCCCCCGGCCTGGCTGCGTCCCCCGCACCGGGCTGCATCCCGCCCCCCCAACCCGGGCCTGCCTGCATCCCTCCCACAGGCTGCATCCCCCCGGCCCAGCCGCATCCCTCCCACTGGGCTGCATCCCCTTGGCCCAGCAGCATTCCTTCCACCGGCTGCATCCCCCCCGGCCTGGTCGCATCCCCCTGGACCAGCTGCATCCCTGCCACCGGGCCGATCCCCCCAGCCCAGCCACGTCCCTTCCACGGGCTGCATCCCCCCTGGCCTTGTCGTATCCCTCCCACCGGGCTGCATTCCCCAGGACCAGCCGCAACCCTCCCACCAAGCTGCATCCCCGTGGCCCAGCTGCATTCCCTTGGCCCAGTCACAACCCTCCCACCAAGCTGCATCCCCGCGGCCCAGCTGCATTCCCTTGGCCCAGTAGCATCCTTTCCACTGGGCCCCATCCCTTCCACCGGGCTGCATCCGTCCAGCCTGGCTGCATCCAGCAGGAACGGCTGCATCCCTTCCACTGGCTGCATCCTCCCTGGCCTGGCCACATCCATCCCACCGGGCTGCATCCCTACCTGGCCTGGCCACATCCATCCCACCGGGCTGCATCCCTCCAGCCTGGCTGCATCCAGCAGGAACGGCTGCATCCCTTCCACCAGGATGCATCCCCCTGGCCTGGCCACATCCATCCCACCGGGCTGCATCCCCCCTGGCCTGGCCACATCCATCCCACCGGGCTGCATCCCTCCAGCCTGGCTGCATCCAGCAGGACCGGCTGCATCCCTTCTGCCAGGATCCATCCCCCTGGTCTGGCCACATCCATCCCCCCGGGCTGCATCCATCCCACCCTGGCCTGGCCACATCCCTCCCACTGGCCTGTATCCCCCAGGAACAGCTGCATCCCTCCCACCGCTCTGCATGCCCCCAGCCCGGCCGCATCCCTTCCCTGGCCTCCTACCTCCCCACCAGGCAGCATCCCCTCCAGCCCACCTGCATCCCTCCCACCAAGCAGCGGCCCCCCAGCCTGGCCGCATCCTTCCCCCGCGTGCTCCTACCTCCCGAGCAGGCTGCATCCCCTCGGCCGGGCTCCAGCATCCTCGCCCCCCATTCCTTCGCAAACCCTCCACCCTTCCCAGACAGTGGGGAGAGCCCCAGTGGGAAGGGGATGCTGCCAGGGGCGAAGGCAGCGGAGCTGTGCCAAGGGAAGCACCAGCCGGATTTATTTATGTTTCACAGATGGGGAAAAATATCCCTAAGTAAAAGCTGCCGGGCGGGGGCCCTGTCTGTTGTAGCCCCATAGGAAGAGGATCCCCTCGGAGTGTGCCGGGAGCCGGCTGGGGATGGATGTGGGGTTCAGTAGGAGGTCGGCAGGCTGGGATGGGCAGGGAAGGTGCTGGGATGCCCAGGGGTGAGCGGGACACCGCAGCCGGTGGCAGAGCGGGGAGAAGCGTGGCCGCGACGATGCCGTGACCTCGGGCAGGGAGATGCCGCTGGGCCCGTAGTGGTGTGGAGGTGGCTGACGCAGAGCCGGAGCTGTGGGTGGGGGGATTTCGGAGCCCTGCCTCGCTCAGACCTTTTGGCTGGTGCTTTCTAACCTGGCTGCCGTCACCGAGAACCCAAACGTGGTGGCACAGGACCCTGCCGGGGTCTCACAGCCCCTCCGCGGGGTGGTTTTCAGCTCTGGACCGCCACCGCAACACCCCCTGTCCTGCTGCTTTCGCTCCCGAAGGTCCCCAGCGCCGGCGGAGGGAGCGGGGGCATCGTCGTGCCGCTGCTCTGCCGCTTGTTGGGGGGGACCCCGGAGTCGGGGGGCAGCTCCCCCCGCTCTGCAGCCCAGGCGCCGACTTGCGCCGCGGTCCCACACCGATCCTGCCGTCACCTCTCCTCCATCCAAGCCCCGTCCCATCCCACCTCTCCACGCGAGGGGCTTGCGGGCTCAGCGTGGAGCTGTTGGGCCACTCGTGGCCCCGGAGCAACCTCGGAAGAGGGACCGGGAGGTGGGGAGGAAGCAGCAGCGGTTTTGGGGTGCGTGGGAGACTTGGTGGGGGGCACGCAGGCTCAAAACCCCCCCAGAAGAGCCGATGCCCAGTGGTGCAGGAGTACGGAAGTTTATCCCACGTGGAGTTGACGGCCGCATCAGGGTCAGTAGAGCTGATGAGTTCCTCCATCCCATGGACGGCACCGAGAGCATGGAGAAGCCATCCTGGTGGGATGCTCCTTCCCGGCATCCCGCGACAGCACGCGGGTGAAGCAGCATCCTGGTGTCACCGGAGCAGTTCAGCCGGAGGGTTCGAAGGTGGCCGTGGGGATGCCACCCCCACAAATCCCGGGTACTCGCCGGGAAGCATGTCTCCAACCCCTATGGATTGTGCTGCACCCGCTGTGGGGCGCCCCGGCATCGGGCTCCCTAAAACAGCCCCAAAACGGGGAGCCTGCCACATGTCTCAGCCATGGGCATCCCCGCCGACGCTCACCCGCTGCATTTCCACATGGAAAAAGGGCGATTCCCAGGAGGGGAGCCACAACGGGTGAATCCGGGGCCGGATTCCCAGTGCCGGCGCACGGGAGTAGGTCCGGACCGGCTCCCGGCGGTGTTGTCCTGGGTTGCTGCCAGCGTTAAGCAGGAGCCGAGCTTGGCCCTGAGTCCCTGCCGCCACCGCCGCGTCCCAAGGACGCGACGCAGACGCAGGGGCCCCGCTCGGCGCTTCGTCCCTGCCCATCTGGCGGCGGCAGAGCCGGGCCAGGCACCGGCGAGGCGAAGGGGACGGTGACCAGGGACGGGCGGGCTGGGAGGACATCTCACCCCGAGCGCAGACCTTGCACGGCCCCGGCATCAGCGCGAGCCTGGAATAAAGCGGGGGAATCCGCATTTTTTTTGGGTAATCCTCGTACGCTAAGCCCCGATTTTGCCGGATTAATAGAAGTTTTCCCATGCTTTTTTATTTTTAAACCGCCTCAAGGTACAGGCGAGCTCCCATCCTTCGTGTGCTGTGCGGGGAGCTGGTAACGGCATCCCGCGACGGAGCATCCATCCTTTGGGATGGGTACCACTGGCCGCAGCCTGGCTTCGGTGGCGGTCCTCGGGGCCGGAAGGCTTTTAGGTCTTCCTTGCACCTCGGGGATGGGCTCCAGCAGAAACCAAGGCAGCAACTGGGACCAAAACGCTGACCGACACCTCCCGGGGTGGGATTCGGGACCAGTTTGCTTCCTACGGAAGCAGATCTGGGGCTGAGCATCGTCGGAGCAGGAGGGTGGGAGGCGAGCGGCTGCCCCCATTATCCCTGCCCGGTCCTGCGCGGGCGGTGGGGCTTTATTCCCCATCCCAGCACGGCAGTCGGGCATTGCAGTTCTAAATTAGGGAATAAAGCTGATTAATTAGCTTTATTCCCCCACCTGAGCGCAGCAGTGAGGCTTTGCAGCTCTAAATTTGAGGGGTTCGGGGTGTAAATACCCAAGGGGGGGTGCCGCTACCCACGCGTCTGACACAGATCCAGGGGCAGCACGGGGTAAAAGCGAGATGGAAAAGTTGCTCGGTGCCGGCGGATTTTTCCGGCTGTCCCACGGCTCCTTGCCCTCCGTCCTGGGGTTACTCCACCCGGTTTCAAAGCGTGGGTAGGCGCTCCCCAGAAACCCGCAAGTGGCTCCAAGGATAACCCCGGCATCGGCGCTTCCCCCTCCCCGAGTTGCCGTGTTCCCGCCGGGAACTGGGAACCCTCCCGGGATGCTTTCAGCTGCCGCGTGGGGACGAGGGCGAGGATGGGAAAAGACACCGGGGGAAGAGCTGTGGCCATTTCCCAACTTGCACGGGCCGCGCTCAAAGGAGACGCCGCCCCAACACTGGGATATTCGTTGCCCAGATGTGTGGATTCTCTGGTGTCTAATACCGCGGGTGAGCACAACGCATCCCTGGGCTGCGTCCTCCTGGAGAGCCGAGCGTCTCCAGGATGCCAGGATGAGCCATTTCGGCCCCTGTACTCCCAGAGGGAGCCCCTGGGGACCATTTAGCAGCACTTGGAATAAATGATGTGCAGAGCCAGAGATGGCACATGAGCCTAGCAGGGCCTGGAAACAGCCCCGAGAGGGAAAATAGAACCATGGCGAGGTATTCCCCAGCCTGAGGGTGCTCCAGGTGCCTCCGGAATAACGAGCCCCTTGGTAGGAGTTGGGGAAGAGTCGCTCCGGTTGTGGCTAGGCGCCGTGGGAAAACGTCCGCTGTGCCGGCAATATTGGGAGGCGCCGAGCAACCTCTCTGGTTGGCGGCACGAAGGTAATCCGGCACGGGTATCCGTGCCGAGCGGGATGAGCGTCCTCTCCGCGGCCGACCAGGCACCGGCAGCGCGTGGCCCTGCCTGTGCGAGGTTAATTCACTTTCCCCTCGCTCTCCCGCAGGTGGATTTTCCATCTCCCTGGTCTCCAGGCAGGGCTGGGTGCCGTCTCCAGCCCGGCTGACGTCAGGGTGCCATGCCGGTGTGTGTGTGGGGGGGTGTGTGTGTGTACAGCCCCCCCTCCCGCTCCCTGGAGACCGGCTGCTTTGCTCCCCGCTCCCGGGGCCTGCGAGGGGATGGTGGGGACACACACACTCGCCCCCCCCCACCCTGGCTCGCCGCTGTGCCGGGTTTTGGGGCGAGCGGCTGCCAAGGGGAAATCCTTCTCGGGGTGATGGGAGGAGGCTGGAAATCCCCGCCGGGGTGCGGAGGGGAGGCAGGGTTTACACGGGAGCAGGGCCGGGGGGCGGGGGGGACGGGACACCCCTCGCCTCGCCGGGGTCACCCCAAGGGTCCCAGGGGAGCGACGTGGATTGGGGACATCCCTCCTTCTGCCTGCACCCATCCCCGCCGGGGTCTTGTTTTTCAGCGCGTCTCTACCTCTGGGAGGAGCTGGCGGGGGGGGGACCCAGGGGGTGCTGGCCCCTTGCCGTGGCCAAGGGCAAGCGGCTGCTCGTGGCTTTGGCCCCTTTCGTCGGAGCATCGCACCCTGCCTTACCCCTTCGCCGTGCTGGAGGCAGGGGGGGGAAGCGCTTGAAAGGGTGTGAAAACCCGAGCCCCAGCTCCGGGGGGAGGTGCAGGGCCCCCCCACAGCCCCCCCCGGGGGGGCAGCACCCAGGGTTGGACCGGCAGCGTATCCCCCAAAACAACGAGCACCCCCCACGCTGCCGGGACTCCCCCTCCCCAACTCCACTTGCATACCCACAGTGACCCCTGCCATTTCCCAGCTGGGGAAACTGAGGCAGGGAAGAGCTGAGGCAGTTGGGGTGGGGGGGGGGGAGGGGGACGTTGTGCCTCCAGCGGGAACAGAGAGCAGGATCTGGCCTTTGCAGCAGAGCGGCGTTTACCACGTCCGCAAAATCCGCGTCCCGCGCGGGGAGGGCTGAGCAGCGGCTCGGGGTGGGTGAGAGCATCTCCGCCACCGCGGGGACGGGGCTTTCCCCGCGGCCGTCTCAATCGCTTCCCTTTCCAGCTCGCCTTGGTGAAGGTCTCGGCAAAACAAGAAGCGGTTTTGGACTTGGCAGAGGTGTGTTGGGCTGCTGCTTCTCCCCCTGGCTTAAGCAGAGCCACGGGTCAGAGCTTCAACCCTCACCGGGGGGGTCTCACCTGGGTCCTCGTTTGTGCTAACGATGGCCCCTTGGGGTCTTCATCCGGGGCTGGGTGGGGTGAATGTGCTACACCTGGAGTCTGGGAATTAAATACCGCCCTCCGCTTCCTCCATCTTTTCCCAGTTCCCAGTATGTCTCTGTATGGTGATGGTGGTGGTGGTGGTGGTGGTGATGGTGATGGTGGTGATGGTGGTGGTAGTAGTAGTAGTAGTAGTAGTAGTTGCCCAGTCCCCAGCTCCGTCCCTGTTCCAAGACCCCAATTTTAGCGCCGGAGGGGGCTGTCGTGGCTCCGGCATCCCCTTTTGATTCCTCCTGGGCTTTCAGCCTTGGGAGCCGGGGCAGAGGAACGGATGAAGAGCAGGCTGGTGGGGACGGAGATGAGGTTTTTAGGAGGGTTTTTTTTTTGCTGCGGTTGTGCGCGGGGAAGGGTTTTATTTCGGGGCAGGGGCTGCCTCGGCGCGCGTTCAAGGTACCTGCTGCCGTTTCCCCACCGAGGGCCCGGGGCACGTTTAGGATGCGGGGGTGGGTGTGTGACGGGGGTTGATGGGGGGCGTGTGACGGGTAGTGACGGGGGCTGACCCCGAAACCCTTCGATGGGTTTCAGGAGAGCGGTTTTTCTTCCAAAGCGGACCTGGCAGCTGGGCAGGACGCTGCCGAGCCCCGCCAGCCCCACGAGGCTCCCTGCGGCCTCCCCGCCGTTCGTTTTGCTTGCCCTGGCTCTCGTTTCAGATGTTCGTTTCCCCTAATTAACCTCCGTGGCTGTCAGCCAGGCCGGGAGAAGCCACCTGGTTGGGGGTGGCCGGCTGCTGGCAGAGCTGTCCCCCACTTGGGTGACACTGGTGGGACAAGGAGATGGGGACCACCAGCCTCTCCCGTGCCGCCTGTCCCCCGCCACCCCCCCCCCCCATAGCAGCAAGGAGGGGGCTGGTTTGCCCTGTTTTACACCTCTCTGGGTGCCCCCAGCCCACCCCAACCACCCCGGGTGGGCGCAGGGGGGCTGTTTCCCCCTACCCCCGTGCATCTTGGGGCGCCAAGGCCCATGGCCATCGCCGCTGGGTACCACCGAGGGAAGGGACCGGGAAAGATGGAGAAGCTTCTTCCCTCTTCTCTCTATTCCAAACCATCCCATATTTTTGCTCATCTATTTTTGGGGTGCGGGGTGGGGGGCACAGCACCATCTAAAGCTGCCGCCGGCGGGGAATCACCCAGCCAGGAAAAGCGGGAGTCAAGGAAACCCCAGCCGGTTTCCAGCGAGCCGGGCTCTGCTCTATATTCCCGAGAAAGGAGGCCAGTCGCTCGGCGGCTTTATTTTTGGGAGCTGGCAGGCTGCGGGTGCCAACGCGGCATCTTTGGCCCCGTGGTGGGAGGCCTGCGGCCGGGGGGAGAACGGACACACACGGTCGGCGGAGGGATGGGGACACGGCAGAGCAAAGAGGGGTTGGATGGCTGCGGTCGTGGTGATGAGGAGCAGTGGGAGGAAGGAGGGTTGGGGCAGGTGGGGGTTGGTGGTGGCGTGGCGGAGTGTGTGTGTGGGGGGGGATAAGGAGCAAACACCCACTTCCCAGCCTTGGCGCTGAGCGATGGCTGTGGCTGCTCCGTATGGGGGATGCTGGGGGGGTCCCTGTGCCCCGAGCCTGGGGGTGGGGGGGCGGGGAACGCATCCTTTGGGTGCTGGGAGGGCCTGGTATTCCTGTTGGTGATGCCCCCGCGTCCTCTGCCCGCCCGCCGTGGGGTCCCCGGGGTGAGAGGGGTGAGGTCTGTGCATCCCCCTAAGCAAGACCTCGGAGCTGAAGCACAGCTTATAGAGCTGAGAAAGGGCTTTTTTTTTTTGGGGGGGGGGGGACAACACCCTCGGACACCCAGCTTGATGCCAAAGGGTCCCTTGGTCAGTGGAAGCTCGTCAGCAGGTGACAAGGGTCTGTTTTGGGGGCAGGAGGGGCTGCGTGTGCCGTGGGGCTGGGGGGGGCAGATAGAGGGCAGAGCCCAAGCTGCCAACGGTCACCCCATCCCCTGTCCCCCTCCTGCCATGGGGGGGGGGGGGGGTCTCACAGGGCTTTTTGCCTTCTCTTCCAGAGCAAGCTGGTCAAGTACTTCAGCCGGCAGCTGTCCTGCAAGAGGAAGGTGGCCTTGCAGGAGCGCAATGCCAAGCTGGAGGGCTTCCCCCAGCTCCTGCACTGGTTCCGCATCGTCGACATCCGCAAGGAGGTGATGGAGGTAAGGGCTGGGCACTCCCCCCACCGGAACGGGAAGGGTGCCCGGCCTCTCCAGTAGTGTTTTGCCCAGGGGTTTGTGGGATCCTTGGGCAAAACTAGGTGAGGGGACAGTTTTGTTTTCTTTTTTTTTTCCCCCGAGGTAGAAACTGGTTTGAAGCCCTGGGGCAGGCTGGAGGGGACGGTGCTGGCTGTGGGGAACGAGATGGGAGACCGGAGCAGAGGGACCGGGTTATTTTCCTGCGCGGAAAGATGCTGCAAGCCCGTGGTGGGGCGTGCTGGCCAGGGTCACCCCACAGCTCTCCTCCCCCCAGCAGTGAGGACACCCCGTTGCTGTTCCCAGTAAAGGACGTGGGTGCCGGGGGGACCTCATGGGTCGCTCATGTCCTCGTCACAGCGTGGTGGTGCCATGGCAGGACACAGCGTCCTTCTGCCGCGTCCTCAGCCTTTGGAGGTGATGGGTGCAGCGAGGGGTTGGCACCCGAAGGTGCTTCTGTAACAGCCCCCCCCAGGGGAAAAGGAAAGCCTGTGCCGAGGGTGCCAGTCCCTGCGTGTGCTCAGGGCGGGGGCAGGTTTTCATGGTGCTCCCAGATATCCCAGTGTTGACCTGGGTCGGGATATGCCTGAGACCGTGCAAAAAAGTCAAGATAAAGCTGAGTTTTGAGCTATGGATTTTCATGTAGATTGGGATGGAAAATGAACGGTTTGGGGTCCATGACGCCAACGGGGCAGCAGGAGGGAAGAGCTTCTTCTGTGTGCCCTGAGGAGCTGGTTGAGAGGATGCTCCAGGATGGTTTATTCCTCACTCCTGCCCCGTTCCTCCCCGTCAGGAAATCACCCCTGGGCAGCTGAGCCTGGAGGAGCTGCTGGACATGACGGATGACCAGGTCTGCGCGACCGTGGAGAAGTTCGGGGCCAACAGCGAGGAGTGCGCCCGCCTGAACGCCTCCCTCTCCTGCCTCCGCAGCGTCCACAAGTCCGGTGAGTCGGGCACGCTTTTTACCTACCTGCTGGCCGGGTCCCCGCGAGCCGGTGGGGGCGAGTGACACTGTCCTGTTGCGGTGACACCCGGAGTGTGGCTTTAATGCAGCGGAGGCGTCTGCAGAGTTTCCTCCCTGGGTTGCAGAGCTCCTGCATCCCCGGGGGATGGCCGGGTACCCGCTGCACGTGGGGGGCATCATTGCTTTGATGCACCTCTGGCGGTTGGGAGCGTTTTAGGGGGTCTCCCTTCTCTGGGAAGTGATGAGTTGTTAGTCCTCTGCAGGCAGGCAGCGTTTCTTACCGGGTCCCTCCGCGCCCCCTCGCTTGCGGGAGCGCACCCAGCAGGCTCGGGGAGAACTGCTGGGACTCGGCGAGCTCCTGTCGCTCTGCAGTGAAGCCCCCGTCCCCAAAAAACCCTTCCTGGGGCATGCACGACCCCTGTTTCCCCTTCTCCCGGGGGGGGGCGGCTCGGGGGGAGATGCTTTCGGGGGGGATGCTGGCGGCGGTGGGGGGAGGTTCTGGGGTGGGGGGATGATGCTGGCGGCACTGGGTGGGGGGGATGCTGGCGGGGGGATGCTGGCGGCACTGGGTGGGGATGATGCTGGGGGGATGATGCTGGGGGGGATGATGCTGGCGGCGCTGGGCTGCGGGTCCCCGGGCGGTGGCAGCAGAGCTCCGCGCTGCAGGGGCGGCTGCAGGCACCAGGAGCTGCTGGTTTTTTACTGGTCTGACGGCGGAGCGGGGCCGGGTTTGCCTGGGGAGGGGGCGAGCGATGCCGCGGCCACCCGCGCAGGATGCGGCTCTCCCGGCGCCTTGTCCCCAGCCAGCCTTGGGTGATGGACGATGGCTGTCCTGGGCCCGGGGCTCCCTTCCTGGGGCTGCTGTTGGCAGCCTGAGAGTTTGGGGGGGGGGGGGGGCTCTTCTTTACCTGTGTGCCCCCCCCAAGGAAGGGTGTCACCTCCCCGCGCGTGCGATGGGGACTGTATTCCGCTCTTCCCTGTGGAAGTGGGGCAGGGGAGCACTGCCAGCACAGGGGGTATGTACAGGCAGCAGCAAGGTGACAGGGGGGCACGTTCCCTTTCGGAGCAGCTGGGGGGAATGGTGGAACTCCATTTCACAGTCGAAACGCCCCCGGCTGTCCCCTTCCCAAGGGCTCTCTTCCTGGTCCTAGCTTAGGGTGATGGTAGTGGGCTGGTTTAGCTGTGGCCCCTGCTGGGAGTCCTGGTCTGGCAGGACCCTGCTCTAGGAGGACCCCCGTCCTGCCAGACCCCCGGGGATGGGGACCCCAGACCTCTCTGCCTGGCTCCTGTCCCCTCTTGGGGGCTCCTCCAACGCAGCTGCATCCCAGGAGATGGAGGGATGAGCTTTGCTGGGAATTTTGCTGGGTTCTGCTGGGTTTTTTGGTTGGGCTTTAGCAGGTCCAAGCAGCCCCTGGGGACGGGACTGGCGACGAGGAGGGTAGTTTTTGGGGAACCGGCGCTGTGCCCGCCTTAGCACCGCGTGGCATGACACATCGCGGGTAAGGGATCCCAGCTCCTGCCCTTGGAGAGGTCTCGGCCCCGTCCTCCCGTTGTGGTTACTGCGGTTTCTCTGGGCTTCCCGTGTGGCATGACATGGTGTGGCACCGTGTGCCAGTGCCAGCCAGACCTGGCGGAGGGTGGCAGAGGGCACGCTGCCACCGGGCTGGTGCAGCAGCTGCTTCCACCCCTGTGCCGGCTCAGCGAGGTGGGGATGGCTGAACCCAGCCTGACATTTCCCGCAGAGCATGAGTTGTCCCCCACCCACCCCCCCCAAGCTCTTCAACTCCCTAAATCCACCTCCCGCCTGGGCTCCTGCCCTCCTTCCCTTTGGCATTTTCGCTAAGTCTCTCCGCTATTTGAGGAAGGGCATCGATGCCTCCCTTGGAGCCCGGGGGACGGCTCTCAACCTGCTCTTTGTTCAAACACCTTTGACTTTTAAAGCCCGTTGCAAACAAAT
This sequence comes from Larus michahellis, assembly GCF_964199755.1. NCBI lineage: Eukaryota > Metazoa > Chordata > Aves > Charadriiformes > Laridae > Larus > Larus michahellis. The sequence continues at coordinate 2,519,098 of NC_133908.1, forward strand.
ACGGCTCAGCCCAGCCCCTGCGTCCCCCCTCCCGCCCCTCTCAGCCAAGGGAATTCCCCCGCGCCCCGGTGGGACGAGCGCTTTGGAAAATCCACATCAGCCTTGGGCTCAGCAGCCGCGGTGGAGATGCTAAAACATCTCCTGTCCCTCCGGTGGTTTCTGGCTGGCGGAGATGGGGAGGGACGGGCAGGGTTGCAGGATGCTCCCTGCTCCATTTGCTTTTTAATGGGGCGGGTGATGGGGCTGCCAGCCCTCCCGGCAGGATGTGCCTTGGTGGTCCATTGGGTCCCTGTGGGGGGGGGGGGAGGGGGGGGAGTTTGCAGGCACCGCGCGTGTTTGCCTTCCCCGGCGCTCCATTTAACTCCATCCATCATCGCATCGCTCCCAGGGCGGCTGCGGGCTGGGCTTTGCGGCGAGGGCTGCCGTTCCTTCCCTCGGGCGCTGCAGAGATGCTGCAGTGGCCGTTCCTGTTCCTCCCTGGCCACGTCGTCCCGTGGATGGCACAAACCTTTGGGGACAGGCAGCTTGGGGCACTGCGGAGCCCCTGCCAGCCTGCAGGGATGCAGCGGGCATCCTCTGGGCAGTGGAGGAGACCAAATCTCCTTGAATTTCCAGAGGATTTGGGTGCAGAAATCGCCCAATGTTTGCCCTCCATCCCTCCATCCCTCCATCCCTCCATCCCTCCATCCCTCCATCCCTCCATCCCTCCATCCCTCCATCCCTCCATCCCTCCATCCCTCCATCCCTCCATCCCTCCATCCCTCCCACCAGCCTTGCCCTGTCTGCAAGCTTGGGCAAGGAAGGTCTACGCCAGCTTCGGGAAGTGGCCTGGCTCGTGTTGTGCCTGCCAAGTGCGTGTCCCCTCGGTGTCCCCTTGTTCCCGGAGGCTCCATCTGACGCCCCATCAACCCTCTACGGAGGGTTCTCAAAATTACCCACTAGAAGCGTCACCTCGATCCTTGCAGCGCCCGGGAGCCGGGTCGTGCGTGGCTGGATCCCACGCACTGGGTGCCCAGGAGGTTTGCATGGCCCCGAGGAGCCGTCTGGGTGCTGGGGGGCCAAGGGAGAGGGGTTAAAAAGCACCCCGGGATGGCAGCGGGGTGCTTTTCAGGGGGTCTGAGGTCCAATCAGGTTGTCGCGGCCCCTCCCGAAGGGCTCCCAGCTGTACCACGCTGCCGCCGACGGGGCTTTTTGCCTGCGTTTTTACCTCCGTGTAAACCAAGGGACGGGCCTCGTCCGCGAATATAATTAATGAACAAGTTGCCGCCTCCTTTAAAACATCATGTAATTTCTCTGCGTGTGCAGTAGCGGTCGATTTCTAGAAGCCAAGGTTAGTATTAATAAAGCAGGAACGAGGTACAGTATTAACCTTTCCCATCAATCTCTATTTATTGAGTCGTTAATTAGAGGCATCTAATTTCCCAGGCCAATTCTGTCTGGGCGTGGGGGCTGGGGAGGCGGCAGGGAGGAAGCGGGATGCTGTTTTATCGCTTAAAGAGCGAGGAATTTTGTCAGGATGGGCTTTGGTGGTGGGGGAAGGAGCCCCTTCCCAAACCGAGCATCCTGGCGAGGAGGTGGGGGAGCAGCTCCAGCAGCAGGGAAAGCCCCGGAGCATCTTATAAACCGAAAGCACGTTATATTTATCAAATAGAGCGGCAACCCTAGATTAAGCTCTCGTTTTATTGCATTAACGAAGTCCGGATTGGATTTTTCTGGGCTGCGGAACCTGACGCTTGGCAGCGGTGGTTTATTAGCAGCCCAGGCGTCGAGTTTGGAAGTCGAAGCGGGATTAATTTTTAATATTAAGTAAGAGCTGAGCCGTGGGTTGGAGGAGTTGATGGCGTGTGACTAGCGAGTTATGCGGGGTGGTTATTAGCTGTCCTACGGTGGGGGGGTGGTGGAGAAAATGAGCCCAAGCTGAATATTTATGCGCCGTCCTGGCCCTGGGACGGCTGCGGGTGGCTTGGGGACGGTGCGGGGTCAGGCAGGGAGATGAGCAAGACCCGGGGAGGGGGGGGTGGTAAATAAATAGTGAGGAGCATCCTCATTTAGGGGCAAATTTGAAAGCTGGGCCGGCCGTGGCGTGAAGCGTTGAGGAGTCGGTCCTTCCCGGTGTCCCCGTGCCCCCGGAGCCGTCCCCCCAGCGTGTGATGGGGCCGGGGGATGCCGGGGTTTATTCCTCCCCGTGGCGAGGGTGGGCTCGGCGGGACGCTGGTGCCGGGAGAGGTGGATGCGGCCGTTGCTGAGGGGGTGGGTTTCCCCGGCTGTAAAGCACCCAGGGATCTTGCTCTGGGCTTCGCGGACGTCCCCGTTTGGTCGGAGATGTCTTTGGCCATGGGAAAAGCGCCCCAGCAGCATCCCCCGCCGAGCATCGGGGCGCGGGGCTGTTTGGGGTACGGCCCCCCCCCCGCCCCAGCTCCCCACGGTGCGGCGAATTATTCCCAGCGTTTTGTCGGCGGGAATCAAAGCGAAATTTGCCGTCGGCCTTTCGGAAAACGGCTTTTCTGGTGCCATTTAGCCATCCCGCCGCATCTCTCCATCCGCGAGCTGCAGCCCGAGGGTGGGTGCTCCCCCCCCGCCGCCTCCTCCCAGGAGTTTGTTTTCTTGTTTATTTTCATGGAGGGCTTGAGGGGGGGGGTGGGAAAAAAGCTTCATCCCTAATTAAGTCGAGCGGAGGAGGCTGAGCTAAGCGGGGCGGCGGGGCCAAGGGGATTTATAAAGCCCAATTTGGCCCCGAGGAGCATCTCTCCCTTTGAACTGGTGGCCAGGGTTGGGTGGCAAGTGGGAGAGGGGGGAGAAGTGGCCCAGGGTGGGGGCAGTGGGTGGCCGTAGCTGATGCTCTTTTCAATATGCAATTAATATTCCCCATCTAAACAAAAGAAATAGGTTTTTTTTTTTTAGGAGGGAACGGGCGGCCTCGCGGCACCGTCGGGGCTAGCGGAGCTCGGGGGAAAACTGGGCAAAGAGGGAGTTGGCTTCTGTGTGGGCTCTTCCTTTGCTTTTCCGGCTGGGAATCGGCTCTGGCAGAGCAGGATGCCCCGTGGGGGCAGGGGGGGGGAGCAAATCCGAAAGCGTTTAACGCGCTTTGCGGAAAGAAGAGCTTGGGGATTTATTTTTCTTTTTTTTTTTGTTGTTGTTGTTATTTTTGCCTTCAAGCGCGTTCCGGGTTTAAGCATCTCTCGTTCGGCGACGTGCCCGCTACCTGCCGCCCGCCTGCGAGCAACCCCGGCATGGGAAAAAAAAAATACATTTTCCCCAGCTTAGCCGGGGTATTTTTAGCCCTGACGCACCCACCAGCCCCAGAACGGGTTATTTTTGTCCTGTTACGACACAGCCGAGCGTGGAGCTGGGGGGGGGACAGGGACGATGACAGCAAGGAAGGCGGGGGGGGGGCTGCGATGCCGCGGCCGAGCTTCGGCTGGCGGGAAGCAGCCTTGGCTCTGCTCCTTCGTTAACCGCTGCTAATTACTGCTGGGGGTGGGAGCATCCAGGCAGTTTTGAGTTATGTAAATGTATGCGTGCGGAGCAGCCAATGGGGGAGCGCCGGGATTTGCATATGTGCACGCCGCCTTGCGCATCGCTGGGCGCCGGTTAATTAACCGGAGGGCCGGATGGCTTGCTGGGAGGATTTAATTAACCGCGTTGTGTCCTCCCTCACCTATGCCCGTGCGCGGGGAGGGGGGTGCCACCACTGCACCTTCCCCATGTGAAGCCGGGTGCCACCAGCCGGGGTGGCCTCTGGGACCGATGGCTCAATGTCCCCGTGGAAACCAGTGACGAGTGGCGTTCCTCAGGGGTCGGTACTGGGACCGCTGCTGTTTAACATCTTTGTCGGTGACGTGGACAGGGGGATGGAGGGCACCCCCAGCAAGTTTGCCGCTGAAACCAAGCTGCGTGGCGCAGTGACGCGCCTGAGGGACGGGATGCCATCCAGAGGGACCTGGACGGGCTGGAGGGGTGGGACTGTGTGAACCTCATGGAGTTCAACCAGGCCAAGGGCAGGGTCCTGCACCCGGGTCAGGGCAATCCCAGGCACAAACCCAGGTTGGGTGGAGAAGGGCTGGAGAGCAGCCCTGAGGAGAAGGACCTGGGGGTGTTGGTGGACGAGAAGCTCAACGTGAGCCAGCAACGAGCGCTGGCAGCCCAGAAACCCCCCGCAGCCCGGGCCGCATCCCCAGCAGCGTGGGCAGCAGGGCGAGGGGGGGATTCTGCCCCTCTGCTCCGCTCTGGGAGACCCCCCTGCAGCGCTGCCTCCAGCGCTGGGGCACCAACAGCAGAAGGACACGGAGCTGTTGGAGCGGGGCCAGAGGAGGCCCCGGAGCTGCTGGGAGGGCTGGAGCCCCTCTGCTGTGGGGACAGGCTGAGAGAGCTGGGGGGGTTCAGCCTGGAGAAGAGAAGGCTCCGGGGAGACCTTGGAGCCCCTTCCAGTCCCTAAAGGGGCTCCGGGAAAGCTGGGGAGGGACTCTGGAGCAGGGAGGGGAGCCGCGGGATGAGGAGGAACGGTTTTACACTGGAAGAGGGGAGATTGAGATGAGTTGTGAGGAAGAAATTCTTGGCTGTGAGGGGGGTGAGCCCCTGGCCCAGGTTGCCCAGAGAAGCTGTGGCTGCCCCATCCCTGGAGGGGTTCAAGGCCAGGTTGGCCGGGGCTTGGAGCAACCTGGGCTGGTGGGAGGTGTCCCTGCCCAGGGCAGGGGGGTTGGAACGAGATGATCTTTCAGGTCCCTTCCAACCCAAACCATTCCGTGTGACAGCCCGGCTGCGTGGCGCTGGGGTGAGCACCCAGCTCTGCCGGCACATGGGTGCAGGTGCCTTGCTGGAGGTGACACGTCCCCGTGGAGAGCCGTGTTTCGGGCAGGGGGTGACACACTCCAGCTTGTCACCTGCCACGTCCCTGCTTGGGGGGGGGGCGGCTCATGCGTGGGGGGGCTTCGGAGCCCTGCCAGCATCCTGGCAGCTCCATCCAGGCAGCGGTGAGGCTTTCCTGCAGCAGGATTCTTTCCGTGACTAATTAAAATCCGAGGAAGGCTGTTTGCTTTTTTTTTTATGAGCTTCTTGCTGGGCCGAAGGACTCTTTGTAGCAGCTGCAGAAGCGACTCTGAAAGCAGCTGGATAGGAGTCGATTTATTAATTTTATTTTTTTTTTAGTTTTATTTTCCGCTTTGAGAGAGCAATTTGTGAAAACGCCTCGTCCCCCTTTTTTCCCCCCAGCAGCTTTTTTTTTTCCTTTTTTTCTTTTTTTTTTTTTTTTTTTTTTCCAATCCAGTCCTCCAGCTTTCATTTCCAAAGCCCTTTCCTCTTCCTCCGGAGCTTGAAATAAACCGTTCCCCTTGAAAAGGCTGGGGAGAGAAGGGACCAGGCAATTAATAATCAAAAAGGAGCTGGGGAAGGAGCCTCTTTAAAATAAAGAGTGTGGTTTTATGTTGGTTTTCTTAGCAGAGGCGATCAAAAGGAGTCGGCGAAGGGACCTTGAGTCGGGTCCATTGCTTTGGTGCTCTGAAGTTGCTGCCGACAGCCCTTTGCCGGTGGAGACGGATAATTAGAAGTGGAAAAGAGCCCCGCTTAATTACAATCCCCCTCCTTTATGCAAATGGCAGGAGGGGCTGGCATGGGGGGCGGATGCTGGGGTGGGTGCAGATTGAGATGGGGGGCGGGGGGCACCAGCCTTGGTGTGGGCAAGGGGTGTCCCATCCCTGCGCTTGAGGAGGATTTTGGAGAGGGGGGTGGGGGGAAGATGGGTGATGGTGGGGGGCTCAGCAGTGGGGGAAGGCGTGGGCAAAGCACCTTCTTAACCCTTGTAAAGCGTTTGCGTGTGCATGACACAGAGAAGCTCCTTGCTGGGGTTTCAAGGAGGGGGGGGGCAGGGGAAGGACAGTACAGGAAGGACACGGAGCTGTTGGAGCGGGGCCAGAGGAGGCCCCGGAGCTGCTGGGAGGGCTGGAGCCCCTCTGCTGGGAGGACAGGCTGAGAGAGCTGGGGGGGTTCAGCCTGGAGAAGAGAAGGCTCCGGGGAGACCTTGGAGCCCCTTCCAGTCCCTAAAGGGGCTCCAGGAAAGCTGGGGAGGGACTCTGGAGCAGGGAGGGGAGCCACAGGATCACAGGGAATGGTTTTACACTGGGAGAGGGGAGACTGAGATGAGATGTGAGGAAGCAATTCTTGGCTGTGAGGGGGGTGAGCCCCTGGCCCAGGTTGCCCAGAGAAGCTGTGGCTGCCCCATCCCTGGAGGGGTTCAAGGCCAGGTTGGCCGGGGCTTGGAGCAACCTGGGCTGGTGGGAGGTGTCCCTGCCCAGGGCAGGGGGGTTGGAACTAGATGATCTTTAAGGTCCCTTCCAACCCAAACCGTTCTGTGACTCCATGGTGCTGTGCCGTGGAGTGGGGGGGAACCGTGCAGCTTCTGCCGCACCGCATGTCCGTCTCTGTGTGCTCTGTCGCAGGTGGCAGCCTCTCCAAGCAGGATTGGACCATCCAGTGGCCCACGACGGAGCCGGGGAAGGAGAACAGCCCCGGGTGCCAGCCGGAGCCGGGGCAGTGGGGCAGGACGCACCTCTCGCAGAGCCCCAAAGTCCAACCCAAGTGCGGGCAGCATCACTGCCACGGGGGCTCGCCCCACGGACCCATGTACACCCACGTGGACCGGCTGACCGTGGAGGGTCACCCGGGGCTCTGCCCACCCGTGGAGTCCGGCCACCGCTCCTTGCCGCCCTCCCCGCGCCAACGACACATCGCTCACACCCCTCCGCGGACCCCCAACATCGTGACCACCATGACGCCGCCGGGGACGCCGCCGGTGCGACGGAGGAATAAACTGAAGCCCCCCGGGACGCCCCCACCTTCCTCCCGCAAACTGATCCATCTCATCCCCGGCTTCACCGCGCTGCACCGGAGCAAGTCCCACGAGTTCCAGCTGGGACATCGCGTGGACGAGGCGCACACCCCCAAGTAAGTGGGTGCCCCGGGGGTGGGACAACGACCCCCATCCCAGCTCCTTTGGAAAAGCGCTTTGATCCCTAAATTTTGGGGCTCTGTTTTGTGGTTTTTGGGTTTTTTTTTCTTTTGAGCTTTGAAGTAGAAAAGGCCTTTGCAGTTCTAGCAGGCGGTGGGGATGCTGCTGGGATGGTACTTTGCTCCCCTGGGACCTTATTTTGGGAGTGTGTGGGGGGTGGGGAACAGCGAAGGGGTCCGGGCCCGCTGCTCAGCGAAGCCCCTGCGCCCTGGAGCGTGGTCCCGGTGGCACGGGATTGGGGGGGCGGGGGGGTGTGTGTCAGTTGGTGGGATTTTGCAGCTGCAGCGTGGGGGATGCTCAACCCAGCCTTAAGAGCTGCAAGAGGGAGATGGGGAGAATTCCCCCTTGGGTTGAAAAGCGGATATTTTATATACCGCACGTTATATTCCGGAGACCTCCTCAGTATCTTTTCCATCCTGGCTGGTGTTTGCAGAAGGCTTTTCAGTCCCTGGCCATGCCATGGCTCCTTCCCACCGCTCTTGCTCTGCGGCTCCGGTGCCGGCAGAGGATGCTGCAGTGCAGGGAAAAGGCTCCCCGGCACCAACGCGCTCCTTCTCCATCTCCTTTGGGTCCTTTTGGTGGCCGTGCTCAGAAAGCCCTTCTGCTGCCTCGGCGTGGGGTGGCAGAGGGGACGGGTGGCCACCTCGGGGCATCATCTCCTCTCCCCGAGGATGCTTCAGGATGGCTGGTCCCTGCCAGCCTCCCAAAACAGAAGCCCCAGGACAAACTGCACTTTTTTCCTCAAATTTGGGGTTCTTGGAAAATAAGGCCATGCCAGAAGCCCGGCCGTCCCCTGAGGGATGTGGCAGGAGCAGGGGAAAGCTCCCTGACCCGGAGGCACAGACCCCCCTGCCCAGCCCCGGGGGTGGCCGTGATGCTCAGGCAGCTCCGGCTGGGGCACGTGAAGCGTTAAAATCCACCACCTTTGCGGGGTGTTCCCAACTGCCAGACCCTCATCTCCCCCGCTTTGGGCAGGGGCGGATTGGGAGGAGGTGGTGGTGGGGCGGGGGGGTTGGGACAGAAGATCTATGCAGTGGCCGCAGCGCCGTGGTGTCACTTGTTTCCCCGCCGCGTCCCCGAGGCTGTGGTCATTAGGTGAAATGAGGGTGGTCCTCCTCCTCCTCCTCCTCGCTGGGAGCTCTTGGCCTCTAAAGGCTTTTAGCTTTTGGAAATTAATTAATTTCAGCTGGACGATGCCTCCTGTAAGGTCACACACACCGCCCCCCGCTGCCTCACACACCTTGGGCTCAGGCACCGGAAAGCTGTATTTACTTTGGTCCGTCCCCAGCGAGCATCGCCGCGCTGGCAGGAGCAAAGCCTCAGCCAGCAGCCTGTCTCCTCTCCTCCTTTTAGCTGCATTTCGGCACCCGATCCAAGCTCTACCCTTCGCTAACGCAGCGGGTCTCGCCGAGGGCAAAGCGTGCCTTTGGTTGCCCCCGCCACCCCCGCTAAGCCCTTTGATCCCCACCGTGGTCGTTGCACGCCCCGGGTCGCCCTGACACGGGTCCGGGCGAGGTTTGGACGCGGGCGTCTGGACTTTATTCCAGCAAACCCTTTGGCCGGCGATTTCCCCCAGCCAGCCGGGGACGGGGTGCCTCGACTTTCCCGCAAGGGGCAAGATCAGGGTGTGGAGAAGGAAACCACAAACCAAGTTTGCGTGACGGCGGTCACGTCCGCTCTTCCTTCGTCGGTCTCTCCTTGCCTTCACTCCCAGCCCGGCGTCGCCCGTGCACCCCTTCCCACTGGCGCTGGGCCGCGTTAAGTGGCGCAACTTTAATTCACGGATGGCAAATTAGTAGAGGAAAGAGCGAGACAGTATTAACAGGGCTCCCTTGTGCTAGCGTCCTACCGGGGGCTCATCGTGTCGACAGGGATGGACCCAGGCTCCCCAAAGCCGCTCGGAGAACTGGGGAGGTTAATTTTCTCTAATGGCACTTAATGATTTTTTTTTTTTTTTTTTGGAGGCAACCACTAAATCCTGCTTGCTAATCCCGTTAGTGTTTCAGGACGGTAATTAGGGCATTAAAAGAGGCGGCTTCTTCTTCCCCCCCCCCCCCGCCCCCTTTTCTCTAGCAGAGGCGTGCTGAAGTTTTAGCTGTTTATTAGCCTGGACGTTGTGGCTGAGGCTTTGCCCGGCAGAGAAAAAGTGGCTTTTTAGGGCTGTTATCAGCTAATCCTCATTTGATGGCCCTGTCCATGTCATGCGCGTGTATTGTAGAGTAGGTTGTGGGTTTTTTTTAGTGTCACGACTCCTGTGGTGTCTGAGTCCTCTCTGCAGGAGGGAGGTTTTTTTCCCCTCCTGACCTCAGAGGTGAAATGGAGCTCACCCCTGAAATACTATTTCATCATCCCCTTCTGGTTTTAGCTGCGCCAAGGGGCTCTTGGTTTGCTTCGGATGGCGGATTTCTGTTCCCTTGTGTTGCGTCCCAGCATGGAATGAGGTGCTAGACCTGGAGAGCTGGTAGCCTGGGGACACCGCTGGGGACCCCGAGTGCTGGGTGGGATCCCCTGGGGTGATTTTTGGGTCTAGATTTACCCCCAAAACGCCTCTTTGCAAGACCGTTCTCTGGTGGGGACCCATCAACAACCCTCCCAAGAGGGAGGCTGGTTTCCCTCAGGCTGATTTATCTCCTCGTCTGGCGTAGCCCATCTCAGGCTGGGGTGAAATAGGTTCTGGGGAGCCAGGGATGCCCTTGGCAAAGGCAAAAAGCTCTCACCCCCACGAGGTGTGGACGGAGGGAAGCTGTCGGGGTGCTGCAGGACTGCCCCCACGGATTTTTCCATCTCGGTGCAGGCACAAAACTAAGCCACCACCATCTATCTGGGAGAGCAGTAGCAGCAACCAGGTCTTCTCTGGAGAAAGGCCACCACGGACCCCTTGACTCTTGATGACAGCTCTGCTTGCGTTTTGTGTTTTGGGTCTTATTTCTAGGGTTTAATCCATTGTTTTTGCATGCCGAGACCTTCTGAAGCAGGGGTTAATTTTTTTGAGCTTACAGCCTCAGATTTTCCTGCACGGAGCCTCCAGCTGTTGACCGTAACTCTGGGGTACGGAACATTACTTCTAAAAAGATCCCCTGGCTTCCATAAATCCACAATCCATAAACATCTCATGAATGGTCTTGAAACGGAAACAAAACATTTAGAGTGGTTGATAATATAATGCCCATTTAATACCTCATGAATTCCACGGGCCATTTAAATCTTTCATGGATAGTTAATGATTATTCATCAGCAAGAAGTCGGGGGGAAAAAAAAAACAAACCCAAACTCTGAATGGAAGGTCTTAAAAATACATTAGTTGGGGAACAAAAGTCAAGATAGTTAAGAGCGAGCTCAAGAGTGTGTGTTAACCCTTGGAAGGCCGCGTGTAAAATAGTCCTCTGGGGGCAAGACCTGCCCTGGGGTGTCCTGCCCCAAAGCGGTGGTTGGGTGGTCTTCATCCTTCGATGCACGCGAAGGGGAGGTGAACCCAAAACCTCATCTGCTTCCTAGTTATGGTTTCTTTTGCTGGTGTCTGGCCAAATTCGTGAACTCCATGGCCTTCAAAGAATAGCCTCTGGCAAGCAGCTGGGGAGGGAGGGTTGGAGCGTATTGATGGCGAATTAAAGTAGTGTGACCCGACAGAGCTGAGCCCCGGGGGAAATGCTGAACTCTCCCCAGGGCTGAGGTGAAGCAGCTGCTGGAGAAGGATGTGGAGTTTTGTGGTGTACCTAGGTCAGGTTTGGGCTGGGAGGAGGCTCTTCCACTTCAAGGTGGCTTTACTTTAGGTTAAGTTTTCGATGAAGTCGTCTTACCCTGTATCGTTGCAATTGCATTCGAGGCGTGGATGCAGATAGGGTTAGGTGTTCTGGTGGAAAACGCTGTTTATCCAAAGCCTTATGATGGCCATCTTCCTGGTCTTTAGCCTTGTTGTCGCTGAGGTGGTTTTTTGATGTTTTTTTTTTTTCAAAACAAGAATGAGGATATCCTGGATGGGTGAAGTCAGACGTGAAGTTCACATCTGATCCAGTGATAGAGCGTGTACCCGTCTTCTTTTCCTTTTTCCTTGTGTTATTTCCAACTGTGAACCAACTCGAACTCAATGCTTGCTCTGTTGTGGGTGGTTTTTTCCATCCTGTGTAACCGAGAAACCCCTGGGAACAGGGCATCTCTTGTGGCACGTGGCCAAATCTAGTGGAGAGTCCTACTCACGGCATCCAGGCAGAGAGGTGAAAGACTGAGAAACCTAGGAAAGACTTGCAGGAACCTAGGACCAGAGGTCTTCTCCACCATCCCCACCGCACAGAGCAGCCTGCGGTTAGGCCGTTCCTCAGAGTTAATCATCTACACCGGTCTTAAATGCTACTGAGTGATAGGTCATTTATTCTGCTGCTCTGCAACCTTTATAATAATGATATTTTCCCTTGTATCAATTCCAATCAATGTGTCTACAAGGTAGATCAATTATTTGATATTCTGCGTGGGCTGGATTTGCTAGAACGGCATCGAGATAGCGCTTGTGACTGGTGTGTCTCTGACATTTTCCAAGCTTGGAAAGGCAGGTGGGCTCTTGGCTTTGGGGACGAGCAAGAAATTGATGTTTGCAGAGCAGGTGGATGCAGCGGGACACTACCAACATGTGCAAATAATCCATATGCAGCGTCTTTATTGTTGTGTTATTCATCCTGTATGGTGTCCGACAACGTAGAGACCCGCCTGGTACTTCCGCAAGGGGGAGGGCATCGAACTGAGGGAATTTGGAGAGCAAAACGAGCAGCATCTCTCCCCCTGTTTCCAAATAATCTTTCTGATTAATCTCGGTGCCTTTGATGGTGAGTCAGGGCTGTGGAGTTTTGCACAGGTCCTGGATTGTCTCCAGCTCTCTCAAAGTATGGTCTGCACACCGCGTCTTGACAGTGATGGGTAGCCTCCGTAACAAACTGGCTCTCTGCTGCAATTATCCCACTGCTCTGGGCTGCGGTTCTCCTTAGGTATGTCATTAATGTTAATTACTGCTGTGGTATTCCATCAAGAGGAGCAGGAGCTTTAACATGCTTGGAGGAGAAACTTTTCACCGTGTCCTTTAATGAGAAGTTGAGCCTCCTTTCGCCACTTTGAAAACGCAGGGCATGATTATGAATTTAGATAAGGATTAACATCTCAGGGGGAGGGTGGTGGCGGAGCAGAGCGGTGAGAGGCGGCAGAGCTCTCTGGCTGCCAGCACCATTGCCTGATTTGCTGCCTCCGTGGTGTCCATGCAGGAGGGGAGGACACGGTGAGGGCAGGTGCTATGGGCAACGTCCTGGGGTGGTGACCAGGAGATGGATTGGTCATGGTAGAAGGACATGGCTGAGCTCTTCTCAGCTCTCTCCTCCAGCTGCAGCTGTGCAGGAAAGCCATGAAGCAGCTCCTCTGTCCTCTTTGTGGCCCAAGAGGTTGGTGAGCACATCTCCTCACCATCCTGCAAGTCCCCACTGATCGACTGCAGTGGCCAGCCCAGTGCCCAAGCAGGTGGTGGGCTGGCCAAGCGTGCCGGTGGCTTCCTCGACAATAATGAAATGAAGGCCAAGAAGGCAGGAAGAGCAGACTTCCCAAAAAGCTGTAAGACTGCTCTGACTTTTCTCTTTCACTGAAAGAGCTGCCCAAGCCCACCATGTGTCAGCAACCTCGGATCCAGAGGCAGCCTGTAAGCAAACCACGGAGAAAAATTGCCCCGTGCCTCTTCTGAGCTGAAAGGTTTGCAGAGCTGTAGTTAGTGTGATGAACCTCCACCTCAGGGCTTTCCAGCCACGGGCAGTCCATGCTTTTCCCTCCAATGGTGGTGTTTTTTTGAGAACTGCCTCTCAAAACAGGTCCAGGTGCCCGGGCCACGCAAGTGTTGCTCTTCTCATGTTAACGCGAGTGGTGTAGGCAAGCGTTTTGAGTGGATCACATCCCTTTTCTTCGTCGAGTTTTGCAAGCATGGAGATGGTGGTGGCTGGGAAATGGGGTCCTATACCGATGGAGAGCTCTGTGGTCTTTGGGTCACTCATTTCTCTGCTGTGAGGACAGGCTGAGAGAGTTGGAGGGGTTCAGCCTGGTGAAGAGACAGCTCTGGGGAGACCTTAGAGCCCCTTCCAGTCCCTAAAGGGGCTTAAAAAAAAGATGGGGACAGACTTTTTAGCAGGGCCTGTTGTGACAGGACAAGGGGTAACGGTTTTAAACTAAAAGAGGGGAGATTTAGACTAGATAGAAGGAAGAAATGTTTTACGCTGAGGGTGGTGAAACCCTGGCCCAGGTTGCCCAGAGAGGTGGGAGATGTCCCATCCCTGGAAACATTGAAGACCATGTTGGACGGGGCTCTGAGCAACCTGATCCAGTTGAGGATGTCCCTGCTGATGGCAGGGGGCTTGGACTAGATGGCCTTAACAGTCCCTTCCACCCCAACCTGTCCTCTGATTTGGTGGGGGGGCAAAAGTGCCTGGAGCTGGCCCCGCCTGGCTGAGGTTGTGTTGTCGAGGGATGGAGAAACCCACTCATCTGGTTGCAAGCGAGGAACACCCCGGGGCTGGACCGGTGTGGAAATGGCTGCAGCAAAAGGAGACTCAACCTCACCATCGTTGGTTGGTGCTCCTCCACCACCGCCCTTGTGCGTCCCTCAAAGAAACGTGACGGTGGAAACGGAGAAAACAGAAGGGTTTTAATGAGAAACAGGACCCGCTTCAGGATCCTGGCAATTAGCTCCTCGAGCTCCCTCCACGCAGCAGCCCGCGTCTGCTCCCGGCGTTGTTCCTCCTGCCCTCCTGCAGCACTGTCTCGTCAGCGCACGAGTCCCGGGAGGGGATGGGGGGGGGGAAGGCGGTGGTGGAAAATAAACCTGTTTGGCTCAAGCTCCCTTCAAAGAATTTCTCAGCTTCATAATTTGCAGCCGTGATAAAAAGTTACGCTTTGTGCTCCGAAAAGAGAATAATAGATCAGTAAGACTCGAACCTTAAAATTCAGCCATCCAGGGAAGCGGGGACAGGCACTTGGATAAATATTTAACTGTTGAGGCTTTGATATGAAGAACCTGCTTTTCCTCTGGCCGGAGGAGGAGGAGGAGGGAGGGGTTTGTTGCTTCTTACAGTAATGAGGAGGATAAATGTAACATCTGGTGGATATTCCCTCTTTATTTATTTTTTAATATCAAGCTAGTATCGCGTAGAGCTTGTTTGGCTCGGGGTGCGTAATGAAGAAATCTCATCTGTTCCAGACAGGTTCAAATGACTCAAGTGATCATAGAATCATAGGATCGTTAGGGTTGGAAGGGACCTTAAAGACCATCTAGGTCCAAACCCCCTGCCATGGGCAGGGACATCTCCCACTAGATCAGGTTGCTTGGAGCCCCATCCAGCCTGGCCTTAAAAACTTCCAGCGATGGGGCTTCCACCACCTCTGTGGGCAACCTGGGCCAGTGTCTCACCACCCTCATGGTGAAGAACTTCTTCCTAACGTCCAATCTGAATCGACCCATCTCTAGTTTTAATCCATTCCCTCTAGTCCTACTGTTACCCGACATCCTAAAAAGTCCCTCCCCAGCTTTCTTGTAGGCCCCCTTCAGGTACTGGTAGGCCACTATAAGGTCTCCTCGGAGCCCTCTTTTCTCCAGACTGAACAATCCCAACTCTGTCAGTCTGTCTTTATAGCAGAGGTGCTCCAGCCCTCGGATCATCCTTGTGGCCCTTCTCTGGACACGTTCTAGCACGTCCATATCTCTCTTGTAGTGGGGGCTCCAGAATTGGACGCAGTACTGCAGGTGGGGTCTGACGAGAGCGGAGTAGAGGGGGAGAATCACCTCCCTCGACCTGCTGGCCACGCTCCTCCCGATGCAGCCCAGGATACGATTGGCTTTCTGGGCTAAAAAGTGTGCGCTGACGGCTCGTGTGGAGCCTCTCGTCCACGATCCGTTGCCTTTACCTGCGTGTTTGTGTCGAACCCTGGAAAATGCTATAAAGCAGGCAGTGGCGTCCCTGCTGCGCGGCGGGGGGGGGACGCTCTGGGTTTGGTCTCGTGCCTGAAAGGCGACCTGGTGCCTCCTTTGCTGGTTGCGATGGCTCCGATGGCGGTAGCTTTGCTCCAAACCCCTCCCCAGCTCTGTTGGTTTGGGGATGCCAAAAATCCCACCTGGATTTTTGTGGGGGGGTTTTTCGGGGAATGCCTGAAGAGAGGAGCTGGGTTTGGCCAACCGTGTGCCAACGCGGGAACTGAACAGGGAGGGGGCAGAACTGGCAGCTCTTCTTGTATTTAAAAAAAAAAAAAAAAAAAATATATATATACATATATATAAAAAATGCAGGAGTAAATTTATGGGGTTTTCTCCCCTTTTTGTCGTTGCGCGGGCCGGAGGCGCCTGCCGGGTGCGGATGGGCAGAGCCCCTGCCGAGGCGCAGGGAGGGGGAAGCGTTTTCCCTTCTCCTTCCTCTGATTTAATCCAGAATATTGTGCAATTAAGCCAGTCAAAAGGCCATAAATCTTCCGGGCTGAATCCTGACCGAAGCTGTGCACTTCAGGCCAGGCAGCAGCCATCTGTAATCCTTTGCAGAACGCTAACTGAAATGCTGATTAGAGAGGGTTTTTTTTTTTATTTTATTATTTTTTTCCTCCCCACACACACTCTATTTCCCTTCCTTTAAAAGAAAGGTTTGTGTTGAAATTGGAGTGTGCTGGAGAGGAGCAAAGCGGTGAATAAAACATAGTCTGGCGCCGTCAGCCGCAGGGTCAGCTTGCCTGTTTCGGCTCAATTTTAAATTTAAGCCTGTTTTAATTTTTCTTTGTTTGCGGTAATACTGGCAAGCGACGAGAAACGCCTGCAGAGCAGGTAGCTGTTTTCCCCGCTTGCCATCTTTTTATGTGAGAAGAAGGCACGGAGAAGCGAATGCCGCCACTGGGGGTGCAGGGGACCGACCGGTTGGCGTGTCCCCGTTGGGACGCTCTTTGGGATGGCCGTGGGTCAGAGCCGTACGCCGGGGCCGACAGCCCGACGGCCGCCGCACCTCCGCCCCCCCCGGCCCCGTCACGTAGAGATTCCCCCTGCGCCCATCCTCCTAGCCCAACTCCTGCTGGCAAACGCTCCCTTTCCCATCACATCCCGCTCTTCCAGCTTGGGAATCACCCCTGGGACATCCCGGCTGCTTGGGGCTTTCGCGCAGCAGAGCTTGCTGCGTCCTCGCCGGGTACCCTATAGCATCCATACCATCCCCTGCCCTCCCGCCGGGCTTCCATGCAGGTAGAACCTCGCCGGGGCAGAAAGGAGTGACGGGCCCTTTGTCCTGGGTGTCCGCTTGTGTTTTTCACCGCCTGTTGAAACCTTCTATTATTATTTTTTTCTCCCCCCCTGCCCCGAAGCGGGTGATAAGCGTTTGACTGATTCCCGCGAGCAGGCGGGGATGAGCCATTCAGGCTGGATTGACACCTAAAGGGATTTGCATTAAGCTGGGCTATTTTTTTTTTAAAAATTTTTTTTTTTTCTTTTTGAAAACCGTCAGCATACGTTTAGCAAATTCTTGCATGAAATTACGTTCCCTAATAGTTGGCGTTTACCTGTCTGGGCGCGGAATCGCTCCCGGTGAGCGAGGTCGGTTTTCCCGAGCATCCGCGGCCAAAATGAGCCCTGATGTTCCTGCGAACTCCATTTTTGGGGGGCTTGGGTGGGGGGGTCCTGTGCCTGGTGTCCCCCTCGGGAGATGCATGGGGAAGGCGTGGGTAAAAATGAGGGTTTTTTTGGGTTAGGGGGTGGTGAGAAGGTATGAGAGCGGAGGAGGCTGACGGGGGGGCGGCGCTGGGGAGGGTCTGCGGGTTCTGGAGCATCTGTGGGGCTCACAATGTGGGAAGGACTGAGAACTGGTGACCTCGTGAAGGGTTTGGGGAGCCCGGGGCTGTGTGGGGCAGGGTCTGGTCCCATCTCGTCGGCGGGGAGCCCGGCACCCTGCAGCGAGGGGCGCTCGGTGCTTGCGGAGCCCCAGGGGGCTGCCCGGCTTTGCAGCCTCTTGCGGCGGGGACGGGGCTGGGATGAACGCAGAGAGGGGACCTGAGGTTCCAGGAATGGCGAAAAAACCCCAAACATTTGGGATGTTTAGATTTGGGGATCTGCTCTGAATCTGGTGGCAAAGGAGCCCCTTGTCCCTGCGGTGGCACTTTTCCTGCCACCCCTGAGGTTCTGGGGGGCTTCAAGGACTGCCCATCATCCCTTTTCCTCCCCACGAATCCTTTAAAGCCGGAATAAAAAATAACCGGTATATAACTAGCTCCCCGTTCCCTTCTCCTGGCGTTTCGCAGCCTCCCCCCGGCGAGGGCTGGAGTCTCGTTTCGGTAGTTGCCCAGCTGTGACTGGAGGAAAATGGTCCTTCCCGGGGGCCGGGTGGTATCGCCACCATCTAAACACCCCCTTCCGCGGCTTTGCAGAGCCGCGCGGCGCTTCCCCTTCTGCCGCCTTGGCTTCTCCAGCAGCCTCGCTCTATCATCACCGGGATGTTTTAGGGGGGGAGCGCTCGCCTTTTCCAACCCCCTCCCACCCCGAGCCAAGCGGCTGAGAACTTGCCGGCTTCTGGAGAGGGCTGAAACGCTGCTTAATGGGGGGATTAGCGCGGCCCAGCCCTGCCGAGCATCCGAGCGAGTCCGGTTTGCATCGTGTGTGCTGGATTTTGCTGGTTCCTCCTGATCCGGCCGGGGCTTTTTTTGGCTGAGTTGCCTGGCGGCGAGGTCCAGCCTGGCCCCCATCCAGCATCGGCGGGGGGGGGAGGTCCTGCTGCTGTTTTAGGGCTTTATCCCTATGGAAAATGGAATTATGCTGATGTTCTTCCTTGGTTTTCTTTTTTTTTTTTTTTAAATATCCCCTTTTCACTTCCCCTGTGCTCGCCAGGTTTGGGAGCCCGGCAGGGGATGATGCCCATCGGAGCCTGGCACAGAGGAGGGGGCTCCTCCTGCCCCCGGGATGTGGGGTCCGGGGGGGTCTGGGCTGTGCTGGGAGGACCACAACGCGTTTCCAGCACAGGCTTTTGCCCGCCTTGGGTGATGCTGGCTTGGGTAAATGAGGGGGAAAATGGAAATATTGGCCCGAGATGGGCGAAACGGGTCTCGGGAACTGGAAGTTGAGGCCGGCAGTGGTTAGGAGGTATGGCCACCTCCGCCTCGGGGATTTACACCTTTATCTCTGCTTATAGCCTGAAAAGAGCTGTAACTTTTCACCCCTGGAGTGGAAAAAGCCTAATTTAGGAGCGACTTAGTGCTCTGGAGGAGGAAAGGCTTTTGCCGCAGGACTGGGCCGGTGCAGCCCCGGGTGCGTCTCTCCCAAAGGGTGGTGGCCGCATCCTGCCCCGGGCTGGCCCGGTTACCGGCCAAAGCGCGTCCCCTCCCGCGTCTCTGAGAGCCCGGAGTCGTCTGAGCTGAACCGAGCGTCCCGTCGGTAGGTTATGGGGAAGGGGGGCTGTGGTATGTCGTCCCAGTCCTGGTGCTCCTTTCGTGGGCGGAGATGAGCACGGGGTGGTCTGAACGGTTGGCCTCCATCATCTTAAGGGTCTTTTCCAACCCTAAATGATTCTATGAGAGAGCATCCCCAAAACCCCCTCTTCCCTCTGCAAAGCCCTTGGTTGGAGGATGGGCGAGGAGAGGCTCCCCGCCGGGACGGTTATTGCCGGACGGTGTAAGGCTCAGGGGAACCAGCCCGGTTTCCCTCTGGGATGCTGCGATGCAAAGGGGTGGGTGCAGGAGGCTGGCGAGGAGCAGGCTGTGACACCCCAACCGTGGCAGCAAGTCCCTGATGTGGTTACCCGTGACCTGGTCCCGCACCCCTGCTCCGAGCCCGTGCGGCAGGGGCGGCGTTTCACCCCCTTTCTACACAAGCAGCCCCGAACGGGGCTTGGTTTGCACGGCGGGGAGGGGTCTGCTCTGCGCCCCCGCCGGCACCTTGGGTGTCTTGACCCCAAATTGGCGGTCGTGGCATCGGGGCCGCTTTGGAGCGGCCAAGAGGAGGATGCAGAGAAGCAGAGGAACCACGTCACCTCTTGGGGCGTCTTTTCGGCTCGTCGTTTGGGCCCTCTGCTGCTTGCAGGGCTTGTCCTCCTCCAGATTTTGGATTGTTCGCTGTTTCTACCTTCCTCCCCGTTGCCTCTGCTGGGGGACGGGCGCACACCACCTGACCACGCGCGGTGCTGGGACACCCCCTGCCAGCTGGGGACAAAACCAGGAGGAAGCCAGCGAGGGGACAGCCGTGTCCTCTGCAACCCGGCCACCTTCTTGCCCCGGTCCCTGGAGTCCCCCCTGGGCTCGGTGGCCGTATCCTGCCCTGGTGCTGCTTCCCCACGGGAGGGACAAGCTGCCACCGCAGCCAGTTCCCGCAGGACTCAAAGCCTGGGGGGGAGCAGCCGGGGAGGCGAAGGTGTGGGTTTGCTCTCAGTCCCCCAGCACCCCAGGGACACCTCAGGCGTCCCTAACGGCTGGGACACCGCCGTCCCCACCATTGGGGCGCTTGCAGCAGGACACCCCCCCTGCGGCGGGGGGACTTGCCATGGGGGGGGATACTCCTGCCGCAGCATCCCGCTCCTCCCCAGCCTTCAATCCCTCCTTCCCCCCGCTTTGGGATAGGGAAAAGGGGTCAAGGCCGCGGCAAGACACGCAGCCAACCCTCGCCGGCTGGATCATGGTGTTTGCGTGTATTTATTAATTTATTTTTTTTTTGTTTGTTTGTTTGTTTTTTTCTGAAGAAACAAGGGAGAGAGAAAAATATCTCTCTGTCCAAAATCACTCATCCTTCCTAATAATGAGAGCTGTCACCGGCCCTGCTTGGCGAGGAAATGATGCTCGCAGTAAATATTTGGTCTGGAACTGATTTATGGGTGGAAAAAAAAAATAAAAAATGAGATTAGTGGCTAATCGCTGCGTGGCAGGAAGCGCTTTGGGCCGGGTGCCGGTGGCTGAGCTCGCGGGGAACTGGGGCCGTGCCCGCGCCGGGGGCTTCGGTGGAGACGCCGTGGTTGTGCCGCTGGGATCCAGCGGCAGCGATGGAGGGGTCGGACCGGCTCTGGGGGCCACCAGCCTTCTCCTCGCCTTGGTGCTTTGCAGATTCGCTTTAAGGGTTTAGGGTCAGGGGCAGCTTAGATCCCCCTGGCAGGGCACAGCGTGGCGAACATCGGCCGTGGGGCAGCGGGTGAAATGCTCCCCCCTGGGCTCCAAGCAGGAGGGTTGTTCTGTCGGACCGGGCTGGAGGCAACCATCCTCCCCATCCCTGAACCCAAAGAAATCCTTACGGCCACCCTAAAGGCAGCAGCAGCAGCTTTTCCTGTGCGAGGAAACAATTAACTTTATTAGAGGGCGGTTTAATTTTCTTCTGCTAAAGCGGGCTGGTGAGCGCAGCGCGGTCATTTCCGATGGGCTGGCAAGGCCAGATGCCCCCGGGCACCGCAGGGACCCGGGGTGGCGGGAGATGCACGGCCCGGGGGAGGATGGCTCTCCTGCGGGCAGCGGCGGGTATCCGAGCTGGGGTCCGTCTCCGGTTGATGGTACCGGAGCGATGGCAGCAGAGCAGGACCCTGGTGCCTGCAAATAGACGTATAGGTGATGGCAGGAAAGCAGCTGCCGGACACGAGGTTTTGAGAGCGAGCGGTGCCTGGGTTTATGCTTTCCTGATTCCCACTGTAGCGGGGCTCACGGCATCGCCCGGCTCTGGTTTGGCTTTGGGGCTCTCGGTTTCCCCCCCTCCTGGCTGCAGACCTTGCCGCGGTGGGGGTGCCGTGGTTTCCTCACCTCCTTCTCTGCTCCCACGTTGGCATTTTTTTTTTTTTTGCCCAATTCTAACAGTATATCGCGGAACCGAAGGCAGCGGGTGGAATGAAAGGCCGGAATTCAGCTGGGCATCGCTGCTAACTGCGAGAAAAGCCCCTCCGGCCCTTCGCGAGCTGGGAGGGCAGGAGGGTCCTTCGCCACCGCGAGCTGCCGCGCTGCCCCCAAAATGTGGGTTTCTGCCCCAAATCCTCCACATCTCTAAAAGGCCTGAGCTGCCTTTCCCGGAGGCTGCTTTGGGATGCTCCCCTCTGTCTCGCGCTGTTGCGAGGGGGCCGAGGTAGGGGCATCTGAGCCATCAAGGCTTCGCTGTCCTGGAAACCTGCAGCCCAGCCCCTGCCAGCCCTCGGTGTCCATCTGCGTGGCAAGTCCGTCAGGTTCCTGCGCTGCTTTGGGCCCATCTGAGCCGCCGGAGCGACGGCTGGTCCTTGTCACAGCGCAAGGCAGGCGGAAAAATGGGCTGATAAGCGAGAGGTGGGTGTCTCCTAACCCCCTGCCCCGCGGCGTTTCCTTTCTGATGAACGTTTCCCAGTGCTTAGGGTTGTCCGCACCACGGTCCAGTGCCTCGGCGCGATGTTCCTGGGGTTTCCGTCGGGGTTCACAGTGCTAGACTCGGGTGCCGCGCTCCGCCGCAGTCCACCCCTCGCTTGTGCTTAATCCTCCGGCCCCAAAATTGGATGTAGGTGCCGTTAAACGACGTTAAAATTGGAGCAGGTGCTGAGCGCTGGTGCTCTGGGTGCCAATCCCCCGCTCCCGGCGGGAAGGAGCTGGGACCAGCCCTGCCGTGATGCCCAGGCTGCAGCACCTCTCGAGCTTCGCAGCCCTATAAGCGTCTAAGTCCATTTTAGGTGCTGTAGCGAGGAGGCTGAATCTGCTCCGTCGTCCCTCCCTGCCTCAGTTTCCCCCATTTGAAGCAGGGCTGGTAGTAATGGCTGGTGTTTTGGGATGCTCTGTGTGATGGCTGCCTCGGAGAGGGAGCCTTACCCGCTGCTGGCAGCCCCTGAGCTGCTCTAAAGAGGAACCGCGACGGGCAGAGCAGCACACCCAGCCCGCCTGCCCCAACCGGGACAAGGCGGTGACCTGGGGTCTTGTGCAAAGCCGTTCGAGGACACCGCCGTTACCGCCGTCACGGCTTTTGACCATCAGCGAGGTCCATGCAGGCAGGTTTGTGTGGGAAATCTCTCGGGTTGGGGCACCGGTGGCGGGGTTGGGGGTGTGTGGGGTCTGTGTGATGCAGCCCCAGGGAGGCTGGTGGGCAAGTAGGTGATTTCGGGGTTGTGATAAGGCCAGCGAGGCTGGATGGGGGTGACGGGGCTTCTGGACCAACTGACCTTTTTCAGCCAGGTTTTGCAGGCGGAAAAGCTCGCGAATGCAATGAAAATTGCCTCTCTCAATGAGAATTGCCTTTTTTTGATGGTGAGCAGGGACTGAAAGTTCTTGTAGGGACGCGGCGCTAATTATCACATGAACTCACGGGGTGGCACAGCGTGAGCATCCTACGGGTGCCACC
This sequence comes from Larus michahellis, assembly GCF_964199755.1. Lineage (NCBI taxonomy): Eukaryota > Metazoa > Chordata > Aves > Charadriiformes > Laridae > Larus > Larus michahellis. Next base: position 2,541,381 of record NC_133908.1, read on the forward strand.
AGCCCCTCGGTGCATCGTTCCCTCCTCCCCACCTGGGAGCAAACACCCGCCCTGGTTTCTTGCCCTTCACTTTTCTCTCCTTTTTTTGTTCTCCTCCCTTTTCCTTCCAGAGTCAAGAAGAAGAACAAGCCCTTGAACCTCAAGATCCACAACAGCGTGGGAAGCTGCGAGAACATCCCCGCGCAGCGCTCCCCGCTCCTCTCCGAGCGCTCCCTGCGTTCCTTCTTCGTGGGGTACCCGCCTTTCCTCCCCTCCACCCCTCCTGTCCACACCGAAGCCACCTGCTCAGCAAGTAAGTCCCAGTGACCTCCCCTTAGGTCCCCCTTCCATGGGGTGGGTGACGGTTGATGCCAAACAGAGGACGCGACCATGGGAAGCATTGATGCCCGTGCATCGATGGTCTGGAGGACCTCGTGCAGGTGCCTCCCATAAGTGTTTAGAGATATGTGGGTGTTTTCTGGGCAAATACTGGAGTGCTGCGTCCAGCTTTGGAGTCCTCAGCACAAGAAGGACACGGAGCTGTTGGAGCGGGGCCAGAGGAGGCCCCGGAGCTGCTGGGAGGGCTGGAGCCCCTCTGCTGGGAGGACAGGCTGAGAGAGCTGGGGGGGTTCAGCCTGGAGAAAAAAAGGCTCCGGGGAGACCTTGGAGCCCCTTCCAGTCCCTAAAGGGGCTCCAGGAAAGCTGGGGAGGGACTCGAGCAGGGAGGGGAGCCATGGGATGAGGGGGAAGGGTTTCAAACTGGAAGACGGGAGATTGAGATGAGATGTGAGGAAGCAATTCTTTGCTGTGAGGGTGGTGAGCCCCTGGCCCAGGTTGCCCAGAGAAGCTGTGGCTGCCCCATCCCTGGAGGGGTTCAAGGCCAGGTTGGCCGGGGCTTGGGGCAACCTGGGCTGGTGGGAGGGGTCCCTGCCCAGGGCAGGGGGTAGCACTGGGTGGGCTTTAAGGTCCCTTCCAACCCAAACCATGCCGTGATTCTATGAAACTCGATTATATATGTCTGTATATATACAACCCCACTGTCATATTGAATATTGGTTTATGCGTTTGCTCCCCTATCGCTATAACATGGATGCAGGAGGGTGGCTGCTGTCGTTTCGGAAATGCCACGAGCCTTTCCGTGCTGCCTGGGTTGGTGAGGCCGGCTGGCTGTCACTTGAGGGTGACTTTTCCAAGGGCTCTTTTCTAAATCCAGCCGTGGTTCTACCTTGGTGCGGGGAGGTTGTCTTTCAGACCTCTCTTGCTTGCCGGGTTTTCAGCCGATGGGGAGTTTGGGTGAAGCCGGCCCCGATTCAGACAGGTTTGGCGCAAAACCCACGGACGCTTGGTCCCAGCAGCTGGGTCCTCTCCTGCCGGCGGGAATCCCTGGGGCGATTTGCCCTCTTCCAGGGGATGCTGGTGGTGGGACGCGATGGGTTTGGGCTGACGAGCTCAGCCGGGGCGTTGCTGCCGGCTGGGGAGAAGCAGCCTGACCCTTATTTCCCAGTCTCGGACTGGGTGCCCTGATTCATTCTGCAGGAATTGAAGCTTTTACGAGCCAGGCGTGACTCCCAGCCTAAACAAAACCCTCCCAGAAAACGCCTGGCAGCTGCTGGGAGCCATTTGCACGCCAAGAACCGTGGTGGGAAGGGTGAGCACCCCTTTCCTCTTATCGCTCAGCTAAAAAATTCCTCCGACTCCGTATCCAGGCTGGTTTTCTGCCACCTGCCCCTCCCCAGACTTTCCCCTTCTGTTTCTTTTCCCAAAATGTGGTCTTTCTGGTTCGTTTGGACGTTCTTCAGGTCGTTCTCGCTGCTCGACTCTTGGCTGTAGCAGGGGGTTTGCAGGCACCAGCCCTTCCCTGCGCATCCAGCCCCCCACCACCGGCAGGTTTTCCTCCTCGTCCTGCTTCTCACGGGGTGAGAAACAGCACCGGGACGGCTTCACCGGCCGCCCTGAGCACCGGTTTGCAGGCGCTGGGTGCCGGTGTGACGGGGCAACTCCTTCACCCCTCTTGCATCCCCACAGCTGTGCCTCTCCCAGCAAAAACCTCATGGTTTCTTTCTTTCTTGATTTTTTTTTTTTTACATCAGTCAGCTGCTGTTTGGGATCATTGAAGAATCACCGGGCCATTTCCAGCATCCTTTTGCTCCCCTTTCTTTGGCTTTTGGGGACAGTGGGACCTGGCAGGAGCTCGACGGGTGGGCGATGTTATTTCTAGAGATGTCTAACTTTTACCCGACTCTCGCCGGCTCCAGCAGATTGACGTGGAGCGAGGGGTATTTTTGCATTGCTATTTCCCCCGGCGGCGGCGGCGGCGGCTGAGTTCAACTCGCAGCCCGCAACGCTGGGGACCAGCAGACCAGAAACCAAGAAATAAAACCCGTTCTCGGCAAATCTCCGCCGCGTCTTGTTGCATTAGGTTTCCTCACGCATGGGCATTGGGATTACATCCCGTGGTGTGATAACCCGATGTAATGTGGCATCGCCAGAACGTGACGCGATGAGAAGTGATGGGCTATCAAGTGACTAACGCTGCTGGAGAGGTGTCTCTTCTCATTTCCCTCGGCCCTCCAACTTTCTTGGCTGCTGTGAATGTTTGTTTTCTGGGCTAGAAGTGATCCGTGGAGAAGAGGGGCTTGGTTGCACCGGCCGGTTCATCCCTGCTGAGAGGTTTTAGCATCAACAAAACCATTTGGTCCTTGCAGGATCGGCATCCCTGCACTCAGCATCCCTCGCTCCTGGGGACCTGCAGGGAAAATGTGATGCAAGGCAAAAAAAATCCCAGGAGACCGTAGGTTTTCTAGCTCTCTTGTGTTTCTGCATCATTTCTGTACCACTGGCCTTGTCCTCAAGCCGCATCCCGGGTTTTTGTCTGCTCCCGCGTTGGCTTTCTGGCGTGCGAGCCTGTGGGAAGAGCGGCTGCATCCTGCTCGTGGCAGCCAGGTGCTGAGCGTGGCCCTGCGGGGCGAGAGATGGGTTTTAATGGAGCCTGACGCCGGGGTTTGTTACCTCGCGGGGAGAAGATGAGTTGTGCCAAGCGGTGCAGACGCGCGTTTATTTGTGGGGAGGAGCAGATATCTCCGCAGCTTTCCCCACATCCAGCGTTCCTGTTACGGGACGTGGGTGGCTTCCCCCGCTGTGGCGCACGGTGCTTCACGTGTCCTTGGGTCCCCAGCTCTCATCTTGCTGCTCTTCTCACCGCTCCAAAGTGCCAGGGCTCGTAGGTCCTATGAGAAGCTCTGGTCATGGTTTGGGGGTCACACCTCACCCCATCTCCCTGGGGTGCCACTGTTTCTCCTTGTTTTTTAAGTGCGATGGGTTTCCCATGCGCTGCCGGATGAGCTCCACAGGGCTCACCCCGGGCGTGAGCCAGCGCATCGTGCCCACCCCGCATCCCAAGGACCTCCCTGTCCCCCGTCCTCATCCTCAAGGCACGGATGCGGTTTGGCAGCCAAGTTCTCTGCAATATCCCATCCCCATGACCATGGGTGCTTAAGCTTTTAAAAAGGAAAATGCCTCTTCCCTTTTTCTCTTTGTGGGATCAGCACGGCAGAGCCTGGGATGCTCTGGATCGATGTGGAATTACTTCGCTAAGCACGGAAACTGAAAAATGTTGTTGTTATTGGATTGAGATGCGGGAGAGGAGCTTGGCGAGCCCTTGGTGAGACCCCGGCTGTCTCTCCATGATCTCTTTTCATCAGCCGGCGCGTCTCGCTGCTTGTGGCGGGAGCACGCTCCCATCTGTATCATCTCTGGTCCTCATCGGATGCGTGTCTGGATGCTTCTCTCTTATTTTTAACAGCCCTGATGGGAATAGATTTTCACAGACATGGAGCGAGAGCGCGAGGGCTGGCAGCGAGGGAGCTGCAGAAGGAGCCTCTTCCTCCTGCCGCGCAAATCCTGTCGGAGGGGCAAAAGCCCCTTCGCCCAGGGCCAGGATCCCCATGAATTTTGGTTTTGAATTGATATTTTTCCTTAGCAGCCCTTGGAGGGGAAGCAGGAGGGGGGAAGTAAAGGCTTTTGGGGTGCCTTTGAACTCCAGCTTGGCCCTGAGACAGCCCAGCCCTACGGCTGAGGGACAGAAGATGGTTTGTCTGGCTCCATCCAGGACCCTCGTGTGGTGCATCTGGCCACTCCTGGTCAACAAATGACCACCAGTGACATGTTGTTACTTTGAAATAGGATTTAGGACTCAAGACCCTGGGACTTGGCTACAAGCGCCCCAAAATCAGGTTGGATCTTCTCCTTTTTCTTGCAAAGCCTCATGTCTGGTAGGTCCTTTTTGCGTCTCTGTTACCTGGGTGTCCTGGAGGCGGCTGGCCTTGCTCCTGGGCTGTGGCCTCTGCCTGTCCTCTCCCTGCTGCAAGGCCAGCCAGAGCACTGTCACCCTTGTGCATCCAGATCAGGTCACCTGCTTGATCTTCTCCAGGATGGGCCAAGAACATCATTTCCATCCTGGACTATTTAAAACAAAAAGGAGGTGGAAGGGAAGGACAAAAATAAGACTGCTAGGACAGAAAGATGAGCACTGGGGCACACGGCTGTGGGGGGAATGTCCTCACCGCTGCCCTTCCTCCAGCTGGTGGCCAACCCCGCAGAAGGAAAGGAGCAGCCAAGGCAACCCAACCCAAGACCTTGTGTGTACCAGAAGAGGAAAAACCCGTTGCCTCTCCCCAGGGGCCCACAAACCGAAGCTGTGTGTGAGGTCCCTTTGTGCAGGGGTGTTGCTGAACACCTTCCTGCAGCACCCGGCGGAGAAGCTCTTTCTGTGGCCTGGGAGCAAGATGAGAGGAGCCATGGAGCATCCCCTGGTACCTGCAGTTATGAGCAGTGACCTCTCAAAGCCTTTTTCTTGTCCCTGGAGAGCCCATCATGGCTGGTGTAATGTGGTCTCCAGCACTGCCCACCTCCCCTCTCTTTGGCTCCCAGCTGGGTGCATCAGCCGAGTCCTGTTCATCAGCTCCATTGCACCCACAATTGCCTTCGGTGCTGCTCTGGACGTGTCCCTGGTGGGTCACTTCTCCTGGATCCCGGTCCTGGCTCTGCCTCTTGGCTTTGTGACCAAGGACTTTGCAGTTAAGGCACCAACCTTCAGCCCTGGGAAGCAGCCTGGCTGTGCCTACCTGGGCCTTGGGTAGTCAACCAGTGATGGCCAAGCAAGCAGAAAGTGCTGAGATGTCACCAGAGCGCTTTGCGCATCCTCAGCCCCTGAGCATGTGCGAGAGAGCCCTCTGAAGGGCTGGCGTTGGGTAGGTATGGCTGGCGAAGAGGGACTCAAGGTAACGTCCAATGGATCAAGCCCTGCGCTGGGAATCCAGGAGTCCTAAATCCAGCCTTTCTGCTGGAAAGGACCAGGCAGGACCCAAGAGCGCGTTGAGGGTTCCATAGGGTACGTGTGTGAGCAGCCAGTGCCATTCGGACCATGTCCCCTCTCTGCAGGCACCTCATCCTTGATGCTGGGGGTGGTTTCGTGGGGAAGAGACTTCTCCGAAACACTCTCCCAGCCTGAACCCCCTTCAGCAGGGGACTTCCCAAGCCAGGACATCATTTTGTTGTGACCACCAGTGGTTTTCTCCTCCCTGAACCTGCCCTGCTGCCGGTACGAGCCACGGCACGAGCACTCTGCGGCCGTGTTGGCGGTCGGGCTGGGAGCTCCCTGTAGCCCACATCTGGCCACATCTGGCTGCCCTCCCCACCGGACTGTTCCAGCGAGGCACTGGAGGGTTTCCTACCCCGCCAGCGGAGCCGAAGAATACAGCTTTGTCTGGGTAAGCCCAATTGACCCTGCAAGGCTGCGAATTGGCGGGGGCGGGCGGGGAGGGGGGGACGGTGGTGGTGGTGTAGAAAATCACAATGCGAGCATTTAAGCCAAGCGAAGCGACTGAACACGGCATTTCGGCCGTATAAACAGGATTGTCACGCTGCAAAGAGGAACTGCCGGGATTATGAAGTGACTCTTGTTTTCTTGCTAGAGAGATGCTCTGCGAACAGCCCTGCCCTGTCCCCGCCTGCTTCGGGCGATCCCCTCGGCAAGGGCTGAGGTTTCGTTTCGAGCCGCCGCGTCCTCCTGCCGCCCGCGGCGGGGACACCGTGGGTTTGGACCTGGCTGTGATTGCGTGTGGAATACGTGCCACGTGCGCTAACGGAGGGGGCAGGTCGACTGCCTTTTTAGCTTGAATCCTGTGTGGATTTTATATCACGGAGGGGGGTAAAAGCTGCCGGTGCTGCTGCTTCGAGTGTTGCTGCAGCTTCCTTTGCAGCTGAGCTATTTGGGGATGTCTCCCGTCTTGTTTTGTCCCTAAAAATGGCTAGAATGAGGACTGAGGTGTCTTGTGGAGGGACTTTGCACCCTTGGGTGCACTCACCGGTGTGCTTGGCTCCCCAGTTGGGACCACGCGGGCGGTCACCTCTGCCAGCATCCTCCATCGCCATCGTGGTACGGTCCCTGGGGCCGCGGCTTCTGCCTGGGGATGGGGTGGCAGAGACACAGCTGACACCAAACCTGTCGTGGTTGTCTTCCAGATGATTATTGAACTGTTTTGGGAGGAGGCTGCACCCCAGTGTCTCCCCATAACCTCTCGGGGGGGGGGGGGTCAACCATCCCGTGGCCAGCGCTAGGAGCGTTTTTGTGGCTGCCCAGGGTGGATGTGGGTCTGTAGGACATCTACAGGCAAGTGCAGTGTCTCCTGGCCATTCCTTGGCTTTGCGGTGATTCATCCCGGGATGCTTTCCAAGTTCACTTCCATCGATTTTATCCATCCCATTCATAATGCAAACATCGCCTGACGCTGTTTGCCGTAGTAGAGGGAGAAGGGTTTGTTTATTGGGCTGTCGCCATGACGGATAACACGTTCACACCAATTCCCTGGGCAGCCAGAAAGGTGCCAGAAGGCGGAGAAGCGGGATATCGTACCAAAACCTGGTCCCCATCGCTGTGGTTTGGCACAACCACCAGCCCCGGGTGATGCTCCCTGTGTATTCGGTGAGGGTGTTGGGGCTTGCTGAGGGTATCGCTGCCCTCCTGATCCACCCCAGGGAGGGTGGAAACCCCAAATAAATGAAATAGGAGAGCTCTGGCTGCTCTTCTCCATGCAGGAGATGCCCAGGCATCCCACCCCCCGGCAGGGGAACAGAGGGGAAACATCCACCCCGGCAGCCGAAAGGCACCGGGGAGCCGTCGGGCTGGCAGCGGGGGCGAGGAGGGCGTCACAGCCGAGGCAGCATCCTGGTCCCCGTCACCTCCCAGAGCGCGGGTGCCACTCAGGGACCAGCGGCGGCTGTCACAGCTGCCTGTCACCTCCGGGGAGCCGGGCAGCAGGGCTCTTCTCCCTTGTTGGCTGTCAGAGACGTGCCGGAGGCGGCTGTCACCCTCTGTCCAGGCGGTTTCCCCCCTTCCCTGCTTTTCTCCCGGCACATCTGATCCCGTCAAGCGCTGGCTGTTGACTCAAGGATAAGCTGTGCCGAACGGAGCAGGAGCCCTGACCTTTGCCAGCGCGATGCCGCGGCGAAGGAAAGCGCCAAGATTTTGGGGGTGGGGGGGGGTAGGGGTGTACGGCTGGAGGGCGGCATCCCCCGGCACGGGTGGGGGGGGCATGCGTCGCCCTGAGAGCATCGATGTGGTGATGAGCGGCCTCGGGCACCCGCAAGGTGTTGGGGAGCAGGGTTTGGCCTCTGAGGGTTCCTCCGGGTGATGGGAGGTGGGAAAGGGATGGGTGCTCGGTTGGGGGTGAGGGGGGGGGTCCTCTGGCTGCTCGGTGGGTACCAGCTGCATCCTTCCCAGGGAAACCACACCCGTGCCCATTAAATAATACACTGGGGGGGGTGGGAATCCTAAAACTGCCCTCACACACTTGTACGAGGGGAATTAACGGCTGAGTGCGCTCTGATTTTCAAGCCCTAAAGGAGGTCGCCGGTGATAAATGTATAAGTAATGACTGACACCGGGACAGGGGAGGTCGGGAGACATCAATCGGAGGGGGGCAGCTCGGGGTCGTTAGCTGGGGGGTGGGGGGGGTGACAAGCTGCCAGCAGCGGAGGGATGGGGGGAGGCGGGCGGGCGGCTGTCATGCTTCAAAGCTCCCGAGGGTCAACTTCTCCCGGTGCCGTGGGGGCAATTCTCCATCACGGGCTCCCTACGACAAAGCCTGCCGGCCCCCCCCTCCCACCCCCGGCAGCAGCGAGACACGCTCCCGTAGGCGAAAGGGTTGTTTTTTTGTTTTTCGGGTTTTTTTTTTTAATCTTCTTTTTTTTTTTTTCCTCGCTGTTTCCTCTAATTGTGGCAACCTGGGGTTTTTGATGAGAATATTCATCCCGTGGCGTGGAGGAGGAGGGGGGGCTGCGGCGTCTCCCCCTTCCCTTGGGGGCATCGCCCTGATTTAACGTCGCTTGGGGAGAAGCAGCTTCTCCTCCGGGCGAGCATCAGGTTAAAGATTCCTTCTTAAAGAAGGAAAATCGCCAATTAACTTCAAAGCCCCCCCTCCCCCCCCCCCCACAAACCCCTGGGGCTGCCCCCCGCGGCACTGGGGGGGGTGGGGGCCCTTCCCCTGCCCCTCTTTGCTTGTTTTCCCGCCCGCAAACAGCCGCTCTATTGTTCGGCGCCGCGATCCTTCCATGTCTCGCTCCCTCTAATGAAGGTAATTAGCCGTGAATCACGTAGGTCTCATTTTTGTCAGGAGGTTAAAATCCCCGATACACTTTAATACATTTTTGCAGTGAGCGCATTTAGAAAGTAATTAAAAGGCTCCGCCGCCTTTGCCTAGGGGCCCCCCTCTCCCCCTATCCCCCGTTTGGCAGGTTTTAATTGAGGCCAGCTGAAAAGTTAGTGGAAATAAATTGTGGCTGATAAAGTGGAGGTTGTAATTTAATTCTGGGAGAGGAGCTGCTCTTGCCCGGGTGTTGAGTTCATCAAGGACCGGTGTTGAGAGGACGGCTGGGGGGGTGGGTGGGTGTGGGGGTGTAGGGGAGGGGGGGAACTTATTTGTGTAATGTGATTTACCGATGAGAAAATGACGTTTAGGGAGGAATAGTGCGTGGAGCGGTCCCACTCTTTAGAGCATCGTCTCTCGTGGACATCCCTGGGGCAGCGGGAGGGATGCTGGTCCAGGAGCCCGGGGAGGGAAGGGGGGGGCGGGGGGGGTGGTGTCTAAAGGGCTGGTGAGACGCGTAAGTCAAAACCGCAGGTGTAAAACAGCCAACCCAAGGCTGGGGGGGAGAAATTACCTTAATTGACTTTGTAGCCCTTCGACATCCTAATTGCCGGCTCTGCCCGAGGGGTGATGGGGACCGAGGCGGCGGAGTAAGAGAAGGAGCCGGCGCAGCTGCTGGCGGGAGGTAGCGGAGATGGATGCGTTTTCCGATGCTCCCAAGACTTTTTAACAGCGCCTTGCACGGGAAGCAGCATGTAAATGTAACCTTCAGACAGAGAGCGCAATTAAAACGCCTGCCCGCTATATTAAAATGGGATATTAAAGCAAACAGCGGTTCTCCCCGCTCGGAGGGATAATATCGAGAACGTGTTTAGCGAGGGATTTGCTGCCGTTCTGAGCAAACGGCCGGGCCCGCAGCTGGGCTCCTGCCGGGGCTCGTGCCCGGGAAACCTTTCGAATCCCTGATTGAAAATCCAACTTCCGAATCCCCGGCACCGATCCCCTCCCCGGGGCTGAGCATCCCCTGGGGCAGCCCCTCTCCCATGGCTGGAGGAGGAGGAGGGGGGGGGAGTCTCTGCCCTTGCTGAGGCTGAAGGGGGATGTGGAGTCCAAGCACGGCACCCGTGCTGCTAATTACCTGCCTGCTCCAGCCGGCGCTAATGAACTTATCTCTTTTTCCTTACCCAGCCAAGGTCCCGTTACCCTTCCTCCCTCCTTTTCCCTTCGGAGGAGAGCGCTGAGGCTGCTTTTTACTTGGCTCTTCTATTCGAATATGAGCTCGGTTGCCTTCCAAGCAGCCGACACTTGTTTTTTTGGTCAGCCACGACCGCGAGACGTGATGTCTTATTAATAAATGATGCTGTTGCCGTTCCGGCTTCGTTTTTGCTTTTGTGTTTGGCTCTCCCGACGTGGGTCCGATAGCTGTGTCCCCCAACCCTGCGTGCGGATGGGCGCATCGCCTCCCTCCCCTCCCCTGGCCCAAACTGGGTGCTGGGGGCCGTTATGGGGGGGCAGGAGACCCTGTTTCCCCACAGACCCAAGCACAGAGCCTCTTGCTTTTCAGAAAGGGAGCCCAGTGGCACATCTCTAAGGGGAATTATTAGGCAAAACCCTATTTATTTTTTTTTTCCTCCGCGTCCTTTGCTCCCCTCCCCGAAAGCTTGAACCCCGGCTCCGGCTTTGATTACCGCCTGATGGTTTCCCCTGTCTCTCTTCTCCCCGCAGATACGCTGTCAGTGCCTCGCTGGTCCCCGCAGATCCCCCGTCGAGATCTAGGAAACTCAATAAAACACAGGTACGCAGCGCCGGGAGAATCCTTCCCCCCCACCGATGCCGAAGGATGAGCATCTGCCTTTCCATCTCTGGTCCGGGACTGGGGGCTCGGGGCTGTTCCCCCTGTTTCCCAGGCTGAGCTGTGCTATCCTAGAAGCCCATTTAAATTCCATTTCAGTTCAGATTTGGTTTAGATAAGGCTTGAGTCGCTATCAATAAAAGCCGTGTATGAGCCGTGACCTTGCCAACCTTCAGCAAATTTCTCATCTCCGGATTATTGCCCTTCCATATCTACCTCGGGAAGGCAAAGCGCTAGAAATAGCCTCGGCGCTGCTATTCCATGGAGCAGCCGCTTCTCTGATGGGCTGGAAACTTTGGTCTCCAGGGCAGGGAGGTGTTTCCGGGGGGCTTCTGGCCGCAGTTGGGGGTGGCCAAAGCTGGGGAACCTCAGCGAGCCGGTGGCTAATGCCCATCCTGGCTGGCTTGGACCCTCTTTGGACCAGGTTGTGCCCTTCTGCGTAACTAAAGAGGGGCTCGGATTTTGCACTGGCATCCCTAAAAAGATGCCTCGACACCTGCAGCGCTCTTTGAGGCCAGCAAGGAAAGGATAAATCAGGGCTCGGTAGATAAGTGCGGCTGGGGAGATGTTCCCGCAGGAGCAGGAACGGGGGTGATGCAGCTTCGTCTCTCCCTGTTTCTCTCCGCAGGTTTTCCACCAAGTACTGGATGTCTCAGACCTGCACCGTCTGCGGGAAAGGAATGTTGTTCGGCTTAAAATGCAAAAACTGCAAGTACGGCGCGGTGCCGGAGCCTTTTCTGTGTCGCTCTTTAACGTTGCCAGGGGGATAATTGGGGTTTCGCTGGTGGAGCTGAGCAGGGGCTTGGGCACGGGGAGACAGACCAGCCTCTTGCCAGCTCATCCTTGCAGGAAGCTTTAACGAGACGTGAAATCGGGTGAAGAACGCCCCAAAACCGGGGCTGAGGTTGGGTCTGCGTGCCGGGGATGGGAGCGGGGTGCTGGGGGAGGATGCTGCTCACCAGACCCGGGCTCTGCTCGCTCCAGAGCTCTGACTCAGATCCTGACAGCCTCCCCGCTCCCTGCCGCCCCTGGCCTGGCTTTACATGCTCACGTTATAGGGTTACGTGCGGAATTATCTGCAGGAGATGGGGAGATGGATGAGCTGGACCGGGGGTGAAGAGCGGCTCGGACAAGAGCATGGCTTGCGTGCAGGCACCGGGCATCGGTGGGGTGGGGGTGGGGGGGTGGTTTACCCACAGCCTTGGGCTGTATCCTTTATTTTTCGCTACGGCAAAAGTCTTGTGCTCCTCTTTTTTCCTGGCAATATCATGGCACCGAGGGAGCCGACCCACCCCAAACCGCAGTTAAGCTGCGACGCAAAGGAGAGGGACTGGAAAAAGGGAGCGAGGCAGGGGCTGGGGCCGCTTATGCTGCTTTAAATCCGGCGGAGCCCGGCTCTTCCACAGTATCGTGCAGCCATCGGCGCTTAGTAAAGCTGCTTCTGGAGACAGGATCGCCTTTTCCAGGGCCGAGTGCTGGGAATAGGCCCGTGGTCTGCGGGTAACTGAGTTAGCCGGAGCTACGAAGCGATAACCATCGCCATCGATTAAATGCTGATGAGTTAGCAAATGGGGATTTAAACCTGGGCAAGAAATGCCTGGTTACTCTGCGGCTGGTGGGGGGTTTTCTGGAAGTGACGTTATTGAATATACGGATTTTAAAGCGGCGATTCCTATGGCATTGGGTGCTCAAGCAGCTGGAGGCTTTGCCGCCCGTAGTCCCTGCCTGCCCCGGGGCTGGTCCCCGCGCAGGAGGAGGGATGCTGGGATGCTCCGGCTCTGTGTCCGTCTTGCTGCTTGTAGTCGCTCAGAAAAGACCAAATAAATCCCCCGGTTTTTAGAAGTTCGGGTGAACGAAGTATTTAGATTCGCCGGCTTTGCCACCCGGCTCCGGCGCCGCTTCCCCCAGAAGCAGGAGGTAAAACAAACAAACAGACCCCAAATCTCTCCCCAAGCCTCGTCTGCTGAATTAATCTCTGCCTTTCCCTCTAGGAACGGCTTTGTAATAAAAGCTAACGTGCACGGCTCCTGAATTTTCATTACCCAGCTCATTGACTTGTAGCTGCCTTCTATTTCCCACCCCACCCCCCCCAGTCCTTTACCTTTGTCTTTTTTTTTTTTAAATCTTTTCCTCTTCTTCCCCTTTTCCCCCTGTGGCTCTCCCTGCTCCGTTGGGGCTGTTGCGGCAGAGCGTGAGCCCGGGACTCGTTTCCATCCCTAATTAAGAAGGAAGGGGAAGGTTTCGGGGCCACGGGAGCCTGCTTATGCCTATATGCATGACCCGGGGGTGAAACCCTCCAGAGACTCCTGCCCCGGCTCTGCGAAACCGGGCAAAGCTCTGCAGAATATTCAACGTTAGCCCTAAATGCTCTCATTATTTTTGTTAAATGTCCTGGTAATAAAGCTAGGTAATAAAGCACAACGGCAGAGATTCAGCGGGAGCCAAAGGGGGGCCGGGGCAGCCGCTTCCTTCCCCTTGGCTGCCCCTGAATTTAATGAAGCGGAAAGCGGCGTTAGCGCTGGATGGTCGCTTTCCCTCGAGTGGGGGTCTCTACTCCTTTTATTTCAGCCGAAGTTGTCAGAAATGGCAATTTTGGGGCAGCCTGGAGCTGGCTGGTGGGTGGCTGGTGCCCCGCAGCCGGCAGAGACAGGGTTTGGGGGTTCCTGTATCCCTCCGTCGGGACAGATGGACCCTCCGCGGCTCTCGTTTGCCCACGGCATGCAGCCCCTGCCTCCTCCCAGCCAACAGCCCTGATGCTCCGGGATGTGCATCCCGGGACGTGCATCCCACCTCGCTTCTTAGCCCTGTGCCCACAGCCCGGGCGGGCGGCTTGGGAATCACAAGTCTTCCCGAGAACAAGCTGCAGGGATTCAGGAGGGTTGGACATTGGGACCACCCAGGCACCCAATGTGGTTATACGCAACACCCAGGGGTTGTGTATAACTAAAATATGACTTTAAGTCGCCTTCCTGGGTGGAAAAAGGGTCCCCGGGCTGCAGCGCTGCTCCCTGCTCCGAGCCGCATCCCTCCGGCCGTACTGGGATGCTCCTCATCCCCTTCTCCCTCCCTTCTCACGCCTTTTTCTCTATTCCCTGCCCAGGCTCAAGTGCCACAACAAATGCACCAAAGAGGCCCCTCCGTGTCACCTGCTGATCATCCACCGCGGAGGTAAGGGCCTTTCTTCCCCCTTCTGCCTCCGTGGATGTTGCCGCCAGGTAAAACTTTCAGAAGCCCCCCGGGGCGATTCGGGAGCCCGACCCCTCGCTGACGGCCAGGCCGGCGGGCCAGAGGCTCCCGAACCGCTTTGGGCGCGCTCTGTGAAATTTTTACCCACCGTTTTTTCCGCTTGTAGGGAGACGAGCCGTTCGGGGCGAGGCAGATTTGCATTGCAAACCACTTCCACCCACCCTTCCCCTGCCTCCTTTTCTTTTCAGATTCCCCACCGCACGGGGTAAGTGCAACAGGTTTTAGCCTTTCGCTACCGTCGAGAGCTTAGGGCCGGACGCGTGGGACCCCCAAACCTCCCGCGGCGCTGCTCGGTGCATGGGGGTCCCCGCCCCGGGGACGCGGCCGTGCCCCTGCCCATGCTCCCGCTGCTTTCGGAGCTGCCGTATCCCGCTCTCTTCTGGGAGAGCCCGTCCTCAAATCCGCCGAGGAGGGAGAACTTTGCAGCAGGACGACAGGCGCCGCTTCCCACTTCTTTTCTTCCAGATTTTGGCCGAGTGCTCCCCCGACGGCCAGTGAACCGCCTAAGGGAGACCCTTCCAACGACCGTTGCCTTGAATTTCGAGCTCTTACGGCCGTTATTGCCTATTAAATGCCACCACCAACCTCACGCTCAGCCCTTCAGTCGCGGGGAATCGCGTTGCGGTGGTGGCACCTCGCAAGGCCAGCGGGGCTGCCGCGGCTCACAGCGGGGGGCAATTTTGCAGCCTCCGTGTCCTTGCTTGCCGCAAACGTGGGTGGAAGGGGCAGAAGGCACCCCCACCCCCCCTCAAAATCATGCTCTGAGATGCCGCAAACCCTGACCGAGAGGCAGGGAAAGCAGCGGCCCGCGCTGCCGGGGGGCAGGCGGGCTCCCAGGATTGGGGTCTGCCGTGTTGGAAGAGCCGGAGCCGTGTGTTTTATCACGGGAGTGAGGAGCGGCGTGGCTTGGGGGTGGCCTCAGCATCAGTGAAATACATCCCCCCCCCCGCCAAAAAAAGAGCTTTTAAATACGTTGCCTTGCAGCCAGCCCGTTCCTGAGTCCCCTGGGGGCTGTAGGCTGCCTTTGTCCCCCCCAAAAAAAACCCTCCCCGCCAAGAGCAGGGTGCTCTGAGCGGGCTCCTTCCCCTTGCCCCAAAGATCTGTGGCGAGGAAGAGGAGGGTGCCTCCTCTTGATGCTGGCTGACCCCCCCCGCCCCCAGCTCATGGGGTGGCTGCTGAGCCTCCCCAGATTGCAGCCCCTCGGCGGGGGTGCAGTTGGCATCCTACCGTGGGGGGCTTAAAGCCTTCCCCACATCCCAGGTAGGGGGGTTTGGCTGTAGCCTGGGTGCAGGGGGTAGCCCGAAGGCTGGCTGCCATCCCGGGCCAGGAGCCGAGCGGCTGGAGGTGCCGCAGGGAATTGCTTTGGAGAGCGATCCAAGAGCGGTTTGCAAGCGCAGGGTGACCCCGAGTGCTCCTTCGAAGCTTTGATGTCTCTCCATCTCTCTCCCCCACCTCTCCATTCCCCTTCCCCCCCCCCCCCCCCCCCCCCGCCCTCTCTCCCTTCTTAATCCAGCAAGGTTAGTCCGGACAGAGTCGGTGCCCTGCGATATCAACAACCCCGTGCGCAAACCCCCCAGGTATTCCGACCTGCACGTCAGCCAGACGCTCCCCAAAACCAACAAACTCAACAAGGTGAGCTGCTCTACCGGCCCCCAACGCCTCCTTTGTGCCCACCCCCGCCAAAGGGGACCAGCCCCCCCCCCCCTCCCTTCCCCATCAGCGGCTTTTGACGGTTCTTCCCGTGCAGCTGCTGCTTTTGCAGCCCAGGGGACCGAAGCCGGTGGCGTTTTCAAATGTCACCCAAGTTGGGTGACTAGAGCCACCCCCTCGGCCTCAGCTCTTCCAGCGGGGGCTGCTCCTGGCGGGAGGTGCAGCAGCTTTCCCAGGGCACAGCCTTCCGGAGCGTCAACTCCATTTGCTGGGTGGGAGCCCAGCTCGGAGAGTAATTTCTAAAAGAAGGAATTTAAAAGCAAAAAGGGGCCGTGCCCTGACCTTGTGTTTGGGGCAGGAGGGGACCGGTGGGTTGTCCTCCCCAGGATGGGGCATCTCCCAGCCCCTCAGCCATCTGCCGGGCCCAAGCCTTGCAGGTGGCTCCGTGGGTCTCCAGGCACATCCACAGCTATGGGGCTGATGGGTATGGCAGCGGGCAGGGTAGGAGCTGCCTAGAAACCTGCTCGGGGGCTTAAATTACAAAAGAATAATCCCATGGACCGGCGCTAAACCAAGGAGCGGAGCTCGGTGTAGAGGCCGGATGAGCCCAGCCGCGAACCCCTCGCCCCTTGGGTTTTCCCAGCGTGGGTGGCGGCCGCCGAGGTTATTTCTTTTAAAACTAAAACGGGATCAGCACTTTCCAAAAGAGCCTGTGTCCTACCGGTCCTGCTCCGTTGGGGGCTCTCAGTCTCCACATCTAAGCTGATTTTGGGGTGGTTTGAAGTCTCTGCTACCCGCCGAGAGTTCCGTAAATAACAGATTTATTGTTACAAATCAAACGAGCCCAGAATTTGATTGTGTCCCTGGCAAAGCTGGTCAAGCCAGACCCGACAGCGCGCCTGGCTCGCTTCCTTCTGCCCTGCGTTAAGAGCAATGAAATGGCGGGGGGTTATTTTTGGTGACATTTAGAGCCTGTTGCCTTCGGTGGAAGATTTCTCAGGGGCGGCAGGAGCTAGCACAGGTCTGTGGGGTAGGCAGGGCGAGGAGTTTGCAGGCTGGAAGCGAGGGAAAACCTGGGGTTGGTGGGGAAGAGGTGGTCAAAACCCTGGCAGGACCCCCCCGGCCACCAACAACCCCGGCTCCTCCCGCACCTCAGCATCTTCTGGCTCTCAGCAAAGGCTGGGTACTGGATGATGTTCTCCGGGATGCGGTTAAAACCTAAACCTCTTAGGAGATCCTTAGCGCGATGATCTGCTCTGGTGCTGTCCTTACGGGGAGGTGCAAATGGCTTTTTGAGGCCGGAGAGCTACTGGAGGTATTCGAGAGAGAGAGAGAGAGATGCGTTTTTCTTTTTAGTGCCTGTCCTTCCAGGGATTTTGGTTCATTTTATTAGAGGGCACCGGGGAAATGACTCACCCTTCACACCCAACGCCTTTATCAGTGAGCTATCAGCCCTGTTTCTCCTTCTGCCTCCGCCATGCAGTTCTTTCACCTTTTCTGGCTTTTCTTTAACCAGAGCACGAAAATGCCAGTGTGTATGTGTATATATATGCCAAATATATATATATTTGGCTTTGACTCCCATTCTGGTGAAAGTTTCCTCTATAATATGCTTTATGCAACGGGGGCCCCTTCTAACTTTGACGTCTCTAAAAGCGTTTCTTTAGAGACACCCTCTTCTCTGGCAGTACCGTTGAAATCTTATTATCGTTAATGGGTTTCAGCGTTGGTTTGAAAAATAATGGACCTGGAGTCGTGCGCGTCGGGACGGTCTCTATAAAACGTATGTGGGTTTCTTAGAAAGCCCAGCTCATTTCAAAATTAATCAATTTGGACAAAAGTACCTGCTGGGGGAGGCTCGTGTAGATTTTCTGACCTTTGGAGGGATCTTGCCACGGGTTCACCTGTCCGGAGATGGGAATACTCAGTGCTGCCGAAGGTCAGACCCTGTTAAGTGTCTTCAAGTGGGGCAGCAAAGTCATGAGCAAGGTGGGAAATCCTGGTGTCAATTTTCCTGCTCAGATCTAAGATAGGCAGGCAGGTTCTCCTCCCCGTTTGCTCCCGGTGGTCCTTTCTCACCCATCACAGTGTGCCTTGGAGAGGTGCACCTGAAGCTGCCATCCTTGCCTTGGTTAGGAAGGGTCAACGCAAGGCAAGGGGTGTCTTGGGATGTGTTGGCTGATCCTTTCAAACCTGCCTCAGCTCAGCTCCCCGCTCCAAGACAGGCACTGGATTTTTGGCTTGAAGGAGGTTGGCAGAAGCTGCCAGGACCTTGATGTCTCTGAGGACCGAACCCCAGGGATGTGTCCCTCAGCTCTGGTCTTGGTGGCCACGGCTCTGCAGAGCCAGCAAGGTTTGGGAAGCCCTCAACTGTGGGTGCGTAGCATGGAGGGGCTGGCAAAGGAGCCCCATTTCTGGTGTGAAATGGCCTTGGTGCAAACTGTGAATACTAACGGTTTTGGGAAAGGCCAGGCTGGGGCTCCGGTTGTTTTTGAGGGATTCTGGAAACGGGGGACTGGGGTGACCTGTGTAGCTCTCACTTGTCATTTGGGGTCCTCTACAGTGGAGCACCTTGGGGTGGCACTGGCCGGCACTGCTCTCACCAGCTCCTCTCTTCTTCTTTCCTTCCCCATGTCCCACAGGACCATATCCCAGTGCCCTACCAGCCAGACTCCAGCAGCAACCCCTCCTCCACCACCTCCTCCACACCCTCCTCACCGGCCCCACCGCTGCCGCCCAGCGCAACGCCCCCGTCCCCCCTGCACCCCTCCCCGCAGTGCCCGCGCCAGCAGAAGCAGTTCAACTTGCCAGGTACCGTGAGCTCCTCACCTCCACATCTGCCCGATGAAAGGGGCTCGTGCCCTGCGGTGTCCTCAGGGTAAGGGTCTGCTCCAGCTGCTTGCCTGCCTGGACTTACACTGGGATGGGGAAAAGTTGGAAGCAGAAATGAGCAGCAAAGATGAGTTTAGGATAATTCAGCTTGGGAGGGAGCCTGGGAGTCTCTAGTGAAACCTCCTGCTTGAAGCAGGGTCAGAGCTCAAAGCCTGATCCAGTTTCGTCTTGAAAACCTCCAAGGATGGAGCCAACAGAACCTCAGTGGGCAACCTGCTGCGCTTGAGGCTGCAAAAACCTTTCCAGACATGACTTCTCCATGGCGTGTGCCCATTGCATTGCCTCAACAGCAAACGGGAAACAAGGTCTTACCCCTCTATGGGGGTAACTTGGGTTGACTTCACTGTGTCTTTGGGGTGATGGACCCCCAACAAGCTTGTTGGCAGCGCATGTGGGGTCACAGTTGGGAGTAGCTGATGTTGGGGGTATCTGAGGTAGCTTGTCCCACAGAGTCTTGCCTGGGTACCTGGGATCCATCTGCTCCTGGAGCTCAGGCTTTTCAGGGATGGTGGAAGAGGCAATTTGGTCACGGTGGCTGCAGGACACAGGAGTTGCATTAAATGGCCATAAAAGCTTCTCCTGCACTGAGGATGCGCTGAAGCCTGTCCCAGTGCGGCTGCCTTTGGGATGTCTTTGCTGCTGCTCCAAGGAAGGTCCCTTCCTGGAGGGGAACAGCTCAGCATCGCTCCTGGCAGCGTGGAGGAGGTCAGCTGTCCTCAGCCACCCACCTGCCTCTCCAGCCGCTCCCAAAAAGGGCCTGGCGAGAGGAGAGGAGAGGGAGCCGTGGCACTCGCTCATCTCTGAGATACTGAAGCACTTATGGCCGCCCCAAGGGCTGGTGACCCCTGTTTGGTCTGTGGCCTTGAGCCTCTTTGATGGGACAGCAGCCAGGAGGTTGGGGTCCCTCCTGCATCCCAAAACCCCCAGGGTTCATGAACTGGTCCGGTAGGAAGGAGCGTCAGGAATGCTTCTCCGCGGGAACCAGACGGCACCTTCGTGCTCTGTTGATCTTGCTGCGCCATGGTGGGCCCTCCCTTCCATCTTGACAAGCCTTCAGCGAGGAGGAGGAGGAGGAGGAGGAGGGAGGCGAGGGGGGATTTGACTGGCAGGATCCATCACCGCAATAACAAACATTTCCAAAAGCTGGGAAAAAAACCCCAATCACCAACCAACCAACACAGTCCTTGTGTACCCGGAGAGGCTGCGGCCGTGCACAAGTCTCGCTCGCTGGAGTGTCCGGGGCTCAGGAGGGATGCTGGAGGGGTGTGAGGAAGACAGCGGAGGACCTGCGAGGAAGAATGAGCGCCCCAAGGAGTGACCCATCTGTCAAGGAGTGGCTTGGCTTCCTCTGCTGCTCCCCAGGTTGGGATTTCACCAGCCACAGCCCTCGAGCCTCCAAGTGCTGGGAGGATAGTCCACGGCGTGGGTTTCCGTGCTGGTATAACCGAGTTCATGGTGGTCCAGCCAGAGCCGAAGCATCCTGATGTCTCAGCAGCGCCATAGCCGCGCTCACAGTGATTAACAGCCCCAAACTGCTTGCTGGGCAAGCCCTGGACCGTGCCTGCTGGGGCTGGGGGGAGAGGACAGAAGGTCCAGCGTTTGGTGACCCAGTCATGCATCACTGCTGGAGCAGAGACCTCTCTGCAGGTCTTTTGAGATCTTATTTCTTGTTGCTTAAAGCAGAAACCACAGAAGCAACCCCCACAGTGGGCAGCAGCATCTTCTTATGGGGACCTGGACATGCTGTCACTGCCACCATGGCTGAGCCACCGCAGGGAGCCCCTGGCACACTTGCCTGGCTGGCAGGGATGGAGTGGGGCAGGATCAGACCCGGCAGCTCTGGGAGGTGGTTGGTCTCTGCTTTCATGTCCATGATGAGCAGAGCCCTGTGGCGAACGGGAGCCGGTCTGACACAAAGCAGGACTTACCGTCCTTTTATCTTCCTGCACGGGAAGCTCTCCATGGTTCATCTCATCAAGATGGTCATCTCAGGGATTAGGATTTGAGCTCGGAAATTGCAACACGGTGACCTTTTTCGGCCAGAATTACCTCCGAGTCTCCTTTGATCTTGACTCGGGGGTGCTTAGGTCCCACTGCAGAGCTGAGGTCGGTCTTCAGGGTCTCGAAGCTGGAGAGAAGTTGAGGGATGGTCTTTGGTGTCTTGAAGCTTAAGGAGACGGTGCCTTCTGAACTAGTGCCAACATCTGATGGCCTCAGCAGCTCTGTCTTGCCTCATACCCATGACCTACCTGCCCAAGCGAGTCAAATCAACCCTTGGGCTTTGCCTGCTGACAACGGGGAGCCGATGGAGGGGACCACCACCCAGATCTGGGCAGCGGCTCGTGGGGCTGCCAAGAGCCGTCGGCTCCTTTCAGTGCACCGGGAGGCAGGCAGGGAGCCCAGAAGGACGTATCTCTGAAGCATGGCAAAACAATGCAGTTAGATGGGCTAGATCAGGCAAAAATGGGCAGCAGCTGCAAATCCATGGCTCGGTGTTTCCACAATGCCGAGTGGTTCCCAAAGGCCGGTTGGGAGCCGAGCACTCCAACCCCCTGGGCTTTTGCTGGCAACCAGGTACCGACGGCTTTGCAGATGACATCGAGACTCTCCGAATGGTGTAGAGCAGTAACTAGTGGTGGCAAAGATTAAATTATAATCCAGACAGATCGTTAGAGGGCTAAGGGCTTAATTTTTTGTCCTGGACACCCTATGTGCCATCGTGGGTGGCATCCTCCAGAGAGATGGCGGTAGTTGGGTCATGCGGAGGATGCCCTGGACCTGGGGCTGATGTTTCATGGTGCAGAATTGGGCACAGGTTGGGCTCTTTCCAGCATCTGGCTCTGCGGGTCCATGCTTAACCCCCCCTTTTCTCTTTTCCAGCTTCCCATTACTACAAGTACAAGCAGCAGTTCATTTTCCCAGGTGAGTCTCTCCCGTAACGTGGGGTGCTGAGGGGAGGGGGATGCATGGCTGGCTCTCCGAACCCCTGGATTTGTGCAGGGGGTTTGTGCTGGGGTGGGATTTCTCCCTAAAACCAGTATATTTTCGCCGGACCGTGCGCTACTAAGATGCTGCAGGGCTGGGTGGCCCTAAATTACACCCAGCTGTAGCTAAGGGTGTAACTAAATTGGACCTGGATGTAACTGAATGGGATGGAGGGAGATGTTCGGTGGGATTTTTGTTCTCCTGGGTGCCCCCAGCACTGGAAGGGGCTCCTGGTGCCTCCCAAGCCCGCTCTCACTCCACTCTCTCTTTTCCCCAGATGTGGTACCCGAGACGCCGACCCGAGCCCCGCAGGTGATCCTCCACCCCGTCAACTCTAACCCCATGTGAGTCCTCCACCTCCTCCTCCTCCTCCTCCTCCTCCTCCTTCCCCTCCTCCTCCCAGCTAGCGCCACTTTCCCCTCCCCAGGAAGTGCATCCTCCGCACCCTACCTCCTCCAGGCACCCATGGGTGCTCCCCTGGCTTTGCAGGACTGGTTTGGGGCTCAGGGATGCCTTTTGGGCAGGTTGGGGTGGTTGGTCGGGGTTACACACAAACCCCCCACCCCCACCCCACGGTGTTCCTGCTGCCCTAACCCGGCTCCTGGCTCTGGCTCGTGTCTCGGGGAGGAGAAAGGTTGAAAGGAGAGGGCAGGGGATTGATTTATAACCCACAGCCATGCCCAGCGCTTCGCCATCAGGGAAAAAAAAAAAAGACTTTCAGTCCGAGAAGCCAAAGCCCAGGTGATTAATCTCCTATTAAATTATAAGCGGAGAACCAGGGTCTTTGAGGCAGTTTTAGTAAAGGTGGTCCTTGCAGTCCCCCCCTGCCCCCCTGTAATATTTTCAAGCCCGATAAACTTTGCACTGAAATGAGTTTTGAGCTGCGGCGTCTGATCGGCGTTATTAGGACCAGCTGTCCCCAGCAGGTCGGGTCCGAGCTGCTTTGCCGCACCCGGCGTTCGCCGAGGTCCTCGTGCCCGCGCCGCCCTGGCAGCGACGTTACGTTTCTTGCCGAGCCTTTTTATAAATGCCTTTTTTTTTTTTTTTTGAGGGCTTTTACAAGCCAGGAGTTTAACGGATAGGGTCTGGCTCCAGGCTGCCATGTGGTTTGTGTCCGGCTCACCCACGCTCTCCAAACTCCATCGGCGACTGCCGGGGGGGTCCGGCGGATCTCGCCTCCGGGGGAGGTGATGGGAGAGACAGGGATGGAGCCTCGGTCTCTGCTGGTGGCTGGAAAATTAATGGCAAAGTGGTTAAGTCAAAGCCTTATATATATATTTTTATTTTTTTTTTCCTTCCCTGGCTAAGGCAAGGTATCAGGGGTAGGGGCTGGCGGGCGCCTGCAGGGAAAACAGCTTTCAATATGCAAAAATCTGTGATTCTCCTCTTGCTCGCCCCACTGAAAATAACCCGCGGGAGCCGCTGAGGTTATGCTGGGCTTGACTGGGTTAAAGAGCAGACTCGGCTTCGGATACTCAGGAGACAGGTATCCGTGCCTGGGTTAAAGAGCAGGCAGGAGGAGACTGCTGCTCCTGCAAACCGCCCCCGCATCGTGATGGGCGGCAGAAGTCGTCTGCATCCACCTGGGCTTTCCGTGATGCTTGAAATATCGGGGTCGGCTCCTTTTGCCCATGCAGCTGTGTCTCCCCTGGATTTATAGCTCTTTAGTGGCAATTGAATGGGATGGGGAAGCACAGGACCACCCTGTCCGAGTGGCTCGGGGAGCATTACACCTCTCCTCTGATCCTTGCTGTCCCTGGGAGGGGATGCTCTTATTTATTTTATCGATAAGAATAATTTAGAATCTATTTACTTTATGCTCAAAACCACCCGAGGTGCTCCAGCTGATCTTCCCCACGGAATTTCCCTAATTCTCTGTTAACTGGCGGGTGCAGCGAGACCCTGGTGAGGGACCTGGCGGTGGGGAGGTGCTACGTAAATGGAGAAGAAAAAGAGGAGCCCCTGGCCTGGGGAGCTGGGAAACTAGGCAAATTCGGGTGCTCTTGCTGCAGGGAGGGTCTTTGAAACCTCCACTTCTCAAAAAAAAAAAAAAAAAAAAAGAAAAAAATTGAAAAACATGTTTTCTTCTCTTCTGGCTGCTAATGAGCCGCGCTTGTTGCTTTGGCTGGTGTTAATTGGGAAGATAATTTTGATCTTAGGAACCACCTAAAGATGGCGTGAACGCCTGCCCCAGCGCTGCCTCGAGGGTGTCACTCTTCCCTTGCCCCCGCGTTAGCCGGGGGTGACACCTCCTGGGGCGCACGGCCACGGGGCATCCTCCGCACCCTGCGCTTTGGGCGACGGGATGGAGACCTGGCCGTGTGCTCCCGCATCGCCCAATCCATCCTGGACCTTCACGCAGCCGATGTTAATTAATGCGTTAATCAATATTGCTCATCCTCGCTATACTCCCCCGCCTCCCGGGTGAGCACCCGGAGCCGTCCTCAGGGATGGAGGCAGCCAGGGCATGGGTGGTGGGAAGGGGTGGGTTTTCCCGGATCGGCGGCAAGCCCGGTACTTCTCCTCCCCGATCCCTTTAGTCCTGGTGCGGAGCGATGCTGCGGGACGCAGGACTCGATGCCCGGGCGTGCTCCCCACCTCACCGTGTTTTCACCCGGCGGTAATTCGCTAATTCTTTTAACAGCCTGGAAGGAAACCCATTGCTTCAAATTGAAGTGGAGCCCACCTCGGAGGTGAGATGGCCGGGCTCGCTCCTCTGCTTAACGGGCCTTTATTTTATACGCGTCCTGGGCCACGTTTCACAGGAACCAGCTAAGTTTAGCACCTGTGCAGTGAAATCACCAGTAATTAGCACCTGTGCAGTGAAATCGCCGATAATTGAATTCATGGCCAGGCCTGATCCTGCTCAGGCACCCGTGTCCCCACCCCATGAAGGGGGACCCTGGTGGGCCTCGTGTCTGCCCTCAAGTTTATAACTCCGTGAGCTTTTCTGAGATGCGTTAAAAATGCGGTGGGGAGGAAAGGGTGGAAGGGGAGGATGCGGCTTTTAATGGGCGTCATCAATCCTGAGCTTCAAGAGAGAAGCCGGACCCATCCCACGGGGGTTGGGGGCTGCAGACCGAGGGGTGCTGGGCTGGGAGAAGTTGGTACTAGGTGGAGCACAGCTCGGCAGGGGTGGGATGAAGTGCTGCTTTCAGGGAAATAAATTAAATGCTCCAGCGTGTGTCGCACCCTTATATTTAAGGCCCCATCCCTGGAGGGGTTCAAGGCCAGGTTGAACGGGGCTTGGAGCAACCTGGGCTGGTGGGAGGTGTCCCTGCCCAGGACAGGGGGTGGCACTGGGTGGGCTTTAAGGTCCCTTCCAACCCAAACCATTCTGTGATTCTATGATTAACCCTGGGGTAAAGAAATGCCTCCCTGCAAAATCTGGGTTTCTGATGGCTTTGCATAAGACGCAGGTGCCCGGTTGCCTTTGAAAGGTACCTGCCTGGTTTCTCTGGGTCTGAGTGAGCAGTAGGTGCGTTAGTGGGGTTTTGTCCACGCTATCTTCCTTGGCCCCGTTTTTTTTCCCCTCTGTTTTATTGCGCTCACCTCCCTTCCGCCCCTCCGCAGAACGAGGAAGGCACGGAGGAGGCGCAGGAGTCCGAGGATGACTTTGAAGAGATGAACCTCTCGCTCCTCTCCGCACGCAACTTCCCCCGCAAGGCCAGCCAGACCAGCATCTTCCTCCAGGAGTGGGACATCCCCTTCGAGCAGCTGGAGATTGGCGAGCTCATCGGCAAGGGCCGCTTCGGGCAGGTCTTTCACGGGCGCTGGCACGGGGAGGTGGCCATCCGACTCATCGACATCGAGCGGGACAACGAGGACCAGCTGAAGGCCTTCAAGAGGGAGGTGATGGCATACCGGCAGACCCGGCACGAGAACGTGGTGCTCTTCATGGGAGCTTGCATGAGCCCTCCCCACCTCGCCATCATCACCAGGTAGGCTCCGACGCCTCGTGCTCAGCCAGAATCTTTTTTATTTTTTTTTTTTTTTTCCAAAACACCTTCCTGCGGTCAAATGTTCTCATGAGAAAAGGCTGGCCATGCCTCCCTGCCCTAGTAAAGGGATGTTCTCCATCTGCTCTGTGCTCTTCAGCCCGCTCATTGCTCTGCCGTGAGGACAGGCGGAGAGAGGTGAGGGTGTTCAGCCTGGAGAAGAGAAGGCTCCGGGGAGACCTTATTGTGGCCTTTCAGTACTTAAAGAGGGTTTATAAGAAGGATGGGGACAGAGTTTTTAGCAGGGCTTGTTGTAATAAGACTAGAGGTAACAGTTTTAAACTCAAAGAGGGCAGATTTACACTAGATATGAGGAAGAAATTTTTTACCATGAGTGTGGCGTAACACTGGCCCAAGTTGCCCAGAGAGATAGTGGCTGCCCCATCCCTGGAAACATTGAAGGCCAGGTTGGACAGGGTTTTGAGCAATTGGATCCAGTTGAAGACGTCCCTGCTTATGGCAGACTAGACTTGGACATCTTGGCGTCTTGGACCAGATGACTTTTAAATCTCCCTTTCAACCTAAACCATCCTCTGATTTGGTGGGGGGGAAGAAAATGCCTGGAGCTGGCCCACCTGGCTGAGGTTGTGTTGTCGAGGGATGGAGAAACCCACTCATCTGGTTGCAAGCGAGGAACACCCCGGGGCTGGACCGGTGTGGAAATGGCTGCAGCAAAAGGAGACTCAACCTCACCATCATTGGTTGGTGCTCCTCCACCACCGCCCTTGTGCGTCCCTCAAAGAAACGTGACGGTGGAAACGAAGGAAACAAAAGAGTTTTAATGAGAAACAGGACCCGCTTCAGGATCCTGGCAATGAGCCAGTGTTGCGTGGTGGTATGTGCCGCATCCCTTGAAATATGGAAGGTCAGGTTGGACGGGGCTCTGAGCAACCTGATCTAGTTGAAGATGTCCCTGCCCATGGCAGGGGGCTTGGACTAGATGGCCTTCAATGGTCCTTTCCAACCCAAACCATTCTATAATTCTGTGCTGTGATTTATGCTGCAAAGCAGATAGCAAACCCACGTGAGTGAGTCCAGGCAGATTCATCTCGTGTAGAAGTGGAGCTTGGGACAGAAATGATTTGCTTTAACCAGGAGGGATGCAACCTGGTGGGATGGGCAGCTTCTGCTCTGGGTTGATTTTGGGTGGTTTGTTTTGTTTTTTTTTTGGCATGGTGCCCCGGTCAGGTCCCTGGATGGGTGATGGGGTCTGGACCCTGCTCCAGCACTGCCACAGCATGGAAAAGCCTCTAATTGCGTAAAGCAGCTGGCCACGTGCAAACACGAGGTTTCATAAATAACTCAGTGCTGTGAAAACAGCTCGGGTGTGTGAAGACTCAGCAGGATGCCAGTGTTAGGTCAAACGGTCTGTGAAATGGCCAGAAGGGCAACAGAGGTGGGAAAAATGGTTATTTGCAAGGAGAGCTGGTTCTCCAAGAGACTGGAGCCTGTCCATGGGGGGGGTCTCCTCGCTCCCAAGGAGGTGGGAAACCTTGCAAGATAAGTCGTAGAATCATAGAATGGTTTGGGTTGGAAGGGACCTTAAAGAGCATCCAGTGCCACCCCCTGCCCTGGGCAGGGACACCTCCCACCAGCCCAGGTTGCTCCAAGCCCCGTCCAACCTGGCCTTGAACCACCTCCAGGGAAGTCATGTTCTCCTGGAGCGTTTCCTCCCTCTCCCGAAGCTGTTGTCTCTATTCTGCCCAAAACTGGGTATGGGACTAGTAAGAGTGAGTTTGGGATGGGGCCAGGGGAGGAAGATCGAGGGCTTGAAGAGCTGCTGGCTGGGCGGCTGGTGATGCTCGGGGCCATCGCAGCAGGGTGAGGATATGACCAGGGTAGGTTAAAGGTTGGACTCGATGATCTTAAAGGTCCCTTCCAACCTCAGCAATTCTATGATTCTATGACACCTGCTGGAGGGGGCTTCTTGCAGCTGGTTGGGAAACGAGCTGGGATTTGCGGTCTCCCAAACCATCTCAAACAGCTCCAGAGGTGCCTTGGTCTCAAAGAATTGCCACGTACCCTCCGTCACCCGCGCGCCTGGTGGGAAACGCAGCACTGAGCATCCCGGCATATTCCTTGCATGGGTGGGCAATCCCAAAATCCCCGCTGGCCTCGCGGCAGGGAGGCTGCAGCCGCTCCCAGAGCGGCTGCCGTCACGTGGAATAAGTTTATTTTTGAGTATTTGGCAATTTCCCTCACCGCTAGACCATGTATTCAGCCACGGGGCTTGATGTGGTGCCGCGTTTGCATCCCGCCACGGGTTACCTTCTCTCGGAGAAGTTTCCCCGAGGTGAGGTTGAATTTCCAGCTGCCTCCTGGCAGCGTTTCAAAAAGCCTGTGCTGAAAAGGTAACGCTTCCAACAGCCATTAGCGGTGAAATATTGCATCATCCTTTCCTAATGTCCCCTTGGAAGTGGCACCTTCCAGTCCCCCCGCCAGCTGGGGTGGCTCTGTGGGTGCCGGGCTGGGGGCTTTTCTCTTCTCCCCCGCCTTGATCAACAGCGAAGGATTTAAGCCCAAATTTGGGGCTCCTCATGCCGGTCGTTTTACTCCCTGCCCCGCTGGGTTCCTGGGCTGCATTTAGCCTGGGGGCTGCATCCTCTGGAGACGGGGTGACTCCAAAGGGGGGCTGGGGACTGGAAAAACTAGGCTTTTTATTTTGGGCCAAAAAAACCCCAAAAAAGTAGTCCTCTGGGAAAATTCAGGAGCGTTTCAGATCTCCATCTATGAGCCGGCTTCGGGCCAGAAGCTTTTTGAAAAGTGTGCAAACACACGTGTTGGTCCAGGCGTCAGAAACCCCGTCCGTGTTGGTACACCGGGCAGCGCCGCCGCCTCCCCCCCCCAGGAAAAAACATCTTCTCCGTCCCGCTCCGCTCCGCCGTCCCTTTGAAGCCACTGTTTGCTCAGCTTTTCAATCCCATTCAATATCAAAAACCCGGGCAATATAGGCAATATATTCTTCTTTTTTTTTTTTTTTTTTTAGCTACGAAACGTTTTCCATTCTAATGCCTCTTCATATAAAACCGTAAAGGTGCCATTTTTGACAGTTTGACAAAATAAATCTGTGCGCCGCAGTAGCTTGATGCATTAATATGAGGTCTGCGGAGCGCGCCGCTCGCCTTGCTTTTCTTCCCAGCTGCACTCGGTCCTTTTTTTAAGGTCAAAGTACAACTTTTTTGAATTGCCCTAAATATAACCTGTGCTCAGAACGTCTCCGAGCGTTTCCTGCTCTTTGCCTCCGAGCTTTTATCCCTGTTCTTCGAAGGCTGAATCCGCATCACGGTAGTTTTTCAATCGCAACTGGAAAACCGTTTGGTTTCCTCCTGTTGGGATTTCAGGGCCACGATCGGCTTGATGCTGGTGGTGGACTGGCCATGAGGACACAGGAAAACCAAAGGGGATGCTGGAAGCGGGGCTCAGGGCCCAGTCTCAGGGAATTTTTGGGAAGCCCAGGGCTGCGTGAGTGCGCAACCCTTAGCCCTGAGGTCATTTCCAGACACAGTTTATTCCCCTTTAAGGCTTCCCGAGGGGCTCTGTCCTGCTGGTGCTTCCCCAGGAGACACCTCCAGGGCTCTTCTCAGGGCAAAGCATCCCTCGCATTTCCCGGGGCGCCGGCGCAGGGATGCTCCCTTGCCCTTGGGCCCGCAGTCTTTGGCTGGGCTGTCCTTGGTTGGACATTTTTGAGGGCTGCTTGGGACATCTTGGATCATCTCCTGTGGGGAAAAGGTCTTCTTGCCATGTAGAGGTCTCCATCCCACGTGTATTTCCTTATCTGGCTCCGGTTCTTGGAATAGGCAGGTCGTTCCTAAGGGATACGACAGCTCTGGGGACTCTTCTGCCACGGCGCAGCTGGGAGCTGCTGCTTGGGCGTCGTAGGGAGTGAGTCTGGGAAGAGGGCAATGTGGTGTGCGCTGGACTGGGAATGGTCGAGGATACTGGGAATGGTCGAGGATACTGGGAACGGTCCAGGATGTGGCACTGGGGGAAGAGGGAGGCTGGCGAATGCCAAGCAGGGAAAGCATCGCTCTTCAAACAGGATTTTTCTGCAGGGACTCAAGTTCTCCCTATGGGTTTGCAGGAATAACTTTAAACCGGGCTTTGCTTGGAGCAGGGGAAAATCAGTCCCAGCTGTCTGATGGGGCTAATTACGGACACAAACCCAGGACATCCAAATTTCCTCGCCCGCTCCTCCCCGCACACATCCCCGGGGCTGGACTGGCTGCGCGCAGAATAGGCCCCTTTTTCTTCTGGGTGCCCAGAGGCTGTAGCTCAAGGACACTTTTTCCACCAAGAAAAAAAAGAGCAGTTTCTTGTAGCCGTTGAAGAAATCTCCACTTTTCCTGCTGGCACGCTGGAAGCAGCTGCCCGGCCCTGGAAGGGGCTTTACCACGCCGTGCCGCCCGGCGCTGCCGGAGAGGGGTTATTTATAGATGGGTTTATTTTTGCTTTTTCACATCCCTACGTTTTCCTTCCTGCTTGCTTGCGTTATTCAAGGATGCTCTCGTTAGCAGAAAGAAATCTCCCCTTCCAAATACCATGGCCCCCAGGCAAAAGCTGGGAGGGGAAACTGAGGCAGCAGCTTGCGGTTGGCGTGATGCTTTTGGTTAATGCTCTGATTTTTCTCTGTTTTAACCATTGGTCTGGCCAGATGATTGGGACTAGTACTGTTTAACATCTTCATTCATGAGGGATGAGGATGGGATGGAGTGTCCCCTCAGCAAGTTTGTGGATGGCACCAAGCTGCGTGGCGCGGTGACACGCCTGAGGGTCGGGATGCCATCCAGAGGGACCTGGACAGGCTGGAGAGGTGGGACTGTGCGAACCTCCTGAGGTTCAACAAGGCCAAGGGCAGGGTCCTGCACCTGGGTTGGGGGAACCCCTGGTATCGATACGGGCTGGGGATGGAGGGATGGAGAGCAGACCTGAGGAGAAGGACCTGGGTGAGAAGCTCCACACGCCCCGGCAACGTGCGCTGGCAGCCCAGAAACCCCCCGCAGCCCGGGCTGCATCCCCAGCAGCGTGGGCAGCAGGGCGAGGGGGGGATTCTGCCCCTCTGCTCCGCTCTGGGAGACCCCCCTGCAGTGCTGCCTCCAGCGCTGGGGCACCAACAGCAGAAGGACACGGAGCTGTTGGAGCGGGGCCAGAGGAGGCCCCGGAGCTGCTGGGAGGGCTGGAGCCCCTCTGCTGGGAGGACAGGCTGAGAGAGCTGGGGGGGTTCAGCCTGGAGAAGAGAAGGCTCCGGGGAGACCTTGGAGCCCCTTCCAGTCCCTAAAGGGGCTCCGGGAAAGCTGGGGACAGAGTTTTTAGCAGGGTCTGTGGCAATAGGACAAGGGGTAATGGCTTTAAACTCAAAGATGGTAGATTAAAACTAGATATAAGGAAGAAATTCTTTACCGTGAGGGTGGTGAGACCCTGGCCCAGGTTGCCCAGCGGGGTGGGAGGTGCCCCATCCCTGGAAACATTGAAGGTCAGGATGGACGGGGCGCTGATCTAGCTGAAGGTGTCCCAGGGAGTTTGGGACGAGATGACCTTTAAAGGTCCCTTCCAACCCAAACTATTCTATGATTCCTGAGTTGTCTCTTAATGCTACCATCTGGGTCGGAAAGGAAGAAATTTTCAGCATCTTTTGCCAATGGGAGGTGGCGACTCCAAAGAGCGCTTCCATCAGAGCCGCTAATAGATTTTCTCTTGGGTAATGAGCAGTGGGGACAGTTAACATTCATCTTAATTAGTCTTGAGCAAGAGCGAATGTGAGCCTCGGTGCTTTGAGCGCTGCATAATGGATAGCACGAAACGGCATCAAAGTCCTCGGCCGGGTGGAAATGAAAGGACTGAAAAAATGTCATTTGTGCTGCATACAGGCAAACGGCAAGTTGTTTTTGACGGCGTTGAATGAGACAAAGCCGGGCCTGGGTAAGCTCACGTCAGCTCCTTGGGGCTCCTGGTGCCGGCCCCCGTTGGTGGCAACATGGGGAGAGGAGGTAAAGCCTCAACCACCCAGGAGGTCCTTCAAAGGACAAAGTCTAACAGTTTTCTAATGCTTTTAAAATGGCTCGAGCCACCCACGAAGGTAACGGATTGCAGAAACTACCAGGTTTTAGGATTCTGGGTGTTCCTTCTGGGGAAATTGTTTTTTTTTTTTAAAAAAAAAGGGGGGGGATTTTAATGCTTATTGATCCTTCCTAAGGTTCCTGGATCTCACCGAGTCCGAGATGGAGGTGGGGGGATCAGCACACCGGGTGCAGCTTTCTGGAGGGCACTAACGGCTCGTGTTGGGTGGGGGAACGTCGTTGGCGAGAAGGGAGCGAGGTCAGCAGGTCTGAAAAGCCGGGGAGAGGAGGGTTGAGCTGGAGCTCGCCCGTGGTTTGAGCTCCCGTTGACTTGCGTGGGGGATTTGGTGCAGTTTTTCTAAGTAGATTACTTGGGTTTTAGCGAAAAGCTCAAACTAGGGAGCCCGCGCAAAGACTTCTGGCTGGGTTTCGGCCCTTTTCTCATCGCACTGCGATGTCAGAGCGACTCCGGATTTACAGGGTGCAACCAGGAGCCAACTCGCCAGCTGCTGGCGATCCCACCCAGGGCTGCGTGGCCGTGATTTACGGCCCTGCCGTGGTGCGTCGGGAAGACCAAGGAGAACGCTGAAGAACATTAGGAATTAAGCTTGACCATGGCAGGGCGATATAAAGAGAATTAATTTGTCCAAGGTGCCTTTCAAGCAGAGGAACTTGGAGTATTTCTGCCGGAGAGGGAGCATCTCCCAAACCCTTCCCTGGAGCCGGGGGTGGTAGCGGGTAGGGGGGGAGCTGAGGACCGAGAACAAAGATAAACCCAGGCTCTCTTCTCGCGCAAGAGACCGAAGATGAAAACAGAGTTCGCTCTTTCTTCCTCCGCGGCAAAGCAAAAAAGCTTTAATAACAGGGAACGCGTTACCTGCCACAAATTAATAGGGGAGGTGCGAGAGCGAGGGATGGGAGGAATATCCGAGATGCTGCGGCTGTATTTTACGGGATAACTTTCTTGCGCCACCCGGGCTAAATGTTGGGCGTCGTTTTGATCGTATAATTTATTTCTATGCTGGCTTTTGGTGATGTCTAACGCTTGGCTCTGCTGTCGGGAGGAATAAGCCCGATTTCTCGCAGGGGATCCTCTCCCATCTCCAGACCCCCTTCCCCACGGGCACGGAGAGCCCCGGGCAAAGCTCGGCGTTAACCGCTCGGCTCTTCCAAGCCTCTCCCCGTGCCAAACCTCCTGACATTTACGGTCTCCCGGCTCAGCTGCGAAGGATTTGGGGCTTGTATATCTTAACGCTTAGGGAGCTGGGGGCTGAGCCGATATTTAACGTGATTTGAAGGATGGGAGGAAAAGGACAAAACAGATAGGGGCGGCTTGGTTTTTTCCCCTGGGGGTGATCCGTGGGGCCAGGACGGGCTGCGCAAGCCCATGCAGGCTGCTTGCTGCCAGCCCCTCGTTCTCTTCAGGGAGCGATGTTGGCTGTTTGGTCTTTAATGAACAGCAAATTAGCTTTTTTTTTTTTTCCTCCCTGCAACCCACCGGTCTCAAAAATACATCCTAGCAGCCTTCTTTCCTGCCCTGGCAAGTTAAGCAGGAGCTCTTAATTCCTGCCCGACGGGAGGGAAACTGAGGCACGGAGCTGCCGCTTTTTTTTCCTCCGTGCCAGGCTGGGGCCACGCATCCCGAAGACGGGGATGTCCAAGATGCTCTTCAGCTCTGGGCCTTCTCTCCCTGCTCGTGGGTGTATTTTGGGCACAGAAACCGTGAAGTCCTGCCTCCCCTAACCCTCCCCACGCTCGAGCACCCACTCCAGGAGCCAAAGCGTCACCTCCTGCCCTGTTTTCCTTTCTGTTGCGTTTCCCCCTTTCCTCGCCGTTAAATAATGGAGCTCGTAGATCATATAATAAATAGGTATTGACTTCATGCCACAGGCTGGATCAGAATTGATTGACCCGTGGGAATACACTCCTTCGCAATCAATAAGAGGCCATCAGGCTGGATAAATCTTGATAACGACTGACAACAGGAAAGTCGATACGTGTATTAATATATACGTTA
Organism: Larus michahellis; assembly: GCF_964199755.1. Lineage (NCBI taxonomy): Eukaryota > Metazoa > Chordata > Aves > Charadriiformes > Laridae > Larus > Larus michahellis. The sequence goes on from NC_133908.1 coordinate 2,574,698, forward strand.
AGCGCGTATGTATCTTCCGCCTTGGAGAGCGCGTTGCTTTTGGCAGCTCGCGCGGCAGGATGGGTTGGGGAGGAGACCGAAATCTGCCCAGCAAAGAGGATGGCGGGGACGGGGAAAGGCTTGATCCTCTCTCCGCGAGGGTGTTTGGTGTCGAAAGCAGAGCTGGCGGCGCCGACGGAGCTCCTCTTCCCCGTTGTAGCATCAGCGCCCCGCCGGCGGCTGTCGGTTAGCACCGCCTTCACGGGGGATGCTCGGGGTGGAAAGTTCTCCTTTGTGTTTTAAAGGCGTTTCGAAACGCCGTTAAGATTCCTATATCGGCTGTGGCTTCTTGGGGGAAGCACTTGACGCAGCAGGACCCGGCGCTGAGGCACTTTGCTAAGAGAGGAAGGGATTTAAACGGGTGTTTAAGGGAAAGCCTGTGATTAAGTGCCGCGCTGAGAGATGGTCCCACCAAGTCTTCCTGCTCCTGCCGGCTCTTCCCTTCGCTGTCGAGTGACGTCTCAGCACGATGCCTTATTTTTTCTTGAGCGTCCTCAACACCGGGGATCCACTTTGGGGCCGGGGAGGGCCATTTGCAGGGGGAAGGGGGGTTGTGGGGGACCCAGGTGCTGGCATCCTCCTGCCCAGCCAAAGGGGAGGCTGCCCAGGGAAACAGAGCCCTCCCGCAACAACGTTATTCATTTTCTTCTTCGTAATAATTATTATCACTGTCACAAAGTGGAGTTGGGTTCTAGGGAAGCCGCTGTCTTCACCAAAAGGCTTCGCTTCTTCCCTCTCTTCAAAAGAAGGTGGTTTGTTTTAAAAAAAATTCTTTTCCTTCCTGCAGTTCAGAAGAGCAGGAGGATGGCGGGGCAGAGAATATATTCGGCTCTTCCAAAGGCAAGGAGAGGTCAAAGCGCCTTCGCCCAGCCCCGTACACCCGGCCAGCCCTCTCGGAGCCCATTACGAGCCCATCCTTTCAAAAGGCGGCGAGTGCCGCCTGAAGCATCGAGTATTTTGGGATGACTTGTTTGCAAGTCAGGGCTTTAGATAAGCCGCCGGGGCCCGGGGCTGCTTTGCATTCACCTGTCTCTAAGCTCTTTTCCCCGCAGCCGTAGAATAACTCGTCTCCTCTGACACTATCTCCTTCAAATAAAAATGCATGGAGCTTACTTTTTCTAAATAACTTGGTTTTTTTTTTTCCTTTTTTTTTTTTTTTTTTTCCCCCCCCCCTCTGAAGCGGCGATGGAGTCGGAGCTACTTTTCAGGGAGGCTGATCCCCCTCCTCTTCCTCCTCCTCCTCCTCCAGCCCTTGCAGTTTGGCTGTGCCGGCTGTAGTTATCTCGCGTGCCAGCTGCTGGGAGGAAAATTTTGCTGCCTAAGTAATATCCATCAAAGGACGGCGCTTCCCTCGCACACAGATAGCGAGCGCGGGACGTGGGGAGCATCCGTCTCTGCAGGGCTTTTCTATTTCCCCACCTAATTTTGCTCCTCCGTTGGCAAACTCCGGGCTGAGGACCTGGGCTTTGCCATGGCCAAAAACATTGCTCGGGGCAAGTACTGCCGCCCTTTTGGGGTTGTTTTGGGAGACTTGCGTTCAATTCGGAGGTGGAGTTTGCTGGGAAAAGCACCGGGATGCCCCCGGAGGGACCAGGCTCCGATGGATGCTGATGCTCGGCATCAGGTCTGTGGGATCCCTGCTCCAGCATTTCATGGCACTGTGGTGCCGGGAAGCTTTTAGCTGCTGCTTTCCTCCCTGGTCGTGGTCCAGTAAGGATGGATGGTGTTTCTCGGTGTCCGGGGAGGACCGAAACCACGTCCTAGCTTTGTTGAAAGCAATGGGAGCGGAGGGGAAGGCGGCTCCCTGCTCGCCAGCGAAGAGAAGGGAAATGAAAGGCAAGTCGTAGTCCTGGGGCTGAAACGTTTCCATGCTAAACCGCAGGGCGCTGGGTATGCGCGGCTCAGAGAAGAGCCGCTTCGCTTCACACGGAGGTTTTGGCGGTGGCGAATCCCAGTGAAACCGGTCCTGAGCATCCCGCAGCAGGACCGGGAGGGACCCGGGGCCCTAGTAGGACTGGGTGCTGCTGCCATCCCAGCGAGGGTAGCTGGCCCAGGAACCAGCCAAGCTCTTTATCGCCCCTCGCAACCTTTTTATTAGGAGAAAAAAAGTCTGTGTGTGTGTGTATATATATATATATATATATATAGGTGTGGAGTCTGACATGCCAGCTGTCTCCTTAGACTGAGACCTAACACGCTCATTGCAGCTCATGGCAGCGTGGCCCGGCTGGCTGTCCCCGCTGTCCTTGGTGGGGCGTCCGGCTGCAGAGGGCATGAGGAGCTCGAGCTGGATGATGCCACGGCTCCGCTTCGCTCGCGCCGGCGGAGCAGGGAGAGCGTGCGTCAAGGGCGTGATATTTCTTATTGATTTTGAGGAAAACAAAGCCTGGGGATAAAAATTAACCCAAACCTCTCCCTTTGCTCCTCTCCTGTTTATTTTTCCGTTTCGTGAGATGCATTTGTGGCTGTCTAGTTTCAAAAGCGCGACTGCCAGACGTCGGTGAAAGAGAAAAACAAGCCAATATACGGAAACAGCTTGAAAACTTCCCGAATAACTCAGGCACGGGCAGAACTCGTTCCCCCCACCTCCCTACCGCGGCTAGTCCTGCTCCAATGAAATCAAATAAGTCCCAGCTCAGCAGCTCTGCTTGCTGTAGCCATATCTTTCTTAATATTCCCCAAAGATTTCCTCTTCTCCGGGCAACACTGAAAAATCAGTAAACTGATGGGAAACGTGAGGGCAGCATCGGAGCAGCCCCTCCTTTGCTCTGTCTTTCCTCAAGCACAGATGTAACCTGCTAGCAGAGGTATTTTTATATGAAGGTATTATTATTAATTCCCGTTCTCTCTCCTTCCGTGTCTCCCCTGGGTGTATAGTGCCGGCCATCGCCATGGTATCTGAGCCGGTTCCCCATAAATCAATATACTAGCAAGTAATGAGCTTCCTGGGGTCTGGTATTTATCACTTTGGGGTGTTCAAATGATCCTATTTAATTTAATGGGCATTTATGCGGATGGTTGGGCAGAGGAAAGAAAAGCACAAAGCACCGGTAAGTAACAGCGTCGCGACCTGCGCTCGACTGCTGTACCGTCGGCTCTGAATTTATGCCTGTTGCTGGGCAGGAGCCAAGCTCAGGTCTTCAACCCCGTAGAGGCGATGGCCATCGACGTAGAGGTGATGGCCATCAAAATTGCAGGGTGCGGGGGGGTGGTGGGGGAAACCCCCATAGGGTGGGGGGGAGGGATGAGGCTGTTTTCACATCGAATGGCAAAAATATCAAGAGGCAGTGCTCCAGCTCTTCCTCACTCATCCCTCCCAAATTGTTCCTCTGCAAGTCGCGTTGGCTTCGCTCCCGTTGCTGATGTCTTCAGCCCACGCTGGTGAAATGCAGAGTGTTTATAAAGCAATTTGGGATTTGGCTTGCTTGGCTGAACACTTCAGAAACTCATTTTGAATAGAGAGTTGCATCTGCAGTGGGATGGGGCTGGGACTGTCCTAGTGCCGGGGAAGGGGAAGGGACTGGGAGCTGAGGTTGTGCCGTGGGTTGAGGTGCGCTCCTGGACGCTGGGGACCCCTGGAAGAACCTTTAGATCTCCCTGAGCCACCCGGCCGGGCTGTCCCCTGTCCCTTCTGCCTCCCAGCTCTGGCTGGGGTTTGGCAGGATGCCGGGACACGCGTCGCCAACCTTCCTGCTCTGCCGACGGGTGGGATGGAGAAGTTTAGGAGGAGGAGAAGTGTTTGTTTACGAATACGTACTTCAGCGGTGAATAAGCCGGGATCCGTCTGAAGATGCAAATCATCTGCCTTTGTTTCTGGTGTCAAGCGTAGGCGGTCTCTGGCCTTGTGATCCGCAGCATCGCTCGCTCGCAGCCGGCTGGGTACCTCAATGCCGCGGTTCAGCGTAGACCTCTTGAAGTGGAAAGGCAGAAGATGATGTGCGTGCCCTGGGAGCCGCGCTTTGTGCCTGCCGCTCCTGCCCCAATGGGGAACGATTGACGGGAGGCGAGGAACGAGAAGAAGCGAAATTGTTGAGCTCTGCCGTGAAAAGGTTGTGCAGGTGGTGGCTGAATGGGCTCAGGTGCTGCATAATAGACATCAACCGGGGCTTTATCTCTGCGTTGGCAGCTCCTTATCCAGCAAGAAAACTCTTAACAAATACCGGTGCGGCGGTTGCTAGTTGAATTAATTTGGAGGAGTTACTCATCGAGGGGAGGAGAGAGGCACCTGGGCTGCCTCGATGGCTCTGCCGGGGTCTGAGGAGCGGTGGTGGCATGTCCCATCCCCGCGGTGCTTCACCACGGGCTGGTACCACCACCCCAGGGCCGAGCGGTGGCTGCTCTCCTTGCGCCGGGGTTTGCACTGGCTGCATCCGCTGCCTGCTTTAATGCGGTCCCTCCATAAATGAAGTGGAGAGATGGGAATCTCATCAGTAAAGGGCTGCAGGCTCCACTCCTGGGGTTATCTCTGCTGTTCAGATAGGCAGAAATGTAAGGGTTTTACTCTTAAACAACCCTTTTCCAGGAAAACAGCCGATCTTAACTCACTTTAGGGCTGAAATCAACCCCCGCTCCCAGCGCTAATCTATTCATTGCATTTGCAATGTCAGTTCATGAGTAATGCAGACCACAAGCAACTTTCTGGAATGGTTTTCTCTAGGGGAAAAACAAGCGCTTGCTGGGGAGCGGGGAGGGCTGGGGGTTCTCCCTCCTGCACGGGCAGGTCATGGGAAGTGGCAGAAAGCCCGTCGCACCGCAGAGCTTCAAGTTTAACGGAAACTTAGCAAATTAGTGCAAAAAAAAAAAAAGAAAAAAAGCCTTTTACTGGACAGGTGATCTGTGGTTATTTTGCAGCCTTTAATTCCAGTTGCAGAAACCCAAGGGTTGCCTTTATCGCTTATTTCCAAGGAGCAGTTTGAGTGCTTGGATCCTAATCTTCAGACAAATTCATATTTCTCCATGACGGCAGCCAAGCTATTGCAGAAGATAGGAAGCGGCTGGTTTAGTTAGAGGAGGACGGTGTTTGTAATTGCAGTTGCCGCGGGTTTGCGGTCCGGCTGGTGTGTCCAGGGACGTGCTGAGACAGCCGAGCAAGGAAAAGCATTGCCGAGGTGGCGGTCTCATGGGTACGAAGATGTCATAAACTCCTTGCTGTGATGCGCTTGCATCCAGCAAGGCTATTTCCAACACAACCTGCAACAAAGAACTCGGAAGGATGCTGTTGTCTTTCTAAAACCCATGAGATACGGGATTGGTCTCATTCCTGATTGACTTGAAAATTGTGGTCTCTGCCCATGGAAGGACGCGGAGCTTTTGGCTTAGGGGCAGGAGGGTCCTTTGTATCTGTGAGCTTCTGAAGAAGTGAGGTTTATTCCCAACAAACTCTATCCCAATCCCAGTCAGTTTAATCCCCCAAAGAGCTATCGAAAGCTCAGCTTCCCCAGCTTTCTGGATCACATTTTAATTGCTCGTGGGGACCTTATTTGCATCCAGGTGATGGCCTTGGCCAGGAGACGGGCAGCAGTGACGGGGGAATGGCGACTGCCCTGTGGTTTGGGGGGGATTCCTGTTGCTGTTTTTGATGTCCCCAAGGAAAACATGGCTCAGCCTCCTGGGGGTTTTGCTTTGAGCCAGCCTCTGGGTCAAAAACGAAAGGAGGGCTTTATTGTGATGCTGCATTCCCGATTTCTCTGGATTTGCAAAGCGAGGGAAGTCGCCCGACGCTCCGCAGGGCGGTGCTGAGCATCTCCGCCCTTGGTGTGCCTCTGTCGTGGTTCCACCCCAGCCAGCAACTAGGACCACGCAGCCGCTCGCTCAGTCCCCCCAGTTGGGAAGGGGGAGAGAATCGGAAGAGTAAAAGTGAGGAAAAACTCATGGATTGAGACGAAGACAGTTTAATAGGTAGAGCAAAAGCCATGCACGCAAGCAAAGCCAAACAAGGAATTCATTCGCTGCTTCCCATGGGCAGGCGGGTGCTCGGCCATCCCCAGGAAAACAGGGCTCCATCACGTGCAATGGGTACTTGGGAAGACAAATGCCATCACTCTGAACGTCCCCCCTTCCTTCTTCTTCCCCCCAGCTTTTTATACTGAACGCGACACCGTATGGTATGGAATACCCCTTTGGTCGGTTGGGGTCAGCTGTCCTGGCTGTGTCCCCTCCCAACTCCTTGTGCCCCCCCCAGCCCTCTCGCTGGCAGGGCGGTGTGAGGAGCAGAAAAGGCCTTGGCTGCTTAGCAATAATCAAAACCCACCAGTGTTTTACCGAGACTATTTTCATCCCAAATCCAAAACGTAGCACTACACCAGCTGCTAGTGAGAAAGTCAACTCCATCCCAGCTGAAACCATGAGCTTCTCTTCCCTCTCGTCCATCCCAGGGCTCCGAACCCTTCCCTCTCCCCGTGTGAGTGACACGGTACCCAGGCCAACCCAGGGTGGCTCGGTGTGATGCTCCTCAGCCCTTGCGACAAGGCGCAGTTCGGGCTGATTATTTCCATCCAAAAAGGGCAAAACCCGTTATCTCCCAGGGGACGAATCCAGACTGGTGTGTGCTGGCATCCCTGGGGCTGGAGGCGAGGGGCAAAAGGGGAAAGCGGCGGAGCCGAGCGAGGATGCAGAGGAATTAAAACCTGTAACTTTTTATTTGTTAACTAGAACGGGATCAAATTAACATCTGTCGTTGGTGAAGCCTCGTTAACGAGATGTGTGTTCGGGCGCTTTATTTGCCGGGCACAGGTATCCAGTTTCATCTTTCTAAAGTTGCCTGTAATGAGCGTGGGTGGATATAGAAAAGCAAAAAAAAGCCCTTTTTTGTGGGCGGGAGTCGAGGCAGCATCCACCCACGTACTGCATTATGATATTCAAATGTCAATATATTTTTAATTGGTTTATATCCCCCCCCCTCCCCCTCCAGCTGCCTTTGGTAATTAAGGCTCTGTAAATAGATTTTACTGTAATTGGTACGAGAAGGAAAATTGGAGGACATTGTACAGTGCTTTGGTTGGGGTTTGGGTTTGGTTTTTTTTTTTTTTTTTTTTCTTTCTCCCTCCCTGTCTTTCCTCTTTTGACTCATATTACATCTGTGAGTATTGTATCCTCCGAGGGAAGAGGCGGGGAGCCGCGGCCGGTTTTGCACAAAAAGTCTGAAGCAAGAGGACCAGGTGGTTCGCTCGTGGCTGGGACGCGGGGAAGAGCTGGGGAACCAGCCCAGGTTACCCCTTACGGGGCTCACCACCACCACCACCACCACCACCACCACCACCACCACCGTGACGGCACCAGCACACACCGGGGAGCAGCGCGAGCTCCCTCCCAGTGCCAAACTGGGGAGAGCCCCCAGTTTCCTTGCTGAATCTCCAATTTGCCTCGAGACGTAGCCAAAGCCCTTGCGGTTATTTATAGCTCCCTGCCACAGCCGCTGCCTTTATGATTTGGGGATGTTTCTTGGCGGGGGTTTATAAACCGTGTCTTTACCGTCTCCCTTTTCCTGCTCTTTCAGCCTGTGTAAAGGACGGACTCTCTACTCGGTGGTGAGAGATGCCAAAATTGTCCTGGATGTCAACAAGACGAGGCAGATAGCGCAAGAAATCGTGAAGGTACGGTATGGCGCGGGGGCAGCTCGGCACCGACGGGGCTCCGGATCCAGCCAAGAGCCCGGCCGAACTGCTCCGGGGAACGGGACGTAAGAAGCCAAGGAGGCTGGGCAGGATAGCACCTCTTGGCTTTAAAATCCGTGTCTCTTAGACCTCCCTCACCCCACTTCGAGCTGAACTGGGGTGGCAGCAAGGCTTCCCACGGGCTCCCCATGCAGCGGTGAGCTTGGGCTTCATCCTGGCCGCGGCTTCTCTTCCACTTGGAAGTGCAGGTGTTTAAGTCCAGCTTTTCTGCTGCTGTGAGTTGCCGGTTGGCTATTCCTCTCCTCTTGGAAAAGAATAATAATAATAATAATAATAATAATCTGTAGTTGGTCTAAGGCTTCCACCTCTCTGTAATGAAAGCATCCCCGCGGCCAGGGCAGCCGGCGGAGCCAGTGCCGTGGTGCTCACGGCGGGGGGGCTGTGCGTGCCACGAGGCAGAGCACACGTACATATTTTTCAGAGCTTAGAGAGGAAAAAAAAAAAAAAAAAAAGCAAAAAAAAAGCTTTTCCTTTCACAGAGATGACTCAAAGCGCGTCTTCGACACTTCAGACGTGACCGTATAAATAGACGCCGGGGAGGATCCGTACGTGGCAGGGTCAAGTGGCCGGGAAGCTGGGGCTCCAGCCATCAAAGCTTCCCATCGAGGGCCTGCAACGGCTCTTTTTCCCGAGTGGTGTCGAGCCATCTGCCAGAGTAGGGTTTTGCTGTGATTCCGAGCATATTTAACACCGAGTGAGATCAGAAGTATTTGGCACGTGTCCTACCCCAGCAGCCGCCGCACGGACCCAGTGCCCTGCTCAAGGTCGGCCGGCGCCCCAGACTGAATCATCTGGGGCTGAGCTGATGTTTAACCTATTTCTATGGGGGGAAAAAAAAAGAAAAAAGAAAAGAAAAAGATTTTCTGGCAGATCTTAAACCCCCTTAAATATTCAAATCCGTGTTACAAACCGGAATTTGTTCCGCAATGTATCCTGAATGGTGCCATTCCCCTGCCAGTGGTTATGCTCTCTCTTATTAGATTGCCTATTTTGCGTTTATTTACACCCAAATTTAGCAAAGCGCATGCTGTTTTTAAAGGAAATTCCTTAAATTCCCCCAAAGTGTCTGGGCTCCGGGCGGGAGCTGACAGGTGAGCGTAGGCTTGACCACTTTGCTGAGCCGCCCGTGTCTGTACGGACATTGCGAGTGGCGTCTCGGGAGCGGTGACGTGGCTGAGCCCCGTGTTGGGGTGACGGAGGGGAAGCCACAAGAGATGGACCCTGTGTCTTTGGTGTGCTGTCCTGAGGCACCGAGCAGGTCTGCCTGCCCCAAGGGTGCTCCTGGGCCCGTTGGGTGATGCTCTCGGCCCCATGCAGGCTCTAGTATGCCCCAAGTTGGGTGGTGGCACCTTCTTGCAAGGTCGGGCTTGCGAGTTGGTGTGTCTGAGACAGCCGAGGGCCCCTCTGCTTCATTTATATTTCTGAGCTGTATTTTCTGCTTTTAAAAGAGGGATTTTTCCAAACTGAGCAAACATCACGTAGGTTTGTCTCATGGTTTTTTTTTTTTTTGTCCCCTGACTGCCACCGCTCTGGTGCTCAGGGTTCTCGCCTCCCAGATGTTCACAGCGGGAGGTAATGGCTCGGTTCAGCCCCTCCTCTCTGCGCGGGCTGCCTTGCTTCGCGTGGGTTGGGGTTTCTCTAGGTTGAGAGACCGCTGCCTTCTGCAGCTGCACGTGCATTAGGAAGGGGTTGGAAACCTCAAAATCGTTGTGGTGTTGCGGGGCATCGCCAGCACTGGGGATTCATCGCTGGGTCTGTGAGATGAAAGCGTCACCGTGAAGAACATCACCCATGCAATCTGCTGAAGCAAATCCGCGCGATCGCCCGTAGAGCTGGTGGTAGCCCCAGCAGCAAGGCAGCTTCCCTGCGTCTTCTCCTCCTTGGGAGAACGGGGTTGGGTGCTCCTGTTGCGACCTGCTGCAGGGCAGGGGGGTTTGGGTCTGACTTGAGTCCCCATAGGAATTAGCAGAGGTCCAGGATAGGTCCATCACACCCCTGTCTCGGCCACCGCGGTGCTGTGCCCTGGAGCATAGGAAGTTCCATCTCAACGTGAGGAGGAACTTCTTTGCTGTGAGGGTGGCAGAGCCCTGGCACAGGCTGCCCAGAGAGGTGGGGGAGTCTCCGTCTCTGGAGACATTCCAACCCCGCCTGGACGCGTTCCTGTGCCACCTGCTGTGGGTGACCCTGCTCTGGCAGGGGGTTGGACTGGGTGATCTCCAGAGGGCCCTTCCCACCCTACGATTCTGTGATTCTGTGACACGTGGCCCATTGCTGGTGCGCCCCAGGAGCAGGAGTTTCTCTGCCTTCCCACCTCTCCATGCCAACCATCAGCAGATGTTAGGGAAGTTTTGGTGGACTTGGAGGTGGCTGGTGTGGAGAAGCCAAGGAAAACCCCGACGTCAGGGTTTGGTTGGGCTTGGGGCAGCATTGCCCAGAGGAGCTGGAGGCAGGACCGCAGCGGAGGCTTCATCTCTGCTACCCGGTCGTGGCAGTTGTTTGACTTTCTCCTTTGAGTCCCCGTATGCGGTAGGAGAGCCCTTAAGCTTATTGGATTAGCGGGTGCAAGGGCTCTCGTTATGCCATGATCCTCTGGAGGCGAAAGTTAATTTATTTAAGAAGCGAAGCCGGCAGAGGGAGCTGGCTTTTCACGCACGCCGGGCAGCCCAGCAAATTAAGGCATTTATTGGGCCCAGAGTGTTTTCTCACAGATCATCGCGGGGGGCGAAGACGGCGGGGCTGGAATTTGCAGTGGGATCTGCGCGATACCCCGCGGAGCGAGGCGAGGGATTTGGGTTTGCCGAGAGCTCCTGGAGAAATACCTTCGGCGGAGGCTTGGCTGCGTTCGCTGATTGCGTGGGAGATGCGTTGCCGTCCCTGCCGTGTGAGCCTGGCTGCAAAGTCCCCGCTGCCTGCTCTGAGCTCCCGACACCCCCTCCCCGGCTGCTGGGAGAGGGGTGAGGAGCATCCCCGTGGCGCTGGGGCTCATCCCGCCCCACGGGTGCTTGGGGTCCTGCACCGCACCTTGCCGGAGGAACAGGCTGGCGGCATCCAAATTGCACCAGCCTGGCGCTTTGTGAAGGTGACGGTGACATTTTAAAGCAGATCTTTATACCTCATTGTTATTTCATGTGCTGGGACGTGCTGCAGACCCCTAATTAATCCCAGTGCCTGGAATGGTCCCGGCATCCGGCTGCAGCTGTGGCATCCTGGGGCCAGCCACAACCCCAAATCCTTTCCTTCCTCCAGCATCCCTTAGCAGAGGATCTTTGGGATGTGACTGCTGAGGGGTGCAGTTAAACCCCCGTGACTTTCTGGGTTGGGGTGTTTGCGGTCCCTGGCTGCCCCTGCAGTCGAGCCCCGTGGGTCCTTGGTGCCTTCAGGATTTTCCCCAACTCCTGGGCATTTGCATGTGAGGATTTGTGGCTTTTTCAGGTTGCTTTCCCAATTTTTCCGGGCTGTTTCTGAGTTTGCATTGTGCCTCCCAGCTCGGTGTCGGCGGCAAAATTAATATATTCTTGTCCCACCGCCTGGGTGGATAATGACGGTACATGAAAAGATCAGACCTAGGATGGACCCCTGTGGAAATCCAGTTAATAAATCCCCCCCTGTCAGTGGAGGACAACTGATATTTCTTCTTAAACAACAGTTTGCTGGCCCGTTTGGCATTTAGCCTTCAGTAGCTTCCTCTAGAGCAAGTGTCCCCGAGTCTGCTTATGGGAATGAAAAGTGAGACAGCCTCGAAAGCCCTGCTGAAGTCGGGATAAATGGCTTTTATCTCCCTCCCCGTTCCCAGAGCCGGTTATCCCGTTGAGCTGAACGTCCGCCACATGGAGCTGCCGGCAGTCTGCTTGATTCGCCGACGCTAAACAAGCCTGGTGCGGGCGAGTTTGGATTTCCCACCCGTGGCCTTTTTTTTGCATCATTAGCAATAATTTTAATTAACCACCAAGTAGTTTTTCCTAGGGGAAAAGAATTAAGGCAGGACTCCTGCGAGGCGCTTGTTTCCAGGCTGACGGTGCCGGTGTGCACGTAGGAAGCACTAATGGCCCAGCTGGGGAACGCGGTAGCAGTGATGGAGAGCTTTGACTTATTACCCCTCTGCTCTCCGCCCCGTAAAAGAACGAAGGCGAAAACATCATCATCATCAATTTCTCAGCAGAGGACTTCAGGAAAACGACCGCCAGTTTGGTTCGCCGCTTAATTTTCCCTGCGTAACCGATTAATCAGGAAGATGAGTGGGCGCTGTCGCGGCCAAGAGCAAGACGCCCACGCCATGATCCCGTCACCCTCCGCGAGCGCCACCCCATGCCCGTCCCGAGCCAGGGAACTCCTGGACACCTGCCCTTTCTGCGGGGACATTTGGGGACGTGCAGCCTTCGGCTGTGGCCCGGCCGTAGCTCGGTAGCGTGGACGTGCCACCACGGTGCAGGGAAGCTCGCAGCCGGGCTCTCCTCCTCTTGGCAATGGTGGGGCTGCCCCTGCTCTGGCATTATCCCGTCTTGTCTGTGCTGCTTTGTCAATTTGGGGGTATTTTTCTCTCACTTCCATCCTAGGGAATGGGCTACCTGCACGCCAAGGGGATCCTTCACAAGGACCTCAAGTCAAAAAATGTTTTCTACGACAACGGGAAGGTGGTGATCACAGACTTCGGCCTCTTCAGCATCTCGGGAGTTCTCCAAGCGGGCAGGTAGGACATGATGCCGTGAAAATACTGGGATTCCTCCCTCTAGAGCTTCCCTTTGAGCTGGGAACACGAGGAGGGAGCCCAAAAACCTCCTCTGCAAGTGCCTTTCTGGGTCTGCAGCCTCAGTAGACATGAGGACAAGGTGCCTTTGAGTGTCCTGGGGCTGCCCCGAGGATTTCACCATCTCACCCGCCGTGATTTTGGTTTTGAGGAGGCTTGCTTTGGGAAGAGGGCGAGATGTGTAGCTCCTGCAGAAACCCCTCTGCCCCATGGGCGGATCCTTGAAACGCAGCTCCACGCTCAACGCCAGCGTTGGGTTTGCAGCGCAAAGCCCCAGAGGGATGGTGAGAGCAGGGCTGGAGTTTCCCCAGCGAGGTGGGGCCGGGCTCGGCGCCGAGGGTTGAAAACAAACTGCTCTGCTCCTTGGGTGCCGAAGTCGCGGCTTGTTTTTATTGGATTTTGTTTCATTTCTTTTCTAAATCTAGCATTTAAAAGGCAGAGTTGCTTTTGACTGGTAGGAAGAAGCACGATGCTGCGTGCTAATCTCCAGCAGTTTGGTTCGGAGAGGCAGGACCTGGCCCTGGGCAGGGTCTCTGGGTCCCAGCCTCTTCCCATGGGATGCATCATTTCCATGGCCAAACCACCCCGCAGCCATCCGGGAGATGCTCCTAGGGCTCTGTTTCACTAGGGTCAGCAAAGATGGCTTGTTCCTTGGCCTTTCCCCAACACCGTTATAAATCCCCCAGCATCTGCTTCATCTCCTGCCTCTGGGCTGAAGAGCGGAGCAGCCAGAGTGGCAGCCAGGGTCAAGCACTGTTGTCCCCACGGCTGTCCCTCGGCTGCTCCGGTGACCTTTCGGGTGCTGCGGACATCTGGCCATGGTGTCTGTACCAAGCCAGGGCATGGAGCAAGGAACCGAGAAAATGAGAGCCAAGCTTGGAAAATTCACAGCATTGTGACATTTTTTTGGTCTCGTTGGGTTTGGAATCGAGCCCATTTGGTAAATGTCCCTTATTAAATGTTTTGTGGGTTTGTTTTTTTTTTTCCCAGCGCTTTGGGAGGTTTTCCAGCTGTAGGCACGGCAGGGCAAAGAGTTTCAGCATCCGTGGAAAGGAAGAAAAGCAAAGCTGGGGGGAAAAGGAAACAGAAGAGGGGATAAAAGAACAAAGATTATATTTTCCTTTTTTGTTAAAGTGAAAAAATAGAGTGTTGCTGACTTTTCCCAGCGGGGGAGAGCTTTTTCACTCAACCCTTTGTGCAAGAAGCAGCACGGGCCAAGCACGGCGTTATCGGTGCCGGCAGCTCGGGCAGGTTTCCTCCGGCAGCGTGGTACCCGCCTTCTGGTCCTTGATGGACGTGATGGCCTTTGTCGCTGGAAAAGTTGTCATGGCCAACCATCACTTTGTGGCGAAGATGTTCAGGAGATAAAACGCACCTTGGAAACTTTATATTTTTCTTTAATTCCTGTGTGACGAAGTCAAAGGATTAGAGGAAAAGGCGACGACCGCCTCTCTCCATCCCACGCCGCTCGCGGCAGGCCGGGCAGCCAGCCTTTCCGTTCCGCTTGTATAAATATCATCTGGTTTTAGCAGAAACTTAGCCAAAAGCTTAGGAAACCCAAGAAATCCAGCAGTGCTGCTGCTCTCCCCGCAGCGGAAAAGTGGGGTTTGGCTCTGGATTAGCAGCTGGGCAGGGTTTTGGGGACTTAGGTCCTGCCAGGATGAGGTTGCAGCTCATTCCAGCAGTGGTAAAAGGATTTGGGCAAAAATGGCCATATTTTGCCAGGGACCTTTGCTATGAAGGTCAGAGATGCTCTGGGGGTAAAAGGAGGGAGGAGATGCTGGGGAAATGGGGTATTCCATGGGGTGGATCAATGCGTGGCCATCTCTGCTCAAGACTGTGTTGTCACTTGGGGGGTAAAGTCCTGGAGGTTACTCAGGAGAGGAAGGATGGTCAGAAATGCAAGGCTGGACAGAAATGAGCAGTGTTTTGCTAGAAAAATGGGGAAATTTCTGCCCTGAGGAGCATTCAGCGTGGCTGCCCTGGACTGCTGGTGTCACGCATGTCTTCTGCTGGCGGAGAGCTGGCAGAAGGCTTTGGGCATCCTCACTCATTGGTCACTGTGAGTTTTGAAGCAACAAGCATCTGCGGGTCTGATTTCCCTTTTCAGGGCGGGCTCTTTGCTGGTTCTGGTTTCTCTCAGATGAAGAAGAAGGACAAAGCCCAGTTTTGGGTCCTCAGAGGCTTGCATGGACAAGCCTGTATGGAGAAGAGAACCAATTTTTGCATGTCAGGTTAAGGATGTTGCTTCAGATGTGAACGAGAACTACAAACTGGCCTGTTTTCGCTAGGGTTAAGAAAAGGCGGGGCTTAAATATCCTCCTCGTCCTCCTCGAGCAGGCTCACCTTCAGTTCATGAAAGCGTCCGGCACAAGGAGTTTGCAGTGTCCACCCGGGCCGTGACACGCTTGCCCTGCTGAAAAACAAGATGGCTATCACAACTAAAATACTTTCTGCGGAGTCTTCATAATCCAGTGCCTTATCCTGGCAAAATTAGATTTATTTATCCTTTATTCAAACATTGTTGAGCTTGCTAGCGCTGCTCTGTAATTAGAGGAGCGCGGGGTGAGTCTTGAGTAGTCCGAAGAGCCCTTCTACTCTTGCTTTTGCTTGTCCTTCAGTGGGTTTAGAAGGCGTTCGTTTGGTTGTGCTGCTTTCTGCTAGTGGAAGTGGCCCGCTCGGTTACGAAGTGAAGCAAACTTTTGTCGTGAAACCTCAAATTGCTGTAATTGCACGGCGTTTGGGATTGCGTGAAAGCTCAGCCCTCGTTGCTGGAAGCTCGTTGAACCCGTAGCTGCCTGCTTGGGCGTACGTGAGCTCTGCAGGAGGAGCCTGGGCTCGCACGGGAGCTGCGGAGCCAAATCTGGTCCCTGGAGCATCCCGAGGCGAGCCTGAACGCTGCTCCTGGGACATCACAGCCCTGGGCGACTTGAGTGTGCAACAATAAATGCCCCCAGTGCAATCCTGGTCTTGCTGAGGGCGGCGGAGAAGATCCGAGTGCTGCCCGCTGCGTCCGGCTCCCCGCTGCCTACCCGGAGACGGAGCCCGTCGGCAGGGAAGGATGAGCAAGCTCCTCCGCGTCTTTTCTAATTGTCCCGGTGCTTAATGCCGGCTTGTAATTAAGAGCCACGCAGGGCTGGAGGGCGGCGTCGGGAGCCGGCTGGGGAGCTGAAAGCCTCCCCCCTGTGCCAAAGTGCTCTCGCCAGTGGCTCCTGGGGCCGGAGGGTCCGTGTCGCACCAGAGCCGCTGATTGCGGCGATGACTCCAACGCAGCAGGGTGAAGAGGAGCCGTCGAGACCCCAGAGTGGGCACGGAGGCTCAATCAATGATTCCCTGGACCAGCAGCATCCTTCTCTAGGGAGGGGGCTCCTTCTCCGGTTGCTGCCAGACCTAGGGGTGATGCCTGGGGACAGGGACAACTTTGTGGCCAGAAGAATCCGGACTCCATCATCTTGGGATTGTGGTGGTTGTGTGCACGCAGCCGCGGGGGGGAAAAGCCAGCCAAGGAATCGGCGTTTGCAGAAGGAGCTTGTTGTCCTGCCTGCCTCAGGGGTGGATGGAGATGCCCGTGCCTGGGTGGTGTTCCCCGCGACCTGGGCTCTGGCATTTTGGCCCCAGCAACCCCACAGCCATCCCTTACCCTTGCACATCGCCATCCTCAGGAGGTCACCATCCCTGGAGGCGTTTAAAAGACGGGTAGACGTAGCGCTTAGAGATATGGTTTAGTGATGGGTTTTGTCAGTGTTAGGTCGATGGTTGGACGAGATGATCTGAAACGTCCCTCCCAATCTAGGCAATTCTATGATTCATTCAAGCACAAACAGGGAGAAATTCCTCAATACGAGATGGTGGGCTCCTCCTTCTCCAGCCCAACGTGACACAGGACAGTTGTCGTTACCTCCTGCCAAATGACGCTGCCAAATTTGGGCTTGGACACATGATCAAGCTGTTTAATGTGTTCACCACCACCGGTGGTCCCTGCCCGTTTCCCTGCCCGGGGACCCTTTTTATGCCGGGAGTGCATCCTAGGTGCCTGCTGGAGGATGTAAAGGATGAAGAAGCAACCAACGTCATCCTCAGCTGTTGGCCAAAGGAGACTCATGTATTTGTGCCGAGCAGGGGGGACCTTGAGGAGGTAGAGGAAAAGGCGGCTGAGGTTAGCTGAGGGGCTGGTGAGGGGGATTAAAGATGAAGTGAAATTCTTGGGTGGCAACCTGGGATTTAATAGCGATGTCACAGCAGGGATTGGCCACTACTTATCTCACGGGGCGGGTTATAATGGTGATTATAACGAAGCCAGGCTGCTCCCACGGGAGATGGCATGAGAGGCTTGGGCAGGAGGGTGGGCTGGAAGGGCTGTTTGGGGCCAAACACCTGAAAACACTCATTTCCCAGCCATTATTGTAGGGTGGGTTTGGTTGGAAGAGACCATTAGAGGTCCCCAGTCCAACCTCCTGCTCTCAAACCACAGCGGGGCCAGTTCAGGTGTCAACGCTGATGGGATTTTCCCCAGGGAATGCTTTGCCCCCGGCTCTTTTAAGGTGTTTTGGTGCAACGGTTACAGTGAGGGCCCCGGCAGACCCTGCATCCCCATCACCACCCCGGCAGGCCCGAAGCTCCTCCTTGCCACCATCCTGTGCCCAGATTGTGCCCTGCTGCCTGGCAGGGACAGGCACGAAGCCACCGTGCCAGTGTGTCTCAGAACAGGGTTAAAACCCGACTTTCCAAGGGGTTTAGGGGGAAGTTTTAGCAGGTTTTAGTAGGGTTTTAGTAGGGAAAACCAGCCTTAAACACCCCAGGGAGAGGGTGGGAGGGCTGGGGGGCTGCTTGCCGGTGGCGTGCTGGTGATGTCCACCCCCCGCACTGTGGTACCCACGGCTTTGGATCCGTGTTTTGGCAGGCGGGAGAACAAGCTGCGGATCCAGAACGGCTGGTTGTGCCACCTCGCCCCCGAGATCATCCGCCAGCTCTCGCCGGACACCGAGGAGGACAAGCTGCCCTTCTCCAAGCACTCGGATGTCTTTGCACTGGGGTGAGTCTCCGGCGGAAGGGGGCAGGCTGCAGAGAACTGGCGCGGTTGTGTCAGGCGTGAGCTGCCCTGAGCAGCCGGGAGGGGACGGGGACACCATTTTCTTGACACGACGCCAAGGGGACGCTGCCTGGGGGAATCCCCATCGATGGGCTCAGAGCACCTTCCCGCTTTGAGAAATTTTGAGTTACACCCCACCCCCACCCCCCCACAACCAAAATCTCCAAATCCTCCTGTTTTGGCTCCGGGCAATGGGATCCGGAGCATCCTGGGGATGCCAGCCTGGCGTAATCTCTCCCCTGCATCCTCCCGGGGCGGGTACCGATGAGAAGATGCTCTGGATGTCGGCTGGGGATGCAGAGAGTCGGGGACACAGGTCTGGGAGCCCCCCGACCCCCCCGATTCTCCCCACCAGCCGGCTGCAGAGGGGCTGCCGGGGGGAGGAGATGCCAAAAAGCCAAGAAGAAGAGAATCGATGAGTCTCCTTCAGCAAACCGGCGCACGGCTCCTGCCCTTTATCTGAAAAGAAGCCTCCCTTAGGGCAGGAGCCCAGTCACCCCTCGATAAAACCCCGTAAGGCCGGGGGTTTTACCCGGCGGATTAATTTTCTCGTGGATATCTTAAAGGCCGCGGGGGGGATTAGCGTGCGCGGGGCTGTTATCGGAGGCGATATTTCCATCAAAAACCGCAGTAATTGCAGCTGCAAGGGAAGGGTCTGGCTTTTTTTTTTTTTTTTTCCTCCGCCCCGAGGTATAGCTTTAGAACAACAAAAAAGAAGCAATTAAGGAATTGTATTGAACGAAGTGAGAATCGGTTACTTAGACTTAGTTTTTCTTTTTTTTTTTTTTTTTTTTTTTTTGAGTGTGAGCTCTGCGCTTACGTAAAGCCTGAGTTTCCTTAAAAGATTTTCCAACGTTTTCCCTTTTTCTTGTTTCTGCTGCCCTCCGCTGAGCCCAGGAGGCTCAGGGATGATCCGGAGGGTTATTGCCATTGCCGCTTCCCCGTAGGCATTTGAGGATCAGTGACAGCAAGAAGAAAAAAATCTTTTAAAGACTCCAGAAGACGGCTGAAATGTTAAATTAAAGTGTGTGAGTGAGGGTGATGAGGAGCAGGGGGCTAAGGCTGGCAGTGTTTGCTCGCCAAAGCCTGAGAGATAGCGGCAATAATGAATATCAGATGCGTGGTCTTCTCATGCAAAGGCAGCGGACTGCTCTCCGCAGCGCCGTCCCTGCCCCGCAAAAATGCAGCCTAAATATTTCGGATGCGCCTGAAAGCGGGAAGGTGAAAAACTAAGCCCCAAACTCCCAACTAGAAACTTGAATTCGAGGGCGCCGGGTGCATTCGGGCACCTTCCAAATCCCCGCTCCTGCCTGAGCGTCTCGTTCCCTGCCCCCGGGACCTGCCCCTCTCCAGCTCCCCCCCCCACCCCTGACCCCGATTCCACCGCCCCCGCAGCACCAACGAGCATCTCACATTACTCAAATTTTCGGGGATTTATAGCCAAAGCCTGCGTATTCTTCCAAAACCAGGAGAGCCGATTTCCAAATTCAGGGAGCCACCCTATCCCAGAGTGATCCTTCATATATCCAACCCCCTCCACCAGATTTTTCCACCCTAATGCCATTTTAACCCCATTTCTTGCTGCTTTAACTGGCCGTGATGGCATCCCTTGAAGGGAAAAGCAGCTCCGGGGAATTTGCCTTGGAAACCGGGGCCAGCGCTGTGGGAGTCGGGGCTCATCCAGCCTCCGGGTGCCAGAAAACGAGGAAGCAGAACTCCCAGGCGGTAGCGGGGGCAGAGGATCGCGGGGGCGGCAGCCAGCTTGGCCGGAGACACCCTTGTTTTGGGATATTCCCTTGGATTTGGGAGTCCTCACGGAAAGGAGGGCTTGGCTTAGCGATAGGAGCGGTGCAGCGGCAGATGGCCGCGGGTTCACGTGTGCCATCACCCGGTGAGGGAGCCGGGGACGGTTCACGCCACGGCTTGGATGGCTTTTTGCAGCTTGGGGCACGTTTTGCAGAAGAAAAAAAGGGAAAAGTGGGAGCGAAAGCGAATGCTCGGGTTCATCCTTCCCCGGCGCTCGCTGCCCTGCGCAGCTGGAGCAGACGGCAGAGTCAGAAGCACCAGCCCGGCAGCTGGACCATGCATTTACCCCCCGCATCATCTATTAAGCTGCTCGGCGGGCAGCGGGGCGAAGAGCTATTGCAGCCCGGCAGGAGATTCCCACTTGATGTAGCGGGCTGGCTGACAGCTCTGCCTGTGCCTCTGCCCACGCCTCTGCCCGTGCTCCCCATCGACCTCCATCCTCCTGCCCACGGGCCAGGTTCTTCCCTGGTGTAAACTACAGGCTGCAGCAAGCTGGTGGCTTGCTCTCAGTTGACAGCCTCAGTTTCCCCATCTGGAAAATGGGAGAGGTGGTATCTCTGCAATGAGCACCGAGCACCTCTGGTGTTGTATCCAGAATGAAGCATCTCCTGGATGTCGGTGATTTTGGAGCAGGGAGAGATGGTGGATGTAGGTGCAATGTCCAGATGTCCCGCTCCGGGATGTCTCCCAGCTCCTCCCAATGCTAATCCCTGCTCTCTCCCCAACAGCACGATCTGGTACGAGCTGCACGCACGGGAATGGCCCTTCAAGACGCAGCCAGCGGAGGCAATAATCTGGCAGGTGGGAAGAGGGATGAAGCCCAACCTCAGCCAGATCGGGATGGGCAAGGAGATCTCGGTAGGTGGCGTGGGGCAGGCGCTGGAGCCCCGTGTGTGTGTGCGTGGTGGGGAGAACGTGTCCCACTGGAGCACGGCCTGGGTGGAGGGTCCCTTTGAAAAACACTCTGTGCTGCCCAGGATCTGCCAGCAAAAAAGCAAGGGGTCCCCTCCCTCCGCAGCTGATGAGGCTTGGTCCTGCTGTAGCACAGGAATCAGCTCAGCTTCCACATCCCCTCCACCCCAGCCCTTCACCAGGATGCGGTGATGGAGATGGAGTCCTCATGGGATGGAGGCATCCCCTCCGCCTCAGGCCTTCTCCAGGATTTGGTCATGGAGATGGAGTCCTCGTGGGATGGACACATCCCCTCCACCTCAGGCCTTCTCCCAGATTTGATCATGGAGATGGGGTCCTCATGGGATGGACACATCCCCTCCACCTCAGGCCTTCTCCAGGATTTGGTCATGGAGTTGGGTCCTCATGGAATGGACACATCCCCTGCACCCCAGTCCTTCACCGAGATTTGGTGATGGACTTGGGTCCTCATGGGATGGACACATCCCCTCCATCCCAGCCCTTATCAAGGATGTGGTGATGGAGACAGGGTCCTCGCGTGGTGAACGTTGGGCACGGGGGTTGTGGTGGGAGAGTGACTGGGTCTGTTTGCTCATGTGCTCACCCTGTGTGGCTGCAGGACATCCTCCTCTTCTGCTGGGCCTACGAGCAAGAGGAGAGACCCACCTTCACCAAGCTCATGGACATGTTGGAGAAACTGCCAAAGCGCAACCGTCGCCTTTCCCACCCCGGGCACTTCTGGAAGTCGGCAGAGTAAGTCCCTGCCCCTGCCCGTCCTTCCCCATGGTGGCAAGACCCCACTGTCCCAGCTGAATGGCTGGTGGTGGTGGTGGTGGAGCACGGGGACAAGCTGTGGGTATATTGATACCATGTGGAGGGGCAAGGATGGGTAGGAAGGGTGGTGACAGAGTGCTGTGCCCATGCCAGCTGTCACTGCAGTACTGGCTGTCCTCGTTGAGGTGAAAAAGCCTGCGAAAGTAGTTGGAGATGACCAGGAGGAGCCTGGCGATGTGCTCCACCAACGCCAGGAGGAAGAAGCAGGGTAGGTCCAGGGGCAGGCTGGAGCCAGGACCTTGGGGACATCTCTTTTGGGGACATCTGCTTTGCGGATATCAGCCAGGGCTCCAGTGCCTGCCTGTGCATGACGCTCAGAGCAGTTTTCCCTCCCGGGAAGGTGGTTTTTCCTCCTTTTGCCCAGATTTAACTGATGGGTGGGGCGGGGGGGAAATGCCCTGCCTGGGGTCCTTCCCCAGACCTGCAGCCTGCGTCAGCCATCGCAGCTTCCAGCGGTGGGAGAAGAACACGGTCACTTCTTCTCCCGCAGGCAGCTCGTGGCCGAGTCCTGCTCCGTTTCATTGCTTTGGCTTAGTCACATCTCTCCGCTTCGGCAAACGCAGCGTAAATGGGTCCCCGGTCAGGGCTTCAGGAGGTGGCCTGTTGGCAACAGCAGGCAAACCACAGAAGAATCACTTAGAAACTCATTTTCTTCCCTTGAATTCATTCTATTACGACAAATAGGACCAAAAGCCTAACCCATGCCGGGGTTGCGTTCGCCGGCGGGGCCGGGGGGGGGATTATTCCGTCTCCCGGCCGTGCATGCCCGGACTGTGGAGGCTGGAAGTGGGGGTGGAGGGAGGGAGGCAAAGGTGAGCCAAGGGAGAGAAGCGAGGGCACTTCAGGCTGCTTCAAGCGTCCCTTTTGGACCCCACGGAGGGTTAGAGATGCCGATTTCTCCTCCTGCATCTTCTCCCCAAACCCCCTTGCTTCCTATGGGGCCACCAAGGGCGGGCGGCCCCAAGGTTATGGGCACAGCGAAAGCCGCTGGAGTGTCCCCTGTGCCACCTCCCGTCCCCGCGTGCTGGGGGCCGACGAGGGGCTCTCGGGAACAGCACAAAGCCAGCGGTCAGCTGGCCCCCAAATCACCCGAAACGTATAAGCCGTTAATCAGGACGGAAGTTAATTACTAATCGACGCTCCGAGCAGGCACCAGGGTGGCTCCGGCAGCCGGGCAAGGAAAGCTGAAGGTTGATGAACCCCAAAGCAGCAGGCTGTGTAATTGCTCGGTTGGGTTTAGGAAGGTTTTTGCAATCACTGAGCCACGCTCTGCCTGCCACCGGCTTTGGCTGCCCGGCAGCTTCCCCCTTTATTACCGGCCCCCTCTTTCGCTCCACGCGCGAGGGGAGGGAGGGAGGGAGGGAGGATGCTTTGGCTCGGCACTCGCTTTCCAGCCGAGCTGCCTCCTTCCTCAGGGACTCGGATCCGGCCCACTCATCCCGTGTTAGGTCCCGGCTTCTCTGCTCGGCCGGGGGCCCTGTGCTCAGGGATGAGCCATCTGTGGTCCCCGGGGGCTCTGCCATCCCCGCACGTAGGGGATGGGGGGTGCAAAACCCCCGCGCAGGTCCTGCTGCTGGGGGAGCCTGCGTGGATGCGGATGGGGCGAGGTGTGTGGTACCCAACAAGCCCTTCCCCCCCTGGATCATACTGGACCCGAGAGCTGCCGGCACCGGGAAAACCCAAACCGGGCTGGCGGGGAGGTGTGGAAGTTCACGGCTTCCCACCGTGCTGCTGCGTGCGGGGGCAGCTCCGTGACAAACCCATTTGGGTTTTTGGTTTTTTTTTTTTTGCGACAAGCCCCCCCGCTTCGCCGTGGGACGAAGCGCCCGGCGCTGACTCTGCTGTGTCGTGTCCCTTCCAGGCTGTGACGGGAGGAGTTGAGGGACGGTGCCATCTTCCCCCTGCGGTTCTCCTCTTCCTCTCCGCATCCCAACCCGGCGCTACGGAGGAGCAGCGGGCGCCGGGGACCGACAGCGGGCCGGGAATGAGCCTCTTCCCCTGCAGCGTTTCACCCCGTGAAGCCTCTCTGCAAGGGCTGGAGGAGCCCAGGTGGCGGCCGAGCCCCGGGGACGCCCGTCTGCCATGGGACGGGGATGGCAGGCGGCTCTCCATGCACACGGGGTCAGGTCTTGGGCCAGTTCCCCTCCGAGCAGGGGCAACCCATGGGGCAGACAGCTTCAATTTCACCCCAGGGCTCCTCCGGTCCCAATCAGCACGGTCAGTGCTCGTGCCGCTCGGCTGGGGAGGGGTTGCTTCTTGGTTCTCGGTGGGTTTATTTCATTTCCTTTTATTTATTTATTTTTTTTTTAATGGAAAAAGAAGGAAAAAAAAAAAAGGGAGGGGGGGGGAAATGTTGCTGATTCATGAGTTTAGTGCTGGAGCCTGCTGGGGCCAGGGAGTGCCGCTGCTATTAGCCGTCCCCCCCCACCGCGGGGAAATGCATCTGCGGAGCCGGAGGGGTCCCGCTCCCCCGCGCCCCGGCAGCCCCTTCACGGGCAGCCGTGACCTTTCACAAGTGGCTTCTCTACCTCCCGGCCATACCCACTTACCTTCGCCCCCCCTTCCCACCCCTGGTCTCCCTCTCGGCGGGGCGCATCTTCACACTCCTGTTAATTCAGCCGGTTGCCCCCGCGCGTATCTAATCAGCGAGCCTTTCCCTCCGGCCGCTTTGCTCCCGCCTTCCACCCTCCCTCCCGAAGGCGCTGCCGAAGCCCCGGGTTTGGGGATGCTGTGGGGCTGGGCAGAGGGGGGGTGGCTGGGGTTGGGGGGTCCTTCCCCGGGCACGCAGACAGGCTCTGGTTGTACAGAGCATCTCCCTCCCCAGCCCCTCGCGGACATCTCGGCTGAAGGTGCAGCCGTGCCCAGGACCCTTTTCCTCTGCGTATCCATCTGCCATCAGCCAAATCCCGGACCTCCCCAGAGAGATGCTCTTTGGGCAGCGTCTTGGAGCCGGTGTTGCCGTCCGAATACCGCGTGCTGGTATTTCCCTCTCCCCACCAGCTGGGATGGGCCCTCGAGCCCCTCATTAGACGAGCTGTCAAGCGACAGATGATGGCCAATTGCGCTTTCAGGCCCTCATTGAGCGTAACTGCTCGACAGGAACCATCCCGAATAATTCAATCGTAGTCTAAGTTAGCTTTAATTTGGAGACATGACGAGGCTCTGCAAGCTAACCGGCCCTGGTTTGTTTGCTGCTCCTCTAACTCCCCCTTGCCGGCGTTTGAACCGCTTTAGCGTAAGTAAATGAAGATTAGGAACTTGATTGCAGCTAGGAAGAGATGCTACTTTAATTGTGGGGGCGTGTAAGAAGGTGCTTTTATTTCTTAACATTTGCACACATGCATAAGCATAAAATCGGAGGTAGGGAGGAGCAGGGGGGGGTGAATCCGGCCTCCAAGCCTGCTGCCAGAGGGTCAGGTCTGGATGAGTCTCCTGCTGATGCTTTTGGGACGTTTGCGGTCGCGGCTTGATCTCAGATGTTTTGTACGAAGTGGGGATGAAGGAGGATCACCTGCCTTTGATGCTTGAGGCCAAGTGGGACGAGCAAGCGAGGGCGGGATGAGCCCTCGTTTGTGTTAATTGCCCCCTGCACCAGGCAGCACGGGCGGTTTGTGGTCCCCTGGGCGTAGGTGGCTGAGCATCACCTCATCCCGGTGATGAAGGAGGATGCTCCATGCCACCCCCCACCCCCCATCTTCTTCATCCCACCCCGGGCCGCAGCAGCGATGTCCTCTGCCCCCCGTCCTCCCCATGTCAGCCCTCCCCTGCTGTCTCCATCCCCTGCGCGTGTGCGCGCGTGTGCCATAAACGTTGCACTAATCCTCAGAGTCTCTCTGAGTTTTCACCAATGCCTTCACCCGCCGTGGTCCCGGGCTCTGTGGGAGGGAGCACACCCCCATGGCCGGAGGTCTCGGCTGCCGGGGGCGGCGGGGGCGCAGGGTGGTCTTGCCATGAAATCACCGGTCCCCAAACCATGTTTGGATGGAGCGACCGCTGTAGAAAGGTGATGTCCTTCTCGCTCGGTGATGTTAGTTCCTAAGTAGGTGTGAACTTCCTAGGCGAGCAGTAGCAAGTGGAACGTGTTGGAAAGATGAAGGAGGTGACACCGTGGGTGATGCTCAGCACCGGGGGTGGCAAAGTGCTGTAGCCTGATAGACGTTGTGCAGATTTTTGGTGGAAGGTACAACGTCTGTCTTGAAAGACTTACTGGGGGTTTGCTCTCTGTGCCCCAAGCCCTCCACTTGCCGGGAAAGTCTCACCTTGACATATTCCCCCACGGGGTCCCACCAGCCCTTGGCAGATGCCTGCTCTGTTTTATCAGCTGAGACTCCAGGAAACAAGGGAATTGATGAGCGTGTGGGTTTCGTTGCCCCACGGCGTCAGGTCCTCACCAGGAGCCCAGGGCTCACTGCGGTGGCCTTGGCCAAGCGTTTCTCCCCTGGATTTTGGGCATCTGAAAGGAGCTTAAGTGCTCCTACAGCCAACAAACCTTGCCAACTCTGCCCTCATCTCCCTCTTCTTTCTCCCCCCGCCTTCCCTCACTGTAACGTCTCAGCCGGGCCGGGAGCAGAGCTGTCACACAATAGTATCGATGGAAAAATAGCTGCCCTGTATTTATCATAAATTAGCTCAGAAGAGCAGCTCCTTCCCTTCCATTCAGCGCAGCAACGGTTGTTGATGCAGCCGCGTTATTTGCATCATGCCTTCTTATTTTTGAAAGTCTTAATTATTAAAAAAAAAAAAAAAAAAAATCAAACCAACAAATCTTACTTTTTTTATTTTTTTTTTGGTGGTTGTTGTTGTTGGTCTTTGTTTTTTGACTCCGGCTTTGTGCGGGGTTGTTTTTTCCCCAGTTTAAAAATATCCAGCCCTTCAGCAGGGAGAGAATGTAGGAGAAGCTCTCCACAATGCCCTCTAATAGGAGATCCGAAGGAGCGAGAAGGTCCATCCGGTGGCTCAGTTTAGCTGCGTGAGCTAGAGGAGAGACGGGTTATTTCCAGACGCGCCGGGCGAGAGCGGAGCCGCTTTTAGCACGGCGGAGTTTGGAGCAGCAGCTGAAGACGGAGGGAACCGTCCCCAAGCCCAGGGTACGTCCCCGGGCTCTTGCAGCAGAGCAGCCCCCGGCGATGCTCTCCTGGCCCAATCCTTCAGCTGCTTCGTCCCTTGGGTCACCCACCGAGTCCCTGACACTTCCCCGTCCCTGACCTTGCTGCTGTCTGAGGTTTTTTCCGGCGTTTGAATGCTCGTGGGGAACACGGCATTTGGGGCTGGGCAGTGAAGCCACTACCAGCGATGGAAGCGGTGATGCTTCATGGCCCCAAAGCCCTACGTCCTCCTTTGGCTGCTAAATTATATCCCCCTGGTCCTGCTGCTGCTTCTATCCACCTTTCCCCCCCCCAAATTAACCCATATCTTTGCCGATCCGTGGCTGGGCGGTTCCTGGGGATGATGAGTTCGGAGTTCCAGCCCCGATGACATTTATCCGGTACTTGGCCATGGCAAGAGCCGAGATGATGAAGATGTGAGACAGACAGGAGGCAGAAATGAATGTCTTGGAAGCGGAGGAGCTGCTCAATTGTCGACGGAAGAGGTGCTGCCTACGGCTCGGTCTCTTTGGCCACGCTAAGGAGAAGGGGTCTGTGTTGGTGGTGCCATGTCTGTGCCCCCCCCTTCCCCAAGTGCCGCGGGGAGCCCCGGGTCGAGCCCGCCGGTGGCCGGTGCTCTGCTGGGCACCTTCGCTTTCCTCCCTCCTTTCTCCGCCCGTTTATTTATTTTAATTTATTTTAATTTTTTTATATATATATATATATTTATTTATTTTTGGCAAACAGTGATTCTTCGGGAAGCTTGGTCAGCTGCAAAAGCCTTCTTTAGTTTCCAGTCCCTGTAAAGTACGCTGTTACATTTTCTTGTACATAAGGTATATATAAATATATATACATATCTCTATATGTATGTATATAGATATATACATATATAACGAGCTCTAAATCCTGTACAGTTTCAAACCGAACTCGATGGCCTGCTTTGTTTTCTCTGTGTTAGTTCTGACCGCTGCAGAATGAGCTGACTTTCATTTCCCTTTTCCTCTTCCCCTTTTCTTTTTATAAGTATATACATAAATATATATATATATATATATTTTGTTGTCGTCGTTGCAAAACTCTCGTCACTGGAAAAGAACAGTTGATTCTGGTGCAAAAAAAAGAAATAAAATATCACCCGCAAACCACCACCACCAACAACAACAACAAAAGAAAAAACCGCTGAGACAGGCACGATGGATCTCCCCGCTGTAAATTTGTACAGTAACATTTATAACGTTTTCTACACTTGAAGAAAGTATTTATAATTTCAGCTGTCTGACTGAGTGCGAATCTCTGTGACCTGCAGAAATGGATAGCCATTTGTTCCCGTGGTTTCTCGTGCAGTGTTTGGTGAGGTGACGGTGTATGAATTATTTATGCCAATAAAAAAACAAAAAAAACAAAAAAAAAAACCAAAAAAAAAAGACCACAAAAAAAAAAAAAGAAAACCCAAAACCTTTGAAAACCATCGCACCCCTGTGCTGCTCCGCGTCCCTGCGCCGCTGCCCTGCCCTCTCCTCGCTCCGCAGCAGCATCGCATCCCGGTGATGGGGTGGGAGGATTTGTCCGTGGCGAGGTCTGGACCACTCCGGAGCATCCCAGTGTCAAGCTCTGGTCCAGCGATGCTCAGGGAAGGGAGGGAAACACACACACACACCCCCCCACACACACACCCACCCCTTTTTCCTCTCTGCCATCGCGGCGGCTCACAGCCCAACCCTTTGGGGACGATAATTCACGGCAAACATTTGGACGGGAGACGCGGGGTGACGCGGCGGTGGAAAACAAGGGAGTTGGGAAAATGATGGGGTAGTCGGCCGATAAATCTCTGCTGAGGCGGAGGGGCCGGGGCCGGGCTGGGGTGTGCGCCGGGGGGGTGATGCTCCTCCCCAGCCGGACCCCCGCGGGGACGGCTGAGCCCGGTGATGAAGCGCTGGAGGCCCTTCGCATCTGCTGCTTTGTTTGTTTGCTTCTCCCATGCTGTTTTACTGAAGGGGGGGGGAAACCACCATAAATCTGCAAAACAGCCCGTCGGAAAGCAGCGGCGGCGGCGGCGGCGGCGTTCGCTTGTGGGGCTGACGCAGGCGGTACCCCAGGGTAGGAGACGGAGAAAAAAAACCAGGGAGGGGGTTGTGTTGCTCCCCCCCCCCCATCTCCTTCCCTCCTCGCTATCGCCCAAGCCCTTGAAAAGGTAAAATAATGACGGCTCCCCATTAATAAACCATGAACGCTCCACACTTCTCCTGTCGAGGGCTTTTCATCTTTCGAAGCCTGCAGGAGCCGGTAACCAATTAAACCGGGCACATCCCGGGCGGGGAGCGACGGTGGGGCCGGTCGGGGGGATTTTCCTGGGAAGGATGGGGAAGGCGAGGCCGGGCGGAAGGGAGCTGCTGTGATCAAACATGGATGTCCCAGAGGAGAGAGAAGCCGGGGATTTGGGGGTAAAGAGCCACCACTTGATGCCCTCGCCATGCCGGGGACGTTGCCACCTTCCTGGCTCCCTTGCAGGCTAAACGGGACGCTGGCTGCGCCGCGGTGTCACCACCTCTTGCATATATGCCATAAACGGGGGGGGTTAAACCCTGTCGGTGGTCCCTCTGGTGTAAATCCCGAGGGATCCCACCAGTCTGGAGCCTAACTGGTTGGCACTGGTGTGTAACTGGCCCTGGTGGCTCCAGGGCTCCAGGGACAGAGCCGCTAATTGAAATGCCGGCGGCAGCGCCGAGCCCCCGCTGAGCCCAGCGCGGGGATGCTGAGCTCGCTCCTGGCTTGTGGCTAATGAGATGCCAGCACCAGGATGGGGATAAATGTGCGATATATCCCCAAAACAGCCTTAACAATGGCGTTGGAGGATTAGAGGCGCCTCTGAATACATATCTGCATATATATGTGCGCGCGCGCGCGTGTATCGGAGAGCCACATGAATACGTACACGTGTCCGTAATCTCCTTCTTGCTGGTGATGAATCACGAGCCATTAATATTTCACAAGCAAAGAATAAAAACAGGGAGTGAAAAAGGAGCTAAACCCCCCCGGGTAAAGGCTCCAGCCCTCCTGCCGCTGCTCCTGCCAGGCGGGCCCACGGCCACGCTGCCGGACCGTGGTTGGAGGCTCGGGGTGGGCAACGCTCCCACCCAGGGATGGCTACCGGGTGCCGGTGGCATCGGTACAACCCGGGTACAGCTGCCAAATGGGGCTATTTTCTTCCAGGTAGTAACTCTTTTGGGGTCAGCTACGTTGGTGGAGAAGGAGGAGAGCAGAGGGCGTCCGCCTTCTCACCGTGGGGGTGGCTTCAGAGGTGTCCCCACGTGTCTCAACGTGACCCACCCTCCCTCCAGATGCACGGGGTTTTGTACACATGTTTCTCCCTCGGCTGTCCCCAAAATAAAGCATATGCCAAAGATTTCTATTGACCTGAACTTAAAAACATCAGGCGCGTGAGCACCAAGATGCTGCAGGTGGCTGTTAGCCCTGGACATCGGCTGTGAGCTCCCGGTGGGGACCCCGCTGTCACCGCAGGGACGGCTCCAGGCACCGTCTCTGCTGTTGGCAGGTTGGGTTCCCCTTTCCGCTCCGTAGCGGCAGAAATGGGTGACAAAAAGGCTGGCGGGGATCCGAGCCCCTGAGCCCGAGGGTGAGAACCGGGGCTGGCCCCCAGCCAGCGCTCTCACCTGTCCCAGCCCAGCGCCGGGGAGGGTGACCCGGGGGGGGTGTGGGTGTGGGGGGGGGGGTGGTGGCGTCGGGGCTGCACAGGGTTCGTAGAGCAGTAAAACCACTGCGGATTAATGCAACGGTCGTGCTGCAGCCAAAGCCAGGATGCGGGTCCGGAGGCTGTGGGGGTGGGGGGGGGGGCACAGGACGGGGCTATCGAGGGTCTTGCGTGGCTGGCCTGGACCATGCTGCGGGTGCCAGCCCTCCCCGGGACGCGCTGGGGTGGTGGCACCGCCCGACAATGGGCTATTGTTCGGCCACCGTGATTTATGTTTCCTCCCCGGGCTTTCCCAGGAGCCTCCATGAGCCCTCGCTGCTGGAGCACAGGGCTGGTCCCTGCTGGGGGGGCCAGGGGGAAGCTGAACCCCCCCCCAGCCACCCCAGCAGGGATTTCGGGGGTGGGTGGGGTGGGGTGGGTGTCCTGCCCCGGTGATGCACATGTGGGCTAGGGGATAAACCCAGCTCCAGCCCTTCGTTATGGCTTGATTAGCTCATCAAGGGCTGTCCTGCCCCGGACACTGGGATAACCCGAGCCTGCTCCACCAGGGATATCCCGGAGAGCATCCTGGGGGCCGCGGGGAGCCCCGGGAGGGCGGCTGACGATGGCCGGACTAATTGGCCGCTTCTGTCATGGCCACCTAGGCCCGTAACAGGATTGTTGCTCTGAGCTGGAGCGGAGCTGATCCCGCTTTGCAGAAAGACCCGGCTCGTTAGCGGGATTAATGCCAGCCGGGGCGTCGAAGGGAGCCGCCTGGCTTCCCCCTGTGCTTTGTCCTGGGGTTTCCACCCTCCCCTGCCCGGCTGCTGGGGAAGGGGCTGCCCTGGCTGAGGTTCCCCGTGGTCCTGCTGTCCCATTGCTCAGCAGATTCCCTTTCCTCACCTCTATTTTTACACTACTCTCCGGGACAGAAACCTGACCCCCCGGCAGCCTTGCCCTGCGCCCGGAGACATTACGTGAGCTCCCGCTTGGCTCCCAGTACAGGACCCTTTCCACCCTTCCCAGCCCTGGGAAAGCGCAGCAATTCCTAATTCCCAGCTTTTTTTTTTTTTTTTTTTTTTCCCCCTAAACTTCGCACCTGCAGCTTCCTCCGAGGGTTAAAGAGACGTGCCCTTGGCAACACCAGGTAGAAAAACTGGCCGAAGGCTTTCCTGTGCCTGGCAGCTGTTTATTTATTCTGTGTTTTGTTGGGACAGGGAGGCTTTCTGTGTCTGTACAGCAAAGCCTGGTCCTGGGGGGAGTGGGGGGAGCTGTCGGGGTGCCCCCTTTTTGTTGGGTGTGCTGGGAGGTCCCTGCGGTACGGAGATGGGTGGGCTGAAGGTCCCCTTGGACAATAAACCCGCGACTCGGGGTTTGCGCCTGGAGGGCTGCGCTCGCCTGGGTGGCTTTTGGGCAGCCGGCACCGTGAGCGAGCTGGAGGAGCGGTCCCCCCCGCTGGGGGGGTGGGCTGACCTTTTTGGGGACATCAGGGTGCCAGGTATCACCGTGGGTCTCCAGAGGGCATGAGGAAGAGCCTGGCCCCCACCATCACAGCGGCAGGCACGGGGTAGGGATGCTCTGCGGTACCCGCTGGTTCCACATCCCCGTTTCCAGTTGGTGGGAGAGAAACAGCCCAGCAACCCTGGCTGGTACCAGGTACCATGGGTGAGCCTTCGGCCTCGCCTCCCTTCCTCCTCTGCCAGCAGCCCCTGTGGGCAGAGCTTAGCCGGGACCTGCTCCCCCTGGCCCCCTCCAGCCCCACGGTGATGGGCAGGGTGAGGGCACCATCCTGACTCCCCCCCCGCCCAGGGCAGCCGGACGCAGGCAGAGCCTGCCAGCATTGTGCCTGTGTGGGTCTGGTTTTTGGGGAACACTTGGGGGCGGGGGGGGGGACGGGGAGACACACAGAAACCAATTTATTTTTTTTTTCCCCTGAGCACGAAAGTAAGCGCTTCTGCCCGCATCACCCCCCACACAGCCGGGGCAGAGGGATGCCTGGGACACAGGGACCACCCCCCCCACCACCACCCCCCACCCCGGGGGCTCTCCCCTCCATCCGCAGGGGACACCCACGCTAACTGCCATCTGCTGGGGCAAATACAGCCCTTCTGCGGGGCAAAGGGACAGAATTCCTCCCGCACTGCACCTCCCGTGATCATCCCCGGTCACGCAGCAGCTCTAGGAGCCCACAGGCGGATTCGTGAAGGTCTCTTGCAAAGTCATGCTCCATAAATACCTATTTAGCTTTTTTTTTTTTTTTGGGGGGGGAGGGGGGGTTTGCGGCACTGGGTTTGCTGGCTGCTGTGACCTGAGGTGCTCGGGGATGCCCCGAGCTTGGGGACCGGCTGTCGCTCTGTGTCTGCTGGCACCGTCGAGCTGACGTTGCACCAACGGGGTCTCGTGGCTTTGGCCGCTGCCCCGTGACTTTGGGGGGGTGGGGGGGAAACGCGGGAGGGGACAGCCAAGCCACCCCCCCAAACTCCTCGGACACCGAGATTAGAGCGGTGCCACCGCGGGACCCGAGCCCCGGGTTGGGTTTCGCTCGCTGGCGGCTATTTTTGGGTCTGCAAATCCGATGGGTGATAACGCTTGTGGCCGTGTGTGAGCGCGCGCGCGGCAAAGTCATCCTTGGAGCACCCAGGCCTTCCTCAACCTGGGCCGCGCTGCTTGCTTTCTGAAGATCTAACTTATATACCCCTATTTTCAGCTGCTTGCTCCATGCAGCCCCTTTTCCAGCATCCGGGGTGAGGACGGGTCCTTCCTTACTCCTCGCCCGGGGGCTTTGCTGCTGGGATTATCCCATGGCATCCTACCACGGGGTGATCGGCCGCTGCTCCCTACCCAGAGCCCCCAAAACCCAACACCTTGGGCTGCCTCTGAGTTCATTTTATGCTTACTGCAGCGCATCCGCGCTGGCGGAGAAATTAAACCATGGCTCTGCCAGGTGGCATGGGCTCCGCATGGGTTTTGCGGCCTACCCGTCATGAATCCCGCTCGCATCCGCAGGGATGCGGGAAGGCTCCGGGTAGGCACCGTGTTGGGAAGCGGAAGGTCTCGGCGGCGGGAATCCCTTGCTCCGTGGCTGAGCAAAACCTTCTCGGTGGTTTCCCCCAGATCCTGCCCCCGGGCTTGGCTGGGAGCAAACCTGCCGGGAGGAAAATGGATTGCCCCATTATCAGCGCTTTCTCCCATACCTTAAATACAATGCACCTGGCAGGAGAGGGGCCCCTGGGTGCTATTCACCCACACCTGGCGGGTGCTCGGCCTCCCGGGGAGGACCCGTGGGACTGCTTTTCCCAGGGGAGCAGCGCTGCGGCCGTCCTCGGACCCAGCGGTGAGCGAGACTTTGGGGATGCTTGGTGGGTTGGGATCCCAGGCTGGGTCCGCGCGCGGCGGGGCTGGCACAGGGGTTTGGGGCGATGCTGGATGGGGCTTTGCCGTGGGGACATGTGCCGGGGTGTCTGTTTGCGTGGTGGGGGGAATCTGGGGGGGGGGCGCTGAGAGGCTGGGAAAGTTGGGCTCAGCTATTAAAGGGGTGGATGAAAACTGTTGCGGAGGCTCAAAACGCCCTGGCCTGCAGAGATAAGGTGGGGAAGGCAAAGGGCTTGCCTTCAAACCCTTGGGAAGCTGATAAAATAGCAATTGCCCCAGGTGGGAGCTGCTGCCCGTTCCTGTCCGGGCATCCCTCTGGAGCTCCCTCCTGCACGGCTGGACGTGTCCCAGCCCCTTCACTAAATGCCTCTAGTCGATTATTAAAAAAAAAAAAGAAAAAAAATCTTCTGTAAATCAGTGCAGAGCGCCTTTTTCACCTGCCGCCTCCTTCTTTCCACGAAGCCGGTTGATACGCAGGGATGGATCCCGCTTCTCCCCCAGCCCGAGCCGGGAGGGCACAACCAGGGGTGTAAAAGCCAAAATACTGACCGGCCCCGATGCCTTCACCGCCAGGCAATGGCTCAAAAGTCTTTCTCGTGGAGACTTGTTGGTAAAACTGCCCCAGTTCGGAGCAGTGGGGACCGACTCTGGCTTTGGGAGAGGAAAACTCTGGGTTGAATCGCTCGCAGCTGGATAAAAGTGGGGTTTTGCAGGCAAACGGTGAGCGATTGAAGGACACGGGGGGAGAACATTCCTGCTCTTGAGAGCAGCATCCGAGTCACCCTGGGGTGGGAAGGGCTGGGGTGAAGTACAGCAGGGCCCTCGTCTATAGGTGTTGACAGCAAGCAGGGCAGGATGTTTTTAAAACTGCTTTTATTTTACGAGGTTTGGGTTCCTTGGGGTTGAGCTGAGGCTTCCGGGCGAGAGAGCTACGTCCAGGCTGGTGCGATGTGCGGGGTCAAGAGCATCCCTCCCTGCTCGGGGCTGCGGGGATCTCACTTGGGGTGAAAATCTCTTAAATTTAAAGAAGCAAATTGCCTCCAAGCCGGGGAAGCTCAGGGGCTTTGCAGCAGCCCCTCGAGGCGCAGCTCTCCCATCACCGGGTGGATGCTGGATGGGGCGATAGGAGGGGACGGGAGACAACCGGCTCCCTGGTAACGACTGAATCTCAAAGCGCTGGTTTAATTACTGCAGCAGCCCTCCGATGCATCCTAATTGTCCGGGCACACCTGACTTTGCAGCACACGGGGTCGAAGCCATGGTGAGGCGCCTGCAGGTGCCTTTCTGCTCCCCCTCGCTTTGTAGCTGAGAAAAATCAATGCAAAAACCCAAAACCCGGAAAGACCCGTTATC
This sequence comes from Larus michahellis, assembly GCF_964199755.1. Classification (NCBI taxonomy): domain Eukaryota; kingdom Metazoa; phylum Chordata; class Aves; order Charadriiformes; family Laridae; genus Larus; species Larus michahellis. Next base: position 2,609,295 of record NC_133908.1, read on the forward strand.
TCGCGATCGAGCCGGGGAAGTGAAGTTCAAACAAAACCCCACCAATGCGTCAAGGACGAGAGCTCCTTGCTTGCTTTTCTGGGGGTGGGTTAGAATAAAACTACTCCTTCCTTATAGACGTATGTAATTGCCCTGGTTCAAGGCGAAAGAGCCTTGCTTGCCCCGGCTGTGGTATGGAAACAGCCTTCTCCCTGCGTCTGCGACTTGTTCTGCTTTGGAAAAAGCATTTTGCAGCAGAAAAGGTCCTAATCCACCCCCCACCCCCCCCGCACGTGTCCCCAGGAAGGAGGGGACAGCCCTTTGCAGCCCGTTTCTGCAGCGGCGAGGGTCTGCTGGGCTTTCGCCTTCTAATTTTTCCCATTAGTTGGGTGTTTTGAACTCCAATCTCTTGCTTGCTCCCATCCTCGCCCTCCCTCCTCCCAACCCCACCAGCTGCTAGGAGGGAGAGACGGATCCTAAACCCCTAAATGCCTGAAAATTAGCTGGAAAAAGCCAGCTTGGGTGATTAGGCGGGCTTAGAGCCGCTTCCACCTGGGGAGGTTAAAAGTTATTGAATAACTAAACTCCTCCGTCAGCCGCTGGGGACTCTGCGGCTGCGCTGGCACCGGGTGCCCGGCGGGTATTTTGGTCCCCCAAAACACCACAAGTAGTTTCCCCGTACCCCCATCTCAACCCCGGGGGGCCCAAGGGCATGCCCTGGCTGGGGTGATGGGCAGAGCGGGTGCCGGGAGAGCCCCGCGGTGCTGGGCATGGGTTGGGGAGGGGACGAGGCCACCGCTGGGCCCTGGCGAGGGCGAGTGCCACCGTGGGAAAGCTGGCCGGGGCCGCGCAGGCGGCTCGGCGTCGCGCACGCAGCCCTCCCGCGGCTCAACCGTCCCCTCCCGCGGCTCCACCGTCCCCTCCGCCGGCTCCACCGCCAGCCAAGCCCTTTCTCTTCCCCTGCTGCGGCCGGCCTCCTGCCTCTCGGACGGCTGCGGAGCCATGGAGTCGGGGTGTGTGTTGCCTTTTTGTTTGCTTTTTCTTTTTGGGGGGCCGAAACCCCCCAAGCCGGGGCGGGGAGGGGAGGAGCGGGGCTTCGGCCAAGCGGCATCCGCGGCGGGGGCGAGCGGGGCGCCATGCCCGATGCCCGGCTCTCTCCGGACAGAAGTAAGGCTCGGGGGCGGTGAGGGCACTGGGGGGGGGGCTGGCTGTGGGGTGGCAGGGGGAAGGCTCAAGGTGGCTCCGCGTGGCCGGGGGGGTGTGTGTGAATGTCTTTGGGTCCCACCCGAGCAGGTTTCCAGGCGTGGGAGCGCCGTGGTTTGTTCGGAATGGAATCGTGGGGGTCGGCTGCCCCCCACCTCCCCGTCTCCTGCTGCTCCCTTTGGCTGGGAATCGCAGAGGGGGGTCACTTCGGGTCTCCAACCCTCCTCTTGGCTGTAAACTTGACCTTCGCAGGGTGGGCTGGTGTTGCTGTCGGCATCCCTTTGGCCGGGGCAGGAGGTCGGCAGCTCCCTCCTGGGTCAGCAGGTCGAGGGTCTGGGGTCCACAGGACCATTTTATGCACTGGAAGCCTGAAAAAAAAATCCCTCCCGTGTGCATCCCCTTGCGCTTTTTGGGACCTTTAGCTTCTCTTACGTGCCACGCGCTCCCGCCTTCATTAGCCGCCGCAAATTTTTGGCACATCTTAGCATGGGCCAAGCCACGCTGGGCACGGAGGGGCGGCCGTGGGTGCTGGGGAGGGGAGGAAGAAGAGCAGCCCAAGGGGGAAGGGAGGAAGAAGAGCAGCCCAAGGGGGAAGGGAGGCACCTCCAGCCGGCGCAGCAGCTTCTGCGGGGAGGCGTGCGGCTCCTTCCTCCGGCAAGGACCTCATCCTGCAAACGGCATCGGCACGCAGCTGCTCCGGCTTCCTGGGAAGTCCTATTGATGCCAAAGCAATCCTGGGGTGGGGGGAAGGGGAGGAGGGTAGGGAACGACACACACGACTGAAGTTATCCGGGGCTGCAGATGCAGGGTCCTTACCCCCCCCCTCCCGCCAAACCCGCCCCAACCCTCCTCCTTGTTTTTTTGGGGACCGTGATCAAAAGCTGGAGCTGCCGTCCATCTGCTTCTGACAACCTGAGCGCTGGCTGGCAGCTTCTGAATTCAGAGCGTTGAATTCCTCAATAATTAGAGGGTTGTTTTGGGTGGGTTTTTTTCGGGGTGGTTTTTTTTTTTTTTCTCCTTTTTTTTTTTTTTTTTTTTCCAAAAAAAAAAATCCCCATCTGGGCTTTTTCATTATGGGAATGAAAAGCCAAGGTGGGTGTGGGAGGGGGGCAGGTGGATTTTCAGCCTTAGCAACCCAAATCTTGAAATATTACATCAGCGCCGAAGAGGTGTAATTAAGTAGGAAACAAATGAGCCCAGCTAATCTGTTTTGCTTGTTTGAGCTTAGCGGAGTGCAGAAAACAAACAGAAGCTGAATGATGAATGAGACTTTTCTTTTTTCTTTTTTTTTCTTTTTTTTTTTAAGGGTTTTTCTTTCACCGAGCCCCGAGTGCGGGGGGGGGCGGTTGGGATGCGGGTCAGGAAACTCGGCCGCTTTCCCCCTGCGGCTCGGAGGCCGCCCAGCCGCTGCAGCCCGTGTGCCGGCGCTTGCCGTTTGCCCGATTCTTGCTTTAATTGGCTTCTTTGCCAAGCCGGCTCCCTTGGACGCCTTCCCGGAGGGATGGGGATGGATCTCCGCGCCGCTGCCACCCGCGGCCGGGGGAGCATCAAAGCCGTGGCCCTGCGGGTCGCCGCGCGAGTGCCCTTTAGCGCGGGCTCTGCCGCCGCATCCCTCCATCAGCTGCAGCCCCAGGAGCATCCGCGTGTTCTCGGGAGGATGAGCCCCTGCCCGAGGTTCTCTCTCAGCAGCGGTGCTCCCACCGCCGTGGCGCAGAGAACCGATGCTGTCAGTGCATCCTTGGGGACCCCACAGCGTCCCACAAGCTGCTCCCCGTCCCTCCTGCTGCCTCCGCCGGCGTCGCCACCTCCAGCCGTCCCACGAGGGACAGGGGGACACGTCTCCGGCTGTGAAACCGCCGATGCGGGCAGCGTTTCACGGCCCTTTAAACACCCCAAAGAGCCTTGGCAGCTTGGCTGGAGAAGACCATGGCCCCCCCGGCTGCTCTCGGCTGGCCGCAGCGGGGAGGAGGGCTGGCTGCGGTTTGTTTTCTCCGTGCACTCGCCTGCTTTCGGGCTCCGGCAGCGGCACGAGGTGCCAGGAGCAGATGGCAGCCATCGGCCGGGCTTTCTCTCAAATCCCTGTGGCTCCTGGCACCGTGCTGGGCAACGACTCACGGTAACCCCCTCGGTCCCGCACCGCTCTCCGGGGAAAGAGCTTGGGGTTTGTTTTTTTTTGCCTCTTCGTTGAGCACATCGCATGTAAGCCCCCTCCTTGACCCGCCAGGGAGCTTCTTGCTGTGGTTTTTGGTGTGATGCCCTGCGTCGGGGGCCGGAGGGGACCTGGCGTGGGTTGGGGGGTTGTGTTACAGGCAGATGGGTCTGAGCTGCTGCCCATCAGCCGATGTCAGCAAACACCCTGTTCCCCGCCACCACCCTCCGGCCAAACCCTCCAGAAATGGTTTTAAAAACAGAGGAAATGAGCAACTCGCTTGGCCGCGGGGAGCGGAGGGTGCTGCGGGGAGGAGGGGGCTTGGCTGGGTGGGAGCAGGGGGTGCGGGGTCCCGGGGGGCTGTCGGGGAGTGGAGTCACCTGGGGACGGTGGGCCTGGCCACCGCGGTGCTGAGGTCTTGCCTGACCTTGGGCATGCGCCTTCCTGGGCTGCACCGTGAGCCCCAGATATTGCAGGGCAGAGGGGATGCTCCCAGTGAGCCCCAAATACTGCACAGCACAAGGGATGCTCCCAGTGAGCCCCAAATATCCCACGGCAGTGGGGATGCTCCCAGTGAGCCCCCAAACATTGCACAGTGGAGGGGATGCCCCCAGTGAGCCCCAAATATTCCACGGCAGAGGGGATGCTCCTACTGAGCCCCCAGATATTCCACAGCAGAGGGGATGCTCCCAGTGAGCCCCAAATATTCCACGGCAGAGGGGCTGCTCCCAGTGTGATGGAGGTGCCTGTCCTGGTCAGCATCTCCCCAGACCACCCTGGTCCTTCCTTTGCACCCGTACTCTTGGTCCTGCACCTTTAGGCTGTTTTGGGGCTCCTGGACAGGGTCGTGTCCCCACCGGTGACTCCAGCTGTGCCCCCTTTCCCTGCAGCGGGAGGATGCTGAGCCACCCCCGCGCCAATCTGCTTGACCCCCCCCACCCCCCTGCACCTCCCAGCCCTGCCCTGGCCTCCCCTCCGCCCTCCCTGCCTTCCCCCCTCCAGCCACATCATCCCATCTCCTGCCCCCGGAGGGGCTGGGAAATTGGGAAATGGCCAAAATGAAACAAGTTCTCCCCTCCCCTCCCGGGTGACAATTTCAACCCCGCAGGAGCTCGCTGGCTGCCAGCCAGCTCCTGCGTCCACACCGGCCCCCAGCAGCCCCCCCCCGCCCCCACCGGAGGGGAGCACCAGCCCCTGCAGCCCATTATAACTAGCGCAAGCGGTCCCCTTATTATTGTTATTGTTATCGCTACTATTATATTTTTTTTAACTTGTTTTTTGTTTTGTTTTGTTTTTTTCCTCTCTGCGAGGAAAAGGCCGGTGCTATTTATTCGCAGGAGTTGCAGCCGGTCGCCTTGTTTCGGTAGTGTTGCGGCTCTCTCCAAGTAATAAAAGCATCTCTGGAAGAGCAAATTGAGCAACTCGGTAGCAGGCAGTGTCTTCCTCACCGAGCGAGGGTGTTTATCCTCCCCGTGTTACTTCAGATGAATAAATTTGCCAGACAGCAATGATATTAGCCTCGTCTCAAAGACTTTATCAATTTGCAGTTGTCTCTTCGATGATAGTTTTTTATTGAACTGTCTGAGATGATTTCCAAAGAGAGGACTGCAATTTAAACTATTAAGTAATTTGGGAGAGCAATTAGTGTTAATCTGGAAACTCCCTGTGTTGCTCCCGAATAAATCAACCTCTCCGTGAGAGCCGTGCTGAAAGAGCCTGGGCTGATTTATGTAAAAGGGGAGGGAGGGGGGCTTTCGGCCAGGAAAACAACAAGGAGCAAGTTGCTTGCCTGGAAAAACTTTAATAATTTAATAGGATGGCGGTGCGGTTCAGGGGGTGTCGGGGATTTGTGGGAGCTGGGCTTTGCTCCCGGGGTCTGCCAGCGTTCCGGGATGCCCCTCCGTGCATCCCCATCTCCAAAACGCTTCTCTGCCAGCAGCCGTGCTCAACCCTGCGGTGCTCCACGGAAAGGTCTCGCTTCGACCCGGCGCTGGGGTTTTGCTTCTGGCCTTGTCTCTCCCAGGGGAGATGGGGGTAGGGACGGGGGGCAGGGAGATGAGGGAGGGGAGAGGAGACACACACACACCCCGGCTTCCTCCCTTGCTGCCCACTCCCATGGGACGGGACCTGGCTTACCACCGCGTTGAACGTCAAGTAGGAGAAACACTGCGTGGTCCCATCAGGTGGAGCTGGTGGAGGTGAGGCCTCTTCCTCCTCTGCCTTGTTCTCTGTCGGCTTCTGCTCCAAACCAAGCAGCAAAACTAAGCCTGAGGTCTCCAAACCTGCCCCGCACAAGCAACCTCTCTGCTCTGCCCTGCACCACGGCCGTTCCTCCTCAAGGCAGGGCCGCTCAGAGGTGGTTGCTCAGGGCCGTGACCCAGCCGAGTTTCAAATAACTCCAAGGATGAAAAAGATCCCTCGTGTTTGACCACCTTTATGGGGCACATATTTCCCCCCCTAACAGCAAGTTGGAATTTCACATGTTCCAGCTCGTGCTGTTGCATCTCATCCTGCCTCTGGTGACCTCCCGCTGTCTTCTCCCCAGCTTCCAGTTAGGTGAAGTTGGGGAGCTGACTGGGCTTCCAGTTAGCCATTAGGTCTCTTCTTCCCCTCTTCTTCTTTGGGGAGAAGGAGCCCAGATCCTGCAGCCTCCCCTTGTGCCTTGTGTGCTCCTGCTCCAGTCCTTGATCAGGTTGGTGGTCTCTGCTGGACTTCCGTGTGTGTCCATGTCTGTCTTACCCTGGGGAGCCCAGAACTGGACACCCTCCAGACCTGCAAGTACCAAATAGAGGGGTATAATACAGCCCAGGGTAGCAGCTGGCTTTAGGCAATTTGAGCCATGGTTCTTCTTGTCCACCAGGATCTTCAGACCCTTTTCTCCAAAGCTGCTTTCCAGCCACTTGGACCCAGCCTGTCCTGTTACTTGGGGTTATCCCATTCCAGGGACGGGACTCGGTGTTTGCCTTTGAATTCCCTGAGCTCCCGTTGGGCTGTTTCTCCGGCCCATCCTGGTCCCTCTGGAAGGCGGCTCTGCCTTCCAGCACGTCAACTGCTCCCCCCTCTCTGCTGTCATCTGAAAATGAGCTGAGAGTGCGCCCTGACCTGTATTTATCTCCTTACCTACAATTTGTCCACAAGGATGCTACAGGAGACTCTGTCAAAGGCCTCCCTCAAGTGTGTTATACAGCTTGCACTGCTCTGCCTTGGTCTACAGAGCCAATCTTCTCACCCTGGAAGGTGATGTGGGCCATTGGCCGTGATTTACACCTGATAAATCCTTGCTGGCAGTTCCCAATTACTTTCTTGCCCATCACGGGTGGAAACAGCTTCCAGGAGGATTCGCTCCATCCCTTTCTCAGGCAAGCTGAGCAGCCTGTGGTTCCCTAGATTGTCCTTGCTGGATGATGGGTGACGTTTGCCTTTTTTCCTGTCCTCAGGAAGCTCCCCTGATCCCCGCTATCATTCAGCGGCAGAAGCAGCCTTGGGCGAGGGCAGAGCCGAAGGGGCGAAGGCGGCCCCGGCAGAGAAGAGAGGACATCACAGCCCTTCTCTCCCTCACTTTGCCTTTCTCCTCAAGGTCGTCCCAGGGAAGATACTTCTGTTTGCAGGGAGCATGACGGCATGTTGCGAACGGCATCTTGGAGAGCCTCCACCTCTCTTCTGTTTGGAGATATTGCTATTTTCTGGTGGCTGCCGTTTCCCCAGTCAAATACCTTCGTAATCCACTAAGGGACCTCACATCTCCCTTTCTTTCTTCTTTTTTTTCTTTGTCTAAAACAATTAGCTTGGCTCAAGCCCTCTGCAATACATCAATTAATACAAGCTGCGGCAGTAAATTAAAGGGAAACAGGAACAACTATGCTGGGATTAGGTCACTGAAACTATAAACTTTGGAACAAATCAGATTTCCTTGGGAAGGGAAATGGACAGCGGTGATATGTCAAGTCGTGAGATGAGACAGGCTCAGAACAACTTTCCAGAGTCTCCTGACTTGGCCGCTGGATGCCAGAACTTCTTCCCTGGGGATAGTTTTGGGCTGCCAGACCCCGTTGCTGCTGATAAATGCTTGGATGGCCAAACAAACAAACAAGAGGAGAGACAAAATGGAAAAAGGGGGGCGGGGAGGGGGGGAAGCTGCACAGCCGCTTTGGGCAGCGTATGGTGTGGAGCTGTATCAAGACTCACTGCCAGCCAGGTTTCCCGGCTCAGGGCCCGTATCCCCTCCTCTGATGCTCTTGGATGTTGTACATGGCTGTGTTAGAAGGTCGGATTTCTTCATTCCCAGCTCTTGGATGGGAATGCTCTTGGATGCTCTTGGATGCTCTTGGATGTTGTACGTGGCTGTGTTAGAAGGTCGGATTTCTTCATTCCCGGCTCACCGAGTAACATTTCTGTCCTGCTCAGCGGTGCTAAGGAGCAGTGCTGGGAAGGGTGACGGTGCTCAGGGGTTCCCTGCAGAAGGGCTAGAGGGAGGCAGAGCGCTCGCACCTCTGTGCCAGCTCAGTCTGCAGCCAAAAGGGGCTAAAAAATCCTCCCAAAAGCCAAGGTGACTGGTACAACGGCAACTTCTGCACGGAGGGAGCAAGAACATCCTTGCCTGGGCAAGGCACCAGAAGTCCCTTCCCCTGCCCACCCTCTGGCATCTCACTGCCGGTACCCAGGACAGACGGACTGCCGGACACACATCATCTGTCATCCCCAGGAAGGATCCGCTTGTGTTCCCGATGACCTGAGGTTGGTGGGAGGCCAGAAGCGGGGGTTCACACCCTCCTCGGGGGCTCTCACCAGCAGGGATGATTACAGCCCGTGTGTTCTCATTAGCCGCATAAACGCTTCATCCCTTTCGGCCTCTTACTCGATTCTTGGCTTGAGCGAGATGCGGCAAACCCAATTACACGGCGCGGGCGGGAGCGAAACTTTTCCTACTCTCGGCTCTGCATCATCCCTCCCTTCTCTCCTCCCACAGCTTCTCTCTTCACCCCCTGCTTCGTCCCCGAGGACCGGCCGTGCAAAACCCACGAGGTCCCCATCGCCTTTGCGGGAACGTCCCTCTCACCCTGTGAGCACAAACCCCCACTTGCCGCTGCTACCTGAGCACCGGGCTGACCCCCCGGCACTTAACCCCTGCCCACGCAGCTTCGTTAGCAGCGGTGCAAAGGCCACCGCATCCCTTCACCTTCAGACAAAAGTCTTGTTAATGATGGAAACATCTGCTGGTGGAGCTGGAATGTCATGGGAGCTGCAGGGACAGGGCTGCAGTGCTCACTCTTGAAAAAATAACTCTCCGTGGCCTTTTATTTCCTCCAGCGCTAATGATGTTTTGCAGTCATCCCGGCTCACTTGGAGCATCAAAGTCAAGAGCTCTGGGCTCTTCGTGTTGTCAGAGAGAAGAGGCATGTCTGGACACGGGGCTGCGGGTGGGATCCAGCACCTTCTAGGGATCCCACCCCTCTCTGGAGAAGGACCGTAGTGGGCTATGATCCCAGGGGACCATGGGGCACCTGGACATCTGCAGGGCTGCACCCTACGGGGGTTGGTGTGGGCTCTGCCAGGGCAAAAATGCCTTGTAGCAGATGTGTGGTGGAGCAAGGTGGAGTAGATGATGTGTGATGAACTAAGGTCGAGGAGATGATGTGTGATGGAGCAAGGTCGAGGAGAAGATGGGTGATGGAGTAAGGTAGTGGTGAGAGCACGGTCTTGCCAAACTTAACCAAGTTTCCTGCTCCTTGCTTTTGGTTAAAGCAAAGCTGTGCCGCCTCTCCCCGCTCTAAAGGAAAGCACACCAGGCAACTCCTGCCCGGGTTTCGCACTCCTTCTTTCCGAGGTGACACCCGGAGGGTTGCCACTGGGACAATGTCCGTCTTCTTCATCGACGGCTGGAGGCGGTGTACTCTGCGATGCTCCCGCTGCTGCCTCCCTGCCCGGGGCCGGGCTGTCATGCCAAGCATGCTGCCAGCTCCAGGCGGTGTTGGAAAAGCTGGCTTGGCCCTTCTCAGCCTGACATCTCTGCCGGCTGCTGTGGGGACAGCATTTGCTTTCTCTCCATGTATAAACCGCTGCGGCAATGAAAGGCTGGGAGTGGATTTGTGGCAAGAGGCAGATGTTCATCCGTGGTTCATAGAGGTGGATTCATACACATGGCTGCACCCAATTGAGTGCCCTTTCACCCTTCCTTGTACTGAGTGGGGACAGGGATGGAAAAAGCTACAAGATTTCAGCATCACTGAAGGCAAAAATATGGTCTTAGCTCTTCTGGGATCTTAACGACCCCACAAAACATGTTGCCATGTAATGTGGTGCCAACCTAAAACCTCCACGTTCGTGTAGACTCCAAGACAGATGTCAGGAGGACCCTCAACAAACTTACATGAACATCTCGGTAGTGGTTCAGGTGCAGCAGACAGCGTACGTCCCATTTGACTAACGCTGTAGCAGAACTTGCATCACTCCAGCATCTCGCTTGTGTTTCTGAGTTAATATCCTCAGTCCCCTTGTGGGAACCGTCATGCACCGTTGAGTGAGAATGAATCAGGCTGGAAGAGGCCAAGAATCATAGAATCACAGAATGGTTTGGGTTGGAAGGGACCTTAAAGATCATCTAGTTCCAACCCCCCTGCCCTGGGCAGGGACACCTCCCACCAGACCACGTTGCTCCAAGCCCCGTCCAACCTGGCCTTGAATCCCTCCAGGGATGGGGCAGCCACAGCTTCTCTGGGCAACCTGGGCCAGGGGCTCACCACTCTCAAAATGAAGAATTTCTTCCTGAGATCTAGTCTAAATCTGACCTTTCTCAGTGTAAAACCGTCCCCCCTTGTCCCATGGCTCCCCTCCCTGCTCCAGAGTCCCTCCCCAGCTTTCCTGGAGCCCCTTTAGGGACTGGAAGGGGCTCCAAGGTCTCCGCGGAGCCTTCTCTTCTCCAGGCTGAACCCCCCCAGCTCTCTCAGCCTGTCCCCACAGCAGAGGGGCTCCAGCCCTCCCAGCAGCTCCGGGGCCTCCTCTGGCCCCGCTCCAACAGCTCCGTGTCCTTCTGCTGTTGGTGCCCCAGCGCTGGAGGCAGCACCGCAGGGAGGTCTCACAGAGCGGAGCAGAGGGGCAGAATCCCCCCCCTCGCCCTGCTGGCCACAGCGAAGCCAAGTGGGATTTGTAGGTGGAGAGCCTGGGAGAGCGTCTGCTGGAACCTCTGCCAGCATGTGCCCACGTTCGCACAAACGAAGCCTCAATCTTCGGCTCCCATCAACCTTTCCTTCTTCGGGCCCACCTGCACCTTGGGTTTCTGTGGCTGCTCCTCGGGGTTTTCTGGGGTCCTCGAGCCTGTTGTGGGGAGTGGAGACGACTGCGGCGAGATGGGGAGGTTCAGACACTGGCTAATCCTGTTAGGAAGCCAGTGGTTATTGCAGGGCTTCCAGTGGGACTTGCTAAATGAACCATAATTCTGTAATGAGATTTCCTTTTCCCGGCCAGACTAAATGTTCTTGGGCACTGGGAATAAAAGGTCGGCGCGGGGAGGGGGGGTAGGGGGGGTAGGGAAGAAGAAAAAAATCAAGTGAGAGAAAGAAAAAGGGGAGGGGGAAGCCTGTCTCAGGCTCCGTCTCCCTCTCGACTGTATCAAAGATCTGAAGAGCTCTCAAGACGTGCCCGGTTCTTGCAGCTCGCTCCTGCGCCCCGCGGGTGCAGCTCAGGGCAACAGGCTGCCCTGTCCTCCTCTGCGGGGGGTTGATAGGACCCCGAGAGCAAGAAAAACACATTCGAAGTTGTGATATCGCTCCAAAATTCAGAGAAGGCGAAGAGAGGCTTCTTGGCGAAGCAGCAGGATGCCGGAGAGGGGAAGGGCAAACGGGCTGCGGGGCTAGCGAGGAGAAAACACGCCCTAGAAAGACAGCGATTTCTTTGTAGGGAAGCTGAGTTACACCAAGAAGCCTCCAAGGTGTGTTTGGCCCTGACTTCTGGCTACAAGGAGGGGAAGGCAGCAGCCCCCTGCTCTGCCCCAGGAGGTCTCTGGGGTCTATGTGGCGGCGGAGGCAGCAGGCGAGGGATGCTTTGGGCTGGGGGCAGCTCAGCGCCGGTCCCGTCCCGCTTCGGCAGCGTCACCGCGGCCCCACTGCTTTGGCTGGGGTGAAATCAGGGCAGAGATGGGTCTGGCCCCACGGTCTGTGCAAAACGCCAGGGGTTTGGGGGTGTAAACCTGCGGTGGAAGCTGCCGTTAGCGCAAAGGCCATCCACCGTTCGTGCTGGACCATCAGCCCCGTGGGGACGGCTGCTGACCCCGGGGCAGCCCGGCAGGGACGGCTGCATTAAACACCTCCTCGCCCCCCCCCCAAAATCCATGAGACAAAGCGTTTCTGATTCAAACAGCTCCTCTTGCTCCCGGCGAGGGGCTTTGGAGAGGACTGGCGTGACTCCCCCACACGGCAGGTCTCCCGGCTGCTGAGCCCCGAGGGGCGGCGTCGGTGGCAGGAGTGACATTTGGGTCACACCGGGGGGGGGGGACACATCCCCGGGGCCACCTCGGACGCAGGGTAACGCGCCTCAACCGCGGGTAATGCGCTGACTGCAATCGCAGCCTCTGCTAACGCCTCATCCCTCCCCTCCTCCTCCGTCAACTTGCTTGCAGGTCTTCCCAAATTTCCCAAACCGGCCTCGTTTCACGCCGGGACGAGAAGCCAACCCCACCACCACCCCCCAAACCTCCCCCCCCCGGGGAAGGGCTGGGCTCTTTGCTCCAGTGCTTGTCCCAGCATGGTCTCTCTGCTGGGGAGCGGCTTGGGACTGGGAGCTTCTGCGGCAGCCCAAGGAGCAGGGAGAGATCCGCCTGCTGCGACGTGGTGTTTCACAACAGCTTTTTTCTTGCTCGATCTTGCTTGGGGTTTTGTTTGGGGTTTTTTTTTTTTGTTGTTGTTTTGTTGTTTTTTTTTTCCTTTTCTTTCTGGTCTTTCTTTTTAAGCGTCTCTTTCTCTAATTTATTTCTGCCTAAATGGCAAACAGAAGGTTTTTGTTTGCCAAGTGCCGGGATGGGCTTCTCCGGCTGCGGCTGGTACTTTGGGGCAAGCGTTTTCCAGCCTTTCCCCTGCTGGACGGATTCCCGACGGCTGAAAACCCCGAGCCCTGTCTCTCATCCAGCAGGAAAAAGAAAAGTGCTTTGATCTGTTTTTTTTATTTTTTTTAATTTTTACTTTGAAATTTGGTCCCAGGGGTGCTGCAAATGTGTTGGCTGGTCCTGGCCCCTTCTGTGCCTCAGTTTCCCCGTTTGTATAAATGGGGATTGGCGAGACGGGTGGTGGTTTTCCAGCGTTTCACGGGGTAGGGCTTCACAGGGCCAAGGTGGCCTCTGTATTCATTGGGCTGTTTTTCCTGTTTACTGTGTTTTTAGCCTCAAAGCTCTCCCTCGGGCTGCGTGGATGGATGCCTCCCGCTCCTCACTCGCAGCCTGTTTCCAGGCCATCAGCTGCTCTTGCTGCAAACACCCTCAAATGAGGATGGGTAAAATCACATTGCTAAAAAAATAAAACAAAATAAAAACCTGAGTGGTTTGGATGCCAGCTCTCCTGGCATCTTCTGAGCACCTCTCCTCCCTCCTGGCCCACGACCATTCCATACTGGTCTCAGGAGATGGGTGCAATGGGGCTGGGTCCGTCCTGCTCCACCAGCCATGGTGCTTGGCCGGTGTGGGGGCGATGCCCCTGGGTCTCCATCCTCCCACCTGGGCTCTTCTCCAGTATCTACTGGTGAGGTGAGAGGGGGATCCAACCCATCTGACAGCGGTGACAGCCTTGTCTGGGGGACGCTGAGGGAGTTTGGAGGAGTCACAGCCGCAACCCAACTTCCACCTCCTAAAGGGCTTCTGCCGGTGGCCCGATGGCAAAGGGACCGTCCCCTGTGCTGAAATGGCCGGCGAAGGATCCCGAGGGTGATGGTGGTGCTGCTCCTGCTGGGACCTCACTTCCCACCTCGCCAGGTGGGACCCATCACCCGCGGGTCCCGAGCCGGGCTGGGAGCAGAAGCTCAACCAGATGGAGCTGGAGAGCTGCGGAACGGCGAGTCCTACAGCCGTGGCCCCCGGGGCCGGCAGATAGATCACCCACCAGCCCTGCACGAGGCATTACGGAAAGGCAAGGATCTCTGCAAGCTTGTTAGGCAAAGCCCGAAAGCGCACAGCTATGGCAAAACCCTAGGTCAGATGTTAATGTCGCGGCGATCAATTTAATCCAGACTTAACCGAGTCATCTCATAAGAGCCGAAGCGCGTTAAGATGCAGCAGGGAATGCAGGAGCCTGGAAATAAAAGCAGTTGGGGCCTCTCCAGCTTTTTCCTGGCGTGGAGAGACAGGATTTCCCGGGATTTCGCCTCCTCCCTCTACAAAACCGGGCAGGATCCCAGGGCTGGGCGGTGGGACCGGACAAGGCAACTTCTCCTTGACTGGGACTTAACCGCAGCCCAGCCTGGGAGGGGAACTCCAGCTGGAGAGCGAGGAAAACATATTTTAGCCTCCAAAGCAGCTGGGTTGGGGTTTGTGGGCTGCGATGCCACCCTTGTGGTGGAGTCACCATCACCCGCCGGAGGTACCGAGAAGTGGAAATCCTCCAGCTTTTGAACACAGGCATGACTTCCCTTCTCCAACACCACCCATTTCCCTTCTCCAGCACCACCCGTTTCCCTTCTCCAACACCACCGCTAGAAGGTTTAGGGGGTTGGTTTTCTTTTTTTCGGGGTGGGGGGGTACCTTTGGCACCGCTTTCCTAAGGAAACAGGGTTCACCCAGCTGGGCTCTGGTTTATCCGCCCGCCTTTTCCGAACAAATCCAGCCGATTTCGGGCAAACTTAATGGGAGGGCTGAGACCTCAAAAATTCGGGTGCTTTTGTGAGGTGCGTGAAAATGGGTCCCAGGCGGCTGGAATGAGCGGGATGCCGAGCAAGGGGCTGGGATTTGGGCTGAAATCCATGCGGAACCGGTCATCCCGCAAAGAAACGTCAGGGACGTTCTCAAACCCCAGGCAAGGTTTCCATCAACCCTTGTTAGAGCTGACCTCAGCCCTGCTCGGGGATGGGGTCCTGGGTGCTAACGAAGCTCTCACAGGTGACACCAGTGAGCTGCTCAGCCCCAGTTCCCTCTCGTTAGTGGGGTCGGCCCTGCTTCCAGCAGCCTGAACCCAGAGGGCCTGCCTGCGAGCCAGGATTCGGCCGTGGGGAGCCTCTTGCAGCCTGGAGGTAGGTGAATCACCGAGGCCGAGCTGTGTCTAGAGGTAGCCAAAAAGCTGTAAATTGCTGTGAATTTGGGGCTTGGCATGTTCAATCCTGCGTGGGGCCGCCGAGCTCTCCCAGCCCCGGCCGTACTCGTCAGCTCCGAACAAAGTGGTTCGGGGAAGGGTTTGCTTCATCGTGGTTTAGGCAGGAGAAGCTGTTTAATACCTTTAAATCACAGCAGCCTTTCAATATCCCATTAAAGTCACTCCAGAAATAAATCTAAATTCCTGGCATAGCCTCTGCAAACTTCGGTGGGGAGGCCGAGCGCCGCCTTTCTTTTGTTTGGTTGGGGGAAGAAAAGGGGGGGGGAACCCCACAGTTCTGTCTCTCGACTTGGTTTTTCTCCCTTTTTTTTTTTTGGGGTGTGGGGGGGAGCTGCTGACTCACGCCTTTGGGCTGGGAGAGATCCTGGGTCGTGGTTTTCAGAGGTGGGTGACCAATATCTTTGTGTCCCCCTGTGCTTGCGCATCCCCCCAGGGGTTGGTTTGTTGTTTGGTTTTTTTTTTTGGGGGGGGGGGGGCGGGAAGAGGGAGGTGTATTTTTTTTTTTTGCTGTGAGGAATTTGGGGGCCGGGATCAGCCTTTCGCGTTAGCGCCTTCCCCTTGGTCTTTGCAGCTGGGGCTGCGTCGCTTTGCTGCTCCTTCCAGGCTGGAAGAAGCCGGGGTGGATGCAATGGGGGGGTGCCCCAAATATTCACTTAAGTGGGTTTGGTGTGTTGGGGGGGGGGGGGGGGACCAGGGAGGCTGGAGCTTCCCTCCCCACCCATCCTGCGGGGAGCGGGGGGAGGGTGGGTTGCGGAGTATTTCTGGCGTGTGGATTTTTGGGTTTTTTTGGTTTTTTTTGGTTTTTTTGTTTCATTTTGCTCTTTTTTAGAAATTAAGAGCTCGACAGCAGCTGTTTCTCTCTGCTTTTGGGTTTGCTTTGTGTTCTTTTTCGCAGTGAATGCTTTGCAGATTTGCCTTATCAGGCTTCTCAGCCTGCTCCGAGCCCTCCGCTCTCCTCCCCGTCCCTATTTACCCAGGGCGCTGGCTGACGCAGGGCCCTTTCCTGCGTTTGTCACCACCCACCCCAAGGTCCTCCGGTGATAACTTTTCATTTAAGATTAGGGATTCTGGTCTTTCAGAAAGAGCCTTTAACCTACAGCGCTCTGAAATGCGTTGCTTAATGGGCGGGGGGGGGGGAAATAAAATAACCCAAATCTCTAAACGCGCTGTTTAAGGTTGACACAAAAGTGATTTTATTTTATTTTTTTTTTCCCTAGTTTGTAATTACCCCAATAATTGATCCAGAGGTTAAAAGGTACCATGCGGGGGCCGGATCCCGCTAGAGAGGAGCGGGCTTGAAACAGGGACTCAAATGGCATAAAATACTGGGAACTGGCTGGTTTTAGCTGGTTTTAATGATCTCGATTCTGCTGATTTCAGTGGAGTCGCGGAGCTC
This sequence comes from Larus michahellis, assembly GCF_964199755.1. Lineage (NCBI taxonomy): Eukaryota > Metazoa > Chordata > Aves > Charadriiformes > Laridae > Larus > Larus michahellis. Next base: position 2,625,304 of record NC_133908.1, read on the forward strand.
TGCCGCTGCTGAGCATCTGCCCCCAAACTTACAGCTGCTGGGGGGGGGGTGGCTCAGGCACTGGCGTCGCAAAACAGCGTTTGCATCTGAATAACCCAGAAGTAACTCTTTCAGCTTGGGAAGCAAGGTCTTAAAGCAGCTTTTGTTTTTTTTTTTTTTGTTTTTCTTTTTTTTTTAAAAATCTGGCTCAATTAGAGCCCGGATTTGCGAAAAGTCCTTGAACTTTGGTGTGTTTCTTAGCTCTGCAACCTGACCTTAAAACGATAATGAAAGCAGTTTTGATTTGGATGGAAAGGCCGGTAGGGTTTTGGGCTGGGGGAAACGTGCTACCGTGCCTTTTAAAGGTGGGGGGGGGGGTCGCATTTGGAAGCATGAGGAAAAAGACTTGCAAGGGAAGACAGACCGGTACTTCTCTGCCCTGTAATAGCGATGAAACATTAATTCATCCCCCTGGAATTTCTTGTTTGTGTGCTCCCATAATTTCATTTCTTTGGTGTCTGTATGAAGCTTGAGTTAGTTGAATGCCAGCAGCCAAATACTCTTCGACTAATATCTTTTTATTAGATTTTGTGTGTGTGTGTGTGTGCGCGCGCCCGCGCGTACGTGTGAGAGGGAGAGATCACCCTTTATAACCCACTTTATGCCCTCGGAGGCCGCGAGGTGCGCTCTGAAAGAACGTTTCCAGCAGCACGTCTCGAACCCTAACCCCCAGCGCAGGGAGGTTTAAGACGCGTAGTTGGCTTTCGGTGGGGTTTACAGGCGTCTTGGTGGAAGGGAGGGTGGTTTCGGGAGGAAAAGGCGCCGATGTGATGGAAGACTTCGCTTCGCCACGTCTCTGCCCGGTAGCTCAGGACTCGTTACAGCTCCTGAAGCAAAGTGTTTCGCCCCAGCCGTGTCCTGCAGCCCGTGGGCTGGCGGAGCCGGCAGAGGGGTGTTTGTGAAAACCAGCTCCCCTTGGCCGTGTCCTCCCCAGCTTTCAGGGCAGCCTGGACTTGATCAAACCCCAGACTTTTCCCCCCCGAGCACCTGGCAGAGGGGAGGACGCCAAAGAACCCCCCCTGAGCCCATGGCGTGGGTGCGCCCGCCACGCAGCGGGGACGGAGGCAAGGGAGACTCCTTGCAGGTCCCGCCTGGGGTCTGCCATGGGGGCACAGGTCCCCCTGTATTTATGCCCCCCAGCAAACACTTCACCTGCGGCCAACCCAGCCGAGAGAGTGCGCGAAGCTCCGGCTCGGCTGGGGACTTCCCAGGCCCTCCTGTGCTGGGGGAGAGGAGGAGAGCGAAGGCTCACTGCCACCTCTAGGCAAGCACCAGCATAGGCACTTGCTCTAAACTGGAGCACAGACAGACAATCCTGGGATTTGTCCCAAATCGCTGCAGTCTCGGTGCCAGACCCCCCTATCAGCTGGTGTGTGTGTGTGTGTGTGTGTGTGTGCAGTTACATAGCCTCCTTAAGCTTTAGTATAAATATGTTTAGCCGTTTCTTTATTCCCCCGGGGCGGTAATCCCTCGAACACATTTCGAGTTGCATAGAAATAGCAGCCGAATAACTCCCGAGCCGCGGCTGCCGGGGATATTGTGTGTGTGCGTGTGTGTGTGATCCGTGCCGAGGCCGCGGTTTCCTAAGGATCTTAGAGAGCCGAGCATCCTGAGCGGCACGTTCCCACCGGCGGGTTGCGAGCCCCGGCAGCCGAGCTGGCTACCGGCCCCCCGCCCCTCGTGAGAGACCCATTGCCAGCCCCCGACCTCCCCGCTGGAGCCCACGGAGCCGCCGGCTCCCCAAAGAGAGGTGGGTGAGGATGAAGGGCAGCAGGAGAGGGGAAAAGAACCCAGCTTTGGGGCCAGGAAGGGTGGGGGGGGAGGGAAAGGAAACTTGGGCAAGCATTAGCTGCTGTGTTTATATTTGGCTTCTCCAAGCGCTGGCAGCATATGGCCGGGAGCAAGCGGCGCTGAGCTGATTTCAGAGGAGAAAGGAGAACCGGGGAGCAGCTGGGCGAGGGGCAGGGAGGAGGCTGTCCCCTCTCCTGAGCAGTTTTGGGGGATAACTTGCTCGGTAGCGCCGCTTGCATCTGCTCCCGGCTGTGAGAAGTGGAGCCGGGGGGGGGGGAAGCAATTTCCATGGACGAGGCTGGCTCAGCAGGGCTGGGTGCGGGGGGGTTCCTCCGGAGCTGGGGTTTCTTCTCCGGGGCTCTCGGCTACCTGAGTGGATAAGGCAGGATTAAGGGAATGTGGTCCCTATGGAGAAATCCTGTCCACAAATGCTCTTTGCGGGAGGAGTGGTGCAAACGTTTGCTGTCACACCAAGAGCTGTGCGGGAAGGGGCTCCCTGGGTGCGGATGGGCTGGAATGGGTCTCACTCCACCTTCTCCCCTCACAGACCAACATCTGCCTCGTTAGTTGTTTATGAACATCCGAGCCTTCCTTTCTGCCTGACTCATGGCTACCAACGGGAGGGAAAGGCTACCTGGGGCTCAGGGGGGGTGCACAGGACACGTGCAGGCCAGCAGCTCCCTTCTCACACCAACAATTTGTCCTGGCTTGCCTGGATTTACGGGCAAAAGGAGCGTTGTCCCGTTAAGTTTTCTGCAGGTGAGGGAGGTGCTGCTGTGCCCTGGTGAGGATGTGGCCCGCGGATGCTAGAGCTCATCGGGTTTTCTTAAGCTCTGGGCTAGTGGAGAGGGCTGGGATCCTGCCAAGGGTGCGGTGGCAGGGTGGGCTGGTGGAGTGGTGGTCCCAGAGCCGCGCAGAGGGAGCCCCGCTCGCCTGGATCCCAGCACCCCCCCCAGTCAGGGCTTGGCTCCCCCAGCGTGATTTCGCCTCCTGCAGACCTGCCTGGCCGGTAGGAGGGCAGAAAAGCGGTGAGGTGCTGGCGGCCGGAGCTCATGTCGTGTGTCAGGGTGGCTTTGGCACTGCGGCGTCCCCTCGAACACCAAGCCAGTGCCATCACACCCACCAGCCTTGTGCAAGCTGGACCTCCAGCTAACCCCCGTCTGCCTGCGCCCCCATCCAAGGGGGACCGGGCCAGTTTCCCTGATAATCACTAGCACGCACAGCCCTGCAGCACCCGAGGCCGTGCTCAAAGACGTGAGCCCTGACAGGAGAAGGGTTTGGACTTTCCTTAGCGCAGACAATTTTCAGCCTGCGGCTGGGTCACGAAGTCCTTTTTTGCCGGTGTGCACCCCTCATCCCTCCGCGGGGCAGGTTTCCCTGCCCAATGGATCCCAGCAGATGTGGCTTACTGTTAGATTAGTCCTTCTGCATCTAAATAGGCATATTTATGTTTTCATTAGCCCCAGACAGTGCGATACAGCTTGATGTATGGGTAGCGTGAGGAGGGGGGAGTGTGTTAAAAGCAGCCCCGGCCCCAATTCTGCTGTTGCGTTTGCCTGTCCTCTCCCCTTCGCCGCCTCTGCGGAACTCCCCGCGTGCCGGGGAGGAACAGGGCTGCTCCGTTTCCTCTTCCCTGTGGGAAGTTTTGTAATTGAATCACCTGCTGTGCTGTGCTTTACTTGCCTGCCTCTGGAGAGGCAGTGGGGCAGGCGGCCGGGGCTGGCTCCCGGAGCTGCTGGGCATCCACGGGCTGTGCATCCTCAGCAGGCTGAAGCCACCGCTCCGTGCTCCGGTGGGAGCTGCCTCCCGGGCTGCGGAGGAAGCTACAAGCAGGTGAACCTCGTGCTCCTGCCCGAGAGCCCGCTTGGCTTTATATAATATTATATATCTATAATTGTGTGTTTGTTGTTGCCATGGGAATGAGCACAATTGCAAAGCCTGGGGACTGATGTCAAGCCTCGGTCTGCACTGGGCCTTACCGGGGGCAAGTAAAGAGTCAGAAGGGGAAGCGGGGTGAGGAGGAGCCCCTTCGCCCTCTCCCCGCTGGGCAGCCCAGGCTCAGCTCTGGCAGCGGAGGTACGGGCAGCTGGGAGAGGGACAGGGCTGCCCCAGCATTGCCTGACTGGGGGATGCTGGGGGCACTGGGGGGTACCCGGCAGGGCTGGTGCCGTCCGTTCTGGGCACAGAGAGGGCAGGGGTAGACCTGGTAGGAGGGGGCTGCCTGCTGTCAGGGAAAGAAGGGGGCTTTTCTGCAGCCCCCGGAGCACAACCTGGCTGGGAGCCGGAAGGTGGGGGGCTGCAGCTTTCCAGGGGTACAGGGGCAGGTGCCGGTGGAGCAGGGCTGGGAGGGCAGGCAGAGCCCCCGCTCCCTCGGGACAAGCTGAGGAGCTTCCCGGCAACAAGTGGGGGCCGGGAGAGGGGAGGGGTGTGGGGGGGGGGTATCTCTCGGCTTTTTAATTGGTGGGGGAGCTGGGGAAGGCGGGGGGGGGTGGGTGATGCTCCCCGGCAAAGGGAGGGAGGGGGAAGAAAAGCCAGGCTGGAAATGAGGTTATATAAAAGATGTATGATTTGGAGAGCAGAGTGTCTCCTAATGAGGGCTGCACCGGCTCGCTCCACACCCATAAAAACCCTGGTTGGACGTCAAAGCGGATTCGTTTCGGTGATGCTGGGATAAAGGGGCGCAGCGAGGACTGGCTCCCTCCCTGCCAGCCCAGCCGAGCCCCCCGCCGCCGCCGGCAGGGATGGGGACAGGGACGGGGACGGCTCCTCTCCGCCGCACGGTAGGTGAGGCGGCGGGCGGGTTGTGTGCGGGTGTCTCCCCTCCCCCCCCCCCCCGCGACTCACCTCCCTCTCCCCCCGAGCCCCGCTTCTCCGGGAAACTTTGCGGCGGGGCAAGGGGGTGCGGGACCGGCCGCCGAGCGCGGAGCCCCGCGGGACCGTGAGCTCCCTCGGGAGCCCGTCGGAAGCGCTCCCCGCCTCGGGGCACCGGGGCTGAGCCGCTCCGCCGTGCCCTTGGCCGCGGCGGGGTTGCGGGGGGAGGACGACACAGCAGCAGCGGCGGGTCTCTCTCCTGACTCCCATCTCCTCCCGGCGGCCGGAGCCCCGGGCTCGGCGGAGGTGCCCGAGCGGGGCGGGGAGCGGAGGGGACGCGTGGGATCCGCCCGGCTAAAGCCGCTTTGCTGGACCGGCCAGCGAGGCCGTGGGTGGCCGCGGCTCCCACCCGGTGTCCCCGTCCCACCCCCCCGGGCCGTGCTGTCCGCCGAGCCGCCGCGGTCGGTGTGTGGTCCCGTCCCCCCCCGCCCCGACCCCGCTCCACCCGGGGCTCCGCACCCCGGGGCTCCGCTGCAAACTTCCTCCGCCGCCTCCGTGCTCGGCTCCCCCCCGCGTCCCTCGGGCTGGGGCGGGGAGGGGGGGGGAGCTGAGCCAGCTGCGGGGAGCGGAGCGAAGCTGGCTCTTATCTCCCTCCCCCGCAACTCTTTGCAGTAAGTTTGTATGGGGCGAGGTGGGGGGGCCGCTTGCACGGGCGGGCAGTTTACCGGGGTTGGGGGGGAACAGCGTGCGGGAGGAGGGGGGTGGAATTTGCCCGGGGAGGCGGGGCAGGGGCAGGTGGACGGTGTGCGCCGGGAGGGCAGGGGGCCAATTTGGCCGGGGAAGGCAGGCGGGCAGCTTGCCCGGGACAGCCGGCAGTTTGCCCGGGGAGGGAAGGGAGAGGGGCCGGGGGGGTGTCGAGGGGGACGAATGAGATCTGTCCGGGGAGGGTAGGGGCGGGGGACCGACCTGCCTGGGGCAGGGGGGCGGTTTGCCCGCGGAGGGGGCAGTTTCTGGGGAAGGTAAGGGTGCAGTTTTCCCGGGGGGAAGGCAGTTTTTCCCGGGGGTGGGGGACAGTTTCCCGGGGGGGTCGGCAGGACAGGACAGGGCTCGCTGTGTGTCCCCCCCTCTTCCGGCGGCGGGCGGTGCCGGAGCTGTCCCGGGTGCTGAACATCGCCCGACCGCAGCCCCGGCGCCCCCCCCGCCGCGACAGCCCGGGCACCGGCGGGGAGGGCTCGGGTCTGCAGGAGATGCCACCCACCCCCCCCCCCCCCAGTGCTAGGCTTGGGAGGTGACCCCTGTGATCCCTGCTGCTCCCCCTGTCCCCTGGGGTCGGGGTGTCCCTGCCGTCCTCGGGGTACCGGGGTGGGGAAGAGACACGCCGATGTGGCTCCAGCCTCCGAGTGAAGCCCCGGGATGTCCCGCTCACGGCCGGCTCCTGTCCTTCAGGGAGAGCCGGGGTCAAGCCGGATCGTGCCCCTTCCATCTCCCCAACCGCGCACCGAGAACCTCGACAGTCCCCTCCGGAGGCGCCTGAAACGCAGAAGGGAGTTGTTGCCGCAGGGATCAAAGGAGATGAACCCTCCTTGCACTGCCGGTGGTCTTGGTTTGAGATAGATAGTAGAAAGCTTTCATTTTTTACTGGCAAAGCAGAGGAAAAGAGACCTTTGTCCACGCACATCTGGAGCATCTGGTGCTGGGGTGGGTGTGCGTCACCCCATCCAGCCCCAGTCCCCCAGAGCCTTTCCCTGCCTCAGCTCTGCGCTCCCTGAGCGCGCTGACTCCGCAGCCCAGGTGCAGACATTTTCTTCCAACGTTTCCAAGTTATGACTTGTCAGGAGGAAATTCTGGCAGGCAACTTGACAATTAGCTGCCGAGTCCCCGAGGAGCTGATCCGCCTCTCACCGAAATGGAGGGGAAGTGTCTCCTTCCTTCCCGTGGGAGCCCGAGCTGGCTGGAGCGGGAGGTGGGGGAGATAGCGGGGGGCAGTTGCAGTGGTCGGGGGGGCTCGACTGCTTTAAATGCTTTCAACACCAGATCCTCTTCCTCTTCTACGTCCCCAAATGCCAATGGCTGAGGCAGACAGCAGAACGGGATCTGCAGGGCATCACACAAAAGCCGTGGGGAAGCTTTTGGGGCGGGGGGGGGACTGTTCAAAATAGCACTCTCCCGGAGATTTCTACCTGCACGTCTCACCTGCCTCTGCCTTTTCTGTTAAAGGTCTCAGGTGAGGAAGTCTTATTTTAAAGAGTTTGGGTTTGCATCAGCAATTTCTTCCTCCCTCTGTTTTCTTCTAGCTTGTATTACCCAGAATATTTTCTTAAAGATGCTACAAACTCAGTCATACGCTCTCCGGTTTTAAAATGTGCGTATGTTTGCAAACAAACTCCCGGTACAAAGTCTTTTCTTACGCAGACGTGGGTTTGGGTTTGGTTTTTTTTTTTTTTTTTTGCAGGGGGGGGATATTTCTCTAATGAGATACCCGCACTGGGAGCAGCGTTACATCCCCTCGTGAGCGAAGGAGAGTGACAAGTCCTTGTGCCCTTTGAATTCTGTTAATTCCCTCTGGCAGCACGGCGATCGGGAGCGAGTACCGGAGAGGCCATTTTAGAGGGGTTTGGGCTGAATCCTCACTCGCAATTAATCTTGTGTGTCTGCCGATGGGGAGGGCTTGGTCCTCCCTCGCTCCCGGGGACATTTTGGCCCTGGCAGATGTTTTTTGGGTTGGGTTTGGGTTTTTTTTTTTACCCCCTGCTTTGCTCGTGTATTTTGTATTTTCCATTTCAGTAGTGTATCTGTACAAAGGCTTAGGAAATCTGCCAGATTGCCTAAATCAGTGCCTGAAAACAACTATATATAGTAACCGATAAGTCACATGAGCTCGGCTCACATAGATTAGCATTTACCTTTCCTGAGTAACGAGAATATTGTTTGATACTTGTTGATACCATCAATTTTTACTAAAGAAATACAACCCCGACAGCAAGGGACTGGTTTTGAAAGAAGGCTCCAAATGAAGCTAAAATGCCTTTGCTCTACTCGCGCTGTTCTGATCGTATCTGTGCATTTAAATCAAATCTATACAGGCGATCTGATATCTCGTACGTAGCGAAAAATAACCATATTGTGTCCCAAAGAGGGGACGGATCTGTAAGGATCTGTCTGGCTGAAGGCGGATGAAAGCGTGTTTAATTCCAGCTGCTTATTCCAAATTAACTGAGCGATGGGGCTGCATGCGGTACCCGGCCCGACGCGCCCCGGGCAGCCACCCTACACGGCAGCAAGCGGAGCAAAGTACCCAACTTCCAAGGTGATGCCAAGCAAGTGCTCGGGATGGGGCTGTGGGCGCGAGAAACCCGCCGTCTGGAAAGCCCATATGGGATCAGGATGGCGGTTCTATACGCAGAGCGCGGAGACCTGCAAGTTCTGCGTGTGTTATGTACAAAACCGGAGGTATTTATGCTCAGGCAACTCTTTCCACAGCCTTTCTTTCACATCACAATTCAGAAATGCTTAAGGAGATCTTGCAATGCCCTTCTAGGGCAGGCTGGTCTTAATCCCATTTTGCAGAGTCTCGGGCTTATGTTTTCAGACCCGCTGAAAACGTGCCGCTCTTCCGTGCCTTGAAAGTCCTGAAAGCTCAGCCTTTTCAGAGCAGGACGCATCCTTCATCCCAAAACGCCATCAAAATGAACGTGGCCTTGGAAATATCAGTGGCACTTCTCGGCCAAGGGTTTCGGTCCCACTCGGGTGCAGCGGGACCCGTGGCCCCGGTGTGACAGCTTTGCCCCACTGCTGCTTCCCCCCACGATGCCAGTATTGAGGAAGAGGGTCTTGGGAAGCCCAAATCCTCTCCTCTGGCACAGGGAAAAACTGTCTGTTTTCAAGATAGGGGCTGGGGATGTGTCGGCCAAAGGCAGCATCACCAGCATGGGGCTGTCCCACAGGGAAAGGGGAAAAGCTTCCGGAACCGATGAGCGTCGGGGCCTGTTTCCATTCCTCTCTCTCGTGGCTTTCTCGCCACGGTGTCCCCGCGCCCAGCCCCACGTTCGAGGGTGGCAGAGTGAGGATGATGTGGCTGATGCTGCTTCTGAGGAACAGCCTCACTCTTGCCGGCAGCACCTTGAGCAATAATTAGGGAGCAGAAAATTCCACATTCCCCCCACCCCAATCCTGCCCAAATTAGAGCCAGAGCCCTCTGTGGGACAAGGAACGGGTCCCCAGAGAACTTTGCTGCCGCTGTTGATACTATGGCAACAAGTGCTAATGCAAAACCCTAAGAAAAGCACGGCCAGAGACTCAGGGGAACAAATTATCTTCGCTTTTTGCCTTGCGCAGTCAGCGAGGACGCCGGTGCGAAGAGGGCGAGAGCTCTGCTTTGACTCCGGCTATGGGATCGGTGGGTTGGGAATCGCACCTCCAGCCCTCCCGCGCCTCTCGGTGTTGAAGAGAGGCGGTAGCGATGCTCAGGGCGGGCAGGGAAAATCCCGCAGCCTTTCCAGCGGCGGGCTTGCACGGGCACCCGGCAGGAGGCTCGTGCCCCCGGACCGAGGAACCCAGGCTTGTGCCGTGATGTGTTCCCAAGGTTTTTAAATAGTGATATGAGTCACTCCTTCTGCAAGTCAGCGACAATTAGGTTTATTGCTATTTACTGTTCTAATTGGGCTACTTCTTCCACTGGCTTGATAGAGTAGGGGAATTTAACGCCGCGCTAGAAGGGTTTGGAGGAGTCAGCAGCAAAGGAGGGGACGAGAACGTGAGCGGCTGAAACGAGCCGGGAGTCTGATTCCCGGACCGACTCTGAGCCGAGAGCTCCGCCGCTGACTTTATTGATGCCGGCTGGCGGCTCTGGAGCTATTACAGCTCCAGCCAACCTGCTGCAATTTTTAAATTCCCTTTTTCTTCTTTTTTTTTTTTTTTTTTCATCCTAAACAGAGCCACGATTCCCCTCTCGTGCTGCGATTGGATTTCGAGGCCATCCATCAAGTGGCATTTTCTCATTTATTTCCTATCTACCTATTTTGTCATTTAGGACAAAGCGGTGTTGTGTTAACACGGGTCCCATTTGTCAAACCGGAGTCGCTGGTGTAATTCCAGTCCTCTCGGCGAATTGGTGGTGGTGAAATTTATGTTTTACAGATGGGCCAAGCCCTAATAAGAACATCAGTTTTAGCTGGGGTTAGCGGCAGAATTGACGGTTTTATCTAAACCCCGTTTCAGCCGCACACCACGGGCGCCAAGAAAATATTGTACGAAACAACAAAAGAGAAATGGCAGGCATGTTACTGAAATATGCCAAGCCTTGAACTCCAAATTAAAACAAAACCTTGTTTCTGTCATCTAAAGAAGAGAAAAAAAAAAAAAAGCGGGGGGGGGAGTTTTGTCAACACAGTTGTCTTGGCAACGTTAAAATGTGTTGCCTGCGGTCGGCTGGGAGCGGTGGGGTTTGTCTTGGATGGGGCGAAGGGGAGAGGGATGAGGGACCTCATTCAATCACAGCGAAGTCACTCTGGGGTTCTGCCTCTTCCAGCGTTGCTGCTCCGGGATTAGGAGTGTTCAGGGAATGGAATGGAATGGAATAGAATAATTGCAGTTGGAAGGGACCTACAATGATCATCTAGTCCAACTGCCTGAAAGAAGTGCCGATGGCGGCTTGCTCCGGCAGGTCCGGGCTTTCCTCGGATGTTTAATTCCCCGGGGAGGGACGGTTGGGGTGAACACAAAAGCAAGTGCTAGGAGCCGGATAAACGCGCAGGTCGCGGGGCTTTGGGGCAGCTTCAGCCTGACAGTATGGCCGAGAGCAAACGCGTATTGTTTCGCTTTCCAGAAAAACAACCCCCTGATTAGAGGCAAACGAACCCTCTCCGGGAATGGGCGTAGATTTATTTACATCGGAAAGCAAGCGTTTATTTTATTAAGTGTTCTTTTAGCAGCGATAGGTATGTTTTCAGGCCAAACACTCATGCCCTGCTGACGTGGGGGAGGCAAGGCGGGGGGGGATCTCCAGGGCTGAGACCTCGGCACTTCATCCCTTCGGCAGCATCCTCCCGGAGCCCGCTGGTTCTTGTGGTTGCCCGGAGTGGTTCAGCAGCTCCGCAGCATCACCGGGCACCGGGATGTGGGACAGATGGCCAAGTGCCTCTTGTTTCTTTCACTCCTAGGTACAAATCAGGTTTAGCGGGGGTGAAGAAAATGTCATGGCCCGGGCGAAATAGCCCCTCGTGAGCTGGGGATGGGAAGGGAGAAGCGGCGCGCGTCGTTTGGCTGCGGACAGAAAACAGGCTCGCTCCTTCCTGGGTGGATTTTGGCAGGGTTGGTGGGAGGTGGATAATGAGAGATAGCTGGGGGAGCGTTGTCTGTATATTCTCAGGATTAAAAGGCCACGTACATAGATACAGCGTGGCGTTGGGCTGAGCCGAACGGGAGTTGAGCGCGGAACTGCTGGCACGAGCGAGCTGGCTGCCAGTGAATCACTTTAATGCTCCATTTTCAGATGCACAAACACGCAGGTTTACAGTAACTGTGCATATGTTGCATCCCATTGCTCCTCATCAGATTCGCTGACGCTCCACGGGTCGTAAAAATTAAACGGGCATAAATCCATCAGCCCTGGGGTTCTTCGTTGAACGCTATAAATCCCACAAGAAACTAATTAAATAAGACAATGGTGTCCATTTAAAGCTGGCACGTAGAAATGTAAGCCATTACGGCCGCGAAGACAAGACTCAAAGTGGATTTGCGAGGGCAGCCCGAGTGCCCGCGCCGAAGGGCTGGTGTCGGTAGGTGCGAGCTCACCGTAGCCTCCAGCCATTGGCCGGGAGAGTCCGGAGATTGTGTTAAGCTCCTAAGATTTATCTCTCCTCTGCTTTGCTGCCTAAATCAAATCACCCAATTAACAACACATGGGCTGGAGTTTGTTGCTTGAACTGTTCTCCGGCGACTCTAAAAGCTTTTTCCTTGCTGCTTTTCGCAGGGGTTGTTTGGTAAGCGAATGCTGCCGTAGGGAAGGCTGTTCTGCTGCTCTTCCCTCCGCCGATTAAAGCCTCCAAACGAGCCGTGTCAGCGTGGATCGGCGTCGAGAGCAGAGTTAACGCTTTTCCTAACGCTTGTCTGGAGGGCTAGAGGCTTGCGGCTCTGCGGGGTTTGTTGCTCTTTTGTAATTTGGGTTGCTTTTTAGGCTTTGGAAAGGGGAGAGCAAGCCAGGCAGGGAGCGGGAGGGCACCGGCCGGGGGTGTTTATCCATGCCGGGTGGCCCGGCGGGGAGCTGAGCCCGGCTTTGCCCGCGGCATCGGCCATCTCCCGGCTGGCCTTCAAGGGTGAACCGAGTGTTTCCACCCGAGCAGCCCTCACCCCGGCGAAACCCCGCTCACCCCGCCGCCCTTGCTGGTTTTATAGTTAGGACATGCCTAAAACTGCCTCCCGTAGTTTTAGATGTACGACCTGGCGGACGTGTTCCTGCTCTCGGGTTCGTAAATCAGGCTGCTAATGATGCTCGCAGGGAGAACTGAACTCGGCAGAGCCGAGCACAGCTCAGCCATCCACGCTGCGGCCGGCGTCTCCCCGTCGCTTTGCAAGGGGTTTAAACGCTTCAGGTTTCATCTGAAATGTGTCCCCCTCCGGGAACAGACTTGCAGATGTCCCGGGATACCCTGGGAGCTGGGTGTGGGGAAAACCCTGACCCGTGCTGGGTGCCTGGGGAAGTCTTCCAGGTGTCTCCTGCCGCCTGCTCATGCCCTGAACTTCTCCCTCCCATCTTCAGTCTGAGTTTGTGCAAGATTCCGTAGCTGGAAAACGGTTGGACTCCACGACCTTAAGGTTATTTTCCAACCTAAATGATTCTAGGATTCTGTGAAAATGCTTGTCCACCTCTTCTCCAAAGGAACAGAGGGTCAGGGGCTTAGAGACAGGTTTCCCTCGGTCTCCTTGCCTGTCCCTCTGTTTTCCGGCTGTTTTCTGACCCTCCTTACTCTGGGGAGCAGCTGAGAAATAGGAAAGAAAAGGCTCGAGTTTGAGGGAGGGCAAAAAAATCCTGAACAGGCAAATAGTGCCATTCCTTGTCTTCCGGCCGGTCCCCAGCAGAGCCCACAGCTGAAGCGGGGGGAGATACCGGCCACCGATCACCCAGGGGCGAGTGGGTGCAAGGTCCAGGAGCGAGTCACCCTCTTGTCTGTAGGGGACACGCCGGTGCTCACCCTTGTCTTGAAGAAATCCCTGGTTGGGCGCTTAGGTATCTCCTGTAATCTACTTTTTTCTTCTCTTTCCTCTCGTAAGGAACGCCGAGGCACTGGCGGGTTTTGGGGATGGGGAAGGATGCACACCCAGCAGATCCCCTGGGGCCTTGCAGGCCGGAGGTGCACACATGTAACAAATTATAAGCTTCGCTATAAGCTTTTTGGAGGAAAGAACTGGAAATCGACCTGGTGGGAGAAGAGGGAGGGACTATAGACAGCTTTTCGGGGTGGGTGAGGGCCCTTTCCAGTGAGCTCAGCATCGCCCCGCTCCCCTGCAAGTGCCGCGGTAAGCGGTCCAGCCGGGCTGAAAGGCATCATCTCCTCCGGCTGTCGAGGATCTGCCCATCGGAGCTGCCGGGGATGCCCGGTGGTGACAGGGGCTCGTGGCGGGCAGTCCCCGAGGTGGCCTTGGCCCTGCCGAGACAGGCACGATGCAAACGCGGCCTTCAGCGGCTGCGAGGAGTCCATGAGCACCGCGTGGCCGGTGACTGATCCAGAGCAAATAACGGGGTTGTCCCCTGGCCAGGGAAGCCGACAGCGGTACTTAACACTGATTTCAAAGCCTCGTTCATCCTTAAGGTGTCAGCTAATGCATTAGACATGAGCCCGGCGTGAATCGGTGGCGATGTCAGGGTGACGGTGACCTTTTTGTCAGGGGACCAGCTGAAGGGAGGCAGGGTCCGTGCTGGTGGGCTGCTGGGCTGAGGACAAGACAGACCCTGTGCAGGGAGAAGGAGGCCGGTCCCGTGGTTTGACACCAGCACCAAAGAGCCTGTGGAAAAAGGGGAAGACTCATCCGGGATCCCGCTGTGTCCAGCGCTGCCGGAGAGAGCAGGATCTGGCTGGGGAAGGGACGGAGGGACTGGAAGGGAAGGAGGAGGGGGCAGGACCTTCCCTGTAGAAGCAGATCTCTGCTTCCTTCCATCCTCCCCGAATACCTGACCTTCCCTCTCTCTGTGGCCAAGGAGCGGGAGGGGATGTCCTGCTGTGCCGCCCCGAGCCCTGCGCGGTGGCACAGCCCAGCACGGCTGGCCGAGGTCCCGCTCCAGTGATGCCTGGCCAGGGCCACTTGCGGGAAGTCACCCAGCAATTAGGGCTGAAGTCACCTGGGTTAATAGCCCTTGAGGAGGTGACTCCCCACTGACCTACTCGGGTGGCGTTTAACCCTTTGTGTGCCGTTACTGCTCCGCAGGGCAGCGCAAGGGCAGGAGAAGGGCAATAGGGGTTAAATCCATCAGCTCCGGTTATTGGGCTCTAATTGCTTTATTCTTTAACTTGCCTGTAAAAAGCCAGTCTGGGGTCGGTGGCCTTCATCACATGAGGATTAAAACACTCAAGTGAGTTCATGCCAGGGCTCGTGTCACTGTCCTGCTCCTCAGATCCCTGTTTTTCCCATCCGGGTGCTGGAGGGAGCTCCTGGCAGAGGCGGGTGGCGGGGGGTCGGTGCGTGCTGTCGGAAGGTGCAAGCGCTGCCCTGGATGTGCCGCCTCTGGGAGATGGGAGAGTGTTTGCCTTGGCACGTCAATGCCTCCAGCCTGCAGATCTAGTACCCTCTGTTCTCTCCCCCAGAAATTCAGATTTAAAAAAGAAAAGGCGGCATCCGCGTTTCAGCTTGCTGCTAAATGTCAGGGCACAGTCACGGAGGGAAACGTTCTCTAGAGCATCTAAGAAATGGGAGGGGAAGGCGGAGAGGGTTTGGGAGCTGAAGTTATCGACTGCGAGCGCAGGGATGTAAGAACCAGGGTCCCATCAGGAGTCAATGAGACATGGCTCCCCGCGCCACGCGCGGGCTGTAGAAGAGTCATGCCCAGCTGCATGAGGTTCCCCCGAGAGCTGGGAAAACTCATTGCACGTTCTCCTCTCGATGGTTTTCCATCAGCTAAAGCAGTTTGGTTGGGAACTGATGGCAGGGCTGGGCACGGGGGAGTCCTAGCTTTGCCTCCTGGATCCCCGTGAGATATGGGGAGAGGAGGAGCCGAGGGGGGCTGAGGCTGTGATCCCTGTAGCCAGGCTTAAAAGCGCTTGCCGTCGTCAGTGCTCTGCTGTAACTCAGGGTAAGGGGAGCTGAATGTCCTCTTCTACTCCTCGTTTTGCATGTGGCTGCCGCTCTTTCTCCTGAAACATCGAAACCGCCTTGGGTGCGACAGCACCTCTGGGACGCGTTTCACCCTGGGCAGGGCCATACGTCCCCCGTCTGGTCACCCCGATCCATTTTGACCATCGGGTTGTTGGCTACCCCGGAAAACGCACGGCGACACGATCCGCAGCCGGCAGAAATCGCCGCCAAGCTCCGTGCGGCTCGACCCGTTTGCACCGCTCGCTCGCACGTGGGGTTTTCTCCTCGCAAGCCGAGGGCGAAGCGGGGAGGGTCCCAGCATGGCTGCCCAGCGGCCCCTTCCCAGGGCTCCCCCACTCCCCCCCCGGCGCTTTCCCGGCCCCCGCCGAACAGATGGTGCCGATTTTCGCAGGGGGAGCGGAGGAAACAAAGCCCAGAGCGATGGGAGGCTGCAGCCTGTCTCCCGAACGCAGCCCGGGGGATGACATCTGTGGGGACGGGCTGATGCATGTGGGTGTCTGTGGCGTGCCGAGCCCCGTGCCGAGCCTCCACTTACGCCTGCCCTGCCTCACTTTTCTTTCTCCTTTTTTTTGTTTTTTGTTTTGTTTCGTGTTTTTTGGTTTGGTTTGTTTTTTTGTTTTTTTTTTCTCCTTTCTAGATAAAGAAGCTCACGGACCGTTCGCAGGGATGTCGCTGAAGCAAGTGGGCTGCCTCCCCCTCTCTGCCCAGCGCAGGACCAGAGGCTGACTGGAAGCTGGCATGTTGCCCCCTCCAGCCCCTGCTCGCCCACGCGATGCCCAGCCCTGCCCGCCCTGCCCCTAGCCTTCCCTTCCAGCGGTGATACGCCCTGCTTTCCCCAGGACATCGCTTCGGGAGAGAGGTGGCAACGAGTATGCTGCAGAAAGCCAGCCTGCCGCCCAAGCCCAGCGGAGTTTTGCCTTGAGGCCACTTGCTGAAAAGCCGAAGAGTTGCCCCTTCCCTGCCCTTCGCTCGGGCGGTGAGTTTCTCTGCGCTCAGCGGGTGTCGAGGTCCTGGTCTGCAGGCTCGAAGAGGGGGGGCTGCCATGGAAGAGAATGTGTTCAGCGTGCAGCAGATACAGCCCAACGTCATCTCGGTGAGGCTCTTCAAACGCAAGGTGGGCGGCCTCGGCTTTCTGGTGAAGGAGCGCGTCAGCAAGCCGCCCGTCATCATCTCAGACCTGATCCGGGGAGGGGCTGCAGAGCAGAGTGGCCTCATCCAGGCTGGGGACATCATTTTAGCCGTCAATGGCAAGCCCCTGGTGGACATGAGCTATGAGACCGCGCTGGAGATACTAAGAAGCATCGCCTCCGAGACCTACGTGGTCCTCATCCTGCGGGGCCCCGAGGGCTTCACCACTCACCTGGAGACCACTTTTGCAGGTGACGGGACGCCAAAAACCACCCGTGTCACCAGACCCCTCTGCCCGGCTCCGAAGGCGGTTGACTTGTCCAACCCAAGCCCGCACGGCAAAGAGCAGCCGCTGCCAGCAGCCGACCGCACCATGGGCTCCCTGTGGACAAGAGAGATCGGGCGAGAGGTGGAGCCGATGGTCCACGTTAACGGCGTCGTTACCGGCAGCAAAGGGCAGGACGCTGGGAAGGGGAAGGAGGGTGCTTGTGGTCACTCTTGCATCAACGGTGGTGTGGAAGACAACGAACTGCTCAAAGAAATCGAGCCCGTCCTGGATCTCCTGAAGAGCAGCAGTAAGGGCAGCGACGGAGATGCACCCTCCAAGGTAGAGACAAGAGATATAGAAGTCCAGGTGGACTGGTAGGTCCCTAAATACATATTTTTTTTTTTTTTACATTTGGTGAAATGTGCTGGGTTTGGCTACCCGACAAGGCCAGCTTCGGTGACTGTGGGCACCTCTCCAGAAACGGCTGCTGTCTGACACGGCAGGGTGGAGGTGGAGAGGAAGGGATGCAAAAAAAAAAAAAAAGGGGGAAGCGGTTGACGAGAGGAAGATGAAAGGAATGAAAAACTGGGAATAGGTGGCGGCAGACAGGGAGAAAGATGTGAGCGTGGGAAACGGGGGAGACAGTGGGAGTAATGTGTCACGGAAAGCCGAGCTGTGCGATGTCATGGATCAGGGGCCGGGCTGGGATTTGTTTCTGTTCTGTGTTCTCGATCTAATTGACTGCAAGCTTTAAAAAAAAATCCCGTGCCTCAGTTTCCCCATCTGCCAAATAAGATTCATGGTATTGTCTGTCCTTGCTCTTCTGCTTTGGAGCGCTCCCCTTGAGGTCTGCTATTGATTAACTGCCGGAGAGGGAGACGGAAGGTCAGACCGACAGAGTACGGTGCTTCCCCGGAGAAACGAGTTTCAAAACCTTCTGTGCTTTTGGCAGACAGGCTCTGGCTTTGGGGAGGGGAGAGGGGACCCCCAGTCCAGCTCCAGCTGAAGCCAAGGGGACCTGCGTGCAGAGGCAGGGGGACCTGCCTGGGGCGCTCCCGTCTTCTGGGAAGGGGGGAAATGTTTCCCATCAAGAGAAATGGCCGTTCCTTGTTGGAACGCGGCAGCGGAGCTGCCCCGTTCATCCCCTCGGCTCTTTCTAGATCAAGCTAATTATTTCAATATGCGCCTGCATGTATAACAAGGGTGGGGACATACGGATCCATGCCCCGTGGCCTCTTGAGGAGGGTGAAGTCCCATCGTGCGGGTGGAACAGCTTCATTTCTGGTATCTGCTTCTGCACGAGGGGCCATGTGGGTGGCGTTGCCCTCCTGATCTTCCACGGCACTTCCCTGCGATGTAGAGCATCGCTCCGGAGCCGAAGCAGCTCCCTGTGGCCCTTCATGCTTTGCAAATATGTTGTTAGTAGCTATTTTTAGTTATGGGTTTGGTTTTGTTTTTTTTTTTTTCGGTCCCAGCTCTCTCGCCTCCTGGCCGTTTATTAGCAGTGATAGGTTGCCTTTTCCTGTTCCCCGAGTCCCCGAACGCGTTTTAGCCGGTGTCAAGCGCCGCAGCAGGTCGCGGCTGCCCTCGGTTATCAACTGGCTGTAAAAAGCCAAGAGGCTTTTTCAGGAGCGTTCGCTGAAGCCGGCGATCTCGGGCTCAGCGACAGAGGGATTTGTAACTCCAAGTTCCTTTGCTGCACCTGCTTCTTTAGGGAGGAGGCGGGAGGCGGGGCGGGGGGGGGAAGGAAAATGGTATTTATTTGTTTCAGCAGAAGCAACGAGAGATGTAAGGTAGAGCTGTTGGCTGCGGAGGAGCGGGATCCCTGCGGTGGGATCCCAGGCTGAGCTCCCGCTCGCTCCCATCGCAAACCGACACCCACGCCCTGTGTTTTCCATCATCTCCTATTTGGTGGTTTGTTTTTTTTTTTTAATTATTTTTTTTATTTTCGGTTGTTTTCGGTGCCGTTGTTTCTGCTCTCTCCCAAATCATGCATTTTTTTTTTTATTTTTTTTTTTTTCTCCCCCGCGGAGGACACGGTTACTCAAAGCCCGTTAGGGTGGTCACACTGAGTCAGAGGGAAATTAAAACAAAAACAATCAGCTCGGCGCCGGCGGCGGGTGGCAGACGTCTGGGGGAGAGCGGTGGGACAGGGCGCGCTCGGGGACATCCTTCCCTGCCGCCCCCCTCCCCACGCACCCCCCCCCAGGTCTCGGGACACTGCTTTTTCCTTTGGCTGCTTTCAGAAACCGTTGGGTTTGGTCTCTGCTGTGCCACCGGAGATAATTTAACCCCCTGAGCCCAGCGTTCTCCCTGGAAGGCTGAGGGCTACCTGTCCGGACTGTGCATCTTCTCATCCGTCATCAACCCATCCCTGGGGGAACCCGGTTTCAGAAACCAAAGAATTAAGACCTTGAAGGGGTTGTACTTGACCACAGGTCCAACAAAATGTGCCAGGGCGCTTCAAAATCCCTTCCGTCCCTCTGGTTTTGCTAAGACTGCTGCGATGGAGCTGGGGGGGGGACGGGTCATGATCTGGTGGAGCCCCCCAAGGGCATAATCCCCAGCACTGATCAAGGTACGGCTTCACCCTTCAAACCTTGTCCCCCAGTGTCCCCATCCTGTCCCACCAGCTGCAGGTTCTCCGAGAAAATTCTGCTCCGGCTGGGGGAAGGGATGAAAAATGTGATTAATTTTTTTTCTTCGAGAAGTCTCTTCTCCTCATAAAGAGATTAAACCGAAACACTTGGAATTCACTTAAACTGAAGGACCTCAAACCAGCAAGAATATTAGTGAAGTGGGTACTCCACCAAAACTCCACTCGCTTTATTTTTCAATATCCTTTTAAAAAAAAAAAAAAAAAATCTTTGTAATCTATCTACCCTGGGACTGAAAATCCACTCTTTGTTCCAAATTAGTCTTCAATCTTCTGCTTGATGAGAAGCTGCAGCCTCACTCTTGCGGTAGGACTCTGTATGAGCGAGAAGACCTGGGCTCGCGCAGAGAAGGGGGGAAGGAGATATACCGCAGGGAAAACTCGTCGGGAGCCGCTCTGCCGGCTAAAGGGCATTTCTCCGCCGCCTCTCCTCCCACTCCTGTGATGTGCAGGAGATGATTCATCTCCTCTGCTTGGTCTCAGACAGAGCCGGGGCATGCTGAAGGTCTTCTACACTGAGAGTTTTCTTGGTCTGGAGGAGAAGCGCAGAAAGGTCAGGGAGCGATGGGGAGCGGCTAACTGTGGAGACTCTGTTGATCGATGCCAAAGAAACGCCTCCAAAAAACCAAACAAGTCTTATCAGATTGATGCAGCTCTCGTGCTGTAGGCTACGACTTCTCCGGGCTGGGGGAGAACAAGGAAAACTGGCGGTAGTCAAAACAAGAATAGAGCTCTACCTAGACACCAGGAGGGTGCAAAACCTCGCTCAAGGTTGAGCTCGACACCGGCAGCCTGGACCGCTTGACTGTTGATCCAGCTGGAGACACGGATCTTGGGACCAATCCTGTTCTGTCTCCCTCTTCGCCTGGTGCTGACCTTCACAGCCTGCAGCTCTCCGTCAAAGCCGGATCGGCTGGCAGAGCTGTGACAGCTTTCCTCGGGCGAAAAAGGAATGGTACGAGTTGGAGGTTATTCATAAGCAGCCAAACGCTTCTTGTTCAAGGTGGGCTTTGCCAAAAAGCGATTCCAATTACACCTGATGCTGTGGGTTTCCAGCCTGGGTCTCTGATATTGCTTGCCAGGAAAACTGGAAACTGTGAAGTTTGCGCTTGGGGGGGGGGAAGAAATCAGTTCGTCTCTATCCCCCGTACCCATGGTCTGCACGCCATGGGGGAGTTGTCCCTGCGATGACCTGGCTTTTGCCCCCTGCTGATTTCCAGCTGCAAGGTGCCCTGGATCCATGGCGCATGCCCGTGCGATGGGCTGCGACCACGGCTGAACGTCTGCGACTCGGCTCGAGCCATCTGCGGTGAAGTCGATCGTAAAACAGAGCATGGAAGTGGGGCCCAAGGTATGATGAGAGCTGGCATTTCTGCCATGAGGCTCACCGTGGGCTAGGAAACAAAAATAGAGTTTGCTTCACCCTCTGCCAGCTAACCTAGGTCTGTTTTTTCCCTCTGAGCTCTAGGAAGATTGTCATGTCCCGTCTTCCCCCCATCGAGTTGCCAGTGTTTATTTTTCTTCTGGGGTCTATTCCATAACATGAACGGCATGACGGAAACATGGCAGTTTCGGTCCAAAAAGCAGCATCAGCAGCCCTGACAGGGAGAAGTGTGCTGAGAGCAGGAGTTCTGTTTATGAAGGGTTTCAAGGTTTCAGGCTCCATCCTGCATTGGAACAAACCCCATAATTTTGCGGTTCTCGAAGAGAAAATTCTCTTCCTCCCACCTCCTTCGCTGCCGCCAAAATCTCTTTGTGTTGCTCAAAACATTTCATTTGCATTTCTGATGTCTTCATTATTCTGTACTTGGACACGAAACTTTAAAAACCTTTGAAATGAAAAGGTTCCCTGAAACTATCATGTTATTGCCGTTCTGCAAAATGGTGAGGTAGGA
Organism: Larus michahellis; assembly: GCF_964199755.1. NCBI lineage: Eukaryota > Metazoa > Chordata > Aves > Charadriiformes > Laridae > Larus > Larus michahellis. The sequence goes on from NC_133908.1 coordinate 2,646,197, forward strand.
AGATTTGGCAGTGAACAACCCTCCCCTCCTCCCTCGGTGGCTTCTTCCTCCTCACTCTGACTACATCAGTCTAACCCGGAGAGGCATTTTGTGCCTGCAAAAATAACAAATTCCACCCAAATATACCCCCGGGGAGCCCTCTCGGACCAGGCTCCGAAGCACCCTTCGCCCGCTCAGCCCCCTGCGCTGGTGCTGCTTCTCGCATCCCACAGGATGGCCGTTCTCCTTGTACGTGGTCCCAGCGGACAAACCCATGGCTCACGTAGGAGCCTGGGCTCTCCCGGCAGACCCAAACTGCGTTTGGGCTCTGAATGAGATGCTCCGGCTGGAAGCCGCCGGGTGCTCTTTGGGCACGGCTGGGAAGGGACGAGCGTGGCAGTTGCAGGTTGCGTCCGACGTTGGCTGAATCTCCAGCGATGCCGGCGGGACTTTGGGATCATTTGGATCTGTTCCCAGGTCTTTGTCTGTCAATGCCTACTCAACGGCATTTACCAACTTCATGTTTCGTCGGCCTCTCTCCGACGCTGCTCCATGCAGCTCGCTGGGCTCATTAGTCCCTAATCCCAGCACTGGGATAAGCCCAGCGATGCTCTGACCTTCTGAGGGTGCAACACCTTCTTCGAGCCATGCCGCGCGCTTGTCGATGAGGCTTTTGTCTCCTTCCTTCAGTGCCCTCCAAGCTCCCCTTCCTCATTTAGGAAGTGGTTTCTTGCTTTGATCGTTCCGCAGTCACCCGCCCCCGGCACGCTGCCTCTCCAGGGAGAGTATCCCACCTTCTGGGGTGATTCCTTCTGCTTCCAACATTCCCGCTTCCTTCCTGAGCTCTGCTTCACCCTCCGCACCCTGCAGATCCCAGCCCCATCCGATCCCTGCTCCTGCCTCTCCCTCTAACACGTGCCAGCCCTAAACCTCGAGGCGAGGAGTCTGAAGTCAGACTTTTCCACTGTTTCAGACTCCGAGCTGCCCCAAGGGCGTGATAGCAAGGAAATATTCACTTCTGAGGGTGCAATGCCCTCTGGAGTATGGTTTTCCATGAGGAAAGAGCCGTTTATCTCAACCTTGAGCGCTGGAAGGAGGAGCAAAGCGCAGCGCAGGTTGCCGCCATCCCCAAGGACGCGCCAGGAGAGGGGAAGAAGGGAAAACGAAGGTATTTCTCTCCCGCGGCTCAGAGCAAGCGGTGTGCGCACGTGTGAGCTTCCCACGCAGGTCCCAGGTGCCAGCGTAGGGCTTCCAGCTGCTGGGACAAGGATCTGGAAGGAGTCCATCCCCCGCGGTCGCTGCTATCAGCATCTCAGCGCAAGAGCCACTGTCGGGAGCGTGGACATCCATGTCCTTATCGGTTCATCCAAATCGGCCCCTGCGGATGGCAGCAGCTAGTGGTAGCTCTCATCCCCGCCCGGGAAATCAGAGAGATCCTTCTGCCAAGCAAATTCAAAGGAGCCAAGTGACAAACTTTCTTTTTGCTCTTTTTTTTTTTTTTTTTTTTTTTTTTTTTTTTTTCCCCCTCTCTCTTTTTGGAAAAGCTTTGGAGAAATTTCTCAAAGGGCTGTCTCAGCAGCTTCCCTTCTGCTTCATCACTCCGAGCACTGCAACATCATCAAATTAGTCAAAAGAAAACAGTGGTGCCTCTCATTTCTCCAAACAGCCAGATGCTCTTCCCGAGGTGAGGCAGCATCCCGGGCTCTGCCTGCGTGCCGGTGGGGGAGGGCAGGATTCCTCTTTCTTTTTTTTTAAGGAACAAATTTTGCTTTCAGGACAAAAGATGACCTCAAACAGGGCCCCTTCCCCAAAACTCACTCTGTATCCGAAAGATTTTGTTAAGTGCTGAAATAGTATTTAATGGATCTGGCAGTGGGACCCAGGTCAGAAGGATGGCCGGATCCCGGACCTGGCCTTTGGGGGAGTTCAGCCAAACAAGTGCCTGCGAGGACGGGTCTCCAGCATCGCTTCCAGCTCTTCAAAGACGCTAAAGTGGTGATTTTTAAAATCCTCCTGTTCAGTGTCCCGAAGCACCCACGTTGGGTCTGATGGTGAGTCCTGAGGATTTCTCCGAAGGCTGCCAGGAACCGAGGGAAAGGCCCCCCTTCCCCCTGCTCCCACGGCAGCTCCCTGGAGGTGCCCAACCTGGCTGCCTCGAACCCCCCTCAGGGGACCTGCGCCCTCCCCATCGTCCACCGGGAACCCCTGAGAACGGCCCTTTGGGCTCTCCTGGCGGTGAAGTGCTTTTGGAAGCTGGGGCACGGTGTTCTGGCCATCCCGCTGGTCCCCTCAAGTGTGCGAGCGGCATCCTCGTGTCAACGTGGCAGGTCACCCCGCGGCTCTGCTGGTGGCTGGGGGAGCCAAGTCAAGAGCGGAAAATAACTGACCCAAAAGACCCTGTTCCTGTCCGGAGCTCACAAACAAGGCAGTCGCAAGAAATGGGCAGGAAATATTTGTAAAATGAAGCGATTGTGGGGTTTTTTTCATTTATTTTTTTTTCCTCCCATCTGGGGTGAGGCTGTGGCTGCTCTGAATGGGCTTTTCTCTCCCTTGCCCCTCTCCGAAAGACAGAGCCGGATACTTCTGGGCAGCCTCATCCGGGAGAGGTCTGCGCTGGCCGAGGGCAGGGACACGCACCCGTGGCCCGGCGGGGGACGGACCCACACCGAGCGAACTGCAGCACACCACCAGCCCGGGGGCCAGGGGTACGACCACGACTCCAGCCTAACGGCTTTGCTGCAGCTGCGCTTTGTTATAGATTGTGGCCCAATAATTGACAGGAACCAGTCCAATTAATCAAATTAGTTTATTAAGCAAGCGGCAACAAGCAAAACAGCGCTGGACTGGGCTTTTTATAGCGGAGGCTAAGGGTGAGGGCAGCACCTCGCCGCCTTGTCCACCCGGCCGTACGGCCATCAAGAACAGCAACACGCGACCCGTTTCCACCCCAGTTGCCAACACGCAACGGGACGTGGAGCGTTTGCTGCTGAGCATCCAACCCTTAATGCCCACCTGGGCTTCGCTGTTCCTCAGGACGGTGCATCTGGCTGTCGGGTGATGCTCGAGGCCAGTGAGCGGGAGCGGGACCCCCCGCTCCAGCGATATGCGTAACACACAAAGTAGCCAACAGCACCGACAACTTAATTCAAGCATCTGGTCTTTTCCCCTGCCGTTGGCACAGGTAGCAGCATTTATGGCGTTGCTGGTGTGCAGACAATGAGATTACGCGTCCAGCCTCCCGGCCGAGACCGCCAGCTGCTGCTGCCGATTGATGGATTCCTCTCCGAGGTTCCCTCATGCCGGCAGACGCCCGTTTAGACAGGCTCGCAAACAAACACCTTCATGGAAGCAGCGGGTCGCGCCAGGCGCCTGCAGGCGTGTGCTCGGCGTCATTTTGGAGGTGCCTGTGGGATATCTGGCACGCCGGGATCCGTCTGCCCAAGCCTCTCCTGTCTGCAGAGGGGGAAAGTCTGCGCCCCTGGGGAGGCACCGTGGTGCCCCCAGCAGGCAGGTTCCCCCTGCTGAACGCCGCACACCAGTAAAGCCAAGGGATTTCTTCCATCGCTTTGCAGAATGAGTGCTTGTGCCTTGATTTTGGGCCAGCTGCGGGGAGTCGCACGTAGGGGCTCATCAGCTACGAGAGAGGGCTTGTGTTTGCCCGTCGTTTCACGTGGTCGGTGGCTCTGTGTCGGACCTGCCTCCATCCTCCCTGATGTGATGGGTCTGGGGCCAAGAGGGCAGGGATGCGCAGCCGAGGAAATGAGTATTCTCCGGGAGGTTTAATAGCTGGCCTTGACTTAGGGGGGAGAGCCAGATTTGCTGAATTTTTCATCCTGCTCGTTCTCTGCCTTTGCTGCTGGGAATTCTCTAGGTGGAGGGAGGCTGGACGTGTCAAGAGACCCTGAGCTTGCCCTGGGGGTGGGCTGGTAGAGGCAGAGCGCAGGTACTGTATGGTTCGTGGTTGTCCCCAGCCCTGGGACCTGCGTGGCTGCCGAGTGCTCCCGGCAGCGCCGCCACCATGCAGCAGAGATCCGGGACCTGTTGTCTTTGGCTGGGGCTGCGCGGCGGGTGGGGTTTCTTGTGTGTTATCTGATTGAAACCCTCTCATGTACTCGTAGGAGCCAAGTCACAAAAGAACAGCTTTCTGTTCTTGGGGGGGGAGGGGAGTGTGCATAGAAAAGCCAGGAAAAACTGCCCCTACGGCACCTGTACCTCCTCGCTTGCACCAAGCTGGCCACTGTCGCCCTAAGGCAGCCAACGTTTGGAAGGTGTCCAGGAGCCTGGTGTCATATTTTGGCAGCTAAACGTTGCTCTGTAAAGGCAGAAAAATTACCGAAAAACTCAGAGCACGGGGAGAGCATCTCGAAGTGAAGCATTTTCCTTAAGCTGTACCTAAAGATACGAGCTGGGGGGCAAGGAGGACTGTGAAACTGGATTTGTTTGTGTGTACACATCTTCCCGAGACGGTGTCAAGATCACTGTGTTGGTGTGAATTATGTCCTGAGAGCGAGTGTCCTACTTTGGTCGGTGCCCAAAGCCCGCCGTCATTAATGGGAAGGCTCATTATTGACTTTAGTGGGCATCTGGAAGACTTTTAAGAACTGACAGCAGGAGAAAAACAAGTGCCAGAGCGCATTACCTCCACGGTCTGTTGAGCAAGGGCGAAGGCAGCGTGGCTGCCAGTCCCGGCCCGTGGTCCCGCGCAGCTCAACCCGTGGATCTCCTTCCCACCCGTGGCCTCCCCGGGGCGGTCGGTGCCTTCGGTGCGGGTGCCGCAACCTGCCTTCTCCGAACATCGCGTCTCTAAACCCCATTTGTTTTTCTCCTTCGCGAGGGCTCCTTCGGCAGCGGTTTCCTACCACCTGCTCGGATGGCATTTAACAGCCTTGCCGACACCCCGCGGGCACGGTCCCCAGGCAAAACACGTGTGCGCTGAGAGTTACCCCAGCCTCGCCGCGCGGGCCAGGGCAGCGACGCCGGGGACACCCTCAGTCCCCAGCCTTCCAACGTCCCCAGCTCCGCGGAGGCAATCCGTCAGTTTGCTTGAGTAAAATCGCTTGAACTCGCCAGCATTTGCAGCATCTGGAAAGGTCAGGAAGAGGAAAGAGAGCTGTCTCTCCCTCCTGGGAGCCACCTATTTTTTCTTGAGTTTTTTTTTTTTCTTTCTCCTCTGCTCATAAACACCAAGCTGCTCTGCAAACTCACTGGTTTTGCTATAAGGTGAGGTTCTGCAGCTGGAATTGCATGCAGATCTCCTTTTCCCCAGCTCTGGGCTTGTTTTTGCAGGGCTCCAGCTTGGTTTTTGGGGTGCAGAGGGTCTGGCCTGTAACCCCGCCGGAGCCGGTGTCGGGGCAGGGGGTTCCTGTTGTTTTGCAGGCACAGCGCTCACCCACGCGGCCAAATTTCTGTTGCGTTGGGGTTGTCCTCGCCGTGGTGATTCATGGCCTCGGCCGAGGCAGAGCGTTTTCTCCCCTCCCGCAGGGTGACGCGTGAGTTTTCGCTCCTGCAGGAAGCAGCCGGAGCAGGTCCTGGAGACATCACTCCGGGATCTGGCCCCTTGGTCCCAGCACCCAGCTGCCCTTCCAGCTCCCTGACCCAAACGGTTTTTAATCCTTCAGTTTCAGGGAAGGGGAAAGCAAGCCGCAGAAAGCCTTACCGGCTCGGATGGAGAACGACCGTGTCTTCGGTGATCTGTGGGGGAAGAGCAACGTGCCCGTGGTCCTGAACAACCCCTACTCCGAAGCGGAGCAGGTAAGAGCCCATGGCTCCATGATGCTTTGGGTGGGAAGGGGTACTTGGGTGGGATACTACCTGATGGGTACATGACCTACCCTGGTGGGCTTTCACACCACAGAGAACCTGCAAGTTCTACATGCACCACCCTGAAGACCTTAGATCCCAAGAGCTGGAGTTGATGGGGCGTAGAGCCCATTTGGTCCAGAAGCCAGACTCCCCGTGGTTCGGGCCCTGTAAAAGTCACTGGAGAACGATGCTCTTTATCCAAGGGCCCAGAGCGGGATGGGAACGCAGCCAGACACCAGGACTCTGAAACCTCCCTCGGGACCATCGTCCCTTTTCGTGGCAAAAAGCCGAGTCGCATCGTTAAAGTCGGTTTGATTCATATGATGGTAATTCAATAGAGCACTTCAGAGAATATGTTGTACGGTGCCTTTTCATCTCCTCACACTCCACGGACATAAATCCTCAGGCTTCCTTGCCAAAAGTGGATTAAGTCCACGTTTGTAGCAAAGCCAGAGACGTAAGGCAGACCCCGCCAGGCCAGAAAGATCACCTTGGGGAAAACATGACGTGCGTGAGCAGTGCCAAGCCTGTTCGGGCAAACGTGTCTCCCTGATGGGATTAACCAGCAGCAGGACAGGACACGGGGGACCAGTCGGGGGACCATTTGCTCTCCTGGCCCCACCGTATTTCTCAGGGTGACATACGAAGGAGTGTTTTACAAGGCGGGGGCGGGAAAGTGGTTTAGTGGTCACATGAAGGCTTCCGAGAAAATCAGTATTTCCTCAGCTCAGGAATGTCCTCAGCAGATGCCTCTTCCCAGCTCCAACGAGGTGCAATGCAATGTTCCTGGCTGACATAGAATCATAGAATCACAGAACGTGTTGGGTCGGAAGGGACCTTTAAAAGCCACCTAGTCCGACCCCCCCTGCAGTGAGCAGGGACATCTTCAACTAGCTCAGGCCACCCGCAGACCGCCACAGGGTGGGCACCACTGGTGGTGTGGTTGGCACCCAGATGTAGAGCCTGGCCTTGGCACCCAGCAGTGTCCAGCAGCACCTCCCAGGCCGTGGCTCGCCCAGTGGATGCTTTCTTGTTTCACGGGTGTTTTGCCAGATGCAAAGCCAGAAGCAGGGGGTGAGGTCACATGAGGTGACGAGGTCCCTTCGTGCCCGTGGTCTTGGGGGCTGGGGAATGAGGGCTGCCCATGCCAGGAGCACCACCGTTTCTCCTGGGAGTCCTGAGCAGAACGACATTCACGTGTGCTTTTGCAGCACGCAATGTCGGAAGCTCAGGGGACATGTGAGACCCGCTGTGCGGGTGCTGATGCACACGCAGGGTGGCTGAGGTGCTGCTGACCATGCTGGACTTGCTGCATGGTTTTAACCAACCTGGTTGGGTGCTCAGATGCATTTGGGAGCCATTTCCATCCTCCCCTTTCCTGGCTGCAGCTCAGGGTTGCGGCCGGGTCTCCCAGCAGCATAGACAACCTTACGGTGGGTATCGTTCTACATCGGCACACACCAATGGGTGCATCCAAGAGCTGCGACACACTTTTTTTCTCACGCTGGAGAGATGTTCCTGGGCAGCCCCATGTCCCACCGTGCGGTTAATGCAGTGTGGCAGGTATCACGAGCCCGTCTCGCCCAAGGACAGGTCACTGCTCTGGTCCCTTTGCCCCGGCTCTGGACAGACAGTGTCTTTCTGCCTCCTTTGCTAAGCTCCTTGCCATGTGCGTGTCTGTTACTATAAGCACTTTATAACCTTCTGTGTTCAGAGCTTAATTTCTCTCCGTGTTAGGGCTGCCAAAACCCCCAGTCTTAAGCTGTTATTAAACTCTTTAATTTTTTTTTCTTTTTTTTTTTTTTTTACTAGATGTGCAGCTTTCTTTTTATCCTTCTTATCCCCAGTTGGGTACACCTGCTCTTCTGGAGGCAGCTTGGCTTCCCCCCCACCCCCCCCCCGTGCTCCCTGCGGCCGTTCCCCCCGGGCTGGATGCGGTCAAGGCAACCAAACTTCTTGCAAGCTGCAATAAATACTGTTAACACAGGGGCAAGTCAAGCCAAGTGTGAGCTTTTTATACGCCTTATGCTTTAAAGCTGGAGTTGGTGGATTCACTTGGCCAGGTGGGGAATGCTCACTGAGGCTTGTAATAAGGTGCTGAAAGACCCATTAGGCATCGATCCTTATCCCTCTCTTTTTACAAAATCACGCAGTGTGGTTTTTTGCTTGTTTCCCAGGAGCCCAATCCTCCTGGCCCTAAACCCGACCGATGGAAAGATGCTGTGAGTGCCCCAGCCCGGGTCCTGCATGAGCCGTATTTCAGTCCGCACGGATTGATTTGTTAGGAGCTCCAGGGTAACCGCGGGGAGTGTGTGTCCGCGGAGCTAGCAGAGGAAGGGAGTCATATCAGCTCCACGCTTGTACGGGTGATTTACGGCTTTATAAAAGCGAAAAACACACTTTCAGCTGGCGGGGTTAATGCAGTCTGGAAGGAAATGTCAGCATGCCAATATATCTGTGACCTGGGCTAACGCTGCAGCCCTCGTCCTCCCGCAGTCCAGGCGTTTCGGCAGGGCAGTGCCTGTGTGCGGCATCGCAGGGACTCCCGAAGCCCTGCTGGGATGCAGGAGGAAGGCTGAGGATCTTGTAGACCCCACTCGGGTCTGCAAAAAGGGAGATGGTCCCTGCTGTCCCGGCCCCGGGAATCGCCCCAGGGCCGGGTGCGTTTCTGCCCCGCGTCTGTGCGAGCTGCAGACAGCTCGCAAGCTGCGCCCTGACGATAAGTGCCGACGCGCTCCCTGCAAAAGATGTTTGCATAATGCATCTGCGCCCCGACTGCTACGCTCGTCTCTCCGTTTGTCCCGCTCTTGAGTCACTAATATTGCAGCTGCCTAATTAAAACATGAAAGGATCTCACACAACCTCCCTGACAGAACCAGGGGTAATATTTGGCTTCAGCTTTGCTGTGCGGGGAAGGCACGCGCACGCACACACACACACAGAGCTCTTTCCCAGTCTTTTCTGGGTGCCGCTCTCTCTCCAGCTGCTCTGCGATGGGGTTGCAAGACCTCTTGCTTCTTGTTGGCGGTGTCTCCTCGGCTGCTCCAGCCCGGCTGGCATCCCAGGGGTTCATCGTACCCCTGCACCGTGGCCCTCTTTCAGCAAAGATTCAAACTTTGCCTGTTCTTGCAGGGAAAAGACAAAAAGGAAAGGGAACAGCTTATGGTAGAACATCTGTAGGTGGATGTTAAGCAGGTGATGTCCACCAGCTTGGACCATGAGCTTGCTCACTCCAAGGACGGGGGTCACCGCTACATCTGGATTCAGAACACGCTCTTGGGCCATACCTGCTCTAGCGAGATCTTGTTCAGCTGCACACCTCCTAAAATGCACGAAAGCCCCATCAGCAGATCAAAACTACCTCAGAACAAAAAAGTGGTGCTGGATACAACCAACAGCTTCTACTTGGGACTTCCGATTTCTGTCTGGCAAGCGGAGCTACAGCCGAGGATCGGGTTTGGTTTGCATTTTTGAGCAGCAGTTTTCAGCCGTGTTTTACCAAGCTCATGAGCCATCGGGCTCAGAAGGAAGGTGGCAAATTGTCCCCCTTGGTCCTAAGGGTGGTCCAGGTTGGTTCAGAGAGCACGGGATGCTGTTAGTGGCTCAGGAATGGGTTAATTCTCTTGAAAGAGTAAAACAAGCAGGAAAAAAAAAATGACCAGGAACCGCCACTGCCATAATTCAGGTCAGAGTCCCCAAAACTGGGGCGGGGGGGGGAAGAAAAAGAAAATAAATTAAAGATAGTCCGTTTCCAGGACTAACCTTAGGAAGTTCTTTTTATTTACTACTAGTTATGAGCTCTATATGAAGTCTTATATTTGTTTTCTGCGGCACGGAAAGGAGAAGCTGAGACAGAATCATAGAATGGTTTGGGTTGGAAGGGACCTTAAAGACCATTTAGTTCCCACCCCCCTGCCCTGGGCAGGGACACCTCCCACCAGACCACGTATGATCCCCTGCGTGGCCGTTGGGCTTCAGGGGCGAGGACTTCAAAGGGCTCCTTGGGAAGATCACAGGATTTGTGACATGAGCATGTCAGAGAGACCCACGACAGCACAGCCTGGGGACGCGCAGGGACCAGCTTTCGGAAACCACGAGGACCAAAGATGGTCCTATCGAAGGGTGAGGTTGTAAAGCTCTCCCTTCCCCTCCATCCTCTGCCTCTGGCTCCCAGCATATGCTTTCAGTGCATGGTATTACACTGTGAGCCTCGGGCTGCTCGACAGCAAAATCCCTGCTTTCCAGGGGAAAAAAACAACAAACAAGCGGAGAATATAGTAAAAACAAACACCGGGCAAAAAATATGGCCAACATTGCCACCAGGGCAATGCAGTGGTTCCTGCTCAGCCCAGGCATCAGTCTCGCAATAATCAGGCATCAGTCTCTCTCTGCTTCGGAAAAGCAGAGCAATCCTCTGTCTGGCAACATAAGAACAAGTTAGATTTGGAGTCTCATCGGCTTTTGTCATCCTTCTGGCCCCTCTTGCCGTCCCTCCTGGGTTTGCTCATCAGCAAAATTGCTCGTCCTGAAACGAGAGCTTCTTCTACCATGCGCCGGTCTTCTTCAGTTGGTCCTTCAGGCTGGAATGGTGGATTTCTACTCTCGCTGCTGGTCACGAGCTGCGACTGGGACATGAGCCCAGAACCACCAAAAAGGAGGGTGAGGCTCCGCACAGCTCTGCCGAAGGCAGTGCCCCGTCTTTAGACAACCACCCTTGCACATGGATGAGAAAGGGACGCAAGCTACAGGATTCGTTTAGGAAGGCTACATCAAAACTCAGTCCAAGCCCTACCTTGCAGAGATGCAAGCCTTGAAGTGGTGCTAAATATAAACAGGTTTTGACAGGACACTCTGGTGAGGGACCAGATCTCCCCTTGAAACCTGCAGCAGCACTGTTGTGATTGCGGTGACTGAATCACACCCTACTATAAGATCTGATTCCTAGAAGAAACATCTCAGCTTTCCAGAGCCACTGCAGATCTCACTGTCCCACGCTACGCTGGCAGGCGCTGATTGCTCTTCAAGTTATTAAGCGCTAGGGGAGAATAAGGGTGACAGTAGAAATACTAGATGTTATTTGTGAAAACATGTACAAATACAAGCACTCGCAGCCAGCTCTTCTCGTTACAAGCTCTCTGCTGGCGGAGGCTCTTCCTTATGTTGGCATCTAACTCAAGATGCGCCGGATGAGCACGCCCTGACACGGAACATCAGGGAGGGCTGGAGGTTCAGAGCTGAGACCAAAGTAATGCAACTATGCGTAATTCAGCAGCCCTTCCACTTGCATAATTTATCCATCCTTATTCCTACCATCTACCAGCATTGATATCAAAGGAGATGTGCCTTTGGCTTGCTCGGAGGACCGATCGGCTGTTAGCTCTGTCTCACAGTGCTCATATTAATGAGGCAGAGCTTGGCACGGGTAAAACCTGAGCAGGTGACGCTCCTTAAAAAGAAATATCTAATATATTTTAGAGAGGCAAGTCTTCCACTGGGAACCTTGAACACAATGTTTTCCTAAGTCACTTCTGTCTGTGTTTCTTAGCTCCTTTTCTACAGGTTTGGCTGCTTTGTAAACAGAGGTGACTTCTCAACTGCATTGAGAGTTGGTTGCTCCATTGTCGGATCCCAAATGCTGCCAGTATTTGGATCATATACCTTGTCTTGCTACATTATCACTAGGATTTAAGCACAGGCATCCACTAATACAAGATGCTACTTGTTTTTGTGGCTTTTTTCCTGTATCTCGTTGATGAATGCTAATCTCGTGCCTGGTCTTCTCTGTTCTCCAGCCACCGCCATCTGGGCGGCAGTCCCCAACTAAGAACACAGTGAATGGAAGTCCTTCCAAATGCCCGCGGTTTGTCAAAATCAAGAACTGGGAGACAGGCTCCGTGCTACACGACACTCTGCACCTCAAGACGGCGATGGTGAGTAGAGTTGATAGGACTGGCCAAAACTTGTCTGAGCATAATTGAGTGGATCGCAGTGTTTCCAAGATGGCTTTGCCTGGAAATGCACAACTGGATGAACTCAGGTCAGTCTTCTTGTCTCTGGTGGTGTCTGAATTTCAAACCTCTGGTGCAATAAGCTGGGTGACAGGGAAGCCCATGTGGGACAAATCAGGAAAAGCATACAATTTCATGCTAAGCTGCGTCAAGAATCTAGCGAACTCCAGCTGTCCGAACCAGGTGGGACAAGAGATGACTGCACATGCTCAAGCTGTCTTACACAACATTACCTATAGGTGTGAAAACAAATAAGTTGGAAATGTCCCTGTTTGTCGAAGATGCCACCAACTTCTGCGTAGCTGACTGTTGACTTCCCTCCAAAAGCGCTGCAGTAACCCAAGACACGCTTGTCTCCGTCTGTCCCATCAGGCCACCGCGTGCACCGAGCAGATCTGCATGGGCTCAGTCATGACCCCTAGCCAGCACGTCCGCAAGTCAGAAGATACCAGGACAAAAGAGGAGGTGCTCCTGTTGGCTAAGGACTTCATTGACCAGTACTACTCCTCCATAAAGAGGTAAGTATTGGCTGGAGAATGCCGCAGGTCCTGGCTGCTGCTCGTGCTGAGGTGTCACATATGATCTGATCTTTCACACTTGAGAGTCAAAGCAGGGTGAGACTGTGGCGCTCCACATTCAGCGGCTTCTCCAGGGGAGTGTCATTCCTAAACATTTTTTGTGTGCCTCTGCGCAAATTACTGACCTCTCCCATTTACACTTGGGTCATCTGTTACCTGAAAGCACACATGTGTATGTGCACACGTGTGCTTAAGAAAGAAAGAGCTCATGCCCAGGTGGAGGGCAGCAGGATTCCCTGCCCTCCACCTGGGGTGGTGACTGCCATCTCCTCCGTTCCCCACACATGCAGATCTGGCTCCAAGGCCCACATGGAAAGGCTGGAGGAAGTGACCAAGGAGATTGAAGCCACTGACACCTACCAGCTGCGGGACACAGAGCTGATCTACGGAGCCAAGCATGCCTGGAGAAACGCAGCCCGCTGCGTGGGCAGGATTCAGTGGTCCAAGCTGCAGGTGAGCACCAGCACAGCTGGAGACGCTGGCAGGATGCACTGGAGTTTTGGAGGGGCAAAACTTGCTCTTCAAACAGCCAGGGAAGCACAGCACAAGTACAGTTTGTGTTCAGCACACAGCAGCTACGTTCTCCTTGACAGCTTTGGGGATGCACAGGCTGGGAAGTCAGCAGGAGCTGGAAAAGCATCTGTGGAGTAGGTGTAGCCAAGGTGTCTGTGTCAGAAACCGGGCCAACTGGGAGCTGGCGCTCTAGAGAAGTTTTTCCAAAACCAGATACTTCTCCAATATCTTACATGCTGCTTCTAAAACTATTGCTCTGCCTGGAGAGAGGCAGCAGGACGCACTCATGCTTGGTAGAGAGATGCTATGGCAGGAGAAGTTTTGGCTCAGTGCCCTTTTGACTAGCTGGAAGCGTAGGGTAGGATCTGAATCAGTCATGTCTAGTGGAATCCCTTGGTACGGAGATGACATCTCCCTCTGTAACCTGGAGCACAGCTCAAGTGCTGCTGAGCAATTCTTGTGGCTGCTTCACACAGGGTACAGGCACTGCCCGGGGCCAGGAGGCTGGGCCTCCTTCGCTCCCAGCTCAGCTTTCAGTTCTTCTCTTCCACTGTTTCTTTTGGCATATCTGAACCTTGGGAAGAACCATTCCTGCAAGAAGTTGTCTTCAAGCCTCCTGTTGACTCTCTTTCCTGGTTTCCCCATTCTTTTGTAGATGTCCCATCCCTGGAAACATTGAAGGCCAGGTTGGATGGGGCTCTGAGCAGCCTGATCTAGCTGAAGATGTCCCTGCTGATGGCAGAAGGGTTGGACTAGATGGCCTTTAAAGGTCCCTTCCAACCCAAACCATGCTATGATTCTATGAGTCCCCATCCTTTCAGTGGATCCCAGGCCTGACTGATACCTGTCCTATTTCAGCTTTGCCTTGATCTACAGGACAGAAAGAGCAGAAACCAGAACTGTTAGTGGCTAAGCCAGGAACAGCAGCAGGTTGAGAGCACTGGATTGAGGAGTTTTTTGCCTGAACAGCAGATGACTCACCTCTCCAAAACAGAAGGAGCAGCTGGATTAGACATCCATGTGTTGTAAAGGCAGGGAACATATAATTAGGGAGCTTTAGATACCTAACAAGTCACAGTGACCTCCAGGGCTTTCCCTGTGCTGTGTTTCTTCTGCTTGGCTCTGCCCTAGGAATTGGAGCATCCTGTAGCATCACCACAATTGCTTCCACTGTTTCAGGTGTTTGACGCCCGTGACTGCACCACAGCCCATGGGATGTTCAATTACATTTGCAACCACATTAAATACGCCACCAACAAAGGGAACCTCAGGTGAGCCACCAGGGAGTGACCAGGGTTTGTATCCGAAGGTCTCTGGATATGTGTCAGCCCAGCTCTGGGCCCTGCTGACGTTGTCTCCTTTAGCAGCCGCTGCACAATCGGATGGTTGTAGCCAGCACCTGTCCTGGGGAGCATTAGAGGGACCTGATATTGGGGGAAGGTGTCCTGCCGGTCCAAGTATATCTCTCTGTGGGACCTCAAAGGGCAGGTTTTCCAATTATTTCTGCTTTCCTATATTCTGCATCAAATGCAGAGCATGGACTGCTCTCCAGACCTATCAGAAACCCCACATTAGCAGCCAGCTTCTGCCTGGAGCTGCATGGCTGGAAACACCCCAAATTCCAGAGCTGGAGTGCACCTGGCCGTGACTTCTTTTGGGGAAGGAAATATAATAAACATTTGGGGCTTGTCCAGGGCACAAGCAGAGGTGGTGCCCAGGGTGGTGGCAGACAGGGGCAGCGCCTTTGCCGTTCCTCTGATGAGCCCTGTCCTGTGCTCTTGCAACATCCTCGGCATTCACCAGCGCTGCCTCTTCCTTCCAGATCTGCTATTACCATCTTCCCGCAGCGGACAGACAGCAAGCACGACTTCCGCATCTGGAACGCCCAGCTCATCCGCTACGCTGGCTACAAGCAGCCCGACGGCACTGTCCTGGGAGACCCCGCAAACGTGGAGCTGACAGAGGTACCGGCTGAAGCCGTCCTTCCCGGGCATCATGGGCACGGGGCTGGTGGGGGCACACAGAAGCTCTGACCACCCCAGGAGCGAGGAGGGTGCTGGGTCAGGCAGGGTTTATGGCTGCAGTGCCACAAAGTGAAGCTGGATTTGTCTCACCTTTGGGTATTTTCCCAAGAATAAAAGCTGTTTCCTCGCATGCAGGAGTTGGTGGCCATAGCTGCACCAAAAGGCTCTTATCTCCTTTTGCTTTTGCTGAGAAGGGGTCACTTAGTGGTGCTGAGGGACCTGTAGCAGGAGGACGTGTGTGCTCAGGGCTGACCTGGGTCAGTGGGAATCGGAAATTCCTACCTGGGGTAGGACCTGGGGTTCTAGGCTCCTTCTCAGCCCAAATGCCTCTTACACGGCCATGAGTTGGCTGGGAGAGGCAATCCCTCTCGTAGCTCCCTTGCACGGAGGTTATTACTTGACCGTAAGGGCCGAGCAGAGATGCTGTTAGGAGACACTGCTCAGTGCCTTGCAACTCCCTGCCCATAACGCTTGAAGAGCGAATGGTCTGCTGGGACTTCTAAACCCCACCTTTGCTTCACCTGTAGATCTGCATTCAGCAAGGGTGGAAGGCACCGCACGGGCGCTTCGATATCCTGCCTCTGCTCCTCCAGGCCAATGGCAACGATCCAGAGCTATTTGAAATCCCCCCAGAGCTTGTGCTGGAAGTGCCCATCCGTCATCCCAAGTAAGTAAGCCCCGAAAGTGCTCGAGGGCGTTGGCAGAACTCAGCAACTCTGGTTTCACCCTAAGCCGCCCCGTGTGCTTGGCCTTTCCTTGCCATGGCTTGGGTGCTTTACTCAAGACCTTCTTCCAGATCTTCCCTCCACTCTGATGTAAAGCTGGCAGAGCCTGGGGGTGGAAAGCAAGTCGTGTCCTTGTCTCAGGGCTGGTTTCCCTTTCCTTGAAGTCTCCCAAGACTGACGTCACTCTGTAATGCTCCTGATATATCGCTTTCTCCCCACAAACAGCCCCTAAGGGAGATATTGCCTCCAGGAACTGTTCTGCCCATGTGTCCTTCAGCCTGGTGGCTGGGAGCGAAGTAACCTCCTCCCTTCCCCTGCCTGCATTGGGCAGGGGAGGTCCAGCTGATTGCCTAACCCTGTTGTATCCCTGCAGGTTTGAATGGTTTAAGGACCTGGGCTTGAAGTGGTATGGTTTGCCAGCAGTTTCCAACATGCTCCTTGAGATTGGTGGCTTGGAGTTTTCCGCCTGCCCCTTCAGTGGCTGGTACATGGGCACAGAGATTGGGGTCCGGGACTACTGTGACAACTCTCGCTACAACATACTGGAGGTAATTCCCCCTCCTCGAGGAGGCTGGGCGCTCCTGGGATGCAGTGGGGGTGTGCAAAGTCACTGGGGAGCAGGCAGGACACTGGGAGAGTGTTGCCTTGAGTGGGAGAGTGCAGGAGCTCCAAGTGTCCCTTAGATAGGGCAGTTACATTCTCTTGGAGCCACATGGACAAGGGTGTGATGGTCTGGCAAGTTTTTTCACAGAATCACAGAATGGTCGGGTTAGAAGGGCCCTCTGGAGATCATCTAGTCCAACCCCCTGCCAGAGCAGGGTCACGCACAGCAGGTGGCACAGGAACGCATCCAGGCGGGGTTGGAATGTCTCCAGAGACGGAGACTCCACCACCTCTCTGGGCAGCCTGTGCCAGGGCTCTGCCACCCTCACAGCAAAGAAGTTCCTCCTCATGTTGGGATGGAACTTCCCATGGTCAAGTTTGTGCCCGTTACCCCTTGTCCTGTCCCTGGGCACCACTGAGAAGAGCCTGGCCCCATCCTCCTGACACCCACCCTGGAAGTATTTGTAAGCGTTGATAAGATCCCCCCTCGGTTGTCTTTTTTCCAGGCTGAAGAGTCCCAAATCCCTCAGCCTTTCTTCATAAGAGAGGTGTTTGAGTCCCCTCATCATCTTGGTAGCCCTTTGCTGTCCCCTCTCCAGCAGTTCCCTGTCCTTGACCCAAGGAGCCCAGAACTAGACACAGTACTGCAGGTGCGGCCTCCTCGGGGCAGAGCAGAGGGGGAGGATGACCTCTCTCGACACTCTTCTTGATGCACCCCAGGATGCCATTGGCATCCAATTGCCATTGGACACACTTTTGTGTCCTGTGGGGCCAGCTGATATCGAACACAGCAAGTGTGATGCCTGTTGAGCTCCCCATAGACTTCTCAAAGCATCTTACATATCAGAAGGCACCTGGTCATGTGCTTGATTGAGGTCAAATGCGAAAATGTAGTGGGGCTGAGAGGATGCTGAGGCACCTGGAACTCCCCAGGAACATGCCTGCTTATGGGGACCCTCCAGCTGGCCCCTCTGGAGCACTCTGCCATGGCTCAAGGACTTCCCACACTGGGGACAGGGCGAGTGAGAGACAAAGCCAAGCCATGGGGAGGTGCTGGTGCAGGGGATCTGCACCTGCCAAGGGTGACTCCTTCGCCCTTCCAAGAGACACGCTGTTCCTTGGAGGGGCTGCCTCCCTCCCTGATCGCTTGACAACCAGAGGGGTGAGAGCGAGTGCGTGTGCGTGGACATGCCTGTCTGTGATAGTGTCTGGGGGAAGGACTCCAGGTAGAAGAAACAGGCTGAGAAAGAACAGGGTTTGGGAGCAGCAGGGTTTCTGGCATGGGCAGGGGTGCAAGGGTCTGTTCCTCCCAGCACATGGATCACCACCATCTCCTGCTGTCCCACGGACCCACCCATTTCCTCTCCTCCCACAAAGAGCAAATGCTCTTGATGGCCCTTTTCAGCAGCATTTAGTCACCTTCCTGTGCTGGGGGGGAGGAAGGGAGGCCAGGCTGGCCTTGCTGCTGTCATGGAAAGGAAAAGCCTGGGCCATATCTTCTCAGAGGAAGGCAAAACGTCAGCCCTTCGTTGCAAGTGTGCTGCCCTGCCCTTGGGTCTCTCCTCTGGGTTCCTGTCCCCAAGCAGAGGTCCTCAGTCTTTGGTCCTTGGCCATTAAAATCGTTCACCTTCTCCCATGTTTTGTTACAGCAAGTGGCCAAGAAAATGAATCTGGATATGAGGAAAACCTCCTCGCTGTGGAAGGACCAGGCCCTGGTGGAGATCAACATTGCTGTGCTGTACAGCTTCCAGGTACCTGAGTAACAGGACTCCCTTGTGTTTGAGTCAGGCTTGAGGGACACAAGTATTGGATGGGACAAGGACGGAGACATCTGCCCAAGGACAATGGCAGCAGCTGATACACTCAGCTGAAATTGTGCTGTGCCTTCCTAGTTTTGGGCTGTTCTGGGAGCCTGCAGTGAAATTTAATAATTTCTGTGCCCTGGATGTTGCAAAGGCATTGCTACCAGTGCCTGAGCTCTGCCTGTCCAGAGGGATTGCCCCGAGGGGGCAAGATCCAGATATTCTGTCCCGCCCATGAGGCAAGAATTGGCCCAGGTTCTCCTCCCACTTGCACTTAAAGGTTGAGTAGCAAAACCAGTCCTTGGCAACCCAACTTCAGAGCGTGGAATTCCTTCCCAGCGCTGGATCAGGACTTCTCCTTGAGTTGTGCAAGCCATGAAAGAGTTCCCCAAGGTGCTGAGCAGGGAATGCTCCATCCCCTTCATGCCATCTTAGTCTTTGCTTGGCCTATGAAAAATAACAGGAGGAACAGGCATCCCATAGTGCATCTACTCAGGAAGGACAAGGGCAGCTTCTCAGCCCTGGAGAACAGCATTGCTCGGTGACTGTGCTCCTTGGGAAGACCAAGGTCGGCAGCCACCCCCTGCCATCTCCAAAGGTGCAGTCCTGTAAGACCATGGAGTGAGGCATATTTGGGTCAAACAGCTGCAAATGTAAAATTTTGGCTTTCACCTTCTGGGAAGTACTAAGCCAGAGTTGTTGGCTCTGCTCTCTTCTCCCTCCAACAGAGCGACAAGGTGACCATTGTGGATCACCACTCAGCCACTGAGTCCTTCATCAAGCACATGGAGAATGAGTACCGATGCCGTGGAGGCTGTCCTGCTGACTGGGTGTGGATTGTCCCACCAATGTCCGGCAGCATCACCCCAGTTTTCCATCAGGAAATGCTCAACTACCGTCTCACACCCTCCTTTGAGTACCAGGTACTGTCTGCACCTTACCTTCCACCAGGGCTGTGTACCCAAAGGTATAGCCAAGAGCATGGTGGGAGCTGAGCTCAGAAGATGCAGGAAGGAGAGGGGCACCATCTAATCCCTTCAACAAGCTGTCCCTCGAGGCAGTGAAGTCCTTGAACAAGTATAATTCATGATTCCCCCTAATGTGGGTTAATAACCCCTTGGATGTTCCACCTTTTCCCAGGGCAATGGCTTTTTGCCCCTCCATGGGACATGCTGAGGCCCCAGCTTTTACCCTTGGAAGCGGAACTAGGCAGAGCTCCTCCCTTTGGAAGTGCCTAACCTCGCACTTTGATAGCTAGGTGAGGAAATGGCCTGGTAGTCATGGTAGCCCTCCTCCCTCCAGCCTGCAGGTTTGAGTGGATGGCTCCTGCCAGCTTGGGGATCCAACAATTTGATGGGGAGGGGGGTGCTCCTCCCCAGCAGGCCAAGCAGCGGGCCGAAATGCCGGTGCTGGAGTGTTTAACACTTCAGACCATGGGAAAAAGGGCCCTAAGCAAACACGTCCTCATTAGCCAACCATCCCTGCTCCGCTGGTTTTCACACAATGTGACCTTTAGTCAAGAGCCCTTAAGGAACAATCACAAGCCAGGAGCAGTCTGTTCGTTTCTATAACCAATCCACCAGGAACCCCGATGCTTCCTGGCCCTGATTACAGACAGCCGCCTGTGAGGGCACTGAATTAGCTTCTGTGCGCTAATTCCTTGTTTCAGCTGCCTCCCCTTCCCAAAGGGCTTCTTAGGGGAAAAAAAAAACCCTGTGGGCTGGGGAGGAGAAAGGATGTGTTTGAACCACCCCTCCCCTTCTGGCATTGCCTGCCTTCTTTTTGCTCGTGGTCTATTAACACCCAGCTCAGAGGTGAGAAGGCATTTGGCCAGGTGCTCGTTACAAGCCGGCAAGGTTTTATTATATTGCATTTTTTTCTGTGCGTACTCCATTGCCCAACCGCCCCAAGAAACCCGCAGGCCTCCGAGGATCGGGGACCTATACCAGAGATCAAGAGCTGGGAAGAGGTCAGCTGGGCCTCCCCATGGTGACTAGAGGAATTCAATGCTCAGAGCTGCGGATACAGCATTTCTAGAAGCTCCGAGTACTTCCCACCCACCACTGCCGCTCTTCTCTCTCCTAGCCGGACCCCTGGAACACCCACGTCTGGAAAGGGGTCAACGGGACGCCTACCAAGAAGAGGGCCATTGGCTTTAAGAAGTTAGCAAAGTAAGTGCCAGTGGGCTCTGAAAAGCCTCGGAACGCTTAGGGCTGGTCCTGATTTTGGGCAGCGCTGTTTGCTGTATTGTTTGATGACACCACCCTATGGATGTGTGCAAACTGATGGGTTGGGAGCCTGGATCTCCGGCCTCTGAAGGCTTTAACTGCCAAGACGGGCATTTGGAGAAACAGGCAGACCTTTGAACACCCCACTAGACCACCAAAAGGTGGGTGACCGGGGGAGTACTGGATGTTGCGTATTGTCTCTTCTCCCAAACTGGCTCATTCTCCAGTAAGGTTATCTTCGATGCTCAGACATGGCTTTCTCACTTCTTGGGGTTATACTGCCTGTTTCTCCTTTCACAGCCTCCTGGGGCAGAGACATCACCTGTCACTGTTCAAGGCTGTGCCGGCACAAGCGAGATGAAACTCGTGTCCGTATTTCTCAGCGACTCTTAGCTACTTGAGGAGCACGTGTCTCCAGCGCATGTCTAAACCTCCAAACACCCACTTTGCAAGGAAGGGGGAGATAGGAATGAGGAATCTCCCTACAGGTAGCAGATGGATCAGGGCCGAGCTGAGGTTTGCACTTCATGGCCACTTGACCCCTAGTAATGGGCCACATGAGCCATTCTCCCCTGCCAAAGCTCCTAGTCAGCAGGGGTGTAGGAATGAAGGGTAATTTGGACCCTTTGGCTGCTCTTGGACTGAATTCCTCCCCCGTGGGCCATTGGCAGAGAGGTTCTTGGAAGAGCTGCTGGCTCCACGGCAGCAGAGCACTGGACCAAGACTGGGGAGGGCTGGGTCTGCCCCGGTATCTGTGGCCAGGCTGCCAGGTGGCCTTGTGCTGTTCACAGCATCTCCCCACGCTTCAGTTTCCCCGAGTTCCTACTATCAGTTTGTTCCCACTCTTCAGCTGTCACCTCCTGCGAGCTATTTTCCACGGCGCATCCATAAACACGATCAGCAGCTGATGAATGTGCTCCTTGGGCGGACACGGGTGCCTGGGTCTGGGCTGGAGCCCAGGGCTGGAGGAGAGCGCAAGGAAGATTAATGGAGCCATTGAGTTAGAAGAAACAATGCTTTTATTCGTGTGTGTGCGATTGATAAATGATTTTATAAAAATGTGAGCATGGCAGGTAACTTAAAAAAAAAATAATCTCCATTGTTCCTGATGGAGGGGGGAGGAATTATTTCTGTAATTCACCATTAATCCTGCCTGGATCTGAGCTAATCATCTGAACAAGCAGTGGACCGAGCCCAGCAGTCCCGAGCTGGGGCTTGGCACCGGTCGCAGCATGATCTTGACGCCTGTTCAGACGGGCTGCGCTGGTTCTGGCCACATCACAGCCTTCAAACCTGCCGTCCCTGCCCGTCCTGCCCCTTCCCTCCCCTCCCCGGGGCCAGTGTAAGCCCTGGGGCCAGGGGACACCACCGTCACAGGGAAGTATAGGGATGACGTTAATATGCAGAACTACGCTGAGGGGTGGTTGTATCGCAGCGAATATAAACGCTCCTGGGGCTGACTTCTACGTGGAGGAGAGCTGCCCGGAGGAGGCAGGACATACCAGCCTGGTGGGGTTTCTACCTCTTCTTTCCTCCCTTTTTTTTTTTTCCCCAAGGGATTTTCCACACCTAGAGCATTTCTTCCCTCCTCGGCAGGACAGGCAGGGCGAAGCTGGGCTTCTCTTGGGGCTTCTCTTCTCCTCCCAGTGTAACCAGTCCAGCTGCAATCTCCATTCCCCGTAGGGGATGCGGGAGTCCTGCTGAGCTTGATCACCCAGGGCAGGGGCTGATCACCCCGTCGAAGCGAATCAAGCAGCCCTTATGCTTGTCACAGAGATGCTTTGTGTTCCCTCGGCCTCCCAAAAACTGCCCCTTCCCTACTGCAACACACCAGGCTAAATCCAGACCTGCCTTTCTGGCGGCCCCATTTAAAGGCTTGATGGTCCCTTTAGAAAAGGTGAAGATATTCTGCACTTAGGAAAGATAATCTCGTTGTCCAAATTCTGTGATTACAAATAGCCTTAAAGTAGTATTATTAAAATAATAAACTGGTCACACCGGCCTCGGTCCCCCAACGTGCAACCTAAAGCTGGCTGATGACAGCCTCCCTCGTCCCCCGTGGCTGCGCTCCCACGGATGCCAACCCATCCAGCAGCGTTAGCGTAGATAAGGAGCTGGTGTTTCTAGTGCTGCATCACCTTGGCCAGGATTGAAGAGGCCGGTGACCTCTCAGGGCCCCTTTGCCCTGCTGCCGGCGCTGAGCCAGTGGTGAAAACTGGAGGAAATGCATCCAGTCACGATTGCAGCCACAGGAGGCAGCCGGCTAGACACAGCCCTGCAAACGCTCAAATAGATGCGCAACCTCTCAGCCTCAGGAGGGCTGTTCCTCTGAGTAAAGTTCATAGCGTCGCCAGAGTGCAAATCAAAGGGACTACAGACAGCCTTGTCTGACCTTCTCAGTGTCTCGGGGCTTTGTGTGTGACATGTGGAGCCTGGGCGCTTCTGCTCAGCTAGGACATCTCCTGCAGAAAGGCAGCCAGGTAGGGTTTAAAGGCACGAAGAGATGGAGAAGCCACTGTCGCTCCTGTAGCGTAGGCTCTGGTTGGTGTCCAGCTTTTCCTTTGAGATTATCTGGTTGCTGCTTTCAGCAACAACTGCTCCTCCTTCTTCTTCTCCTCCTCTGTCCCTGCAGAAAGACCACCTCCACCTCCACCTCCAAATGGTTTAGCATTTTCCTCCTTATACCCATTCAGTTATTTCAGCTCTGTGTTCAAGCTCACCCATCCAATCTTCCTCTTGGACATGTCAAGGCGAACACGCTCTTCCATAGTTTCCCTGTTTGGCCTATAACAGCAAAAAAAAGAGATGCTGCAAGTTTTTAAGGCAGCCTGTTCATTTAATAGTAAATAAAATGGTGTGAATAGTCCAGGCTAGAGGCACCGACAGGCAAGCAAGCTCTCTTACCGGGATTTATTCTTGCTTCCTAGGGCTGTGAAGTTCTCAGCCAAGCTGATGGGACAGGCCATGGCCAAGAGGGTCAAAGCGACCATCCTGTACGCCACCGAAACGGGGAAGTCGCAGGTCTATGCAAAAACTCTGTGTGAAATCTTCAAGCACGCTTTCGATGCCAAGGTACTGTTCTAGCTCCCAGCCCCTGCAAGATTATCTGTGCAACTGGGTGGCCCAAGGAAATACCTGGCTGTTGGAAAATAGATGGTTCAATGCACATGGAGCTTCCCAGTTGTCAAGGGTCTTCAAAAGAGCCCAGGGTGTGACCTTGTGGGTCTGGATTGAAGCCTGCACATGAATAGTATTTCCAGCTAATGCTCCTGCAGGCATCATGGCATACGTTTGTCTTCTGCACCTTAGGGAGTAGCCCCATGGTTTGTCCATGTCCCTTGAGGCTCTTGTTCTCATACTCCCTGTGTGGAGATCATAGAATCACAGAATGGTTTGAGTTGGAAGGGACCTTAAAGCCCACCCAGTGCCACCCCCTGCCCTGGGCAGGGACACCTCCCACCAGCCCAGGTTGCTCCAAGCCCCGTCCAACCTGGCCTTGAACCCCTCCAGGGATGGGGCAGCCACAGCTTCTCTGGGCAACCTGGGCCAGGGGCTCACCACCCTCACAGCAAAGAATTGCTTCCTCACATCTCATCTCAATCTCCCCTCTTTCAGTTTAAAACCCTTCCCCCTCGTCCCATGGCTCCCCTCCCTGCTCCAGAGTCCCTCCCCAGCTTTTCTGGAGCCCCTTTAGGGACTAGAAGGGTCTCTTCCTGGAGGCCTTCTCTTCTCCAGGCTGAGATCTCTGCCAGTGCACTGGCATGGAGTCAGCAAGAAGATACTGCTCCCATCGAGGTGGACTGTGGTCTATCCCAGGTCTATCCCAAGTAGAGCTCCCCACCAGGGGCCTCTTGCTAACACCTCTCTCGCTCCCAGGTGATGTCCATGGATGAGTACGACATCGTGCACCTAGAGCATGAAACCATGGTCCTGGTGGTCACAAGTACATTTGGCAATGGAGACCCACCGGAGAACGGAGAGGTAGGACAGAGTACAGGGACGGGTGACTGGGGCAGGGACACAGGCAGGATGGAGGTGGGAACATGGAAGAGTGTCCTCTTTTCGCTCAGCCAGAGCTGGAATAGCCCAAAACAGGTCCCAGTGCTGTGTGATACCTGGTGCCGTGCCTGCCTGCCTCCAGCCTGCTCTGAAATAGGGGTATCTACTTATTCCCTGCTGTGAGACAACTAACTAATCTGTTGCTAAATTCCTCCTGTACAACTGACGTCGGTGTCACACAAAAGGTGCCAGTCCCTTGGCTGGGGAGCTACAACCTCATCCAGCCCAGTACAACAGCGTCGCAGGCTGCTGGGAACGGCGGGCAGAGAGCAGAGCCACCATCCAGGCTTTGGTCACGGCTTCGTTTGCTGCCGAGACCGGCAAAACTGATGGCGTTTTTTTTTTTTTTTCTTTCTTTCTTCTCTGTAGAAATTTGGCTGCGCGTTAATGGAGATGAAGAATCCCAACTCCAACCTGGAGGAGAGGAAGTAAGAGCACCCCCAAAACCTTCCCTTCCCGCTCACGACCCTGGCAAGCAGGCAGCCCCGTAGCCCGTACAGCCTGCTTCTCTACTTTCCTCCTCTCAGAAGAGAGTGTGAAATCCTCACACAGGTTTCAGCTTCGCAAAGGTCCGAGGGATGGGACCTGCCTGGAGAACCGGGGGACGGAGGGGGCAGAGGTCCCAGGCAGGACAAAAGCACAGAGTCAGGCGTGACTGTGGACTCCAGCTTGTCATTCCCTGGGCTGGCATTTTAAAGCTTCGCTCTTCAGCTGTAAGAGGCAGGCGTTTATGAAAAAAAAATCCAAATAAAAGCAGGAATTCCACCCAAATCATCAAATCTGAGAGCCAAGGCTGTCCAGGAGACACCAAAATAGTAAGACTTGGAGGTAGAAGGGAGTTCCCAGCTATGTGAGTGTAGGTGGGGGAAGGTTTAAGAACCAAATTTAATTTCTTGCATCATGCGAAAATATGTCTAGGGAAAATAAGGGCTGTTATAAATTCTGGCTGTGATGTTTGTAACAGTGAGTCTGGAACCGGTACCTTGGAGACAGGGTCTAGAGGTTTTAGAAAATCCCCCATCGGTGGAAGATGAGCCTCCAGCATCTCGTCGCACATCCCAGAGGCTGGGACGTGGGGGCAGCTGGGAAAGTGTTAATCATTTGGGGCCTCCTCTTATTTTAGCTTTTAAGTACAATATATTTTGCTTAACTGGGACACTGCTCTGCTCTGGAGTCTCTCCTGAGTGAACACAGCCAAGCTCGCAGCTGGCAAAAGGCTGCTCCTTAATTAAAGCAGAATTAGCGCTGGCCGCTGGTGTGGTGCAATTCAACCACCCTGACTTTCTGCTCCAGCGGTGCCGGTGGGGCTGCAGGGGGGTGGGGAACACCACCGGGCAGGACAGGCACCCATTTTGTACCCATTTTGTGCCTCTCCGCTGCTGGGGACGCGGCAGCCCTGAAGCGATCTCCTTGCTGTGCAGCCAAGTCATCTGATGGATCCCCCGCAGGGCTCGCGAGCCGAAAACCCCCTTAGGTTTCTAATGGCCTCGCACCTTAACGGGGGGACGGCTGACAAAACCTGGAGGTGTCTGGATGGAGAAGGGGCGTTCACACATCATTCCCACTCCAAGGACCTTCGCTTTTGGGGTCTGGGTTGGTGCGACGTTGGGTTGGGTGCCACCCGTGGCAAGCCAGGCAGGTTTTGAGGAGGACAAAAGCACCTGAGCTGGGTGCTGGCTGTCCCAGTCACCTGGAAATGTAATTTGAGGGGCTGGCAGGAGTTTCTAAGAGCCAGGACAGCCTGTGGCTTGGTTATCTGACAGCAAAAGTGGTCAGAGGGCTGGAAACAGTGACCTGCGGGGGCAGATCAAAAGGGTGAGAGCTGTTTTATCTGGAGAGGAGAGAGAAAGGCGGTGGGGTAGCAGACTTCACATACAGAAAAGGTGACTGCAGAGGCAGAGGGAAGAAATTGCTCCCCGTGGCCGCCCCCAGGGCAGGCCAAGGGGTCACAGCTTTGGATGGTAGGAAGAGATGCTGACGTTAAGCATGAAAAAAAGCTTTTGCAGTGAGAAAAGACAGCCCTGGAGGAGACCGTCCAGGGAAGAAATGCAGCATCAGCCTGGCGTCTGTAGGAAAGGGCTGGATAGAGCAGCTCCTGCCCGTGCACCCCATGGACTCCCAGCTCCATGTCCACCAGGGGATACTGAGGGTGGCCGAGACCCTGCAGGGTGGGGATCGGTGGCCTCTCTAAGACACAGTGTCTCGAGGAGCCTGCCAGGTGCTTGCGGCCGCAGCTCTCTGACCACAGCCCAGGGGTTTTGCTGTGGTTGTAAATTTCAGAGAATCATGGAACAGTTCGGGTTGGAAGAGACCTTAAAGATCATCTCATTCCAACCCCCCTGCCCTGGGCAGGGACACCTCCCACCAGACCACGTTGCTCCAAGCTCCGTCCAACCTGGCCTTGAACCCCTCCAGGGATGGGGCAGCCACAGCTTCTCTGGGCAACCTGGGCCAGGGGCTCACCCCCCTCACAGCAAAGAATTGCTTCCTCACATCTCATCTCAATCTCCCCTCTTCCAGTGTAAAACAATTAGCCTTCATCCCGTGGCTCCCCTCCCTGATCCAGAGTCCCTCCCCAGCTTTCCTGGAGCCCCTTTAGGGACTGGAAGGGGCTCCAAGGTCTCCCCAGAGCCTTCTCTTCTCCAGGCTGAACCCCCCCAGCTCTCTCAGCCTGTCCTCACAGCAGAGGGGCTCCAGCCCCCTGATCATCTTCATGACCCTCCTCTGGATCCATTTCAACAGGTCCAATTTGGTTCCTTCTGTCTTACAGCAAGGGTTTTCCAAGGGTTTTAAGAGGCATTCATAAGCCTTTCCTATGTAAGGTGTTCAAACGCAGCCCATCCTTCAACAGTCATCCCCTGCCACAGAGACCTACACATTTCAGGAAAAACCGCTGGTGCCCCGACCTTGGTCCCAGCACCCAGGTGTGGAATTTGGGCTTCATGCCCATCTAAACCAGTGGGCTGTGCTGCCCTACCTTCGCCATGTAACCTGGGGTGAGGACACGGCCCAGAGGCAGCGGAGAAAGAAGTGGGTCCGTCCAGCTGGAGGGAAGCAGAAGAGCATGAGAGGTCTGGGCAGAAAGGAGGAGGCTCTGGAGCAGAGGTGGAGCACAGGGATGTCTGACCCTGGCTGTTCTTTTGCTGAGGGGTCGTCTCCTCTGCGTGGCGTGCGGGTGCGGGAGGTCTGCTGTGACTCATCCACACACTACTGCTTCATTGCTCTGGCAGTATATTTAGAAACTCTTGTGTAGAGCAATTTTTGAAGATGGTTCAATTCAGAAATACTTCTGCTGGTGTCAGATTTTTTTCTCCGCTCCCCTTCCCCCTCCTCATCCTCTCTGCTCTGACTCCTTTGGTTTGTCGGGTTTTTTTTAACTTCCTGTGAATGAAAAAAACCTTTAGAATATCTGTTCAGATGTATACTCGACCTTGTGTGCAACCAGGGAAGGACAGGTAAAGCCAAAGGTCCTGCCAGCTCTGCACTGGGGACAGTGTGGCCAACACCTGGGTCAACCCCCTGGGAGGTGACTGGAGGACCTCAGGGAGCAAACCAGGTCCAGCTGGGGGGACACGATATATGGGCTTCTGTGGCTTACCCCTAGGAAGGAGCACGTTTCTCTGATCACAGGACCTGCTCATGAAATATTGAGCCCTGCGCTTGAGCCCGCTCTGGTTTGGTCTCCTCCACAGTCTGGTCCCCTCTGGGCACGCAGCCCTGTGGGAACCACAGGTGCATTTGCCACCACCATTAATCCTTGATGCTGTTGCTGTTCACAGGAGCTACAAGGTCCGTTTCAACAGCGTCTCCTCTTACTCGGATGCACGGAAGTCCTCAAGCGATGGTCCCGACTCCAGGGACAACTTTGAAAGCACGGGGCCCTTGGCCAACGTCAGGTAAATAGGCTGGGGAGGGAGGCAGCAGCTTCTTGCTGCAGAAGGGACAGAGCAAGAGCTGGTGGTGCACAGAGCCCCTTTCTCCTACCACCGCTCTTACCTAAAACATGGTGTATTTTTGCAACATGCAGATCCTTCCACGCTCCTTCATGCTGATGTTGGCTGTGGTGGTGCAGGGAGGGAGATGTTGGCATCCCTTCCAGCTCGGTAGCCACAGCTGTGCCACCTCTCCACAGGTTCTCCGTGTTTGGGCTGGGATCGCGTGCTTACCCCCATTTCTGCGCCTTTGCCCGGGCAGTGGACACCCTCCTGGAGGAGCTGGGCGGAGAGAGGATCCTCCGCATGGGAGAAGGGGATGAGCTCTGTGGCCAGGAGGAGTCCTTCAGGACCTGGGCCAAGAAGGTCTTCAAGGTAACCCGCCTCCCTTGTGCTCCAGGGAGGAGCAGGGGGGAGAAGGACACAGGGAAAGAGCAAAGCTCCTGGTTGGAGCTGGATCGAAACCCAGCCTCTCCTTCCCTACACCGGGACACCCGTCCATCACCCTGGCCCACAATAAAGAGGTTCTCCATGATTTGGTGGAGCTGATGCTCTGGTTGTTGCTGAGTGCCAGAAGGTGAGCACTACAGTGAATTCCTGCATTATCCCAGATG
This sequence comes from Larus michahellis, assembly GCF_964199755.1. Lineage (NCBI taxonomy): Eukaryota > Metazoa > Chordata > Aves > Charadriiformes > Laridae > Larus > Larus michahellis. The sequence continues at coordinate 2,675,064 of NC_133908.1, forward strand.
TCTGGGGGAGGAGGGCACCACAAGAAATGCCCATGGCCACTGGTATAGCCCTACACCATTGGGGTGTGTATGTCCTCCGTGTGTTGGCTGAGGTGGGGTGGGACAAGGAGGGTCGTGGGGTTCGGTGGGAAAGCCCAGGTGTAGCGGGGAGAAGCCTGAGAGCCTCGTGCGTGCTGCAGGCAGCGTGCGACGTGTTCTGCGTGGGGGACGACGTCAACATCGAGAAAGCAAACAACTCCCTCATCAGCAATGACCGGAGCTGGAAGAGGAGCAAGTTTCGCCTGACCTACGTGGCTGAAGCCCCGGAACTCACACAAGGTACAAAGACAGGATCACCCCAGAGAGCTCTAGGTGTGGGGCAGGCGGAGGAGAAGACATAGTGGGCTCAAGTGGGGGAAAAGGGGGCAAACCTCCTTACTTATTCGTGTTAAATTCCCAGCGTTTCAGTCTTGCCTTTCCCCTCCATCGCACGCCCAAGGAGCAGTTTGTGATGGTCTCAGGCCCCTCTGGCTGGTCCCTGTCTGTATCTGTAACGGAGATGTTGGGCTATGGTCTGATCTCCCTCCTCCTGACCCCATTTTTTGAAGCAGAGAGCTGGAAACCTGGGAGCTTTCCAAGCTCGCTTTGTCCAAATGCTGCTCCGCCGAGCGTTGCGGTGCAACGGCAGGTCCAGCCCACCGACACCTGGCCCCTCAGCACGGCTCCTGCAGCTGATGATCTGCCGCACTGGCTTTGCTCTTCCCAAATTCAGGCGCTTTGCTACCAGCCAGGTGGTACTGGCAGCGAGAGGTGCATGCCTGCACGGGAGGGCACGTCCCCGCGCCTCCCGCAGGTGGTTTCCGAGTCCTCCTCAGTCACTGACAAAAGGGACACGTGTCTGGTTCCCCCCCGCTGGGGTTTCTGACCCCTCCAGGCTCTATGAAGATCTGCAGGAGATGGGGGCAGGAGAGTGGTGGAGCCCACAGTCCCCTCGCTGCTGTTGGTGTCAGCCTGCTCCGCTCTGACGGGCTGAACCCGCAGCGATGGCCAACAGCCCTGCAAAAGCCAGAAGCCGCCTGCCTTGGCCGTGCTCTGCTGTGCGTTGCTTCACTGACTCTTCTCCTCCGCAGGACTCTACAGCATCCACAAAAAACGCGTCTATGCAGCCCGGCTTATCACACGCCAGAACCTGCAGAGCCCAAAGTCCAGGTAGGAGACGTAGCTGCCCTGCGGGACCTGCGGGAGCTGAAGGCACCCAGGCATCCGTGCGTGCGGTGCTGCACATGCCCCTTGGCCCCTGAATGTCCCATGGGTACCACCTTTGTGCAAGTCATCACCGAGGCTGGAAGCCACGTTAACCCAGGGAAGGGCGTTTCCTGCCTCCTTAGAGAGTGAAATCTCTGCCGCTCCATAAATTAACCTCCTGCCCGTAGGGATGAGGAGGTGGGTGGCTGCACTTGTGGAGCAGCAGGGTGCATGCATAGACAGGATAAAATTGCTGAAGCAAGAGGTTAAACCGATTTTCCCCTTTTCAAAAGTCCCTGAGGGGAGGCGGACACTGCAGTGTCCTTTCTAAGCTCCCTGCTCTTACTTTGCTGACGTGCTCAGCAGGGCTCCAGGGCTTGGACATGCCACCACGGCCCAGCTCAGCCAGCGGCTCTTGAGGCCGGAGCTCAGCGACTCCCCGAAGGACTCCCCCAAAGCACATCCTGCTTTTTCTCCTTTCCCTGTAGTCGCTTGACAATTTTCCTGCGCCTCCACACCAACGGACACCAGGAGCTGCAGTACCTGCCCGGGGACCACTTGGGCGTGTTTCCAGGGAACCATGAAGACTTGGTCAATGCCCTGATCGACAGGCTTGAGGATGCTCCTCCGGCCAACCAGCTGGTGAAGGTGGAGCTCCTGGAGGAGAGGAACACGGCTCTAGGTAACCAGGGTCACCTCTACATAGACGTGGCCTCTCTCCTCCTCACCTGTCCCTCGTAGTGGTTCTTGTAGCTCCTCGGGGAGGTAGGTGGCCCCCAGGAGAAATCATTTCCCACCTCACTGATGCATTTTCCTGGACTGGGAGCACCTCCTTCAGCTTTTTTCTGCCCAGAGCCATTGCTTATCTGCATTTGCGGTGTAGAGCAAGGGTTCAAAGGATGAGCAGGGCCCTGGGGAGAAGATATTTCCTTGTTCTTCAGAAAAATTAAAAGTGTTTATATTCACATAGAAAGAACAACATCTAGGACTGGAAAGAAGAGTTAAGGGACCTTGATGGACCATCCCAACACTGTACTTCATGGATAAGTCTGAGGCCCTACCGCTATGCACAGTGTTACAGGAGATGGAAAACAGTATTAACTCAGAGTGACCGATGCTGGAGGTGGTGGAATATCAAACTCATATTTGTGCTCATTGTACAGCATCTCACTTGTAGCGTGAGGATATCTCTTTGACTCTTCTTTCCAGCTCTTCATCATTCACTGTCTCAGAGCTGATAAGGGGGAATGAAAGCAAGGATTTGTCCACCTTGGCTGTCATGCTCAGCTGATCCTATGGTTGTGCTGAATTACCTCCTGGCAGGTGTCATCAGTAACTGGACAGACGAGAACCGTGTCCCACCATGCACCATCTTCCAGGCTTTTAAATACTATTTGGACATCACCACCCCTCCCACACCCTTGCTGCTGCAGCAGTTCGCTTTGTTGGCCACCAGTGACAAAGAGAAGAAACGCCTGCAGGTTCTTAGCAAGGTAAAGCCTCAGGCCCCAAGATCCACGTTCCTCAAAGCCCTGAGGACAGCCACAACCCCAGGGCATTTTTATGGCACGCTGTGGTTAGGCTGAGTCTCTGCTCATGGCAGCAGGGCTCCTCCTGCCTACCTTCACTGCCACCCACCCCAGCGTCACCACAGGCCTGGTGGGATATCGGTAAAGGCACCTGGCTTGGAAAAGATTGATGCTGCAACGCTCTCCTCCCTCCCTCCCTCTTTCCCTGGCTGCAGGGCTTGCAGGAGTACGAGGAATGGAAGTGGTCCAAGAACCCCACCATCGTGGAGGTGCTGGAGGAGTTCCCCTCAGTGCAGATGCCCTCCACGCTGCTGCTCACACAGCTCCCCCTCCTCCAACCACGCTACTACTCCATCAGTTCCTCCCCAGAGATGTACCCAGGCGAGGTCCACCTCACCGTGGCAGTGGTCTCCTACCGCACGAGAGGTACCGTGCTCACGCAGGGGTCAGAGGAGACAGGCTTGGTGTGGGGAGCAGAGGAAAAGCTTTGGCAGATGAGCAGCACCACAAGGTCTTTGGCAGAGAGATGTTATTTTAAAGCCTTACTACCTGCTGCAGTAACTAGTTTCCTTCAACCCATAACACTGCTGTCCCCAGGTTGTGAAGAATGGCCATCCATCAAAGGGCAGTGTATTGCAGAGATGGCAGATCTGGGTCAGGTACCAGCAACACACCAGCCATGGTGGCTCCAAGCTCCATGTGGGATCATTTGTTTGCCCAAACCAAAGTCCACATTGACACAACCAGCCAGATTTCTGTACCTGTGCAAACGCTGGTGTGTCCACGCAGCCCTGGTCATGGCATCAATGGACACAGCCCCACCATCCCTGCAGCAGGCAGGACACAGGGGGAGACGCTGGCCATTCATCTGGGGCTGCCATGGAGGCCTTGTGTCTGGTAGCACCACAGCATGGTGTTGCTTCTGCCAAAAAGGACCAAAGAGAAGTTGGGTGTTTCCTAAGTATTGTGGAGGTGCAGCTATCCCAGGGATGGGTCCTGGGTGAACCTGGATAGCTCCACAGAGGGATCCAAGCGCCAAACTTCTACCAAGTTCATGGAGAATGTATGCAGGCATACTAACCATTTCAGTGAGATGTTCGTGTGGGATGTGGCGGGGAGGGTTGCAGAAAGGAAGGCGACTGGAGTAATTTGTTGGTATGTCAAGTACAGACCTCCTTCCCTCCCCTCCTAGACGGAGAAGGACCAATCCACCACGGAGTCTGCTCCTCTTGGCTCAATCGGATACAGACCGATGAAGTAGTGCCCTGTTTTGTAAGAGGGTAAGTGGTCCACACAAGGCAAGGGGTGAAAAAGATGGGGTGACTCCCCCCACCCTTGCAGGACAAGCTCTTTGCCCTCGATTCCTCTTTGCAAAGCACTAAAGGTGCCAAGAAAACAGGGCTGGATTTGTGAGCAAACGGGTCCCTCTCAGGTGCAGTTCTGCGCTAAAATGTCACTTTGTGGGATTTCACCTCATTTTTTCCCCCTTCCCTCTCTGGGCGGTGTCCCAGCTTGCTGTGGGCAGAGGTGAGGGAGGGAGCATCCTGCTAGACTGCTAACTGCTAGACACCAGTTAGACCCATCCTTGGGTCTAACTGGTGTCTCCGGTGTGTGCAGTGCGCCCGGGTTCCACCTGCCGCAGGATCCCCAGGTGCCCTGCATCCTCATCGGTCCCGGCACCGGCATCGCCCCTTTCCGGAGTTTCTGGCAGCAGCGGCTTTTTGAAATCCAGCACAAAGGTGGGTCAATGCTCGTTCCTCCTGCTTCTCATCTCAAACGGAGCTCGGGAGCGCTGGGCTGGTGGGGATGGGGGTCCAGCCTCCTGCCTGGGCTGCCCCAGCAGAGCCAAAGGGCTTCTCGACGCAGCAGCTGTCCCAAGTGCAGGCGCAGAGGTCAGCCCAAACCCCCAAAACAAACTCCATGAATATCCTCCTGGAAAACTTTGCGAGTTATTTATGGCAGTACTGTAGTGCTGGCGTTGGGTTTTAAAGGTCATTTAATGTAGATTCATGTAAAATATACATTTTTTCACTGATCAGTTTGACCATTTAGGAAGAAAAAAAGTTTAATTTCTCCTCAAAACCTGGCAGAAGCGCCCCTGCCGTGTGACCCCAGGCCATGCACTGGCTCAGGCAGTTGGTTTTCCCTCTCCTTGCTGGTTTTCCCTCCCTCCCAGTTTGGCCAGGGAAGGCTCCTGGCAGTCTTGTACAGGGCGCTGGGGCTGCTGGCAGATCTGGAGGGAGATGGCTTGCAAAAAGTGGGTGTTGGGGGGTCCCCGGACTAACTGCTTTCCCCATCTCCCCCCCAGGTCTGAAGCCTTGTCCTATGGTCCTGGTATTTGGCTGCCGGCAGTCCAGGATCGACCACATTTACAAAGAGGAGACGCTCTTTGCCAAAACCCAAGGTGTCTTCAGAGAGCTGTACACAGCCTACTCCCGGGAACCGGACAAACCAAAGGTGCGTGGCGGGCACAGCTCCGGTCCTGGTGTGCAGCCCTGGGTGGCCATGGCCAGCCGGCACGGTGTGGAGATGCCGGTTCCTTGGCACAGCCATGGCGGTTCATGTCCTGGGAGGCTCTGGTTGCGTAAGTGTGCGCAGGATCGTGCCATTCCCCGTGCAACCCCGTTCCCAGGGCACATCCCCATCCCTGCGCCAGCCTGAATGTGTGCCCACGTTGCTCACGCTGGGCCCTGGAGGGCTGCAGCCATCCTCACCAGGTAGGAGCAGATGAGGAGGGGAAAGGCACAGCCTCCCAAGCAGGCGGGAAAGGAGGGATGTCACCGCAAACAGAATCATAGAACAGTTTGTGTTGGAAGGGACCTTAAAGCCCACCCAGTGCCACCCCCTGCCCTGGGCAGGGACACCTCCCACCAGCCCAGGTTGCTCCAAGCCCCGTCCAACCTGGCCTTGAACCCCTCCAGGGATGGGGCAGCCACAGCTTCTCTGGGCAACCTGGGCCAGGGGCTCACCCCCCTCACAGCCAAGAATTGCTTCCTCACATCTCATCTCAATCTCCCCTCTCCCAGTGTAAAACCATTCCCTGTGACCCTGTGGCTCCCCTCCCTGCTCCAGAGTCCCTCCCCAGCTTTCCTGGAGCCCCTTTAGGGACTGGAAGGGGCTGGAAGGTCTCCCCGGAGCCTTCTCTTCTCCAGGCTGAACCCCCCCAGCTCTCTCAGCCTGTCCTCCCAGCAGAGGGGCTCCAGCCCTCCCAGCAGCTCCGGGGCCTCCTCTGGCCCCGCTCCAACAGCTCCGTGTCCTTCTGCTGTTGGTGCCCCAGCGCTGGAGGCAGCACTGCAGGGGGGTCTCCCAGAGCGGAGCAGAGGGGCAGAATCCCCCCCTCGCCCTGCTGCCCACGCTGCTGGGGATGCAGCCCGGGCTGCGGGGGGTTTCTGGGCTGCCAGCGCTCGTTGCCGGCTCATTTGGTCTAAATCTCCACCGCCACCCGAGCAGGCCTGGCAATGAGATAGATGGCGAAGGCGTGAAAATGCAAGAGCAAAATGATGCTTTGCTGCTTTCCCCATCTCTGTTCCATCGTCGCGGGTGCTGCAAGGCGCAGGCATGCTCCCTCAAAGCGGGGGTCACGTCGCACTGCTGCCCCCACGGCAGCGGCTGCACACAAAGCTGGCCAGAGCACGCAGGTGGATGGGCTGAGAAGCCGCAGTTAACCTCAGCTTCCACCTCCTCCTCCTCCCTCTAGAAATACGTGCAGGACGTGTTACAGGAGCAGCTGGCCCACACGGTGTTCAAAGCGCTGAAGGAGCAGGGAGGCCACATCTACGTCTGCGGGGATGTCACCATGGCCGGGGACGTCCTCAAGACCGTTCAGCGCATCGTGAGGCAGCAGGGCCAGCTGTCGGTGGAGGAGGCAGGCGCTTTCATCAGCAAGCTGCGGGTGAGTGGCGTCCGCGCCACCAGACACCGGGCGAGCTCCTGCCACCGGCACCGCACCTGGTGCCTCCTCCTGCAGGAGGGGCAGCACCCAGGAGACGGGTGCCGGGGGGGGTAAACGCAGTCCCCCCCCCTCCCCGCTACACTGCCTGCACCCGGGCAAGGTCGGGAGCGTGATCTTCCGCGGCGTTGGGTGCGCAGTGGATGTGACCTCGCTTTGCAGGGGCTCTGCTCCAGGCTGCAGCCAGTGCCGGGCTCCTGCGATGAGCCTGGTGCTGTGCTGAGCACTGACACAAGCTCTTTTGGCAGCATCTGGTGGCCCAGACAGGGCTTTTTCACCTGGTTAAGTCCCCGCTGTCCCTCCGTCATCACAGCAAGCTAACAGCGTCCCCCTCCGCTGCCTGGGGGGCTGGGGGATGCTGCCCCTGGGCAAACACACGTTGCTGCAGATGTTGCAGCTGAAGCAGAATTGAGCTGGGTTTGGGGCACAAGCCTGAGGACGGATGCTCGAACAGCTCTGCTTCTGCCCAGGAGGACAACTCGGCCCCATTCCTGCGGGACTACCCCTCCCGAACCATCTCCCCACACACCGAGGGAGCCCAGAGCCACATTTTTAGCTGGTTTCCAAGCGAACGCTCTCATGCGCGGTCTGTCCTTGGGCTACTTGTGCCCCTGATGGCTGGGCGAGTCCCTGGGTTGCCAGCAGTTGAGGAGCTCGAATGCACCGAGCAGCCCCACGGTGTGACCTTGGGGAGGTCATTTCTCCTCCCTGCTCCTTCCTGCCCCTCTGTCCTGCCTGTCCCACCAGCTCTTGTGACAGGCCCCAGAAGACTTGCTGCGTATTTGGTACCTACAGGAGCTTTCTGGTGCCGCAGCAACCCCGACCGTTTGTAAAATACTCCTTTTTCCCCGCTGCCCCTCTCCCGTCCTCTGTTCCAGGATGACAGCCGGTACCACGAGGATATTTTTGGAGTCACCCTGCGTACGTACGAAGTGACTAACCGCCTTAGATCCGAGTCCATTGCATTCATTGAGGAGAGCAAAAAAGATACGGATGAGTGAGTTGAGATGTGTATTTTAACCCCTGCAATCGTCTCCCAAGGGCGTGGGCTGCGGGATGGGGACGGGAGTTTTAACTTCTGCGCACGTGCGGTCCTTCTTATAGCAGAGGGCGGAGAAAAAGACATTGGATTTTTGCACTGGAAGCAGAGGCTCTGAAATAGCTGTCACCTCGCTAGGACAAATCCCCCCCAGCCTTCCCGGGTTATCGCACCCACCATACCAAGGTGCTCGGAGCTGACGGTCCCATCCAAACGGCAATGGGAAGCAAAAGCCCTGCCCGCCGCCCGCCTCTGCTCCCCCAGCGGATGCCGGGCTGGAAGGTTTGGAGGATCCGTGGCGAGGGGTGGCTGTGTCCCCAGCTCCAGAGCCGGCGGTGGGGGGGACCTGGCTGGCTCCAGGTGGCTGGTACCCAGTGGTGGGAGAGGTCTCCAGGCCGCTGCGTGCCCGTTTAGGAAAGATCTGGAGACTTTTCTTTCCGCTGTTGTAAAAGCAACTATAAGAAGTAAAAAAACCTTGACATTTGCTGTGTTTGTTTCTGCTCCACCATGTCCTGCCATTTGCTCAGCTCTGCCTCGGTGGGATTTTCCCTGCCTGAGCAGGAGGATTATTTAGGATAAAGGATGAGCGGCTGCATGGATCTTGCTCCTCGTCCTGGCTCTCGGCAGCCGGGGGTGCGACCCCTTCCCTGCGCTCCTGGCTGTGCCGTGTAGGGCCCCGCTGACCCGCAGGGGGTTTCCCAACATCCCTGAGGTTTGGTAGGAGGTTTTCTCCAACGCGGGACATACTCTGGGGTCTGCACTGTATACAGAGCGCCTCAGTTTCCCATCTCTAGGTAGGGATCAGGGGTTTATACCTGCCCAACTCACCCCGCTGCAAAGGGCTCTGTAAATTCCCATCTACAACACCGTCCCTCGGGAAGTCCGTAGTCCCAGACGCTCCTCACGGCTCCGTCTAAGGCCAGCCTTTCTCCCCTTTCCCTTGCAGGGTTTTCTGCTCCTAACCGGACCCTTCGCCCCAAGGGGATGCCAAACCAGTCCCAGCACCTGCTGCCCCCTCCAGCCGGAGGGCACTGGGTTTTGTATTTCATGGACACGGTGGCTCCTTTTCCGCGGGGAACTGCCCATGGAAAGCGCTCTGTCTCTCGTCCTGTTGTTGTGTCCTGATGATGATGATGATGATGATGATTTTCATTTCCTTTTCTTCCTCTTTCTCTTGCGCTCTCTCTTGTCCTGTGGAGGTTTCTTTTCACCCCCTTTCCCTCCCCTGGGTTTCCCCACTGAAGTACGATGGCTTTATAACCCGCAGTGGCTCTTAACAGAACTTCACGTTTCTCCTTCTTCTCATGAGGGCATTCTGCAGCTGCATGAAACCACCACCTTTGTGATCATCCGCGGTTTTGGTGTTTCGGGGGAGAGCAGAGGTGGCAGGGGCTGGGCGATAGCTAGGTGTTGCCGCTTGACCAGGCCTGGGGGTTGTTCCCCCCAGGCTCCCCCTTTCTCCAGCTCGGGGCTTGGCTGAATCCTTGCGTTTTCGTGGCTTTCCTTTGGACTTGTACAGACCTGGGCACATGCCTGAGGCTGGGGGCAGATGATGTGCGATGCCCTCGTGCCTGTGAACTTTGTTCATCCCCCGCCCCGCCCCAAGCAGCGTGGGTCCAAATGTGTCTGTTTTGATCCAAAGGGTGGGATGTCTCTGATTCGTGTGTCATGATTTCTCCTAAACGGATGCTGTGCTATGTTTGCCTCCTTCTCTGCTCCCTGTTCCCCGTGACCCTCTCCTTTTGCTCAATCCCCACTTTGCCGGCATGAAAGTCCTCCCACGGGGGAGCCGAGCACTGAACGCACAGGCTGATGTGTATTCTAGGGAAAAACTCCTGGCAATGACTGCTGCTTGGCCAGGCTGTCCTCCTGAAGGCTTTACAGGAGGTATGTGATCTGCAGCCACGATGCTGGTGGGAGACATTCCGGGCCCGGCTGCATCCCAGCGCTTTGCATGCTGTGAACGCGTGAACCCTCTCCCGGGTGAGGCTGGAAAGCCACGAGGATGGGAGAGAAGCGGCTCCAACCCCGGCTGCAAGAGGCACCTCCTGGTAAAAAAGCCCATTTGGAAGGCATCGCTTGGAGGGTTACGGTGTCCTTGGTGAGGATCTGCTGACCGAGGACTCTTGAAAGCCCAGGAAGCGTCAGCTCCACCTCAGCGCGGTCCTATGAGCCGTTCTGGGACAGCAGACCCCAGCCACTTCCACACCTTCGGGAGCAGAAAGGGCCAGCACGGAGCGACCTGCCTGCCAAAAGGAATACATGTGGCATCTCGGTGGCAAGCCAGTCCCCTCCGTAGGCTCTGCGCCACCTGCCAGCGGCACGAGCTGTCTCTGCCGGGACATCTCATGTGAGAAGGGAGGTGAGATCGGCTGCAAAGATGCGGCGTGATGCTGGGCTCTGACAGGCTCGCACCTCAGCCCTGCTGCAAAAATCCGGCCCCAAAAGCAATCTGTTGACAGGATCACAGAAAGGTGGCAGTCCCTTTAACAGAGAAAAGCTGTCTGCAAGGTAAAGCGTGCGTCACCTTGCGCGTCCTTCCTCCCTCTCCTCCCTTCCTCACCCCGAAGAAGGTTTGTCCTCCCTCACTGCCAGGAGGAGGACAGCAGGGCATGGCTGCAGCTCTTGCTGGAAGCAGGGATAGGGGGTTGACGTTTTGAGCTGGGGGATGCTGACCCTTCCCTCCCGCCCCGCTCTGCCGCGCTGTGCACCGATGCTCGTGTGGAGCGAAGCACCTGCGCCGGCGACGGCAGAGGGTTTGTCCAGCAGGTGCAATGGTGAGCTTCGCTTTCAGAGGGCTAAGATTGTCTGCCCTAAGCTAAAGTTGGAACAAAAAAAGAGCTGCAGGAGGTTTGCTGCTCTCCCAGTCCGTGGTACAAGCCGTGCTGGCTCCCCTGCCCCCAGGCTGTGCCGTTATCCCCACCCTCAGCCAGGACCTCCTGCCCTTTCCTGCTGCTTGGCTGGCCACGTCTCCGTGTGCTGTGACCGTCTTCCGCAACTTCGACTCCTTGAATTCTTGAAGCAGCCCCAGCCCAAAATCCAGGAGCACGAGGCCTCCCAGGTGGTGGGAGAATTTGAGATCCAGTTTTGCTGGTCCCAGCAGAGCATCCAGCGTGGCGTACAATGCGAATGAATGCTGCCACGGTGTGGCCAGAGCCGAGCTCGCTGGGCTGGCGGGGCGGCCGCAGCAGGGTTTGGAGCCAGGTGGAAGGCCAGGTTTGCGTCACCGCCTGGGGACTTTTGTGACCTGGTGGTGAAAGAGGACGGGCCAGGGAAAAGGGCAGCCCCTGGTCCACCTCTGCGGGTTGTGCCCTAGTCCCCGGGGCAGGCAGTGGGATGGGGGAGCTGAGTCCCTTTGCTGCGGATGTGTGAATTTGGGCAGAGGTCCTGTCCTTGGAGCCAGCTCCCTGGCCCTAGAGCCGGCAACATCCAGCAAGCCTGGTCCTACCCACCCCGCAGTGCTGTGGCTGCAGAAACAGAGCTGAAAAACGAATTCAAACTCATCCCTCCTTTGGGGGAAATTTTATTCTGTCTCTAGACTCAGTGCTCTGGTCCTCCTTTAAGTAGAAGGGGCAATACAACCTGAAGAGGAGGTAGTGCCCAAAGAAATGCCCTTGTCTTCGTCCTCTTTCCAGCTCATCCTGCGTTGCTGGCAATTAGTTTTCTCCTGTCCTGCCTTCTGCCTGTATCGCTGTAACATCTCCCATCTGGAAATCATGTTGCTGCTGCAGCCTGTGTCTGAGATGGATTGCCTTTGCTTCTCCCGCACCCCAAAGCTTCCCACCTCTGTCTCCCCGTTCCACCTGAGCCACCAGTGAAAGCAGTGGAGAAAGGAACAAGGTGTGTGCCTTGCCTTTGGTGGGATCTCCAGGGGGTGTCTGTGCAGGGCAGGCAGCCAAAGCTGCCTCAAGTTCAACAGGCATGAGGGTAGGTGAGTCCTTCAGAGCCCTTTGGAAGAGAAATGCTGGTCTAAGGCCAGCCTGTCTGGCCCTGGAGAAGAAAAACCCTCCCTGCCGTGAAGGTCCATGAAGTGAATATGTCCCCAGAGCTCCGGCTGCCTCTCTGCTCCCTCTGCCTGGACCGTTCGCTCCTCGCAAGCCGCACCACTGGGAATTCTGATTCATTGGGTTTTTGTTGAGTCAGCCTCAGACGTCTTAACTTCTCCTTCATCCCCCTTACCTGCAGGGGCTTCGCACTCCCCTCGAGCTTAATTTTCTTCCACAGCTAAGGGGGAAATAAACTTGCGGATCTGCTTTATCATTCCACAAATGCGGCTCTTCCACCAGTTGTCTAGACTCTGCTCATCTCGGTGTGACATTTCTGACGCGTGGGTGTAGCTACAATATCTCCAGCATGCATAAACGGCAGAGAGTGAGGTGGGGTCTGCCGCAGACCGGTGCCATCAGCTGCTCGGGGGTGTCATGCATGGAGGGGGTTGTGCCTCTCGGGCACTCGGGTCACGAATCTGTCACCTCCGGGTCCCCACCGCCCGTCCAGGCTCCTGTCCAGCCCCACGTGGCTCCTGCCTCCTGGACCTGATGGACACCCAGCCTGATCCAATGTCCCAGTCCCTCTCCTGGAGGATGTCCACCACTGCCTGCTTTGCAGCAGCTCAGCTCCTTTTCGCTCCCCAGGGGGTTTGATTTTTCAAGACACTGCGAAGTGAGGTGGTTTTTTCTCAAAGATTTTAATTCGTAGGTTTTTCAAATGTCCACAGGAAGTTATATATGAACTTGAAAACTCATGGGAAAACGGTTCTCTGTTTTCCCAACCTGCTGTGTCCACTAGCAGGGAAAAATAATTTGTTCATTCAGTGCAAGGGTATCTACTGCCTGTGTTGTTGATGACTTCAAAGGTTTCATCTCCCCAGAAGGACTGCCTGGGAGTTTGTTGTTCTTCAATTTATGAGAGACAGCGGGAAAATAATGAGACTTCTGCCATCAGGAGTAGACTCGCAAAGACAACACCTCCACGATCGTTGCTGGGTAGGCCTGAGCTCGTCGCACGAGAGGAACCGAGCCGGTTGCATTCATACTGGCCAGAGAAATGGGGTTTGAGTTTGGGCTGTCCACGGTGCCCGTCCCCTATCCTGTGCCTCCACGTCCCCAGGGGCGAGCAGGGGACTGTGCCCACACCCAGAGCAGTGCGAGCCAACGCGGCCGTGCACGCCCGGCAAACTTGTGTCCTGACTTGTGCAGAAGAGGAGATGGCAAGAGACAGGAGCTGCATGAACCTGTGTCCAGTCTAACTGTCATCGCTCCGATAGTTCCTTTACTGTTAGTACGCGACACCTCCCGCCCCGTCCCAGTCTCCCTCCACCGCTTCCCTCTGGAGAGCCCTCCTTTCTCCTTCCCGGCCCCGTCTGCCCAGCCAAAAGGTGCAGCTCAGCCAGGGTGGGCCCGGGGGGTGGCAACGGACTTACAGTGCCTTGTGCCGGGAAGAGACTATTGCAGCGGGGTTGCCCTCCCCGCTCCTGCTCTCTCCAGAGATGCTCCTGGCACACAGACTTGGGGGGAGGGGAGCCGACGGCTTCGTTTGACAAGTGAAATTCTCGGTGGGCAAATTCCCCCTGGGATAGGTGAGGGCAAACTTACAGCCCTGCTCCGCCGTGCTCTGCCGTTAATCTCCCGGCGATGGGGTTTTATAGGGGTATGGAGCCCGTGCAGGGTTAGAGCGCGGGTGCAAACTGGACACCACCTTCTGCGAGCGCCACGGGTTTGCGAACACCTACCACCGACTGGAGCCCACGTTTTTATTACGCTGTTTTGGGGGAGAGGGCGCGTTTGTGCTGAAGCCTCGTGGACTTGCACCAGGCCCAAGCTGCTGCCTCCCGACTTAACGACCACTGAAGCCATTACAGTCCTCTGACTGGTACCCCTGGGGAAGCTGCAGAGAGTTCCCAGCGTTTTGTGGGAGGCGAATTTTATGCTCAAAACTAAATTTCGTTCCTGCCTTCACTGGGGACCCGTTCTCAGCTTCAGAATTGCTCTGGTAACTTTGCAATTGCTTTGATAGTTCCAGAGGGGAGCGCAGTCCCTTTGCAGAACAGATGGAGACGCGTTTTCAGGACCATTCAACTTCGCTGTAACTCTGGCTTGGTTATAATAATTTCTTCTGCTCTAACAGGGGGAGCAAAATTTGGCCAGTGCTGAAGGCTCGTGAAAACTGCGTTCCCAAACTTGGACAAAATTAGTCTTAGGATCCGAGTCCTCTCAGATACAAAATGCCTTCCACACCCGCTGGCTTCGGTGGCGTCGGGGATTTCAGCAGCTTGCAGGATCAGGCTTTCACGGCAGCAGCGGCAGTTGCGCGATGGCAGTATTTTTGCGTGTGTCGATCTGCACTTGCACTTGCCTGCAACGCATGACTCCAGTAATCCATTCGCAATCTACCCTCCACGGGGAGATCTGAGCTCTAGCTTCTTCCATATGGCCGTGTGTATTTAACGGGAAATCAGGGGAGCCGGAGAAAGCTAATGGGATTGCTGCTTTAAAGCACTTGGTTCCCCAAGTACCAGAGTTCGAAATTGGCTTGATTTTAGCATGGGTACAAGGGCAAGTCATGAAATGTTTAACCATTGTAATGCAGATATACCTTTTTCCTGCCGCGCCGGGAACAAAGTAGACTAGAAACTCTTGGCCTCCACCCCTACGGATGTTTGGCTGCGATGGAAGTTTGAGCCACCGAAATCACAGGAAAAAAAAAAAAAAACCAAAACATAAAAAAACCCACAGATTGTGAGTTCGTAGCTGAGCAGCCGCAGCTTGTTTAGCAGCGAGAGAGCTGCTGCTTTCCTGCCTTACTCATTCATGGCCGGATTTCGGGGAGGGAGGAGGGAGGAAACACTTCAAAAGCAAGAAAATTGAACCTGCGAGCCTTGCCCTGAGAATCCCTCCTTCGACGGGAGCCTACAGGCCAAGGCTTTGATGCTACCCCTCATTACCACGGCGGGGAAGTGGGCAGGACACCGGGGAGCTCCTCTCGTGTCCGCGGGGCCAAAGCTTGAGGAGCTGTTGTGGGGCGGTGGAAGAGCAGGAGCGCGGGGCCGGGCTGCGGGTAGACTCCTGCCTGCAGGAATTACACACGGCTCCGTAGGGCTGGCTCAGCAACCTGCTGGTGAATAACACCGGGCAAAGTGTATTTCTTCTGGGGGCATTCTCAATACTTTAAAAATGTCAAGGCTAAATGCCGAAAGAGTTGATCTGGAAGAGCAACCGATTTGGGGCTCCGTTTTTGTTGCTTTGTTTTCATGCGGTGGCTTTGGGTGCGGAAAAGCAGGAAAAAAAAAAAAAAAAAGACAGGTGTATCAAAACATTTTGGATGAAAACGAATATTTTGTCCCCCACAATAATTGCTATTGGAGATTTTAAAATTTTCCAAGGGCAACAAAACTGCCTTAATATGTATTCAATGCCACCAAGAGGCATCAGCGCTACTCGCTTCTGAACCTGCTTTTTTATTTGTGTCTCTGTGTGATCGTGGCATGGAATCACGTCTTAATAAAACACACTTTACAGTACTCAACAGGATTTCCAGAAACAGAAGACAGTGTTTCAGAATCTCCCCGTGCCCGGCATTGAAGTGATGGCTTTGAAGCCAATGAAATTCGATGCAAAATTTCTGCTTTGCTAGAATTCTACAAAATAGGCAAACGCCCGCAATTCCCGAGGTTAAACATGCTCTGGTGCCTTGAGATGCCTTCAAAAAAAAAAACCCTGGGATCTGTGTGCTGAAAAGAGCTTGAGAATAGGTTCCCTGGTCCGCAGCAACATCCCCGGCTCTTGTGGAGTGTACGCAATTCCCCAGGCAGTAGATGAATGGAGTCAGATGACTTTCAGCCAGGACTCATTGCTTTTTAGATTGCATGTAGTTAGAAACATGAGTTCTGCCAGCCGCCCAGGGAATTTGATATTCAGTGCCAATTAATTTTTGTTAATAGGAACAGGGATTTATCCCCTCGATTCCCTTAGGCACCTTTGAAAAGCATAAGCCTCAAAGGTTGGCTTGGATTTATTATTTTTTTTTCTGGTGGCCTTTTTCCTGAAGAGCAGCGGTGCCGAGACGAGAAAGGGGACTGGTCCGTGAAGGATAGCAGCTTTGGGGCAGGCATCTCCCAAACTTTCCGTTGCAGAGGTTTTTCTAAACTCTTCGGACGCGGGTAAATTCTGCTCTGCTTGATGGGACTCCAACCTCTCGCTGCTCTCCGTTCCTCCCACTCCTCCCTCCCTCCCCTCCGCACCTCCTCATGTCACTGTGCCTTCATTTGGTTTAGGAAATGATGCCGTGATTTAAGACTGGCACGTTGTCTTTACTCTCACTTTGCATCCCATAAAACAGGTATGTGTGGAGGGGGAAGTGGGGGGGGGGATTAGCTTATTTTGTAGCTTTTCGTGTGATCCTACGGTAGGTTTCTTCTGAGGAGTAAAGGGGTGGGGACGGTGGGAGCAGGGATGAGCCGGTGTTGTATTTGATCATACCAGTGCTTTAAGCGGTCAGAAACATGGTTTTCCCCTACCTCTGAGCTCTCGATGCTGCTAAAAATCTCTGCCATTCGTCCAATGTACTCCAGCCCCCTCTCTCGGACTGACTCTGGCTCTGTTTGCAAGATATCCACATTGTTCTAAAGCATGCACCTCTCTCTGTATAGTTCCGATCTTCTGATTTTATGGAATACTTATGCCTGTTTGCATTACAGTCAAAATAAAAAAAAAGTGAACTAAAACCTAGCGGGCCCCGTTTTTCTCTTATCTCTCTGTTTTTAACCCTGAAAGGCCTCTCCTGATCGCTCAGCCTTGCTCTGGTTTGCTACCTGCAGTGCCGGAGCGCTATAAATAGGCGTCAACCAGCAGTATCTATTTGTCTGCGAGACAGAAACGCTTTCTTGTAAGGTTGCTTGAGTCACAGCATTACACGTTCCACATCATTTACACCACGTCCACTGGGAAAATGCCACAGTCGAGCAAGGAGGTCTGTTTGCACACAATCCAGGGCAACTTTGGATGCCGTAGCCCCAGGAAGACAGCAGCGGTACTCCAGACAGGACCTGGGAGACCTGAGAAAAAAAGAATGGCTGCATGTGGCCAGGGGAATGAGCCAGAAGTAGGGCTTTTTACACGGGAATGCAGCGTGCTGTTGCAAGGGGGTACTAATGGGCCTTTGTTTAAGTAGAACACTTCATAGCGCTCGCTGAGGAGCACCAGGACATGGGTGTGATCAGGGCAGAAAGACCCAAAGATGTCTGCAAGGAGCAGGCGAGAGGATGACAGGCATTGGCGTGCAGGGGGGCAGCTCCCCAGGCTGGCCGGAGGGTAAGGGGGCTGCTGTTTTTCCTGGGGCATGGCGGCAGTTTTACCTTGGGCACTGCTGCAGGTGTACCTCAGACACAGCATGGTGTGACCTCATACATGGCACTGGTGTGACCTCAGACACAGCGGCGGTGTGACCTCATACATGGCACTGGTGTGACCTCAGACACAGCAGTGGTGTGACCTCAGGCACCATCGTGGTGTGACCTCATACATGGCACTGGTGTGACCTCAGACACAGCAGTGGTGTGACCTCAGGCACCATCGTGGTGTGACCTCATACATGGCACTGGTGTGACCTCAGACACAGCAGTGGTGTGACCTCAGGCACCATCATGGTGTGACCTCAGGCACCATCGTGGTGTGACCTCAGGTATGGCAGTGGTGTGACCTCAGACATGGCAGTCGTGGCCTCAGACACCACCATGGTTGACCTCATACATGGCACTGGTGTGACCTCAGAGACCGCCATGGTGTGACCTCAGACATGGCAGTGGTGTGACCTCAGACATGGCAGTGGTGTGACCTCAGACATGGAGTGGTGTGGCCTCAGAGACCACCATGGTGTGACCTCATACGTGGCAGTTGTGTGACCTCAGACACCATCATGGCATGACCTCACACATGGCACTGGTGTGACCTCAGAGACCGCCATGGTGTGACCTCATACATGGCAGTTGTGTGGCCTCATACATGGCACTGGTGTGACCTCAGACATAGCAGTGGTGTGACCTCAGGCACCATCATGGTGTGACCTCAGGTATGGCAGTGGTGTGACCTCAGACATGGAGTGGTGTAGCCTCAGAGACCACCATGGTGTGACCTCAGACATGGCAGTGGCCTGACCTCAGTCACTGTGATGGTGTTACTTGAGGCATGTGTGTGACCTCAGACACTGTGGTGGCATTACCTGGGGGATGGCAACAGCGGGACCTCAGACACAGCAGTAGTCTGAACTTGGACATGGCAGTGGTGTTGCTTCAGACATTGCCATGTTGTCACCCCCCACACAGCAGCAGACACCTTGGTGTCACGACACACACCATGCTGGTGTTACCTCCGTCCTCACAGTGGTGCTACCGCAGACATGGCAGCAGCATTACCTCAGGTGCTACCTCAGATTATGGAGGTGGCGTTACCTCAGGTGTTAGTGGAGACACGGCGGCCGCATTCCCTCAGGTGCTATCACAGACATGGAAGTGGTGTTACCTCAGGCGCTGCCACAGACATGGCGGCAGCATCACCTCAGACAAGGCCTCCCCTCTGCTCCCCAGGCCCTGTTAGCCCAGGGCAGACAGGCACAAACCACTTGCACCTGCCTGGCTCCCCGCAACCTCCCGGGGCCTCGGGGTCGGCCATAGTCTCTTACCGACTGCCGGGGCGGCCGGAGGCCTTTGGGGAGCCGGGTGTCCCCAGCCCCGCGTCCCCACTCTCCCTCGGGGCGGACGCCTCTCCCCGAGGGGGGTACAAACTTTGCAGACGCTCCCTAAGCCCCTCGGCTGCCCTTGACCTGGCGAGGCGGCCCGTCCCGCCCCGCCCCGCGCCGCCACACTTGGCAGACGCTCCCTAGCGCGCCGGCACGGGCAAGGCGCCTCTGCGCTTTGCGGGGCGGCGGCACTTGGCAGACGCTCCCCGCGCCGTTCCTCCGCCTTCCCTGTGCGCCGGAAGCGTGAGATGCTCCCTAACCCCGCCCGCGGGGAGGCGGGGGGGGGTGCGCCCAGGTAAACATCCAAGATGGCGGCGGCGGAGGGCGCGGGTCCGGCGGGGTCGCGGGGCCCGGCGGAGGCCGAGGCCGACGGGATGGGCCTGACGGACCTGCCGGGCGAGCTGCTGGAGCTGATCCTCTGCTGCGACGTGCTGGGGGCCGCCGACATCGGGCGGGTGTCCTGCACCTGCCGCCGGCTGCGTGAGGCCTGCCAGCCCCGCGGCAAGGTGTGGCGGGAGCGCTTTCGCCTCAGGTGGGCACCGCCGACTGTCACGGCACGGCGCTCCGGGGGGAGCTGCGAGGGAGGGCGAGGGGTGACCGGGCCTCTCCTCGGGGCCGGGCAGGCGCGGTCAGCGCAGGCCGGGCCTTGCTGGGGGTGTTCAGCTGCCCTCGGTCCCCTGGGCCTGGGAGGGCCGGGGTGCGCCTGGGGTGGGGAGAGTGCACCCCACATAACGCCATCTGTGTCTTTCTTCTCTGGCCGGCTCTGCAAGGTGCATACGGAGCCCATGACGGGTGGGACGAGCTGGCTTTCCGTTGTGTTATAACGGGTAAGGAGAAGGCCCTCCCAAGCAGGGGTGGCAGGGACTGTCGCAAGGCTGCTTCCCCTCCGAAATCCGCCAGGAGGGGACCACGGGAGCCTGCCACTTGGAGGAGGGGGGGTCTTTGCAGCTCACACACACACACACTGCTCGGAGGGGGGGGGGGGGATGTCTTTGGAAGCACCCCGTGCTCAGAGGATGGGGGTTTTGCAGCTCCCCCGCCCCACGCTGCTCGGAGGAGGGGAGTGTCTTTGCAGCCTCTTCCACAGCCAGGCACTTGGATTACCTGCAGGCCCCAGATCCAACCTGGGGGCCGGCATTGGTGCAGACACAGGGCCACATGCGTATTGGGGTTGTCAGCTGGCCTCCCTCATCCCACTAAGGTAGGCAGTGTTAGCAAGCAGCTTCTAAAACAACTGCCAAGACTTGTCCTGTCACAGGACTAATGTTTTACAGCAGAGAGAGGACTTTATTTGTAGTGCTTTTGGGAGAGCCGTTTTCACAGAAAGCCAAATCCTTTGGAGTAACTTTTGCTGCTTGTGAATTTAGTTACCCCCGAAGGCAGGTGCAGGGTACCTGATGAGGACATAGCTGTGTTATTAACGTTTTAACTGGTTACGCTTTATCTGGGAATAAAGTATGAGTGTTATTGTTGATATTGCTTATGCCTCGGTGGTTTCAGCGGTTCTAGAAACACCACTCCTTCACTGGGCTTGCCAACCTATCTAGAATAGGGCACACTCATCTGCTACCTGTTTTTGTCTGTGTTTTGGCACCGGAAAGGTAGCAATATTGCTTTCTCTAATTGCCAGTTGGCTTCTAAAATTTAGCATAGCTTGAACAAGAGGATTATTCTCTTCCCACCAGTGAAAAAGGCTGCTAAACAATTACAGCTTCCCCAATTCACTGAGCTATGGCTTGGGATGGCTGGCCACATCCTTTCACCAATTCAGCGGCTCTAATTTCTGAAGCGAACCTGAAAGTTTAAAAATGGTTCACATC
This sequence comes from Larus michahellis, assembly GCF_964199755.1. Taxonomy (NCBI): domain Eukaryota; kingdom Metazoa; phylum Chordata; class Aves; order Charadriiformes; family Laridae; genus Larus; species Larus michahellis. The sequence goes on from NC_133908.1 coordinate 2,695,356, forward strand.
CAACAGCTGAAATGTGGTAGGTGATTAGCACAAGCTGCTGCCCTCCTCTGCCTTTGATAATAGAACTTTTGGCAGGAGTTTGCACATTGACCTTGTCATCCTGGCTGGAATCCACCCTGAGTAATTGCACTTTACCTTCCTGAAATTTTCAATATAATTTCAACCCAAGAAATTACTCTTTCTCATCCTAAAATAAATGATTGTAATTGTTATTACAATGTGGCTGCGTTTCAGCAGTAGATGAATGGCTAGGGATCCATCAGGGGAGAGGTTGTTATATAATGTGAAGTTATTTGCTTAGTCTTTGACTTTATTTTGTAACTGCAGTTGCAGTGTGGCTTTATTATTAACTGGTAGTAAAGCATCTTGCATGTGTGGACGGACACAACTTTGCCTTTTGGTCAGTTGGTAGTAATTATTATACAGAAGTAGTGATTTAAGCATTTGGCCTTCCTTACTATTAAAAGTAAAAATACATCAATATATAAAAGCGTGTGTATGTGTATATATATATATACACATATAACCTGAAAAGAACCGAAGGCATCCTTGTAGTTGAAGGAAGATGTTTTGTAAAACCCAGTAATAATTAGCAGAATTTCAAAATGGGAAATAAATGCCCCTGTAAATTTACGAGGGGCCTTTCTCTCAGCTTTCTTTCCCATGCTGTCCAAAATATTTCTGTCTACGCTGATTCTTCTTTGTGTTTCATACACAAATGATCTTGGTGTCTTTTCATTAGAAAAGGTGGTGCTGCTAATAGCCCTCAAAATATTATCTGAAGTTTTCCAGTTGAGCCTTGAAAAGCTTCTTATTAAGCTGTGGAGTGTATTTTAGCTTTTGGACTTTCAGACTCAGTAAAGCAGGTACGGCTTTCTTTTATGAGAAAGGTGTCGCGTTTTTTAAAAATAATTATTTCTTGTATTAAAAATGAACTGCAAGAGAATTTAACTGTCACAGTTTGACTTCAGAATTCTGTTTTCCTCCAGTAGATGTTGCCACCAGCAAGGGCAACAGAGGGAGCTCTGTTTTGTGCATCCTTTCAGTTAGACCCACAAGGTAATAGGAGGAACATGGGTCAATGAATTCTCATTCTATTCGATGACAAGTTAGCTTACATGTGATACATCTTCAGAATGGCAAACTTCTTTTTTCTGTTATAAAACTCTGCCTCTCTTCTACTAATATGGTACGTATGCTTATTTTGCAAAGCTCTAGAGGAAATATCAAAAGTATTTAGGATATTTAGATATTGAAGTACCTGGAGTATGAATTTTTTGAAGGTTTCTTGTTGGCAAGCTTCAGGAGAACTTACTTTTAAATAACCATTACTATGCAGATGAAATCAGTTGGATTTATGCTTTGATGCTTGAGTCAATCATTGGATTAATTTATACAATGACACTTAAAGTTGTACTGTGTCTTGGCAGTGTCGCAGCTCCACAAGTCATGTGGTTACAATAAGGAGCAACTTATGGTTCTGGAGCTTCTCAGTGAAGTTGAAATACTAATGAACCTGTTCACTTGTTTCTTGTTGTGTAGATGGCCATCGCTGCTGAAATACTATAGCCACACAGACGGTGTTAGCTGGCTTGAAGAATACAAAGCACGACACAATGCTGGTCTAGAAGCCCAGAGAATTGTAGCTTCATTCTCCAAAAGGTTCTTTTCAGAACACGTAAGTCATCTGCTCTATGTATGTGCAACAGCCTAGCTACTTGTTTAGTATTTCTTATTAGTTTGTCTTTCCTCTCTCTTCGTGTCTTTTCAATTATGCAGACAGAAATTTCCTATTTCCTCACTTTGTGTGAAAATGCTAGATCACCAGCCAAAAGGGGAGAAACAATTCAAAGTCCAAAGGTGCTTACAGTCCAAAGCACACTCTGCATATCACATTCAGCTGTTGCCGCTGCAGCTTTAAAAGCTCTTTGTTCACTGCTGCATGTTCAGACCCGGCTCTGGGAACTTCTGAAGGACTGGTAGTTTGTTGACACATACCACAGCCTATTAATTTATCTCACTGCAAACCTTGTGCAAGGATATGTTCTGTGAGTTGTCAGAAGTCATTTGAAAACAGGATCAAGACGCAATAGGTTCACTGAATTGGAAAGTATATTACTTAATTTCTTTACCCAACCATGACACCAAGATGCTTTTGCGTTCAGTGTGAAAAAGGTGAAAATGTAGTCTCTTGGAGAGACTGGCTTGCATGTGAAACAACAGTAATTTCATTGTCTGTTTGCGTAGTTGATGCCTGTGGGTTTTGGCTGGCTGTACAGTTTGGGTCAACCTGAAATTCTGTGGAATAGGTGTAAATGCTGCCCGTAACTTCAGCTGAGTTAAAATTTCACACAAGAGCCATTAAACTGCCACCCCTGTGTGTCTGCTCTGCAAATATCTTGTGGTCCAGTAGAGAATTCCCCTAAGGGATAGGAGACCTTTCTTGAAATCCTCTTAATGATTTTAAGCAAGGGTTTGCACCTAGATTTTCACCCTGGAGATACAGGCTGTGGGGCCAGTAGGGTATTTGGAGTCGCATATCTCTTAGCTGTTCTTTTTGAACTATTCCATTGCAGTTGCAGCAGGTAGACATTTGACCATGGAGAAATGTGTGTCGGGGCATTATCCGGGGGCAGAGGCTCATGTATTCCCGCTGTTTTAATCATGTATGCAAAGCCTACTGAGAGACCATTCAGCAATACCCAGAGGCCTAATAACGAAGATCATCTCTGGTCGGGCTAGGAACTGCAACTTGAATTCCCTCCATAGAATTGAGGGGAAGAGGCATTTAACCCAGTTCTTCTAGATCCTGTGGAGTGCCTGCTAAGATACAGTATAACGGGAATCGCTTTTTCCTTACTCTGTTAGCCCGTGTCTTTTACTGAAAAGCTTGAAAGTAAAAAGATTTGCTACAGTTCAATCAAAGCTTAAAAAAATAATTCTGAATTTTGGAAGAAAATAACTCTTCTGAATATAGATACCTAAGTGATTGTTTAAAAAAAATCTGTTCCATCAAGAAGCTGATAACGCTGGGTTAGTGCTCGTACTTAATCAGGTGAGGTAAAGTGTAAGTTTGAGGCTGAGATGAAGGCTCCTGCTCCTTCATTCCTTCCCCCAGCTGCAATCTGCTACACTAGGGAGGATTTGTAGAGGTTCAGTCAACCACAGGCAAAAGTTAATTCCACCTTAAAAATTACTTTTAGCTTGGGCCCAGCCCGCATAAGATCTGGTATGTTTGTGCTCATCTGTACACCCACCGTAGGAGCCCCCAGTGCTGTAGTAGTTAGCTCAAATTGCCGTAGGGGGCTACTGGGGCTCTCAGTGGGTCCTTGTGATAAATCCATGGAGTAGAGACCATGAGTACTTGGTGAGCTGGACGTTTTTAAGATCTTACATAATTTTTTAAAAAATAGAACAGAATTGCTTTTGAGACTTTTTATGAAATTCTGTTCTTTTGGGAAGAATCCGCTGTGCTCTCCATAATTCATTGTCTGGTTTGACAGGTCCCCTGCAATGGATTCAGTGACATTGAGACTCTCGGGTGCCCGAGTCATTTTTTTGAGGATGAGCTGATGTGTATCCTTAACATGGAAGGAAGGTAAGAAAGAGGGGGATTAGAAACAGAAGGGATTTTTCCCCTTTCACTGGGTAAAGGAGAATGGTTCTGTGGTGAATGCCTGACCTCAGCTTCCATCCTTTTGTCACTCTCATAAAACAACATCCTCAGGCTTACCAAGGCCAGGAGGTGTTGCTGTGTGTTTAATTTCAGAAAAAAATTAATATTCCCAAAAGAAATCATGTAAACTATTCTGTAAGAAGGAAGTCCCCTGGCTTTGTGTTGCTGTTTGTTGCTTATTTCCTTGCCAGTTCACAACATCTCTTGGGATGTGTTCTGTGTACCCTCTGCTCTGCAGTAGTTTTGGCTTAACGAGTTCCCATCCTCATGTTCCCTTTTAAATTGAAACCTGGATCAGTTTGCTGAACTGATTTGCAGGATGAGGCCACAGCACTGGAGGGAAGCAGGAATACTCAGTGAGGATTGCCACCATGAATCCCTGTATCATGAAACTACAGCTTTCTCCCCCCCACCCCCACCTCTTGGTGCTTTTCTTAGCTGTAGTAGGTTGGTACAATTTTTGTCCCCAAATAAAGAACTGAGTTTAATCCAGCCACTGCAAAACTTGCAGTTCTGTAAATTATTCAGACAGGTGAAATGCCAGGCGGGTAAATAAAACTTCTGTTTAGCATGTGCCTGGGTATTCTCATCACCATGGTTAATGCTGGGCAGGATGAATAAGTCACTGCTTTACTTGACGCTTTTTCTGCTGGTAGCATATAAGCCATGCTGATTTTGCTGTGGTACAAAGCAGGGATAGATTGCTCTTAATGGGGTCTAATAGCCTTGATTAAAGGGACTGTTAGTAGAGCTTGAAAAAACATAACTGGAATGGCAATCATCTCATTTTTGCTTTTTCACATCCATTTTATTACCTTCCCTATTTGAACTGGGACTAAACATCTCTCATTTGACAACTGGTTAAAAAGCTTTTGAGCCTTTGCACTGGCCAAATGCCTCCCCATAAAGCAGAATTGATGCTAATTACACCCTGATTAAGCTGTAGTCATTGCCATTCAGGAGCATTAGGCTAAATCATTTCCCTGGAAGATATCCCAATAAAGCAGTTGTCCCTATTGAGCATCCCAGTTTATTGGAAGAGGATAAAGTGTTATGAGGTTTGATTGTTCTTCTGTCCAGTGGGATGGAGAAGGCTGATTTCACCTGCAATCTGGAGGAGAGGAAACATAAGCAGGGAAAGAGGGGTTTTTTTTGAAGAAGGAAACTGGACTTCTTTTAAACACATGGTGAAGGCAGAGTCTGGGAATCAGTAGAATTCTCCTTTTGTTTTTTTTTTTTTTTTGGGGGGGGGGGGGGCGGGCAGGGGACGCGCAGGGTTTTGTGCCATTCCTAACTTTTGTGTAAAAGTGCTCAGTGAGGCACAGGGTAACCCATTGCTAAAGGCCAGGGCTTGCTTAGATGCGTGTGATTTGGATGGCTCTGAGTTGGTGTGTTGTATTTCAGGTGACCTCTTCAAACCTTGTCTGGATAGTAACCAGCTCTCTATTGCTGCTTCTTGGGTGCCTCGCCTTCGCTTGTTAATTTAGAAAATGAAGGGGCTTTACTATAAAAAATGTAAGGTTTTGGATTGTGTGATCTACAGACCAGCAGTTGATCTGTTCCTGCCTTTTCAGAGCAACAGAGGTGTTTTTCTTCTAGGGACCTCTTTTTTTTTTTTTTTTTTTTTTTTTGTCTTCTGGATGCTATTGGACCTACATTCATGTCCCACATCAGTTTATTTTTAATGGTGAGAGGATGCTTTAAGATTGATTCTGGAGGGATCCAGTCAGACAGAAGGTAACGTTTTATGACAAAAAATAGAGGATTTTAATTGGATGTTCCTGAGCTAGTTTAATTAGGATCTGTGTTGTTTCCCATGATACTGTATCTTCTCAAAATTATATATTGGTGATAAGATAAAAATCAGAGATGATAGGAGCAATGTTTTGCAAGTGTCTCATCCTGTGGCTTTTTGATGACAAATTTCTTCTTAACGTTTACCTTTTTGGTTGACTCTTCAGTGGTAGTGGTGTTGTCAGACGTGTTTTGAAAAGCGACAGTCTAAATTGTAAACCTATATTCACTGGAAAAGTTAAATCAAATGTTCACTCTTAAAGTGCTTGTTTAGGGCAATACTACTTTTTGTATTTAAATATGCAGGAAAGGTCTCACCTGGAAGTACTATGCAAAGAAAATTCTATACTTCCTACGGCAACAGAATATATTAAAAAATCTGAAGGAGTATCTTCAACGCCCAGCTGACCGGCAGTCATTTTTGGAGGGTAAGTCTTTGGCAGAAATCCCACGTAGAGCACCTCGTCACAGCTTTCCATCATTCTTGTCTTACTTGGAAAGAGCCGCCTTTGCTTGTATTTCAAATAGCCCTCGGAAAACGACTCAGAATTAAGTTTGGTTTTTTGATGTACCTGAAATCCCTAAAATCTTGCAGTAGTTGCATAGTGTTGCATCAGAATGTCAGGATTATGTTAGTTTCTGTCAGTGCTGTATGCTTGAATAATTGCCCGTGGACAGATGAGCTGAAAAGCAATGGACAAAATGTTGAAACATTTGCATTTGAATCTTAACAGTGTATTCAGGAAATCAGCAGTAGCTCAGCGTCCTAATTATCTGACACTGCAGAAGCATTTTAACTGTGGCCCATGGGCTGAATATGGCCTAACAGACCAACTTACCTGATTTCAAGTCAGCTTCCTGCTATCTCCTTTTCCAAGAGCTGCTCAGATAAGGGTGAGGAGCGAGCTGCAGGCAGGGGGAATTGTTGTTGCAGCTCGTAGCCCATGTGCTATGGCTTTCTTTCAAGAGCTGCCTGACTGCTGGACCATTGAAGCAGTGCAGTCTAGAGCTGGGGAGCCGATGGAAGTCCAGTTACACGGTGGGAAGGCACATGCACCTGATATGAAGAAAGAAGAGGCTCTTCTGCAGTTCACGTCCTCAATCTGGTGGATTATTCTTTTCTTCAAGCTTCCTGTGGAGAAGATGGTCTTCTGAATGCACCGAAAGCTACCAGTATCTGTAGAAGAGTCTCTCGCTCTTGGTATAGACCTCAAAAATGTCATACGAAAAAGTCTCTAACACCGAAGCTGGTTCTTGTTAGTGGCAATAGACTTTGAAGAAGGGATTGTATTAGGGCAAGAAGGGAAAGGAAAGTGGCTTTTGCTGGAAACAAGCGAGACAGTTGATTATGTGACTTAATCATGTGGCTCACAAATAGATGCATTTGTCTGCCACGGAGATATTATTAGAGCACCAACAAGTAGTTTTTTGTGAAGTTTCACGTGGTCAGCATGGGGAACACTTGGGCGGGGGGAGAGGAAGAAGACACGGCTTGGTGCCCTGCTGAAGTCCTTGAATGCAGGCCTGTCATGGGTGTGCTAACGAAGCAATGTAGGAGGCTGGAAGAGGTATGATCCATGCAAAATTCTTACAGGTGAATACAGTTAATTCCAAAGACAGAACAGTAGGGAGGCTTTGGAAAGAGCAGTGGTGACAAAATGACAAGCAGAAGATTCTGAGAAAGGGCTGTTTTTCTCCTGCAGAAGTCTGACAGAAGAGGCTTGGGCAGCAGGAAAATAAAATGGAAATCTGTTCTGATGGTTTTCTGACATGAAGATGGAGAGCAGGCGTGGAAGAGAAAGGTGAATGTAGCAGAAGAGGGAACGATGAACAAGAGTGATAGCTATGGAGGATATGGCAGGAAGAAGTCAGAACTGAAGCATAAGTGAAGTTGAGATTCTTTCAGGCTCTGAATAAAAAACATTGTAAGCTGGGAGGATGCCAGGAGGTGCATTGTGACCAGTTGGCTAGTTAAGCTTGGTCTAGCAGCCTACCTGCTCAGTGTACTGTCTGTTGCTTTCCCTTTCAGGATGACGGAGAGGAGAATAGTTAATTTAACTGGTATTTGTCATGTCAGCTTATTCTTTGCATTTTTTGTGGTAAATCCAACATATGAGTGCAGATTTTAAAAGGAAAGCTCTTGTGTTCTGCTGCAATTGCTTGCTGCATGCCTGGAATTTACAGTAGGTAAAACCAAGCAAAGAAAAAACTGAAGCCCTGTTTCTTATGTAGTTTGTTTTTTCCAGGTGCTGTTTTAATTGATCAATACTGTAACCCATTGTCAGACATCTGCTTAAAAAGCGTCCAGGCGCAGGTGGATGATATCACAGATAAAGTGCGTAAAGTCCTGCGGACGAAAAATCCAAGGCACCCCAGCTTGGCTTCCAAGGCAGGTACTGTACAGAAACATATGTGTTACTGCAGAGCATTTCTGCAAGTCTCGGTACAGGCAGGCAAGGTGAAACAGCTGTTGAATTATTGCAGCTTAAAGAGCTGTTGTTCTTCATCCCCTGGCAAGCATATTCTGACATTTGCTTAAAACACCATTGAGGCAACAGCCGTTTGGTGAGCCACAGGGACTCAAAAGCCCAGGGCTGTCAGTCCATATGATGCTGTCTAAGAAAAAAAAGAATTGGGAAGGAATTAGGGAGTTTCTTCTTTTTTTTTCCCATTCGTCCCTGAAGTCTTAAGTAGTCCTGATATCTGTAGCAGAGCTGTGGGACAGGGGATCGACCTCTTTTCCTCTGCAAGTCTCAAAGTCAGCAGCAATAGAAAAGGTACATGCTTTAACATCTCCAAAGGTCAGGCAATATCTTGCTCCTTGGTTTGTATAAGCGCTATCTAATGTTTGCTGTCTTTCAAAGAGAGAATGAGCGGTCTGCCTGTATCTGTGTATCTGGAGTGGCCAAGCTGGGACGCTCAGGCGGTGAAAGCCACTTCCCAGGCATGCCTGGGCGGTGTGACATGTCCAGCTGCAGTGCTGTGTCTCTTGACTGTCTGAATTGAGATGAGTCTCTTGTGTTCTTAGTCCATATGAAGAATTTTGGTCTAAGGTTCATTGCGTAAAGGTTGAGAACCCTTGTTTGCTCAGTATTTATTTCATTGCATGTGTTTTTTAGGAGAGATTGTGATTCCAGAAGTGGAACTTCAGCGGCAGGTGCTTGATGCTATGAATTGTGTCCTATATGAGCAGTTAAAATACAAAGGAAACGAGCTGGATTACTATAACTCCCTGAATTCATACATTCACCAGGTATGTATATGTTAGGCCAAAACTAGGAGGCTGCGAGGCTTGAGGCATTCTATTTGTGGTGTTTATTTGTCTGTATGTAGTCAGCCAAATAACTCTTTCTGAAGAACAACTTGCTGTAAAGTCAGCGCAATGTCATCTTTCGTTGCATATTCTGTCAAATTGGTGTATTTTTATTTGTGAAATCAAACCTTGAGGTTTTGTGTTTTTTCTTAATATCCCACATGTTCTTACCACGTTTTTATCCCCCAGGTTTTGATCCGCAGGACAGGAATTCCCATCAGTTTGTCTGTGCTTTATTTAACAATTGCCAGGCAGCTAGGAGTCAAGCTTGAACCAGTCAACTTCCCTAGCCATTTTCTGCTGCGATGGTGTCAAGGAAAAGAAGGGTAAGTGATCTGCTGAATTTCAAAGTTGCGTCCACAGGAATAAAAGCCAGAAAGCATTTACAGCTGCAGACTTCTACCTGAACGTTTGATTGTCTTCCATCTGTAATTACTATCTATATGGGTGAAAAGATCAGATCTCTAAAGTTTTCCCAGAATTCCTCTCTGCTGTTGATGAATGGTAACAGATTTCTTGAGTGTGAAATAATAGTAACCATGAGGTAATGTTTATCTTATTTAAGAAAACTATGAAAAACTGGGGGTGGTGGGGGGGAAAGGTGCTGATTTCACATAACCTTTCATACAGAGCAGTTGCTAAGAGTCCATTGCTGCTGTTCTGTGCACTCAAATTAATACTCTGAGTCAGTGCAGGATACGTCTTTGACCAGATCGTGATCAATTTACAGAAATCTGTATTTTGTGAATGACATCAGCAGTCCAATTCAGAGCAATGGTTTTGTCTATATATACCCCTTTTGGCACTAGGCTTCAGATGCTATATGCGTGGGCTCTGTTACACTTTCCAGGGCGGTGTTATAATATAATCTAGCAATAGATGCAGCAAATCTGAAAATACCTGAAGGAAAGAGCTGACACGATGGAGCAAAAAGTCCCCTTGGTTTCACCGTCTTTTCCCATATGTGTTTATCTGAAGAAGCAGCTAGGGGGAGAGAGAAGGTACAAGATAATATCTTTTTAGGAGGGACCTGAGGTATGAATGACGCTTGTTTTACGAACAAGCTTGAAGGTGCTGAGGGAAGAACAGAAATAGATAGCCTTGCTTTACCACGAGACCCATCATCACAATTCAGTTTCCTTGTTGTTTCATTAGAAGCACAGATATTTTTGACTACACCTACATTGACGCCTTTGGCAAGGGGAAGCAGCTGACGGTGAAGGAGTGCGAGTACCTCATCGGCCACCACGTGACAGAGGAGTTCTATGGAGTGGTGACTTCAAAAGAGGTCTTGCAGCGTATGGTGGGAAATCTCTTAAACCTTGGCAAGCGGTGAGTTGAGGATTGTCTGGCCTGTAAGGCCTGTAGGGGGAGCGAAAAGGGCCCAGAGTATACTGTCTGTGTATCTGATACTGCTTCTTCACGGTATTTGAGTGAGTGCTTTAAAAAGTGTCAGTTGCTCCAGGGGATCTTGAAAATTCTGTATGTCACATTGCATTGTCTAGTTGTTTTTAATCACCTGCAGCAGTGTTGTGTGGAAACAAAAATATTTAGTAAAACTAGTTCCCCTCTAGAAAATGGACAGATCACTCTTTTCTTCGTGAAAAGCTGATAGGGACTGTTCCACCATTCCCTTAAGAACAGAGACCTTCGTTATAATCTGGTAAGCACAGCCCATTTGTTCACATGAGCATTTTCAAAGGTACTGTTGGCTTGTAAAAAAAATCTGGTTTTCTTTTCAAATACCCTTGCTAATCACTTTCCCAGGTAGCCATAGAGAGAAATCAGAGTGAAAGGATTGCTTTAGGTGTGATTAAGCTAGGGAAAGAAAAACGGATTTCAAAAGGGAAATGGCTTGGAGAGTGAATTCACTGTGTAGGATTATGTTATATTGACCAAGCAGAATACCAGCGAAGTGGGAGGGTAGAGTCCAGTCATCAGTTGTGTAGCATTTTTCCTTCTGAGTAGGCTGTTGGATGTGATGAGTGACGGTCAGTGCCAGAGTCGCTCTTACTGATGCCTGTACCTGTAGCATCATTTTTGGTGACTACCCCTGTAGATCGGAGTACTGGGGATAGGGGTTGAAGAGCTAGCCTTACAATTGAGTTTCTTTTTTGCTGGCAGAGAAAGCACTGATCAGTCTTACCAGCTCTTGAGAGACTCGTTGGATCTTTACCTGGCCATGTATCCGGACAATGTGCAGCATCTAATGCTCCAGGCTAGGTTATACTTCCACCTGGGAATCTGGCCAGAAAAGGTACCTCGCCACTCGGTCGTATGTTTTCTGGTAGACTAAGCGCTATTAACACTAGTCTGTTGATTTTTAGACTACGTCAGCTTGCGTTACAGTCTGCCACAAGTTGTTTCTGTTATAAATGCAATTGAATGAGTTATCACATTTTGGAGAAGCAGAGAAAAGAGAATGATTCGTGCTTGCTGGCCCTAGGGGAGACTTGCGAGCAGCCTCAAGTCTGAGTCGTAATTCATGATTTACTGCCCAAGTCTAACAGCTTGTCTTGCAACCCGTACTGTGGACTTCCAGGTGTAAGTTAGAAGAGCATCCTGTTTGGTTTATGCCTAGATTGTGGTAGTGGTGGTAGAACTCTTACTGGACTCGTGTAAAAGGAGTCAGAAAACCTTAGGAAGTTATCTTTTATGAATACAACCAAAGCCTTTCTCTGAAACCTTAGCCACACAGTCAGTGGCTCTTGTGAAAAAGCAACTTAATATTCCTGTTCTTGGGATTCTTCTTTAATATCGCCTTTAGCATAGCAACTTGAGTCTTGCTATCTTGTGAACATGGGAAAGAAGGTACCGAGACTTACAAGTCATCTGGATCGTCTGTGCCTTTCACTGAGTCAGGGGAAGGCACAGGGAAGAAGCAAGTAACTCAAAAGTCTGATTTCTTTAATGTGTCACTACAGCAAAGAGGTGTTCCCTTTTCAAAATTTCCCGTACTACTACAGTGAAGCTCACGCTCTTGGGCAATGCCTGTGCCATTTACTAATGTGAGGTTTGGGTGAGGGGGCAGAAGTATTGGCTGGGCAGCTGAGCAGAAAACAAAGCTCTTTCCACCAAGTTAACTGAAGCATAGGACTGCTGGAAAAGCTGTCTTTTGAAGAACAACCTTTGCTAAGCTTATCATTCCTTTCTTAGGGCAGCAAGTTTTAGGGTCGCCACGGAAAAGAAAACAGCACAAACTAAAAAATTGGTGGGGGGGAGGGGGGACACTCGCAGAGCTAAAATGGCAACCGTACGTAAATAGGGGACAGCAAAATGAAACACCGAAAGATCTTCTTTCCCCTTTCTGGCACTCAGCGATGTGTTTGTAAAGCACCAAGGCTTTACATACTTGTGTTTTGCTGCCCCTCAGAACAAATCATACTACCCCATGGATGAGTTTTACATGTAGTTTCTCTGCACCGCGTTGCCAGATGCAAATGGTAGTGTGCAAATTTAGGTGTTTTCAGTATTGCATCCTCATAGGCATCCAGTGGTTCCAGTCTGTTGGGTCGTTTTGTGGCTAGCCAGAGAGAACGCTCTATGTCTGACAGAACAGAAGATCGCAGATTTAATGGAAACCTGGCAGATTTATGGAAAGTGGTACAAAAACTTAAAAGTCAGGCAGAGCTACACAGAATGTTGCCCTAAATGTTTGCAAATAACAGTAAATGAAATTGCCGAGAATCTCTGGCAGCTATGGTCACTGTGCTAGGCCTTCCCGTTTCTGTAGGATTTTTCAGGATTTTCACATCCTTCTTAAGATGCCAGCCAGAGAATTAAGGTGGTCAAGAAGCCCGAGCTGTGTTTCTTCTTCTCATATTTAATTACTCACCTGTTCTTTTTCTGAAATTTCTTTTCTTCATCTCTTGGCTGATGTTCATACTCTCAATAGCCCGAGATTTCTGTTCCTCTTCTGCTGCTCTGAACTTAGAGTGACCAAAACTTCCAGCATATGATGGAGGAGACAATCCTTTCACCAGGTGCTAAAGTGTGTCAGATTTTGAAACTGTGGCAGCACCTGAGGTATTTGATGTTGTGATGGGTGTATCTGTCTTTTCCCAGCCTGTTTAGACAACAGTTTTGGTAAGAGCAAGGGGAAGAAAAAAGAAAAGGGTAAAACTTGGATTTCCTGCCTCTAACTAACTTAGCGGCAGATGCTCTGATAGTGTGCCAGAGAGTGTTGGTAGGCTGGTGTTCTGGATCTACAGGCTTTGCCGCTTTGAGAGCGCTTTTGAAGTTAGTGTTCTTTAGTCATCCTGAGACAAGCAGGTTCTCTGTCTCTCGTTCGCTATTACGTGGTGTAGCATCATAAAGGTTATTTGCGTTTCATTCTGTGCTGCCCTATTTTTCCTCTGCCAGGCTCCCACAGACAGGCTGAGGATCTCATTTAAACTAAAATGTTTGTTCTCTAGTGCAGCAGAAGTCATCTGGAATTACTTCCCAGCAGCAGTTTGGGAGACTAGCAACAGTATTCTCTTAACATTTCATAAACCTTCAGACGGTCTCATCAATGCCTTGCGGTCACAAAATGTGACGCGATTAACTTGTATGACTTAGTTTTAAGGAGTGTGCTTGACAGTGCCCTTCCTTGGAAGCAGGGAGCTTTGCAAATAGAAAAGGGGAGGACTGTTTGCAATTTCTGCAGGCTAAGCAAGTGGGAAAAACTCCTTGGGAGTGTGTAGCTAGAGCAAAGGTTCTCAGTCTGTGTGGAAAACTCGGGTGGCAGACCTCTAGGCCTGGGCAATTAGACCCAGCTGACTTGCGAATTGTGACTGTATATATCTGTAAGCGTTGGACTGCTGTAGAGACTTGTTCTGATTCTCTTTGTTTTGGTCGCTGAAGGTTCTGGACATCTTGCAGCACATTCAGGCTTTGGACCCATCCCAGCATGGGGCTGTCGGGTACTTAGTTCAACATACCCTAGAGCACATTGAGCGCCGGAAGGAGGAGGTGGGACCGGAGGTGAAGCACCGTTCAGATGAGAAGCACAAAGAGGTCTGCTTTTCCATCGGGCTGATTATGAAACACAAGAGGTGAGCTCTTCAAAACCTTCCCTGCATTAGCAGGCTGTACTGTAACGACAGGTGCAGAAGTGTTTGTTCTGAAAGTAATGAGACGTGGGTTTATCTGCCAAGGAGGTATCTGGAATGGAAAATGCCAGGCACGTACGTCTATGCCATGTACCTTGTAGAAAAATGGGGGCGGCTCTGTCTATCCTTTGAGAGAGCGAGTGTCTTCACTGCTGCTTGCTTGCAGAGAGAAGTTTGTGAGGTGACTTGTCCAAGTCATCATATATCACACGGCTAAAATTTGCACAGCCCAGAGCTCTTGAAGAAACATCAGTAACCAGTTAATGAGGGACTGTGGAACAGAATCAACTTCAAAAAAGATTGTAAGATTCCCAAGACAGCCTATGAATCTCTCCTTGTGCTGTTATTACCCCCTTTTCCTGCATTGCACAGAGGCTTTGTGTTCCTGCCTGTGCCGCTCTGCCAGAATGACAGGCCAGCACTGTTTTGCTTCGGCCACTCCTCCAACTCATCAAGACATCTGGAGTGTATTTTAAGGGTGCAGCAGTGACAGTTACACCTTGTGATTAATCGCATGAAAAAAAAAAATCTGAAAATAATAATGGCTTTGTTTCTGGGAGTTCAGTATTGGGATTGCCACGTCTGTGTGATGGGCACAGAAGTAATTGCACAACACAGTAGGACGGTTGAGTCTCTCCCTGTTTCTTGTTTCCTGTTCTCCTGGTTGCTGACTTCCAGTCTCTTTCCCATTTTCATTTCTTGCTCACATTTGGTTTTCCTTTGTCCTCAGCTGTTTATTCCTGTCTGTTTATCCAGGTACTCCTAGTCATTTCCCCCCACCTCAAAGTACACACACATACGCACACAATCTTTTTTGAATTGATTTTTTTTTTGCCCTCTCCTCCTTGTGCCAGCTCACAGGAGGTTCCTGTCCTGTTTGCACTGTATTAATCTTGAGGAAAAAGAGCTGGGCTCCGGAGTTTTCACAGTCTTTGATGTGCATTTTTTTTTTAATTAGATATGGCTATAACTGCGTGATTTATGGCTGGGATCCCGCCTGCATGATGGGGCATGAATGGATCCGGAATATGAACGTCCACAGCCTTCCACATGGGCCCCACCAGCCTTTCTATAATGTGCTAGTAGAAGATGGCTCTTGCAGATATGCTGCTCAAGGTGAGCAGGACTCTCCTCTGTTTACTATCTGTTTAGAAGTACCTTAGGAGAAAGAGATGCTTAAGTGATTAACTCTCTTAATTATGAAACATAAACTGTTAGTTAAGGTTGAGGTAGGAAGGAAAGGGATCTTGAATTCGTGGCCTGTGTTGTTTGCGCACCGTGAAATGAGTACTGCTAGGAATGAATGTTAAGGACCACTCTGGTATAATCTCCTTTTGCCTTAGAAATGTGTTTTGGACATGATTGGGTTTATGGTGTAGACCATGATGGCTGCTTTTAAAAGAGGTAATTCAGCTTTTGCTGAAGTCTGAAGTTCTGTCACACTCTCACTCTTTGAAATTATAGCTGTGCTTTGGGCAGGACCTCAAAATAGATTCTAGTGAGAGAGAACGCAAACTTTGCTTGTCAGGGCATGGCTCTGAGCAGCTTTTATCAAGAGACGGTATGTGCCAGGATCCCAGAGAACATGCTAATGCCACATCTGATATGAATGGGACAAAAGTGAATGTCTCTGCTAAACCTCTTTGCATTTGTGAAGTCTCTATCACCCATTCTTTATGCAACATACCGTAAGAAAGGAAATTCTTGTCTGATGGTCAGATTATGAGGTTAGGATACAAGAAATGTTGAACTGAGCCTCAAAAGGGAAAAAAAAAACCCTATATGTATATATCTATAACTTTGTACTGTGTGAACAGAACATTTCTTTGCCTCGTGTTTGTTGTTCTCCCTGTGATACAGAGGCATCCCGTCCAGCTGGCGGGGAGCTGGTTGCACAGCCTGGCTGTTTGCTAAGACAAGGTGTGGAAGCTGCTGGAGGGGAAATGCTGAACAAAACGCAGTTCAGCTCTTTCGCCAGGGGGTGCTCCCAAGCACGTTCTGCTCCTGTAGATGAGAGCAAGAGGTGGTTTTACCGGACTGGAAGCTCCTACCTTTGTAGTTTTAAAGTGCAGGTGTTTCTCACTGCTCTGAGAGTTACTTTATATTCAGTAGTCCAAAAAGATGAAGTTGGGACCAGGGATATTGCAGCTCAGCTTCATGGCTCATGTTAGGCAGTACTTGGCCTCTCCGAGAGTCTTAAAAACCAGAAATTCTTGTGTGCCGTGGGTTGATATCAAAATATGCATCTCAGTGAAAACTAATCAGATAATTGTCCACAGTGCTTCTGGGGCTGAGTCATCTTTTACATCTGTTGTCTAATTGTTTATAAACAAGTATAATGCTGGCTGGTTCCAGAGTGCAGGGTATTTTAGCCAAGCTGTAGGTTGACGCTGTCATCTCTGCGGCGTCCAAGTGTTTTGATATTGCTAGGGAAAATAGACGGGTTGGTCCTTGCTGCTGAAATCTTGCTGCCCGAGCATCCCCTCTCAAATACATCTTCACATCATTTGGGAAGGGATTGTTTCATAACTTACTGACCAGACTGGGGAGAAGATGATAGTTTTTTACTGAAAGAATCTTAGACAAATCTGCATGCAGAGTTTTATCTAACCAGCTCAGAAAAAAACACCACACAGATTGTACCTCAGTTTGAGTCCTTCCTGTAAATTCATGGGTTGAGCTGTAGCTAACTGCAAAACACCTGCTTCGTACAGTGAGTTTGGTATCTATCTACCTGTCTGCTCTTGTCTTTCCTTTGTTTGTTTTGTAGCAGCACAGGTTAGACATTTGTGTCTCAAAACTGCCAGTCGGCATGTTTCTCAGGCTCCCCACCTAGTGCCCAACTCGCTTGTCTCAGTCTCTTCCCCGCTGCCAGCTTCTGTTTCGTCACTGTGTTTTTTCCCTTCGTACACAGCTCACTGCTCAGCCATGCTTCTGCAGGGCATATTGGAGTGTAAATTGTTTTCCGCAGTGGTGCAGTATACGAGAAAGGTACTTTGCAAGGCTGTAGGACTGCACCAGCCTGCTGAGGTGTAGAAAGCTTTTGTGGTTTTGGCTGCACACACTGACATACAGTAGCTTCAGAGAGCCTGTGTGGATTAATACGACTTTTGTGCACTCTAGTGAACGGGATGGTTTCAGAGACAGATGAATTATTCCCGAATGATGCTCTCTGCATCCCATCTTGTTCCTGCCTTGCCTTGTAGATAAGTCAGACTTTAGGATTTAGGCAGCTTTTGTTTCTACCTGTACATCTGGCACTGTGCTGGAAAAAATGACATCATTTGGGGCCTGCTGCAGGGCACCTGCGCATGTGATTTACTGCTGGGCTGCCTCCCAGTCACGCCGCTTTATACAAATACTGCGGGAGCACAGGGGCCCTCAGCCTGGGTCGCCTTTGCATTTTATGCCAGTGCTTCTGTGTTGTTTGACTGTTGTGCTTAATCAGGTTATCTTTTAGTACAAAGGAGGAAAGGAGGTGCCCTGGAAAAGAATCAACATGCTCTTCTTAGGGACTTTCTCTTAACTTTGGGAAGTTTGGATTTAGAAAAGTTACTTTTGCAGTGTGAGAAGTGCTTGAAAAACCAGGCTGGTGACTTGACCATGGTTGAAACACAGGCTGATGACTTCAAACAAGAAAGCGCTGGACTCCTCTGCCAGGACAACCTTGTGCAGTCGGCCTCACCTCGGGAGTGTTTGAGCAGGATCTCTCCTAGAAACTGATCTCCCATGGGACTTGAGGGATCAGAGCTCAGCACCGCAGCTTCTCCCTGCACTTACGACCAAGACCTGTGACCAGCAGCATGGGAGCGGGTCAGCATCCTGCTACTCTGACCTCATGTCAGACAGCATGGTCTCGGGCATAAAGTAGTTTTCTTGCCACTAAGAAACGGGGTCAGCATCGCTTAGGAGATGAGACTCCGTGAGCAATCGTACTGGCATACTCTGTATGTATTTTCCTGAAGTAGGGGTGTTTTTTCTTTAAAAAGCCTCAGGAGGTGGTGTTTCTAGAGACACTAACAAGACTTGAGGGAGGCGCAGGATTTATTGCCTTGTGGCAGGTCGTTTCATGTGGTGATAACTTGCTTCTTTCCTTTCCTAACAGAGAATCTGGAATATAACTCTGAGCCTCGGGAGATCCCTCACCCTGACATTGGCCGCTATTTTTCAGAGTTTACTGGCATTCACTACCTAGCAAATACCGAGCTAGAAATTCGGTACCCGGAGGATTTGGAGCTCACACGTGCCACAGTTCAGAAGATCTACAGTTCAGGCAAGGAGTGAGCGCAGAAGGCGTCGTGAGGACAGAAGCAGCTGGAGTGTAGCTTTACCCTCTTCGCAAAACTTGCCTGGAAGGCAAGTTTGGTGACAATCCTTTGGCTTAATGCATTGAAAACTGCATTGAACTTTGTAACTGGTGCTATAGCATCTTTCCGTTGCCTGCCTGCCCATTCTGGCCCAAAGGCACAGGGACACGTTGGTAGTTGAGGCCAAGCGTAAGGATCTTGCAGGGACAGTCGTGCTAGGAAGCGCGTTGTCCTTCGGAAGGATTTGCGCATACTACTTGTTCTGTGATTGTCTTGCCTAGAAGGTCGACACACTGAGATCCCTGGTGTGGAACATGGAAGAACCCCCTCTTCCAGAGAAGGAAGTTGCTTGTCCTTGCAGTGTTGTGGGTTTTTTGTTTGGTTGTGGGGTTGGTGGTTTGTTTTTTTTAATGTATATCTCATGCAGGTGATAGTTTTTAAAGTCTCTTATGTTTCACTGTTGTCTTCTCCAGTCTGAATTTTTGGTCAGATTTTGCTTCACCTCTGTAGTCTGATTGTTCACAGAGCTACCATTCCGATTCTGAATATCCTTATGGGCCTGGGAAAGAGCCCTGGCAGCAAAACCCAAACCAGCTAGGCTTCCAGGGGTGGCAAGCGCAGTGGTAACACTGCGGTCCGGTTGGCCACCTCGCTGATGGTACAAACTCTCCTAATGCAGAAGATGAGCTTCTAGTGCTTCTTCATGCCTGCTAAACACACTCAGTCCATGTTCTTACCTTGTTTTTTGGTCTGTTCATTGTGTATGTCCAAGGCAGGATCTGCGGCACAGCCGTGAGTGCTCCCAGGAGGATTTTGAACCTTGTGGCTCTGTTTCATGGAAGCCTTGAGGTCAGTGCCGGTATGACTTTGATGTATGGGGAGCTTCCACTCACTGTCATCTCCAACCTATAGGTATTTATGCAATACAGTGGGATCGTGACTGGAAACTGGCCAACCCTGAAGGCAGCCAAACTGTGTACGGAAGAGAGATGTTAATTCCTGCAGCTTGAGGCCTTCTTCCTTTTTGCCAAAAGAGGACGGATTTTGGGGGAGCGCATACTCCGCTGCCCAGAAGGGAAGAGCTTTAGCAGCTCAAGGCATATGAATTTCACCATGACTTAAAAACCCGGACAGAACCACTGCAGAAAAGGTTTTCCTTGCGTTCAGGTATTATGGGGTGCAGTGTGACACGGTGTTTGTGCATACACAGAGCCTGCATACCTGAGTGAGTTTCCGAAGCAACATCTCTGTAGATGTCTCTAGAGTCTCCTCTCACTGTCCAGTTGCAATACAGTAGTTATGTCAGAGATGAGCATTAGGTACCGTAGAGTTAGGTGGATGCTCTTAGCCTATTATAGCACTTCGGGTACTGCCACGTGAAATCACACAGCCCTCTTCTTAAAAGAATGCTTGAACTGCATGCCATCCTATTGAAATATTGAGCACTGATTGAATATGAGAAATAAATACTGAAAGCCCAGCCCTTTTGCCAGCGGAGTGGTGGTGGTCTGCAGGAATCTCGGTGCTTTAGGGAGAACGGCCTGGCGTGGTTAGTGCTGAGGAATGGTGAAGGTGCTGTACTCCACCTAGAACTATGTCTTTCAAGAAGTCTCTACTGAAATGAACTTGGAGGGCGGGAAGGAGGAAGAGACTGAAGAATTTCTACGGAAGCAGAATGGATGCGAGTGGAAGCAGGGCAGGGAATCGTCAGGCAAAAATCTTAAAATCCATCTCTTGGTTCTGAGGGTTGGAGTAGACCCCAACCCTCCAACCCTTTTTGAGGGTTGAAAGCAGATCCCAAGATTCCTAGCAGGTCTGGAAGGTTGGGAATGGGACTGTTGAATCTCAAGGTGAATGCTTGTAGCTGAGATGAGGTGTGCAGGAGCAGTGCCTGGGCTCCCCGTTCCCAGCCTCGGCTTTGAGGCTGGTTTTGTGACAGCATGGATACCGGTCAGCCTCTTGGGGCTTTATGCTCCCCCCCTGCCAAACGGGTACTCTAATGCCAGGTAGGATTGTGCCATAAAAAAAAAAAGTCAACAGAAAGCTTTCCAAAGTTTCTCTGAAAACTGGTGCTGGACAATGTATATCTAACCCCCTTGAAAAAGTGCTGTGTACTTTTAAGACGGGGTGCCAGAGTAGTGAGCAGAGCCTGTTACACCCATCTTTCGGGGGCCACCCTATGTTTGTACCCTGCAAAGAGTCTGGCCAAGGAGGAAGCGTGGGAGCTGTGGTTCACGCAGGCTTCCCCCCCCACCCACGGACTCTTACCCATTTCCCTTTTTGCGTGGGGTGCAATAAGGGGAGCGTTACTGTGCAATAAGGGGACAGACGCGCTGCAAGTGACTTCAGTACGCGAGGCCGCCCAGCCAGCCCTGTAACTAAAACCTCTCATCCCTTCGGCAAACATTTTATAGAGGAGCCGTGTCCTCGGGCAGGTCTGCCTGTCTGCTTTGCTGTGCAGACCATGTCAGCGCATGGTTCTGTGGGTGTTGGTGTCGCCCGGGGAGCACAGACACAGCCTTGTACGTGCCAAATTTGAAAGAGACTGGAAGCATTTCAGTAGGACATCAGTCCCATTTTGGGGCGTGAGACCAAACCAAAGGAAATGGTGTGTAAAAGCTCCCCCTTTTTATCCTGTTTGCTTAGGCGTGCTGGCCACCTCCTTCTGTGTCCTGCTGCTGCCTGTGGGGCAGGCTCTGTCGCATGCTATGGGTCAAATCTTTGGTCTCAGGGGGGAGGAATTCCCACATTAAGTACCTGCCGCTCTGGGAGGCCTCGTTCCAAGTATCCAGGATGGCCAGGGAAAACTCAGAACCCCACAAGGATGCCTCTCTGTCCCTGCTTGAGCAACCTCTTGAGATGCACATCAGTTCCCGGGTCCAGCAGAGATGGGAAACACCTCTTTGGGTTGATGGAGGTCACATCGGCAGTTTCCCTGTGCCTCAGGCGGCTCTTCTGTCCCCCCTTGTCCCTCCTGGCAGCACAGGCATCTCTGCAGTCACCATTTGCCCAAGAAGACAGCAGTGGATCCCAAACATTCCTTGTGTCCGTGAGTAATGTCCAGGTCTGTGTGGATGTACGTATGTTAAAGATGATACATATACATATGCGTATACATCGCAATTTGTCCTGTCGTATCTGTGCAGGGAGAAGGGATGTCGTTCTTTCTGGAGAAGGTGGAATTGCTGCCCTTCTCTTGTCCGCCTTTAGTCCCCTGCCATCCCACCGAGCAGGGCTGTCCTGGGTGGTCTGGTGCACTACCAAAGTCCTCTGGTCCCGAGTCACCTGGGGGCAGAGTCCTGTGGACCGAACAGCCAGGGTGCTCTCACGTTAAAATGGCTTTCTGGAGGGCGAAGGGGAAAAAAAAATACGGAGTTGGGGGAAAGAGGAGGCTGGGAGGGGGCAAGGAGAAGCGGTCGGCGCTGCCTGGGTCGGTCGGCGCTGCCTGGGTCGGTCGGCGCTGCCTGGGTCGTTGGGGGAAATGGCTGGGAGAGCCGAGCAGCAGGCACGGGCTGGTTTTGAGCAGTGCCACGGGGTTTGGGGGCTCCGGTGGGCTATAAAGTTCCGTTCCCAGACTCCCCCGAGCAGGGAGTGAGGGCTGTGGGCAGCAGCCTCCTCGGGGAGGTTTGTCCTCCCTTATGGGACCATGTCTTGATGTGCTGCTGTTCCTGAGGGAGGCTGAAGAGTTGATCAGCAAGGGGGCTGTTCCCTGGGGCAGGGGAGGGACAGGTAACGGTGCGGCAGCCCCTTGGGATATCTTCCATCCCCTCTGCACCCATCCCGACACAGGCACAGTGTCCTGACAGTCCCCAGGGCAGGGCCTGAGGCCTTGGTGATGAACCGTGGCAGTTTGTCACCAACTTTTACAGGAAAAAGAGAGACCCCCGAAGCCCTGTGCGCCAGCCAGAGAGCTGCATCCTCCAGGGCTCTGCCACCGAGCGCAGGAGGGCGAGGGGAGGAAAGGACCCCTGGGCCTCTTCTCGTCCCTTCCAGGCCACCATCACATTCACGCCAGGTTGCTCAGGGTATTGTTTCGAGCATCCAAGGGATGTCACAGTTCCATGGGCCTGCCTCCTTGCTCTTCCCTGCACAAGGAGCCAGGGACTGGCTGCTTGGGCAAGGACAGAGCGGTGCTTGTGTTACTCCTCTCTCCCACCCACCTCCTCTTGCCTGGGCTGGGCAAAACGACACAGCAGATGAAAAATTATCTGTCCCAGGCCCAAAGGGTCCCTGAGCCCCAGGGTCACCCTGACACTGACAGCGGAGGTTGCAGGATGGGGACATCTTTCTCTTTTTTTTTTATTTTTATTTTATTTCTTTTAAAGCAGGTATTTTGTTGGATCTGGGACAGCTGGAGCTTGGAAATTATTCGGTTCCTTTCCTGTTTCTATTCAGCTTTAAAAAAATAAATGACACTGACTTGCTCCCTGCTGCCGTAGCGCGCTCTGCTTCCTGAGCTGCCTGTCTCTTGCGGAACCGCTGCGGTGTCTCTTGGAAGCGTTTTGCTCTTCCCCTGCCCTGGGGGGAGGTGGATGTGTCCCTGCCAGCGTCCGACTATGGGCTGGCAGCGAGAGAGGGGGTGCCACAAACACCCCCTCGGCACCACCTGGGGTGCCAGACACCGCCTCTGGCCCTGAGGAGGGCTGGGTTTCTTTTGGGGGGATGCGGTGTTACTTCCACCCCTCTCTCTCCCTGCTTTTTTTCTTCCCCGCCTCCGCTGTCCCTGGGCAGAGCCAGGGAGGGGGGAAGCCGCAGGGCTCCTGTGGGAGCGGAGGTTCTGCTGGAGGGAGACCCCAGGCTGGGGGGGGGGGGTGGACACGGGGGCCTCTCTCTGCCTTTTACCTGGGTCTGTCTGCGTCCAGCAGGGCCACGAGTGCCTTCAAGTGCCACCAGCACAGCGGGGAGCCGCCCCCGCTCCGAAGGGGAGGGTGTCCCCTGCACGCCGGCCCGCTGGCGGGGCTGTTCACTCTGGAACCTAAGGACGGCGCGGCGGCGGGGAGCTCAGGGACCCGGGGGAGCCCCGCCGCCGCCGCCGCCGCCTCCCTCCCCGCCTCGCCCGCCCTTATAAGCGGCGGCGGCGGCGGCGGCCGGTGCAGCGGCCCGGCATGGGCTCCGCGCACTCCGTGCCCGCCGAGATGCGGGAGCTGGCGGACAGGACCGGCTGTGAGTACCGCCCCCCCTCCCCGGGACCGGGGCAGCCCGCACCGGGGGCACCTTGGCCGGGCCCTGCCCGCTGCCTCCCGTCCCGTCCCCCCCCCCGGAGCGCTCCTGCCCCACCGCCGGGCACCCACCCCCCTCCCGGTGGGGGACACGGGCTGCAGGGGACATGTCACTCGGGGGGGGGGGGGAGGCAGGACATGTCACCCGGGGGCTGCAGGCATGTCACCGGGCGATGGAGGGCTGAAAGGGGGCGGGGGGGGGGGGGGGGACACGTAGGCATGTCACCTGGGGGTGCTGGCATGTCACCGAGGCACGGAGGGCTGAAAAGGGGGGGGGGGGAGGGGGGGGTGTAGACATGTCACCCGGGGGTGCTGGCATGTCACCAGGGAAGGGGGGGGCGGGATGTAGGCATGTCACCCAGAGGTGCTGGCATGTCACTGGGGGATGGAGGTGATGGGGGAGGACGGTAGGCCTGTCACCCAGGGGTGCTGGCATGTCGCCAGGGGTTACGGAGGGGGGATGCAGCCATGTCACCCGCAGGGATGCTCCCGCGCACCCCCCCGCTGCCGCACCACTGGCAGCCGGGGCGTCGAGCGCACACACGTGTGAGCCCCCAGCCAGGCTTTGCCCTCCCACGCCGCTGCTGCACGACATTGTCCCCGTGTCACTGTTTTGCCCGTTAGCCACCGTCTCCCCACCGTCTCCCCTCTCCCGGCGATGCTCTTGGGGCCGGTACGGCCCGTAACGAACACCCAGCGGTGCCGGGGACAGGGCTTTGCAGCAGGGATGTGACCCAGGGCTCCGAGCAGGGCTTGGTGCGCAGGACACGGGGTGGTCGTGTCCCTCCTGGGAAATGTCATTGTTCCGGGACGCCCCAGGACGTGGGCACGGAGATGGGGGTGCTCCTGCCGGCTTCCTCCGGCTCCTGCGGTACCAAGAGCGGGCTGGGATGGAGGGAGGCAGCTCTGGGGACCTGCCACCTGCCCCAGCTCAGGGTCGGGGGGGGGCGGGTCCAGCAAACCTCCCCACGCTGCCACTGACCCGCTCCTCCTCCTCCCCGGGCACCCAGGGGTGGACTCAGCCCCGCCACGCCACAGGCAGGAGCCCAGGGGGTGGGAGGAGGTTTTTGGGGACCGCCTTGGCCTGGGGCGCGCTGCCCGGGGGCCCTTCTCTGGCACCTGCCCGTGGGAGGCACCGGCCTCGCGCCCAACTGCGCCCGTGAATCAGTCCCGCGGAAGGGTTTGCAAAGGCAACACTCAAAAAGTGTCTCATTGAGACCAGATTTCAGGGGGCAGTGCCCCCCCTGCCACGACCGGGGTGCACGCGGGGCTCCCACCGTGCTGTGGCTGCTGGGGGGAAGGCAATTTTGTTTTTCCAGGCTTGCTGCTGCGGTACAAGCTCGTGGGGGGCATCGCAGTCACCCTTGGTCCCTTGGGAGGAGCAGGGACAGGGCAGGGCTCCCGAGATGTGTCCATGGCACGGTCCTTTGCCTTCTCCCCAGTGCTTGAAACCCCAAAAAACCGCAAGGGCACCCCCAAACTGCCTGCTCAGGGCCATCGGGACCAGTTCCCATCCCTGCTGCCACGTGTTTGGTCGCCAAGCTGCAGCAGCGGCGTGTGCCTGGTGCTGAGGTGGCTCTTCCCGGGACGGTGTGGTCTTTTCCCGGCCGGTCCAGCGCGGGGAACCGCGGCACAGGGAGGGCAGCGGTGGGGGGGCTGAGCCCCTCCGGTGCGTCCCTTCCCCGGGGGATGCCCTTTGCTCAAGCAGCACAAACCGCCGCAGGCTGAGAAAGAGCAAACCCAGCGCCCTTGGGTTTAAATACTCATTTTTATTTTTTTTTTTCCCCTATAGCGTAGGTCGCCGGGCTTGGACACGGGCCCTGCAGCATCAGAGCGCTGAGGCTGTGTCTCAGCCACGCGAGCAGCCGCTGCCGCCCTTGAGCCAACCCTTCTCGCAGGAAAGCCTTTGCCCTTTGTGCAGGTGCAGCTTTTGTATTCCTGGAAAGCAGCCGAGCGCTGCCGCCCTTCGCAGCATCAGGAGACCTGCCTGCACCCCAGCCCACCCCGGGGGAGGAAGACTCGGGTTTGGGGAAAGAGGGAGGAAGAGCCTTTCTCTTTGCCTGGCAGCCGGATGGGGAGCGGGGCTGGACCGACCGTGAGCATCCAGCCAGTGACCCCAGTTTTTCGCCATGTCAGTGTTGGGGACGTTTTTCTGAGCGATCCAAGATTTTTGGCGCGCGACCGAGTCCCAGATGCTGAAGGCTCGGTGGCCCAGCGGCTCCCATGGTGACGGGCGATGTCGTCAAGGGAAAAAGCGAAAGGTCACTTCTCTGTGGCCGAAATTGGAAAGCAAAGTCCAGAGAAAGTTTGTGTGTGTGTGTGTGTGTGTGTGTGTCAGCAGCAGGGCACGAGCCAGAACGTCATAGGGGTGAGTCGTGGTGCCCGTGCAGCCGGGCATCGCCGCCTGAGAGCCTGCGGGTTCGGAGGGGGCACCCCAAAAGTTAGTGCGGGGGCTTAGACGGCCTCATCCTGCGAAGGGGCTGGCGGCTGCCAGCACAGAGAGCGAGCGAGCCGCGGGGCAGACACCGAGCCCCAGCAGCGAGCCCAGATGGGTTTTCCAGTCCATTACTAGAGGTCTGTGACTGCTCAGCCGGGCTCATCCATACAGCTGCTATTTCGAGGCTGTGAAACAGCGCTCACAACCAAAGGACATTATTTAAACATCATAAAAGCGAGCGAGGGAGCCAGCACCAGAGCTCGACATTGGCCTGTTGTCTTTCAGCCGCGGCGATTCACCATTTGCAACCCCTCAATTAGACTTTATCGTGCTTTTATCTTTCTCCGTGCCACCGGGAAGGGCTGATGAGCGGAGGCTGGCGCGGCCCTGCCCCGTGCCCGGCTCCGGCCGTGGCTCCAGCGAGGGTGTGGGTCCAGCTGGTGCCTGACAGACGCCACCAGCTCCTGCAAACAGAGCCGAAAGCAGCTTCCCTGGCTCCTGGGAATGGCTGCTCTCAGTGTTTGCACCGGAGCGTCGGGCTCGGTGCATCTTCAGGGGTTTGTGGAGCTTGGATACAGCCTATAGAGAATAGCGGGGGGGGGAAAATATAGAATCACAGAATGGTTTGTGTTGGAAGGGACCTTAAAGATCATCTGGTTCCACCCCCTGCCCTGGGCAGGGACACCTCCCACCAGCCCAGGTTGCCCCAAGCCCCGGCCAACCTGGCCTTGAACCCCTCCAGGGATGGGGCAGCCACAGCTTCTCTGGGCAACCTGGGCCAGGGGCTCACCATCCTTATAAAATAACCAGGTTCGGGATTAAGGAGGTGAAAAGATGCTGCTGAGCCTCATGCTGTAACCTCGTGGGGCTCCAAGCAAGGCTGATGGGCACCCCGCTTCCAGCCCTTGCCCCTTCCCTGGGGGAGGCAGCGTCCACCCCCGTGGTCTGGGGCTTCCCTGCAGCGATTGCAAAGCCCGGCTTTGCTTTTCGGGTGCCGATGCGTCTCCTCCATGTTAAGCCTTTCCTTGCCCCTGGTGGCAAGACACAGGTGGCTTTTGGCATTGTGGGTTTTTTTGGGTTTTTTTGGGGTTTTAATGTTATTTTCTATGGCCTGGCACGGCTGTGGGCATGAGCGCATGAACCTGCTGCAAGGAGAGATGTCCAGAGGCGTTCCCTGCACCTGCACCAAGAAACCCCAAATGAAACGGTCAAGCCTGTTTGAAGGCTCTGCTACTGAGGAGCCTAAACTGGGGGGGGGGGGGTAGAATCCTGTTGTGCTGTGCCATCCCATGCCATCCCGTGCCATCCCATGCCATCCTGTGCCGTGCCGTGCCATCCCCTGCAGTCTGGACCATGGGAGTTTCTGTAGACCAGGAACGGTGATGAACCAGCCCTTGGTGTCACCCCCCTGCTGTGACCAAGGGCCCGACGCAGCCAGATGGCCCTTGGGGGGCTGCACAGAGCCACCAAAGGGGACCGGGGATGGGGACAACCGTGTCAAGAAGTGCCCAAGGCCCTGCCCTGCTGCTGGGGGGGGGTGGGGGGGTGGGGGGGTGGGGATGTGGGGGCCTTTTGGCTGTTGCTGGATGGGGTGGGCTTCGGTGGTGTCCCCAGGGAATGAGTTTTGCAACAGTTTTCGGTGCCCACCAGTCTCCTCGTGTCCCTGGGCAGGACGTGAGCTCTGCAGGGGGGTGTCCCGGGGGCTACCCTGTGCCCAGGGACCCCTGTCACCTCCCTCTTTTTCCCCCCCCCCGACAGTCACCTCCGAGCAGATCGAGCACTTACACCGGCGATTCAAGCAGCTGAGCCGGGACCAGCTGACGATCCGGTACGGCCCGTCCATTCCCAATGCCGGGGACTGGGGGGGCTGGGGGGGTCCCCGGGCTGTGGGGACGCGCGTGTCCTTCCCGGCCGTCCCCGGGCCGTGCTGGCCTGGGGCTCTGCAGCGTGGCGGCGCGGAGAAACGAGGGGAAAGGAGCGGTGAAGCAGCGACCTGAGAGCAGGGTCGCTCCTGCCAAGCATCCCATTTCCCCCTGGCTTTAAGATGAGTTTTGGGGGCTGGGGGCGGGGGGGGGAGGGGGGAGATGCCCCTACATAGCAGCTACGGTGGCGTTTGTCCTCATCCCCTTCCTCGGCGTCTGTGCGGGCAACCGCGCACCGAATTCTGCGTCCTCGGGAAAGCTCCGGCACGTCCCGCCGGCTTCACCAGCCACACGAGAAGCCAGCAGGGGCCAAGGAGCCCAGCTGCCCTCTGACCCCCCCACCCCAGGAGATTATTTCTTTGCTGTAATAAAGAGTCGATAGCAAGCGACGGGCAGAGGCCGAGCCCGGTGCCGGCGCAGCACAACGCGGGACGGCGCAGGGCAGGGGAAGCTGAGGGGAGGGTGGACGGCGGAAGCTCCTTTCCCTCGCCTCGTCGAGCCCTGTGCGGGACGTTATTCCTGGGAAAAGGCTCTGAAAACCATGGTAGCTGTTTGCAGGTTGAGCCGCCGTGTCCCAAAGCTTCCCCAAACCCCATTTTAGCAGGGACAAAAAAAAAAAAAATAATAATAAAAAAAAAATCCCCTGTTGCGGCACCAAGCACAGAGCCGGGCGGCAGCACAGCTGGCTTTCAGGCTGAATTGAGGCAAATAGGGGTTTTCATGTGAAAACGTCTCTTTTTTGGGGTTGTTGTTTTTTTTTTTTTCCATGCTTGCTTTGCAAGAATGGGGCTGGGGCTTCTGTCGCAGCCCTTCGCTGAGCGCCCGAGCGTCTCCCTCCTCCCTCGCGCCTCGGGCTCTCTCTCTGGTTCCTTTGCAGCAAGGAGAATTTCGACAGCATCCCCGACCTGGAGTTCAACCCAATTAGGGGGAAAATCGTCCATGCCTTTTTCGACAAGCGGTGAGGACACCCCCGGCACCATGATGGGGGAGGGGGAGGTAAAACGGGGTTATCCTCTGAAAGCGGGACGTGGCGGGGCAAAGATCTTCTCCCTAAAGGCTGGGATGGAGCCGGGGGAGGAAACCCCAGTCCTAAAGCTTTGCTGAGGGATGCACGGCGGGGGGGAAGCAGGCGGCCGGGGAGGGGTGTGTGTCTCGCTGCCCGTCAGCGGTGGCTCCGCTCTCGGCAGGAACCTGCGGCAGGAGTCGGACGGGCTGGCGGATGAGATAAACTTCGAAGACTTCCTGACCATCATGTCCTACTTCAGACCCATCGAGATGAACATGGACGAGGAGCAGCTCGATCGCTTCCGCAAAGAGAAACTCAAATGTGAGCCTTGTCCAAAGCCCAGGGCCGGGGAAGGCGGGGGGGGGGGGGACACACACGGCGGGACGGGGCTCCCCTGACCCTGCCGCGCTCCTCTCCTCCCTCCCAGTCCTCTTCCACATGTACGACTCAGACCACGACGGGAAGATCACGCTGCAGGAGTACAGAAATGTAACGTATGGTCCCTCCCGTCCCGTCACCACCGAATTCCCGGCCCCGGCTTTGACCCCGCTGCCTCGTAGGTGGTGGAGGAGCTGCTGTCGGGGAACCCCCACCTGGAGAAGGAGTCGGCGCGGTCCATCGCCGACGGGGCCATGATGGAGGCAGCCAGCATCTGTGTGGGACAAATGGTGGGAGCCGGTTCCTTGCTCTATCGTGGCACAACGGCGCTGTGATGGTATCGAAAATGGGGCTGGAGTGTGTCCGTCCTGCCCGGGGCATCTCCCCTGTCCCCGGGCTGCTTTGGGCAGAGAGGTTTTTTTCGCGGGCAGCAGCTTTCAGGGTTTTTCTTTTCCATTATAGAGGCCAAGGGGGGGGTGAGCAAACAGCACCCCGCAAAGCACCACCCTCAGTGTTTGGGCCTTCAGCTTCTTGCAGCCGTGGTGGTTCTGAGAACCAGTTTTGGGCTGGCCGTGGGGCACAGTGCGCCCATGGGAGCCATGACCCACAGCCCCAAGGGACCCAACCCCCTGGTGACGCCGTGCCCCGAGGCCCCTGCCCCATTGGCGTGGGGCAGCCGTAATGTTTTCTCTCTCGCTTCCCCACAGGGGCCGGACCAGGTGTACGAGGGCATCACCTTTGAGGACTTCCTTAAGGTTGGTGGCATCTCTGCTCGCCTCCGGGTGGTCGCAGGGAGCTGGGTGTCCGGCGTTGGCACCGAGCCGAGCCCCCGCCCGGCCCCGCTCTCCCCCTTCCCCTTTGCAGATGTGGCAGGGGATCGACATCGAAACCAAGATGCACGTTCGCTTCCTCAACATGGAGACCATCGCGCACTGCTACTGACCTCCGGCTCCCTCCTGGGAGCCAGAGGAGGAGGAGGAGGGGGAGGAGGAGGGGGAGGAAGAAGAGGATCTGCAGCAGCTCCATGTTCCTGGCACCAAGCGCTTTGTACCCGCCCGCGTGCCTGTCCCGCAGTGGGGCTGCCTTCTGCTCTCTAGAAACATAAGAGGCTTTTATCTGTAATAAAAAGGTACTTCTCTTTTTACTCCTTGCTGAAAAATACTTCATCCATCCCATCGCCCAGGGCCTGGCGGGGTCTCTCCCTGTGCAGAAAAGCCGCCGTCAATCCTGGTTTCCCCTTAAACCTGCATTTTTAGCCTCTGCCACGGGGAAGGAGCGGCCCCCTTTGTGCCGTGAGCCCCCCGCCCCCCGCCCTGACCCCCACCCGTGGGCGCCGTATGCGGGCAGGGATGGGGATGCCGCGGGGCAGGAGGTGAAGGCAGAGTCCTCGGCACCTGGAAGGGCATCGCACCCCTCGCCGCAGCCCAGGAGATGCTCGAGCCAGCGAAGGTGGCAGCGGCACCAAGTCGTGACCCCAAAGCAAAGCCAGCCCGGCCACCTGGGCTGCGTCCGCCGGCAGGAGCGGCAGCGTGGGCCCGCGGGGAGGCAGGCAGCCGGGATGCGGGGACGGGGGGGGCGTGGGGCTCCTGGCAGCCGGGCGGCTGCCACCCCCACATGTTCCCGCTAGAACAAGGCACCGGAGATAAGGGTTTGTTTACTGGTATTAATAACTGGATGGCTCCAGGCGGATTTCTGTCTCTAAGGCAGCCGGAGCCGGGAAGGGAGGGGGGAGGGAAGAAAAAAAAAAAAAAAAGAAAGAAAAAAGGGCAATGGCTATTTTTAGAAAAGCTGGAAAGATTTGTTTGTTTTGTCAAAAATAGCTTCCCCCGGTGACATGTACGCTCCACGGAAAAATAGCCCCCGGCAGAGCGAGCAGCCGGCAGCGGGTGAGTGAGGGCTGCAGGGAGCGGGGGCTGCGGAGCCACGGACGGCCCCCTCCGCCGTCCCCCCGGCTCAGGGCACAGTTTTTCCTTCTCTTCCGCATTAGCGGGGGGTTTCTGCACTGCCCAGGCATCCCTGTGCTGCAGGCACAGGTAAGGGCTCGCCCTCACAGGCTTCTGCAGCTTTGCCCCTCCGAAAAACCCCCGTCTTGCCCCTGGCGGAGTCGAGGAGGTCCCTGCTCTCCTTCAGAGCTGCTGGACCCGAGAGCTCCTCAAAGCCCGGACCGCGAGCGGCCGCGCCACCCCGGCGAAGGACAGCCCTTCCCTGCATTGCAGCCCTGTCCTGGAGAGACCTGTGCTGCTCGACGGCACTCGGGGCGCACTGGGCTCACCCGGCTTCGCAGGGAGCCGCAGGGACGGAGCCCATCCCGTGTCGCGGCTCCGCGCGCGGGGATGCCATCCACGGCGAGGTGGGACATGCCGCAAAGCCGTGGGACAGCGCGGCCGCCGTCGTGGCGTTGGTTGAGCCATGATGGTGCCGGCACACGGGGCTCGAGCTGGGCTGGGTGGCAGGAGCCAGCGATGGTGCCCGTGCCGCGGGCAGGGCTGAGCGCCGGGGCTGGGAGGGGATGGTGGCGATGGAGCCCCCAGTTTGGCCAGCGCAGCCGTTCCGGCCCTGAGGGTCGCCCGATGGCAACCACAGCCTCGTCTGTGTTTGCAGGGCTGTGGGACTCGTCAGTCCTGTTCTATTGCTCCTCCGGACGCCTCCATCTCCTGGGCTCCCCCCCAGCTCCATCCGCATCGGCACCAACTGGTGCAGAGGGTCAGAGCTGGCTGAGACCGAACCTCCTCCTCCTGAACCTCCTCATCCTCCTCCCTGTGCCAGACCCTCGGCGCTCCCTTCCCTCCTCCCCACGCACACCAGAGCGCGACACCCAGCTCCTCCCGCCATCCCCAGGTTTCAGGAGCAGCCCCGGGCTCCTTTCCCCGTCCTCTCACAGGAATTACCCGGCAGACGCTGCAGAACCATCCCACTCCCCGGAGCAGCGGGGGTGAGTGTTTGAAAGGGCCCTTTTCCACCCCAAAATTGCCCGGCGGGGCTGCCCCTCCCGAGCAAAGCCCTTTGCTGCTGCTGTTTCAGGAGGTGACATAAAATGATGGTCCCACTCCCCCTCTGAACCACGGCTTTCTTGGAGGAGACATCAGTGCTTCCCGCAGCCAGCAAGGGCTGGATACACCACGCAATGCAGGGAAATAGGGGGCCAATAATAATTATCCCTTGAGCTAATTAGCTGTCCCCCAGCTATTTCGCCACGTGGCGAGGAAGGCGCGGGAGCAGGGGCTGCGGGCAAGCGGAGGCAGGACCCAAAGCAAAGGGGCTGCGGCGTGTTCTGCCTTCGCCGGTGTTTGTCTTCCCTGCGGGAAAGGGGATGAAGGCGAGAGCGGGAGGGAGGGACGCAGGGAGCAGATGAGAGGGAGAGTGGAACGGGGGGGCTGGGGAAGATAAACCCCATTGTCCCCGCCGCAAAGGGCCGATGATGAAGGGCAGAGGCCCCAAGGCTGGGACCAGCCCTGCCCACAGCCGCCGTTCCCCGGGGGGGGCAGGAGCATCGCTCCCACGGGCAGCGGAAAGCCAGGGCTGGGCCATGCAACGCTGAACGCGACGCACAGCAAAACCCAGCGAGACCCAGGGGAATCATTCTGCAAAGGGCGGGAAAAACTGGCGGAGCGCTGGGAAAGCCGGCAAGGGTAACGTTTCTGTCGCAGACCACAGGAAAATCCTGCAAAACCCGGAGCGCTCGGTAAAGGAGGGCAGTTCTGGTACGGGGCACGGTGAGAGGTGCCAAGGCGCTGAGAGCCAGGATGTGGCACGCGGCTGGTGTTGCCAAACCCAGCAGCGTCACGAGAGGATAACTGGAAAATTGAAGCAGCTTTGCTGCGTGTTGGAAAACTCAGGGAAGGCCAATAAAGGCTGAGCAGTGTATGGCGAGAGCGGTGACTCGTGGTTTCCACAGAACCCCAGACTGGCAGGGGGGGGAAGGGCCCTCTGGAGATCACCCAGTCCAACCCCTGCCAGAGCAGGGTCACCCACAGCAGGTGGCACAGGAACGCGTCCAGGCGGGGTTGGAATGTCTCCAGAGACGGAGACTCCACCACCTCTCTGGGCAGCCTGTGCCAGGGCTCTGCCACCCTCACAGCAAAGAAGTTCCTCCTCGTGTTGAGATGGAGCTTCCCATGGTCAAGTTTGTGCCCGTTACCCCTTGTCCTGTCCCCGGGCAGCACTGAGAAGAGCCTGGCCCCATCCTCCTGACACCCACCCTTTGGCTATTGCTGAGCACTGAGGAGATCCCCTCTCAGCCTGCTCTTCTCCAGCTGAGCAGCCCCAGGGCTCCCAGCCTTTCCTCAGCACAGAGATGCTCCAGGCCCTGATCATCTCCATAATGTCTGCTGCCCTCTCTCCAGCAGTTCCCTGTCCTTCTTGACCCAGGAAGCCCAGAACTGGACCCAGCACTCCAGGTGTGGCCTCCCCAGGGCAGAGCAGAGGGGGAGGATGACCTCCCTCCACCTGCTGGCCACGCTCTTCTTGATGCCCCCCAGGATGCCATTGGCCTCCTTGGCCACCAGGGCACATCACTGGTTGCTCAGAGTCCCATCCAACCTGACCTTCGATGTTTCCAGGGATGGAGCATCTCGCACCCCTCTGGGCAACCTGGGCCAGGGTCTCACCACTCCCAGTGTAAAACGTTTCTTCCTTCTCTCTAGTTTGAATCTCTTTTGAGTTTAAAGCCATTACCCCTTGTCCTACTGCCACAGGCCCTGCTAAAAACTCTGTCCCCACCTTTCTTATAAGCCCCTTCAGGTACTGAAAGGCCACAGTAAGGTCTCCCCGGAGCCTTCTCTTCTCCAGGCTGAACGCCCCCAGCTCTCTCAGCCTGTCCCCACAGCAGAGGGGCTCCAGCCCTCCCAGCAGCTCCGGGGCCTCCTCTGGCCCCGCTCCAACAGCTCCGTGTCCTTCTGCTGTTGGTGCCCCAGCGCTGGAGGCAGCACTGCAGGGGGGTCTCCCAGAGCGGAGCAGAGGGGCAGAATCCCCCCCCTCGCCCTGCTGCCCACGCTGCTGGGGATGCAGCCCGGGCTGCGGGGGGTTTCTGGGCTGCCAGCGCACGTTGCCGGGGCGTGTGGAGCTTCTCACCCCCCAGCACCCCCGAGTCCTCCTCAGCAGGGCTGCTCTCCATCCCTCCATCCCCAGCCTGTCTGGTACCAGGGATTGCCTGCGACTGAGGGGCAGGACCCTGCACTTGGCCTTGTTGAACCTCAGGAGGTTCACACAGGCCCACCTCTCCAGGTCCCCCTGAAAGGCATCCCGTCCCTCAGGGACGTAGCTGAAGGCTTTAGAACCACCCACAGAAAGGTCAAATGAGCTGCCAAACGTCACTGAAAGAAAAGAAGGGGCAGAAAGGGCGTAAAGAATTGTTTTTTGCAGCACTGTGGGTCATCGATACCACCTGCTCACCCCACTCTGACAGCAACTAGGATGGGGAATGAGAGAGGAATCTTCCCCTCTGGCCAGGGGCACGACAGCAGAGGCTGAGAGGAGGAGGGCGGGAGGGGACGGCTCTGCTCTGTGGAGCTGAGCTCCAGGGAAGGGGTGTCAGAGACACCTCCCCCCAGACCCTCTCTGCACAAAGAGCACCCGCTGTTCCTCTTTCCCCGGCTCCTCAGCATCAAGAGAGGGGATGGCAGACCACAAAATGCTGGAATCGCTCTTCCCCCACTGCCAAGGTGGTCAAGGACACAAAACAGAGGCGAAAGGCACTTTCCCGGTGGCTTGGAACCAAAATAGGTGGAGGGACAGCTGGGGTTTTTCCAGTAGGGCACTACAGCTGAGCATGTCCTACCACGGCCTGTGCATCAAGACCGCTTTGCTGTGCACCACCCATCGCTTCTCATTGAAGTCAGAGCTCCAGAGCTGAGCTGGAGGCTGTGGTAGAGAGACGGCCTCCCCCTTTGATCATATATTCTCTTTAGAGAATAGTAGGGAAGAAACTTATATCCAGGGATCCTTCCCACGAAGACAACAGACACCTCTTTTTGCTAAGGATCACCGTCACCAATAGGAACCAGAAGTCAGTCATTCTTGAGGCTCTTCACTACTTGCTCCTTTGGTGCCTTCTGATCACTTCTTTAGCTTTCCCCAACTACTCAGCCCGTCTGGTGGTCAGCCCCAGGCACACTGCACCCTGTCTGAGCCTCCACCTTCAGTCTAACCCCTGCCTGGTCAATCCACGACACCGGTCCAACGTGTCCTGACTGCAGCTCCTCAACTCGAATCTCTGCCATCAGCCCCGGGCACCACCCAACACAGAAGAGATGTCCCCTTCTTGAGTGCTAACCTTTGCCTGTGGCACACAACGGGGGTCTGTGAGACAAGAGTCCACCTTCACCCCTACCTACCACCAACTAGTAGCACTAACAAGTCCTAGGGAGCGCCCAGACCCGAAATCCAAAGGTGGCATCTATCTGGAGATAGATTGGATGGTGACTCCATTCTTGCTTGTTATTAGGGAAGAGGCTCCATTTAAATATCACCTAACCCTGGCAACGATGTGGACAGTCCCGACTGCATTCGTTACGCCCCAGCACCCACTTCAGCGCAGTATTAATGACTACCCAGTGAAGTAGGACAACATCCCCCTTCAGAAACAAAAATCAAAACTCCCAACATGGATACTCTCCAACGGCCTAAGTGCCCTCATTTGCATTATGAATGCCAGTTAAATATGCACAGAGTCTTCTGCTGTGGTACAACCTTCCTGAACGAATTCCAGTGACAGGATAAATAGAGCAAAAGGACCACCCTCCAACCCACCCGGAGGAGCTGCATCCAGACCGTGAGCCAAGGAAATGCCTGTGGGGACAGAGGATTTTTCTTCACTGGAGGTGACCTGAGCCTTCTGGTATCTGGATGGGTTGATGTTCGGTCCCCAATGAATTCATGGCTTGCAGGTCTTCCCTGCGCAAGAAAGCAAACACCTCTACAAACGCAGGTGCTGCAAAGCACTGGTTTTCTAACAGCTCGGTGACTACCACGGTCAAGGAGGAATTCTTACTGCCGGCAGTGCGGAAGCAGAGGGGAAATGCGGAGGTGGACTCAACACACCGGCCACAAGACCAACTTCTCTGCTACTTGCTGCAGGGAGATGAAAAAAGAACAAAGCTGCCCTGAGATAACAAGGCAAGATAAGGAGAGTCAAAGTGGGAACAAGCCAAGGGTGCATTAAGCAAGTTGGGGCAGCAGGTCACAGCAGGGAGGGGAAGAGAACGACAACGGTGGAAGTTCTCTGTGTTCAGCTACACCAGAAGACACAGGGGCTGCAGCAACCCACAAAATCATTCGTGCTACAGGAACTACTATTTATTTGACAGGTTTCAGCCGAGCTCTTGTCCAGACTATGTATCCGTAACACTTCTTGCACTTCCAGGAATGAAGGAAAGGAGCTGGCTTCCCAGAGAAAGAAAAAAAGGAAAAAAAAAAAAAAAGAGACCAAACCTTTATAAAAAGATAAAATTTATTGGGCAGACAGAATAACTTTGCCCCTTGCACTTCTTGTATCAGGCCATCACGAGGAACTGTTAAAACCCAAACCCACAAGTGAAAGGTGGCCTAGGGGCCACGGAAAATTACCCCAAGCCAAAGCCAAGGAAGAGCTGTGAAATCTGCCCATCTCCAGGCAGGAGGAGGCCAGCACCAAGCTCTCCAGGGGTGCCTCGGTGACTGGTCGAGGGCTGAAGTGACAGCCCTGCAGCCCCTCTCCAGCAGGTCCGGACACATTTCCTGCACCGCTCCAGCACGGTACATTTAAATGGATTCCGTTAAGCCAGCGAAAAGGTGTTAAATTAAAACCTAATCTCAATTTAAACTTGATTTACGTGGCTTTGCCTTGCACCAGTAAGTTTACAAGGGCAAATCACAACCACAAAATAGTTTTAAAAAAGTAAAAGATACCCACGCAGGACTCGAGCTCTTGTTCGCCAAACTGATTCTACCTATGTCAGCGCAGCTCGGATTTAAGAGAAAGCCTTACTCCTCTTACTCCTCCTTTCACCTGGGGTTCTACACCATCTCTTTCAGCCTTGGTGCTTCTCCACAGCAGAGGGATTGCGGCCAGTTCGTGCCTTCTGCTTCACTAAACCAAGATGATGAATTCCCAGCTCAGAAGTGAGGACGGTGTCAGAAACCCAAGTCGCAGACAGCGGGGAAAGCCTCCGGGTGCCGTGGAGGGCCACGACCCAGCAGAGAACATACCCGACAACTCACCCGAGACACAACAGCCTCTTGTCTCAGTGCACAGGGGTTAGTTCACCCTAAAAGGCTTACGAACAAAAAAACCCCCACAAACACGTACGTATACAATTAAAAACATTTAATACAGAATTTTAGAGACTTAAAAAAATAATTTATTTAAAAATAATTTTGATGCGTGTGGCCTGCTGTGTTTCCAAGCATCCGGCCTGGCCAAGGCCAACCTTCCCCTCCCTCTCTCCACCATACTCCTCCTCTCCCAACCGCCGTAACCTTTTGTGCAGGGTCCTGCTCCTAGACACATTCCGATGCGCTCCCAGGAAAAGAAGAATGAGCAGCTCATTACAAGGAAACAAATTTCAAACATGTGGCTCAGCAAGATGCTTTTCCCAAGTCCTTGGTGTTTTTCCTTTCCCTCTCGGGACAGGCATGAACTCCCCAGCCTCCCACCACTTCAGCAGTTTGCCACCCGGGGCTCTCGCTCCCTGACCGTGACCCCTGCCAAGATGGGGTCAGCAGCGTTTTTCCCACAAGCAGCAGAAAGGAACATTTTCGTTTCCACGGAAGCGTACTGCTCCCCTTCACTCTTCAGACTCTCCCTTCCACCACAGTGGACCTTCGAACATTTGCGCAGCAACGTATTTTAGCGATACGCTCGAGGGCAGCCATCCTCTCTCTTCTGGTCCATACCCCCAGGTTTTCGGCAATCGCTCAGCCGGTTTGATGCGCCTACGGCCCACGCCATCTTTTTGGCGCTTGGATCCTTCTGGATCTCCTTTTTGCCTTTGGCCATGTACTTGGCAGAGGGCCGGACCACAGAAGCCAAGTAAAGCGAGTTACCTAAATGTTATCGTAGGGAACTGCAAGGCCAATGTTGTAGTTGTAACCAGTCACTTCATCGTAGGAGGAGCGGCAAATAGGAAGGACGCTTTCTACTGCCAACTGGTCCACTGAGAACTCGTAGGCATAAATGATTCCTCGATGCCTGTACAAAACACAACCAGGAGCCAC
The DNA here is from genome assembly GCF_964199755.1 of Larus michahellis. NCBI lineage: Eukaryota > Metazoa > Chordata > Aves > Charadriiformes > Laridae > Larus > Larus michahellis. The sequence goes on from NC_133908.1 coordinate 2,733,693, forward strand.
CATTTTACCTTAATTATATATCTCAACAGGGGAAAGGAACAAAGTTGGAGATTGCCATAAAGGATCAAAATTCGATGCTTCAAAAGCTGAATATAAAACCCCAGCCCCTTCCGCACTAGGGCTGTCTGTGAGGTTTTAACAGAAAAAACCGCCTCCTACCTCCTGCCAGGGACCCCACTGAGCCCTGGAAGCGAGCGGTGAATCATTCACTTTAGCAATGCAGAGATGTGACTGTCATCTGCTGAAACGTTTCTCATCTATTCAGGAAGGCGGAAGATAAGTACATTGTAGTTTGGTAGTTCAATTAGACATGCTAACAGCCGCCTGAGATGCAAATACCAAAACCTGGAGTTTAAATACCAGTAGTTTTCCTTTAGGAGGAGATATCTTTACTAATATTTAGAGCAAGGCAAGGGCTGCATTCCCTGCCTGGCTTCAGTGGCCTTTATTTTCCCTTGCTGAAAGAGAAACGCTTTTTTATTTTTTGTGCTCAGAAGTAAATAAAGAGCCAATTCATCAACACTTTGGAAAGCCTTCTCTTAAAGCTTCTTTCATTTTATTTTTTTTAGATGCTCTACCTTCTCTATTACTGCTCTGGATCGTGACTCAGGTGCTTAGTGTGTCGTTTTAAAAATATATGATACAGCAGACCTTCGCCGTGCCAAAAACCCTACCCTTCAGAGCCCGGTTACTCACTTGCGGTGCGCGGTAAGGTCATCATCCGTGATGCTGGCGCCTCGGGGAGTTTTGTCATCGGGGATGTTTGCAGTGATGAGGCTATGAGAATTAAACCACACGTGGCGGACCGGATGCCTGAAAAAATAACCCACAGCACTGTGTGAGATGCCACCTGCATTAGGCTGCTAAAATCCAAGTGCAGTAAAGGAATCGCTCTGGATTAATGAACTCCTCATTTAAATCAACGGCCTCTCTATGGCCAGAGGCTGGGAACCTGCACCTTTGGCTCTTCTCCTGTCTGGAGCAAATAAACACAGCTTTTATCCCCATCTAGTGGGCTCTTACCAGAACACACGTGGAGGCCAGAAAAGATCTGAGACACTTGGCAGCACACAAGCTGCAAGGGATCGGGGCTGCCTGCTTGCTTCGCTGCTTTAAGGACGGCAGCAGCACGTTCCTGGGAAGAGCAGGATGTTCCCAAAGTGAAGGATGGGGGACAGCCAGGACCCTGCGCCCCCATCCCGAAGCCCTGAGTTGAGCTACGGTCGCTTGAGAAGTGTGCTGTGTGGCACAAGCTGAGGTCTGGTCTTCTTTCCCTTTCCTCTCACTGGTGAGTAAACTAACCCTGAGCCACTTTATCAGCATTTACTGTTCAAGTAGGAGTAACTTCTCAGATTAAAACGGCTCATCTCCATGACCCTAAAGCATCTCCTGTCATCTCCCTTAGCTTCTGCCCTTGGTTTCCATTCATGACACCGGGCTGCTGGGATGGATAACACCACGCGCACCTTCTTACCTAGGGAGGCCTTTTGGATTGAAGCGATCCCTTCCGATTCCTATATAAACAGTATTTAAAACTGTTTAATCTAATGGTTTCACTTTTACTACACCCCCAAAGCTCAGCCGATCTGCACTGCCTGCCCTCCTCCTTGGCACGCTCATTAGCGCTGCTCCAATCAATGCAATATTGTCCTTAATGCATCAGCCCCATCGCAACGGGCTTTATAATTCACAGGGTCAACAGAGGAGGAGATAAATGCTATTAATCAATGACAACTCCAACTTGAACTTCTCTGACTGTAAATACCTCATCTTGCTCCTCTTTAGGGAAGATGCATCAAAAAAAAAAAAAAAAGTCAGGATTTATCTGTTCATTTTATTAAGGGTATCACTCAGACTTACAAGGGGCTAAATCCTTGAGGCCTTCCTTCAGACAAAGCTCACTCCCTGGGAGCTGTGCCTTGATCAGGAAATCAGAATTTGGCTGTAGCAACTAACAGCCTTCTGTCATCTCCAGGATACTGATCTCTGCTTGTACTTTCAGTACTGTACTTCTTGTGCTTTCAGTACAAACTGGTATTTTAATATTTAAATGAGTTCAAATACCAGCTTGGCTTTGATTCTTACTGCTGAGGGAACGCCTTAACGAGGTGAGCAGAAACGCAGGTATTGTGTAAGGATATAGCGGAGAGAGACAGCCAGAACCAGTCAGTGCGAAGACAACAGCCAGGAGTCCAGCATTTCAAACCCGAGGTTCAATGAAGCAAATACTGCTTCGGCATGGGGCAGGGAGAAGACACTAACTGAACTTCACAGAAAATCCAGGGAAAACAATTTCCACGCTCCCTTACGCCGACTGAAGCATTCTCTTTAACTAATGAGTAAAAAGCCTACGACAGCTAAAGGGCACACACCAAAACACGCACAAGACTCCAGGTGGGGAGGCAATCTGTTCCCAAATCACATGAAAACTAACAGAACTCTCAGAAGCTTTAGACATGGGCATCTTATCATTTTGGTCCTGGATCATCCCATTCCCACAAACACCCTTGCAACAGGACCCTAGGCAGAGAAAATTACCTGGCGTGCATTTCCCAGAGTTTGGTGCCCATCCGTTGGTCCCACACACAGACCAAGCCCTCTTCTCCTCCGCTGACGATCTTCCAGTCGTCCATCTGGACCGCAGACACTCCTAACTGGTGGGCATAGAAGGAGCACAAAGATTCGCTTTTGCGGAGATCGAATACCCTGACCCTAAACAAAAGCAAATAAAGAATTTGGTTATCGCAATGGTTATTCTAATCCATAACCAAGAACAGAGATAAAAACAGCTGTGGATCTGCAGCCTGGGAGTTCTGAGAGCACAAGTACTTCAGGGTTATGAAAGTACGCCCAGGACGGCTACGCTGCTTTCACAGGACAGCAGCAGTCCCACGGCCACGACAGGGCCAGAAACCCAACACGGATGACACTTTTCACCGCTGAGTTTTCACCCTGTTACCAAAGACTTTTTTGAGGCAGACTACTCCCACCATAAAGGGCGTCTCTGTCTCTTTACAAGTCCTAGGTGACATGAAACGTAAGGGAAATTTGGAGAAAGCTCCTCTATCTGCGCCTCCCAAAGCGTCAGCAATTCCACGAGGCATAAAGTACCCTGTTTTGGGCATAGTGCTAACACCTCCTGCCCCTTGGTACCTAACCCACACCCACTATGGCCATGGGCTAATATTATTATGAGGATCAAGGGAAGAACTATTATTACAAAGACTGAGGAAGGGACTAAACGTGACAATTTAAGAGACAAGTCAAGGGAATCAAAGGTTTATACGCCCGAGTTATTCACCAATATTGCTACCCACGAGCACCCAACCAGTATCTCTTCTGAAATGATTTCAAAAACGCCACCAGCGGCCGTGGGCAGCTTTTAGGCACGTCTGATTTTTCAGAAATTACTGATCACTCAGACAAGGCATTTTGAAGAGAAACATACCGAAGACTAGGCTACGGGTAACGACGCAGAACTGTAGAAAAAGAGCTTAGATTTCAACCACTGCCACAAGTCCACAACACCAGCTAAAGCTAACGGCGTTAAGTTTAAATCCAGCACACATCACAAAGAAGTATGTTTTTTGATCCTTATAGATCAAGATTAAGAGATAAAGCAAAGGATGTAAGTGAATAAAAAAAAAATGCAAGTGAAAACAGAAGTAAAGGGGAAATACTGATCTCAGATTTGAAAAGAAGCCAGAGAAAGTTCCTCCCAGCTGATGGCTATCAAGAATGAAACCATCAGGTACACATTAATTCCAGAAAAGGCCAAAACACACTTGTTCCAACACATTAACTGTACTTTATTCCATACCCCTGCTACGATCCTAATGGTGTTGCAAGTCTTTCCTTTTCCTTTCTCAAATGGAGATTGCATCATATGATTTTACAAATAACACATTGCAGCAACTGAAATAAAAGGCAACAGAACAGTCCAAAACTCCAACAGAGCAACATCCATCTGACATGGAGAAAAACATGCTGGAACAGAGCGAGGAGCACGCTTTGTGTGGCTCCGCAGTCACCCTTAGGAAAACCCCATCACAACAGTTGCTGATGGCAAAAAGGACTCCTGGCTTTCTCCAGCTCCAGCAGAGAGAAGCTTTGGCTACATATTAGATCTGTGCTTTGGGAAAGGATGGGGTATTTTGGAAGTGTTCACACCCAGCGCTCTCCCTGTCTTGCTGCATGTGTTCTGCATGGCAATCAAAGCTTCTTCTGTTTGGTAAGCACAGTTGGAACCAAAGATCTGATTGTGTCCTGGTTATTTCATTAGCAAGGGCCCAGGTTGCAGGCAGGTGTCCATTCTGGCACACCCTTGGAAGAATCAGAGGCACACTTGAGTTGTTTAGATGTGCTTTAGAAAAAAAAAAAAAAAAAAAAAAAAAAGGAAAAGCATTTTGCAAATCTAATGTGATGTTCTAATGCAGATCTGGCATGGCCCGCCATCTCCTGCCTCAACAGCTGGGCTCAGTGGGAGCACATCAGATTCATCGCAGCTCAAGGGAGCCGTAAGGAAGGTATTGTCATGACCAGGCTTTGATTCTCCTGTTAGACTATCTTAGAAGCTCACTTGCCTTTAGGGAAGCATGGAATACACGTTTTGATCCACATCTTTCAGTGACAGTATACACTGGGCTTGCCATACGTTTGCTTTCCGAAGGCTATGCACCATCTCAGGTTGACCAAAAAAAGGGTGGTTGTTGTGCAGAGCATCAGCACACGCTCCCTGGTATCGTATCTCTCGCCAGTGTGAAGCACAGCTCAGTAATCAAACACATCAGCAACACTTCTGCAGTATTTTTCGACGGAAAGAGATTTTATAAGCCCTACCAAAAACATTTCAATTCAACAGGGTGGTCTGCGTCACTTTTCAAAATCACTGCTTTAAATAAAAGAATAGCATATACTAGTAAAAATGTGGAAGTGCTATATTTAATTCCAGCAATACATTTCCCCGCTGGCCATCAGAGCAGTTTGAACTCCCACGGCAAGGTCGCTGTTTTGTACTCTTGCTTTCTAATAGGGCTATGGAGGCTCCAGCCACATCCCACCTGCGGACGCCCAGCACCTATTAAAACCGTTCAGGCAGCACCACGCGAGGAACTGACCTCTGAGACACACACGCACTCGTCTCCTGGATGCCAGACTTATTTGCTGAACTATTGATTCCTAACTTCTTGCTATTTAGTGATGGCCAACCCCTGAACTCAGTCAACACTTGAGCTGAAACACTGAAAAGCTTTCTGGAGGGGAAAGGGCGCAGACATTTACTCTAGTATGAAGGGAGTAAATTTCAATCTCACTTAAGGGATATCAGCTTTGTCTACTCTCCCATCGTTCTGCGAGAGATCAAAATTGGAGGTAGTTTTACTGAGGTGCTTTGGAAAATCAAGTATCTGCTTTTAGAGAAAAAAAACAAACCAAACAAACCTCCCAAGGATTCAATTACACGTGTCAAACTTCAGATATTTCCTTTATCTTCTTTGCTGAGAAAGTATGAGGTTTGCTTGCGTTGCCTATTCACTGAGAAGGAAAAAAAGCTGTTTGACAAAATAATCATTTTTGCAAGCTGCTGCACTGGCGGGACAGAGGTCTGGGATTTGGCAAAGGGAAGTATCCGCCTTACAATCTGATACCCACCACCACACCAGACCACCACCTGCAGCCTGATGCCCAGCGCGGAAAGGAGGAGGGAAGGAAGAGGGAGCCATTAGAGACTGGCTCCTCGCCATCCCACATCTCCTTTGGTGCACTGGATCAGACCCCACAAATAACTAGCCAAAAAAAGAAAACCTAAAAATTGGACTCAAAGGGTCTTTTTAAGCACTTTAATCCTTTCGCACTGACTGTTCCCAGCGCGTCCATTCCTGGCACCAGATATTGTGCAGGGAAAATCCTACTCCCCAAGCCAAGGAGTTAAAGAGAAAGCTGCTAATCAGCTAAATAGAAGCTGGAATCTGTTCATATGAAAGTCTCTTTTTTTTGTCACCTGAGGGACAACACAGTGTTCCGAAATACACTCTTGACATCATTTGGCAGACGGACCCATCTCATCCTACATGATTCATCCCTTAGGTTATTTTTTTAATATCAGAAAGTGAGCTTTTAAATGCCAAACTAATTTTGCGGGTGGTGGTGGGGAAGTGGAAGATATTCCAAGTGGTCTCGCTGGGCTGTACACCAACTGCGTCCACCAAATGGCTTACAAAGAAAGTCTTCCCATGGAGCTTTCTGAAACAAAAGCAAGCTGGCAGCCACATCCAACTATTACCTAATATTTTGTTCCTGAAGTTCACGCAGGCTGCATTTGAAACATTAGAGGAGAAACAAATTCTAGCAGGTCCAGATGTAGGACAGCAGGATGGGAAGTCAGCTCATTTGAGATGGGTTACAGCTCCTGGTAGTACCTACCTTCTGTCTTTATTGCCTGTCACAAGCATGTTTGGAGGACTGTTCTGGAGGTTGACACACGTAAAGTCACCCATCGAGTTGCCCATCTTCTTCAGACACTGACTTGTTTCCAGATTGTAAAGAAGAATCTGGCAGAAAGAGAACAAACACCGGCTAAACGTAGCATGGGCACAACAGCTGCGTTTTGCTGCAGCATAAAGCAGAGCAGAGTTGTTACCACCAGAGATGGTCTGCAGGACTTGTTTCTCGATATTCCAATGCATCACCAAGATACAGGTCTATCCCCATCAAGAAGGCCAACAACACGGCCTCAAAAATCAGGAAATATAGTTTCACATGGAATCCATCGAGAAGCAGGGACGTCAGGCTCTTGCCAACCAGTATGGGTATAGTGCTCAGGCAGGCAAAGCAAGCCATACAGATTTTCTCCACGTCAAGTTTTTAAGGCTTACACGGGAAAGGAAATATTAAGAATGTTTAGACAGATGGACCGTGCAAGAAAGATTCAATCAAACTCAGCAAAAGCCGCAGAGCAGAACTGCGCACTGACTCAGCGCTGACAGGCCCTGCTGATAGCTTCTGTACCGATCACGCGGCAGAAATAGATTAAGAGAAATATTACATCTGAAGTGGCAGTTCAGATGGGAAAGGAATGAAAACAACTCTGATTTTAAGCCACATCCAAGATGATTCAACCAGAGACTGGAAGAGAGGTACGAGCTGTTTCCCGTCTGTTCACCCTCCTCTCCTCCGCGCAGGAACCAGTTTAATCACGTTCGCTCGCTTTCCTGTGGGGCCAGATGAGATTTACCTATTTGGACCTTTCCATTTAAGAGAGCAAGTATTTTTAGAAGCAGAAAAACACACTGGTCAAAGCCCAGTGGAGCTCAGCGCAGTGCCTGGTTTTATGTAACTTCATAAACATTATTAAATTTCATGGTGATGCTCCTTTAATTTAAAAGAAACTTATGACCATGACAAGAGTAACGGTAGTTCAAACATCGGAAAAAAATTTACGGCTTCCATGGCAACATCAGCATGGCTATGTCGACATCGCATCAATATTCTTAATTTCTACTTTCCTGATTATATCCACATGCAGTTTAATAAATATTACACTATCTGTACCTATTACTTCAACATTTGCCAAAACAGCCATGGTGATGCCGCCTGGCCTTTTACTTCCTATCTGTGCAATTTGAGTAAACAGCTGAAAGGCTGAATTAAGAGAGGAAAGGACCATTTTGTGATGGATGCCTCCAGGCAACAAAATGAACTTTTAAAAACCTCTAGGGATACTGCAAAGGAGATCAGAGACTGCGGGTTTCTTCCGCCTGCCATTTCTCCTGACTGAAGGGCAGGCATGGTTTTATTCAGACATATCAGCAGCTCCTGATTAGAATCGACACATTCAGACCCAACTTCCTCAGTTGCTTATAATATTTATCATCTCCCAACCAGTTCCCTTTCCCAGCCTTGTCTCTGTGAAGCTATCTGCCTCAAATCCCAGTCTTTAGCGGGAAATTTTGCATCCTTAAGACCCAAAAGCAATTTTACCCGAGCTCTGTAAAGCAAGAAAGGCGCTACGTTTGCATGGGGTGACTTAGGACATAATAGTTGCTAAAAAATTAATTTAAGCTTCCATACCTACGAAAAAGTTGTTACAAACTGCACGAAAACGTTAGTCTTCAAGGTAAAGACCAATTTAGAGCCTGTTCTCACTTGCGGCACCGCTTCCAAGAGCTCACTAACCAAACCCAGAGATAATGACATTCTGGCAAAGGTACTTTGCAAGGTTTTCAGCGCAAAGGAAATTAATATCTGTGGCCTGGCAACCAAGTTTCTCCTTGGAAAGTTCTGAACAAAAGACAAAGTCAATAAACTGCTGAATTCAACTTACGAACAATAAACAATCGGGTCAACAGCAACGTATTCCAGCTCCCAGTTGAGGCTCAGTTTCCCAGCTGCACGGTAACACTCCGGAGAGGAGAGGGCCAAACGCTGCTTTCTCAAAAGTCCCCTGGGGCTAATACTTAAAGCGAACATCCATAAACTATTAATTTATCTAAATGACCATAGCTCCCATCTATCCTATAAACATACGAGACATACTTGAAAATTCAGTTATGGCCATGAAAGACTATAATGAAAAATTGCTTCCACGTAGCATTTAATGATTCCCCTGTTTTACACCGGAGCAAATATTACATATTCTCCCGCTCGCAGTCTCAATTTTAGACATGTGGCAATCCTCACATGTGGGTAACACCAGCCAAAAAATTTATTTCTCCTCACATAACTTGTAGATGTCCACTGATTTAATGTGTTTGCATCTAAGAGAGAACCTGTAAAAAAATAAAGGTTCAGATGCACAGAACTGGGAGAAAAGCTTTTGCTTATCTTCTCCTACCCCCTCTAGATCCTTCTCTTTTTACATCAGCCTCCATTCTTTTAAAGATTGTTATCCTGTTTTGGTTTTTTTTAAGTTTTATAATGCACGTGTGTATTTCTAGCCAATTAGCCCTATCGCTGGAAGAAAGATTCCAGGTTTTACCCATCTTTAAATTCAACTTCTGTCTTGAGCAATTTTACGGTCTGCAAATGAATTTCAAAACCTTATCCTGCCAAACTTGATAGGTAAAGCAACAAAAAGAACTCATAACGCTTTTTTAAGTCTGAATAATAATTTCTTAAAGACAGAGGGTTTAAAAAGCATACTGATGACAACTTTGAAGTCGCTAGAACACTTCTGATGAGCTCTCCCATAATATCCCAAGGCAACAAGGATTTTCTTTAGAAAGGCCAAGGAGAAAGAATGAAAATACCTGGTCAACAGGGACTTGAAATAAGGGCCTGTATGTTAAAGGGCAGATAAAGCATAAGATCTTTAGGAGGTTTATAATCCTATAATGCACGCTGCAAAGGGATTACCCTTTTAAAGATATTTATAATCCTATAATGGACACCCAAGACCAGTGACCTAATAGGTACCAAGCTGAAGGTTAAGCGAAGCAAGAGCATTTGGGTGTGAAATGAAGTCCCCTGGGGCAACACGCTAACGAGCATCCCTTTCCCCAGGGGGACCTGGGGACACAAGGGAGGAAAAGCATTAAATACTCTGCGCAGATGTATCAGGAGCTAACGCACAAAATAAAAAGTGTTACCTATTAACATTGTTCCAATGAAAAAGTCTAAGTTATTGGATAAGAGCCAAGCAATCTCCCAGAATGCTTAATAATTCAACAAGCCAGAAATAGCCAGAGTACCTTTACCATTATGTTTAGTTAAAGACCACAGAGATTAGAAAACACATTATCCATCTCAGAGGCGATTCTTTCCATGTTACAAGTCCCTTAACGACCTTTAGCATCTCTCCCCCTCTCTCTCTCTCTTTTAATAAGGCTGAGCAAATGGGACTTCATTTTATCCGATTGCCACAGACTAGTGGTATTAATTATTCATGCTCATACTCTCTCTTTTGTTAAGGCAATGCATTAGACTAATTTCCCCTCTTTACTGGGCGAGTTGGGCAAGTCTCAACCTGTGGCCACCGTTCTCGGATAGATGCGCCGAGAAGCTGGCAAAGTCAGGAGTCCAGGCAGGGGAAGAAAGGAAAAGTTACTGTACTTCAGGAAACTGCAGAGCGGCGGGTACGGGGAATTCTCTTTAAATGCTGTCCAGGAACTCAAGAAAGAAGACTAAATTAATTCACAAAGAATTAAAGTCTCTGTAGCCAGAATAGCTAAGCTGTGAGCTTTGTTACATCTCGCAGCTAAGTGAGGTCAAGCATGGTCGATGTACTCTGGTTGAGATACTTCCAAGAAAAACCAAGGAACTGAAGGAAATGCTGTTGATGGAACTCTTCCATGCATGTCCAATAGCCCAGCAGGTGTTTTGGGATCCTGTGTTGTTGGAGATGTCTTTTTTGGATGGAACATTAAAACAACAAATCCCCAAGCACTTATTATCAAAGAGCCTGTGGTACTTTCAACAAGAGCAGGGGTGTTCAACCCACTGTCCTGGCTGAACGCCAGCAGACAACTGCTTTCTGAAATAGCTCGTTCCCCCTCCGCAATCGCATTTCTGCTGCTTGTCAGAAGTCACCCCACCGCACGCCCAGGAAAAACTGAGCTGTCTCTCCGAACTGGGCGAAGCACTCCGTATATACGGAATATATAATCCTTATTTAGACCAAGTATCGAATGGAGTATGATAAATATTAGCAAAAAAGTATATCGTAAAACCACACTCAAAACCTACATCCTTTTCCTCATCGAGTAACACACAGGGTGCATTAAAGAACCACTTTCTCTGAAAGAACCATCTAGGATAGAGGTTTCTAATTGTCATTTTAGAGACGGAAGATCAAACCAAAAAAATCTGAGTTGCTCAAAGATGCAGAGGAACAAGCAGCAAGATTGAGAACAGAATTTGCATTTAATTTCAGATGATGTTTCTCCACCTTTCCTTCCGCCCATCCCTCTGCCAACCAGAAAAAACATTGCCTAAATACACACAAATATTGCCAACAAAAGAAAGGGTCGTGAAATTTCGAGTCCACCGTGAATAAAAGGGGATCTGGTTTTTGCTCAGGTCAAAACCATTCAATTCAAAGGGTATCTATAAAAGGGATAAGGCTATTTCATATGCATTTGCGGCAGGAGTCATCAAATTAAGTACAACATATGCTGCAAGTTTGAATTTTATTCCTAAAAGGATGTGGAAAAAAACCCCATATTTTCGAGGTTTACAAGCCTCAGGGGCACAGTTTCCCAGTGCAAATGTATTGAATTGCCTACTGTAAATATGGCACGTAACACTGCAACAACAACAACAAAAAATTTGACTATTAACAAATGCAAGGTCAGCATATTGGTACTTGTACACAGAGATAAGTGTGCTGGCTCCATAAATTTAAAGATGAGCTAAGATTTAAAAGGAGCAGCTGAGGGAGACAGACAGACAATCAGAGAGAAAGAAAAAAAAAAGAGTAAATCACACACAAAACAGCCAGTAAAAAAAAAAATAAATAAAAAAAGCAGTTAATATACATGAATAATGGATGTTTGATTTAAAAGCAGTTTACTCCAATATGATGTAATTTTTGACAATCAGCCAGAGAGACTATTTTGCAAGTTCTTGCCAGATATAAGTCATTGTGTAAAGCTGGTAACACAACCGTTTTCTCCGAGCATGTGGAAAATTGACTTTCATGCCATCCGAAAGGTGACTTTACGCTGGCAAATGAGAGCTCTTGTTTCGCATGCGCTGAGCTGCACCAAGCAGCCTCGAGCAATGCTTAAAGACCCACACAGAGGACTGCGAAAATGAGACTCTAAACGGCTTGCAGCAAATCCAGCAGCTAAAAAGAGCCAGCCGCACACACTACACGGTCCTCCAAACATCTACACCTGCCATAAAAGTTACACGCGAAGCTAAAAACGAGTGTAGTTTGGTTTTTCCTTTTCAGTGTTCATCTGCCTGGAGTTCCAAAGCAAGGCTCCAAGCTGGTAGGAAGAAGCGGAGCCAAGCATTGTGCGGGCAGCACACGAGCTTGGGCAACGGGGTTCTGCCAAGGCACCTGCAGCCCCCCATGTTCCAGCTCTGGACACTGCCCGCGGCTCTGCCAGCCTCCGCGGGCTTCTGATGTGGACCTGGAAGGAGGTCACCAGGCTCATTCGACTGGTGGCTGGAGACGGATGGAAGAGTTGAGGTAGGCAGAGAGGAAAGGATGTGACGTTTACCCACCGAACCGCCCGCTCACTCAAAACCAAGCCCTAGCCCAGAAACACCTCTTCCCTAACCTAAGGACAGCACAGGCAAAAGGCAGGCAAAGGCATTCTTAAAAACTGAACGAATTATCTTAGTTTCATAGATTATCACTTCGAATACTCACGGCACATCCTAACAGCTCTATTTTCCAAACCTGAGCCACTTACCTAAGCAGCTATGCCGATTTTGAGCTATTCACATCAATGTACAAACAGGGGAAACAAAAAGCACAGAATGTCATTAACATTAGCCAATACAAAAGGGATTTTTTTTTTTTATTTTTTTTTTTAATTTGCAAAATTATTTCTGGTCATTTACAAACACAGAAAAACCAAGATGGATGATTGTTACTTTTCAGCAAGAAACAGGTTAATTGATAACATCATGCAAAAATTTAGGCAAGGAAAAACTTCTGGTCTCTCTGCTGGACTGTATTTCTTGCAGTGCCTCACTTGAAAAGTTACACAGTTCAGATCCTCAGAAAGAGTTCTGTCGCTCCTACATGGTACCCAAGGATTTATAAAGAAAAAGGTCTTTAAAACACCTTTCACCTTCAAAGATCTGCTAACACCCTACAGTCCTAGAGCTCCCCAAAGAGAAACGTTTGGGCAAGTCCCGTACATTCAAATTCAGCCACCTGCCCTTCTACTGGTATAAACAATTTTCATAAATATAAATAATTTTATAGATAATTTTATATATTTTATAATATAAACAATGTTCATAAACAAGAGTTTACAAAAATCAATGTATTGAATATTAGACTGTTTAAAGGGTCACAGTAGTTAAAAAAATGAAAAGCACATTTTTTAACTGATAAAAAGACAACATACAAAATCGAAGTCTTTGGAACTCAAGGAGAAACGGAGACATTACACCACCAGAAGAGGAAATGCAAGCTTACCAGCTCACAAAGACAAGAATTTTGGTTAAAATAAGGTGCAAGAAAGATGTAACGGCTTATATAAAACAGCTGTGACCTAAAAACGTCATCCAAGAGAGACTGTAGAGTATGAAATTCAATTTAAAGGATTATTTTTAAAAATGTCATTTATTTTTTTCAGTTAATATTAGTTCATAGCATCCATTTCAAGTGGTTAATTCTACTGGATACACTCACATTTGCAAGCAGCTGAAGAACCCTGTGGAAACATTAGATACAGGAGCAAAACTAGGCAGTGTTTCAATCGCTGATGAGAAGAGACAGGTGATGTTGAACACCATTCATCAAGTACAAGCCAATCACCAGCTCCAAACAGATGAAAAAGCGGCAGCATAACAAACAACTCCCCAGACATCTGATCTCAACATATCCAGCCTTCTGCTTCTACGTTGGAGGCTCTAAAATCATCGCTGTCCTCCCTTCACTCGTCTTTTCCCCAACTACCTGTTCTGAAACAAGGTTCACGCGCGTGCACAAAGCAACCAAAACCACAGACGTACTTTGACCTGTGCATTATAATGCACGTAACATAAAAAGAGTTCTTCGGCTGTGTGAGTTTAAAACAAAATTCTCTTGCCTGTTATCTGAAGTGTCTTCAGTGGAAAGAGAAAAGTCAGGTTGGACGGGGCTCTGAGCAACCTGATCTAGTTGAAGATGTCCCCGCAGGGGAGGTTGGACTAGATGACCTTTAAAGGTCCCTTCCAACCCAAACCATTCTAGGATAAAGACACCCCAAATCCTCCCATGTTGATTATCTTCTATCACTAAGAACTGCTGAATACGTTAAAAAATTTCAACTAAATTTTAAATACAGGAGAAAGCTGGGTTTGAGCAATTCTTCCACCTCCAAGAGAATACAGCACCTATACATTTCATAGAAATAATCCACAAGCAGCAGAGTGCTCACCTGAAGCTACAGCAGGAGACCAGACTTATTTGACAGCAGGCTGTCCACTCAGGGAAGCTTATAAATATACCGACTACGAGAAAGGCTTCAGTTAGATCCCACAATCAGCAAGATAATTGCATCAGAAATCAGATGATGTTAATCCTGACGGTTATAGGGCCACCTGTTTAAGAGGTATATATCCTGACGTGGCCAAAGGCAGCTCTAGTTTAAATCCGTGGATTTCGTCTTAGATACAATGCTCAAACGCCAAATTCAAACGCATGAATGCCAAGACTTTGTGATGCCGCTGCAGTGTCGAGATCACAGGTCTCCAAACCGCATGGCACAGGGCAACGTGTTATTCGCTAGACACCATCCTTCAAGGCACGTCCACTGGATGTCACGAGCACCGCTTCGGGTGGAAGGGGAAAGCCAGGACTAGGGTTTTCCCTATGGTTCATTATCTGGTCTATATAATTACCCACGTACGAGCCCGGATGGCAACACAGATCTCAGTATTACAAGGATTTGGAATTTGAAGAAAATAGTACATTCCATGTTGAGTTAATACAGCGGAAATAACCCTAACTAAAGAAATTTCTCTCAGCTTAACATAAAACAAAGAGCTCCAGAAGCCCTAAACCGACCAACTTTCCAGAAACAGCATCATACTTGGGTTGTCTGATGCTTAATGATGTGAAAGTTGAACTTTTTGCAATTGAAGTATTTATACGCTCCCCTCTCTCCTGCACGGATGTCTGTCATCGAACAGTAGGCAAGTCTATGCCACAGATTTGATGTTCTTCTCCTCTCCGACATAAAAGTTCCTACAAAATTTATGCCTCAGATCTCCACTCTGCTGTCAAATTTGGTTAAAATTAGATAATGACTAAAAAAAGTGAGGGGGAAATAGATGGCTTCCCTAACCATATTTTCATCAGAAAGCAGGCTACTAGTCAGTAGCATTAGCACTGTGAGCTTGCACTAAAGAAAAAAGAAATATCCCTTAGGAAAAAAAGAAGATCCCAAACTGAGAAGAACCACAGCTTTCCCGCTACGGCAGCACAGCCAGCCATAAGCAGGGCTGGAATTCTTCCTCATTACGTTTCCAAGACCGAAAGCTCTCCTAAAGACAGATTGTCAACTTGTGACCAGTGTAATCAGCCAATGCAAAGTCCCTTCACGTCTGCGCGAGGCGAATAATTATCATAATAGACATTAGTAATTAATTTCCGGCGTGATGTCAGCTGGTGCGGCAATGCCAAGCAAGCGTCCTTGTCAAACACACCCCAGCCGTCTGGACGACTTCAGTCCCATCTCCCTGATTAGGATGCGCGTTGATGCACCGCTTAATACAATCTGCCATCAAATGCCAAATAGTTCAGAACTAAATTAGGAAATATGTCCGGCTTTACGGAGTGACGCTCGGGGGCCTAAGTAGATTTCTCTATTCCTTTACGAGGCACAAAGGCGATCACCGATGTAATGCCCCTGAATGAGGCAATCTTACCTTCTAACCTCCCACCTCTGTAGGGAAAAGAATTGGATTAGAACAGCAAAGGAATTAATAAAGACAGCACGGCCTCGCAGCATCTCTCAACCCTAGAGGTATTTATGGTGGCCTCAGCATTTCCCTGGTGAACGTGAATTTTAAGGGGAAATTAGATACAGCTGGACACATTTATTCCTAACACAGAGGCAGTCCTAAATAAAGCTTTCCTGTCCTAGTCGCTTGCCAAAGAAAATGCTGCATTTTTACATTACAGACCACAGCTCCTTTCATCTGGGTGCTCACCTCCTGCTTCTTTCTCCACCTGCCTGAAGCACTCTCCTCCTTCCCTCTTTGCTGATAGCCCATCACATGCCTGAAGTATAACCACAAAAAACGCAATGAAATCAGTGGAAAAGTTAAGAAAGATGCAGGAATGGGACAGAAACTCTTCTCAAGGCATCTGGAAACGGGCCTTTCCGCAGCTTGGTCCCTGCCCTGGAGCAGGTGGGGCTGCGTCCAGGAGCAGAACACTGCCACCAGCTATCTGGGATCTCTGGTAGGATTCTGAGCCTCCCCAAAATACTATTATTTATGCTCCCTGTTTGGGTTTGCAAGCCCAAAAAAGCCCCTCTTGCAAGCAGAGAAGTTTAAGAATAGCTGCATTAGAAGCATGCCTCAGCTTCAGCAGGGTTACAAAACCACTCTGGTTTGGATCTACCCTGCCACCGCTAAGATGTACTGATAAAAGCAGCAGATTGTGTCACACGGGGCTTCAAACCTGTGATTATCATTTAGCTTCCCTTAACACAACAGTCACACCATCCTCACCAACCTGGAAGAGATTTAGTTCAAATACTCAAGTGGACAAAAAGAAGAAGCATCCTCCCAAGACTGCACATTTGCACGTACAAGGCTTGACACGCTGCTCAGTAGAAAGGCTGATGGACGTTTTGGGTTTTTTGGGGCAGGGGTTGTCTATTGGGGTTTTTGGGTTGGTTTTGGTTTTTTGAGACGGGTTCCCCCTAGAGAGCCGCTGACACAGCATCCCACTGAATGAGCTGGGACTGGCCGAGGAGCAGAAAATGCGAAGCGTTTATAGTGAACCCAGTTGGCTGAACAATAACGCCTCACTTCAGCCTACTAGAAGAACGCTAATACAAGCATCAGATTATTGCATTAAAAGAACATCTTCCCTCTCCTGTCAAAAGCTGACTAGCAGGTAATGAAATGGCCAGTGGCAGGAACTCTTTTTTCCCCTCTGTTAATTATGAAGGTGTAAAAATATTACCAAAAAAAAAAATTAAATACCTGGTTGGGCTCATTCAATAACCAGCCAAAGGTTTTGACCCCAAAGGCTGCTTCGTGAGCAGACACATCGAGACATGTGACAGGCTGACCATAGACAGAATGGAGAACTTTGCCAGGATCTTCTGCTTTCAGGAGATAGACAATGTCTTCTGCAGCTGCCACTGTCACTGGACTCCCCGTAACATCTGGAACCAGCTTAAGGAAGTTGACCTAAAAAGAGCAGACTTTTTATTGTTATTACAGCCAAAAATTCTTTTACGTCACTACTGCCACACACTAAACTGAGCAAACTACTGATGTGTGCTTATCAGCTATCTTGAATCACCCCAATTATGGATTAATTTCAGACAAAGGCCAAGTATCAACTTTATTTCTGACCTTTTGCAAGTTTAGCTCCTATGATGAAATCTAGCTCAGTCTTTGGAATGAAACCAGTTAAAAAAATTATCAGAACACATTATAACAGAACACACCCAAATGTAATCTCAAAGAAAGGAGGAAGGCTTAAATGGACTCATTCAGATGAAGAACA
Organism: Larus michahellis; assembly: GCF_964199755.1. Taxonomy (NCBI): domain Eukaryota; kingdom Metazoa; phylum Chordata; class Aves; order Charadriiformes; family Laridae; genus Larus; species Larus michahellis. Next base: position 2,751,049 of record NC_133908.1, read on the forward strand.
GAAAGCCATAAGGTTAAAGCACAAAAAGCAAAAATGGTGGCTAGAATGTGAACACAGTGTTCCAGAAGAGGCAACGCATTCATACAATTAACATGGAATAGTCGATGCTCACCCTGCAATCATGTGTATGTACCCTAAATTAACAGAAAGGTCAGCACAGCCCAAGTATCAGCTCCCCTGTCTTCTGTCACAAGACCAGAATGACATTGCTCTTCCATTTCATAGAATCATCACAGACTTACAGAATGGTTTGGGTTGGAAGGGACCTTAAAGACCATCTAGTTCCAACCCCCCTGCCCTGGGCAGGGACACCTCCCACCAGCCCAGGTTGCTCCAAGCCCCGTCCAACCTGGCCTTGAACCCCTCCAGGGATGGGGCAGCCACAGCTTCTCTGGGCAACCTGGGCCAGGGGCTCACCACCCTCAGAGTGAAAAATTTCTTCTCAATATCCAATCTAAATCTCCCCTCTTTCAGTTTAAAACCCTTCCCCCTCGTCCCATGGCTCCCCTCCCTGCTCCAGAGTCCCTCCCCAGCTTTCCTGGAGCTCCTTTAGGGACTGGAAGGGGCTCGAAGGTCTCCCCAGAGCCTTCTCTTCTCCAGGCTGAACAACCCCAGGGTGCTGCTGAGAAGTCTCACCACAGGAAGGGTTTAAACTCCTTAACAGCAGAGCTGATTTCTAACCCAGCCCTAGAAGAGAACGTGGTGTCTTGAGTGTCTTTCACATGTGGCAAAGTGACATTTCACAGCAAGCAAGATGCAAGAGTAAAACGGATCCAACTACAATGGAGTGGGTGGTGTTGTTTTAGTATTTTTATTGAGAAGCCTCATAAAAATAAACAAAATCCCCAAGCATTTAAATACTGTAAGACTGACTTAGCTTTGAAAGAGGGGATTAATCGGGAGTGGTTCAAATCACAACTGCATGCCCAGTAGCTTCCTGCAATAGGAGAGAAGCTGCAAGACTCAATTTCTTCCTACGCACTTCCTTACCCCTTCAAAAAAAAAAAAAATGCTGATATTCTGAGACATAATGAAACTTCAGAGAATGGGACAGCTTTTGATTTTTAATTAAAATAGTCTCAAAACTTCAGTGACAGAAGGTGCAACCTAGAGAAGCTACACCACTAGTCACCGCTTCACAAGTGACACTATTAGCTCGTCTGCAATATCCTGCCTCAGAATTAATCAGATAGCGTTGATCTGGAATGAGACCTTGAGTTTGAGCTCCAATTCTGCGCGAGAAAACTGATTTACAAAATGAGCCAACTTAGTTTAATGTTGACAAAAAAAAATAATTAAAAACAGCCAACCTCCTGCACCATATGGACTCCTATTCATTTTCACTTGTAGCTAAAGCCAGCATTTCACCCTTGCTCTTCAGTGATGAAAGGCTCATCCATTAACCTGCCTCAAAATCATAGCCTCGAGCTGATAATGCTGTTATCTAGTTCAGGCAACACTCTTGTAAGATTTTTATAAGATGCCTCTTAACTGTACCAAAAATAATTAGTGGATCGGGAGCTCTTGGAATGAAGCTGAGTAGCCTGGAGACTCACCAATTTCTGGATTTCAAATGTTTGTGTAGTTTGCCAGAATCCTCTGTCATTAGGGCTTTCCACTTTGACCTCGAAGCCAGATGCCGTTGCTACCGTCGCACCCTCTGAACCGAGAGCTAAAGCCTGTATCCTCTGATTGTGCTGGTACCGATGGATCGGCTCCCGCCCGAACATCAGGCTCCACACACTGACCGTTCCTGCATAAAAAAAAAAAAAAAAAAAATATCAAACCACTATGCTTTACCTTAGAATTTAACAAAACTGTAAAGAGAGCACTTGAAGATGCAAGCTTAAAAAGCCTTCTAATGGAGAAAGTTAATATACAGAAAAGAGACCGCAGGGCAGGAAAACAGAACTTCAGGACACTGCAAAGTGCCGCAGAACAGGTTCAAAGCAAACTTTCCAAAATTACTTGCTCTGGCATTAAAGGCTCTGTTGCTCCCTAAGTAATTCCTAATTTTTGACTTTCAGATAGCATTGGTATCTACCTTGAGGAAGACTGCTTGACTTTGCTCACATTTCCATGCCTGGAGAAGATCAGACTTAAACCACTACGTAAATCCTTGTTCTACTACGTGCTTGCCCTCAATTACCACAAAAAATAGCGAGGAAGAACCCACGTTCAAATTTCAGTCCCTCTGCCGCACACAGCAAAGTTTTAAAGCGAAGAATCCGAAGCTCCGCGCACCCAGCGATCAGGTGAGGGGGTTCAATAGCATTCTTAACAGTTTACAGCCAGCAACCACGCTCCTAATCCTGACGCTCTGGATAAACAGAAAACGAAGAAGATGAAGACCGCAAATCCCAAAGAATACAGGAGTCTAAGTCAAAAGATGATACATCTGCAATCGCGTATTTTGCCGGCATAGATCACCGATACTCTATTTAAAAGCCTGGTACATTAAAGCAATAATCTGAATAAGAGCAACCTGAAGCAATCAGGAGTGTATTGCAGAACAGAAGGGCCAGACGGAATCGGAGACTTCTGGGCCACCTTTGCACTGAATTAACGGAGAAGCAATCTTCAGACGTGATAGGCAGGGCTGGAGGAGCCTTCCTTCTACTCGAGCGTGGCCATTAATGATGAAATGATTAATGGTAGCTATTCCTTCAAAAGGAGACATAAAAGCTCTGACAGACAGCTGTGGACGGGCACCAATGCCAGTCTGCAAACACTCCTCCCGCGTCCCAAAGGAGGTGAAGCAAGAGTGTGGTAATGAAACTGCACATAGTGAAATGGTATCTAAATGAGTTTAAATTGATTTATGTTTGCTTTTGTAAAGATTATTTGGTATCTGGAAAGTGCTACCAATGTGAAATAATGCAGATAATCCTTAAGATCCCTGTCTAATGGCACTCCCACTGAATATTTATATTCCTCGCCATGGGAATGAGTACCATAATGGGGACCATTTTTGTTTTATTAGGGATGCATATTTAAATTAATCTGCTATTTGCCTAAACAATTAGCCGCCTCTGTTTGTTTACACAAAGCCAAAACTGCAATTAGGCTTCCATCAAAAAGATAAGTCCCGACTAAAACTGTCCCGATGGAGACATAAGGGCTCAGAGCAGAACTTCCCAAAATTACTTCTTAGCATAATGGTAATTATGTTAATTGCTTAAAAGGTAAATAACTGCTGAACTGGTTTTGAAAAACAGAATGCTAGCTCACATCACACACACTTACGCTTAAAACAAGTTAACAAATACAAATGGACAGCACAGGCTCCAATTCCCCCCGTGCCAAGGCTCAGCAGCAGCACCTCCAGGACGCCCGATTTAAACGGGCAAACAAACATACATCAACATTTCACTGTTTTAACAGAATGTACTAGTGTATGAAAGTTCTGCAAAACACACACACAAAAAAATAATATTCAAGTCAAACAACCTTCTTCTGTCCACACGAGCAAATCAGGGAACCCAGAATTCAGAGTTCTGCCCTCCAAATCTGGGCAAAAATGCCAGTGTTGTTGTTATTGCATCTCAAACACCACAAAATAAGACGACAGTGAAAATGGCTCATGCAATCGTACAGTCAGTTCGAGACAGGTACTTTTTTTTTTTTTTACCAGCTGTTCAATAGTTTGAACAGATTTTGCTATCTAAATTACCAGGCAAATACAGTGTGTGCAACACCTGATGCACAATACGGCGTGAAAACATCCCCGGTAATATCCAACCCACAAGCGATTTGTAAGGTCACAAGTTAACATCTGTTTAACGAAGAAGCACAATGTAAGGAGTAAAAAGAAGAGTTAAAAGGAACGTAAAGAGCAAGAGAAATACTATTTTCTTTCAACAGGATGAACAACTATTTGCTCGCCAAAGGATTGCTTGTCCCCCTGGCTTCTCCCTTCCTCCAAAAGAGCGTACGATTCCCGATGTACATCCTCCATCATCTGCTACTTGCCACCACTCAGAAACTTCAATCACTGCACGCACGGACCTTCTGTCAAAGCCAGGTGTATCCATCCATGCACGACAGCAGGAAAACGTTACCAAATTTTACACAGAAAAAGCACACTCCACTGTATTTATCCATATATCCATTTATTCACCTACTATGGCTAGAAGCGCCGCTCAGAATACGCTGCATTTCGTTGCAGAAACAGCAAAACGGATTTATTAGTGTGCAAGCCTTTGCAACAGTCAATCATGTTTGTGTAAGAGCAAAGAAAAAAAGCCACCGTTACAGTTAAAGTTATTAGTATGGCAACGTAAAAAAAAAAAAAATATTAAGCGTAAGATTTACCAGTACAGATGAGATCACTGCTTTACACACTCTATCTTCCTGCCTCCAGCAGTGACCAAGTACTTCATTTCCAAAGCCATATCTTCGCTAAGGTGAAGTTAAGGTTGCAAGCATACAGTATTTTATTTTTTTTTTTTAATACTGTAATCTTAAAAGTGTTAGAAAGTCACTAAATCAAAATTATAAGCAATACTTTCACAGCATGCTAAAATCTGCACCACAATTGTGATTATTCCAATTGAACTCTAACAAGAACTCCTCAAATCGATTTAGACTTTACAGCTTGCTTGTATTCGATCTTGGCTCAGGGAAACGAGTGAAGCGCACGAAGCTGATGACGATGGTATAATTGCTGACACTTGACATTACAATCACTGCACCCGTCTTCTTGTTTATCACTTGGGCCCAGGTCGTACAAAGAATTTAGGTTTGTAACTTCTAACCCAACATACTGGTGAAGCGTGGCCCGACGACAGGTCCGTTTGTTGCAACTCACCCTGGATTGTAAGGGATTTGGATAAAACATTTAACTCTGAGACTACTGTGCCTTGCACGGTGCGCTGCTGATCCTGACTGTACTCCAATTCTCGTGAGCATCAGCCAGTCTGACACACCTCTTGCTCTATCAAAGGTGGGTGGCTGGAAGCCGTTCTCCATTAAAAGTCCTGTCTCTAGCATATTGCCTTCTTTGCAGCTGGAAGCACAAAACCCACCCTGCAAAAGCAGCTGGTTTTTACATCTGTTTTCACGTAGGTTTCTCTCTGGTATAAAAGGCAACGCTTATGCCACAAAAAAAAAATAAAAATATCTATCTTCCTATAAAATGCTCTGATTCTGTAACAGGGAAAAGCAGCATAAACACAGAGGCAAAAAACCATCTCTGCTAACAGGGAACCCTCGGGCTGTGTTTCGGCACAGAAGATCCTACACTCAGATCGTAGTGATCATTATATCGGCACTTCCACGTTAAGAGGGGACAGCTAGCAGTTGCTGTCAGCTTTAGAAAAGATGTAGAGCAATCTACACGTGCATTATCTGGGGGGGGCGGGTGGGGGGAAGCAAAGACAGAATTTTGTATATGCAAGAGCAGGGAATCTGGACCTGCTTGTGGTTTTCATGCTCGCCCATCTCAGCTTCTACAACACCGTTGCGCAGGAAGGCCAGGAGCTGCTCAGCTCACACCATCTACATGACGTTTTTCCTGTTTGTGGGTCACAGTCCTGCCGCTTCCTACCTCGATTTAAACAAAACAAAATTCTTTTTCACCTTTTGAAAATGCTTCTTACGTGTATTTTTCTCTTCTAAGCTGGGAACATTAATTTATTTCCTTACAATTTTCAGGGAACATCATGCTTCCATGAAGTACAGACAGTTAACATACCACACAGGTGGAAACGAGCACCGGTCTGAAGTCTCAAAAGCTGCTTATCTTGATTTTTGAGTTTCTTCCAAAAACACTTGTAGTCGCAGGGACCACCGACACACAGCCAGCTTGACCCTAAGAAGATGCTTGGTGCTTATTAACTAAAATTTTGCATTTTGTTTCCACTGCAATGCTGTTTCTCAACTTTCAGCGGGTACGGCAAGTTACTTACCATAGCAAACAGCGAGAGACTAAACCTCAGTCGTAAGAGTCATGCCTTTACGTTGCCATTATCACTGCAGTTTCCACCAAGCGTTGTCAGGTTTTATCTCCACCACTCTTCTTATAGAGATTTCCAAATCCACCGTTCCTGTACAGCGCCCTCAGAAAAGGCCAGACAGGGAGCTCTGTATTTCGTTCCCAACTTGGGGAGTCAGGAGGCAAACCTCCCTGCCCGTGATGGGAAAATCACACACCACTTACCCAAAGCAAGTTTTGCATCCACAGCCACTTGAATCTGATGGGAATAAATATACTACCGCCCGCTACACGCGGTTTTCTTCAAAAACTTTGTTCGAGCCAGCCTGTCTCCCTGCTCTTGCTATCTTACAGCATGTCCTGGCACTTCAGGGAAAGCACCCAACACGTTACTCCGTGTCTGTCTTTGCAAAGAGGGCACAGAAGGGACAACAATACCTGTGAGCAGCTTTAAGGGCATCAGAATGGACAAGACAGCAGATTTCCAGTCCCAGAAAGTAGCGCTGCCAAAATTCCCTTCCTGGAGCCTGCCAACAAGCAAGAGCGCTTCTGATCCCTGCAGAAACCACCTTCCTTTGCTCCAAGTTGTTACTCTGCAACTTGTGAAGTACCACTAACTCTTCTCAACGGGTCTTAAAGCCACGAATGGGCACAGTGCGGCATCTCCCCACCATGCCTACATGAGTATGAGGCACAGCATTTAAAAAAAAAAAAAAGAAAACACCAAAAAAAGTATGTTCTCTTGTTGCAGCACATTGTTTTCAAGTCAAACTATGAGACTCCGGAGGATGGAGGGGGGGAGAGGGATGGCTAAAGTAGACTGCTGTTTCCCCAAAGCTGTGGCTCACAGCCAAAGCAAGGCAAGCATGGAGCAGATGGAGTCCTGGCAAGGCCTCTCCTGTCCCTGCATTAGCAGCATCTGCTCATTACCCAGAACCCTCGCCTGCTTTATCTAATGCTCCAGGAAAAGCATTTTGATTTGATTCATTTCAGTTCGGTAACGTGCAACACAATTAGTGGTAAAATCAAACTGGAGGACTGCCAGTGCTGACAATAGGAAACAAGGCAGAAGAAATATGAGGCCAGTGGGTTGGAATTCAAAAATCACAACTGTGGATCAAGTTGCCAAGTCCCGTTGCCCCAGGTGTACATACAGTGCCCCCACTGAGCACTGGCATGGGCGGAGGGAACTTCATTTTCTCTCCATACATTTTTTTCTCTCATTTACCTCTCCTTGCAGCTTGTTTCTCAGAGGCTGACACCGTCGGAAACATTCACCAGAAGTCACAATTCAATTTTTCTTCAGTGGCACCGTGGAGTTACAATTCACCTTGGATGCAGGCATCCCAGTAAGACAAACCTTTCTCCTTGCTGTATTTCGTATGCCTTGGGAAGCGTTTGCTACTACCGACCCAGCAAAACAGCGCTGTAAGGCAGGCACGGCGCGAGCAGGATCTGCCTGTTAGCTCTTCCCTGTGATCGGATGCCAAGGACATCGCTGCGTGAGCTCTGTTGAACTGGGAGAAACTGATGTTATCTGAACGAGCCTGCTAGCCAGGGATTCGACAGAGAAGTCTAGACTCTTTGCCTGACAGCACCACCTCCAACACTAGCAGATGGTTTCTCTGTGTTAGTCAAACTTACAAACAAAGAGAAAAGGGAGCTGGAAAAGTACAACAAAGAACAATCAAACATGTTATCTTCAAAGTTGTCCTCTCCCTTCCCAAGTTTAATATAATTCTCTCCACCAAACTGTAAATACACACTTTCAGATTCCAGTTAGTAAACATTTCTAAAATCAGTCTTTATAATTCCCTATTCACATAGAAACTAATCTATTCTGACCGGGCTTCTCAAATCAGAGTAACTGCCATATCACAGAGCCCATTAAAATTTCTACCCAAAAGAATAAAAGACGCCGAGCTTTATGCAAACTAGTTTAGTCACAGCACACACAGGACTGACAACAAGGAATATGACAGAAAAAAAACCAACCCTAGACAAATTATTAGATTAGTCAACCGGAGACTAGAAAACAAACAAAGACCCTCTGCTAGGCATTGTTTGGCACACTGGACAAAAAGCCAACACTTAAAACTATCACCGTGTTATAATTTCCTATGACTCAAGTAAATAGTATTAATAAGTATTCTGTAATACCATCTTGCTGCTGTCAGAAAACATTGCCTATCGACAAATTTTAGCCACAGAAAACCGTACTAGCGTGATCCACGCTAGAAAATCAGCTAAGGATGTTGATCACCTTAAAACAGTTGTTTTCATATATAAAGGATTTAATTTATTTCTAAAATAAAATATATGGATTAGACAATTCTTGTTTGGATTACTCATCTTCAATTGTTTTCACACGCAGAAATGCCAGGATCAAAGATGGTACGTGTACAAAGCTCCCTAACTTTAAAAACGCTCTTTATTCATACCCGAGGAGAGGTTTTTAAGTGTCAAATCATACATTTTAAAGAAAGATGATAGGAGCCGAGTTCTGCCTGAGCAGCTCGGCTTAGGATCCCAATCCCAATCGGCTAGCGCTATCCAAACCTGACTTTTTTTAATTGCTGTTCCCACGTCCAGTAGATGTACGGTTGGTCTCTGGCTCTTGTTTCCCATTACATAAAACATCTAAGTACATTTAAAACAATGCATATAACCAGGATTTTATTAGGGTTTCATTAAATATTAGGTCACAGTTTTTATTTCTCTATATCAAAGTACATAATAATCCACCGTTGCAAACCAATGCTTCAGTTAAGGAAACGTGTATCCGTACACGATGCCAAGAGCAAGAGAGGACACAGATTAATCAGACATGCAAGTTTACCAGTATTCCCATAACAAAGCTTCACAGCACCCCAAGGGAGTTTTGGACAGAGGAGAAGGCTGGTGGAAGAATATTTAATATTTTTATAGCAAAACAAGTTATTTGCTTAAGATAGTTTGGCTGGACTACAGCCTGGCACTCAAGCTTTGTGTAGCAGTTCCAGTAGGAATTAAACATCAGTTTTAATGGGTGCTATGTTCCAATGCCTCCTAATGCATTTAGGGTTATTGGCCAACTTTCGCACATAAAAGCAAGTGTGTGCATGTGTGTGTATATACAGGATTACAGACACACAAAAAGCTGAGCACAGCTGCTTCATTTTTGTAAAGCCTTTTTTTTTTTTTTTTTTAAAATAGGGAGGAGACTTGTGGTTACTTACCATCCTCGTAAGCTGCTACAGCCAGAGAGCTGTTTATCCTCACAAAGGAGACATGTGGCTGAGGTCCAGCATCACCAGGACCGTGCATTGGTTCCAGGATGGGGGCTGTGTAGTCCCAGGTGCGAGTGTCCCACAACCTCACTTCTCCTGATGTATATCTGGAAAAGAAGGCTATTATTCATCCCGAAACATCTGAAAAGAGGTAGCTGCAGAAGAGGGCAGGAAGAAACAAAAAGCGTCTTAAAACCTAACACCATTTACGGCTCCTAGAGTGATTCTCCTTCTGTTCACAAACTCTGTGTACAAGCCCACCAACTTTGCTTATTTTATTCCCATTGATTGGCTGTAGCATCAAATCTACTAAGACAGCAGGTAAACTGGAGCTACAGGAACGACACGACCGCGCTATCGCAGGTTACCAGCTATCGATATTAGCTTTACAACTAGAATGCAAGGGCTCAAGGGAAAAAAGGTAATCAGTAATAAGCCTAAACTACATCATGGCAAAACTTCAAAGCGTTTCCTTGCGGTTTTTAAAAACATGTGGTTGTGCCAAAGACAGACTGTTCAACAAGAGCGTTTATGTACATACATACCAGAGCTCACACACATACACCTATTGCTCTGTATAGAAATAAGCTTCTTACTGCCTCATCAACAGATCAGATTTGCCTACATCTCTGAAGACTTAACACAATTAATTAATGCCATTAAGTGTTGTCTTTAGAATTAAGGCAGTGCTGCCTTCTTTGCAGAAGGCTCTCTCACTGAAACATCAGAAAAACTAGAGTTTAACATCAAACTACAGTTTGCCAATGAGAAAATAAAATAATAGAACTAAACATCTCAGATAATACTGAATACATCTGAATTAACAAAGGTTGTAACACAGCAAGCGACACAGAAACTGTTCAGTGCCATCTATGCTGGGGCACACAACACACTATTGAAGGAAAAAACACTGCAGGCAAAGTAGAGGAGAAGCTCCCTCTACGACTGGTCAAAGAACACAGTTCAATAGTTACTTGGAACAGTTCAATAATTATTTAAGATACATTTTGACAGACCTGTGACAATTAACACTGTCAAGCAGTCTCAGATATCCATACCCAAGACTTGGATTCTGTTGGAAAATGAAGGATGCTTCCCGCTCTGGCAGCTTTGTGGTCATATCGTGACTTTTAGGGGAAAGGTATTTCAAAAGAATGGTTGTCATAAGCCTCAAAGGTCTAACGGTTAGAAATCTGGCTGTCCCACGTTTATGAGGAAAATAAGAAAATAATTATTTACAAAGGCAGCAAAGGAAAGTGCTTAATAAAGGTTCAGAAGATGTTGGACTTCGACCCAGGTTGCCCTGGTCTCTGGGGAGTACCGTGCAACTGGGCTACAGGTACTCCGGGGCCGATTACTTCCAACATCTCCGAGTGAAAATGCTCCACTTTCTACAACTAATTAAAGTGCCTGAGTGGGCGGTGAGACCTGTCAAGCAGAAAGAGATGCACATTAGTTCTCTGTACTGAATCAGAAAGAAAGGAAAACCATGTCCTTGTCACCTGGCTTCCTCTGCAGTGCTTTACACGGCAAAACAGAAGAAAATGGGAGAGAATAGGGTGGGAACAGCACTTCTTCCTTTTCCTCCTTCTGCCAGTGAGCCCCAAATCCCTCCAGGAATCTTGCTTTACTTTCCAATTTACAGCAGCACTATTTAAAAAGAACAGATCGAGACAGAAGCTTCCCCCAAAGCAAAACGTTTCACGTTGGACTCAGCAAACAGTCCAGATCAGTCCACAACAAACATCTTCAGTTTATGAAACTGAAAAGTGCTCATTTTGGATACATTTTAAAATTTGGAGATAAAACACAACGGGACAGGTAACTGTACAGATCTGTTGCAGCCCCATTCAAAACAGACATAAGTTTGGGAAGCATTTTAATTTTGAGCTGCTCTTCGTTTCCCTGTATGTCTGGGTTGGCTGGGGTCACGTTTTCAAACTTCTGACTGCAAAGAGTAGCACATTATTTATTCTCCAGAGGGAAGCCGAAATTCTCTTGTCACTAAGCGACCTTGAAAAGTGAGTTTCAAGGGAGACATAAAATACCGGTAGAACTGACAGAACTAAGTGACAGAAAATTCACTTTCATCCCCAAATAAGCGAGGAAGAACAGCATCTCCTCCTAGTGCATATATATACTCGCTCTCACGTAGTCCAGTCCAGGACTGTAAAAAGAAAGAGTAATAGACGGAGAAAACAGGATGACAGGAACAGAGAAAAACCACAGGGCTGTCTAATTCTCCAAGTGCACTGCTTCTGGGTTTTCTACACAGCACGAAATACAAGAGAACCAGGGCTCAAGACATGCTACCATCCATAAAAAATAACATGGACCGCAGCCTTGGAATTAAAGATCCAACACCACAGTAAATGCTTTAACCAAGTCATTGGTTGAATTCAACCAAATCAAAATTTAGTTTGAACCATTCTTTATTCATGAAGAAGAGCCTGAACCACCTCTATGGCTAAGCTCAAACTGGAACAGAACCACCAAACGTTTCTGACCCTTAGTTGGAAATAAATTTGACTCAAATTCCAATGTGTTTGTGGTGGGACCTGTACTGTCTCTGCTTGGTAGGCTCTGCATCAGACCAGCCTGCAGTCTCCTCATCCTCGCCCCCTTCCTCTCCAACGATGGACAGATACGTGCTGAAGAGCTTTCACTTCCAAACCACGAAGCCGTGCTGTTCTCCCGCCCCTAGCAAGGAAACCAACCCCTGCTGGAACACAAGAGCTGGTTACTTGTAGCTCAGGTACGCTCTAGTGGGTTCACACAGATGCTACAGAATAATCCGCAAGAGGATCCTGGTCATAGTGCTCATTCCAGTTCTGTCATTGGACAACCCTGCGAGCACCTACCAAACCCTACTTTCATTCATGTCTGTCCAGAAATCCCACCAGTGCACCGCAAGATAGGACAAGTGCTTTACGCTGATTGCGAAGAGGAGGGAGTAGGGCAGTAGGGCATCTTTGCCCCCATCCCTTCCATATCCCTCCTACCCCACTTCTCACTCAGCACCACCACCCGCATCCTTCCCAGAGCGGCACGACAGCATCTCGGTGCCACGCGGCAAACCTGAAGGGTTTGGAGAGATGTTACAAGACCATGCTGGAAACATAAGCGGAGGTCCAGGTTTGGGCAGGGAACCAGCACAGGGAAATGGGAAATATAAACCGTCTCCTCAGCTGACAACACACTCCGTTGGCCATCACCATCGCGTGCCCATTTCCAGCATACACTGGGACTGTACCAGAACTGAACTGGAAGAATTTCAAACACAGACAAAGCCAATTCAGAACTAAAAAATTTAATGGTTCAACTCCCTGCTTTTAATGCTGTTGTAAAGAGCAAAACACTTTCAATTTGTAACCACAACAAAAGGCTTTTAAACTATTAAAGCACTGCCTTGCTATAAAAAAATAAAAAGGCTGCTTTATTGCAGATAATTGGCAAATCTGCCATATCAATATAGATGGCTGAGGAGACGAACACCCTGCACTGTACAGAACCTATTTCTAGATAATTTCAGTATTTCTATTCATTTCCTATGGCAGCCTTTATACTTGGCCATGAAAATTTGTTTGGATAACCGGCTCCTGAATGAAAGAACCCAAGATTTAAGTCTTCTGCCCCAGAACAGGCACAGTCCTCCAACCTCATTCAGTTACTGAATTTTCTATCGAGCAGGCCACGAGAAGCCCACATAGCTTTCTGCTGGAGCGAAAGAAAAACAAGTGTTTAATATAACAACAAATAAATTCTATTTGCTGTAATACCAAGAGCGTTCAGCAGCTGCTTTTTTCCCCCTCATTGAGATGATTATTGCAGTGGCGGGTAAATACTCCAACATCCAATATAAGCCACTTGCGCAAAGAAAACCCAACCCAACCCCAAAACTTACAAATTCCGAGTTTTCCAGTTCAAAGCAAAAAAAAGCAAAAATTTAGAGACCATACGTGATTTACTTCATTTAGAAAGGCTGTTCAAAGTCTTGCCTTCCCGAACACAACAGGGAGCAACAAGAAAGAGTCTGTTGCTATCACCCCCCAAGTTCCTCCTCTCCAGACACCCCTGCCCTGCTGCCTCCCAAGGTGTTTGGTCCACGCGGTGCCTGGCTTTCGGCTCTGGATCCACGTGTTTCTCTCACCATCCACCAGACAAAGCCACCCTCCTCTTGGTGGCCAACAGAGACTCTCCACCCAAGTAACTCAGCTTCTTTGAGGGACTTATATTTCACTCTGCTCTCGTTCTTCTGAACATTTCAGCGTACACACATCAGAAGTAGCGGCAGGAGAAAGACAAGAGCTGTATTTTTTCCTAACTATACTTCTCCTTGACAAGCCAGTTCTCCAATTCTGGGTAGATATTTTACATCTGTAAAAATTAGTCAGCAAATTCAGCTTAAGCTTTACAGATAACACAAAAAATTTGCTGAAATGGAGGAACAATAGGTGGAACAGGAAATAGGAATAGGTCCCTAGGAATAGGAACAATAGGAAAGGTATAGAGAAACTGAAAAAAAAATTAAATTCACATGGTACCTACAAACATATTATAATAAAAATATCTACTCACTAATTAAAAGCATTTCAACTACTTTTTATTGGCAGTAATGTCATAATGAGATGAACAATTTCCTGGTGCCCTCTCACATGAGTGAAAGCAGAAGAGGGAAGGAGAAGGAGCCGGGGGTTAAAAGCTGCTGATGTCCCACGATGGCTGGGAAGCAGGTGGTGAAGTGCAGAGCACATGTGGGAGGAAGCAGGGATGGAGGCTGGGCACAGCTCTAATGAAGTGGTGCTGAAGAGGCAGACGATTTCATAAGGAGAAAAACATCAGGAAACTGGTCAAAAAACACAGAATCTCATCTGAAAAAGCTCAACTGTGTTGGATGGCAATAGCCAGAACAAATTTGGGGAAGAGGAGGAGGGGGAGGCTGATCTCTCTCCAGAGCCCCAGATGTCTTTATCGTTGCCTAATGACAATTATACTCAACCAATTAAGACACTGCTATCACAGTTGCATTGTTAGTAAGCCTTTGGCCCTGAGTGTTGATGGCTGTCTAATTAGTGTTTGTGCAAAGTACAACTGCAACTAATATATAAACTGACAAATACACAAAAGAAAAACTGTTAACAGGAACATTTTCAAAACAGTCGAGACTCTGTTCATTCAGTCCATGGCAGCAGCAAAGACAAACTGCTTTCCTTCATGGCTTGCTCACTGCTGGCACTGTAGAATTGCACTTCAAACGAGCGGGTCGACCAGAGCGTTGCTGGGTTTCTGCTGAAACAGGACGCCGGGCTCGGTCCATTTTGTGGGCTGCCTCAAGCACACCACTCCAGGGCAAGTCTTACTACGCTCCGTTGGTCTGAACACCAAAGACTTCGGATCAGACACTTCAGAAACCAGTTTACATTTTGCCTATTTTTCTCTAAAGAATTTGTAGCAAGAAAATCAAAAAGGAAGGAGAAAGAAAAACCTTTGTTTCACAGTCAGGTTTGATTTCCAGAAGGCAAAGTCTGTTCAGTTTCCAGATACCTGCGGTGACCAACAAAACAAAAAAAAAAAACCCCAACAACTTTGTTTCAGGCAGTCAGTGACCATCTGTTAATACTCAAAAGATCTTATTATGAAGTCCTTACAATGTCAATGCATTTTATTGAAGTCAGTAGGAATTTTGCTCAAGTAACAGTCTCTAGCTATAGCTCTGTTTAAATGGATGCCTGTTGATAAGCAAGTAAAATAATGAGTATTTTGCATTGTCTTGCTGCAAGAAGCATCTCAGACCTTTCATCCTTATTCCACCAAAAGCAACTAACCAGTCCTTCATGTGGCTAATTAAGGTATCTAGTCAGAGACCCCCTCAGTAGGCTTAAGAATAAGGTCCAATTAAACATGCAAACCCAAGCCCAAACGCCTTTGAACGCTGGTTCCAATTGCTCCTAAGCTTCATCTTCTCCGTAAGGCTCAAGTAAAACAGTGGTAATTCATAATGTTCAATTTCAAAACCTCTTCTTCATCAACAACACTGCAAGTTGGAAGATACCTCAATGGCAACCCACACTACTGAAATTCAATGGATTCTATGACCATCTTTATACTCAATGTTAAGACCCACGACTTTTCTCTTAAGTGAGGGATAATGGAGAGCTTAGATCCATTTACCGCAGTGTTGGATGCCTCACAGAGTAAAGCTGGATGAAAGAGGTGGAAGCTCCCGAGCCTTCCTGTATTCTCATTTACAGTTATTTAGAGACACCGATTTTGCCATTACATACATAACCAACAGGTAGCTTGGCTAAGGGATTCCTTAAGGGAAATAATCAGGAAACAACAGTCCAGTAGCAACGATGGTGTAAAGAACTACTTTATATGGCAGAAAGGAATATAAATAGAATACAATGACAAAAAAATTACATATAAATGGAACAGAAAAAAGAAAAATCCTTCCTATTACACAGCATGGCAGAAAGCTACACCGTAAAATACAAAAAAAACCCACCCTGATGAGGGTAAATCAAAACCGGCGTTTGAAGCAATCCTAGCACTGACAGAAGAATGTGAAGTAGGAAAGTAATATCCCTGATTCCATCCAAACATTATGTTGGGTTGCTTCCTAAAGGAGTGCAGCTATGAAAAAAGTGACTAATCTGTACCGATCTAGAAACACTTTAAGATTTAACATGTAGGAAATGCATTCTGAGCATCCCTGTGATCGGTTCCCAAACTCTTCTGCTGGGAACTCGACTTTCCAATGCATCATCCCACGTCCATCTGTGGACGATGCTCACAGAAAGTGAGCTGCTGAAAGCTTCTACCTTCGTTCTTCAGGCCTCATTTAGGAAATCGTAGCTCTGGAAAGTGGGTTAAGCTGCCGGAGATAGCGTGCAGTTCTTCTGCAGCTTATCATTGTTCTCTGTAACAAAATTAACATTTTGCCATCCTGAGTACTTCTGCGTGCCTCACCTTCTTATTAATTTTAAGCACATGCAAATGTCATACCAAGGGAACAGAAACAAGCCAAAGGGTTATATGGTAGGCAAAACATTTTAATGAACACTTACAAAAGCAGAAGTTAGAGAAAGCCAAACTCTCTCTAGTAATTTCTTTTTTAAGGCCAAGAATCTCCCATCATTTAGATCAAGGTTCCAGTGGCTTGCATCAGCCCAGGCCCATTAATTAAACCAGCTGCTCTGACCAAGGAAACATATTAGTGTGAGTATCGCCTAAGGCAATGCCATGGCAGGAGGGGGGGAAAAAAAAAAAAAAAAAAAAGTATTTTTTCAAAAGAAATCAAGAGGAATTATGATGCAATTTGGGAAGGATCTGGTCCATCAGCCCTATTATTTCATAAAGGACAAACAGTGCAACAAATAAAACAACGGCTCCAGATACAGGCGAGAAGACACCATTGGAAGATGACGTAAATGGATATGTTTACACGTTGGAAGGAACACAAACTGCAACACACTGCGAACAGCAGAGAGGAAAAGTATCCCCTGAACTCTAGGCACTGAGGGCAACAGCCCAGAGGCTGGTAGGTTGTGAAAACAGTAAAAATGAAACGTTCAAGAAGTTTGAGGTTAGAAAGAAGGACGGGTTTGTCCGGCCTCAGCAGAAAGTTAGGCTTTACAAGCTCAAAAATAACTACTGCGACTTCGGAACACCGGGCATCACTATACACACAGCACATCTCCCTGCAGCAACGCCTTCCCCTGCATCCAGCAAAACCTGCAGCTAAACCAATAGCTTAATGGTCAGGCAGGCTGGAAAAGCGGCTTTCAGAAGGAGTCAGTATCAAGCTGCTACTATTGGTTTCACCTGAAAGGCTCTTTTTCACAAGCCGACAGCAAAGCCAAGGTGTTTGTCACTTAACACAACCTCACCTAACTCCTGTAGTTTGTCATCCGACCCCTCTGAACTCATGAAGTCATCCGGTTTGCAACCCTCCTAAAGGTGACTCACTTCAAATAAAAAAAAAATTAAAAAAATAAAAAAAAAAGGAGGTCTGACACTTATTACTTCTTAACAATGACAAGAATGTGCAAAGAGAACACAAAGGGTCCGGGGAGGTTGAAGGAAAAAAGGCAAGTATTTTCACCTTCTGCTTTACTGCTTTGTTTTACATCCAGGTTCTCAATCACTGGGAGGGGAGGGAGAAACCTATCAAAGCTGTGCCATTATACAAGTAAATTACAGCAATTAAATAAGGCAGGGGTCGATTCAGGCTGTTTAAGAGTTCAGTTTGTTAACTTTTCTTCATTTTCATTACTAATTAATATTTTGGTTTCCTCAGGTCTGCACAGTGAATTAAGATGCAAGAGCTAATAATAAATACCTTGAGAATAGCCCACAAGCCCTTCAGCACAAAAACCCAAATTAGATGAGAGTTGACATGAAGTTTTAAAAAGTGCAGAAAAGTGTTTTCAAGCCTTTCGGGCGAGTTTCACACATCATTACAAAGTTAAAAAGAGTGGCAAGCCCATATTTTTTTAAAAAAAGTCATTTGCAGGTCACCTTTGAGCAAGAGGAAAGCAGTGTGGGAGGTGATTTTAGAGAACAAAGAAGTCTCCCATATAGTAGCAGCTACTTTTATGTCTGTACATTGCTCATAATGACTTAAACTGGAAGGCCCAAATTGTTCGAGAGTGCTGCCGTAAGACTCCTTCAGAA
Source organism: Larus michahellis (assembly GCF_964199755.1). Taxonomy (NCBI): domain Eukaryota; kingdom Metazoa; phylum Chordata; class Aves; order Charadriiformes; family Laridae; genus Larus; species Larus michahellis. Next base: position 2,768,932 of record NC_133908.1, read on the forward strand.
CGACGACAACTGTGTGAAAATTATTTCAGTGCATTTAGTTTCTCCGTATGAAAGAATGAAAATGTATCTCTATCTCTAAAACAGATGATTCCTCTACCGTGCAGGGTATTTAGAAAGCTCTTTTGTTTCTCATTGCCTTTATCAAGCATCACTCGGAGAAATACCACCTGCGCCAGGTGCGCTCCACCCTGAAAGGGGAGAAAGCATTAATCTGCAGATTTATGGAGGCACTCACAGCCTATGAATCTCACCAGCCCTAACTCAAGAAAATAAAATCTCCAGGAAAGAAGACAGTACTTACTGGGGGAGGGAGGAAACCTCGGAAGTTAAAATGTAAAGAGAAGAACGGAGGGCTGATTCCCAGACGAGTCTGCAAGGGGTGCAGGACTCCATGTGGCATCTGCTGGACCCATCCCCATGGCACAGCAGACGCATGACCTTAAATTTCCACTTATGCAAGCTCTTAACTAGCAGTCTACCACTGTTTTTTCTGTCAAAGAAAACTGAAGAAAGAAAAAGTAGATACCTTTATACTTCTAGGCCTTTGGAAGGGTAGTCTGACTCCGAATCTCTTCTGTTTATTTTTACTTGGGAAGCTTTCAGAGCTACGAACAGCAGCAGCAAAACCACAGTGCCTTTTCCACAAGCATAAAAATGTTAACACAACGCACAATAAAACATCACCCTGACTCACAGCACACTTGGTGTGGTTTTACAGGGCGAGTTGTGAGGCGAGATGATGACCACCGACACAAGGCAAGTTTACCGCACGGTCTCAAGGACAGCCACACGTTTGGCATTTCACACAGGGCTGGTCTGACAGCAAAACAGCCTCACAACACGTTAGGGACATGTCGCACCACGGGATCCACTGCGTAACGACACCACGGGATCCACTGCGTAACGACACCACGGGATCCACTGCGTAACGACACCACGGCGCAAACAAGTACCAGATGCATGCTCCGAGACCGGTATCTGCAGGGGGAACCTAACCTCTGACTACAAACGCCCATCAGTGCAGCTGTCAACACTGCCGAGAAGAAAAGAAAGTAGCAATTTTACTGTCTGAACGTGCTTAAAAAAATAAAATTAAAAAAAAAAGTAAAGGGAGATTTGTTTATTAACAGAAGGTGAAGAAATGCAGGCATTCTGTACTGAAACCAAACATACGACGTTCTTAGGTACAGAGGAACCTAATCATCAGTAGTAATTTATAAAAGCCAAGCGAGCAGATGTATAATTGCTTTAAGTAAACCCTGACTTAAAGAAGAAACTCCATTTGAATTGAATATGAAGGGGGGGAAGGACAACATCCCTATAAAGAAGATCCTTCGAGACATGTAACTGTAGAAAGGCTGGCGAATACAACATTGATTGGGAGTGAGGTAACCACAAACACCGCTGTCTCAAATGAAAAGGGATTCGAGGTCTGACCCAGAAAACAAGCATCGTAACCGCTGGGATGAAATTTTAATGATAAACACAAGATGCTCTGCACGCAGGCCAGATTGAATTATCTGATGTCAGGCAGTAAATGCAAGGCGCTGGGAGAAAGAGGAGCCGCGAGCAGCCACCTTCAGCGCGCAGCTCAGGTTGCACTTAATCAATCCTTGATATTCTGCCATCTTCTGGCTTGAGCTTTGGCAGCAGCGTGGAGAAAAATCGAGGCGAGTGCACGAAATAGGTACGTTTCTCGAAGGGAGAGCTAAGCCTGGATAGTTTATCTTTGCATCCTTACACACAGGTAACAGAGATCCGCTCCTGAACCAGTTCAGCCAAATGATGCCTCTGTGTGTTATACTCGCAGCTGCTGTTTTAAGTTGCCCTGCCCGCAACCAGTACAAATTCCTTTTCAGAAAGATTAAAAAAAGCTCTACAGCAGCCAAAATAAAAATTACTCCGCTTCCCAGAGTTTGAAGCAGTAGAGTGAAGACCACAAGACTGGGTCTATCACAGCGCAAGCTCAAATCAAGCAAGACCGCTCTCCGGCTTGCTCCAAGACCTCAAATACACCACAGCCCCAGCATTTCTGCTGAGAACTTCTCTCTCCATCCCTTTTTAAATTTTTCTAAGCCCTCTCTGATCTCCCAAGATCCTGAGTTGAACCTCCTGAAACCAGGGAGCAGCTGCTACGCAGTGCCACAGTTTCCAGCTACAGAGACAGCGCATAATGCCTGGCTGGGCTGACCGAGCCGAGCCAGAGCGCTGCAGCTGCTCCCCGAAGGCAGACAGCAAAAAAAACCTGCTAAAAAACGAGTCGCCCTATTTTTCTCCGGCACAACAACCTGCCTAGAGAAAAAAGAAAGGTAAATGATGCCATGAGCCACCGCTTAGAAAACCCTGCAAAATGCCACACACAAAATTAGCTTTAAGGTCTTCGCCAACTTCTCCAGTCCTGCAGTCACGCATCAGTTTAGCTTCACGCACGCGGCAAGTCTCGCTGTAATCTATGATTATTCACATGTAAAGCTAAGCACCTAAGTGTTTGCGAAACTGGAGATATAATCATTAAATGTAACAGATAATTGATATTTATACTGAGAAGAAAATTGACTTCTGTTAACCTCAGCTATTAAATTACTTCTTCAGCACTGAAAGAATGCAATAGCTAGCTATTGATCACCAGATTCATTACACTTTTATGACAAATTTGAAAGCACAATGCCATTAAGTACAATACTATAAGCTGGGAGAGAAAGGAGAGGGTTATGTTTGGATTAAAAAAAAAAAAAACAACACAAAAACAAACAACAAAACCCCAGCAAATTCCTCAATCTACCTATCCTGAATACTTACCAAACGCACATAACGAACAAAGTATTTCCCTGCAGAATTTGCTAACGTCCTTGGAAGTTCTAGTTATAACTTTAAGTCTGTTTTGTTTGATATTTACCATGAGATATTATTGGGCAGCGTGACAATGTGCTGCTGCCTTGCAGACTTTGATCATCACTGGGAAAACAACAAATTCTTCTTCTTTGGGGCAAGATTCACAGAATCGTTTTCTACTTGCAGCAATTTAAGAGATGATTTCAGAGATCTCGAGCTACCAAAGCAGAGTGAAGGGCAAGTACTAAACAGCAAAGGAAATAATATAACGTTTGTATTCTATTTTGTGTTGTATTCTAAACATCTCATTTACTAACCAGGTCAAGTGAAACAGCCGAATACTGATTTCCCCCTGTTGTTTTATCAAATACATGCTCGTAGCTTCATCAAAAGATACTTCATTACTAAAATTCATTTTCTCAGAGAAGGGAAATTACTGAAAAGCAATTTGAGTGAAACAGGTAACATCGCTTTTCCTAATGGATACGCATGTGCAGCTCTTCCCTCGGTGGTCCCTTACCTGCCCATCTATTTTCATCAATGTTTCAGGAACCTAAATAATTTAATGGCACCACCTCCCTTCACCACACCAGCTGATGCAAACTCACCAAAAGAATCAAGAGATACTGGAGGAACTGGGGAACCAATATGAAAAGACTGTCTGAAAAGTGCATAAACCCAACTTCTGTAATACACCAAGCGAAAATATGGACTATTTGAGTTTAATATGCAGGATTAATATCCTTTAGTTAATAATTCTTTAGAAATTTAATTTATTCTGCCTACTGTCTACATATTGCACGTTTGGATACGAATACAATGGAGAAAATGAAGAAAAAGAAGAGCTGGAGGTTTTGGCAGCAGCATGGAGACAACTGGGGTTTCTGGCTCCCAGAAAAGTCCAGGAGGTTTCATTAGAGAGAGTGGAACAGATACAGTAGTGCCGATCCCCAGCCAAGGCCAGGAAGCACACTGCCCAAGCTGAAGGGCACAAAGAAGTCAGGCTGCAGAGCCGGAGCCCAGCTGCGGACCACAGTGGACTGGGAGCTGGGGTGACTTGTTGGTGGCCCGAGGAAGCCGCAGCATCAGGCAGGAGTCCAGGTAAAACCTGTGGTACCCCAGCCACAGGAATTCTTCAAGGCTCTTCCCACGGCCGCTGTTCAGGTTAACCACTGTGTGGCACTGCCCCTCTAGAGGTCACAGACTCCGCAGCAGCAAAAACATGGCACGAGAAGCAGAGAAAGAGAAGCGACAGTCAATGAACTGGATGGAAAAGAATAGAAAGGGAGACCTCCAAACGCAGAAATAAAACAAGCGGAAGAGCATCTAGTAAAAAAGACAAGCAAACCAAACCAATCAAAGATTAAAATTCCCCTTTCACTCCTGACATCTTCTGGTTTAGATTGCTGCTCTCAGTTCCCCAAGAGCATTCAAAAGCATTTCCCCGTACATGGAGTTATTTACGCGCAATGCATTTCAAAGCACCTTTCTAATGAGTGTGCGAATTTTATATAGTAGTTTTCTGTAATCCTGCCATGCATAAGCATACCATTAACGTGAAGTCCTACCATAAAAGATGGAACTCGGGTATGTTAGAGGACGATGTCCTCTGACTGCCCCCAGATGATATCATTTTTATTTACTCATGTGACTACTTCTGGAGGGCTGCTAATTCCTGAACCTGTAAAATTCAAGCAGGACACAGTAAAGCCTTACATCTACTGGGACCGTCATGGTAACCTCTTCTAAGAGTTCGGGAGGTTCTCAAAATTGTATTTAAGAGTGTAAACTGAATAAATCGAGGTCCTGACAAAGCTTTATATTAGGAAAAGAGAAGTTCGAGCGTCCCCGGTTTTTGGGTGGTTTTTGTTTTCCCCACAGATTGTCTTTTAAATAACCACGGAAAAGAGTAGCAGTCCTAAAGTTTTCTTGCCACAGCACATAAAAATATCCTTGTGATTAAGAGATTTTTATGGAAAAAAATAATAAAAAGAGCATTTTTTAGTAGATGTGTACAATATTTAATACATTCTGGATGCTTCCACAGCAAAAATACAGTTCATCAGAAAGTACCGCAGTCTTTACAGGGACTACATTCACATGAGAGCGCTTTTTGAATAGTACAATAAAAATTTGTACTGCTGAAATTACTTGTAGATAACCGTCATTATCAGTCACTTTAAGGACAATCTACCTCACCCACAAAGGAACTGCAGTCAGAAAAATTCATTCCTGTTGCCTCAAATGTCTGCTTCTTTTGAACGAGATCTCAAACAGCGAATATTAAACGAGCGTGACACAACCTCATACTCACCCAGCAATAACAACGCCATCGCAAGAATGTACATCGCACAGAATCTTCCCCAGCTCATATTGCAGCTGGCTCACAGCACCGATGCGGTTCTGCACAGAAAGACGAGACACGGTGTTGGGACTGCAATACACTCATCAAACAAGTTAATCTGCTGCTTCATGGAAAACTCCGAGCTTTGCTATTGCTACTGACAAGTCGCAGTGCAGCTGAGAGGGAAGACCCATCTATTTTATGCTTGCCTCCTGGAATTTCTACAGACAGAAACGAAGGAGAAAGAAGCTATCACTCTTCATTATCATTCATAATCTTTAGGTAGAAAACCAAGTATCGTTAAAAAAAAAAAAAAAAAGATAGATTTCTTTTAGCCAGGATATGTAATGAGCAGGGGAAGGAGCCTTCATCTTTAAGGCTGATCATCTCATTATCAAGGGATGCTCGAAGTGAAAATATCTCTCTCTCACCAAAGTCAATGGAGCAGCATGGCAAACAGAAAGACTCACTCCGAAAAGTAATCGGTCACTGAGAAAAAACGGTATTACAGCTAGGGCAGTCTCATAAATCCTTCAGCAGCTTTCCCCTTTTAACTTGAAGTTGCAATACAAAAGATCCAACTTTTCACTACCACTTGCTTGAACCAGGTTCCCATTTTTCTACAGCATCTGGCTCACATTAAAGAAATTCCCTTTTACCTTCCAGTTGGTTTTCAAAGTGCGCTCTCTGGCACGGCAGTTCTTGAGGGCGAGCTTCCAGCAGGAATGATCGGAGATGCTCGTATCTAATAGGTATCCTTCCTGTTGGCACAACCGGTACCACAACACTTCATCTTCTGCAAGTACCTTCCATGTCCTGCTGACCTAGAAATCAAATTTTTATATATATATATAGCATAAAGTTATAAGTAAAAATTAGATTTCTTCTAAAATTATTTAAATAAGGCCTGAAATATACACATATAAAACAACACAGGCCTGCGCTGAGACTAAATTCTTATCTAAACAAATATACTACTGACAGCGTGCAAAAGAACGCCTTTCACAAAACGCTTGTTTTCCGTGGATTCTTTTGAAAATAACTGAGTTTCTACTCCACTAAGACTCCACGCAACACGGATACCAGTGTTTAGTGGCCACACTGCCAACCTGAAATATCAGCGTATTAGAAATTTTTGAAGGGAAAAGCAGCAAGAAAGCAATTAAGACAGCATGGAAAGTTTAGAGCAAAAATATTAATTTATCTTCATATTTGTAGCTAAGGAAACCTCTCAGATCACACCACAGTATCTCCAAAGTCCTACTGACAATGCCTGATTAGGTGTATGACATTAGTGATTTATAACCTATTGTATTACAGTATGCATAAATAGGAATGAATTATTAAGTTTTTCAAGTAGCCTCTAGTTGCTGTCCATTTCAGAGAGAACAGCTTCATCATAATCAATTGTGGGCTTCGAATTAAAGATTCAAGAGGTAAGAGCCAACTTAAGTAGCGTTTGTTCCCTGTAATTCTTAATTTAAAAAAACAGATGTAACCAATGAAAACTGCTGCTGGTGAAAGCAGCAATCAATTGTACGCTGCTTCCAAAAGATTAAAAAAAACCTTCTCAGACTGACATCATTTTTAACAACTTACAATTAAGCATCTAATGTCCATTTCAGTCCCAAGATTACACCAAGAATCCAGGTCTCCCATTGATACAAACTCTCACAGAACCATCTCTTCATGTTTACTTGCCATTTGTTACACATTTACACACAGATACAACACGGCACAGCGGGGTGAAAGATGAATATTACTTGTTCATTGTTTTATAAGATTAGTTTCCTTTGTATTTTACCACTGCCATGCACATCTTGCTTCGGATTTCTTAAAACCACAGCTTTCAAATACAAAGCGTAGCTTCACAAAATTATATATCCTGAGAATTACTGGAAGTATGAGATCTTTTTGGCTGCTAGAGATTTGCAAGAAGTCCCTGCAGAAGACAAGCCACTGGAGCAACAAAGCATGCGGTGAGGCTTACAGAGGTTAGGAAAAAAAACCCAAACCCCTCTCCCTTAAATAAATCAAGCCATCTCAGAGTTTGTAACGCGATCTGTAAAATTTTACGTGTGATGGCTTGGAAGAGCGTGCCTTAGTCTGCATCAGACCAGACTGACTAGTCAGAAATACCCACAACGTGGCAGGGAGACAGCAACTAAGGTCCAGAGAGGAGGTCAGACCCATCAACACGATGTCTTACAGGTCTCCTTGGGTCACAGCAAGTGCAAAACCAACTCACGTGGTCCCAAAGCTGCCTGCATACTATTTAGCCCCCAAACAGCAGGACGGCATCTTCCGCAAAAAGCAGCACAGATCTCCCCACGAAAGCTTTGTGAAGCTGCTGGTCATCATGTACATGGTATGGCCGGTTGGTCTTGCTGTGAAGACACACGTTTATCCTTACTCCTCTCAAAAAACCAACATCCCACTAGGAATCAAGAATTGCATCACAAGACATCTCTCGTGACCTGTTTCTTCCAGGGAAAAGAAAAAAAAAAAAGTTTAATATGAAAAAAAGGGGGGTGGACTGAGTAACCTGTGGATGTTTTTAAGATTTGATACCCACATACAAGAGCAGCTCTCAAACAGGAATATCCAAGAACGGCAGAAATAATATTCTAGTTAGTCCTCAGTTCAAACTAGCAGACACACACAATCCCCTTCCATCATCAGACAAAGAAAACAACCTGGATAAGGCAATCATAATGCCTTAAAAATGACAGAAATGGCACCGAGTCTTCCCTAGAAGACAGAAGAATATACATCATCCTGCAATAAAAATGCAGGGCTTAATGCTCCTGTCCCTACAGGGACATGCTCAGGAAGTTCAAAAGCAAAAGGAAAAAAAAAAGGGGGGGGCAATCCAAATTTCAAACCATTACAGTTTAGTGGGGAATTTGCTCTCAATTTGATTTTAAAGTAATATAAATCCACATATTATTGGTCAAGAAAAAAAAGGGGGGGGGGGGGAAGGGAAAAAAAGAAAAAAAAACCGCCAGCTTTTTGCTGACACACTGAAAAAGCAGCTGTTCTGCAGGAGTTGAGCAGTTGACAGTAAGGGCACCTCTGCCCCCCCTCCCGTAACAGCAGCACATTTCTGCTGACACGGAGGGACAGGCTAACACAGAAGCAGAAGTAAACAAAGCCCAACTACACCAACTTTCGCCTTGCTTTTAAAGAGAAAGGAAAAAAAAAACAAAAAACAATCCAAAACAAAACACACACCCCCCTTTGGAGTTTGCCAAAATAGACAATGTTGCACAGACCTTTCTAGTTTCAAGGTCTTAAAAGCATTTTATAAAGACAGTAAAAAAAAAAAAAGGGAGGGGGGGCACTACATAAAATTTAGACTGCCCTTTCAACTTTCAGGAACAAACATTCAAGGGGAATAAAGATCCTATCCTATTATGATTTTTTTAAATCAAATTACATCGAATCCCGCTGCTTTACAAGCGTGAGTTTCCAAAGGGTCCCTAACGCAGCCTTTTCTTAATGCACCAAAACTGGCACGACAATCCCTTGTAAAAGCCCCACTGAGTGAGCCTCAGCTGCAAGAAATCTCTAATAAAAGTGTCTCAAGCATTTCACTTTACAGCACCACTGTGAGCTGCCGCATTAAAACCAGCCATTGGCTTGAAGTCAGCTTTATTAGATCTGCTTGACTTAGAGTTTCAGGTGAGGCCCCGAAAGCCAGAGCGTTACGGCTTTATTTATACGCACCCATACGTTCCGCTTGTTGGAGAGTAGCGGAGACACACAAGGCTCTTATTAAACTACAAACATAATTATTTCCAAATCTACACTACATAAAAACTCCAGCAACGATCAATGACAACATCTTACAGAGTTGTTTATAAATTTTGGGTCCCCAATTTCATTTTGTCTCGAGTGCTCCTATTATATTTTTACCACAGTTCTCGACTGTTATCAGCAAAGGAACTTTGGTTTCCCCTGAGCTCCATGCAGGAGCAGTTTTATATCTTATAGTTCAGCAAGTAATAATGTTCTGAAGGACTTCAAAGGCCTTCGTTGACATAGGTTTTGCTATTTGTTTTTGTCTTTGGGGGATTTTTTTTCCCCAGAAAAAAGAAAACAGAACTAAAAAACCCACCTCTTCCATCAAATACTACGTTTCGTCTAATCCTGTCTAAATCAACTGGCTCAAATCCTAATGAAGGTTTATTCATCGCTCTCCATCTGATAACTGTCTTTGTTTCATTAGGTTTATTTTCTTCCCTGGTCACACAAAGACATATTCAAGGTTCATTCGCTGAAGCCAGGGGCCTCAATTAGAAGTATCTGGACTTTCAATTCAGTACAACACGTAGCGCCAAGTAGCATTTAATCCAAAGCCATCCAGATGCACGTTTACCAGGTGGAAGCTGCTCATCTTTTCAATTCACAGCCATAATGTTATTTTAAGTCTCATCTTGAGCCCAGAATATCCTTATCCATCTGTTTTACTGCTCTCTTTCTAAACGACGAGGAGGATGGATGATTACTTTTACCCATATACCACCTTGACGCAAAAGTATGCTCAAAAAAAAAAAAACAACATGAGATTTTCTTCCTTAAAATGTATAAACACTAAAGGCCTAACAGTTTGACAATTTCATAAGCTCTAGAGGAAAGCATCTGAAATTCTTGATCTATGCAAGACAATTAATTCTTAAATTCCTAGAAACAGACTCCCTTGTCCTAGATACATACACAATTGTCGTGTTGGTAGACATCTCTAAACCATCTCCCAGCTGAAAATGCTAACAGTTCAAGGCAATTTCCCACTGATCCGTTCAGAAATAAAACTGCCACAGCATTGCCAAAGTTCAGTACATGCTGTTGAGAAGCATTTCACACCCCAGAATGCAGTTTATGCAGTCTCTGGTAACAACTGTAGGTATATAGAGGAGTTCATAGATTAGACCTTGTCACAAAGCTGAGAGTTTAAAGGCCAGGTCCTGAGGCCATGAGTGAAGGTAATTGCAGGTATCTGCAGTATCAGCCCCAAATAACACAAGAACTTCTGATGTGTTTCAATCTGTCACACTTGTGGTGTCCCAAGTGATTCCTTTTCTTTTCCCTTTACGTCACGACGAGGAGGAAGAACTGGCTGTTCTCAAACATCACAGAAGTCACAAGAGAGTTGCTCATAGCGTAGATATTTCTTTTAATGGTCAGAACAGAATCAAAAATTACTCACAGGGCTGGCACAAAGCAGAGAGGAAATTTTGCCATTACTCTGGACTGTTGTGCTGACACTTTAAGTCCTGGATACCTTTCTCCTTGAATTCTAAACATGGAATATCAACAGGGACGGGTCTGCTGGATGCTACTGAATATTGCACAGCTACAGCGAACCCACCAGAGCTCAGGAACTGATGACACCATTAATTTACATGCTGCACATGGCTCTCGTATTTCAAGTGCCATACGGATAGTTGTTGTTTTATAGTACTAATTTCAAAAAATCAAAGAAAAGCCGTGGGGAAGAAGGGGAGGGGGAAATATCAGGGTGAAATTAAAGTTCTCCAGAGCAGTCTGTGGTGTGATTAAATCTCAAAGAGGCTCCGCAGTCAGGCTACTTTACTGTTAGTCGGTTACCAATTTGGCATAAAGAACTAAGCAAACAGGTTTTCTCCAAAGGCACTCACGTAGTTCCTGATGCCAATTCCACTAACTGGCCCAATTTCACTAAAATCCCAAGGCGCCTTAATAAAAAAACCTTTCTACGGTAACACTGTAAAGCAGCAGGGCTTTCCATTTAACGGAGGAGGGCTTTCCTCCCCCCTGCAAAAAACAAAATCACCAAGAGAAAAATGAAAATGGTATTTATTTTTATTGCTTTGCTTTTTATTTGAACACTTAAAAAGAAGCCAGTTCTGCAGTAAAAGCATTGGATATTCATCTCATTCGGAAAGGCTTGTAAAACTCTGGGCATTTGCTCAGCTACCTGTCAGCTGCCACGTAGGATCAACTGACTCAGACAACGAATGAGAAAAGTGGAAAATTTTCTCTGTGTTAAACACATCTTATGAGAATAGGTTCGAATTAAAAACCAAAGCAAGAGAGAAGTCAAATGCAGCCCAAGCACAGAGGAAAAGACGCAGCCATTCATCAGCCAGTGAATGATCAACTGATCATGCCCAACAAAAAAAAAAAAAAAAAAAAAAGAGATACAGAAAGAATCACCTTAAGTAATCCACTTCAAAAATCAAAAATGCAACCCTCTTCCATTTCATGGGATGTGGCCTTTATTGATCATGTATCTCTACCTCAAACGACAGAAACTCGAGCATATCTGAAAGCTTCAGTCTCCTGGACAGCACCAAAAAGTTATCCTAGAGATTTTTTTCACCCCTCTGCAACAGAAACCCTGCAAGAGGAGTTATTTTTCTTCTAACAGCCCTTACTCCTAAAAGGCATTAGCAAGACAAAGATTTAAGCAATAACCACCTGTAGCTATTTAATACTATCACTTGCTCATACTGAACATTACAAACCCAATTTCATTTCAATGCGTGTGCCATTCGGATAATACTTGTGTCTCGTTTACCATCCACAACAAAGCCATTCCCTGTCTGTCACTTTTCAGTTTTTACACGGTAATATTCCTTTCTCTGACAAACAGCCCAGGGCATGGTTTGAATGTAACACAAAGAATGGTTTTGGTTGGATTTTTGTGGAATTGCAAGATGTGCTTTGTACGTAAGAATTCAATGAAGACCAACCTGAAACACTAAAGAGTGGCCACGGGAGAAGCTGGCAATGAATATCCACAATATTCTACTCTGCCTCACAAGGTAATCAGTGCTTCCCAATTAAGTTCACACTGGAGACTCACTGAGTGAGGAGGTTCATCATTCAAGCTCCTGAATAAAGAGGCTCAATAGCATGGGCTGAACAGCCCTAAGTATAGTCAGGTGCGTATGAGTGTTTAAGTTCATAAAGATACTTGAAGAGATGGGCAGTTTATAACGACACATAAATTATGGACCATGTCTGACTACAGACTGGTGAAAGCATTATCTAAAGTATCACCCACCGAAGAAAAATATAAATCCCTTGCCAGGGCAGGGAGGGAGGGAAGGAAGAAACCAGTGTCATTTAAGAATTTAGCCTCACATGAAGTTACTACAGACAAAAGTTACTACTACAATTTTTATGGTTCAAGTCACACACTGAAAAATGGAGGGAACAGCTTTTTTGCCATGCCCTTAGCACAGAAAAGTGTTAAGTTCCAAATATTGCAGCAAGACACTCGTTTCTAAACACATTCACTTGAATCAAAAGATCTTTGCAAGTATTTATTTAAATTTTAAGGTTTCACTTTTGTCCAAGTCACCAATGTTTTATTTAACTCTACTCAACTGCAAGCTATAAATTCAGCTCATTCACTATTATTTTTTCGATGCAGCTTTGGAATTATTTTCAATAAGCAAAAGCACAATCAGCACATCTACGAGGGCTGCCACACATCTCCCTTGCATCAAGATGCCTGACTGTTTCTTGACTATTTCTGCCAATTTTACGTGGTATCAGAGAAGCAAACTGTCAGCAGCGCTTACCTGAGCACACCTTCCCAATTCAGTCTTGCCCAGGTACTGAAATATCTTCAGTGCCAGTTCATAAGGCAGCTGGATATCAAAGAAAGGAACCTCATTTATTTCATTCTGAAAAGAAAAAAAGATAAAATAGTTTGTTAGGCTTCTTTAATGCACAGCTAGGTCATAGCAAAAGTTACCATAGTACAAAGAAAGGATGTTGTATCCTCAGTACCATCACAGTTCCATAAAAAAAGGCAGAAGTAATTCTGCCTCTCCGCCCCATAACGGCACAACATCAGACAGACCACCCTGGCATGAAGGTACCCCAGCTACTCTTTGTTCTCTCTGGGTCATATCAGGTAAGGAATATTTCATGGCTCAATGGAGCTAAAAAACAAATTGAGGAGACCTGTAAGGCTTATCTGTAGTCTGCCGGCACAGAAAGGCAAGACACAAGTTCCGGTAGAAAAGTTTCTCTAAGGTTTCAGCATCAAAAAGAGCAAACAAGTAAGCACTTCGTAGACATATGCCCATTATTAATTTCACTTACAAGATTTCAAACACAGATGATGGAAAATGAATGGCTATTTTGATATAAAACTGAATGGAGAAGACATTACCGTTTGTTTCTGCCTTTCGTTAGTAACATAAAACTGTCTTTTTAATAAGAAATGTGCTGCAAGAATTGCTGCTTTAACTGATTAAGTATCTCCAAAAAAATGTAAAAGCAAAGAATCCACTACTTAACTAACAGCTAAATGCTGCACATATATTTTTTCCTAGAGGGTTTTTTTGTTTGTTTTAATGACATAATTATTAAGTCTTCTTCCTGCAGTTACCACATCACAGTTTGTCCTCTCCCTCATTTCTGTCTGGATATTTCAGATTTTTATATGTTATACCTACTAGAGAGAGCAAAATAGCCCGTTCTGACCATTTCTGCATCACCCATTCTGAAGTTTTGCTATCTACTGTTTTCCCCTGGTACTCCCGAACACCTGATCACTCTCCATCAATCCCCCTGCCCAAAATCAGCTGCTCAGCTAAAGCCTGTCTCCATGGTTTGCTGTCAGGAGATCAGGCTCAGCCCCAGCCTCTTGGCACCTCTCTTAGCCCCGATACCTTTGTTTCTTTGCAGGTGTCTTCTACAACTACTCCTTGCTCATTTAAACCTGCAGTGCCAATGAGGTGGCAAAACAGGCAATGCTGGGTTTATTTAAAGTAGTCACACAGGAAAACTATTGTATAATACGGCTGCATGGACGTTTTTAATGCAAATGGTATTCCGCATCAGATAAAAATGTTCAGACAACACAAAGATAGACAATGTTCCCATTAGGCCTTTTAAGCAAGAGTCTCCAAGCGCTGGAACCTTGCATTTGTTCTAAAGTTACTTAAACTAGAACCTGCGGCCAACCCTCCTGCTCCTCTCCCTTCTCGTCCACAGCTCCCCTGCACAAACGGCCCCTTTTTGTCTCCTTTCCCCACTCCGTGCCCTCTGCACGAGGACCACTGGCTCCACTCCCTGCTGTGGATTTGCAAGACGATCGTTTGCTTTCATGCAATTTAAATTGCGTCTATTTCCAAAAGAGACGGCAAAAAAAATAATTAAAAAAAAAAATAATAAAAGGAGCTCTGAGAGCACATCTCCATGGCCACATGCAGACAGACCTCAAGCTGGCCAGATGTGAACCAGCTTGGATCCAGGAGCCGCATAACCATTTCAGAGCAACACGCTGCCCAAACAAATAAGATGAGCCATTCGGCAAGGCTTATTAGCTCTAGGCTTATGAGCTCAGGCACATCACCACCATGAATATATTGCTTCCAAATTGGAGCTGACTCATGTCCAACCAGCAGAACCTGGTCTGTCTGCACGTACCCAAAGGTATCGTCGGAAGGACAGGCTGCCTACAGACAGACCAGTACAGACACAACAGTCAAGGCCGACAGCTCTCTCACTAAAAAGGGGGGAGAAAGAGGAAAAAACAGCTATACCGATATCTTTTTAAAACTAATCTACGAGAGTATTTACAGCCAAACTGTACGCACGAGTTTGCAACAAAGCACAAGCAACAGCTCACGCTAATTCCATCCTAATGCAACCTTAACATTACAGGCAGATCAAGGTCTTCCTCCCTCCCAAAAATTCATGCAGCTTCTCTTCAGCACAGCGCTCGCTGCTGCAAACGAAGCAGTAATGTTAAGTCAGCACCAGCCTGTCTAAAAGTCTACTGGAATGAATCCAAAACTCAAATACTACCATCCCCTCTGAGACAGATTTGGGCTCCTGTGTGCTAATGGAGCACTAATTCTGTAAATGGATTAATTTGTGCCTTGCAGACAGAAATTTAATCTGCTCCTTTTAATTTTTTTAAGCAAAGAGTAATTAGTCACAGTTAGGTTAGTGAGAAGAAAGAAAATGGGTTTCCCCCCTAGTTTTTCTACGCTGTAAATAAAATCTCTATTGCATTTAGAGGAGTTATCAAAATAACTTTTATCTGCTTCAGAACTGTATTTAAAACTATTTCCAAATTAACTCCTTTGTTCAAAGAATTAATACTTGTTTTCTTACTACACTGCAGAATATCCTTAATTACTGCACCTGCACCAAATAGCCTGAATAAGCAACAAAATCCTTTTTTTCCTCTTAAAAAGAAAAAGAAAAGTAGATTTGGCAGGGTTAAACCCTTGTAAGATGGAGTATATTCAGAAGCTTTTTGGTTGCCCAGAGAAGCTGTGGCTGCCCCATCCCTGGAGGGGTTCAAGGCCAGGTTGGACGGGGCTTGGAGCAACCTGGGCTGGTGGGAGGTGTCCCTGCCCAGGGCAGGGGGTGGCACTGGGTGCTCTTTAAGGTCCCTTCCAACCCGAACCATTCTGTGAGTCTAAGCTAAGATTTTAAACAAGCTCAGGAGAGCCCCAAACTCAGCACCCCCCTTTCCTGCCTCATCCCACGGACGGGCCCTGCTCTGCTCCCCTCAGAGCGGCCCCACCGAGGAGCACCCCCGGCCGCTTCCCCGCCTGGCCCGGCCTCCGCCCCGAGGCCGGGCCCCAGGGCCGCCACCGGCCCCCCGAGCGCAGCCCTACCAGGTCCCGGATGAGCTGCCCCAGCAGGTCGTCGCCATCGCTGCCTCCGTCCCCCGCGGACTGCTCGGCGGGGCGGGCGGGCGACGGGCTGCGGCAGGCCGGGGCGCCGCCGTCCAGCAGGCCGCGGGCCAGCGCCAGGTAGCCCGGCTCGCCCGGCTCCGCGCTGCGGCGGCTCTCGGGTTGCTGCTCCGCCGCCGCCGCCGCCGCCCCTTCCTCCTCCTCCTCCCGCCGCCGCCGCTTCGCGCCCCCCGCCAGCTCCTCCCGCCAGCGGCGGCGGAACAGCTCCAGCTCCGCCGAGCCCTCGGCCATGGCGGCGGGGCCGGGCCGGGCCCAGCCCAGCCTCCCGCCGGCCCGGCCCGGAAACCGCCCCCCACGCCCGCGCGTTCCGCCGCGCGAAGGTTCCTACTGCCGCCGGGGCTCGCCAGGGCCCGGCTGAGGGGGGCTGCCGGCCGCCATTTTGTGTGCCCCGGCCGGGGGTTAGTGCGGGGCTGCCCACACACGAGGGGGCGGCGTGGGGCTGAGGGGCCTGCTGGCCCAGCGGCCACGGCCCGGTCTTGGAAAGCTGTTGGCAGCTGAACAAGGGCTGGAGTGAGGGTGGTGTCATGGAATCACAGCATGGTTTGGGTTGGAAGGGACCTTAAAGAGCACCCAGTGCCACCCCCTGCCCTGGGCAGGGACACCTCCCACCAGCCCAGGTTGCTCCAAGCCCCGTCCAACCTGGCCTTGAACCCCTCCAGGGATGGGGCAGCCACAGCTTCTCTGGGCAACCTGCGCCAGGGGCTCACCACCCTCACAGCAAAGAATTGCTGCCTCACATCTCATCTCAATCTCCCCTCTCCCAGTATAAAACCATTCCCTGTGATCCTGTGGCTCCCCTCCCTGCTCCAGAGTCCCTCCCCAGCTTTCCTGGAGCCCCTTTAGGGACTGGAAGGGGCTCCAAGGTCTCCCCGGAGCCTTCTCTTCTCCAGGCTGAACCCCCCCAGCTCTCTCAGCCTGTCCTCCCAGCAGAGGGGCTCCAGCCCTCCCAGCAGCTCCGGGGCCTCCTCCGGCCCCGCTCCAACAGGTCCGTGTCCTTCTGCTGTTGGTGTCATGTGTTGTGTCCTGTGTGGGCACCCTGGGCTCTGCTAGGAAGCCCTCAGCTGCGGGCCAGCCAGGGCCACCGTCTGTCCCCACGGGGGAAAAGCTGCTCCCAGAAGAGCAAAAGAGATGCCGCCAAGTGGGACCATTGCCAATGGAGGAGGCATGGCAGCATGTTGCTCTGCCACCGGCTGACGGGGCCAGGTCGGCCCATCTCTTCCACCCATTTTGTTGGCCAAGTCTGAAGTGGAGCCTGTGTGCAGGGGTGGTCCTGCCCTGCAGCGTGTCCATCACACTTCCCGGGGAAGATGCTGCTCCAGGCGCCCCGAATCACCCCCGCCTCCTTCTGCTGTCCCCAGAGCTGCTGCTTTCATGGTGCTTTGGGGAGGAAAGTGCATTTGCTCCATGCCTCGCCGGTATCCACCCACCTCATTGCTTAAAGGCTGCGTTCCAAACAATGGCTAACCCCAACCACTGAACACGACCACGGAGCTAATGCTGCTTCAGCCAGCCCAGCCGCCCAGAGGAGTGGAAAGGCCACGAGCATTCACGTCTTCAGCACAACCGTGGGGCGCTTGGGAAAATAAAACAGGTAAGCGATACTTATACATGTACATCAAACAGCTGGTCCTCGCTAACATGCTAAAACACTTGCTCTCGGCAGCAGCTTGTGCCAATGTACCTCCACCCTCATGTCCACCTCCAGCTGCCGCCATCAAGCATCCTCAGCAGTCACTTGCTGGTTTTTCCCCTTCGCAGCGTGTTCCTGCCCGTGCAGTTCACAAAACCCAACTTCATGAACACAAACCGGCATTTTGGATTTCAGGAAAAACCTGGACTGCCTCATTTGGAGGAGGAATTCCTGTATGTAGAAACCCCATGAAAGACTGGGTTTTCCCCACAAAACAAATCATTTGAACTTGGAGGAGGCTCTCCCCAGGTGCATACCCTGCGAACAGAGGGGCTGCAGAGCAGGAGCTGCCCCTGTAGCGGGATGCAGGGCTGCTCTGGGGAGGGTAGGCAGGTTGGGAAGAAAAGGAGCCCCAGGAGGGTCCCCTTAGACCCCTTTGCAATGCCAGGGTGATCTGCTAAGGAGGTGGCAGCAGCCCCCCTGCCAGGTGGAAAAGAGAGAGGTGAGTTTGGGGTGATTCCCACCCCACAGAGAGCCCTCGCTGCCATCCCAGGGCTGCCATGCGATGGGAAGTCGTGCCTGGGGGGTCCCAGCCCTGCTCCTGCACACTGATGGCTGGGGGGGGCTCCACATCCCCCTGGGCCAGTGCCTGGGGGCTGGTAGGGACGGTGTGCACTCCTTCTTTGGCCACCCGAAATGTGATCAGAATGAGTAACACTTTGGGTGATGAAATCCCCTCCAGCTCTATGTAATACCCTCACTGCCCACCCGCATCCCCTTCATCTCACACTGTCCCCTCCATCCCCACACTGTCCCCCCATCGCCACACAGTCCCCTCATCCCCACGCTGTCCCCCCATCCCCACAGTCCCCCCCATCCTCACAGTCCTCCCCTCCCACACTGTCCCCCCCATCCCACACTGTCCTCTCCATCTCCCGCTGTCCCCTCCATCCCCCCTTGTCCCCTCCATCCCACACTGTCCTCTCCATCCCACACTGTCCCTCCATCCCCACACGGCCCCTCCCCATTCCCATACTGTCCCCTCCGTCCCCACACTGCCCCCCATCCCACACTGTCCCTCCCCATTCCCACAGTCCCCCCATCCCACACTGTCCTCTCCATCTCCCGCTGTCCCCTCCATCCCCACACTTTCCCCCTATCCCACACTGTCCCCCCATCCCCACTCCGTCCTCTCCATCCCCCCTTCTCCCCTCCATCCCCACAGTCCCCATATCCCACACTGTCCCCTCGATCCCACACTGTCCCCCCATCCCCACATGCCACCCCCAATTCCCACAGTCCCCTCCATCCCCACAGTCCCCCCATCCCACACCGTCCCCCATCCCCACGCTTTCCCTCCACCCCTGCACCGCTCCCCATCCAACACTGTCCCACCATTCCCATACCACCCCCCCATCCCCACACCGTCCCCCCATCCCCACACTTTTCCCCCATCCCCACACTTTTCCCCCATCCCCACACTGTCCCCCATCCCACACTGTCCCCCCCATCCCACACTGTCCCCCCATCCCCACAATGTCCCCCCATCCCACACCGTCCCACCATCCCCACACCGCCCCCTCACCCCCTCAGCCCCCCTCCCGCTCCCCGCCGCCCCGTCCCCCCCGCCCGCTCCCCGCGGCCGAGCGCCGCCCCGCGGGGGATGATGTAACCCCCCCGTCCCCCGCCCGCCGCCGCCCCGGCCCTGCCGCCCGCCCGCACACGCCGCGGCACTCGGCGGCGAGCGGCGGCGCAGCCATGTGCCCCTGCGCGCTGCACGGCGGCCCCCCCGCGCCCTGCCCCTGCAGCCCCGGCCGCGCCGCCCGGCCCTCCGCCGCCGCCCGCCTGGTCGCCGCCCGCCTGCGCCGCCTGGGCGATGAGCTGGAGCAGCGGGCGGCGCGGCGCAAGGCGCGGGGCCGCGGCCCCTCGGCCGGCCGTCGGCTGGCCGCCGTGGTGTGCCTGCTGTGCGCCCTCACGCCCGCCGCCGCGCTGGCCTGGCTGATCCGCAGGAGGAGCCTCTGAGGCCAGAGGGGCGCTGGCCGGAGCGGGGAGCAGGCGGGACGCGCAACAGGTCGGCACCGCGCCGGGGGACGGGGACGGGGGCGCGGCGAGGCGGCGGCGGGGACGGGCTGGGCGCGGGGCGGCCCGCTGTGCCGTGGCCCGGGGGGTCCGGTGGGGCAGGATCCGGCCGCGGGGGCCCGGGACGGGCGGGGAGGGGAGGGCCCGGCCGGCGGAGCGCGCTGTCCGCGGTACCCGCCGGGCGGCGGCGGCGGATGGCGGCCGTGGCAGCGCACGGAGCCCCGGGCTGCCGGTGCCGGCACTGACAGGTCGCACCGACCTCTCCTGTCTCCTCGCCCCTTCTCCTCCTCTCCTCTCCTCTCCTCTCCTCTCCTCTCCTCTCCTCTCCTCTCCTCTCCTCTCCTCTCCTCTCCTCTCCTCTCCTCTCCTCTCCTCTCCTCTCCTCTCCTCTCCTCTCCCTCTCCCTCTCCCTCTCCCTCTCCCTCTCCCTCTCCCTCTCCTCTGGCTCCTCTCTCCTTTCCCCCCTTTCCCAGGACTCCCCAAACACCCCCTTTTCCCTTCCTGAAACTTTCCTGGCTTCCAGCACTGCGCCTCCCCCAGCCCGGGTCATCTGTGCTCTCACGGGCCAGTTTTGCCTCTAAACTTGTGGCCCCAAGCGGGCCAGCAGCACCCGGACTGCTGGCCATTGGGCGGTGGAGGATGCTGGCAGGCTCCTGGCCCGGCAGCACACCCGTGCCTGCAAACCTCCAGCCCTCTTGTGAGTGGAGGAACTTCCCTCGGGTCCTGCCATCCCCCCTTGGGCTTCAGACCCGCGAGTGCTGCGGGGCACCCATTGCTAAGGTCCCTGGGTGGCGGGATGTCACCACGGGACAATCCAGCAGGACAGCCTGGGACTTTGGCTGTGTGTGCCTGGCTCTGTGCTTCGGATAATGTGGTGTTCAGTGCCAGAGGCTTTCCCCAAGGGCAGTCCCAAGCCCCAGGGAAACGCGTCCAAGTCCAGTTACTCTGGTTCCTAGAGCCCCCACTGTGCTCCAGAGCCACCTAGCAAACCAGCAGCAGGGAAGTGGGACATACCTGGTCCTGTAACCCTTGTTGTCATCCCGGTGACACCTCCTGGGCTGGTGGGGACAGCTCTGCCCTGGGAGCACCAGGCATCTCACAAGACTTGGGGAGGAAAGCTGCTCACAGCCCTTGTAAGAGGGGGGGACGGTAATTGTCCTAAGTACCTTAAACTGTAAGGCACCAGCCTAAGGCAATACCTGAGCATACGTGGGGTCACCTCAGGGATTTTGGGAGCTCTGAAGTGCTTTTTGGGACGTGGATTTCTCCTCACAGACATGAGGAGCAAGGGCTCCTGTTTTGGGTGCTTTAAGTGGTACCTGTGAATGTCTGTCTGTGTTCAGGAAAGACCTTAAGTGCATGGCTAACTTTCAGCGTACGCTCGTATCCCACCAGCTGAGACAGGGTTCAGACAAGAGCTTGAAATCAGTTGAAAAATGCCACCAATTCTGTGGCTGACCTGGTACTATTTTAGCTTAACTGTTTGCAACTCTCGGGCCGGACCTTAGTTGTCAGGAATCAGGTCTTCTATTGCAGAATGTCTTGCATGCTTTTTAGGTGCATGAAATACCATTAAATAGTGTGGAGAAAAAGTATGGTTGTTGAGAGAGTTTAAAAATAAGGTTTTCCAGCAGCACTGTGTGTGTGTGTGTGCACTGGTGTGTGCGTGGGGGGACATTGTTGTCCTCTGTCTGTCTGAGCCACAACCGCTGCGTCTGTCAGCAGGTTGAGCTGGTTACCTTTGGAAAGCTTTCTTTGAAAACAAAGCCAGAACAAAACTGTTTTTTTGGATTAATCAAAGCCTCAATTCCTGTAACATCATCAGCGTAGAGGTTCTGGGATGGTGTCTGCGGAGCTGTGGCCAGCAAAGCCCTTCAAGAGGCAGTGCTGGTGGTGGGACAGGGGTTAGAGACTGGGACTGCGGTCAGGAGCAGAGCTTAGACATCTTCTTTCCCATCCCGTCAGCGTGGGGCAAGTTTGGTTCGAGCGTTCGGAAGCAAACCCACCCGTCTGATTTGAGTGCGCCTCTGAGCTCAAAAAAAGTGGAAATCCAAGGGGGAGACTGCAGTGATCTCCCTTATCGAGTGTCTCAAGTGTCCTTTTCTTTCTAAAGAACCCGGGGAAATTCCTCCCTGCCCAGTCTGGGCCTTCATCCCGTGTAGAGAAGGCAGCAGGTGAGAAGGGCTGGCAGAGAAAGCCCGTGTGCCGTGCACACACTCAGCCCACACGTCCCGGCAGTCCCACGAGGCCAAGGCTATTTGGATTTTTAGTTTTTGGGAAGGTTTGCATAGCTTTGGTTCGGCAGATAGTGTTTTCTTTCCCAGCCTCTTCTGCTGTTGACTCTGCCCTCACCTCTGTCTGGCTTTCTGCACTTCAGGCCCAACAATAACCAGTTGCTTAGAAATTGCTTTGATAAAGACGCAATGGAAAAGCAAAGCATTATCCTCAACGCGACGGAGGCGAGCTCCTTCAGCATGCACAGTCCTTCCTCGCAGCTTCAAAGGCTGCCGCAGACAGGACGTGCTGAGCTGCCTCCAAATGCTCTGGGGCTTCATGGACACAAATACAAATGTAAGTCTCTGAAAAGAAGATCCTTGTGTGTGACGTGAAGCAGTTTCAGGGATAAAGAGGCCAGATGTGGGAGAATAACAAGCCAGTAGCAGTCTCCTGGTTGCCCCTATGCACAGTGGACTGACCCGTCTGACTCCTGGCAAGCTGTTAAGGCGCAAGTGACCAAGCTGCAGCTGAAAATACAATGCAACTCCAGAATAATTAAATATATCATCTACACCTCAGTTTCTGGGTTATTTTCGCCGTTAAGAATCTTTTCTGTTCATCCCAAACAGTAATTTGCTCACACCAGTGGAGGTATCTGATTATCTGCAGTGTCTCAGAGCCCAGTGATAGTGCAGCGAGCTGGGTTAGACTCTGAGATGTGGTAAGAGAGCAGAGTTTTATTAACTCAGCAGAGTATTTCTGAACAGAATACGTATTTTTCTGCCACCCCCAGAGACACTCTGCAGCGATAATGACATTGTTCTGCAACAAGATGGGAAGTCCAGGCTCTGAGCACTTGTGATCTTGGGATTTCATGGAACGGCTCATCAGAGGAGAATAACTTGAACGCTTAATAAACGCGCTGCAAAGTCAGCGTTGGTCTCGTGATTCCAGTGGTTGCAGAAGGAATAGAGAAGTTAGAGGAAAAGGCCAGTTTCAGCTTGGCTGACTACTTGAGCTCCGCTCCTGCTTTTTCAAGTGGTAGCGGTGTTTTGCGTTGGCTGCCGTGAGCGTACGTAGTGTTTCTGAGGAAGAAGGTTGGTAGTTGTTCCCTTAGGTCCTCGTGGCTTTACACAACAGCGCAGCTCAGGGAATAATCCTGTGCTCCAGGGAACTTCTGCCGCTCTCACAGCCCCCAGGTGATGCCAGTGACAGCAGGATTAGGGCCTCTGCGTGTGACCAACTCGTATCTGTGGACCGTGCTTGGGATTTGGGGATGAATGCTTTGCAAATGGTGGGTTTATAATACATAATCTGACATCACCTTGAAATACCCAGCCAGGGCATGAAGTATAGTTGTCATGTGCCAGTTTGGCATACGATGTCACTTGTATTTCGCTCTATTAGTTCAGAAGTGGCTGTGTATTAAAATCAAACCCTACTTGTCCCTGCCAGCTTCACCAGCCTGGTTCTGTGCCCACTGTGTTGCCAGTAATTCCCCCCACTGTTTGCTGCGAGGTTCATGCGGAGCTGCTCTGTCCAAAGTCTCAGTGCAGTTAATTATCTGTATTAAAATTGGGTTGATAAGATTTCTGGAGATGTCACACTGAGCTGTGCAGGAGTGCAAAGAAAATTAAGGACCAGAGGCAGTACGGCTGGCGCAGGACTAAGCCGACGAGCTCAGCAGTGCGCTGCAGTTCTGCACGAGGACAAACATTCAGCGTGTTGCGCCCTGTGTGCATCCCTGACACAAAGAGGCGAGCGCTGTTGTTTATCCTCCTGGATAAATAAGGAAGAAGGAGCCTGCTCTTGCTGGTGGCAAGCATCCTACTCCAAAAATGCCAAAGGTCCCCGCCGCCCTTGCCCCAACTTCACAATTAAGTTGCACAAGGAAAATCTTCAGCATTAACTTTCGTAAGAAACAAGCAGCAGAGTTTTCAAAAATAAACAGCAGTCCAGAAATGCCTCTTTCCGCAGGTGGGCTGTGGCCAAGCAGGCCACTTCTTTGTGGAAAGGTTGGAGCCCCAACATATTTCTTTACCCCGTCTGATCTTCCTGTGCTGGGATCTCCCGGACACACCATTCTTCCGAGTTCTTCCCCAGTAGTTCTACTTTTCTTTCGTCTTACCTCTTGAACCCCCTCCTAATTATTTTTTGGTCTTCCAAGTTCCCCTTCCATCTCCCGCAGAGATGCTAATGAAGTGTGAGTGCACATGGATGCAGGCTGCTTGGGAATTTGACAGGGCTCTTGCCCAGCCCTTGTTTTCTCATTAACCTGCTGCTGGGTGAGGAAGGAAGCGAGAGCGCCTCGTTTTGTCCCTGTCTCAAGCTTTCCCTGAGCAATCCAAGCCCTTGAATATTTTGTTGTTGTTTAAATATATCAATAACTGTTATTTGTTTATTAGGAGTGGAACGTGCGCCAACCGAATTGCCTGTGTAATCCATTTAAATCAAGAAGTTACACGCTGACACGTTAGCCGTGAGCAGAACTCCCTTTGCCAAGTGCTTTAGGGGACAGGAGCTCAGATTCTCCTATGGCTTTATGCAGGTGGTACCAAAGCACGGCTTTGTGTCCTGTCTCTGAATAAAGATTAGTCAAAGAAATGCTGAGATGAGACTAGAGACCCCCTACCTGAGTCATTTCGTGCCCATCCGACTCAGCAGCCCCGAGAAAAAGCTGCTTGTGTGGGTTTTTTTGGTAAACACCAGCTTAGCAAACTGTGTGATAAAACTGTAGGATTTAAGGCTGGAGAGTCCAAATTAATTGAGAAGTCGAGACGCCCGTATCTATTAAAAGCAATGGGATGTGTCAAGGCTGGCTGAGATGGTCTTGCAAATAGCAGCCAACATGATTTGTCACCTCACAACCTTATCGCTTAATAGGTGCAATGAATAAGGGCAACTTCCTGAGCAGGGTCCACATCTCCCTAAATGACCAGGAAGAGGGGGGGATACATCACCAAAGGGAATGGTGGTTCCCATGAAAAATTTCAAAGCAAGTGATGTCTTTCTTTTTCACGTCAATCCATGTCTTCAATAGACACCACATTTTTCCTATAGGAAGACAGCTATAATTCCTTTCTGTGCAAGTAAATGAAAAATTTTGATAGTAGCGGACAGTCCCCCCGCGAAGTTTCAACACTGTACAAATGACACATAAACCAAACAATTTTTCGGCAGCTCTGCAGAGGGGATATGCTGGCACTCTTTCCCACTTACTATCCACCCCAGGATTGGAAATGGGATGTAGTTTGGCTTTCCTCAGCCTTTTTCAGACCCAAAGTACCGAATTTTGATCTATCTATCTGCTGAGTGCCTATTGTGGGAAATTTGGAGTAACTCCACTGAAGTCAATTGGGTTGCCCTGGATTTACAGTGCTGTAAATGAGATCAGAATTTGGCTCAAAGTATATTCCATTAATGAGTCAGATACTGGCAATGCAGCCAATATGCACCCAGAAATGGCTTTAACACAGTTTAGGATATTCAAAATTGTTTTATTGAAAGATGGGCCGAAGGCCAGGATTCTGGGGTTCTCTTTTATTCTTTCCATGAAATTCACCTTTATGCAGGAGGCCGGCACGAGGCTGATGCAAAACTTAAGAGCCATTTAAGCTCTTAGAATGGGGCTTGTGAGATGCATAAACATTGTGCGGAGCTCTTTGCCTGCCCCAGAGCAGATTTATCACTGAGAGTTCAAGATGTCTGAGGATTTATCAACTTTTACAGGTTTTTATAGATTTTCTATACGTTAAGTGACACAGAGAGACAGTTTGTAAAATATAATGACAGCAAGGATGATCTGTTGCGGGCCGCAGATGGCACAGTAGGACAAGGGTTCATAGCTGGCATTTGGAAGTGCTGCTACAGGAGAAATAATAAATAAGGATTAAACGGTTTTGCTTTGGAGGAAAACCTTTAATCAACTCCTGAAGTCTTCACTCCAATGTAACTTGAGTAACTATCTCGCCCCCTTGAATGTAAGCAACCACATCGTGGGTATTATATTATATTATATTATATTATATTATATTATATTATATTATATTATATTATATTATATTCCCCTGTATCGCCAGCCCCGTTTCTCAGGACCCCGCTGTCAGCTGCGGCTGCGCCCCCGCTTCCCCACCCCAGCAGAGCCGGTGGGGTTAATGGAGAAGACCTGCCTATGGAGACACCTCCTGTGAGAAGGGCAGGTGCCCAGAATCTCCTCCTTGCCACGTTTCACAAATCTAGAGAAGTCTGTGGCTCTGTCTGTCTGTCTGTCCGTGCTCCACGTTGCCCCAGGCCTGCGTGTGGGGTCCTGCAAGGGCGGGCGGAGATCGGGGGGCTGCAGGGGGGCTCTCTCCCACCCGCGCAGCCAGGAGACCCAGCGGGGACGCGTTTCAGCCTCCGGGCTACGTGCTGCCAGCTGTTTATTGAGGGTCTGTGCTCTCTTGGCTGTTTTTGTGTAGGCAGTAGTACCATGTTCGCACTTTCTCAAGTAGTGAACGCCTTTCCTGTTTACCTTCTGCCAAAAAAGCTAAGTAGCTCTGCAAAAAAACCTTTAAAAATACCTCCAGTACTTCCAGAGAGCGGGTGCATTAAGTCTGTGTGCGTGCAGATAGAGAAGCCTTAAGAACGGCGTGGCTAGCTGCTAGCCTTGATCACGGCAAGACAAATCAAAGTGTGCTTCAAGTCTAGACGACTCATTCTGGCATTAGTCCTTGAAGCGATTTTCACTGTTGCTTCAGATTCCTTGAAACTGGAAAGCAAGGCTGTAAACCGGGGGAGGGAGAGGCTGTAACTGCCGCATCCCGTGCGCGGCAGCAGCTGGAGCTGGGATAAAGCAGAGCCGGTTAAATCTTTGGAGGCTGAGCCAGGGAGGTTCTGGGTTACCCAGAGCCCGCTGCAGCACCCGGATCTGCCCGCTGTCCTCACAGCGGAGCTTTCGGGGCAGCGCAGAGGCAGCGCCACTGAGTTGTGGTAACGGAAGGGAAGCGATTGCGGGTTTACAGGGGAGTAACGCCGCTCAGAGTCTGCCCCAAAGCTGTTTGCCAGCCCTAATTACACTCTGACTTCATAGCTGATGCAGTTGCATAGTCAGCTGCTCCCCCCTCCTTTCTCCCACCCGGGTGAAATCACCTCATCCAGGAGGCCGGCAGAGATTTCTCCGCTGAGGTTTTTATAAGATCACTCCTTGTCCCCGTCTCTGCGAGCGAGACAGCGCCGTCTGACAGCGGGGATCCGCCCCAGCGACTGCCGGTACCCACAAACCTAGGTATAAATGTGGGAAATGGGAATTTTAGAGTAGATGCCCCTTGGGCACCTCTCCTGCTAATTTGCACTTAGATGGGTGCCTTTCTCTGAGCACTTTATTAATTAAGGCTTGCAGCCCACCTATGAGGCAAATAAGTTATTACTGCCCTCATTTTACAGCAGCAACTGAAAGAAGTGGTTTGCCCAAGGCCACAAATCTAATCAGTGGCAGAACCAGGAACGAGTGAGTTCTTCCAGTCTCTTGTGATACCCAACGCGCCCCGTTGCCTACCTGTAACAAAATTAATGGCTTCCCTAAAAGTTAACATTTTTGTTAACGTGATGTAAACGAAGACGGAGCACCCAAAAGAACGAGCCTTGCAAAAGAGGGCGCGCCAGGAATCCTGCAGTAGCATGGGAATAAAGGCGTCATCTCTTGTGTTGAACCACAAAACCATCCTCCCCATAAATTATATACCTCTTCTCGTCAGTAAATTTAGCAGGAGGGTTCAAACATAAATTTAAAAGAAGCTTTTATTGTAACCGATGCATCAATATAATTAAAACCAAACACAATTCTTTTGCTTTCTTAGGCTGGAGAAAACCCTGTGCCCTTGGAGAAAGATGTTTCCCCTTTTCCTACAGGGAATCCAGAGCCTGAGCAGCAGCTGTGAAGAGTGGAGATAAAGAAAGACGTGGAAGATGTTGGAAGTGCTTTGGGCAACGTGAAGAAGGATTTGCGCGGAAGGAGCTGTTCAAGGGCCCAGCAGCAAACCAGAGACACATACATGCTTATATATAGAAGAATGTAAACCCTCCTGTATGCATACGTTAAAACGTGCATGCCTTGTTGAGAACGTAAGCAACATTCCTTGTAGATGATGGTGGTCTGAGCGTTCATGCTCCTGCAGTCTGAGTCAAAAGATTAGTGATGTCCTTGCTGTAACGCTAGCATTTTCTCCACCGCGCCTGTTCATGGCAAGGTAAACGCTCCTTCCAGTGCAGCAGGCTGAAACGTAATCCATACATCCCGAGTTAAATCATGTCTTGAGAGACCAAACTTGCTGCGGAAGGGGCATGTCGTAGCCGTGGTGGTGGGGGACAGGCGCTTCGCAGCTTGGACGACAGACAGTTTGTGTGTGTATATATTAAGCGCTATAGCACCAGGTGAGATAAGCTTTTCTTATGACTTTAGTTTCTCTGGTGCTACATTTAATATTTGTCTGGGGCTAAACTGCCTCTCTGTGGTGCTACAGTTTCCCCAAGAGGATGTTCTGAAACACGGGACAAGGAGAAATCTATTTTGGTTATTAATATTTATACACAAGATAGCAAAAAATACTACTTGTTGAGAAGGTGCTATTTTTTCTTTCTTTCTTTCTTTCTTTCTTTCTTTCTTTCTTTCTTTCTTTCTTTCTTTCTTTCTTTCTTTCTTTCTTTCTTTCTTTCTTTCTTTCTTTCTTTCTTTCTTTCTTTCTTTCTTTTTCTTTCTTTCTTTCTTTCTTTCTTTCTTTCTTTCTTTCTTTCTTTCTTTCTTTCTTTCTTTCTTTCTTTCAATCTCTGCATAAATGAAGACAAAACAAATAATCTAGCCCAGAACTTTATAAAACTTGATTTTCTTTGGGGCAGTTCTTTTTCTTTTGACGGTTCGGAGCTTGGGAAGCAGCATTCACCGAGGTGGCAAAGCCAGCCCAGCTCTTTTTCCCTGCAGCGTATGCCTCAAAGCCTCCGAGTGCAGCATCTCCCGCGGCTCCGGAGCTGCTAATTCTCCTGGCTGGTGACTGCAGCAGTCTCAAATCCTCTGAACCAGGGCAGAGAGTTATATCTAGACTAATCAATAGACTAGGGGTTAACAGGAGAACTTGTCTTTAGTAGTCAAAGGGCTTTTTTCAGTCTAGTACTGAGCGCTTTTTTTTTCTTGCTGCCAAAACTACCTGTCAGATTCAGGATACCTTCCAGACGCTATTTATAGGAATTATTATGCGCAGTTTTTTAGAAACGTTTTTCCCAGCTTCAGGTATTTGCACCAGAAAGTTGTCCCTCTCCTGGCAGGGGGGGACTTTTCAAAGGCAAAAAGGAACGTTAAGAACCCAATTTGCAAAGGACGTTTGGCTCCTTGGCTTTTAAAAATGCTTCCCGACCCTCGCCCAGTCGAGGAACAAGCCCAGTCAAACCTTGCATTTTCCACTACTGCAGGAGAAATGTTTCTAAGCAATCTAAAAGCTAAATTCTCCCTTTATCAAATATTCACCGATGTGTTTTGGGCCCCTGCGCACGCGTTCACGGGTGTTATTGATCCGAGTCACTTCACACAGAGCAGAAGGGGCTGTGCTGAGAGAGCGGATTGTTCCTAACGAATAACCTTGCCCTGCGTTGTACTGCGTGCAGCGTTGGGGGGCACCGTGTAGCTAAGTCTAGTTTGTCTGTTGATAGAGTTTGGATGGTCTGAGAACCACAGAGACCGATAAAACATTTTCCTAGTCATCCTCGATAATGCATCCTGTACTCCTTACCGGCTCGGTCTCCTACTGAGATAAGTAAGAATTCTTCTAGCAAAAGGAGGAGCCTCAGCCGATGTCAGCAGCGTTGCAAGGGCTGGATTAGTGACTGCCGGATCCGGGCAGAGCCTTAAAAATACAGCTTTCTGCCAATCACTCAAAGGAGGAAGTGAAATTTGTGTGGGCGGTATCACACGCGTCCAATTTGAGCAGAAAATAATTGATGAGGAGGAGGGGAGGCGTCTCTGTGCTATACAGGACAGGCAGCGGGTCCCCCCTGGCCCTGCGTGTGCACCCCCTGTGCGGAGGCAGCCCCCCGCCATTGCCCGCCGGCCGCAGGGGCTGCCCTGCATTTATTTCTCAGTGCAAGAGAGAGAGGGCTCTGCCACAGATTCCTCACCTTTAACAGTTACCAGCTCCCGAGTTCTCAATGTTTACCAAACTTCTCACCCGGAATATGCATTATTCCATTTTCCCTTGCATCTTCTGTGCCTCCGGCGCGCGTGGCCGTTGGTTTTCCTGCCGCGCTGCCCAGTTGGGGCTGCAGCCGTGAGACTTCTTGTAGCATTTTTCCCAAAGAGGCAATTCCCCTGCAAGGTTACAGCAAAGGGAAGGGAAAGTTCTGCTGTTCTTACCAGAGAGGCCCCACTTTGGGAAAGCCCCGTAAATCAGCGATCAACCTCAGTAACAAAGCGATTGGCTCATCTCCCTCAGTCCTCACCCTCCGTGGACGGGCTTTTCTGTAAAAAAACCAAAAACCCAGAACTTCCAGGGGAACAATCTCCTCCTTGGTGGTTCCCAACGTTCAGCAAAAAACATTAGGAGACACGTGCTGCCTGTTGTTCTTCTCGTGAAACAACAACCAAATCTGTGGTGCTTCCCAAGTGCAAACAAGAGCAGGTCCGGTACCCCAAATGCTGCGTTAATCCTGATTTGCTTCACTTTTGTAGTTCTGAATTGGATGTTTAGCGTGAACCAAGGGTTAAGTTTTGGAGACTTTCATCTATTAGTTGCTGGGTCAAGCAAGCTTTGCTAGAGAAACAGCTGACCAGCACTTTATAGCCAGCATTCACTGTACATAAGTCGAATTACTTACTAGAGGGTATGTATTTGTCAAAGCCTTACATTTTCTGGTCTAATTGTTATTCTTGAATGCCTCCATTTTTTGACAAGGGGTGTTTTTATCCTTTTTAAAATACCTGATTTCACCCTGGTTGATGTTTGTATTGGAAAAGCAAGCATGCTGTGTACTCCCCTAGTGCAGTTCGTGCTGTATTGCAACAGCTGGGTGACGGTGGGGGGTTTCTACACCGTACTCCCGGGTCGGAAACCAGCACAGTTCCTCTTGCGCTCCTCGGTTTTTTTGGTGTGTTTTGGTTTGGTTTTTTTTTCCTACAGCAGCCAAGAAGCCATTGAGTTTGATTAGCTTCGCAGTTGCGCCTCTGTGAAGACTGGGGAGTGTCTCTAAATGAAAAAAAAAAAGACCTCATCTTAGGTTTCAGCAGCCGGTGCGTGAGCGAGCCAGAGGAGGAGGTTATGAGATCATAGTCTATATAGAACGCCGCATAATGTGGCTGTGAGGAAAGTCTTTATTAATTTTTAAAGCAGCACTCCACCGACAGAGCTCCCATCACACATTGAAACATCATATTTCAAGTTAAAAAAGCAGGCTAGTGCGGACTACTAATCAGCTCCTCTCCCCCTGCCTGTGAAAATAAGTCCTTTGGCCAAATTAATTGTAAGATAGCACTGCTGTCTGCTTGCAGACAGCTGGGTTACTTACACCCAGGACAGAATTTAGCCCATTAATTCCAGATTCCTCCTTCTTCTCTCTTAGAATTATTTTCAGTAGGTAAAAAAATAATGGAGTGACACCGGTTCTACCTCTGCTATCGTACAGCAGTGCCTCCTGTGTCATACACTTTCCTGTGCCCAGGAGAGGCATCACCCAATAAAAACATACAGCAAATCAGCAAAATCAGTGAGTTGCCAGTGATGAGGAATGAGAAACCCATCCTGCTTCTGGTTTAGAGCATGGAGGCATGCAGAAATTACCCTCATTTAGCTGAGCCCATTACTAAAGCAATTTACTTAAATCAGAAGCACTTCTTAAATCAGTTTAATCTCATTTGTGAATTTTTGTTTCTATATCACGCTAAAATTATAAGGGTCTTCCCTCCACTGCAGAAGCAGAAGCGGTACCTTCTAATGACATTGGTTATAAACAGATTGGGCTGAACTGGGGCAGTTTCTATGTCCACGTGCACCTTGGAACCAGGCGCTTTTCCCTGCTGCCTCCTAAGACGAAACAATGCGGTTAAATACCGGTGTCGCTGTAGTCCTGCTACTCTGGAGCAGGGAGGGGAGCCACAGGATCACAGGGAATGGTTTTACACTGGGAGAGGGGAGATTGAGATGAGATGTGAGGAAGCAATTCTTGGCTGTGAGGGGGGTGAGCCCCTGGCGCAGGTTGCCCAGAGAAGCTGTGGCTGCCCCATCCCTGGAGGGGTTCAAGGCCAGGTTGGACGGGGCTTGGAGCAACCTGGGCTGGTGGGAGGTGTCCCTGCCCAGGGCAGGGGGTGGCACTGGGTGCTCTTTAAGGTCCCTTCCAACCCAAACCATGCTGTGATTCTATGGAAAGGGTTCATGATGAGGACAGAATAGTA
The DNA here is from genome assembly GCF_964199755.1 of Larus michahellis. Taxonomy (NCBI): domain Eukaryota; kingdom Metazoa; phylum Chordata; class Aves; order Charadriiformes; family Laridae; genus Larus; species Larus michahellis. Next base: position 2,801,157 of record NC_133908.1, read on the forward strand.
CATCTATCTTAATATTTAATTTTCCCACAAATGGTTTTAAAACATCTGTCCGTGATCTTGACCGAAGTCTGAGACACGTAACAAACTACCTGTGGCTCCAGATTAAATCCTGGACCCACATTTTTTCTCCATGTCAAAACTTTCTGGCTATATTCTGCCACCGCAAGAGGCGAACAATATCTTCACAGCTTTTCTTAGGGCAAATTCTTAGGCAAATTTGATTTTGGATCCAAGCTTCCAACCCAGCCTCACTCTTGTAGAATGCTTTGCAAGGCACGGCTTGCTGTACGCTGAGCAAAACGTGTCTCTCTCAGTACAAAAGGGGAGGAGACACTGGCCGTGTTAATTCAAAATCCAAAAAGCCTAGGGAAGTCTAAATAATGTGGGATCTGATCATCCTCGGGAAAACACTAGTGTATCAGCTCGTCTGAATGCAGGAGAGGAATCCTCACGTGCTGCTCCTGCCTTGGTCTTCCCAAGGTCCTGGTCCTGGTCCGAACGTGTCCTGGTCCGAACGTGCCAGCCCTCGTCAGGCTCTCTCTGCTCTCAGTGCGGGTGCAGCCCTGTCCCCGCCATGAGAGACTGCGCGCTCCTTCCCTCTGCCGATCCTACTGGCTCGACCCACGCGCCATCTGCATCCCGAGAGTCTCCATCAGCGTGTGCCCCAAACGCACTCCCGCGCTCTCTGGTCTTCCACGCGGCAGCGCTGCCCTCGGCGGCTGTGGGGAAAAGCTGACTCTGCCAGTCAAAGCTGCAGAATTTCCATTTCCCCATCTCCAAGAGAAATTTAAAGTTACAAAATACAAAACAAGTGAATATTTTTTTTCTGACAATATTTATTTGAATACCAGGGTGAATTTTCATGTAACTCTGATCAGACTTCTCCAGTGTTCACTCTGCGTGAATACTTGAGTACTTGAATTTCACAAGTTTTTTAATATTTACAGAAAGTGACTTTGGAGCTTGACAAACAGTCACTGAAAGCATCTGGGTATCGAACTGCCATTATTAATTACATCCATTATTAGTTATAGATGCCACCTATGTAGAGAGCAAAACCAAGTCCAACAGGACTTAGTTTTCGTGGGTATTCACAGCGTAACCTTTCCAATCAATTTGAAGACCGTGGTTTACCACAAGCAAAAATCTTCCCATCATCTGTAGTCCTTTGGACACCTGCAGATTTCCCAGTCTGCTCCCAGCTGCATTGCTCCCAGAACAAAACGGACGAGATGTAGTGAATACTCAATTCCTGGCACATTCCCGATTTAGTACCCTTTGGACGTAAACTCTTGCGGAGTCACTGTGCAAGTTTCCGCCCTCACCAAAGCAAGAGCAAAGCGTCCGCTCGCGGCTGATACGAGTTCATGAAGGCTCCTGTTTATGGTAGATGTGGCTTCTCTCTTTTGTAAAAGGAATTTCATATGCTGAGACTCTTTGTACATATTTATAATGACTTTATTAAAAAAAAAAAAAGAAAAATAACTGTTCAATGGCAAAAAAAAGGCTCCAGTTTTTATTTCCTCTGAATTTTGAGTGGATAATTTCTTTTCACAACCCTAACTGTTTTCCCATGGCAATCAACAGAAGTTTCTCATCAGTTGTCCTTAGAGCTGAGGTTTCCCCTCTGTTTTCTGGTCCAAATGTCACGTTCTAGGAGAGGGTAGAATTGTCCTGCCTGACAGAACTGTCACCGTAGCTCACCCGAGGCGGGAGGGTTTGACAGCACAGCTAACAGCACAGGTCTGATTCTTCCGTGGCCTCCAGGCCAGAAGAATACGGATGTTTGTTTAATTTAACAGCTATAAAAGGCCTGTAGTAAGTTCTTTATCTCTCAGGAACTAAGCTGATCTTTGTTATGCATCCAGTAGGATAAATATCCACAGCATTAAACTTCACCTCTTATTTAGCACTAATTAATTTGAACAGAGAAGTGGAACCTTCCACTTCTCTGTGGAGAGAGGAGAAGGAGAACCCCCCCCGCCCTCCCAGACATAGCCTCTCCCCTTAACGAAGGCCTGACGCCCAGGTCGCAGTGCTGCCTTTTGTCACCGCGGTATCTGAGTAGCAACAGAAGCAGCCTTCTGTCCCAAAGGTGGCCCAGACGAGAACCGCCCTGGATTTGCGTTGCGATAGAGGAGAATGGCAGCGGGGCACCAGCACACGGGCGTCGGGTACCACGGGAGCACATCACCAGAGGAGCCAGAGTCCTGCAGAGGGACCGGAATGCTGCCTTGTAGGGAGGGAAAGCAAACATCAAGAAGGGATCACTTGAGATGAAGCAAAAGAAAAATTAATCATTAGAAGTTGTTTAGAAAATGATGATGCTGGTGCAGGGGTTCTTAGACGGGTACCCAAACCATCCGAGGTAGGGGCAATTCTTCCATGTGCTGGTATGAAGCCTTGACTGCGCGATCTTTCCGAGTCCTTGGGCTTTAGCAAAGTGGTTCAAGTGGATGATGATGAGGACAGTCCCCCCTTTCTTACATTGACAACAGGGAAAGATCATTCAGTAAATTAAAAAAAAAAAAGAAAAAGAAGGACTGCAAGAATGGCAAAAAATATTCCCCCTGCTTTCCCTTTGATTGCCTTCATTCTTTATCACCAAATAAAAAAATAGTAATTTTGAAAAAGTGTATCAAATGCTGTCTGTAGTGTTAGGCTGACACCGACCTTTTCATACGCTTCCGCAAATGCATTTTCCAGGAGCATTTAGGAAGAAAATCTGAATTAGAAATGGCTTTTCAAACATTTTGAAAGCAGATACCACCAACCCTTTAATTAACTGGCATTGCACTGAAAATTGATGCTGAAACCTTTCATAAATTGCCTGCCCACAGAATGAGTAATTTTCCCTTTTCCTGCTGAATGTACCATCGTACTTAACAACACTTTTATGCCCACTGAAAACCTTGCTTCCTTCCTTAATGAACTCTCTTCCCCCATCCCAGAAAGGCTATTCCCATTAGAGATAGAGACTGGATTCCTCTGCTTAGTTCTCCACTTCCACAGGATCCATTTGACAAGAATCAAATCGCTTTGTTTTGGCAAGTAAAGCTTTTCCTCCTCTACTTCCCTGTATCTCTCAAGCCAGATGTGGACTGTCTTCCTTGCTCAGGCTCTGCCTCTCATCGTTTCTCCTCTAGCCGTGCTGAACTATTATTTCCAAAGAAATGTTGAGCCTTAATCCCGTTACTGTGAGCTCCTGTTTGCTTTAATTCTCCCTGTGGAGTTTCCCAGCGGGAGGGGAAGGCAGCAGTCGGTACACACATACAGGCTCATTTCCCCCAGGTACAGTTCTTCCTGATTATCCACTCAAGTGGGATTGTAACCTTACGGCCATTTCCATAGTAATGAGCGTGGAAGATGCCACAGTTGCCTAATGAGGCACTTTTCTCCCGGGCGCGCAGCAAAAAGCAGAGGTTGTTTAGCCAAAGAGAAAGCTCCAGCGAACAAACAGCAACTCCATTTGCACGCGAGTGCCACCGCAGCGCCCTCCGCAGAGAGGGAAATCGCAGCAACATAAAGAACGTCAATTCGCCTGTTAACAACACAAGGTATCTCCTCGAAGAGCATTTTTTCCGAAGCGGAGGTGTTACAACCAAGTCTCCACCACCACCACAGGTGGATTATCCAGCTTGTGTATAACCAGGCTGGCTCCTGAAGCCATGCAGCCACTTCTCTGTAATTCTGCCCTCAAGCTGCTAAATCTCACTAAACCCGGTCTCTCCAGGGGGCCGCATATGCTGACGCCCCGGCATTTCTGGTATCGACAGTGCTCTATGGGCTCCGGGCTGTGTGAGCACGTTTATTCCGGTCTCGGACCCAGGCATGTTCTGGAGGCTGAGTGGCGCTGGTTTTCAAAGCCTCGCCGCACGTGGCTGTGCTGAGGAGCACAGCGCAGAGACACCTGAACTCCTGAGACGCTCTTGGTTAGGACCTTAACTTTTCACCTCAAAATCAAACTTGACTTTAATCTCTCCCTGCCTCCCGCTGTTCTCCCCATACGCTAGGAAATCAGAGAGCCTGATCGTGAAAATTAAAGAGGAAAAACACTCCCAAGAAAACCAAGTGTCATTTCCAGCTCACCAGCATATGGGCTTTCCCAGGTTCCTTGAGATTTTATTAAGATGACAATTTGTGGAATCAACTGCAAAAACACGGCTGCTGGGAAATGATGTTTCTCCAATGCCGAGTAAACTCTGGGCACGTGGTTCTGAAGCACTGTGTTGGAAGAGTTCTCAAAGGTAATGTAACAGCAACAGCGTAATTCTATGAAGTTACAGATTCAGGGAAGCTAGGGCCGTTTAATGCGAAAAATCTCACCAGTGGTCCGAGCCAGAGGAGGACAGCTTTTTTCCAGTGTACCAGGTTATACACATGCAATTCATGTATGCTTGCTTTATACATGCAATATTTATCTATACTAAAAGGACAATAAAAAAGGAAACATCCCAGGCAGTTTCTAACCATGTATGTTCAAGAAAAATCCTTGGCTGTAGCTTAGCCACGGTGTTTGCCGTAACATAAACCACATCTTTCTTGCCTTTGAGAATAAAGTTTCTGGCTACCAACAATTGTTGTTCTGAGGCTCCTGGAGAAACAGAGCTGGAAGAAAGACTAAGACAACAAATCCACAGGCAGCTAAACAGGGGCATGGCATCACCACGTTTATGTTCCAGCTTTTTCTTCTCTCCGCACGTGTTATTCCATTTGTCGGTATGTTTTGGTTTTAATACACCTGGAAATGAGCAGAGGTGGTGCCATCTTTCCAGCAACGCAGGGTTTCTACGGTGACAGAACGACAAAGAGGGCAGGTCTTTTCCCTGTCAAACCAGAGGCAGAGGCACTCTTCACAAAACACATGCTGTGGAGACAAAAGGGCGTCATCACGATGAGGGCAGGAGGTCCGGTCTTGTCCCTAAGTGTCACGCTCAATAGGGCAGCCACAGGAGCAGGTAACGAGGCACGTTCAGGGGGACAGTGCAGCTGATTAGCAGTACTCATGTGGTATGAAAAATGGATTACTAGTCCCTCCGTTTGCCAAAGCTAATGATCTATTACTCTCTCAATATAGCAATAGAAAGAAACATTAAAAAGGCCTACGGCATTTGGGCTACCAAAGGAGTTGAGAGGGTTTTCTCTGCCCTGTTTCCATCCTCAATTTCTTGGGTTATTTTACAAGTCTCCACTGAGCTCAAACAACTCCCTTTCTTCCCCCTACTCCTTGTTGCACTTGTTTTTTCCTGCTCACATCACCCAGTCCTAGTCAGTAGCTTTGCAGTCCCACTTTCCCTTTCTCTAGAAATGTCAGTTTTCAACCTTATCCTCTCCCGTGTCTTCCCCTAACCCCCAGCAGGACCGTCCCTCCAGCCCGCCTTGGGTACAGCCGAGGATCAGGAGGGACGGCTGTTCAGCACACAACCCCACCTAGCCCCGGAGAGGAAGAGCAGGAATAGGGCAAGGACGGAGCATTAGAAGCTGTAAGAAGCTGAGAGCTCCTCAACACACGGGGAGTCAGCAGAAACGTTACTCATCAAAATCTTAACTCTGATAAGCACATACAAAGATAGGTTCTCTGGGGCTTACAGCTTGGTAACATCTGCACAGATGTTCACAGGAATAGTAAGAGACACTTTTGATGCACAGGTGACCTACTTTAATTTGACAATCCTGTTACAAAGTACGGGAATGTGAAAGCTCTTCAGAAAAAGCCTCTTGAGCTTTATTTTGATATCACAAGAGAGCTTATATCCCACCAATTCCATTCCCAGAAATGGCTGAATCCTGCCTAAGGTTTTCCTGCAGGCAGCCACACATGAGCCAGAGACAGCCTCCAGCATGCAGAATTTCAGCCCCAACAGGCAAAGTCTGACTGAGTTACAAGCACCCGAAGAGAACATCTTGGGGAAGCATCACCAGTCTTGCCACAAGGCAATGCCTTCAGCTGGCCTCTGACACATTAACAGAACCCATGGCAGCGTGGTGTGTTCAAAGGGTTTTACTCGCATCAGATGAGGACTACTGCATTACTCAGAGCACGCCATTCTTAAGTTCTAGGTTTTGCCAGTGTTTACCAAATGAGAAACAAAACAATTCCCAGTTACTGGCAGTGGTGACCAACTTCTATATGCAGAACTACTTTTATTCCTGGCCAGGTGTTCAGAGGCCAGACCACGATTACACGGTGCTGCACCAGTCTTCGGGCTCATTCTGGATCTATGCCCCTCTCGTAGCACTTGCTCGTAATTCAGCTGGCGTACCGACTAGCCGGTCTCCCCACGGGTCAGATAAAAATGGCTTGCATTCCACATGCAAGGTCTGGAGTGCCAACTGGCAGCCCCTGGACTACAAGGCTGCCCTTTTCCATCTCAGTAGCCATGATCAGCCTCTAAAGAGTGGCTCAGCTATCATGAATCACTGGGGCTTACAGGAAGGATGGGGAGGGACTCTGGATCAGGGAGGGGAGACACAGGACAAAGGGTAACGGTTTTAAACTGGAAGAGGGGAGATTGAGATGAGATGTGAGGAAACAATTCTTTGCTGTGAGGGCGGTGAGCCCCTGGCGCAGGTTGCCCAGAGAAGCTGTGGCTGCCCCATCCCTGGAGGGGTTCAAGGCCAGGTTGGACGGGGCTTGGAGCAACCTGGGCTGGTGGGAGATGTCCCTGCCCAGGGCAGGGGGTGGCACTGGGTGGGCTTTAAGGTCCCTTCCAACCCAAACCATTCTGTGATTCTATGATTCTATCCGGAAGAGGGCAATAAATATCCACTAGGACCTAGATCAAGACCCAGCAAATGATTTTAGAAGTACCTAGGCTAACTGTGCCTCTCCCCAGCTGCAGAAGTTAACCACATGAATGCCAACGGGTGAACCTGACGCGAGAAGCTTGGGGGTCTTACCTGGCACATAAGGATCAAAGGTTCCCTGAATTCTGCTTGGCAAATGGCACAGATGTCACCAGCCTCACTGCACTGCTGGCTGGTAGCACGAACTCCATAGGTCTGTTAGGGAGAGGTGGGAAAAAGTCCCAATGTTAAAGGGTTTGAAGATAATCTGGTTTGCGGCTAAGCATACACATAGACACTGTTTTTCACACCCCCATTCCCTGCATGCCCTGGGAAGGACAGCGGTGTTATGTCACCGTGTATGGGGAAGGGAGATTTGGGCACCAGCACACAGAACACAGGGAGTCTGGAGCTCTGTGTTCTCTGTTTTTTGTTTTCCCCTCGAGCTGACTCCATCTTTTAGTGCTTCCACTTGCGGAGCAATGATAATGAAATTTAATGAGCTCAACAGGGAGCTGAGAGGATTAATTCAGCATCATTTGCAGAGGTGTTTAGTTAGTGGGAGGTATTATTATTAGCAAGTTAGACAATAGCAGAAAGAATAACAGGAGCAGCACCCACAGGCTTCCCACTTTTCTTTTTAAATATGTGAAAGGTAAATGTTGCTTCTCTTCTTGTAACAGTAATAGCGGAAAAGGGAAAATGCTGAGGAAGAATGACCAGCCCAAGCCCACAGAATAAGCAAGGCAAGCTCTAACAAAGTTCTACAATGTTATGTTCTTTTCCTCTACAGTCTTTGATTTTACCATTTTAAAATATAAGCCAGAGTATTTCACTGCAAGAGATCCCAATGCCAGCACTGTGTAATGCTATGGGATAACTCCGGTGTACTGCAGCGCCTCTTTAATGTCACTGCACAGCAGGCACTACGTACCTCTATTTAAAGTCTTTCTCACACTCTGCACTACAAAGTTTCATCAGTTTCTTGCAGTTTTGGCCTCAGTGGATTAATCCATATTACACAGGGCTTTCAATCGGACAAAACAGGCCAGATCAGCAACAGTCTCTTACCCCAGCTGGGACAGGGCAGAAAGGAGAAAAGCTTCCTAACGTCCCTGACGAGGGATAGCAGCTTATCCAGCCATGGGACAACAAATTATTTTATTTTATGAACCTGATACACTGAGCAATTTTCAACTCCATCATTCAACAGTAACAAGTAACCTCTGAAATTGGTCTAATATGTATGACTACTTACCTGTGGGGTGCAAAGGACCTTCAGTGCCTTCCGGACACTTCCCAGGCGACCACAGATGTCAAAAGACTGCAATAAAGACATGCCATTTCAGATACTTTTCTCAAAATGTGCGTGCGCGTGTGTGCGCGTCCATGCATGTGTACAGTCCAGAAGCTCCGGAAAGATGTGGTACAGTGTCTCCAAAGGGATGCTTGGAAGGAACAAAAATCCTAAGTAACGATGGTGCCAAAAAAGATTTTATAATGGTCATGAAATATGTAGTAAATGTGAATTCACAGTGCAGAAGGGTAGCCCAAAAAGCTCTGGTAACAATGGACTGCACTTCAGGGGGACTTTCCAGGACAGAAAGAGGAGCAGACACTAGAGGGTTACGGTAGGATAAATTGCCCAGCCCCACTAGGTAGGAAAGGTCGAAAATTCCCACCCGGAGAAGTGAGCACCTGAAAAGCCCAGAAATGAGGTTAGAAAACACTGCAGCTAGCTCGAGGAAGAGGGAAGGAAGGGCAGTCTTTTCCACATGGAAGAGGCAGAAAACCGCTTTCCTCAGCCTCTGGGGAAAAGGGGGATTTCCAGGGCAGGCAGAGCCACACAGCTTCACATCTCAAGGCCCAGATGATATTATGAAAGAAGGAGTGGGAATTGCCTGTCCTGCTGCAGAGAGGGATTTAGTGGAGTGCAGTGATTAAGTGCTACCAAGAGAAGAATGGCCTGAGGAACGAGAAAGACTGAGGCTGAGTTGCTCCCACCCACCTAAAGAGTGAGAAACTTAAAAAGCCAGGAAAGGAGTGAGTTTCCAGCACCTTGGTACTTTGCAGGCTCCCAAAGATGGCCAGCAGCAGGGGCAACACGAGGTTCTTTTCTTCCCCCCTCCCTCCATTGCCCGGCAAACATGATGTAACTGCATCTGGAGAGCAGTGCTCATTCTGGGCTCCTCATTAAACACTAAAAGCAGTTCAGAGAAGGGCAGAAAATGAGCCTGCAGAAAATGACTTCTGAAAAGAGACTAAAAGACACAAATATTTACAGTTTGTCTGAGCGGTACCAAAGTGGGGCCAAAAGACTATCGATAAACTGCCTACAAATATCAAGGGGCTGAGCAAGAGAGGAGACACTCAGCATTCTTAAAGTGAAGATAAGATACTACTACTGAAAGGGAAAACAGCTTGAAAACCTAATCTGGAATGCCAGCTTCATCTTCCCTATCCGCTGGCACAACACAGGGAAAAAGACACAATGAACTAGACAAGATACGGAGAAGTGATTGTGCAAAGAACAGCCCTGCATTTGTCGGGAGAAGGGCATGATATAACAGGACCTTTCCATTTCTAACCTGCCTGAGTGAGAAGCGGCTAGGAGGGCAGGGGAAGATGTGATGCAGAACATGCAGTGCCGTAGGGGACTAGCAGTACAAAGGCACCAGAATGCCTGGAGTTGGCTTGCCTTTTTTTTGTTTTTTTGGTTTGGTTTTTTTTTTGTTATCATGATTAAGTGGGCTCACTGCAGGGAATGCCAATGAGATCATCATGCAATACATGCGGAATCAAATGAAGGCACCAATAATGCTTCCAGTCAGCACGTAAAAAGGCTCCCAGGGTCCTTCCAGTAATGCTTCCAGTCAGCAACGAGCACTTGAGGCTGCCGACTACTACAGACTTTTTATCTTCTAATAAGGATAGGGATCAGCTCTTTCCCACAGTCCACTTCACAGCTTTTTCTGGTTGCTTTGCTTATAGCGTGACTTCAATGCCTTTGCTCTGGCTCTGATGTCTCCTCTTCTCCCAGTCCATTTGCTCCCTTCAATTTTTTTTTCCTCTGGAGTTTCCTATACCCCTAAAAATGCATCTTTCAGTAGTCTCCTTAACATGCATTTATCACCCCATGCACTGAGGTCTATGTTGCACCAGTCAACTTTCTAGCAATAGGATTGGAACAATCGGGTTCGTGGCCGGTGAGTGCTTCTGTTCAGGATAGGGAAAAAATAAGACCTGGAGGCCAAAATCAGAGGTTCGTGTTTACACAGTCCAGCGACATGGAGACAGCTCCCATCAGCTGCACTGTATACAACCTTCTGAAAGTCGAGCCTGTCCTTTGTGTAGGGAAAGGGGATGCGGCCCTAGCTGAGCCCTGGATTTTTGCCAGGAGCACAGAAGGTCTGAGTGCCAAATTGGCTTCTGTGGTTTTTCTAATGCGGTTTGTGGCTTTGCTAATGTGGACTCCTTTGGGTATATTTTCAGTATCTTAGGCAAGGAATTAGACCTGCGACTCTTCTGATTGTAAATGGGATGCACGCACCTAGTATTTCATGATCTGTATTGGAAAAGTGTGCTCACACTTTTAGTTCGCTTCCAAGCAGTGTCTCTAACACACAGAGGTCTAATCCTAACCAGGACACATCTGTGGTACTACGTAGTTGCCACACAGTGACCTGGGACATGTTCCTGGACTTATTACCCTTCAGCTGGCCTATCCATCCATTTACACCTCCAATGAACTAGACAAATTAAAGGAAGAAACACGCATATTAAAGGCATAGGCTGTAGCCAAGGCACTTTCACACAAGTGTGCCCCACAGCCCTGGTCCTAAGTTATAGTCAAGGCTAATAAATAACTGTCCTTCTCTCCTCACAGAGATCCTAAATAATAGATGGGCAGAACTTTTCAAAATGAGGTTGCTTTTCCCATCTAGATTATCACGCTATCACCTAGAAAAGCTTCATAGTAGAGAAAGATCAAGCCAGCCCATATAGAACTGCTTGCACCTACGTGTCAGTGCCCTGAGTGCATTAATAGACCTTCATGGCCCCCATGAGCTTCACCTGGGGTCTCCACTCCCAATCCCTGCCCATAGGACCAGGAGCTCTATTTAAGCTCAGCCCTGGAGACCTTACTTTGTGTTTGATCTGTGTTGTATCTGCTAGTTTTTAGCTCAACTGTAGCCATGTCTGCACCTAGCTAAAAATCCCACTGATCTAGACGCCCTAGCACATGGTGTGATTTCCCACCCTGTGCTGAAGCCCGTCTTGTCACAATGGTTATGCCCTACAATTGTTGGACTGTGCCTGACCCTGGCTGCCTTCACCAGACCTGATCTTGACTTGTGAACTGATATTCTGGCTTTATCTTGGACCTGCCTCACCACCTGAAGATCCTGACTCTTTGAACCTGGCTATCACCTCCAGGCCTGCCCTGCCTGCCTTGTTTGGGTGCTGTGGGGCCGGTGAGGCCCTTGCCCTGCCAGCTGTGGTTTTGTGCTTGGCTCCCCTTTCTCCAAGGAGCAGATGGCCCCCGCTGCTTCTTCACACTATGATGATTTCTCCAGATGTAAGGAATAACATGTGGAACTGCAGGTAAGTGTCTCTTCTCCAGGTGTTGAATAACTTTTGCAAGATGGGATACCAGAAAGATCGCTTGAAATCTGTCCTTGGCTGGATGCTGTAGTCTAGAGGGGATCCAGAAAATGGAATCTTTGAAAAGGACAACAATCCTCTCCCACAGCACAAAGAGCAGGAAACATACAGCTGAGAGAATGGATGAGCGTGCAGGGAGCTATGCTGGTTTCACGTGCCTTTCATCCTGGCACTGTTTGCTCTGTTTCTGGCTTGATCACGGACCTGCTGTGACCAAGTCACTTCACTTCCCATGACCTTCTCTGCCTATCTTGCCTACAAAAATTGTAAATTCCTGGACACCAGGGGTTGCGTTGCCCCATTCCTATGCAACATATAGCTGCAACTGCAGCCACATCTCACATAAGAGTTATAGTATGATTAGCCCCGGTAGCCCCTTGGAGCTGTTTTCAGCTTGTATATAGTCTCTGTTCTTCAGTCTGCCTCTGCAAAGCCATAGCCCCTTTCTCCTAGGCAGAGTCAAGCATCAGGGCTGCAGCAAGCTTGACTCACTTGGCCTTTCTCAAGGGCTAAAAAAGGTGTATCATTGTTTGCTTCAGGTCCTGCTCTGTCCCTGGGCAGACTTGGGACTCTTCTAAATACGCCGCACCTATTCACAGTGTGCCTGTTTTATCTAGGCAGGACTTGGTTGACCCTCTCTCTCCCTGCTGTATTCAGTACTACGGGTGACAGAGTACCTACCATGCCTTGAAAGACAGAGGAAAGCTTAGAGAGAAACATGTAACTGTCTGCAACCTTCCTTTCAGTGTTGCATTTAGAAGTCTGGAGACAGCTAACCTCTCTTCCAGTACTGGTTCCACAAGACTCCACTCCCATTCTCCTCTAGCCTTTACAGAAAGGTATTAGAGAGCAGCAATGACTTCATCAGCCTGATGCAACACTACACGAGCAGTCGCAGATCTTCCTCTAGCTCAGCAATGCCCACATACTGGTGAAGCAAAATGCTTTTAGCAACTAAAGCACATGGTGCCCCCAGCTGCTGCAGCTTTCCTTCCTGGCAAGTGACAGCAACAATCAAAAGGTATATTTGTTCCCCTCAGCTGTGCTTCTTTCTCTGCTCTTGCTACAGTTCCCATAGAGGTTATTAATGAGGTGGTACTCGCCTTGCAGAGGCTGTACAGGATGATCAGGATCCCACCTAGGAAGTAGCTGCTGGATGGATCATCTCCCATGATGTATTTATACCATAGCTGGATGGGGACAAGGGAGCGGAACAGCTGGCTCAGCTCCTCAATAACCAGATAAAACTTTCCCTGTAAAACAAAAAAACAAGTCAGATATGATTACTATCAGGAGGTGAAAAGAGCAGCACTTAACAGGTGCAGGGCTTGAAGCTTATAGGACTTGTGTTCACTGCCCACCTATACGCTCTGTTAAATGGCGCAAAGACCAGTATTCGTGAGATGCAGCTTGCTTTGCAGCCATTCAATTCTGTGCCTAGAAAGGATAACTATTACTTCATTGTTTCTTAGTGTTCCTCTTGCTCTGTCATTTATCCAGCTATTCTACCCTTTTGAATCTTAAACTTTTAGCGCAGGTTATAGGTATACAGCTTATTGCATATCTGTGCAATGCTACAGAATGCTAGCAGCAGAGGTTAAAACTTACAGGGATGAATACGATGTAAATTGTAGATACTATTAACAAAGAAAAGAATGAAAGGTAAGTCTCTGATCCTATACCCCCTTCTGAAGGGACAAGGATTTAAATGTAGGGTGACATCAGTCTTCCTGACAGCTTTCTAGATCATCCCAAAGAATCAAACTAATTACCTATTTGCTATCATCCTTCCCCTTCCACTCGTGTGTGTGTTGGGTCTTGTACAGTACACAGATAAAAAGGCAGTCTCTCAAAAAAACACCCTTAAGGCATTTTTAAACTCGGAGATACCAAACCTTCCTGAGGACCTTAAGGAAGAGAGCGGGGGGAAGCATGCTGGTTGAAACACTTCACTCAGAATGGGCAACATCCTTACAAACCTTCACCAAAGCTTTCTTTAGCATTCTGGTGTTTACTTCAACTACAGAGCTTTCCTTCCTTGAAGGACACCTGCAAGGTAACAAAAACTCCCTCCTGGCTTACTACAATCATGACGTGCAACAACTGAAACAGATTTTTCTTACCATGTAATTTCTTTTTTAAAGCACCTAAGACTAGGGCTGAGAAGCTGGCTAAATAAGGCTACCTAATTTAGGTCCCCCCAGCCTAATGAGGACCTGTTTATGTTCTGTCCCACACTACTTAAAAGGGACAACTGGTGACAGGGCACTAGGTCAGGGCAAGCTGTGAGCCCAGAACTATGCTTAATCTGCAATGACATTATCTGGACCGAAAGATTTGCTTTTGACATGTCAAAATTCTTTTGTTTGATAAGATCACGGAGAAGGGGAAATTCCCCAGGAATCTTGCTGTGTTGTCCCAGTTAGCTTTGTCATCAGTGATGTCATCACAGGTCAATCGTTAATTGGTGAGATTTGGAGTGGGGATTATGTCCTCCGCAGTCCACGAGGCTAGCAGCAGCAGCTAGTGCCCTTCCCTGGGGTCTCAGAGATGAGATCACTCGGCAGGCCATCCTGCTGTAGCGAACAAATCGAATCCTTCAGAGAGCTCTGGCATTCTCATGATCTCATATCCCCCCCGGGACAAGGAGTGAGGTCACACCAGCGGTTGCTAACGGACCTGGGCTGCTTTCTTCCTCTTCCCCCCCCCCCCGCCCCATCCCTTCCTTCTTGTTAATCCCAGGTGGCATCACATAGCAAAAATGTAACAGCAACAATCTGGGGTCCTAAATGCAAGCAATTTATTAAATTAGCACAGAGGTCTCTATCCAGCCTCGTGCTTCAATACAATCATCGTTTATTTCGGGAGCCCCCGTGACAGAGGGTCGCAGTCTGCTAATGACTACGCTGTCACTTCCTTCCCTTCACACAGGCAGTTCTCCGCCCCCCCTCCCCTCCTCAGCCAGCTCTGATGAAAGCTACCAGCAAGCTAAAGGCAGCAAACTGCTTTCTCTGGTTTGTTCCTCCCACCAGGCTCACAGTCATCTTCTTTTATTTAGCCTTGCTTCCCTAGCAGGCTGGGCTGGTCACTGCTTTCCTTCTCATTGCATCAGATGGAACTTCTGGATTCAGCGTTTGGGGCATCAAAGCTGAAATTCTTCTACAACAGAAGTTTTTGAGGCACTAAAACACACTAGAGCCCCCAGCAAAGACGTAAGGAAAGATGGGTCACAGGCAGCCCTAGAGGTCCAGACAGGCTGCGGAATTGGAAGTGGCAGAGCGTGGCTGTAAAATGATCATGCAGCAAGTAACAAATTTCAATTTTCTAACCAAAAAAATCTCCACCCTTCACAGAGCTTTTATAATGCCTTTATCTAATGCAAATCTTCAGTTTTCAATGGTATCTGCAGGGTATCAGGATTTCTTAGCAGCTAGATGCTTGTTAACATCCTCACAAGAGTGAAGTTAAGTTTTAAATGGATGCATCTCTCCATCCAGCCCATTAACACCACCCACTTGACCATTTAAAAGAGGTCTGTTGATAAGCTTAGAGTGATTACAGCTAGGAGGAGGGAGGCAATACAGACAGCTGAGCATCGTTTAGAAGAGAACTAGTGCTACAGTAAACGCTTACAGAAATGGAAGGTTTGTCAGGCATCTCAGTGCAACACACCAGCCCTTTTTTAAATGAGGAAAAGTGCCTAGAAAATCAGAATTAATTCTACAAAGGACTGCATCAGAAGCGGGGTCTTCTTTCTGAGCCAGAAGCTTAGAAAACAAGGGTTGTTCCCTATAATTTCAGCAGCAAAATTTAGCCTTCTCATAGCAGTGACTTATTGCAGGTGGCACCCATCATTTGTAAGTCCACTCAATATACTTTTGTCTTCTGCTTTTCAGCTTTGTTACATCTTGTCTGTCTAGGCTGAAGTTTTCAAAGCCAAATCTTTGTCTCAATCTGCATTTTCTCTGAAAACTTTAGCTAAAGTACTTCAGCTATTTCTCATCAAGATTAGGGAGAACAGTGTGTTATATCAAGCACAAATACAATTATTTCTCCTGTGCATCTGGCTTGGAACAACAGCTTGAGATAAGGCAAGGCCCGCCTCTGTTAGGTGACTTTTCCTATTTTCTAAAAAATCCATGTAAATCTGGGAATCTTCTCCTGAATACACTCTATAGAGACTGAACAGCTCTCTAAGATCAGCAAAAGCCATTTCTGGAGAGCCTGTGAACCAGCCCCAATACAGGACAGCACTGTGCAGGAGCCAGCCCTCCAGAGCAAGTATATCACCTTTCTGGACTGCAGAGATTAAATTAAATTGGATATTACAGGAAATTACAGCCCCTGGTTAGGGTAGAGTCTGATTCCAGAAAAGAGCCTCTGCTCTCATCAAGCCCCTGCAACAGGCTGGAGTTAAGCCTGACTAAAACGAAGCAGCGCACCGCTTACCCTGCTTGGTCTGTAGGGTGAGTTACTGTAAAAGCTGACAGAATACCACTCCCGTTATCAAACACTTCATTAGCACAAGCAGCAAAGGACTGTGCTGTGGATCTAATTGTAGCCACTCTGCTGATGAGCCTTGTGATAGCACACGGTGAAATTTTGATACTTTTTTTTTTTTTCCAGAATGCTTTGTTGAAAACTAAGTCAATGACTCGCGTATAATCCTCCCATTTGCTCTACCTTCTTTCACCGCATAGACAATTTCTATATTTTAAATCAAGCACTTATTTTGGAAGAGCAGAATTCAGGATTTGCATACAATTGCAGTTTTCCTTGCAGTATAATACAGCCTGTAACGATATGAACACACACTATTTTTTCACAGAGGGTGAATGGTACTCATTGAGCATGTGGTATTGTGTTATACCCTTACTACTTGATGGTAGATCTGCATCCTATCACTTCATGCTATTTGAGCTCTGCTCAGAGTAGAAAACTACTAAAATGTTTTCAGTCTTTTTATGGTATCACCACTACAGTAAAAGATTAAAAAAAAAAAAAAAACAAAAAAACAAAAACACAAACAACTTATTTTCACATTGCTGATGACCTAAGGGACAGCTATTCTCTGCATTTTCTAAACAAAAACTTGAGACATGGAAAGACTAAGGTTAAGGTAACGTTGTTTTGGTGTCCGAGCTGAAATGTCTGAGACTAGACTTTTTATAAAGCACTTAATTTTTATAGATCACATTACCATTAAAAGCTAAACCACTGACTTGAGTTTGTAGATGTACATGGCTTTTCTAAAACCACATACGAATTATTTGGCAAAGAAAAGGATGGAATTTAATTCTCCAGTGTAGCATTCAACTTTAACTTGTAGAACATCCTTCTTCTTCCAGTGGTCTCTTTGTTCTCTATGAACTTTCCAGTTTCTACAACAGCTTCTTCCAATACCTCACCTTGCTTCATCCATGGGGCACAGTATACGCTGGTGATGGACGGGAGAAGTCGTACAGAAAAATAACACGGAATCACATAATTAAAAATTGAATCACAATATATACACACCAAAGGGGGCAAATTACAACTGCAGCTGCAATGCTAATTCCCACATAGCCTAACCAAGCATCAACTCTGTAGTCTCTTTTGACATAAGGCTTTGGGTAAGTGTGCATGTGGCCTCCATGGAAGGAAACAGAAAGGCACGCCACAATTTTACACAGTGGAATTAAAATGGGATGTAAGAGAAGTGAGAGAAGTTGCAATGAGGCAACTGTAAGTTGTGATTAGCACTCAAGGGAAGTTCCAAGTCTCACTTGTTCTGTTGCCAGCAGCATTAGGACATATTCTGAAACAGGAAGATGCTAGAAAAAACTTTTGAGACCTGCTGGCAATTTGGATCGGAGGAGAGCAGGCTCTGCTGAGATTTCAGGTCATATTGCCAGTATAAGAAGGTATTGGGTAGGAGCAGTAAACAGGATTGTGGCACAGAGGACGCTGGTGAAAATTCATGCAGACTAATGAGGAGTAATTCCAAGGTGAGACTAGAGGGGAAAATGAGCTTTTTAGTTAGTGCACAGCACTTCTGAAAGTCACATCTTGGGTATCTTGAACTGGGAAGTTAAACTTGGAAGGCACCTATGAGCAATGATTCCTTTAAAAAATTTAGTAGCATTTCCTTTCAAAGTGTGTTAGGCAGAGTGACTGAAAAAAGTCCCAGTTCCTCAGTACCTAGTCTTACGCTACAGTTAATCTTTTTCTTTCGTAAGTGATAAATCCCACATTTCTGACTCTGGGACACCACATCTATCCCAGGCTGCATTGGGGGAAAGTCTTTGCAGAACCATCACGTAGCTCCCATGGCTCTAGAGGATCAAAGCTCAGACTGTGGTCCAAGAAGAGTGAATCTATTTCTGAGTGAGTTCCCCCAAATAGCATCCAAGACCATCAAGGAGAGGGTAATGAGAGGATAGGCTATCATCTATCTTGAAACACCACTTTAGCCCCACTATTAGAGAAGACGAGGATTAACTTGCATATCGCACAGTACAAGAGGGCACAGACAAGGAAGATCTTCACCCAGTTATTTTTTGTAATATATCATCTATGTGTCTGCGACAGTGCTTGTTTTAATGCTTCTGTATTTTTTGATCAGCATCTAGAGGACTCAAATGCTCCAAGAGGCCTTGTTTTTCTCAGGATGAAAGAAAACATATGTAAACTTCATGTTAAATGATTGATAGACATCTGGCCCCATGACAAAAGAAGGCTGCTGCCAACACCGCCACAATTAACACAACTTTCCTCTGGAAACTCTCCTAACGTGAGCCTTCTGGAAGAGGCTGGGGCCTAGAGAAAGCACTTTGGCAGCAGCAAACTGCTCCAGCTTGTCCTCTTTCCCCCAGTGGAAAGTCCAGCAGGATGGACTTTGTTCTATGTCACGGTCTGTTCTACACGAATCCCCACTGCAAGAAGAGCTTGTTGCTCAAGGAACACAGAACTTCTGCACATGCAAGTCGTTTGTGCAATTAGTCACGTAATGGAGGGTCAGTCTGCCCAGTGAGAAAGGCTGGGCACTAGGATTTTGGACCACGGTATCCCATGGAGCTGAGCTCTGACACAAGATGGTGGCAGGCTGCAGAACAATTCTAATCATTATAAGGTAAGTGCTCATTTTCCTTACAGTAACTCTCTAATTATACAAGGCTGCGCACAGAAACAGGTGGTGATACGGTAAAGAACATGCTTGTGCTCCATTGGAACATGGAAGAGCACTGGGGCCACTCAAAATCAAGTGTTAGTAGCTTCAGGCTCACAGAATACGCAGTTATCACAGATTAGCTGACACTATAATACATTGCCTTAAGATAGCTTTCTTCGGCTGAATGATCCAAATCATACTATTTTGTGCAAAAGACATTCTTATATTTCTATCATATCCAAGGTGTAGCTTCAGAAGGAGTATGGAAAGTTTAATATGCCAGTTTACATGGCAGAGCTGTAACCATCTATGCCAGGAAACATGGGATGGACCTGAAAAAGGCATCTGGCTCAAAGTCCGAGTGAAAAGCTGTGTAAAGAATAGCCACACACAGGCCAAGCTTTCTCCAACCAGATTTGATGAGATGGTACTTTTAAAGGGGAAAAAAAAAAAGGGCACCGGGGGAAAAAAAAAAGGGCACCAGGAAAAAAAACCCATGCAAGCAAATATGTTCAAAGATGCAGTGAGTGCAGTGAGGAGTCCACAGTACTAGCGTGGGCTAGTACACTTGCCCCTGACACAGCATAAAGAAAAAATTTCATATGAGTAATGCCAGTCTTGCCAAAAAAACTCATTTTCAATGTCTAGATCCAGCTTTCAAACAAAACTGACAAATATTTATTCAATGCTAGTTTCATACTATGTTTTCAACAAACAAATGTTAGTGTTTTCCTTTTGAATTTTCAGTCTTCTGGAAATGCAGCCCCTTGCAACTTGTTTGCATGTCTGTATTGAGCGTGCAAAGAAAATTCTTACTTAGAGCCTTTTTTATATACCAACCATTAAGACTGATGGAAAAAAGTGTGTCCCTGGTATTTTTCTCCCCTGTAGAGATAGGGATATACATATATTTATCCCCATATATATATAAAAGGACCTGGGATACCAGTTTCTTACAGTTCTTTTGGTTTGGTTTTCTTTTCCCCTCCTCCACCCTGCCATGCTTCACTCCATTCTCCAGGATATCAGCTTAGATTGCTGACAACAGCATGAGGAGGGGATGGGAGACTTGCAGGCACCTGGGATTTCCTAAAGGAAATCTTTGGCAACTGTGTCTTTTTATTATTTATTTCCTTATTTTTAATTCCACCCCCCTCAAGCTGTCATTCCTTAGCAGTGAAAATGAAAAGCTGCCATTTATGTGTGTACAACAATGGAGGCCTCTGCAGGCCACATGGCTCCTGCAGTTTAATTTACTTTAATTCATTTTATATTGAACCAAATGATCTTATTTGCCTTTTTTAATGGAGAGCCTTCAGCATGCAGGGTGGGAGCCAAGCCCCCCTTCCAAAGAAATTATGAGCCCAGCTGCTATTAGAACCTGTACCCAGCTTGATGTGCCGATCACAGCTCACGAGGGAGGAAGGGACACCTTTAGCCACAGGTATGCTCCTTCTCCCACAGACTCCCACCGATTGCAGAGGTGTAAGATTGGAATCTCATAGTTGGGGTTACCGTCAGTTTTCTGCTTTTCTCCCCTATTCGCAAGCTCTTCTTTCCCTGCCTTCCAGCCTGACTGTAGTCTCTCAGCCTCTCTTGACATCCCTGTTTTCCAGGCTGGTTTGGAACTTGGGAAAGTCTGGGATTTTTTTGTCAAACTCTCAATCTTCCCTCATTCTTTGGAGGAGTTGCTTGCAGAGATGTTCCATTTCTGAGGTATTGAAGCTTTGAGAATTCTTGTCTAGTTGCATCCTGATAATATAGCAGTCTTCATGCTTCACACTTCAAGCACTCATTATCGTGTTTGCTCTTCTCTGTATTCCGATTGCAAAGACAAAACTAATTTTAGTTTGCTTTTTTTTCAGTCAAAGCATAAACTGATGCTATAAATCCAAGATGGCTCTTGATGTCATCTTAAACCAAATGTCGCCCTTCCTGTGATGGGGCCATGCTGCGAATACATGACCCAAGTACTTTAGACTGGGAGAACTGAGTCTTCCAGAGTTTGGAAGGCTCCGCTTGGGCTCTACCCCAAATTTTTAATGTATTCACTGCCAAAATGAAAAGATGCATCTAACTGAAATAAGCAGAGTTTAGTACTACTCCCCATTTTCATTAACAATCTTGATGGAACAGGGCAGTCTTATGAAATACGCAGTGACACTAAACTGGGAAAGACTAACCACACTGGAAAGGATTATAATCCAAACTCGTCTTGACAGACTGGAGAAATGGTCTGGAAAACAGGGGGGACTGAAGACAGTCCAGAAGAGAATAATAACATTTGGAATGAGCGATCTCTGAGAAAAGACTCAAAAAATTGGTGTTGTTCAGTCTACAGAGAAGACTGAGGGGAGATATGGAGACTTTGATGTGTAAAAGAAAAATAAAAGAATCTGGTCTTGCTCCAATCACAGTGGATATGGAGAGGTAAGAGACTTAAAAGGAGCAGATGCCTCATACCCGAAAGGCTATGCAAGTATCAGTGAAAACCACACAGTATTCAGAGAAGACCAGAATCTCAAGGAGCAGCATGAAAAGCCAGACTAGCTTTGGAAGTGTCTTTGAACTTCCAAAATAAGGAAAATCTGAAGAGCCTGCTCAGAGGTTGAACACAGACTGATCAAAGTCCCTGATATACCATCCATGGGCAAGTTTTATCATCTATTACTGACTGCCAGCAAGAAGGTACTGCAAGGAAGCTCAAGATTAAATACCTCTATCCCATTCACAGCTGTGCTGAACTCTACCCCTGACAGTGGAGCAATCTCCACTTCAGGCCTTGTATTATGGGGAGCTAGAGGCTACTGTTCCGACTAGTTACATTGGCAGAAAAATTCTCAGTAAATGCATCTTGAATAAATCTCCTAGCTCTACTCTGTGAGTTTAATTTGTGTTTCTCCAGCAGCTTGCTACTGTTAAGTGACAGCCATCTAGAAGTTCCTAAACTACAAGCTAGGCTTACAAGCAGAAACACTACTATAAGCCTATGGGGAGGAAGAGAATAACTTTGTTTCTAGCAAGTATTAAGATTGCAATTAACTTGGTAAGAATTTGGTCAAAGTTAATGTGCCTATCAGAAAAATCTTACATCTTAAAGTCATCTGAAAAATAAGATGTGTAGCGTTGAGCTGGCCTGTAGAAGTAAGCTAGGTCATCAGGCTCAGGGCAAGAGCTCAGCTATGTGGTTACCAATTACAATTTCTATGGCATCCTGGGGTTCTCTTGGAGCTCACCCATCCCTGTTTGATCTTGCTTAATTTGTTACACCAGATCTCATCCTTGGTTGGCTTAATGGATACAGTGTAGAGAAGGGGATAAAAATAAATCCAGATCCATAGTGGTAGGTAACAGCAGTCTCAGATGTCAAGGGACAGTGAGACCGTCAACAACGTCCTAAGACAAAAAGGGACCTAAAAAAAGTGAGAAATATTGCTATCCAGAAAAAGGTATTAAAAATGAAGCATCTGTGCTCTGAGTCATTATAGGCCCTTGACAGATGTGATTTTACCAGCCTCCCACTGTAGCTGCAAATAAGGACCCCTTCTCTTTCTTCTCTCCCGACAAGGATTAATGAGTACTTGGGATAGCTCTCAGACAAGCAAGCAAAGGCTGTGAACCTTTTCCAACGCTGCAATTTATCTTGGGAAGACTATTCACATCACTTTTCCCTCCCTCCCCAGGCTGGATTATGCTCTGACCTAGCACATTAATCTCCCAAAATAAAATAATAATAATAGAGGAAGAAGGGGGAAAAAAAAAAGGAGCTGGACAATTGCCAGAAATAAATTAATAACCATCTCGAATAGCCCTGCTGTGCAGGAACAAACTGCTCAACTCCCCTGCCACCCATGTCATTTGTAAGCAAAACTATTCCCAGTTTAGATATCCCTCTAAGTGCCCTGCCTGAGACTTTCAGCGATGAATATCTTCCATCTATATAGTGCCTTTCATCCCTTTAGCTGCCAGAAAGTTTCTTTACCAAATGCAAATAATACACACTGCTACATTTGCCACTGAAATGTAGACACTACTAAGTGGAGGAAGGAGCGCTCTGACAGATCTGTGCAAGTGAAAAAACATGAAGAAGTATTTCAAGAGAAAGAATGTAGTGAGAAAGTTTCAGTAGTTAGGCCTAGTCTACATAGGATTTTATAAACATTTAAGTATGTTAACCACGTAGTTAAAATATTTCTTCACCCATGGTTAGAACTAGTGCTGTCTTTTGTGGCATCAGTAGCTTCAATTTAATACTGTTACTTCTTTGGCCCAAGTGGAAAGCCAAAGAGACAAGTACTTGCAATTTCCTTCCTTGCTTCAGAAATATCTATTTACAGAGATTACTCAGAAAATAAGACTTAGAACAAAGTCAACCAGAAAAGCAGTTATCTCACTGCTAATACCTATTCCTTCTTGAGCAATGCCTACCCCTCTCTCTCTGGACTTTAATTACTTGCTGGCATTACCAAACCCTTGCTCAGGTCTGCGATGGCTCAAAAACCAAAACTCACTACCCAGGTGACTTTCTGCCAAATTTTTATCAGAGATTTTATTTTTTTTTTCCATCCATATTTCATGCTGCAAACATGTCACAAAGGTATTACATTATCAAAGACAATCATCTGTATATCAAGAAGGAAAGAGACTCTTACCTTTGATTTGACAGCTAGGATGATCTTAGGCAGGGCAACAATTAGGCATTTCAATGCGATGGTGAGGTACTTCAGTACAAAGTCTGCGATCCCCACAATCCACATCAGGTCAAAGAAGTCCAGCCTCTCAAGGTTGGGTTTGAGAAATATGAGGCTGAAAGGCAGGATAACAAGGGTCAAATACCAATGAGGAGAACCTCACTTAAGCTTCTTGATACCAGCTGTATCCACTGCTAGCCAGAGAAAGCCTAGAAACTCCACTGAACTTCAGTGAAGTTCTCAAGGGCAACAGGAATAAGACATGCAAATTAGTCCCATGGTTCCTCTGGGCCTCTTGGCTTTGGCTGTTCTTGCCCATTTCTACTGAGGTCAGCAGGTTTGCCCACTGCCAGAACACAGGACCCAAACAGCAGTCTCTAAAGCTACTTGTGCATGTGAAACAAAGTGGTGACAAAGGAAGGACTGTATTAAACATGGCAGAAAGGTCAGAAATTCAGGTGCCTCGTGCTCTCACAATAGCTCGCCCCTCTCTGAAGCAGACCAAGAGCTGAGCTGTGTTAATTAGCAACTCTTACCTGAACCAAAGATCCAAAAAGGTAGTGCCCTTTACATAATGTTATTGAATGGGCTGAACACTTGCCCTTTAAAGAAGGGAAGTCCAGGACAGCAGAACTTCATGTAGCAATGGGCAGGAGCTACTGACCTAAGCAGCAATGAGGACTGGACCCTGCTCAGACTGAAAAAACAGGACTCCTCTTCAGGATATTTACCTACTAAAGCTTCATGGTAGAAAGCAAAAACTTAACAAAAACAAAACAACAAAAAAAAAGGCAAAAGTAAAATAACCAACCCAGAATGAAAAGCCTGAACATGAATTTAAAATACTCACAACACTGGTACAGCACAACAGGTAAAATTATACCCTAAAAACAGAAACAGAATCAGAGACTTTACTACTATTCATGCACTAGAAACAAGCAAAAAGTAAATAAATCAGGAAATGAAAAATAAGTCAGAAAGAAACAAAACTGAAGCACCTACTTCTGATTTCACAGGCCTGCCTCATGAATAGTCACAGGTCCCCACACAGCAAGCCACAGATACCAAGCGTGACACCCGCAGGCACAGGGCTTTTCGGTGAAGCTGTTGCCCAGTCTGTTCACTGTTAATAAACCATGCCCTGAACAGCGTGTGTAGGCTGGCCTCAATTTGCTGAAACCCTTTTATTTCAGATGATCTATCCTTTATTTTAAACCTGTCGCATTCATGCTTTTAACCTTAACCTTCTTCTTGGGGACACACTGTTGCCCTGTTGTACAAACAAAGTTCTTAATCTGAAGCTCCTGAGTCTCTGGAGTTCTCAGCGCAAGGACATGGACCTGTTGGAACGGGTCCAGCAGAGGGCCACAAAGATGATCAGAGGGCTGGAGCCCCTCTGCTGTGAGGACAGGCTGAGAGAGCTGGGGGGGTTCAGCCTGGAGAAGAGAAGGCTCCGCGGAGACCTTGGAGCCCCTTCCAGTCCCTAAAGGGGCTCCAGGAAAGCTGGGGAGGGACTCTGGAGCAGGGAGGGGAGCCATGGGACAAGGGGGAACAGTTTTACACTGAGAAAGGTCAGATTTAGACGAGATGTGAGGAAGAAATTCTTGACTGTGAGGGCGGTGAGCCCCTGGCCCAGGTTGCCCAGAGAAGCTGTGGCTGCCCCATCCCTGGAGGGGTTCAAGGCCAGGTTGGACGGGGCTTGGAGCAACCTGGGCTGGTGGGAGGTGTCCCTGCCCAGGGCAGGGGGGTTGGAACTAGATGGTCTTTAAGGTCACTTCTAACCCGAACCATTCTGTGATTCTGTGACTAATGCTTTCACACCTTTATGCCATACATGTTTCTTCTCTTCCATTCCCTCCCACAAGGCCTATACAGAATATCCCATGGCTTGCCACCTCTCATTCGGACCCACACATACAAGCCTTCTCATCTCTCTCCTTTTCTAGAAGCATTTACCTATACAGCTTTCCCATGATCCAAATACATTTGGGGCAATAAATGACGGAAAAAACATACCCAAGAGCCATCTAGCCATAATCCAACAGATGCACGTTACACACATTGTGTTTTCAGTGTGAAGTTCTAAGTGCCCTTCAGTAGGAGAAATAACATTTTAATTGGGAAGATAATTCACGCACTTTTAGCTACTAATATCAAAAATACTTTCTCAAGTAACCACGTTTGATATGGCTCCATTTCTTCCTATTTATTCTACTAACATTCCCTTGCTTAAGTTCTGTATCTTTGCTTCCTATCTGTCATTTAGTACTGAACCAAATCCACAGGTACTAACTTTTCTGTATTTGAGAACCGCTTCAGTCAGAATTTGAAAGTGGAGGCTATCTTAATTACCTCAGATCCAAATGCCTCTAAGCCCTGAGGACACTGAGGTAAAACGCTACTATTTCACCTCCGGTTTATCTCCTGTAGACTCCAAGCTTGACAGAGCGAAAAGAAAACATTACAGAAAGAGGAAAATCAGTGGGTCAATTTCTTATTTGCTTCCAACACCTGCTGTTTATGTTCCGCTGCTGGTCAAAATGGAAACTCAGAAGTGCCACTATAAAAAAGTATTCACCCTGCTTCAATACATAGGAAAATTGCAAATGTTTATGTTTCAAGCAGTAACACTGTAGTATATCATCACACCCTGGCCCATTTAGACCCCGGTTATGTCATTTATTGATCGGAGCATAGTCCACTGGTAGAAGCAATGCACACATTCTCTTCGTCCATTGAAAGGTATTACAAAGGTGTGACAAAGACGGCAGATACCTTAAGTATGCACACTTCCTCTCAAAGTGCGGGGAAAAGTGTGCAATTATCACCTGCTTCTATCATGTATAATGTAAATTTTGCCCACCTGTTGTACAGCTGCTGAGAGCTGAATGTGTAAAGCAAGTATAAGGTGTTTCCAGTGAGAAAGGCCAGGACCCAGAAGACAACCAACACTGATCTCTTCTCCTGTGCAAGAAAAAGAAACAATGATAAAATCAAAGTCTCAAGCATTGCACTGAGCTTTCAACTGCTGAAAAAATGCAAGACTAACACAGCGGACACAAATATGCAACTAAGTGTTCAGTAATTACTTTATTAACATTGGACTAAGACTCAAAAATAGGCTGCTAGGTAAAGACATATATAAACACAAGCAGA
This sequence comes from Larus michahellis, assembly GCF_964199755.1. Taxonomy (NCBI): domain Eukaryota; kingdom Metazoa; phylum Chordata; class Aves; order Charadriiformes; family Laridae; genus Larus; species Larus michahellis. The sequence continues at coordinate 2,827,605 of NC_133908.1, forward strand.
AATGGCTCTCACTCACCTAACCTTCACAAATAAAGTAACTTCAGAAAAATTACTCAAAATACACTGCTGAAAACGACTGCCTTACTTGCAGGACACAGTTTTCAAAGTTGGGATCTTTCTTGGGATACCTAAATTCTCCTAATATTTAAAATGCAGTTTGACAGGCAGATTAAAAAAAAGTCAGTTCCATATATTGTACTGTAATTCTGAGTTGCCACCTCTCTGGAATGACCCTTCCTGAAAGAGGTATTTTATAAATTGATCCAAAGCCACTTACAAGAAGGCTTAGCTAAATCAAATATAACACAGCCCATCACTACATGCAGCAGATACTAATGTTATCTGAATGCATGGAGGTTCTAGAACGTGAATTTTTGATTGAAGAAATAATTAAAGGTCAAAAGAAGTGCAAATTTTGCATTTCAAAAGACAAGGAACATTACAGACAGAAGCTGGATGGCAGAAGACCTTGTCCTGGGTCTTGGCCCAGCGTAATTTTGGCAAGTAAATTTTACTCCTGGGAGGAAAAAAACAAACCCCAGCATTTTTCTTGTGAGCTGATTTATTAAGAAAACAGCTCTTCACCAGCCAGGGATGTTAGGGTGAGATTTAAAGCAGGCAGATTAAGGGGCACACTGCTGGAAAGACAGAGGTGCAAAGTGCAAGGCAACAGCAATCTATTACGTGATTGTGCAATTTATCTGTTCATTCAGCATTGTATCACATTTATTCCACAGCTTCTGGTAGATATAAGTATACACTTGGGCCACCCATGTAATTTTTACAATAAAACCCATTCTAGTCTTGTGCTTTTAGTGCTGTTGAAGTATTTTCCTGGCACTGAAGATCATAAGGCCTGAAAAGATCTCCTGGTTTCTTTATATTCTAAGCATATTATCTACAGAGCATGATGAAGATATTAATAAGCTATACATCTACAAATCCTTCAGCTGAACATCTCAAAACATAATCTAAATGCTAATCAATTAAATCTCATCATTAAGTAAGTAGTGAAATAGGTTTCAGCACCTCTGCTGTAATTAATGGGAAACTAAGGCACAAAGAAGTGCTTGAAGATGCACTGCCAGTCCGTGGCAGAACCAGAAGCAGATTACGTCTCCCTGATTTTCCCTCTCTTCATTTTACTATTGCACTTTTTCACAAAAGAGCAGGTTGGAAACTGTGGGAGAGCATCAATGGGGAAAAGCAGGAAAAGGAAGTGAGGATTACAGCACGGTACTCTTATTCTGACAGATCTGTATCCATATAATGGCATTCATCCCTACATTGCAAAAGAAGGTTCAACATAGACATTGTTTTGTATACAAAGAGCAACGTTGCTTAGGAACGTAAGAGAGTAAGATGTTGTATTCACCTTCAGAGCAACCTGTTCTCGGAGCGTTGAGTTGGCGTATGCGAATGTGCTGGCCATACCAATGCACACAGCAATCCCTGTGGGAAAAGACACTGTCAAAGTATATATGGCTGGGCAGGAGGATCTGCAGTCCCAAGCCATTTGTTATCGGCATTTTCAAGCTTAGAAAAAAATTTCCTGGGTGATATTCTGGATGCACTGAAAATTAAAATATATAGCCAACTAAAACAGGGCAGTCTGGACTCATATAAAGTTAAAATTTAAGTTAAATGAAAATGAAGCTACTGCAGTGAGCACTTGCCACCCAGCCCAATACCAACACTCTGTCCTAATGGCAGGTTCTGTGCTGACGCAGAACAGAAGCGCTGCAAGTTGTGGCTGCATTATGCAAACAACTCAGCTACATGACACTATTACAATAGTAGTTCATCAGCTTATGGAAGACAGGGCACACTATCCAAACCATACAGTATATCAGGTCCAAAGAGCGAGATGTTGCAGACGTGAATCAATACCTGGTTTTGGGAACACTGGCAGAGCTGTAAGTGGACTAAACTCAAGCATTACTGGCTTCCCTGGGATAATAAACTCAGCATACTACTCCCAGAATGAGTAAGGATCCTCAGACATGCCACACATGCAATTTTGTAATAAGAGAAGGATTAGATGAATAGGTTTTGCATGACCACTGAAGGGCTGAAAAACTCAGGTACCATTAAAGAAACCTGGATAGACATATTTTTAGGGCACTTTGAAGATCAGGACTGCAGTGTGTAATTGCTGATGCTCTTTGGCTTGATTTCACAACTACCCTCCTCCTAGCTATACAAGTGTCTCATCCCTCTGAGCCCTTCCGTGCTACATGGGGGTCTTTGCTAATCACTAATGGAAGCTCTCCCCATCTCTCCTCAAAAGAGGTCTGAGGGAGAAGCCTCAGTAACATCCTCAGCCCCTACAGAAATGTCAAGGAGAGATTAGGGAAAAGTACAGAACTGATCTCCCACAAGTCAGGACAGAAAACAGACAGGACTGACACAGATGAAAACAGCTTGGACTGAGAGTAGGATGAATTTATCAAATGCATTATCCCATGCATTTGAATATGTCCCCTTCATGCTAGACTACCTGTAGATACTGTCATGGGGATAAGCGTATCAGACACCACAGAACGATAAAGCTTCCTAACCACCCCCTAATACACTTACAATCCAAAAAGGATAGATGCTTACCAAGCTTATGCTGGAAACAAACTTTAGCGAGGAGGATCAAGATGAAGGGAAGTCCCTTCTGCAGCCAACCGATCACAGCTTTTAACTCTGAAAGAGCCGGGGCTGGCGTTCCAGCTTGTTCGTCACTGCCTTCCTCAGCATGCCCATGGCGGTCCCCTCCTGCCATGTGCAGTAGAGATGAACCCCGGTGATGGCCATGGTGGAAGTGATGGGACGACTGCCGGTGGTGAAATGGGGCTCCTTCTGTACGACTGGTCCCTTCCTCCCTCGGGGCTGGCATCTGAATGAATACTTCCCCACCTCCTGCTGAAGACCCCAGAACCAAACCTGACTGGAACGGCGTGGCTGTGATGGTGCCTGACGGGATACCTGCCAGGCCTGAGAACAGCTGTTGTGGTGAGGAAGCTTCAGCCTTCAGACTTTCAAAAACTCCACTTTCATCCACGCTGGTTTCAGAACTGACTGTTTGGCTCCGGTTTCTGCAGTGGACGAAGATTAGAAAAAAGTGATTAAACAAAAATGAGTGCCACAGAACTTCTCAGCCTTTTAGCCCAGTCCTGACTGTAGTCATTTAAGAGTTCCTCAACCACTATCAGAATACATAAGTCTCTAGATGACAGATGCTTTTCCCTCTATTTGCTGTTGGAAAGTCACAGTTGCAGAATTAGAGGCCAGTAACCAAACTGCTAAGATAAAATCAGAGTACTTCTAAAGAACTGATCAAAATGCACCAGTTCTTTCATCTAAAGAACAGGGTTCCCAAATACCCCCTTTACTTTACCTCCGATACCAAATTCAACATCTTCTATAACGATTTTAATATTTAAAGAAAAACATACAAAACTTTACACAGCACAACCAAGACAGGTCACATTATATGCAAATTATCAAGCTAACTCGAAGAAATGACCTACCCCCAAATTCTTCTGTCGCTATTTAGGGATAACCTAGGGATTATTTAGGGATGATCTACCTGCCTACTGATGAATAACACAAAAAAGAGACAGAGTCAATTGGGGAAGAGAAGCGCTGAGAGCTGCTTGTGTGTCCCTGACACAACAAATATTACAAGTGAAGGATGTGCTCATGGGTCAAGAGAAATTGTTTTATTTTGATATTCTTAGAAAATTGTATATGGTTGTACCCAAATTACTGGGCACTGGACAGAATTAGATCTGGCCCTGATTCTTTCCTGAGCTCGTTGGATTATAGCCAGATTCCAAAAAGAAAGTCTTAAATATCTTCATCCTAATACCAAAAGAAAATAGGCTTTCTTCACCTGTACTCAGTACTGTGGTACTGAAATGAATGCATGGAAAGTTTAGATGACAGGGAACAATACAGGTAACAGGCAGAACAATCATTAGGCAGAAAATGCCTGGCAGAGAGCAAATACCTCCCTAACTTGCAAAAGGAGAGTAAAGAATAAATAAAGCTCAGCAAGAGGCAAAGCCCACAAATAAGGCACGTTGCAGAGCTTCAGTCTCTCTTGATTTTAACCCTTGGAGATCTCTAACTTTAGAAATAGTGGTCACAAGCTGAGACAGCACTTGCAGGCACATACAGGGCCCTTAACCCTCTCTCTCCCATGGGTTCAAAATCCTCACCAGGCATCTTACAGGGCACAGAGCACTGCCTTTCATCTCACCCTGGAGATAGCTTCAAACCCCTCTGGGCATACCTTCCCACTAAGTAAACTCCTAATAAGGCTTTTTATAGCTACACCCCATTCCCAATGTCTCTCCACAGGCTCCAGCAAGGAATTAAGTCAACAAGATATTGCACACCTCTTTTTGGTTCAAAATACTCATCAACCAGATCTTCAATTTTACACCTAGCATTACAATTCAGGGATGTGTACACAAGACAGGGACATAATGTGACAGTACTTACGTCTGGGAATGTAACAAGCAAATTGGGTGGAACCCAGCGTTAAAGACACATGTATTGTTTAGAACAATACTACCAGGAGACACGACTATGCTTTCAGCAGGAAGGAATTAATCAGGGACATACTTAAAAATAAATAAACAAGGACGAAATTCCAAGTCTGCTGCAGAAGTGAAGACCAGTGGCAACAACATTTCATTTTACAGTTAGAAATCCCTCAGTCTATGTTACTGACAAAATGTATTTACCTTGTTAAAAAACAGAAGCATTTGTAAAAACCAATCAACATTACCCTGCTTATCTTCTGCACTCAATAATAGACACTTATTCTGAATATATTTTAACCATTCAAACAGATCCTAAAGTGCCTTACAAGTTTGTAGAGTCAGAGAGCTCTACACTGCAGATGAGAGGGCCCATACACCATCTTCTGTGCCTCTCAAGCTCCAGGCTTGCCTGCTGGTAACAAACCCACAGACTGCACTGAGGCTTGGGCAGCATCATGCAGAAGTTGTTGAAGGTGCCTTTCTTTTCCCCTGAAATTAGGAATGGTACCACGCTAGAAGTGGTCATGACATCAAGCTGCACCTCTGCCTGCAAAACTAAGAAATACTTAGCGACTGCTTGTGATCACGATCTTTCACTTACAATCGCAGCTCAGAGCAATGAAAATCGCTAGTTCCATCTTTGTCTTAGAGTAATTAGATTAGTTTCTTCTTTAGAGAGAAAAAAAAAAAAAAGTCAAGCTCTAGCCCTGGGAAAGCACAAGGGAACATTTAGTACCAGAACAACAACAGTGGTAAGCCTCCCTTGCTGATGTTATAATTACAGAAATGAATTAGAGGTATTCTTCTGTATATTCACACACATGAAGCTAGATACAGATTCTGGGACGACGTGAAGGGCCACCCAAAATCTTTATAAAATACTAAGTCATATTAGTTGGGAGCTTCAGACGAGCAGACGTTTTAAACACCTTCATAACAGAAGTATAAATAGCCTCTGTTCATGCAGAGCAATCCTTTCAGATTGATAGCGCTCAGGAGCCCCACAGGACTGTGCCATGAATCGCTCTTCTAGAGCTCCAAAATGTCCTGCCTATGCAAAGCCAACTGTTTCCATGTGTGCCATACTGGATCATGAAACCTGAAACACTCTAGCTGGTAGTAGTCAATAACGGACATGAAGAAGAAAAGTAAATCCATCTTTAAACTCTCTAAACTTGAGCAGAAAACTTGGCCACACTACATGCACAGGAAGTATACGTCTTTCTCAATTTTGAGATTTCATCTGCTAAAACACACCATACACTTAAGTAAGAATATTTTCCTCTGGAGGGGAAAATGAAGGAAAAAAAAAGGAAAAAGATTTACCTTTCAGGAGGAACGTTGTCAGTGTTGCTGCTATGCCGTCTCTGCATTTTCCTCAAAACCTTAAAACACAACACGCTCAACATTAACGTCGTAGGTCAACAATTCACAGTGTGACTACTAACAAAGGCCCACAGAGTCAGAGGGTTGTGAAACCCATCCAGCTAGAGACATGGCTGGCATAAATCATTTGCTTCTCTGAAAGCAAATCACCTCAGGATTGCATTTGGTTCTTAGTACACTTGTAAAGAAACAACTTTCAACAGGCAAATGGAAGCGCACACAGACAGATCTCCAAGCAGGGCAGGCACTAGTCAGATCCCTTTTTGCAGTATGTGGCAGTCACAAGGAGCGTACAGCTGTGTGGTGACATGTTCTGATAAAGATCTTGAGGACAACTAACAGAGCAGCTCTCGACGCGACACGTGAATCGACATATGCTCTCTGGAAATGAAATCCCTTCTTCCTCTTCTGAAGAAACTTGCTCTGTAAGGCAAAACTGAGAGGGAGGAAAAAAAGAAAATGTGTAAGCATTTTGAATGAAAAAATACAACCAATTCATGACAATATTCTTTTAAATAAGTAACCCATTCCTTTTAAACCACAAAAATGCCATTAGCAGACTCTGCACAATGGTCATAAATAATATGCACATATGCAGAAGATCACATGTTCCTGCTCCACTCATTCGGGAATTGTCTGCATAAGTAAGATCCAGAATGGGAAATGGCTTTGAAACCCTATTAACTTCAGGAATTTTTTCTAGAACAAGGAGAGAAGTTCTTTATTTAGTTATCTAAATCTCTGCCCTCAAGCGTCTTAATTTTAAGGGAACAGCCTCAAACACATCACACCTTTTAAAAATAAAGTTAATTCAAAAGCAAAGACCACAGAACCATCATCATCAAGGCAAGCACAGAGTACCTGGCAAATAGTTTTACACTGGTTAATGTTGTATTTGTTATAGAAAACCCAAGGAATGGGCTATTTTTGCAAGTGATTTGTCCAGGTTCACACATGCTTTTCATAGAAGATTTAGAGAGACACTCTGTGTACTCAGCGTTAGACTACAATAGCTACTGAATAAAATGTAAAAGGCTGTAAATACTCTTGACTATTGAAAGTTATAACATTATTTATAACATTTCAAATGGTATGAATACATGTAAATAAATGTGGAGCTCTGTTATCTGTATCCTGTACAGGCACAATAGTTCTGAGAACATTTCCTACCTATCTGTAAGCAGAGGAATGGAAGCTGAGAAGTAGCAAATCTGGAATATTTTTTTTTCCCCTATACTTTCACCTTTTCATTCATACTCTTTACTTTCAGTGACCCACTAACCCATGCAAAATTGCATTCAATACAAATTTTATGGGCTTTATGCCCAAATTGTGCAGTTCTCGGTGCATAAACAGAAAGTTGTGTTTACCACGTGCACCTGCAGTAACAGTGCATGTAGTTTGCTCAGTCCTGAAGATAAGTTACAGAACAGTGAAAGAAGAAAGGGTATTTCAGTTAAATCACACAGGGAACTGTACTGAATTTCCAAAGGGATGAAACAAACCCAAATATTTACATTTACAAAAAAGAGAAAGACTCTTGGTTTATAACATCCAGTCTTGAAGAACGCCATTGAGTGGGCGGAACTGAGACAACACTGGATTTGAGTCACCACTGACAGAGAACACGGAGGTTTTAAAATGAGATGCCAACTTTGGACATCCCCTTGACAGTTAATATAAATACACACATATCTATGTAAATAAAATTTGGCATAACCACATAAGGAAGGGAAAACACAGCTTTCAACAGATTTTATGGAGAGGATGCAGGAAGACATTACGAGTACCAGAAATCTAATTCTAACCAGTTTTCTGACACTCTAACACTCTCTTAACTACAAATTTTGATCTTGTAACTCCCAGCAGTTTTTTAATCTCTAGCTATACATTTCAATTTGTGTTGTGCTTTCAGGGCCAAAATTTGTTTTAAAAGGATCTGTAAGTTTTAAACAGTAAAAAATACATACTAAAGATTTTTTTTTCCAAATTTTTTAAAGCCGCATTTGTAGTAACAACACTTAGTACTCCAGGAATCTTTTATGCTTTCCCTGCAGTAAATGTTGTTTAATCCTAACCGGACAGTATCTCTGTTGACTTAATACATAATATTAACCTCTTTTTAACCAAAACAGTAATTAAGGTGTGATGAAAAGGCCAAGACAGGCTGACCCATGCAGGCAGAGCTGTCCTACCTGTGAACAGCTTTGGGGTCACTGCTAATAAAGAAATCTGCCCGTCTTCCCATGCTACAAGCTGAGAGCTAGAGTCAGTGTGGAGGTAACTCTGAAGCTTGGAAAGTGCTTCACTCTCTTCTAGACTATTCTAATGACTGTCATTAGATTGCAATCTAGACTGTAATGTGGGGTGAAATCACATTCCAAAATGACACGCAGCTCTATGGGGACTCCCTTTTTCCTCTGGCATCAGCCAGGAAGGGGACAGTGACATGAATGCAAAGTACTGCAGATGCAGGACGTTGTGAGATGTAATCACCTGTTCTGCCCAGAGTCCTACAGATTTAATATCAGACAGAATTTAAATGGGCTTTGCTCCAAAAGGCACTCAGCTTCAATACTGATTGGTCTTGCCTCTTCCAGATTAAGGGTTTTCATCTTGCAACACTTGGACATTTTTTAACAGTACCTGAACAACAGGTTTAACCAGAGGTGCAAGGTGCCACGGTGGGAGAGAGGGAAGCTCAAGAGGGTGCAGACATCTCATACAAGGAGTCCTTCAGATAATACAAGATGGTCCAAATTTCAAACTCATCACAGGTCCTCCAAGCTGGATTACTGTAAGGCACCTGGATCACAGTGCTCAAACTGGCGCATCTGTAAGAAGCACATGTACAGAGTCATTTTCACCAGAGCACTGTGAGTTTCACCTCTCCATCTCCTTGGGGAAGACAGAGAGGAGCAGGAACGCTTAGTGCTTCAACCCCAGTATGTGTGCACAGCCCCACACAGTCTTTTTGCTCTGGGACTGGCACCTGCAGCCCTGCTCATTGCACAGGCAATCCCCTGGGTGCCTGCTGGGCTGTACTTTGCCGTCATGGTGTATACACACAGACACGTGTGTGTGTGATAAATAAATATATACATAAATGTATTTACATATACAGGCATATGTATACAGATATATATCTATAAATACAGTTATATACGTACACACACATATACATACACACACAGAGAGATAGAAACGAGGCCTTTTCTCCCACAGTTAGGTGGGGGAAGGAGATTCACAGAATCACAGAATGTGTTGGGTCAGAAGGGACCTTTAAAGGCCATCTAGTCCAACCCCCCTGCAGTGAGCAGGGACATCTTCCACTAGGATCAGGTCGCTCAGAGCCTCATCAAGCCTGGCCTTGAACGTCTCCAGGGACGGGGCCTCCACCACCTCTCTGGGCAACCTGGGCCAGTGTCTCACCACCCTCATTGTAAAGAGGCCAAAAGCCCCAGCGGGGGCGGGAGCTAGCCGGCTGTAGGGAGCACCAAGCCCGGCTTGGCTTGGCCCGGCCCAGCCCGTCCCGACGGCCGCGGTCCCCCGTACCTACCCGTGCGGGCCGCGGTGCCCAGCACCGCCCTCTCCCGCCGCGGCCGCGCCCCCTCCGCGCACGCACATCCGCGGCCGCCGCCTCCCCCGCCCCGCCGCCGGCGGAAGCGGGTGGGCCGCGCTCCCTGCGGCCCGCTGGCAGCAACCGGGGCGGCCGCGCCGAGGCTCTGTGCCGGAGCCGGTGATGCCGGTCCCGGATCAGCGCTGCCCCCGCCGTTCCTCTCCCTCCCTGCGGCGGGCGAGCGCGGCGGCGGCGGGGGGCTGAGGTCTCGGGTCCCAGGGCCGGGCCGCCCGCCGCGCCGCCATGGTGCTCTGGGGAGCGGTGCTGTGGCGGCGGCTGCTGAGGAAGCGCTGGGTCCTCGGCGTCGTCTTCGGGCTCTCCCTCGTCTACTTCCTCACCAGCACCTTCAAGCAGGTCAGTGGCCTCCCCCCGAGTCCCCGGGAGGTGCGGGCCCGGGGCCGGCTCGCTGCGGGGCGGGTTAAAACATCCCCTGTCCCGGGGTGACTTCTGTTCCTCAACTGCTGTTGCTGAACTCCTGGGCGAGAATTGCATTATAATTATTAAATAAAGATAAGTGTGAAAAAGTGCCATGTCTGATACTGTATTCGATAGCAACAGTGTTTTGAGCCAAAACTGGGAACAAAAGCCTTGAAGGGATCTGAAATGTCTCTTGTGAACTATAATTCCATTAGGAAAGAACTTACAAAAGAGAAATACGTGTATCTATGGGTATTTAATGTAATATATATGCTACTTCTGTGGTTGTAATAACCGCATTCGGCTGCATTAGCTGATCCTGTGGTGAACTTGCATGCCCTCATTTTACTGGATTATGTTGTTTTCATGCTGTCTATGGCAAAAAGCAAACTCCCACAAGTAGTGTGTTGCTCACTCGGTTCACACTTGTGTTTCCAGCACTGTGGAGTTTACAACTACTGGGCATTTTTAATGGTGGGTTGGGATGGCAGAAGGAACCTGTGTGTTTAACGGCGGCAATGCTGTCTTTCCTCGCAGGAAGAGCGGACAGTGAGAGATCGGAATCTCCTTCAAGTGCAAGAGCATGAGCAGCCGATCATGTGGAAGGTGAAGTTCAGTTCGGGAAACAGCAGTCAGCTGAGTAACCAGTGCAGGAATTCTGTGCAGGGGAAGCTCCTCATTACAGATGAACTGGGTATACTTGATGCTAAGAATTTATTCTGCGTATTGCAGTGCTGAATGCTGCTTTGCCTGTCTGATTGTTGATGGCACTTCCAAGTAACGACTGCTCCTTTTTAAGGCATTCTTACTGCACAACCTCAGCTGCTGGCATTCTGTCCTGAATGTTGCTGTGGCTGCAGACACTGCTGATCTGATTTCTGCGCACAGCGGGCTTGGGTCCAGCTGGGCTCAGCTCAGGCACAGAACCTTATGAATGCAGCTGTATTGTTTCCAGGACCACTTTAGATGGAAAAAAACCTCCAGTTACCTTTGCATAGAGCTCAAACATTGAGTCCTGCTCAATTTTGTGTGGTTGCTTGCAGAGGTATTTGTACCTCCCTGCAGTATATTCCTACTGTCCAGGTATGCTAGGGAGAGTAATTGGGGAAAACTGATTGGCCTTTTGTGGAGGCAGCTCGGGACTGGCATAATTCGTGCTCAGTCACAGTTAACAAGCTCATCTGACCCTTGTAAACCCAAGGATATTTCTTGCAGGTTTAGAAATTATCCACTTGTTTTAAGCATATGGAGCCTTTTTCCCCAGTGTGCTTGTTGCTCAGGCTCTGTATGTTTCTTGACCAGAAATCAAGGCTGTAGAAAAGCCACCATGTCCTCTGTGATTTGCATCAATGTTAAATTTGGCACTGCCTGAATTATGCTTCCTGCTGATTCACTAAGGTCTCTAAAATCACAGATATCCTTCCCAGTCTAACACTGTGGTAGTACAGCTTCCAGAAGGACATACACTGTGCTTCTATACTATGAAGGACTCCACTCAACAATAAATATTGCAGCTATCCTGCATGGATAAATCTACGTCTCTTCATATTGAACTGTAAAGAGAGTTATTTAGATGTAGACCAGTTGAAAGAACATATGTTGTAGTTTTTTCCAGTGAAGTCCATCACCAGTTGCCTTTCCCCCTTCCAATCACAACAATGAATTATGCCAAAAGGAAATCAGAACTCAAATATTCTGCGTTTAAGTACTCATGCTGTATATACAGCATATTAGAGTAGGTACATAATCGTTGTGCAGGTAACAGCAGCCTGTTGTGAAACTCAACTCTACGTGCAAGTGTTATTTCAAAGAATTGAGGGGATAATAATCTACTAAATGGTAAATAAACCTGTTCTGAAGTTATGTGATTCTTACTATAGATTTCTATAGAACATAAAAAGGAGTATGTCTTGCCAGTTGTTACTACTGGTTTTGTTTTTTCAGGCTACGTCTGTGAGAGGAAGGACCTACTGGTAAATGGCTGTTGTAATGTCAATGTGCCCAGCACAAAGCTGTACAGCTGTGACAGCTGCCTTCCCAATGGCTGCTGCAGTGTGTACGAATACTGTGTCTCCTGTTGCCTGCAGCCCAGCAAGGTGTGTACACTTCCTCCTGCTTTCCAGGTGTTCTCAGGTTCCTCTGTGGCTAATAGCGCTTGTTTGTGAGGAGTTTTTTCCCTTAAGAGGGGATAGTTCATTTTCTTGAAAGAATGAGGAAAGCCTGCAAGGACCACATGGCAAGCTATAAATAAAGCTTCAAAAATATTTATCCATCCCACCTTTGAGAGGAAATACTGGGAGCCTTGCAAAATGTTTCAGCTTCAGGGGAATTGCATTTGCTGAAGGGAAATGGTTGCAGAAAAGCTGTTCCAGCCAGTATCAGTTTTGCAATTAACACTTCCTTGTGTTCTGTTAGCTTCTCTGGATTCTCTTCCTACTGCCGGGGTTCTGTGATGTGTTATCCTTTCAGTGCTTGCTAGGAATTCAAAGTGGAGTTACTAACTGTTCCTCTGATACTTGAGCTGTGTAGGTTAAGGTGGGCTTCGATTACTCCTTGTTGAATGATGGCGTTTGTGTTGTTTTTGTTTCGTCATTTTTTTTGTTAACCACTCTAGCAACATCTTCTGGAACGTTTCTTGAACCGGGCAGCTATTGCTTTCCAAAACCTCTTTATGGCAGTGGAAGATCGCTTTGAATTGTGTCTGGCGAAATGTAGGACTTCATCACAGGTAAGACACGAGTATATGTCCAGGACTCAAAAATGTAAAAATGCCCAAAATGTGCCCTTGGAAAATGGAACTTGGTCCTAAGAATGGCTGGTCTGTTATGCTTGCACGCACACCGGCATTTTCATAAATGCTCAAGCTATGGCTGAGAGGTAATCTGAAGGCAATTCTCTGGTTTCTAAGGTGAAATTGTAACATCAGCAGTAAATGAAAGGCAAAGTGCCTATTTAGAGCAGGATGAGTTGTACGCTCTCTTTAGAAAAGAGGTACTTAACTAAAAGGAGATTAACTGAGTTCAATGACCGGTGAAGATCTTGTAAAGATGAGAATAGTGAGAGTTTTCCCCAGTAGCTTCAGAATGCTATTTACTTTATGGTACAGTTTTAGACTTACCATATGCTGACAATCATCTGCATAGTAACTCAAAAAGTATGTTGTAATTTTTTTTGCTTTTTAAGAACAGAGGAGAACTTCTGTTACCTGTGCGATTTTATTAGAAGTTTTGTTCTAAGCAAGCGTTGTCCCTCTCAGAAAGTGCTGTTGGAGATGTCATGCAGCTCAAGTATTTAATATAGCAATAGGAATGGATTGCAAACAAAGGACATAGTTCCAAATGTCTCCAAAATTAGTTTTGTTTCTTTTTTTTTAAATTTCCCCATAGTATCTGAACTCTAGCTTTATCAAGAAAAATGCACACATCTCAAGTACCAACTTATTATGCCTTGCTTGCTTAGCACATTTGACAATACTGCCTAAGCATATATATATATTATTTTTTTTTTTAACTATTGGATCTGTTCCTACCTTCTCGGGTAGTCTCTGGAAAAGGAGGTTCTGGGTATTGTTCGACATTAAAGTGCTATTACATAGCAACTGTCTTTTATACATTGGGAGTGCAGCGGTGTTTAATTACAGATGATATTCTAATGTGTAGAAGAACTTGTGAAATTTTTTGCGTATGTATAAACACTTTGTGTTTTGGCCTTCAGGGAAGGGCTATATTGTTTCACTATGTGTGTATTGTTAAAGCTTCTCCTTCTCTTTCTGACAGAGTGTGCAGCATGAAAACACCTATAGGGATCCAATTGCAAAATACTGCTATGGCGAATATCCCCCCGAGCTTCTGCCTGTTTGAAAGCTGCATGATCTAAGCAACAAAGGGAAGGAACTGGAGACTAGAAACCAAAAGAGCAAGACGACGGCTGTTGCTTTACAAGAGCCTCAGTGTAAATGGCTTTTGTTCTTTCTGGGGACAAACCCAGAGGCGCACAGTGTAAGTGGGGGACTTAAGTTCTGTGGGATTGAATCTTGCTTTCTTCAGTTTGTTATGCACCTGCTTGGGAGTACTAGAGTACTAGTACTGTACTGGAGTACTAGTACGTTCTTTGAATACTTCCTCTAAATTTTAGGATGCATGGAGTTGATCTAGGCTATAAAACATCATAGGAAAAATATCTAATGTAGCTTTGCAGTTCTACCCGGAGGTTCAGTTGTGTCTCTGGACTGCAAGACTTTCCAGAGTGACAGTAATAATTGGAGGATTTTTGCTTTTAGAGAGTAAAGCATGCCTGTTGCGCTTCTCTCTCTGGAGCGCTTCTTGACATGCATGGTGTACGCTACATATGTAATTATGAATTATTTATTCATTTTATATGGATTACTAGCTGAAACTATTGATGCTTTGCATAGCTAGTTGTTGATGCCTTTCAGTCCCTGTTTTGTTATGTCAGGTAGAAAGGATATTTTAGATCCTGACTAAAATTGGTTGTTTGTTTTCCTCCTTAGTCTAAAGGAATTATATTGGGATTTGTCACTATAGTGCTTATGTTCCTCTTAGTGAGTTTAAAGCATTCAGAACTCCAATGGAGTTGTTATTCTTTTTAAGTCCCATAGCACGAGAAAAGAGCAGGGATCTGCCTAGGATGGGATGTTTATTGTCTGTAAACTCTTTCCTTGTTACTCTGCAACCGTTTCCTCAAAGAGGAGTCATAGTCTTGCAGCCAGCTCTCTGCTTGTCCCCTTTCTGACAGGGAGCACTGGAGATTTGTTTGCTTGAACTTGTTCAGGCCTTCTGTAATTCAAATGTACTTCACTCCTGGTTGTGCAGGAGGCAGAAGGGTGGAGTTGTTCTAGGATTTCAGTTTAATGATGTCCTTGTGTATGAAGTAATTAGAATGTCAGAACATGGTGCAAGCCTCCTCTGAGGACAACTGTGTTGCATGAGTTCAGTTAAACAGCCATGATGTTTTTGATTTGCTGTTCGACATACTTGCTACTCTGGAATTTTGGTCTGATCAGAACGGCACTAGAACAGGGTTGGTTCTCCAACAATTTCTCCTAGCTCTCTAAAGTGGCAATTTAAACTGTCTCCCTCTTAAGGCCACTGAACAAAGATGGGTAGAGAACCTGTGAAATGCTGACCGAATTTGTGCTCGTCCTGCAAGTCGCTGGGCAAAGTCCAAGCGCTAGACAAAACTGGGCTGTTCTTTTCTATATACAGAGCCTCACTTCTCTTGTTTTTAACTCCATCCATCTCCTCCATGATTTTGACTTTGTGTATCCTTGTTTAAACTGATACTTCCTGTTCCCTGACTCAAATAAAACAATCTACAGAGGCTTTAATAAAAACAAACAAGCACGGTGGTGGAGTATCTTGGTGCAAAAGATCTGTAGAATGCTATTGGAATTACATATGATATAAAAAAAAGTAGTGTTATCAGCCATCTGTTAAAATCCACTTGCATTGTTTTCATTGTTCTTTCCCAGAAGTCATCAAGTGAGATAATGGTTCCATCAGCAGATTCTCTTGAAAATCTTGTTTTTTTTCCAAAAGCTTAAAAGCTTTAGTGTTAGTAGTTTATCCAGCTGAAAATCTGTCTCCCCTTTGCTGCCATCCTATGGCAACTTGCTGCAGCAGACATGATACAGCGTGAAGATGCAGTGTGAAACGCTGTCTTCAGAGGGTAGCAGAGGTTACTTCTCTTTTCAGTGTTTAACAGATTCTTCACCCCTGTTCCAGCACTTTATAACTGTTTTCCTCAGGGAAGGCCATCAGGCTGGTCTATTATATCATTCCTGCTGAGATGTATTCTAGCATTTCATGGTTTTGCACAACTGCTGAGATCAAGATACTGATAGCTTGCCCTTGCTTTCTTTTTCAACTTGGTATTAATTCCTTAGCAGGTGATACCACCACTTGAAGCAGTAATTGTAAGAAATCATAAGAACCAACCTAATTCGGACAACATTAGTGGGAATTCTTGGCCCCTTTCTCCCCTAGAAAAATGGGATGTGATCAGAAGTGCATTGTGACCGCTGCCCATTCAATGGGACAGAAACTGTATCCTCCTTCCGTGGTTGCTGAGCTGTTCAACTAGTGCCTATACTGTATGTTAAATCATTAAAAACTTATCTGTGTTCCAAAATATTGCCTGTTCTCATGTCTTTCCTTGAACTACAAGACAACTGTACCAAAATGTAAGTTTGAAGAATGCAGTGGAGCATAGAGGGACACTAACTTGAATATGCGTAATAAAGGCAAGCAAGTAGAGGCAAACAGGAGATCTATTTCATGTCAATCTAAGAAAAAACGCATGCTTCTATCAATGGTGCATGGAAAGATCTGGCCCTTTGCAAAAGTGGATTGAGCAGGGAAAGGAAAGTAAATGATTGCTTCATGTTGTGAAGATACAGTGAGAATGCCAAATCTGTGCTTGCTGGTAATACTTCTGTGTGGTTTAAGTGATGTCCATCCCTCTAGCAAAAAAGCCTGGTGATTCTGTGGTTCTTAGTGGCTGTCCAACATCTCCTTTCTATTTGTCAGCTAAGAGATTCAGGTTGTTGACTTCTGTTTGGCAGCAGATTTAATGAGAGCACTCAATGGAGCAACTATCTCTGCTTATCTGCACTGAGGTCAATGCTGGGGATAATTGAAGGGGTTCTGTGCTCCTTGCTTTCTGTAGTTTACAAGAATATTATGCTAGTGAAAAATGACAGCAGCTGACATCTAATGAGGAACAGGTACAGTATTTGGCTGTACCAATTTGGAAAGAGTAATTTATGGCAGAAGGACAAAGCAGTAACTGCAATCTTAGCTTGATTTCAACTTGGCTTGCTCTGCTGCTCCATTGGGATGGTACATGGAGAATTGGATAAAAATTCTTACTGTAATGGGCTGGAGTTCTGAAAAAGCAAAAGCAGCCTTCTGGCTTCAGGACAACACTAGACAGTTGATGAGTTGGGATCATGGTTTCTGCATTCTCAGAATCTCACTTATTGTAGTGGCAATTCTTTCCCTATGGCCAGTCTCAAAAATTGCAAACGTCCAGGGATTGCTCCACCAGCAAAGGTTCTGGGAGCGAAAACCGTGGCTTGTTCTCAAGCTTTCTGGGAACCACTTTCCTTGCCCCACAAGCCGTGGGGCACCAGGCTTTCCTAGCCACGTCAGCCTCAAACCCACCTACCCCACTCACTGTGGTGCTGGGCACAAAAATTGCAAATGTCCAGGGATTGCTCCCACAGCGAAGGTGGGGGCCCATAAACACATCTCATGTATGTGTTCAGGCTCTAATTGCTGGAGAACTAAGAAACTATGTTAGTAGTCAATTTTCAGAATATAAAGCATTAAGCACTGCGAATCATAGAATCTTCATGGTTGGAAAGGACCTTTGAGAGCACCGAGTCCAACCATACACACAAAAAAAACAAAACACCCTACAATCTCTCACTAGAGCATGAAAATCCTGAACATGAGTCTTTGTTCTGATACGCTCTTAATAAGCAAATGCTTTTTAAAGTTCCCTTGTCCTTTAGGTGGACAGGCTTGAGCTTTAGGATTTGCTCTGTCTTGTGCTAGTCCCTTAAATTGCAAACACACCAGATCCTTTAACCTAGCACCATACTGTGATATTTCTTCTTCAGTTATTCTAGTCAAGGAGAGATGGGGGGTAGGAGGTGAAAAGGAATTTTCTAACTCAGCAAGTTCCACAACAGATGGGAGTTCAGCAAATTATTGGTGCTTTACGAAGAGTGCTCTGCGTTGCTTTACAACCTGAGGCAAACAACTAACGATATGCAGAGGGGGAAAAATGCCAACTTCAAAACGTGCAGGGAATGATGGGAAAGTACTTAGTTCTTAATTTTTGATCCATGTCTAATTAAACAGGCAGTCCTATCTAATGTTTTTGGTCAAATAAAGTCTGACTTGTAGCAACATGCATATTGTCTATATGATGTTTTTCATTTTCAAGGCAGTCATATGGCCACAGATTTTTCTTAGAAATCATGGCTCTTAGTAGGCTAGAAGTATAGGTCTTAAGCAAGATTTCTCAGGATGCCTTCGTACTGAAGCATGTTTGTTGTTGTGGTCTGCTGTTTTGGTAAAATAACACAAAGTTGCAGAGTAGAGAAAATTAAGAAATTCTGGCTGAAAAGCTTGCCTTGTGGAAGCTTTTCTAGTATGTATTTCAATGAAGGGGATAGAAGACCACAAGCTACAGGTGCAAATGGAATGGGAGGCAAGTGTTAGGTTTTCCATAGATGAGATTATAATCAATCTGTTTCTACTGTCAATGGTTGAAATGAGGACTAGCACCTGATTTCTTGCCAATTCAATGGAAGCTTCCAATAAAATCCAGCTCTCATTTATCCTGCGTTTTCTGTCTGTCTGCATGCACCTATAGAGTAAGGCACACTAATAGGAATCAAGATGAATGGGAATCGTATGTCAATTGTCTGCACTCTGTTCCTGTCCTGCACAAAATCTGTTTAGATTTTAAACTCCTCAGAGCAAAAAGACAATTCTACATTTGTAGTTCCTGTTACTTCTGACCATGGCGTCACCTGGAGCCTTTAATGTACCTATTGATATGAGTAACACCTGTCTTACATAGATATGAAATATCACCATTTGAAGAAGCGGGATAAGGTTGGGTATAAGTCACAGGTATGACATGTTTGCTTTAACACCAAAAAGTAGCATGTTACTGTAAGCCGGCAAATAAGGGCTCTCTAAGACTCAATTTTGGAGTGGTAGAAAGCCGGCATTCTTTATTGCAGCACTGAGTGCACAGGGGATCACTCCGCCAAGTGTGCACGCCGAGTTGCTCAACTACAAAGGTTATAAGCAATCAGAATATACATATTCGTTACATTTCCCAGAAATGATTAACATATTCATATTATCACCTAGAACTCATTAATATATGTAAATGTCCTTGACGCATGTGCGTCCATGTCCATTGGTGGTCTTCTAGGGTCCTCTGGTGGTTGTTGAGAGTCTTCCTCACCATGTCTGCTGATGGAACTCAGTCTTCACGCATACTCACTTCGTCTTTTGGCTTAGTTTACAACTCTTGTTTTCACAAAACTAGCTTATTCTAGCATCTCTCCCTATCTATTCTACTCAAGGATACAATGTCTCAAGACTTCCTTTTATCCAACTAAACCCAGCAGACGTTTAACCCATCCGCTTACAAAGCATTTCAAAGAAGTTAGCTACGTTATTCCAGTAAGGAGGGAACTATATGTTCCTTTTAACTGGGTATCAGTAAGGCCTGAGGAGCCTTCCACCGCAGCGTTTTGTGCTGTTCAAGGCTACTGTATCACCAGCTACTGTATCAGCATCCTAGGCTATTGATGTTGTCATATGCGTAAAAATGTATCCATCATCTGTGTAAGATGACATGGGGTATGCTGTATCCACATCTTCAAACTGAGAAGTGTAGATTATTTGCAAACTACAGTTACAGACCCGCTTAGTAATAGAAGTTGTGCTGAGAGAATAAACATGTTCATGCATGGATGAACAGGCGCCTAATTTATCTAAATTGCTAATGCTGTAAAAATACACATTAAAATAAAAAAACATAATCCTCTGTAGTAGCAAATGCACAGAAAAGTATGAGTAAGGGAATGTAATATACCTTTTCTGATGTCTTTTTGTATGCTCAACTCTTGTGTCAGCCTGCAAGCTTACTTCTAGCAGCCTGTCTCAGCCCGTGTAATGGCGACGATCATCCAGCAGAGGTTACCACAGCACTTGGATAAAAGGTGGATAAACGCTCCTCCCCGTGGAGCCCGGCTGGCAGCTGGCCCTTAGAGCTGGATTTCACTTGGCGAAAGGCAGGCAAGGCTGCAAGTCCAGAATACGAGTCGTTATAGTGCTCCCGGAAAACGTGTGGAGCGTCTGTCTGGAATTACTGCCGCACCCTTGGCCTGGCCACCCAAACCCACAAAATAAACTCACCTCAGAGGTCTGCCTAGGTGCTATGAAGGAAAACAGACGCAGTACTGGGGCGACCTGGTTGACAACTGTTGTATTAAAATAATAATACTAATTAAAAAAACTCTGACCCTCACGGTAGGGGGAGAGATCTGCCCTGTGCTGGCCTGTCATGGCGGCTTTCCTCACGCTGCAGGGCAGCTGCGCTCTGACAACGCGGTGAACGAGGCTCCTCCCTCCCAGCTGGGCTCCGGAGGTGTGAAGGGACGGCTCCGCCATCGAGGCCGGGCCTTCTGCGACACGGCTCGCTCAGGAGGGCTGGCGGGGAGCGACCACCCCCAGGCCGCGCCGCCGCCCCTCGGCACCGCTTCCCGCCTTTTTCCCCTCACGAAGCTCCCCCGTTAGGGACGAGGGGAGCCTCGGCCTGAGGCGGCCGCTGTCGTAACGAACCGGGCCCCGGGACGGGGCGCTCAGGCCGGGCTCCTGCCGCTCACGGAGCTCCATAACCGTGTCCGGATCGCGGCCGGAGGAGCATCCTCTCCCCGCCTGGTGGCTCCTAGGTGGCGGCTGTGACAGGGGAAAGCAAGGTAAGGCAGCGTCCCGGCGGCGAAGGGCTCATGGCGGGGGGGGTGTCGATGCTGAGGTGCTGCTGAACGTGCACAAGGCCGTATTTTAACGTGTAATTAAGTCTTAACCTGTTGTGTCCCTGGTACTCGGGGAGTGGCCGTGTGGGAGGCTGCAGCCGCCCCTAGAGCTCTGTGGTTCTGCTTTTTAACCTCCCGACACCCCTAAACTTGCTCTCATTTTTCTTCTCTGAGCTCACTGAGTGACTGAATGCTCTCGTTTCTCCTTTTTTTTTTATTTTTTTCTCCTTTTTTTTGTCCCTCCTCTCCTCAGGCCCCTATATCTTTACCCCCTTCCACTGTTTTGCCTTGGATCTGTCTCAGCCACAGTTACTGAAGGTTGAAATAGCATAGCAGTAATTCACCCTCTTGAGGGAAACTTTGCTTTTCTTGGTGAAGAGAGGTAGTGTAGCACGCCACCCTTGCTTTTGAGGTAATAGGACGTCTCTCTACTCTTCTTCTCCCCTTCTCAGTTTCTCTTCACCCCCACTTTAATCTGGTGCTAGCTGTAGCTTTCCAGCATCTCAGTCCACCTTTGCTTTGAATATTTATGCAAAATTTCATGCTAACGTGGTTGCAGTGCGTGTTAAAAGGCATACCCATCCCACATTTCAGGAGACAAAAGAAGTGTTTCTCGGTACCTGCGCTGTCAGCCAGGCTAGAGAGCGGAGTATGAATCTTCCCATTTATGTTGTTTTTGTCCTTAAGAACTCAGATCTTGGACCTGGATCCTGTTACGCAAATGCATCCCAAATATATGGGTTTTGCTTTGATAAGCATACAAGAGTTCTAAATCTATTTGAAAGTTACTGAAGATCTCTAGGTTGTTGAAGAAAGCATTTGTCCTAATTACGATGTCCTAGCTTGCTGCCAACAGCAGATGAGGCTTGCTGCGGGAGAAATATGACTTATGAAAAACAAAGGTGTGCGTGCTGTTTGATCTCAGTCTTTCATTGTGAAAAGTTTATATTTAGAATTTGTTCTGATGTCAGTTAAACTTTTTTTTGAGTAGTTACTTAAAATTTTGTTATTATCTCAAAATGAGCCCAGATGAGTTGTGCTCATGAACCTTCATCTCACTGTATGGAAGCCCAGCCCTGTGCTTAAAGGTAATTTGAAAAAAAAAGATATAAACAGTGATCTCCTTCTTTGGTTTGTGGCACCTGGGAAGACTAGTTCTCGGTGTTCAACATGCTTTTTTCCTGTCCTGCTAGTTTGTGAATTCAAGCTGGCTTCTATCTCTGTCGTGCATATTCCTGTTTATAAAAAGCTTTGCAGTTGGAGGTGAGATGATTTACTGGTCACACATGAGCCCAACAGCGGTGTTGAATGTGGAGGGTTCTAACTCCAAGTGTTCAGCAATCACGAGCCAGGTTCACTCATAACACCATAATAAATTTAAAAATAAGTGAGAACTGTGCTTGTTTATCATCTGAAGGTGGACTAATGAAGTTTCAAAGTTCTGAGTTCTTCTCTACAGCTGTAGAGGTTTCATTTTTCTTTCTCGTGTAAAGACTGAGGTTTCTATATGGTCACCTAACTGCAGCAGCTGCAAATGGAAGAAAGTAACAAATATTATGAGACCTATGAAAACATTGTGGTGACTGACAGCCCTGTTATTTCTGCAGCATGAGTGAAATAAAAATCAAACTTCACCCTATAAGGATTTAGTTGCTTCTGTATGTAAAATGGAAATTCATTCAGGGGTTTTTTTGGTACATAACTAATGCTCAGCTATAGAAGATCTGTTAAGGAACTGTAATTTTTATAAAGTCATTTTTTCTGATCCTGAGTCCTAAAACTTAAAAAAAAAAAAAAAGGGGGGGTGAGGGAGGTGGAATTCCTTTGTAATTTATTAAGTGCTGTAAGTTGTGTAAAGACTGAGAGCTCTGGACCTCATCAGGATTCTCCCTGGCTTCTTGCCCAGCTGGCTTTCAGGTTGGTTCCATGTGAAGAGCTGATGTATTCTGTCCTCAAAACCAGAGTTTGCAGTGGAAATGCTGCAAGGGACCAGGCTATTAAAACAAATTAAGCTATCTATTTGTAAGCATTGGCGAAACATTTTGTGATGTTACACTATATGCACTTGTCACAGTCCTGCCACATCAAGGTTAGAGTGAGAAGGTGACTAGCTGGCAGTCACTTAATCAAATGGAGATGTTGATTTCTCAGGTAACCCAGGCAGGGTGAGGCTTGCATGCTCCGTTGCTTTTAACAACCAGATAATGAATATGCTTTCTAGAATTCGTGTTTCTCATAGTGGAAGCAGCAGCTGCATGTGATCTGTGTCGCTGTCAAAGGAAAGTGAGATGTAGTTAATTCAGGTCTACAAAACAAAGACATATTGATCATGGCTCTTCTTGCTATGGTTGGCTATCTGCAATAACAATGACGAGGGCAATGCCGCAAACCAGGATGGCAAAACCAAATATGCTTTGTCTTAATCCAAAATGTGAGAGGGCTTACTACCTAGCTTTGCTGCTGAGCATCAGCAATTTCAGAGCAATTCTGCTTCGGTCTTCAAAGGGTCAGTAAGATACCAAAATGAAGTGAAAAGGGCACATCTTGTTCATGTCATTATAAATACACTTCATTTGTAGCTATAAGGTTAAAATCATGAATTCAGTACAAACAGCTTGCAATGGATCAGTTCCACATGATTTAAAAAACCCCGTGTTTATGGTTTCTGGATAAAGTTATACTGAGCTGCTTATAGTGGTACTGAATGTTGCAAGAATTATATGGAGTGGATGAATACATTATGTTTCCTCTGTTCATTCTCTACCAGCAATACTTGGATTTGGATGATTACATGCTATATATTTAGTAGTGTTCATATTGCAGTGTATTTTTCTAGTGTAAAGCTAAAAATCCTCGTATACCAATTTTGTAATAAAAAAAAAAGTAATTATTATTTTTCATTTCTGCAGAGGTACCCAACTCGTTGTCTGTCTTCCCACTTTTCCTTCCTGTGAGTTTCCCTTAATAGCTGTGTCTGCTTTTCTTTTGTTCGTGTGTTGTGCAGAAGAAAAATGGGCAGTAACAGGTTTGCTAATTACTATAAAATTCTTCCCAGCCTTGTTCTGTTCAGATCATTCTGTTAGCTAACAAGTAATGGAGTGCAATGGCATGATGGCTTTTCACACTTTTCATTATATTAGGTCTTTCTAGTGCAATATATTACTGGGATTGTCTTCTGGGGCTGTCACCAATAGCTTTTGATTTTCTGCACCTGCTGTTTTCTTTTATCTCAATGTTCCCTTTTTGCTACTACATTAATCCTCCTTATCTTTCCTAAATGACTTTTAAGGGCACAGGACGTCTAGCCCCCTGCTTCCTCAGTTTTTGCTAGGAACTGGCAAAGCTGAGTATTGGCGTGTTCGGTGTCTTGCCAGACAGTCTTCTGAGCAGTGTCAGCGCATCCACATCAGTGCAACAGTTCCTCTCAGTTTTAAGTTTTACCGCTATACCTAAAGGCAAGGTCTTTACCCTCACTGCATCATTTTGCTGCTGACACCTATTTTTCCTTACCTATCAGTATTGTCAATGTCATCTTTTTCAGCAGTATTTACGGCAGCAGACTTGTCTCATCACTCTGATTATATTAGCTCCAGTGATTGTACTTTCACCTCATTACTGAAATAAAGTTAACATTAATGAGAGTCATGCAGCTAAACCTCTGCTCACCTCTCTGGAAATTTATTCTAATGATGAAAAGGAGATGCATGTGGATCTGTTTAAAAGCAAGATAGCTTTTTTTCCAACCCCCACCTAGTTACCTACCAAATTCAGTGTTAAATAAAGTCTTTTGTTATTAAGAGCTGAAGATGCAAAAAAACCCAAATTTGTTATACAGCACTAACCAATATCATTTGTCCTTGTTAAACACTGAGCTTTGTACTGGTGTGCTACAGTGTTCCTTTATGACCCAAATTTCTGTGTTGCTGCTGCTTCTGGAGAGGTTTTTGTCATATCTGACTCCCACGATAAATTATCCATAAAGCACTTGGAGGTCCTAGGGGGTGTGCTAGGAAAGTTCAAGATATCAAGTCTAACAGTAATCGCACCTATAAATGAGATGAAGCATTGAGAGAGAGGTGGAAATTGTTTATAGAAGACACATAAGGCTTTGAGCTGAAAGAAGAAATATAATTTAGATAAGCAAAAGTTAATGAGATAAGACAAGTGTACATGATGCATGCACCAAGCAAAGAGGCTCATGAGATCTCTTACTGATCAGAATTTGGATTTACAGTAAGAGCAGTTATTTTGCTACTGGGTACTGCTGGGGAAGCTGTATCAGTAGAGGTGGTTTGTTTGTGGGGTTTTTTTTGTTTGTTTATTAGTGAAAGCTTAGAGAGTAAGAATTCTCTTTTTATTAAATCATCTTATAAACAGCTGCCATGATGTGGCCTCAGTCCTGTCTGAGGCCACTGTCTGCTGTAGCAACACAAGTTAACTAGAAAGATAGTAATACGGACTAAAAGGAATGCATCCTCTGAATCAATCTCATTGTTTGATGTTTTCCTTAAATGTTCCCTCTTCATGTATGAAACTAGACAGAGCCTGGTGTAGTTTAAGAGGTACGAAACTCTTGCTGAAAATTTGCATGTATTTTAAAAAGCTTTTATAAAAAAAAAAAGTCACCCCAGACTGTTGTGAGCAAACAAACCTCCTTTGTTTTAAAAAAAATATAAATTTATGTCTTACTAAAAAATACTGCTGACCCGTATAGTGGAATGTTTTAGACCCCAGATGTTCTAAAAAGCTTGCTTTAGGTTTTCAAAGAAAAAAATAATCCAAGAATTACCAAAGCATGGTTGACTCAGAAGAGGGAGTGAAAAATTATAATAATGATAATATGCTTTATCTCTTTTGGGTTCAGGGGTGCAGAAGTATTTTCTCCCTTATGCGGGTTTGTGATTTTGACCACAGAGTTCACAAGGAAGAATATGTAGACTTGTCACCAAAAGAGAAGCTTTCTAATAGGAAGACTGTTCAAGTTAGCCTTTTCAAATGTCAAAATCCTAAACAAAATAGATAAAGTTGGATAAAGGTAACCCTTTACAAAGGTTGGTGAAATAACATTATTGCCCTTTGGCAGAGGGAGAAATTGAAACACAGTGTTAAGGAGACATCAGTCTTGTCAGATGATGCAGCAGGAGCAGGCTGGGCCACAGCATCTGAAACTGGCCTCTGGATCGCTGTCCTGCTCTGCCTTCTGGAGATTTCTACCTCCTCTTTCTGAGATTGCTGCTGTTATGCCTGAAGATAGCACTGACTCATGTCTGTAGTCACAAACTGAGTATGTCAGGTTGAAATGTGCCTTATGAAATAATTCATATTGTGTTTGATTTGAGAGATTTTTACAAGACTCTATCCTAAAGCAGCTTTTCTTATAGAGGCAGAAAAAATGAAATACTCTCTGTATAAGCCACGTGAATTAAATAATTTTCAGCTCATGTTTCATGGTCGTTCCTACTGCTCCTGCAAGCACTCTGTTTCAAAAACAGTCTCTATCAGCTGCAGGTATTTACTTCACAGTTTGTTCTTTTTCCTCTATGTGCACATCCCTTCTTCTCCCACCTGCTTCCCAGCTTGGCTTTTCCTCATGTTGGTGCCCAGGAAATGCCAGTGTCTAGTTGAATGAGCTCTGCTATAAATCAAAGTGTCATCACTTAGCTGGTAGAAGTGATTTAATTAATGCGTCATGCCATCCCCAGAGCCTCTCCCCACCTGACTGCTAATCAACCTTCATCAGCAGGAGGAAAACGTAGCCCTTCTTAGAGCTGTGCAAGAGAGACTGAAGGAAAGACAGTTAATTGCAGCTGCAGAGATCAGCCTTGTCACTTGTCTCTAATCTGTTGTCTGCTTCTTGAAATACTGCTGTCCTGGTCTCTTACAAGCCATGCTTAACTCCATTCAGACAGAAATTATCTAGTATCATATCAGCAATCACTTTCTGTCAGAAAATGTATTTGGCAGATGATATGCTTAAAAGCACCCTATTGTGAATATGAGTATTTTAGCAACTTCTACAGCCTGAGTACTGTTTTAGCTGGAATAAGAGGTTTATGCGTAAACGTTTCTGTGCACCGTGGATGCACTTCATAGGTGGTGCTGTGCAGTTAACACTGCAGATCACTGAGCCAAAGATGGTCATGCCAGTATGGAATTACAGGGCAGATGTTGTTAGCAAGTGGTACCCTTTGTCAGCTGCTGAATAAATAGTTGATGATTTTATCTCAGGTATATATGTGTCAAAATGATAATTTCTGTGCAAGCCAGAGCACTTGTCCAATTCAGTTCGGTGGCTTCCACTGCTTAGAGCAGGATCTGTGGTAATGGGAGTCTCAGCTTCCATCTATTGGATAACATAACATGAGCACAAGAAAAATTTAGGGCATGTTCTATTTGTGACTCTTCATAGTTATATAGGCAATCAAGATAAATATGGAAAATAGCACTTGTGGGAAGCAGTGTTTTTTCTGGTAGCTTGAATAGAAAACTGAGAGTCAGGATTCATGCTCTCTAGGCTTGACCACTCCCAAGTTGCCAGATGACCATGAGAAAGACACTCAACTAGTTTTTATCTAGGTTTGCCCCAACTGTAACATTGGCTAGAGAAGGACATATTGTACACATGATAGGACGCATTCTGCAGTCTCTTCAAATAACCAGTGCTACTGAAACAGATGGGCCTGCACTGCCTTCTGTGGAGGTCAATGAGACTCCTCAGTACGATGAACAGCAGTGCACCCAGAGTTGCTTTAAGATCCATAGGATGTTGGGCTGACAGAAGTGCAATAGTGATAATTTCAAGCTTAATACTGCAGGTATTAGGGAGTACGTTTCCTTCTGGAGCCTAAGGTGGTGTCTCAGTGTGGTTTTTGGGTGAGCTTCAGAGGGCAGTGGGAGAAGAACTTGGTCCCCACTAGCTCTGTGTGAGCTAAAAACTGCCACAAGCTGTAGAATGTGTGAGTTGGGCCACAACAGATCGCTTCAGATAGCCCACGCTGCCTTACGATGGTGCCACGTGGCCTGTATCAAGCACGCTCTCAGCCTTTAATGCTTCCTGGAAGCGTCCGCCGCACCATCAGCCAAACACACTGCTTCGTCCTGTTCCTCAACCTGTCTTGTGACAAACAATACAGATGACTCAGCTACAAGATCTGTGCAATGACACTAATTCAGTCCCATCTCTGTGTCGTCGTGTGTTGCATGAGACGGGTGCCCTGAGCCACAGCCTCAAGGTTGGGTGCTCTGCAATCTGACCAGGGTAATTACCATTATGGTTAAGCAGCTGTTTCTTTTGTAAGTCCATAATTTTGAGGGTTCATTACATGGACATAAAAGTCCTCTCCAGGCAGAGATTTGGCAGACAAAGCCCAGCCAGGGAGCTGTTTAATCATTTGTTAGTTTGTTTATTTTTGCATCTGTTGGGCAATTCTTTCGGTATTTTGTATACAAGGCAGCAAAAGATACAACTGCAGTCATTTTCAGTTGCATACCATTAAGATCTTCATTGATCTTTATTTTGCTATTGGTCACTTATGATTTATTTGAAGAAATAAATGTATATTACTATATTGAAAGTGTTTACTATGCAGTATTCAAATAGCAGCTTTTTCTGACGCTTTACTGATTTCCTTGTTTGTGTGCTTTGTTTTACTTAATTCCCACAAACGCTGCTGCTCTGTGATTGCTTATTGCTAGTTCTGTTGTTTTATACTAGCGCACCCTGTAGAGTAGTAGACAAAGACAGTGTTCACTGCTTAGCTTTGCTGCTATTTTTATTCTTTGCCCAGCTTTTTTTGACAGAACTGAAAATCTAGAACCAAGCTGCATAAATCTCAATCTTTTTAGTGATTTAAATTGAGAAGGACTTTTAAGGTTGTGGAATTACTGTAATTTTATCCCAATGCAACTAGTAACTGAGTTTGTGTCTATTGAGGAATTCTTTTTTAGGAAATGCTGTTGAATATAACATCTGTAAATCTGATCTCTGAAGGGAATTGTGTCCTCAGGCTTTCTAAAATTCCACAACATCCCTTATTTCTACTGTTTAAACCACACCTGAGCTAATTTAAAAGCAAGATGCACTGATACCCATAGCAACTGATGCCAAATAAAACTGTCTTCCTTTATATGATTTTACTTAGGGCACAAGACTGAATAGCTGGCCTTGTTGTAAGGATTATGCTGCAGGTGAGAGAATGGAGCGATTCTTTAGCAGGTAGTCGGATACTAGTGAATCTTATTCCTGGCAAGATGCTGAGCTTTATAAGTATGACAACTGAGGTTTTTTCCCCTTAAGAAGCCTTGACAGCATCTGATGACTTAAATCTGAGTTGTCATCTGGCCAGTTTTCATCTTGCATTGAAAAATATTTTAATGAACTCATTCACAGAGGGGAAAGGAGCTGTGAGTATGTTTTCGTCTCACACTTCTAGTTCATTTTAGCACTCTAACGGTCCTGTCTGGGCCCTGAGCGCATCACAGAATCAGATGTATACTGCATTAACTGTGCCGCCCTCTAAGCTTTTGTGAGCCTGGACAATGTCATAAGGAAAGATTGTTCTTTCTTTTTGTGTCTTCCTTTTACATAAGGAAAGGTTGTATGAGTGCTAGGTGCTGAGAAAAGTTAGTAATTTTTGTACGACGTTACCCTCGCTGTCTTTAGACAGGAGCAGCGTTGCTAGAGTTGCGTGACCAGAAGACGGTGTGCAAAGGATGGTATGCGTCCCTCAGCATTCTGTGTGCCGTCAGACCTCTTCAGCTGTGTCTGGTCCTCCTCTGCTAACACCTCGTGAAAACTGGCTGTTACGCGCGAGAGCAAAGCTTGTGTTTCTGTTATTGCCATCATGACAAATACAGTGTTAACCGGGAAGTTCGTAAGGACTTACTAATACATTTGTTTTACGTAAAAATGTCTCATCAAAAGCTGTCTATCCTTTCTTTCCAAAGAAAATTGATTTTTTGATGAAATGAAAATGCTAAAGGGAAAAGTCAGTTTTGGATTAAGAATATTAATTTCCGGGAGAAAAAATGGTAGCCAGATGTTTCCATTGTGATTTAATTAGAAACCTAAACCTTTAGAATATTTGGTATTTTTTTCTTAAAATTTTTATGTGATACAATTTATTTTTTTTTAACTTACTCTGAATAAAAAACAAACATAAAAGAATTAGTCCTTTGAAATGAAAAAAAATCAGATGAATGGATAATGTGGAATTGACAGAGGATTGGATTGGGAGCCTGGTGAGAAGGCTACCTT
Source organism: Larus michahellis (assembly GCF_964199755.1). Lineage (NCBI taxonomy): Eukaryota > Metazoa > Chordata > Aves > Charadriiformes > Laridae > Larus > Larus michahellis. Next base: position 2,857,415 of record NC_133908.1, read on the forward strand.
TTTTTTGGGAAATGGAGAAGAGGACTGTCATTTCTGAAGGTATCAGAAATGCAGGTTTTTTTGTTCTCTTCTGTGTTCTGCCTCATTCTCATTTTTGTGTGTGTATTAAGTATCTCTTGCTGAGCTCTGCGTTGAGATGTGTCATTGTGATAAATCACTTTTACTGGAGATTATATTTTTCCTCCAAATGAAGCTGCCAGCAAGACACATTTTAACAGTTGCAAGTGATTGCAACATTTTCTGTCACCTTTTCTCTCTCTCTCCCCTCAAAATATTATTCAATAAATTCTGACTAAATTCTGTTGAGAACCGTGTTTTCTAATGGGAGGGGAAAAAATAATAGAGGTGGCAATTAACAGCTGTCAGCACTAGTCAAGTATTTTTATACATGTAAGTAAATCTGTTCTTCTCCCACCTTACTTATACTTGAGGAGTCCTAACCTGCTTATAGTATTATCCAGTGAAGCTTTCCAAGATCCCTATGAAAGAGAGATCCATACAAAAGTTAAGTCAGTTGCCTAGGATCAAATATCAGACCCATGGTGTGGCTGTAAAGAAGAATCGTTGCATGTTTTTAGCTCTAGCTGTGTCACCCAATGTCATCAAGTTCAGGCACCTGATGTCAGGGCATACAGTGTCTTCAGTAAATTTACTGACTTCTTTTAACAAACAGTTGTGCCATTTTGATAGCACTGCAGAATTGGAAAGCTGTTGGAGAACCTCGTCTCTCTGATGGTTAGGGAACCTTTTCCTAATTTGTCTCTAAATCTGTTCCCAACTGGTTCCCTCTTATTTGTTGTTATGCTGATGTTGTCACTGTTCTTAACCCCTAAAAAAACCCAAAATGAATATAGGAAATAGTGTATCGTATTTGTAGGAGTAAAATAACTTATTTACAATAAAAAAATCGATTCTAGATCTTTGTTATTTTTAAAGTGCTAGCAGCTGAGAGACAGGATATCTGGAAAATGTTGACCATAACATTTTTTTGAAAAGTCTTATCAGGGTTATCAAAAGCATTGCTAAATTTGTTTTAGTTTTGGAAAATTGTTAATTAGTAATTTTTGAGAAGGTAATTTTGATGAACTTCAGAGGTGCCAGCTTAAATGCAGTCCGAGTCACAAATAATAGGTTTTTTACTCTGATAACTTTTTGGTGTGCTTGACGGTCACTTGGCAGGTTAAAGTTTTCTTCCCCAGGAAACAGCTGTTGTATCCCAGCTGGAACTTTAAGGATAATCAAATAAATTAGAATTATTTCTCATAGATCTGTGAAGTAGAACATCATCTCCTTCGAAAGGTATCTGGTTACTCAACTATAAGCTCAGCTGATGGAATGAATACTTACTGCTCAGGCTGCACAAGCAATATGGTCAAACAGGACACGAAGTTTTCCAGTCTCCCCAGCTAGTCCTTCTCTCTCAGAACTTCTCTGCTTGTTGACCTGCTTTGGTTTGTTTGCTCTAAAATTTCTGAACTTGCTCCCATTTTTGTTTTCTCTCCAATTTTTCCTTTCATATGAATTCCACATAATTTTGCCCTTAAATTCCCTTTATAGAAAGTGGTGGTCAGTGAAAAATCTGTGATGCCGTATTCCTGTGTGAAAGTCAAACAGTTTCAGAATTTTAGTTCTTCATTCATTCTATTCCCTCTTCCTTTTAAAAAACTTTACATCACTGGTGGATACTCAAAAGCCATTTTGACTTATGATTTTCTGTGGGGTTTTGTCTATCTTTTTTTTTGACAGAGATCTGAGAAGACACCAACATTGCAATAGATCTCATAGAAACTTCTCTTCTGCCTATGACTAGGAGAGGCATACCCTTCCATTTTTCTAGCTGAAGCTCTCATCTTTCAGAAGTGAATTTCTTTAGAAAAGGAGGGAGAAATAGGCTGGATTTTCAAAGCTAAATTCCAGATGTTAAATGCCAAAATGAAATGCTAGACCCTTTATTTTGTGAACATCCTGTGAGAGTCCGTCATATCCTAGGAAAAGACTGACTATAAGCCAGTGGCTTGGATAACTGCTAAGACAATTGTAGCAAAGATAACAGATAGGCACATTGTATAGTCCCACAATGATGAAGAGTGTGGCTTGGTCATGGAGGAGAGCCCTGTTCCTCTGTGGTTACTTGATAAACACTTTTAATTATCAGCATTGTCATTTGCATAATGGAATTGTGCAGCTGGCCTCATGCAGCGAATGGAGTTACCACATGCTCTGTCAGTACCCGTGCACAGGAAGAATTGCTGGAAGAATGCTGGCTCTGAGCAGAGGAGAGTAAACATTTGCACATCACAAATGTAGGGACTGCCTGCATAGGAAGAAGGGGTTAACTCTGCTAGGTTATGGAACTCCTCAGCAGCTTGAGCAATACTTGGAAAGGCAGCAGTTTGCTGGCCTGTATCAAGAACCACTTTCTGTTGGTTGCAGGAAGCTACTTTAGGGTAAATAGTATTTTTTTTATATTTTTTTTTGGTCATGGTTCAAAGCTGTAAGTCTAGGGAATGGCTTTTTGACAGAGATCCAAGCATCTTAATGTAATGGTCAGCTGCACTTTGATATCCTGTGGTTTTGGCTTTGGCTTCTGCTTGACTGTAGCATAGATGACTAGACACTGCATTTCATATTCTCATGTACCAGTGTACACTGAAATAAGAGCAGGCTGTGAGAAAAGATGGATGATTGCTTTACCTTGAAGGCTATAAACACAGCTGCGTAGATCAGCAGATGGCAGGCTACTGCTAGCAATGGGCCACAAACAATATGAACTGTTCTTCTTCTCTGTACTGTTCCAGATGGGAGGCCTCTAAAGGGAAAATGGAATATGCTTGTTTTGCAGTGGTCTCTCCAATTCTGCCTTCCATACGCTTGGTTTGCTCTTCCCTTCTTGGGGACACTTTTTCCCCAGTGACACGTGATTCAAGATGAGCACAGCCAGCCTTGTTTATTGTATTGTTTTATGACTCTCTTTGACCTTGTAATATATATATAACACTACTCTTTAAGTTATTACCAATCTCAAATGTAGAATGAGATTTAATAAATACCATAATTTCTGAGACTTGATAGAGTTACAAGTGAAGCTTTTGGACTGCAGAGCCATGGTCAGTGAATGACATTCTGAGAGGAGGAACGCATCAAAATTAATCTGCTCTATCTGGGGCAGTTGGAGCTTGGCTGCCAGTGCAGTAAGAGTAAACAGGATTGCATCTTTCAGAATGACATAGTATTTGGCATAAATAAGTTTTAATCTTGTCCCATTGCTGAGGTAGCTAACTGTCCATCAGCAAAAACTGTACCTTACATGCTGCTCTTCTGTGTGAGTGGGTGGTTGTGGAGTACCTGTGCATGAAGCAGCATTGGCAGCTTAGGATGGAGTGTAAGAGAAATAAATTTATTTTTTTGGTTATAAAAATTGTCCATTTACTTGTGTCTTCATGGCATCAGGTATTAAGGGTTTCCTGGTGGGAATCTCTTTTAGTGCTGTGAAGAAGGAGAAGTGAAGTACTGTCTGTCAGCATGTGCTAACCTCTGCCATTAACAGACCAAGAGTGCTCTATGAAACACCTTGGTAATATCCTGCTAGTGGTGTGCTTGTAATGTAATGAGTTGTCTGAATGTCTTCAGTTTCTGACTGAGGGCTCACAGATACAAATCATGAACTCTGAGGAAGTATTTGGGAAATCAGTCATTTCTACAACAAATCCCTTTCCCAAAGAGCTGCTGTTATTTTTCCAGATATAAAATTTTTATAGGACTATCAGAGCATTCTACAGAAAAAAATTTCCTCTCCTGCTCATGAAATATTAGGAATTGGTTTTGGTTTACATTTTTTCTCTGCTTCCCAAGTGCTTAGTAAATGAAACAAGCAGCAGAGGATGAATATTCTCATCAATCATCTTTTGTTTGTATATGCTAGTCAAGACCTAAAAATCCTCTTGGAGGGAAAGTGGAAAAACTCTGGAGGCTTTCTTTTATGTTACTTCAAAAGTAAACGCTTCCATTTAAAGCCCCAAACCCCATAAAGTGACTTTGTCAACTTGGTTGCATAGTGGCATAAACCCGAGAGAGACTGCCAGTCTGGAAGGTTGTCTCTTCCACTGCCAACTAGGTCTATAATTCTGACTTTGCAGCATGGGCTGACCCCAGCAGACATTCTGTTCAGGGCTCCTTTACAAGTTTCACAGAAAATGCTAAGCAGCCACTGGGATTCGTTTGGAGTTTGTATGTCACATAAGCAATTGCAAACATCCTATTTCCAACCACAGGCATTGAAGACGCTCTGATGTAAGAATGCTGCAGCAGACCACTCCATATATTATTTTCCATAGAAAATTTCCTGCTAATCCTCCCTTGCTAGATAAAACCCCCAGTATATCAGGGCTTTCTTTCTTGAATGATTTCTGATTTTGACCAACAGTATTTTTTTGTGAATGCATCTTCAGATGACCTCTTGGAGCCAGAACCTCAACAAATACTGAGGAGGATTCTGTAGTGTGAATTTACACGTTTTCTGGGATGTTCACTGTTTGACACAAAGGTAACACCTATATGATAACAATTAGAACAGGAGATTAAATGTGTGGTTTCAACACAAAATGCAGTATTAATGAAAATAATTGTTAGGAATGACAGCATCTTGCAGTGAAACAAAAATAATAATTGAGCATTCTAGGGTTTGCTGTTGAGATTGACATCTTAAATTTATTAATGACCTGGAAAAAATGAACCATAAGCTTTCAAAATTTGTGGATAAAAGCTATGGAGCTTGTAATGTCCATGCAAAGTAAATCACTGGGACAATGATTATTACAGTAAATGAAATTCATTTGGCTTTGCATCAAGTACTACATGCAGGAAAAAATAATCTAGTAGTAGTATTCTATGTAGTAAGCTGATGGACTTCAAGCTTCCCATATCCTCTAAGGAAATATTAAGCAGGCTGTATAAATATTTAATTCAAAAATATGTCTAACCAATGAGCAGAAATTGTAGCAGAACGGTTAGGATGCCTAGGAGCATTGTACACCAGACAGGGTGAAAGAGAACAGGTGGATACTGGTTCTTCACATCAAGTTTTCATTTTCATCTTCTGCAACCTATGGTTTCCTGTAAGTCTGGGATTTGTCTCGTGTCCTATTCAACCTGTGTATTATTGCTGTGGCTACTATCTCATCTTTTACATCACAGGTGCTTTTGGCACCTGAATAGTTATAAATGCCACAAAAAATTCAGTTGCAAGTGGGCAAAAAGATGTATCACAACAAATGGAGGTTTGACACGTGCATTTGTGACCTTCAGTTCCTGCCTTGTGTATAAAAAGCAGCCGTTCATCTACCAACATAGTGTCTCACTGCCTCACCATGTTGATTTCCCAGGATCACTAGCAGAGTCTTTTCCTCATATTCACTGTGGCTTATGTTAGGCCTCACCCACTGCATGTCACCTGTATAGGATCATAGAATCTCATGGTCCCAGTGGGATACAGCTGTTGTAGAATTAAATAGGAAAACAAGCTTTCCTTGGAGCTGGGGAAAACCAGATTTGTTCCTGGTGAGATGATGACTCTGAACTTTTGATTTTTTTAGAACACAGTAAAAAAACTGGTTTACGCTGCTCAGTTTGTCATCAGTTGCTCATCCACACTGTCACATCCATGCTTGCTTTTCTCATTTTCCCTTATATGCTGCTGAAACCCTGGCGTCCTAGCCTTTTAGGGACATGAGACTTGCACAAGATGCAACCCTAAATCACTTAACACTGCATTAAATACAAGCTTGCATCATACTAGATGTTCCATAGACAGTTTGTATAAAACTTCTAGTGAGCACAGAAGTGTCCTTTATATAATAACTTCCTTTTCTCTCTAGTGTTATTCTTAGGTTACTTAGTCATGGATGATGAAATATATGTTTGAAAGATTGTATTTGTGTACCAATATCACAGACCACCAAGGCTCCATAACTAGTGATCTACTTCTTGTGAATTTTCTTAAGTAAAGCTCTCAAAGCTCTGCAAAAGCGTTTGTGCCTTCCTTGTTTCCATTAGTTTGTGCTGCGCTGGCTTAAAGCAGTCTGTCTTTTTTGGTGGCATCTCAGATGAGCAGTGATAACAGTGCCCCAGGGTAACAGGCACTGAGCTATACTAAAGTCATAAGCATGGGAAGGGCTCAAATCACCAAACAGCTATGATCTGTGCCATCTAGAGAAGAAAACTCTCTGAAATATTTCCAGGCCTCTCTATTATTTTGTAGTTTAATCAAAGGAGAGAAGAAAAGCAAGTTTTTATATGATCACTTGGAAAAAGATCTGTAATGACTACCTTAAGTCACAAAAAGGAACCCATGAGAAGTGATTGACGTGTGCCTAAAGCTATTGCTATACCCGTTGAGGTGTGGATGCTGGAAAGAAAAGTAAAGGGTATGGATTCACTTTAATATTGGCTCATCTTGCAAAGATAACATCAAATAAAGGAGACATCAGAAGATCAGGAAAGAGTCTAAAACCAGAGCACACATTCTTATCCCTAAACTCGCATTACAATGAGCATGGCAGTAGTAGTGCTATTAATTCAGACTCACTATTTGTTATAAACCCGTAGCTTAGCGCTTACAAAGACAATTCTTCAAACAGTGAGATTCAGAAATACTTATAAAAACTAGCATGCAAGATACTGGTAAAACCTGCCAGTGTTGCCCACGTGTACCAGACAATATCCCTTCAAAGTAATGAGCTAGCTAATGATGGCATAACACAGTGTGTAACAGCAAGGGTGAGGTATTCCCAAAGCAAAGACTGCTTTAAAGGTATATAGCTGTTCTTAACAAAAACTGAGCTTGCTTTGCAATGCCCGCAGCTTGATCGTTTGTTTGCAGGGGCCAGAAACATAATGTAAAATATCATTAGTTTTAATTTCAGTAAGCCAGTCAGATCTGGTTTAGAGATTTGGAGATCTGTAGCTATAGGTTTAGCTACAGGCTTATTGATTTTTGGGGAAGATCCTAAATGAGTTCATAGCTGTAGGGGTTCCTGCTCAGGCCATGGCTGATGGCAGGGTATCATCCGAAAGTTTCCTCCCAGCTGGCAGCCTGAAGCTGAAACAGCCCTTCTGTTGAGCAGCCAGCTGACTGCAGCCAGAAAGGAGGGCTCTCACACTAGCATGAGAAGCAGCACATTGTGGGATGAGATCTGCTCTCATTATCAATTAGCACTTGGGATACTCAGACCACTAGTCCCTGCAAACAGCTGGAACATCTCCTAGTTGAAAAGTCTTCCTCCAGAAATCCCTATCCAGCCACTGCAGCAGAATTGATATTGCTGTAAGTGTGTTTATTATAAATCTGAGGTTTAGCTTCCTAAGCAATCTCCCTCTCCCCTGTTCACACAGCAGGCAAGCACATAATTTCCCCATACAGAATCTTACACCAGTTAATCCAGTGTCCTGGGTTATTTTGTGCTGCTTTACTTCAAGTGCTCTTAGCTTTACTGAATGTGTCTATACCGTTTTAAGTGTCTGCATAGTGCGGAGGCTAAATTCCAAAAGCTGTTTTGCTGTGCCTGCTGCAAATGCTTGGGTATGTTCCAAGTCCTAGTCTGGCATTTAAAAGGGATTTTCCAGGATGTTACAATTCACCCAGCGCTATAACTGTGCCAATCCCAAAGCTTTGCTGCTTTCAAAGATACACTACTGCATGTAGTAAAAGTGTGTTCCAAGGCACACAAAGCATTAAAAAGTCCAGCTCAACCAATGGCTTTATTGGCATAGACGTTAAGCTATCCAGAAGTGCTTTCCCTAAGCCACTTTCAGGCTGTGTGAACTATTCAAAGTTTCAGTGCTGCTGTGTGTATAGAAGTTTATGTGACAAAGCATATTCTGGTGTCTGGTCCTGCATGTATGTGGCCTGCCTGGAAGTTTTCACACAAAGCAGGAACGTCCACTTTCTTTTTTCCCAGTAAGTCACAGCACTGAAACCCAAACATGTAGATCCTCCCTACTATCTCAGTGCTTCCTTGGAAGAGGGGGGCACAGAAAATGTGGCATTACAGGGAGGAGCTCTTCAAGGAAAGGGTGGGTCTGATTCTGATGAAAATGGAAAAGTGGGGTGTCCATAGTGGCAGTGGCATGACATTGTTAGAAAATAAATTACTAGATGCTTAAAAAAAAGGACGAGTGGGAGAAAATATATTTAGCAAATAGTAATTTAAGTAATTCGTCCCTGGACTGAGGGCTTTACTCTGTCTAATTTAAAATGGACAGATTGACCCTATCCTTGCATAATACAAAACTCTGCTGAAAGTGAAGTAAAATAGTTACTGTTGAAAAGCTTAAACAAAACAAACCGGAATAATTTTGCAAAGTGGCATGTATGTTTTCAATTGCATTGTTGCAGCCACTGAAAATTTAACATTGTTCAGATGAAGTTGCCTTGTACTGATTCTCAGGGTCCCAAAGCTGGCACTTTGTTATCAATCTAAACTACAAGTCTTTCTGGAAAGACATGCTTTAGCCAGACACAAGTTACTGGGATCAAATATGTAAGATAAGTGGCTGAAACACAACTGTCTTATTTTAAAAAGTCAGATAAAGTTACTTAAAGGTACATAGTGGCCTTAAACTACATGAGTTTTGGTGAGACTGAACGTTTTTAAACGTGAGAGTATGTAAGTATGTGTATGTAAGTATATAAGTACCTGTGTGAATACAGTTTCCAGCCTGACGGTTGGTGAGTGAGTTTGCCTGCTCGTTGGATGGTTGCCTAACATGAAGGTTTGGGTCCCAGCTGCTCCTGTTTCTTGGGAACCTCATTGCAGAGACCAAACCTTACGCTCCATTTAGATGGCACAGCTCTGGCTTCCAGGAGGCTGCAGTCCATCCTGAGCTATTTGCTGTTGCATTACTGGTTGTATAATGTTAAGCTAGGAGTGTTCCATGTCTTAATAACAACAGCAACATGGAGAGCAGTAGTTTGGCAGGACAGATGAGCTGGTTCTCTAGGATATAATTAAGTGCTGACAAGCTCAGACATAAGACGCATGTAATAAATTAGTTATAGTACCTGAGTAAGAAGGATGAACTCTGCCGCAAAGGCAATTATACAGAATTTCAGCCTTGGGACCACTTCCACATATTCATGTGTGTTGGGAAATAACGTATAAGTTTTATGTGTCTTTAGCAAAACTGATAAATTATTAACATAATATTAATGTAAATAGCTATAAATTTTTAAGTCCAAGTGAAATCTAGGAAGACTGTTGCAGTAACACCTGTTTTTGACAGTGTTGTCATTCTTCTGGCTTTAGAAGCAAAGCAGCAAGTATGGAAACGCTCTTAATCTGCTCCTATATAAAACAACTGGACTTTTAATTACTGAAGTGGTATTTAAAAAACTCAGCAATCTGCTATTAAAAAACTACCAGGCCTGCATTTCACAAGATTGCTTCTTCAGAGGTAATAAACATTCTGGCTGTATTCAAGTGGTTTTCAAGCCCTGCAATCACCACAGGAGCTATTTTAAAAGTTACATTTGCTAGTTTCCCATTTTTTCCATTTGCTTTTATTTTAATTCTTCGTTTGTTTTTCATCCCTTCTGGCCACATTCTACTTGTTTGTAGCATATTTGTGTGTTCATGTTGGAGGATAATTTCACTCATACAAGCAAGACGAATTATTAGATTTTTATATCTTCTGTTTTAAAATCCGTTTAATTCAGGGTGGAGAGGGGTGGGAAGGGCCCTGAAAGAGCTGCTGACCCTTAAAGAAGAGTTATCGTTTCACTAGCAATAACTCGCAACTTGTCTTCTGAAAAGAATTGCCAGCTATGCTTCAAATAATGAGTAACATTGTTTTATTTGCTTTCAGATAAGCCACTGAACAGCTAAGATACCAAATAATTTATTTTTTCTTATTATACAAGGTCTGGAGCTGTTTTCCTTATTGGCTTGCACTGTAGTTTAGTTTGGATTAATGGTGTTAAAGTAAGGAAGCTATGTAAATGGTAGGGCATCAAAAGACCTGAAAGAATAAGAATAGAAGATGTGTCAAGAATAGCAGTATTTCATATTTGACAGTGTCACTGAAATGCACCAATGTCTAGGGGATAGAGGGTGATAGTGGAACTAGCATGCCGTGAATATTATCCATGGGCAAAATCTTAACCAAGAATCTGGGGCAAATGGCTATTCAAAATTAAATATACTGTTGGATCTTCAGTATCAGAGCATATGAGGCTTTAGCTTTTCAAATCTCAGCCAAGTAATATATAAGCTAAGCGAAAGTCTAAGTGGCAAAGAAGATTCAAGATGGAGAAAGACAATATCAAATATAAAGCACTTATTTGTAAACCTGTGCACAATTTGACTGAGAAAAAACAATGATGTAATCAAAAGTAAATGGAGTCCAGGACATTATTAGAATTAACATCTCCATTGATTAAATGAGTTGCTGACAGCAGCATCAGCGCTGCCGGGCTATCAGTCTTGCACTCGTTTGACATTTTAAAAGAAAATGATGAATGTCACCAAGTTTTTTGCCATTATTTGTATGATGTAAAAGAGTTTGCCTAGTGAATTCCAGTTCTCTTAGTTTAGTGGGATCCTGAGCATATAAAATATTTACCGCTTATCTTACTTGGAGGCAAGTTTAATTTGTTTCTTCTACTGTGGTTCCAAAAGCAAGGGCTTGTCTACTTACACCTTGAACGGAATTAACAAAAATCTGTTTTGATTTATTCTGATAATTATTTCAGTGCAAGTCTGTGCGTACATATCTCCTTCGGCTGTAGTATCTTAAAACTGACTTAATCCTACTTAGTGCTTAGAGGAGCTTTAATTGCCATCTTCCACAGTGCTTTTCTAATGCTACATGTTTTTCATACATTTTGAAGGCAGTGCAGCTGGACGCTTGGCTATAGCTTGCCTTTCAGGAAGTGATCTTCTGTTTTGTGTCTGGCACCATGATGCTGCTTCTGGTGCCAAAGAGGAGGCAGCGGCCGCTCTCTGCTGTGTCCTGGCAGAGGTACAGGGCACAGATTGTTAGTGACCTCTTGTGGAATCAAATAATTGCGGTGGAGCTGATCCAGTCATACAAGGGCACGCTCCATCCGCCTTGGCCCTGGCTCTTCTAAGCTGTTCTAAAACCTCTTGAAAAGAAAATATTCAGCTGAAAATGAAGATAGGTACATTACCTCTAATTTGGCCAGGTTTACCACACTTCCAGTATGGCAAGTACCCTGTGATCCTTAACAATTAGAAGAAATTAGGATTTACTGAAGTTGCTACTGACAGCAACAGCTCAGTTTGGGAGTGCCTTAGTATCCTTAGGGGATTCTGTTGAAGAATACCTGCTTAGCTGCTGGGAAATGACAGCATCCTCACAGATGTCAGTATGCTGCAGAAAGTCTCTGGAGTATGCTTCGTACTTGCTTTCCATTATATATCAATGTCGTTTGCATTCTGTGCCTGCAGAATGATGAGAGGCTTGTCTTAACAGCTACTGCTTTTCCAAGCTCAGGTGGAGGGTCTGATCCGGGGATTCGTAAGAAGTAGGAAAATGGGTTTCAACATGAGCCAAGTCCTTAGATTGGCAGTTGTCAGTGCATGTAAGTATCACCTGTCTAGTGGAAGCTAGAGACATGATAAACAAATAGAAATTACAGCCTTGTACACATATACTCCCCACAGACTGAAGACTGATTTGAAGTTAGAGCCTGTGCCCCACTGACCACACAAGCACTGGGCCACTGCTTCCTCTCTCTTGTAATATTGTCTCCGGCCTTCTTACCTGTACCTCGTGGTTCTGTTCTTACATTCTTGCCCATCAGAGGCCCATCTTTAAAATTTACCTTCCCAGACAAGACTTTCTACCAGAGACAGTCATTAACCAAAGGTTAAGAGGATGCAGTCTCCCTTCTTCCTGCTAAGTAGCTGTCAACAGAGATATTCCTTCTGACAGAGGTGCTCCGTGTGAGGCTCCTTCTGCAGCCTGCCAACCCCTATCCACGCAGTCCTGTCAGAAAAGCGGGACTCGCAGCAGCCAAGTGACATGTGTACGGTGCCTCTTTTTGCCCAAGGCCGAGGATGTGGTAGTGTTATCACTAATGGTTTTAACTGCTTTGCTTTGCTTAGGCCACAAGCCCCTATTTCGTCCAGAGACCTCAAAAGCCACACGGGAAGCAAAAATGTATTTCCAAAGATGGGACCATTGCATCACTAGAGGGCATCCCACACCTCAACACGGCCACAGCCAGCAGCAAATCCCAGGGTGGTGGAGGGGCAGGCAGGCAGGGTCCCTCAACTCCATTCTGCTCCCTGGGCTTTTTCTGCATGGAGGTTTTCTGTATGTAAAACTGATTGAATAAGGATGTGATTTTCCTTATAAAATACTAATACATGTATCCAGCCTGTACTGTAAATACTATTGTACCAGTACCAAAGTATTACAGAGCATTTCTGTTCAGGAACAGTTGTTATTATAAATCTTCAGTATTATACCAATGGAAATAGATCTGTGTACATGTACACATAAACAGGTGGGAACGTTACCATTTTAACTAGACTAGATAAATAAAGCAATATCGTATTTGGTATGTACAAAAGACTGCACAAAATAAAAGCATCCAGATCAGCAGGGGTTTTCTCCTGTGCTTTTATTCAGTTTACTAAGACTTAAAAGACTGAAATTTGTAAGTCAAGGAGGGCCCTTTTCTGATTCCAGCTTTCCGTGAAAGAAGTCAGGTACATGCTGCCTGCATCCTGAGTGCAGGATGTCCTGAGGTCTCAAGCACTGTGGCAAAGAACATAGCGAAATGTTCTAAGTGGAACACTTAAAAAAAACCCAACCAAAAATAGATACCAGTATGCAGCAAGAGAGAAGGGGGAGGGTGAAAACAGCTTCATTTTACAAATGTCTTTGTTGAGACAGTAACTGGATACAGAAATCCAAGTCACAGTGGGATTCCGAGAGTGCACATCTGCCTCCCAGCCCTCGTGTTTCCCAGAGCAGTGGTGGTTAGCTGAGATCTTTAGAAGGTGGTTATATGCGTCTGTCTCCAAAGGCAGATTTTGAGGTCCGCTTTTGGGTGCCCAAAAGATGATGAATGTAATATCTATTTGCTGATATTGAGCAGACTACCCTACAATATAGACCCATTTCCATATCTCACTGTTTTCTGAGAAGAGAGATACTGAATTAACTTTTACCACATAATTTTACTAAGGCATGGTCTACAAAGAAGCAGTGTACAGCTCTGGCTCCAGTGAGACAGCCAGGTCAGGCCCAGTGGCTAGTCAGTGAAAAAATTCTAAGAATAGAGGATCTTCAGCAGAAATTCATGAAACAACATGCTTTACGTGTCCCACTCAGGCCCAGGAAAACTTATCCATGAGCTGGTCTTAGACTGGAATCTGTTAGTTGAGTAACCTGCCTGTGGGAAACCATTGACACTGATATCCTGGGCTCTACAGAATTTCTTTGCTGTAAATCCCTGCAAAGTCTAATTATTTTCTTTCCTACCATGTAACTGTATGTTATCATGCCAAGGTTTCTTTTAAGTTTCCTTTTAACAAATTATAGCCAAACAGCAAGGCCATTTTCCTATAGTCATGTATAAATATCTACATCACATCAAAGGTTTCCCTTAGAGAAAAAATTGCAGCAGGCAAACATGTTTTCATGTGAGGCTTCACACAGGTTTGGTTCTCACATGAAGCTTCGCCACAACCGTGTTTGCTTTCTTTCATTTCTGCCTTTGCCTTCTTTATGTCAGGGTTGAAGGACTGTACTGAAGGAATCTAGAGAACTTGTTGCTTTCCTATCCTGTTAATTGACTCCATATCCATTGTGTGCCCCCTCTGTTTGCGCTCTGTTCCTCGGGGCTTCTCTGTATCATCTCCTAGTCACAAATAGAGGCCAGGTCCACCTTTGCATAGCTGAGCATTGAGGTTTCTGGGTCTTGGAATCTATTGCTTTTGCATCCTCTGGTACGCTGTTCTCCGGATCGTATAGATCGACTCCATTTATTTCAAGACCCACAGCAGGCCTTAGGAAAGGCAAAGGCTGGAGCTCTGTGGCAGTTCTTGGCAGGAAGCTCTTTGCATAAAGCCTATTAGGGCAGCGACAGCTGAGCTTCCCCCTTAACAACTTGCAGAAGCAGATTGGAACAAATTGTTCTTGTGGTTTGTTTGTTTTTAAAAAATACGTATTTTGAGAGTAAAGTTTGGTGCATGCACACACATACTCACTACTGAATTACTTTAAAATAGGAACAGAAAAAAAACAGATGAAAATAGAGGTCAGAGAGAGGCTAAAGAAGGGACACATAGCTTTCTGTTCTGTTTCGTGGCCTTGAATGTAAGGAAGAGCAGGCAATGCCCAGATTCAGAAAAATCATTGTTCTTTTCTAATCCAGTGTTAAAGGTCCAAAGTCCAAAACTGGTTCTGGGAGATTTTAAACGTGCAAAGGGGAGCAAAGTGCTCATGTTGTCTTTTCAACTCAGCAGGATTTGAGTTCTTTCAACTCTCACTTGTGCCTCTGAAAGTCTCCTTCTCCGTGTTTGTAGCAAGCAATACAATTCTAAGAAAAGCTTTGGGGACTCAGAGGGGTTATTAGACGAGGATGCCTCTGAGGCAGCACTGGCACTACACAAGGCATCCTGTCACATGTCTATGCCTATGCCCTGGTTAATAGAAATATGTGTAAATATGAATGCAGGTATATCCTGCATTCATAGATATTTTCTCCTTAATTATATATATATATATATAATTTTTTACCTTGTTAAATACTTTCTTGCTTTATGGATATGGAAACTGACAGGTAAAAATGCTGTGGTTCCTTAAAAGATTTTTTTGGATATAAAGGCAGATCAGTCATTTGCACAGGCCAGAGCTCAGGCATGCTATATATCTGCTATATGTCTGGAAAAGTGTTACACTTCATAGATTGCATGTGTCAGTGGTGAGATTTCTTTCTTCTCTAACGATTTAAAATTGGCTTTCTAGCAAGTTGCCTGTGTAGTCCTGTTCATGTGAATGGGGGGATCACCATAGTAGATGTGGAAGGCATTTGAAACAAAGGCCTTGTGTAAATGCATGTATAAGCCAGCATATCCCATTAGGACCAAAAAATCCAGAGTATGACGTGTTCTGATGTCGTGGCTAAGGGCTTTGGAGAAGTTAACTGCTTCCATGCTAGGATGGTGGAAGGCCATATCCAGTGAATATATTATAATTAACACAGCAACAAGCTGTATAGGATAATAAACATGTTCTGCTGTCCAGACACTTTGCATACACAGTGCATCAAAGGGGTTAAATATAGTTGTTCTCAACAGTGTTTGGCCTGGCTGAGGATTAGAGCTTATTTTAGCTGTTCTTCCTAAACATAGCAAAGGTCACCAGGGAACAGGCTTTGTTGCTGAGTCTTATTGGCCTTGTTCCTTGTAGGGGTTTTGCAGGAGGACAGGATTGTCTCACTTACAAGGATAATAGATGACAAGCCTGGTGCTGATTAACCTCATTTTAATTGATAATTAATTTTGAACCCTATTTACTTTCCCTGGAACAGCTGAGACTTCAAGGGAATCACAACAGAGGTGAACAAGAACTGAAATCTTCCCCAAGGAAATGATACAGGCGGGAAGGAGAAAAGGCAAAAATAGATTAATATTCAGATAGTTAGTTTGGATCTTCATTAAACTTATTCCTTCTGAAAATCAAGGCCTCTCACCTTCTGATAGCTATTACACATGCTAAGTAATCCCAGTCTTGTTCTGCACTCCAAATCCTGGGTCCTTCCTTAGCCCTGCTTGCCAGTTAGCCTTCTTTTTGCTTTTGCCTTGTTTCTAAAACTGGCAAATTGGTGGAGTGACCTGCTGGCCATCTGGGAGCATGAATGCTCCTTTTATACTTGAAATATATGTGATGCTCCATAGTTTCACAGTAGTAAAAGCTTGAGAATGTATATAAAAGATCATTTTTATTCAAAGCCCAACCGCACATTCTGGAGTTAGTTCTGCAAATCAGAGCCTTCCAGAATTAATAGCTGCATTAAGCTTCCTAGCAATGCATTCCTGCAGGAGCTTTCCTTATCATAGTTAAAATCTATTGAAAACCATAATGGCTGCGGTAATAAGTCTGCCCTTCTACAGCACCGTCTAGAGAGGGATCTGAAATCATTTTACAAACATTAAGGAGTTAATTCTTTAAACACCTTTGAGATGCATGTCATCCTTATGGTATAGACTGATAAACTGGAAGCCTGAGTAATTTATTCAGGGTCACATAACATCTACGGCAGAGGCAGCAACTCCTCCTGGCACTAGGAACTGCTCTAAACTTATTTCCAGGACAACGTTACAACATGAGCCACATTCTAAATTACCTTTTATATCAAGATTGCAGTTTGTCTCTCTGTAGTAGTTATGGCATTGCAGAATCTCTACTCAGTGGAATTACTAACTCCATTTACTTGGTTATGTTTGTAGCCTAGTTATTCACTACCTTCATCCTACATCGTAGGGGCTTTTAAAATAATGCAGATAATTTAGTCTGAATTTACATAATCTCACTTGATTGTTAGGTGTAATCAAGGTCTATTCTCACAGTATCATCCTGAGATATTCACACACGTGAATATGAAATGCCACCTATGACACCTGCCCCTGACTTTACTGATCAGAGTAACTCTCATTCAGGTAACAGGGGAGAAAAAGCTTTTCTGAGTCCTGACCTGAGTTCCCAGCATGACTGAGGTCTTACACTGGGCAGTTCTAGAATAAAGATTCCTTGGGGCAGCTTCATACTGTATTGGCATTAGAAGAAGGTTAGAAAATGTAGCTCCTATTTAATCAGATGGAACTAGAAATGCGTTTCTAAAGGGCATCTGACACTGGGGGCAATTTAACCCCTTAGAACTAATACCAGCTGATCCCACTTCTGCCTTTCTTGTTTTAGTGAATGATTTAACATTCGTCCTAATGGATGTTTCTCTTTTGAAAATTAACAGTTTGCATTTCATTAGATATATCTTGCTAGATAGCTAGCATTATAGATTCCAGGTCTGTTTCAGTGACTGCAGATCAGCTTCACTTCATTTACAGGTTAAAAAAAAATAGTCCCTAGGTGCAAAAAAATCCCAGTCCTGCAGATTCAAAATGGAATCTGAAAGTCAAGGTGGGTTCCCTCTGGCTTCTTCATCACTAGCAACAGTAAACACTCTGCCAGTCATTCATTACATTACAGAATATTTCTAGTCCGATGCCAAATTAGGCATAGACCCCACCCCTTAGGGCAGGATTTTAAAGTTGCACAGGCTGCTTGCAGAGCTGCCCATTGCCAACACTTTTTCTGAATGGGTCCTACCAAGAGGAGAATTATTTGAAAATGTGGCTCCAGTTTTAAGACCCATTTTGAAGTTCTTGCTTTCATAACTGCTTCGCTATTTTTTGCCCAGTTACACATTCAGACTGTGGATCTCAACAAAATACTGGCGGCTTATGGGAGGAACATAGTAGGATGAAACATGAGCTAGCACTCCTGATGACGTGTTGTAGCCCCAACATTGCTAGTCTCTTGCTTCTGTCGCAACTTATAAAATGGGGATGTTTTTCTGCTGTCAGTTCTTATGGTAAAGCTCAGCGTTTGTTTATAGAGGACATCGGGATACATACATGGAGGAAATGTGGAAATTCTATTAATGAAAGCAATTTTGTTTTAATAGCTGCTATGTGAGTGCTGGATCTGCTCAAGCAGAGACAAGTTATTAAAGGTGATAGTACAATGATGATTAGAGCAAGCCCCTGGCTACAGTCTTTCCCACATTTAAAGTAATTTCAAGCCTCAGGATCCTACTGCTGCAACTGGCAGCACAGGTGGCTTACCTGCTTACATACACACATGTAGGATTTCCCCAAGCTAGATGTTCTGTGTGTTTTTTGAAAATGCTTTCTTTCCTTCCTTTCCCCCCCACCCCTTTGTACTGGAAAGAGGAAGATATTTCCCTTTTGCTTTCTTCTTAAAGACTGCTATGTATTTTTAGCTGCTCAGGATGTCTCCAAATAACACGCTGACTCTGAACTTGCATTGTCAGCCTTCCCTGTAAAGCCCCTCCTGGGAGGTTTATGGCTCGCTCTCTACAGCTTTGCTGATACAGCGTGTAATGTTTATACCTGCAATCAAGCATTGGCTGAGCTGCAGCCCAATGCTGGCAGCTTCTTTCTTCCTCCCTCTGCCCCCCCTTTCCCTTGCAACTCTGCTCCAGTGATACTAGATTGATATAGTACATACAGTGGTGACTGCCTACATAAAAGTTAAAAAAAAAAAAAAAAGGTATTACTCAATAGCCGGAAAAAAGTGTATGTGCTCTGCCCATCAAGAATGAGGTGGACTCTGGTCTATATTTCTTCTTCTGGATGATTTATAATGCCTTCCTCCCCTGCACTGCTGTTTTCCAAGCCAATTCATGGATTTTGAGATTTACCAGATAAGAGGTTCATCTACAGTTTATAAACTATTTTTCTTTTAAACAGAACACAAGGGTTAGTTTCTTTTTTTTTGGGTACTTAACAAATCTTTTCCCCAAAGTATCTAGTGGCCTGCAGTTGTCTCAGAACTGCTCTTGCACTTGACAGGCAAAAAGATTGCCTTTGAAACAGGGGCCTCATCTAGATGGGAAAGTGAGGCTGATTCAGTTGGAGCAGAATTTAAAACTAGCTTTACTTAAGCATTCACAATGCCGACAACTTTATTTCAATTTAAGAGGGTCTTACTAATGTTCAGCTTTCGTTTACTGTGTATTCCCAGTCCATGTTAGCTAAACCAAAATAAATATATCTTACAGACTTTTGCCAACATTTGACTAAATGGGTTTGAAGTCACTCTTCACTTAAATCAGTGCAGCTGTGGGTGAAAATAAGGCCAAATGCATTCAGTTATCTTGAAGACAGTGCCAACAAAATGCATGAAGAAAGGCATCATGCACATTTTTCATGATTAATGTATCTGCAAGTTCTCAGTTACTGGCACAGGGGTGCAAGTGAAGTTGAGTTTCGAATGCCACGGAATTAAGGATGTCATTGTTATGTGCATTTGTATTTATTTTAGTAGTCTCCCTGAAGTACATACCACTTTATATGGATGATGTTAGGTCACAGTTTGTCTATGTTCGGTATAAACAGGATGTTGTAGTTGCCATGCAGCTGTACTTTCAGATTTTTGGGAGTCTTCTCTCAGCTATGCTAAAAGAAAATGAGAGGAAGAGTGCATCTAAGAATTCAGGTTGTGCTGACAGGTGAATCTTGTGATGCTTTGAGTATGGGTTTTGACTTGAAGACATACTTCAGGTCTATATGAATCTTTCTCAAGGTCTCAAGTACCTCTTCTGACCAATGCTGTGATCCCCTCTGTAAGTGTCTCACTAGAGACAAGGAGATTTCCCACCTGTCAATGGAGTTCAGTACACAATTAAAAAGCTACTCCAAACTGAGCTAAGGTTGTTCATTTATCCTTGAGGATTCTTCCTTAATTAAAATGGGCCTGAGGGAAGTACGACTATCTTAATTTTATCTTTTGCCAGAGAAAGTGTTTGAAGACCATGATTTTATGCAAATCCAGGCTTTATTTTATTAAGGGAAGACACTGTTGGCTACCCCAATCTTTTTAAGCTGATGGCTGGGGTGATTTTGCCACTTCATTAAACTTACAAGGTAGCAGCAGAGGTATTGAATTGAATAAGCATCACTGGTAACACTGCAAAGAAGAGAAAAAATAGTTAAGTGCATCTTCATAATAAAGTTCAATCAGACTTCTGCTTTTAAGCTTCAAAGTCAACGTACCTGCTGTTTCTCGAGCTTAAATCAACATACAAAAGAGTTTTTTCACCCTTTTCCACTCATAGAAGTTTCTGTCTTATCTCTGACTTGGGCTTCCACAGTACAGTCAGCTTCTTAAGTTATCATTTATTATTTATTGCAATAACTCAACTGAAATATGAATTTCCTCTATGAATCCTGTAGTTTCTTGGTTCTAAAGCTTGCTATTGAGCTGCTCCTAACTAGGATAGATCATTAAATGGTTGCTACTTCACAAATGTAGTGAACAAGTCCACTACCTACCTATTTTATCTCTTTTACATTTTACCAAGGCAGGTAAAATGTAAAAAAAAAAAAAAAGTAGACTTGCTAACTGTTGTGTGATACTTGGCCACCAAACCCCATCATCCACTTTGGACTTAAGTAGGGCTCAGAGTACGTCTTTACCCAATAGAGAAAGTATTATTATGTGGTTTCTTAACTTATAATGTAGTATTGTGCTAAGTTTCCTAGTAGTACTGGAGCAGTTGTTCTTGTCACTGAAGTTGCTTTGCAGTGTGGTGCGTGTTGTTTATCAGTTGCTCTATTTTAAATATGCAAAGGACAGACATACAGTTTTGGTTCAGAAATTCTTGTTAAAAAGCTTCCTTTTAAATCTAAGGTTAAATAGTAACAAAACTCCCAAGAGAGAGTTCAGTGTATGTGTGTCTTAGAACAGGCTCCAACAGCTGTGAAAATGAAATAGCTACTTCTCTAGCAGACTTTTAGAGCAAAATTAGCTATCTAAAGCACATAAATAATCTCGTAGGTTGTTTTCCTACTTATCAACATCAGAATAATGGATTAGTAGCTTATATTTATGTGTTTGAAAAGCAAGGTCTTGAAGAAGAAAGAACTTTTCTCTCCCCAAAATGCTACTTTCAGGTAAGAGAGAGCTGTCATAAAGCGACTTATCTTTTGTGCACATTTGCAAACAATAACTTTATGATTTTTTTTCATTTGTCCCTATTCCATCTTTCAGTAATATGGCCTATATACCTTGGAAGATATTTTAATTATAATAAGATTTGTGCCTAATGCTGTACAGCTTCCTCAGAGTAGACGAATTCAGAGAGAAACTTGAAGGTGAATAGCGGTTGCAGATAGTAATTTTGAGTTTACCGTCGGGGAATAAAAGGTATGTACTGTCTAGGTACAGGCTGTCTCAAAAAATTACATTGGTGGGTCACGGAGTTATGAAAATCTTTCCAAACAGCAACTGCACAGCTAGCGATGTTTTGGAGTGAGGAGCAGAGAGGTGTGGGCAAAGTGTCAAAGGTGTGGCTTGCTGTGCCCTCCTTGCCTTCAAGCACTGAAGCTTCATTATGTGACTCACCAGTTACATGTGTTGCTGTTCACATCAGAACTGCTTACAGAAACCACGCAGCACTGACTAAAACTCCCAGTTCCTGGCAAACTCACTGTCAGCTTCTGTATGAGACCTATTCTGAAGCGAAGGTTTTTTTTCATTTAGGAAGTGCTCTAGAAGAGCCCAGAAATTTTGGTCTTAACCTTCAGCAAGAAGAGAAAGTGCTGCCAAAGAGAAGGACCCTTTCAGACTCTTGCTTTGTAGAAGTAAGGGGTAGAAATGTCAGTTTTAGGAGCCTAAATCAAATTTAATCCCATCCATGTGTCAGACTGGAGACACGTTGAGGTCCTGTGTGGAAGGAAGACTGTCCCACCATCAGCTCTATTCTTGCTCCTATCAAACTTCAATAGTTAAAACAGCAGAACGTGTGGCACGCTCAGAAAAATGTACAAACTTACCTTCTGTGTGTGGTTGCAGAGAGAAAAATGTAGGCAAATAGTGAGATAAGTAGTTACCATTCCTGCCCGTATTTTGAAACAATGTGGACCCTCTGATTCGTGCCAAGACTCGCTTCCTTCCTGGGATTTGGCTTTAGCAAAATAGGGAGTGAAAAAACAAACTCCTCTCATAACAGATGTGCTGATGGCACAATACCACGTGATAATCTGAAACGGATTCTCTCTGTGCAGACGGGCTACCTCTGCATACTCGCTGTGTGGCTGGATTTCAAAAATTGCTCAACAAACAACATGCTGATGGCCTCTTATGTGCAAGGCAGTTTTAAAGTGGCGGCCATTTACATGTGGGAGCTGAGCTGCTTTGAAAATCTGTCTGTAGCTGTCAGCGTTCAGACAGCCTGACAATTCCAGCCTCTTACTCGCATCTACATTATCAATCTTTGGACAAATGATTGAATAAACTGACTGAAGCCCTGCAGACTCCCTTCAGGAAGAACAAGCTCACAGTACAATTGGGCCCATCACAAGACAGCTCAAATTTTTTTGTATAACAAAATGTTGATAGCTTTTTTCAAAAGTACAGTAGGAAAGCTTTTTTTTTTTTTCTCCTTTTTCTTTTTTACCTTGAAGAAAGAAATTCTTCACCTCATGGCAATAATCACAAAGCTGATTGATCTGGCAAGCTGCAGCCTCAGCAGAGACTGGCCACATCTCTGTAGATATTCCACTTCTTTGATTTCATCTTTTAAAAAAATACACAAAATTATGTGTCTTTGTGGAGGGATATTCAGGAGGGAGTTAGGGAGTAAAGTTAAATAACATTTTTAGGTGTGTTTGCTTCTGTAGCTTTATGAGTGTGTATATATGGGCTTGGCTAAGAGATGTGAGACCAGATTATATACTCAAACTACTCTAAGTTTTAAACTTTTGCTGAAAACCACAAGTGACTCCAGATTGCCGCACTGTAAATTACACACAATCCCACCTGAAGTGTTTTAAGAACTAACTAGGCTAAGACATTGTTCTGAACAAAACCTGAAATAACAATATGCTTACGTCAAATGACCCTCTATACAGCCAATCAAGCCTGCATAACCATATCATAGGTGCCACACTTTAGTCCCCAAGATACTTTAACATAGTAAGGACAAAGCCCATTAATCCAAAAACAGCACAGTGTTAACACAAAACAAAGCTGAGCTGTAATCCTGAAGATTATGGTTTCAGGAGAAAGGTTTAATGTCATCTCAGGGTGGTTGCTTTTTATTATTTTTTTTTTGTTCTGTTTTGTTTTCAGGCAAACTTCAAAGTGCCTCATTAGATGCCTTCAGAAGTCATGAAGATGAAATGAATAAGAAGCGATTCAGGCAAATTGTTGACTCTGGAGAAGGGTTTTAAAAAACAACACCACAAAAGCAAAACCCCTAGGGATAACTGTAATTGCATATCTGAAGAGTATTTCAGCGCTGGTCTGCCAGCCCCACTTAGCTGAGGCACCTTTTCTTCATCCTGAGAAGGGCTGATCCTTTTTGTCCTGGCTTCTAAAACATCAGTCTAAATTTTCCTTGACTGTCTAAATTTCCCTTGACTGTGTCATAGTGATTGAGCCTCACAGACTTCCTGTGGGGAATGCTTTATGCTACAGAGTAAATTTGCTGAGGAGAGATATATTCAATATCTGTTTTTTAAAGTGTATAGGAATCCAGACAATTTGATAGCTGCAGAGGAAAAATGATACTTTTTTTTTTACATTCTATTTGTTACCTTAAACAGTCCTGGGGTAGGATGAGAGAACGAAAAGGAACAAAAAAGAAAGATTCTCTCTGATAGATGGTTTCCGTCTTGCCAGGAGTTAAATCCTTAGGTCATGCTGAACAGTGACCACTGTCCTTTGGGAGCACGTGCTTCACTTTCTCAGGTTTAGCTGAGCCCGGCCTTCCTTGGCACACCTACTCTTTTGTAAAACCACAGATACCACAGAAAGTCTCCGCTGTATGACCCTGTTGCTTGAAACAAGTGTGGACACATGCTTGCTATGTCAGCAGGGAAGATCTGCCTGCCCTGCTAGCTGCTGAATTAAGGCTAGTGAGGAAGGAGGAGTTCCCAAGACAGGCATCTGGGGACATGGCACTTGGCGATACTGGAGTGCTACTCCAGCTGTCCTGCAAACTTCTGGATGACGCTGATATCACTAGAGCAGGGATGTGGATACCAAAGGTTGAGTGAGATGTGCTTCATGGCTCTTTCAGCATTTCCTGACTCTGTATGTCTCTCCCAAAGGAGTGAGAAGGGCTGTGGTGGAGATAAGAGGGCAGATGAGCGCCTCCTTTTCTTGTCTTGGTTAGCCTGGCACCCAGCTGCATTTCTCCTTCCTGGCCACCTTGGTTACTGTGATGAGAGCACCCCCCTTTTTCTTTTGCATCTGTTGTCTCATCAGTACGTTTGAATCTTTGAAACATAACGAGCAGAAGAAAAGTAGAGAAGCTGGTAAGGTTGTTTTAATTGTTTTTTTCTTTTTCTCTTTTTTTCTTTGTGTAGTCACCTTTGACATACGTACAAGGAGTGTGTGAAATTTAACGTTGTCTGAGAACAGAAGTTCTACTTGTCACACACCTATGCGCAAGCTTTTCCAAACTTCGGGTTTTTTTAGTAGAAAAGTAGTTGTACTCCATTTACAATGATCAATGGGAATAAAAAAAGGCAAGTTTAATAGGGAGAGGGTAATACCTTTTATTATGCTAACTGATACAGTTGAAAAAAAACCAGACGTGCTTTCAGGCTCAGAGTCCCTTGTGTGGTTACTCACTTCATCTTGTGTTTGTGGGTGGAGGCCAGAGGAGTGCCACTACCAGCGACAGCCAGACGGTGCTGCTCTGGCCCTTGCGTTATAGGGGAAAATACAGGAGAGAAAACAGTGGAAAACAGGCGCTAGGGAAAGAACGATTTGTTCCAAAACATTTGCTTTGTAACAGGGTCATCTATAAATTCTGGGATTTCCTGTTTGCTGAATGGCAGGCTTTCTCTTTTCAGGTTACGGACTGGAATAATTTTATTACAGCTCATTGTAAGCTTCTTTCCTTTCCAAGCCCAGATTTGCAGCCTTTGCACAGAAATTTCCCAGCTTTCTTGGGTTTTAAGTTGTATCCTTCATCCCCATCCTCTTGAGCTGTGCTTTATTTCCTTTGGGCTTGGGAAGTGGTGAGATCATGGTAGTTTTAGGGGCAAAGCGTTAGACACATTAATGGGTTCTTTTCATACTGATGTATGTTTGTTCTGGATACTGGGAACATAAAACTTAAATAAAGAAAACTGGAAAAATAGTAATTTTAACCACAAGGAGCAGGAGCTTGATCCTGCAACTTGTGGATTCATTGACTGGACTGGGAGTTGTCAGTGTTCAGGAAATACAGGTTTTAGGCTACAGCTGGTCAGGATGTTTGGGCTTTTTTTTAACAGTTTTATTTCAGAAAACACCCATTAATGGGTCGTCTTTGTCAAGAATGTGGTTGGGGAACACTGTCAGGGTAGTCCCTCAGGTGCAGATCCTTCTAGCTAAAACAAGAGAGACCTGTCCCAGAATATTGTCTCATAATGATAATAGGCGCATGTTGGGAGAATTTACCTGCGCTGTTACGAGATCTAGGTCAGGTCACAGGTCTGAAGCAGGCAGTGACAATTTTCCACATGAATGCCTTGAGTACCTGGATATCTTAGTCTCTTTCTGTTTCAGAGAAAGAGTGGGAAATAATAAAAAAATGCATCCTTTGAGAGCTGGTGATAAATGAGATGAAGAGATAGGTAATTGCAACTTTTGTGAGATAGGAAGGCTGTTTTCTGCCTAGCTATAGCATGAGATACACTGTGATCTGCTAACACTGGTGAGATGAGCCGTCAAAGTAGTACTCATGTCTTTGGCCAAAGCTCTCGTATGTGGCTGACACCATACTGCATCCGACTTCAAACAGTCAGTGAGAGATCCTCTTGTCTGGCCTGGGAGGCGTTTACTGATTACATTTATAATGAAGGAGGATTAATTTTTTTGTAACTGGGGAGCGAATCTTCTGCTAACTCAGCTTGAATTTTTATCAATGGTATAAGGTTTTAGAAGCTCTGAATGCATGATTTTAAAGATGTCTGTTGTTGAACATGCTGGGAGCATTTTGTCTTTATGCTGAGTTTAGCAAATGAGATTCTAGTTCTTGAGTGGCATTATTAGGCGCTATTGTAACAATAATGAAAAGATGGTGATTAAAATCTGCCTACTAGTGGCAGGGGATGATGTTACTATATAGTGCTATAAGACGGCATTCTGAGGTTCTTGCATTCTCCACTGGTGTGAGCACAGTATTATCTGTATATCTCTCTGTTGTAAGGTAAAATGGAATTTACAGAAGAGGTAAAGTGTGTAATAGCTGTTTTTACTTTAACTGATGAAATAGCTAACTTCTTTTCACGTGGAACTGATGCTTTCCATGGAAATTTTGCCTGTGTTAACTTTGGTGAACGCTTCAGACTATTTTTGGCAGCAATTAAAAGCATTCAAAAGATGCCTGTCACTTCAGCTCACATATTTCCACAGGGTACTTTATTTGTGTTTTATGAAAGAAATTGAAAACACAGCAATATGGCTTCTGCTTAACTTTAACTATCTCGCATCTTGAGGTGGCAAGTGACAAGCAATTTTTCTTCATTGGAAGCTGTTCTTCCAGATATCACAGCGCAGAGTTGCTGATAGGATTTTCACAAGGAAAATAATAACACCTAGCATTCACTAACACCTGCTGTCCAGCAATCTTAAAGTGCTTCTGAGAGATGCTTATTAGGATCCATGACTATGAAATTGGTAAATTTTTACTGAACTGGGTTTACAAATTAGAAAGCTGATCGTTGTGTGTCTAATAACTCAAAAGTACCATTAATTCAAAGTATCAGCATTTTTGAAGGCTTAATTTAAGGGAAATGGGTCCTGATGTTCAGAGCATACCCATTCCCACTTTCTTCAGAAAGGGTTAATTGCTAAGAAATTGAAGAGTTGGGCCTACAGTTTTCCAAAATTAAGAATGAGCTGAGAAAACACTACTGCAGAAAATTTATGTCTAGTAATTGATCAAAGGGACAACAGGCTTCTATAGTAGTTAAGCTGAGAGTAAAACTAGGATCTATTTTATTTGCAGGTTCCTCTTCTCATTCAAATATTTATAAAGCTTGTTGAATACATCTCTGTGTGGATTATGTGGGAGGAAGTATGAAATGTATGTGTGGTATCTCTGTGATAAAATTTAGCTTGCTGTGTGGGTATAATCTAAAAAAACATTAGATCAAGGGTGCAACTGCATTGAGCTCATCTGATGTATGATATACCCAGCTTCTAAAAGTGGCTGTACTGCAACAACTCATACTTTGAGCTTCCACCAAAAAATTCTTCCTACCTCTGCATATCAAATTTTAAAACGTGTAATGTAGTTATATGACAACACTCACTAATTAATATGGCGTTGAGCCACCTGAAATCACAAGAGCAATGGTTCTTCTGGCACACTGCAAAGCTACTTCTGAGCAATCAACGCTAACTGCATGCAATGCCCCCGTCACACTTGCACTTATATAGACCGTATCTACTATTGCAACTCTTGCCTGAATTAAAAGTCACTAAATAGAATGCATAGCCACATCTGCAGCTGGACACCTCTGTGTTGTTTTCTGTTACGCACTAGTGGAAAAAGTAGGGGGAAGAAATACAGTGTGATTTTTAGAAACGCCTCACCAACACTGTATTAAAGCATCAGTGTATACAGCTGGTCGAAATGGCGGGCACCGAGGCTGCTGTTCAGGATGAGGGTGCAGTTGTGTGGGCTATGGTGAGACACTGGCCCAGGTTGCCCAGAGAGGTGGTGGAGGCCCCGTCCCTGGAGATGTTCAAGGCCAGGCTTGATGAGGCTCTGAGCAACCTGATCCTAGTGGAAGATGTCCCTGCTCACTGCAGGGGGGTTGGACTAGATGGCCTTTAAAGGTCCCTTCTGACCCAACCCCTCCTGTGATTCTATGGATGGTAACAGGGAGGTGGCTGATGTTGAGAAGGGGAACATGTAATATGGGTAGTGATGGAATATTGCCCTGACAGCTTATTTCCTTATAGTTCAGGGCTTGTTTGGGACTATACAACCTGGGAAGCCTTTCTGAAAGTCAGTTAAGATTATGCTATGGAGAAATGAGTTGGATGCTGGGATTATATTTGTACCATCCTTAAAACCTTGGGTTTTGTGTTCGTGGTGCTGGGACTATGGTTGGGATGGGCAGTGTATTCCTTGCCACACTGCCAGGCTTTGTGTTACTGCAGGACTCCCCAGTGTCCAGCTATGGAAGGGTGTATTACTCCTGCAGGTAGTGCTTGTGATAATATGTTAGGTGTATTGCAGCAACTCTGAAGTCCTATGCACAGACCAGACCTGATTTCCCTAGACACTGTACAAAGAGGGGAAAAAAACCACCCTGGGACAATTCCTGTCTTCATTTCTTTCTGGTTCTTTGGAATCACATTGCTATTAGCCCAGACTATGGGAAGGATAAAAATCTCCAAAGGAAACGGTGCATTTCTGAGCAGGGAAATTCTTTTAAATACAACTGGATGCCAGAGTTTAGAATAAGGTCCCTTGCACGGCAAGGCTATGTGCCAGTTTTTATAAAATATATAAGTGTAATTTATGCAGTATTTCTGTTAATCATGCTCTCTGCTTAAGATATCCATTAAAGCCCATCATATTAATTTAATTGAAAAATTCAGTGGGAATTGTATTAGATATTTTCCCCATTAAATTAATATTACAGCCTTTAAATAGAATTTCTGGGCACCCATTGTTGTTTGCGGAATTATTATGCAAATTGATATCTGCTATCTGCCTTTTTGGGATCTGACCACTGTAACTTTTTTTTTTTTGCCTCCTGTCTACTCCCTCCTCCCCAGCCTATGTTTAATTATCCCTTTCCTTTTGATTTCTGGCATCATTAACATGTTGCTTTCTGGGCCTTGTCACAGGACATTCGTTGTTTGCCTGTCAGTTTGGGGCTCTCTGAATTAATCTGTTAATTAATTAAGGTATGGGGACTGCAAAGTGAAATTCCCTGGGTGGCAGCCTGGCCTTACGGTGAGGGAAAGGGCAACTCACTTCTCAGTGGCTGGGGAGAGGTGAAATGAGATTAAGGTTGTTCAGGACTGACCTTTAATGGGCCAATTTGAAGGCAGAGAGCACAGCGCGCCCAGGGCTTGAATGGTGTCTTTGCAGATCTATTACCTGGATACCAAGGTGCTTGGTGGGTTTAGTGCATCTCCAGCATATGCCATGTAAAAAACAAACTGCGGGCACTTACCTGCATTTGCTTTTAAGGAAAGAGATGGTGAGCCACTGTCCTTCCTCCTCTTCCCCAGCTGACAGATGAGGGGGCTGTGCATTTCCATGTAAATTGCTACCCTTTTTGTAACATGGGGAACCTTGATAAATGCTTTCATGTAGTAAATGCCCAAGTGCAGGTCACATTCAAGACCAACTAACCTTTGCAGTTCTTACACGGGTTACCTAAATAAGCCAGTTCCCTTTCTCCTCGTTAGCTCTCAGCTTCCCCCATTTTCTGTTGCTGTGTTGTGCTTTTTGCCTTCTCCCAGACTTCAGCTTTTATTGGAGCTGTTTCTGCGTGGGGTGATACTGAGTCAACCAGCAGCAATGGAGCTGGAGCCCTTTAAGAAGCTGGGGCATTATCCAAGTAGCTGCTGACTCTGGGAGTCGTGACTCGTATGTGCTGGAGCGCAGAGGGAACAGCTTGTGCTCGCATTCAGAGGAACAGGTGCCACTGCACAACTGGGGACGCCATGGACACAGGCGCAAGGGAACAGCAGCTTGTTCAGCGCTGGTTTGATATTGTTCCATAACCTGATACAGGCAATGGGCTGCAATATGGGGTTGTGCTTATTAGCGGTCCACCTGCCTGACACCCTCCCCCATCCTTTCCTAATTAAACAGTGAGCTCAGGTTTCCCAGTTTGGATCCAACAAAACCAGGAGGGGAGATGGCTCCGGCTCCTGTCCTGTCACCCAGACACAGCCTAAAAGGAGCAGGACAGCACTCAGCACAGACTCTGGCCCAGAATAAGAGAAGTGCATGAAGTAAGATTGCATCTAATCAAATAGCTGCAGGAGTCTGTTGTTGAGTTTGCGGGTCAGTGTGTTTTTGTTTTCTCTAAAAAGTGCAAGTCCTTCCCTTCATGGTTATTTTTGCATAACAGCTGTGTTTCCGGTGAGCAGCTGGAGGAGCTGCCTGACTCAGCAAATCTCCTGCCTTAACAGTCACAAAGTGCACTCAAGCAAGACTAGGAATGCTGCGGGCAAAACAGTGGGTTCCCTCTGCTACCCCCTGCGACCAGTGAAGAGAGAGATGCTCGTTCGCATGGATAGAGGGGTTTAGATTCAAGTGACACGAGTCATTTGCTCTGGGGAGCATGCCCACAAAGAAGGAACAAATACATGGTCTTTATTTCAGAAATATATTGTGTGCTTAAGTTGATAATGTCTGTAGAAGTACTCAATCATCTAGAAAGAACCTGATACAAGGCTGGGGTGCTGTAGGGAACGAGAGCCTCTTTCAGTAGGAGCAGAGAGCATTCGGTGCTTGCCAGATTAGCCTTACAGAACAAACCAAGCCATTTTTATACTTCAGTCCGATGACAATATGCAATGTCTCATACGTACCTTGAGTCACTTTTTCCAGACAGGTTCATTATCTCCTTTGCATGGGGTAGCATTTGGCCTCTCCACATGTGTTACTGATTTGTAGGATGTTTACACACTGCAGAGTCGGGGGTTTTTAAAGACTGGATAGGAACTGGTCATAGGGGAGGCTTGGAAGACAATTTTGCCTAGTGGTTTGAGTAATGGAATAAGAATAGGAAGATTGTATTACCAGCTCTGCTTTTGACCTTGGACAAGCAAACTCTCTCTGCCTCTCTCTCGATTTTCTGCCCTTTGTCTGCATTGTCTGTTTTGACTGTAATTCTTTGATATAAAGGTGGTCACGCTTCATGTGATTGTATAGCGTCTAACAGTCAAAAATTGAATTCATGGAGAACTTTTCAGTACTACTGTGCTACAAGTAAGTAACAAAAATAATGTAAAAATGAATCTGTTTTATAAAACACAGTGGGACTTGCATGAACAGCAAAATACCAGTTAGAGTGAGGAGGAATTAAACCTCTGGTGTAATTTGAGTCCACTGCAATAAGCAAACTAAAATTCCAGTTGCAGCGAGGTTGTTGGGGGCAGCAGGAAAGGAACTTTCCTTTTAAGCATGAGAATTTGACTGTTTTACAGGGTAACAGTTTTATCATTTGCCTGTTTAGGAAGAAAAAGTTCTTGAATTGATTGGATTTTCTGGCAGCACCTCTGTTTGGAATTGAGTCTCGTGGCAGCTCCAGAGTTTGTAGTTGATGGAGAAGAGTGAGAAAGAGTGCTCCCCTGCGAGCACACAAGCCTTCCCTGACTGATGTAGCTGTGCTTGTCTTCAGGTATTCTGCCTGTCCTGGAGGCAAGGTGTACTTCCCGTTCCAGGCAGAACAGACCAAATTATGAATCTGGCACAGAAGGACCATTGTGTGTCCTAATGTAAGCACTGAAGCTGGTGAGTGTCTTCCCTTGCCTCGCCTCAGACCCGGGCACAGGAGTCATCAGGGTTGGCTGCCTACGACAGCAGCCCAGTTTGTGAATATTCCCGCAGTTGTTCAAGCCAGTCTGCAATTATTAGTGGGCCTGGGAAGTGTTGTATCCTCACTAGAAGTGTCCGCAAACTTGCCTTGTATTACAGAGTCCATCTTGAGATCTTGCTTCACTACGCACCTGAAGACAGCTCACGCTATTTTGACCCTCACAGCCCTGCTATTACGCCAGGTCGGGTAGTGGTGATGATGCAGCGCTCCTTCAGAAAGTTTCAACACAGCTTCATGTCCAACATATAACACAACAGATGTGGCCTTCCTTATCCCAGGCTGTCTGTCTGATAACAATTAGGATTTCATAGCAATAAGAGCTAATATTTGTTTACTTTTCTTCCTAATTGTAACTAATGCATCTTTCTGAAGACAAGGGAGCAGGCAAAAAAAAAAAAAAAAAAAGAGGTTGAGGGTTCAACATGATTCACTTTAGCCAGTTTCAGAATAACATTTGCCTCCGTGGGTAGCAGTGACTCCTTACACACTTGATTGCTCCATTTCCTTCCTACCCCCTCAGCAGACTTTTTTTGTGCCAACGCATACAGAACTCACAGGAGCACCGGAAGCTTTTTGCTATGTAAGAAGGACTTGAGCCCTTTCACATGCTCTTGTATCATTTGTGAAATTAGATGCACATGTAGCCTCAGTACTAAGTGAGCTGATCCTCTGTTGAAAAACAGGTTATTTAAAAACAAAACCACCATAGCCAATCCGTGTGTGTGTGTGTGTTTGTATGCTTATGTGTGTATATATATATGCAGAGAGAGTGAGAGTGCTTTGTCATGATTTGGGTTGACTCAGGGGGATTTGCAACCAATATTACTTCTCACGGTGCTGCTGAGACAGAGATTTTAACACATGAATAAATAACCAATGTGATCTGCTACACACAGACTTGCTGAACCCTATCCCACGGATATACAGACAGTATCATTAAGAACAAAGGTTTCAGAGGGTCTTCGCAATTCATCCGCTCCAGTCCTCTGCTGTCACAGGCAACTACATCTCGTACATCTGTTCACACAGGGAACATAACTCTCATCTGAAAGCTAAATACTTTATTTTACCCTATTTTGTGAGGAAGAATAAAGGGCCTCTTCTCTGACCTCATGCATACACAGAACTGAAAAAACACTGGTAGGTGGCTCATAAGATCTTAAAAAAGTGTCATCACTACTACACCATTTCACGGCCTGAGAAGACTCACTGCTTGTCCTCCATCTCCAACAGGCCCATCTCTCTTTAAGGTTAGTCCTGTTCACTGAAGGAGTAGAAACTTGTTATTTAATCTAGGTTTTTATTTTATATGCCATAAATGTCATGGCTTTTCTGCAGATTTTTGTGGTCACAGATCTTTAGATTAACCATTTAGATGTTGAATACTTCAAAATAATTTTAAGTAAGTGGTTAATTTGGCAGATTATTGAAAAATTTCAACCACCTCCTCAACTGAGACTGGCATTTAGAAAATGAGTCTAGTAAGTTTACTCTCTGTCTGCGACCTGAGTCTTCCAGGAATGACTAGTTTGTTGGGTGCTTTAGAGCCTAGGCAATTTAGGCACAAAACCCAAACCAGTCTGTCTGGGTTGAGCAGAAAGAGGAGGAGGGAAGCAGCTGGGTGAGAGAACGGCAAGTCTAAATCAGCAAGATGATTTAATGGGACTGTTCCTGTGTTCTTCTCTCCATTTGACAGCAAGGTGTTAGAACCTTGGCTCCTAGTCAAGAAAGGTGTCTTCCTTTCCCTGCCTTTCTCCCCTGTTAAGGGAGAGGAATCTTCCTTTATATCTTACGTATGTTTTCATGTGTCGGTGTCTCTATGCATCGCTGGGCATGTTGTTGAAGCATCCCGCGTATAGGATTTCTAAAACCTACATTTGCAGAAACTTGTGTGTTCTTAAACCTGCTCATAAACACAGTTAACATGTGACATTTAAGTCCTCCCTCCTTTTCCTGAAGTTCTAGCTACTTCAGATCAAATCCAGTACTTGGTCTGAAGCCCAGGATGGGCTGCTCAGTCCATACTCTACATCCTCTTTTCTGTAGGGTCTCCCACCTCCTTTCTACGTAGATGGAAGAATGAACCCTACTGCTCAATTAGTTGGTAAAATGCACTTCACCCTTTTCCAGCCTGTGCCGCACCTTACTACTGCATAGCCTTTTAGCTAAACACAAGCCCTTCTTGCTTTCCCCCTTGTCTCATTTTTCTGCAATTCTTTGCTCCTTGTTAAATGACTAGCTGTCCTGGGATTATTTAACTGCATCAACAGCATTTCCCCCTGCCAGAGCCCTGCCTGTCAGTGCGAGAGCTCACCAGCCCTTTAACGCAAGGCAGTCATCCAGAAAAGAAAAGAAAAGAAGGTGGAGAGGGTACAAGCATTCTCACCAGTGGAAGCAAAGGCAGGTGGTGGGTGCTGAAACTGGGTGCCTGCTGTGTGATCTACCTTGCCCACCTGCCTTGAGCATAGTGCCTTTAACAACATCTTTGTCCTCTGAAAGCCTTGCCTGCATAACCCAATAAATAATGCCTTAGAGCAATGTGACCTGTGGCAAGCAGTAAGTGATGACATTGTCAGACATACACAACTGTTGAAACAACCAGACTGTAATCATCATGCTGTACCCACAGAAAGACATTTGGCAAATGAGATTCCATTTTCACATTGGTCTGTGCCGAGCATGTAAATTTCCAGCGGGACAACCAGCATTAGGGATGTGTAATTGATTGTCTGAATTATAATAAACAGGCTGTGACAGGTGATCATCCATCATATTCCTGCTGCATGTTCCAGCACCACTGTGAGACACAGGGAGAGAGAGACAGAGAGCTGGAACGTGAACAAGGAAAAGGAAAAGTCAGATTTATATAGAAATAGAGAAGAGAGATTAATAGAAAAAAGGAACATGGTGGAAGTGAGAGGGGACTGCAACCATGAGAAAAAAACCATGGATGGAAAAGGCTAATTAAACAAAAATAAATCTCTGACTTGTTAGAAATTTTATTGAATGAAAAAGTCTCTTCTGCTGTTACTGCAGTTGAGAACTGGAGGATTTGCTGCAGTGGCTGGTATTTGGAGCTAGGCATGCTAAGAAATAAATACAGAGAAGAGGAAAGCATAAAGGAGGAGCTGTATACATGTGAGAGAACGAGGAGTCAACAGCTTTGCCGCCTTGTTCAGGCTTGGACGCTTCAGTCCACAACCAAATGCACCAAAACAGTATCGGGTTTTTCTGATGATGCTAGGGAGGATGCTTTCCCTGATGCCTTAATGTTGTAAAAGCCTGAGGTTTTTCAGATGCTGTTTCAGAATAAAAATGATCTGAATGATGGTTCTTTCCGAAGGAAGGGGCACCGCAGTCTAGAGCAGTTCAACTCTTGTTTCTCAGACCAGCCTTTCCGGGGAGGAAATTATTAGTCTTGGAGAGGAGTATGAAGGCATGTTGAAAAAAGAAAATATATGGGGAAATAGTGTCTCTGGATAGGTTTGACAGTGGTACTTTCCTGAATGTTTACAAGCATACCTCATGCAAATTAGAGTGTGGGGCTTCCCCACCATCTGTACTGAAGATGAGTGGGCAACTATGGGAATAATTTGCCCCTTTAATATATCCAGTTTCCTTTGGTCGACTTGTTGTCTGTGCAGTATGAATGATAAGACTTTTTTATTTTTCTTTCCAAATTTGTGAAATTTTGGATCTCTCAGACTTGCTTATGGACAGTTTTATGCTATTATGTGATGATCAAACTGTAATTGTCATGGTATTGTTTGTGCTTACTGTTTGATCAAATGCTCAGACATCTCCCCTACAGGCTTTAGCCCATAAACAATTGAAATTCACTTTCTGCAGACATGATAGTTACCAAAATTTGTGGTATAAGTGCTTATGTAAAATGGATGTGAACACAACTGGTGCAGATTCACCTAAATTGGGTAGAAGAATGAAATAAACATGGTGAAAATTCTTAAAACTATTGTGAAATCTTTGAGAAAATGATATAAAATTCTTTAAAGTTGGAATAATTTTTAATTTGATCAAATAGCCATTGAAACAGCTTTCTTACTGTGGCTTAAGCTTTAAGATTAAGTTTCTTTCCAGAAGGCAAAAATAATTCCATCCTTTTTGTCTAGTGACTGACTTTGGTCTTACATCTCTGCCCAGATGTCAAGTTTTGAAAGGTCCTGTCTGACTGAAATCTTGAGATCAGTGAAGCAGTGGCCATTTGTTCCTTGAATTCTTTATCAAGAATTTGATTTAGGTATCTAAATTCTCCATGTGAACAGAAGTGGTGAAGGGGAAGGCACAATGTAAACCACTAGTTTCTGAAATGGGAACAAATCCTTTCTTAGGAACTAGAAATGAGGGTGGGAATGGAAAAGCTTTGTAGCGAAGCAGGATGTGTTCTGGGCAGAGACTTTCTGGATCCAAGACAGAATATTTACCTTCTCACCACTTTCTTTTCTGATGGTTATTTTGTGACTCAAGGAGAACATGGGAAGGAGTGCAGTTGGAGACGAAGTGGGAAATCTCTACGGAGGTTTTATCTATGAGGGGAAATGAGAGCTGGTTGGGACTGGGAGTCTGCAGAGTGCTGTGATGCCTGGTGTTCGGCTGTAAGTAACCGCTGCTGGCACAGCGGGGGTTTATTTTGGCCCAGACCTGCCCTGGGAACAGCAGAGAAGCTAACGCTCTTGGAATTCTCTCCCTTTACGATTCACTCAGCAACTTGGCTTCAAAAGAGTATTTAAAAAAAAAAAAAAGGCAGGAAATGTATCCAAATATTGAAGCCAAGGTTTGTATGTGAAACTGTGAGGAGGAGATTAAAGACCCAACAACCCTGATCTCCCTGACTGGAAAATTTAAAGGGGGCTGGAAGGAAGGGCTTGTGTACAGATGGAGGAGATGAACATTTGGGGGCAGCGGCTTCTATTCTGAAGAGCTTGTTCAGCCCTGTGTGAAATACGCTTGTGATCTCGGGAAAGGGAGTAACCTCCTTCCCCAGTGAACACACAAAATTTGCAGTGCCTGTGGCAGGGAGAGGAAAGGACTGAGAGGCTGTAGGGAAGGAAACAGCACATGCTTTTATTTGTTTGTGTGTTTCTGATCGTGCAGATTTGTGTTGTTTCTATTAGTGCTGCTCTCTTTCCCCAGGGCTGCCCTCTTGCTTCTCTTTCCAGAGGCTGTGGTGTCCTTGGTCTTAATGTTCGTCTCACACGTAGGAGGTGAACCACAGTGTACTGAGGCAGCAATGAATCTAGCAATGGCGTGAACAAAGCACACTGTAGGATGAAAGTCACCCGGTGCATAATGATTAAAACCGGTTCAGGTTAAAACATCACATTCAGGATTTTTTTCTTTTTCTTTTTTTTTTTTTGTTTAAATTGCTGCAAAGCTGTTTAGTCAGTTCACATGGGACACAGTTTAGTCCATGTGAAAGGAATGTAAAATATAATTTTCAGTATGGGTATTTTTTTTTACGTTGTGTATTCTTAGCCTAGAGGATGAATTTCATATCTTAAATACCCGTTTCAGCAGATAACCAGCTAATTCACAAACCTGTGGCAAATGCCGGAACCTTCAGGTTATGTACAAACCAAAGTGGATAGATTTTGTAACTGTTGTAATGATTTGTGAAAGGGCAACATAATAGTTTCCATCGAGGAACATTACTATAAACAGTATTATTTGCAATTCCAGACTGTCTTGCAAATACAGTCTTATTCTCTTTTTGCTTTCCTTTGTCCCAAGCCAGCAAGCCAGATCATCTGTTAAGCTGGACATGGCAATAGTTTTCTCCTTTTTTTTTTTATATATATATATAAACAGAACTGAACACAGAGTAGAAATTCTCTGCAGCCTTAAGATATCCAATTTTTCACTTGACCTTTATAAAAAGTCAATTTGTGCTTTGTTTCTTTAACATGAAATCTAAAATGCCCTCCAGTCACTTCCTCACAGTATTCATTTTTGACCATAAGCAAAGCAATTCTGCGTTTGCTCTTTTCAGGAACTCCTAATGCTCAGGAGACAGGGGATTCGTTTCTGCTTTTTGTTTATACTGGAGAGTTCAGGTTGCAAAGATCTGGTGTCACCACCATAATGTCATTCACTTTGCAGTTAACTGTGTGTTGCAAAACATCAATGCAGGCTCAATTTGAGAGAGAGAATGGATAACTGTAGATTGAACAGGGACTGAAACCCCGGAGTTCTGATTTTGCATCTGTTGCTGACAAAAACAAGTTAGGCGAGCTTCTTAGGCCAAAAGCGGCAGCTCTGTGAGGGTGACTCACACTTTGGAGATCCCCCACCAAGACACAATGAGTCTGAATTTTTGGAACAGGGAAATACCTACATTTCCAGATGGTGGGTCGCAGGAGCTGCTCCAGGTCTGCAGAACTCCTTTGTTATATGGGACAGGTTTAAGAATGCGTATGGAGTGTCCTCTGAATTAATTTGCTTGTGTGTCGTAAAAAATCCCAAGAGGTTTTTTTCATGGTATTTTAGGTATTCTGGCTCTAGAGGTTCAGTGGGAGATTCATACCCAGAGATTTTTTGTGCCTTTAAAAACCTCAATCTAAGTAAATCTCATTAACTTCTTAGGCAGTCTGTCAGTGACTTCCGAAGTCATGTAGTATGGAAAACCCTTTTAAAAATGTGCTGGCCCACTGGGTCTCACTGCGTAAGTGAGTACCCCACTGGGTACTGTCTCCTGCGCCATGAGAGTGCTTTCCAGCTAGTACCTAGGCTTGAAGGCACATGTCCCGTGACCTCGTTCCTCCTGCCGCACCCAGAGCGCATATTTTTGGACACAAATATGCATGCCTTATCATGCCAGCTGTTGCTTAAGTATTCACATGAAACTCAGTGTTTCCAAAGAAGATGCTTCATTCTATAAATGTTGGTAAAGAATCACAGATTCCTGTCAACCTCAGGCACCCAGTTTAGTGCTGGGTTAAATTTAAATACAATTACACTAGTAGTATGTCGCACTGGGTTCTCAAGCCCATCATGGTGTGGTTGGTAATACCAGTGGCATTTCTTTTCTGGCTGAACCAATGTTTGTAATTTACATGCTTCTTGGATGCCTTATAAAGGCTAGTAGGTTAGCAGAACTGCATGAATTGAACATTATCGTGTACAGACTTTGTTCACATAACCATGATTTAATCAAGGATTACAGCTTTGGAAATTCAAATACTGTATAGTATCTCCTAATTGTCTAGTGTTCTAAAAATAAAGTTAACACAAAACATCAGTCATACAGAATAAATTTAGTATCTCTTCTTTTCAAACTTTCTAATCTGTAATAATACAAATTCTTCTTGTAAGGTATTTTATGCATTTTGTGACAGTATGAGGCATTTAAATTAGGACCTCAAAATGCTTTATGAACACAGATTTGTAAGTCTTCCAAGACTCAGTGGAAGAAAGTGAGT
Organism: Larus michahellis; assembly: GCF_964199755.1. Classification (NCBI taxonomy): domain Eukaryota; kingdom Metazoa; phylum Chordata; class Aves; order Charadriiformes; family Laridae; genus Larus; species Larus michahellis. The sequence continues at coordinate 2,896,212 of NC_133908.1, forward strand.
GTTGTTGCATTTGAACTCTGCAATAGAGTTGGAAGTAGAAAAAATATTTAGGCCTCTGGATCCTGTGAATCCTTTACTTTAACCACAAGATCTTCCTTTCACATCTGTGACTCAAAAAAAGAAGTGATTTTTCTTCATTGTAATGAGATGTAGTAATTAGAATATGGAAACAATCTGCGGCCTCTGAAACTGTACAGATGTCACTACTGCATTTTATAGTCACTTGGGGCTTTGTGGTTAACTGGAGATAGAATTCGAACTGTCCTGTTCCAAAAGCAAAGGCTCTTAACATTTAGGCTAAAAAAAGAATCTGCTCTGGCTCTTTGCTCTAAAGGGTTTATGATGTTCACATGTGATAAGATACGATTCTGACCACTTAAAAAAACAGTATGTCATTTATGTGTACATATGAAGGATACAGCAGTAAGAGTTCCTGGACAGTTTTTAGTAGCTCTTGATGTCTGATTTATTAATCAGTCAATTCATTTAATGCAGCTTTGTGTGCAGAGTGATATGGCTCTATCTTGTATAACTTATTTCCCTTGTACAAAAGACTCGTTGTCCTGGTTTGCCAATGAGACCTTGTAAATGTGTGTGTGTTGCTCAAGCAACTTCTTCTCTTTTTCTTTCTGCTTTGCTTCCTGTTTTTAGCCATCTGCTTGACATTACTGTTTGCCTTTTGTGCCCAGACAACTTCCCAAGCCATTGCACTCTGTGCTATCCAGCTCCTTCCTTCTGTCAACCTCTTCATTCCAATGTCACCCACCCATGGTGCCAGGGAATAATACTATACAGAGGTGTTAAAAAGCATCTTCGCTTACATGCTTTCTAAACAGCCTTTGTGTTTGATCATAAGGATGTTATCTAAAAATTCATCAGGTGTGGAAACCAGTATTGTAGAGTTCATTAGAAATTGGTTGACTCTGTGTTGTTGGTGGTGATGGGTGTAGACCAGGAGGACATTATGCTCCTTAAGGATTTTTAAAAGAAGTTAACTCTGAAAGGCTGGCTTTGCTACCAGGTCTAGAGAGGAGTGAGTTACCTGTGGTTTTGTTAGGCTGGGCGATGGAGCCAATCTTCCTGGCATTGTCCACATAGAAACTTCTACTGACCTACTTACCCACAGAGGTGCCATTCCAATGCTCTAGCTATCCCAGCGTATCTTACCATATGGATATGCTTATTCCAATGTAAAAACATTCACCCAGGGAGTTATATTATTACAGCAGTAAGTCTATGTCATACATATCCTTGAGGATATTAGGTCTTTAAGCGCTGAAAGCTTTAAGAAAGAAGCAGTGATGGCCGGTGAGGGGAATTAAGAAAGAAAAATTCTGTTACTCTAAGGAAAATGGGACTCCTGTATTTGACCTTTCCTAAGCTAAGGAGTAACTAGAGTGTTACCACCCCATCTTAAGGCAGCTATATATGTGTGTCATCTTGGCTATGTCTTTTTCTTCCCTCCAAAAGTATATTTTTTGGATGATATTTGAGGATTTTATCCATTTACTTGGACTTTGAGCAGTCCAGCAGCCTGGTCAGAACAGTGAGTACTGCTGCAAGCAAGCTACAGAGAAGATGTGTTAAGCTCTCTGTGCATGTGTTACAGAGCACACAGCGTGCCATATTTACTCAGGATTTCCCCAAAGTAAATATGGCTTCCTACCCTCTTTTGAACTCAGGTGAACTTTGCTGATGCCCAGAGGCTGCAGCCACAGTTAAAACCAAGTTTTGTTGTTCATAGGTGGAAAAAGCATCAGCCTTGAGTTTCTCAATCATTGTGTGAGCAGGAAGTTTTGTTTAGCTAGAACCAGTGGCTAAAAGGAAGTGCTCTGTGATTGCTTTGTTTCTCCTTTCTCAGGAATTATGCCTTTCCCTGGACTTGTCAGTGGGCCAGTTGGTTTACAGCATCCATATGTAGCCATTGATGATTAAAACAATAGACCTTTAAACTTAACATTAATGCGAGAGTGACTGCTATCCATCTAGAACTTTGGCCCCGTGTAACTAGAAGAAGAGAAAGGAAAGGAAAACAGTCTTCTGGCAGTTTTTCCCATTCTGTATTTAAGTAGCAACTGTTTTTCAAACTGTTCCCAGAGTCTGGAATAGGATAAATCCTTGGAGAGGAGGGTTAGTGTACAGAACACAGGTGAGGTGGCCAAGGTTGAATAAAAAATATGATTTATTGTCTGTTTTTACAGTTTATCATGCTACCATTTTATATGCGTACTTTATAAAATACCATTATATTTATTGTTAGCTATTCTATATATGTGCTACTCATTTAGATAGCTTAACAACGGCCTACTACAATTCTTAAAATAGCCAGACGTATTCTTGCTCCAAAGGGTTCACTGTTTCTAACTACAATATAAGTTTTAATTACTTCCCATATCTCTATTGTGGCTTCTTAGTCGTTTTAGTCTGACTCTGTTCCTTCTTCGCGGATGGGTTCCAGACAATAAAACCAGAGCAACTCAGAAAAGGCTGGGTATCACTTCTGTGTAACAGCCTGAAATGTTTCTACTGCTGGCCTTATATAGGGATGATTAAAAGGGAGATCCCTCCACGTAGAGACCTTCAGGTGAGAACTTGTGAGGAGAAGGAAGACATCGCATTACCCTTTTTTGCATATACTTTACTGTGCCGAGAATATTACAAATAAAATGTACCTGTCAGCGGGTAATATGTCAGTAAAACCACTGCCATCTGAGATCCTTGTATGAAGCCCCTGGTTCCTCCAGCTTCAATAGGGAATCAACCTTTTCCCAACAGAGCCTCTTTGGGGAGAGAAATGTTCATGTCTGCATCAGTCCTCATTGTCTTTTGAAACAACCTCAGCATCAATGTACTAGAGTTCAAGTATTACTCAAAATGCCTGATGTCAAAGGTAGTTCTGTCATTGTAGAGCCTCCTCCAAATCTGAAGTACCTTCTCTTTCCAATTGTTTGTAAAAGTGTGCCACCTTTTAATAGAAAGAGTTTCATATTCACTTGTAGTAAAGAACAGGGATGGCTAACCAGCGAGGAGAAAGGAGTAGATCATGGAGGGCAGACAATTTTGTTGTCTATTATCAAGCTACGCTGACATTATTTTCAAAACAACAGCTTTCTGTTTTTAACAACTATAATCATCATCAGGAAAAGACGTGAAGAAGAGAGCCTTGCTGCACCCTCTTGAAGCTATTTCTTTTCTTTTCCAAGGAGTCATAGAAAACTGAGATTATTTGTGTTCTGGAAGAAAAATATTTCTCTTTTGCCCCTTTCTTTTCTGTGAGAGAAGACATAAACCCATTCACATTCCTCTAATCTGTAACAACAGTAAGGTTCCATAGCCTTCATAAAATATCCTAAGTTTCTTAGCTAAAGAAGATTAGGACATAGCTACAAAACTTCATTATAATCAGGAAGACTCTTCATTAAGAGGTTATTGGATATTAATTGCCTATTGGTACTCACAAATCTTTAATAAGCAAGTTCCTTTTCTGCCTAAAGTTAAATCATTGGTGCATTTGCAGAGACGACTAACTTAGAACTAAAGCCTGTGTCGCCAGTACTATTCTGGTATTGTGTTACAGTAGGGAGACATAATTTGGGGGCATTTATGTACAAGAATTGTCTGTTTTGATCAGACAAGGCAAAGATGGACAGCACGGTGGCAGGTTGCAAAGCGCCCAGGAGGTCTCAGTGAGCTGAAGGCTCCCTCTCAAATACAAAGTGGGGGACCAGTCCAAGTGGCACAGGCTGGCAACATGTCAGGTAATTCAGATTGATTTGCCTCTGAATCTGGGAGAAATTGGAGGGAAAGTAGTTTCATTTAAAGAAAGCTGTTGGTAATAAGCAGAATTGGGTTTTAATGGGGTTCATACAGATAGAACAGAAATCAAATTTGAGTCTAATTGGCAGACACAAGATGGAAAGAGAAGCGGAAAGCACAGAGCAGCAGTGGCTGTCTTGAGCTGAGAGGCTCAGCAAGCAGTGCTTAGGCAGCCAGTCTCCATTAAGATCCTATCCATAATGCATGAGATTTGGAAACCCAGGGGACTGCCCAACAAAAAGGGAAGAATCCTCCAAACTACCCTTCAGAAAGTGATGGGTACGTTGTCCCACAAGGGGCCCGTCTGGAGAGCACTTTTAGTAAGTAATGGTTCACTTTGGCAGTAGAGGTGATAGAGCACTAATGCACTACAAGCCAAGTGCTGGCTTCCCTTCCATTGCACTCCAGTGCTCTGCTGTTCAAGGATCACTGCAGAGAAACGCGGCTTTTTTTTTTTTATTTCATCAAGATTACTGTTATTTTTATTTTATTTTGAGCAGATTGCAGGAGGTAATTGCTGCCTTAAGTTTTCTCTCAGGTTGGGAATACCAATGTCCCCCTGAGTACTTAGTTAAACCCTTAAACTTCTCAGTGTTAACTCTTTATCACTCTGGCGTGGGCCTAAAAAAATTAGGTGTCTATTTAACTAATTCTGAGGTTTAGAAGAATTTGCATTAAGAGTTTTTATTCAAACCATTGAAGTACTAGAACAGAGCGGCTAGCCTGAAAATGTGGATTTGGCATTCTCTTGAGACACTGTGATTTGGTCCTCGCGAATTTGTGTTTCTTTTCAGCTGAAGTTATGGGCCAGATCTACCATCAGTCACTGCAGTCCTGTTTCACATTTCTTATTTGTGAGGCCTATGGTATTATTGAGTGTTCCAGTTATGTTTCATAGCTACATCAGAGAAAATCCTTACATTGAGCATTTCTAACCTCTTTTAAGCACAAATGCAGTATTGAAAAAGCAGAATTATTAATTGAGGTATCTTCCTCATTAGAGTTAGTTCTGCTAGAATGAAGCTGCAACATAGTGTGATTGGAATGACAATGAGTGGAGCTTGGCACCGAGAAGGTACTTATCAGCTGTCCACGTTTTATCTTCTCTGTGGACTTTACACTCTACAGTAACATAGACCTGAGGCTGGCCTCCTGGGCCTTCCCAAGGACTGTGGTGTATGACCTTTTCCATCAAAGAGGCAGGATCTGTCAGTTCATACATGCCCAACTTATTTGCAGCAAACTACAGAATTCTGGAGAATATAAAGCCTGTGACCCAGACACCGCAAAGTTTCTGACTACCTTACACTTTGGCAGGCAACTGAGGAAACAGCTGAAACAGTAGGGATTAAAGTTGCAGTAGCATAAACAGCTTTGGCTCCACTGAAGTCAAACTCAGCAAAGCGTAATGGTGAATTTGCTTCTCAGGCCTGAGAGGTGTCAATTCCTTCTTCTCTACCGGTAAGGCCTCCTGCATCCTGCATGAGATTCAATTTGACAAGTAAAATTTGTAGAGATCTTCATGGTCTTGAACTGATGGAGTGTCCTCTAGGGTGAGACAAGGAGAAGATACCTGAATGTTCAGATTACCAGTAGAGATTTATAACTCAAGAACTTGACCGACACTTTGCAAATATTGTTGGTCCTTTTTCTTAAGCAAAAGCAAAAATGTGATTCTTTATCTAACTATAAACGGAACCTGATATTAGTCTTCAAGTACATAAAAGGCTGATGTAAAGGAGGAGGGGATCCATTTTTCTTCAATTCATGGTGGATAGAACAAGAAAAAAACCAGTCTACTGTTGGTCAAGAAAGCCTCAAATAAGATTTTTAGGAAACCTTTTCTAATGATAATGGTAATAAAGCTCTGGAATAGATTTCTTAGGGAAGTTGAAGGATTTTAGAAGAATTTGTGTAAGCACAAATTGATCTTACTGCAGAGCAGGGAGAAAGTCTAGATGATGAGGGTCTTCCAGGCTATGATTCCATGATTTTATACTAGGTTATACCTTTGGGCAACGTCCTGGGCTTGTGCATAATTTGTTCTGCCCCATTTCTATCCGCCTCCCATAGACAGAGTGGGAGAAGACCAGGAAAGTTTATTCTTGTGCAGCTTTATTTCTTTTTCTGGTGCATCTGTCCATTTAGACACATGTTCTTGCTCCAATCTGGAATGAAAAGCATGACTCAATGAGATTAAGATGACTGAAATTTAGAAAGGGCTGTTTCTAAACTGCTCAGATTACACATTTGGTCTGTTCCTCTATTGGCGCGTGCTTCCCTATGGATCATATAAAGCCAAGGTAAATGCTGAGCAAGTCTTTCTCAGCCTTTATACCAATACATGGGAGGCTGGCAGTAGTACTCGGTGAAGAAGCAGCATCCATTCAAATGTGTTAGATTGCCAGTATATGCCAGGTAGTTCAAGTTGCACTCCACGCAGCACTTGTTGAATGAAGTTAATATATGAAATAGTGGTGCACTTAATTGTACTTTTAGGTACAATTAATTTCTGAATGCATGTTGTCAGTGCTGCAGACCCTAGGATCTGAAGCATATATGACTGATGGGTTTATGTTTGGCTCATAAAAATGATAGACCCTTTTTACCTATTTACATACCTGTAGAGTCCCATGTGACATTTGCTTCATCTGGGAGGTAGTTTAATATTTTTTTTTGCCTCAAGGGGGCTTCATTTAATGTATTAAAGGAAAATCTCTTCAGTTTTTGGTAGTTGCAGTTCTGTCTCTAATGACTTTCTCAGCTGTGCTGTGCATTTTTGCAGAGATCGTGTTACTTCCATTTCACAAGAGCAGAAGGTCACCTTGTAGGAGCAGCCACTGCAGTCAGTGGACACTGATCTGCCAGGTAACATTAATACTAGGGAAGCTAATAATATTCCTAAACCATATTGTTACTGCATGCATGTGTCTCTTATAAAGCCACTCAAACCAGGCGTCAACAATACAGACCATTTTCAGAACATTTCAGGATGTATGTAGAAGTTCACCAAACATGGATGTCTTTCAGATTATCATCGAGAGACCTGTAGTCAAATTATGTTTTTTTTTCTTCAAGTCCAAAATATTTTCTACACTTTCCCAGAAAAGCATCAGAAATCCTAAGGAAAGCTGACTTATGATGGTATCTGTTAAGGAGATGAAAAAAAAATAATTTAATTTTAAAAGATGCCTTAAAATAAGTTATACATTTTTTTCATTTTATATCTCTCCGCAACCCTTCAGTAGCGCTTCCTGCCATCCTTAAAAATGTGTATGTGTCAGGCCTGGATTTTGGTTTGCTCTCAACAGAATGCATTAGGTCTGGTTGTCATTATCATAACCTTTGTCTCTAGACATCTCTTTATGGCACTCAGGTTTTGTAGCTTCTGGAAGCTTTTCTGTTATTATTGATTGCTGTAGCTGGCGGTGACCGCTCTTTCAGTGTGACATAACAATTTTTACTTTCACCATCTCTACATACTGCCATTTGGAAACAGACCACCTAGGAGGAACAGATGTGAATTTTAAGTGACGAGAAGGTGTTAATTGATTTTTCTGAGCTTTCTCTTCTCTCTTTTATCCACCAGGTTGTCTGTACATTTTGTCATAGATACTGTGAGAACACTGTAACAGCTTTGTATTCAGATCTCCTAATCCGAAGTCTTTTATTTCGGTGTTGCTGATACTGACCTGACAAACTCCGAGGAGGGCTGTCGGTGTCTTCACAGTATGAGGAAAGTTTCAATAGAAGGTGACCTACTATGAGATGGAAGGTCAGTCCTTCTGGTGTAGTCACGTCAGGAGATTCCCAGACTCCCATGCAGGCAGCCCTGGACGAACTAGTCTCGCTGTCAGAGGTGGCAGTTCTATGGAGGATCAAGAAGAATCGCAGAAATAAAATCAGATTCTTCTAAAACAGATTCAGGGTGAGCACAGGATCCTTTGATCACTCCAGACATGATTTTGCAGAAAGCCCAGTGTTCAGCTTGTTTTGAAAGCAGGGAGATACTTGTCAGCAATTATTGCTGAGCTAGGGAGAGTACAGTTAAGATAGATAAACTTGTCAGCTGTGTCAACTGTGATGATGGAAGAGCAGAAGGGCAAGCTGTAAGGTTGAAAAAGACCTTTGTATTTTAGATGCAGGTAGTAAGGTTGTTCTTGCATAATGCTGCAAAATGGTTGAGAGTATCCTTCGGTTTATATGCACTAATTCCACATTTATTACAGAAAAGAGAGATGTGAATGGCGGGCTAAGAGGATTGTATTATCACTAGGAATCATGTTTTGCTGTTGGCAATGTTTTTTGTAGGCCTGCATGATCGAGTATTTCAATGTGAGCTCCCCTTGCTATTCAGGGGATTAATTGGTCTCCTCCTTCTACACACTGTTGGTTTGCTCAGCATCCGTCTTTCATACTTAGCTCTTAAAAATTGTAACTGTTGCTGGTTTTCTCCAAAGGATCTTCATGGTCTTGGCTGATAGCTCTGTTAATGTGCTCTTTTTCTTGTAAAAGTCTGATGGTGTAACGTTCTCAATATGACATCAGATTTGAGATTGGCAATGAATATGCTGTTGACTGTTGGGCTGCTAGACTTGGCTGCCTACATGGCTGGTTAGAACCCCTGAAGAGTGACTTGGAAGGCCCAGGGAGACTAAAACGTTCAATGAACTTGCAAAATGCATAAACAAAGTGTATCCAGAACTGTTTAATGTGTCAGGAATTTCCTCTAAATGCTACCGTTATTTTTATATAAAAGTAATAGTAAACACATTTCATTTTTATAGGACCTAAACAAAATATTATCTTCTGCTCTGATGCCTGAGAGCCAGCAGAGGGAGTGAAAGTTAACTGTTAAACCACCCTGGGCAATGCTGAACTGAGACACCGAGGAAAAAACTTGTGCACAAAAAAAATTGCACATCATAGTCCTTTCAAGTCCCATTAGAAACGAAGACTAACTAATCAGTCTGCCAAACAGAAAAATGTGATAGTAGTAACAAAAACCATTTTAATTCCATGCTTCTAAGTGGATATTAGCAACAATAACATTAAACAAAATTAAACCATAAAAAAGTACTCACGAGTATTGTATTTGTAGTCAGCATATAGAACCTGATGAGACTTCTGATAAGTTCTCCCCATTACTGGCACTTGCGTGGAGGAAGTGAAAAATCTGTGCGTTGCCCTTGGCTCGTTCAGAATGTTGTGTTTATTTCTATAATATTACTCTCTCTCTGCACCCCCCTATAACTTATAGGTTTCAAACACTGTTATGCTCAGTCACAGTGAAAGATGTTTGATGTGTCTTCATTAATATACATGAAATGCTGTTACTGTTTTCTGCTGAGGAGGTAACTGTGGCTTTTCCATCTCAGGTCTCACGTGTGTGTGTGAGAGTGAGAGAAAGGGAAAGGGGAGGTGGAAAAGAGACTTGTTTTGTGTACATATGTAGGTAGCTTTAAAAAAAAAACGCAATCTTTTTTTGTTCTTATAGAATTATATATCCAGAAGACACTCAAAGCAAAGACTCATGTCAAGCAGGGTGAGGGGCAGCTTTTCTTCAAATTGTTAAGTTTTCAGGCCTATCAACCAGCTTTTAATCCATTTGGTGCGCGTCATGTTGGAATGTATGCCATGTTCTGGCTTCTTCATCCAAATTCCATATTACAGAAAATCGAATGTCTTCTACAGAGGTGAAACTGGAGTAGCGGCCCGTTTTTCCCCCCTTTGTTTGCATGACACAGATCACATGAATATAGAAACCAATGAGTGAGGATCCTACGTATCGGTATATCAGTAATGGTAATAAAGGAGTAACAAAAAGAGTAGGACATGCACATATATTATTAATCAATCGTGAAAGTAATTACATTTCATCAGCTGCTTGGCCTTGTCTAGACCATTTCTTGTGTTAATAAATGGAAAGATATTTGCTATCAAAATAAATCCTAGTGTTTTCACATCTCAAAACAGGAAGATAAGTATACTAACTGGTTCACTTTGAAATGAGAGCTATGTGGTAAGGATAAGCCATTTAATGAAAATGAAACATCTTTTTCAGTGGTAGAGAGTTGGGAACATTGACTGCTTCTGGAAAAGATTGCATTCTTTTTCATTTGCTCCAGTCAGATCCCGTCCAGTGATTTCCTCCCTAAAATGTATGCATTGTAGTGTACAAGTTCTAGTATAAGAAAGATTTTTACAAAGTAGGGGAAATTCATATCGGCGTCAACTCAAAGGATGAAATATCTGGAGGTTTGATTCATAAAGGCAAATCAAAAGAGTTTTTTATGTACAGCCTGGAAGAGAAATGTAAGAGAGAAATGGTCTGATAATCTAAAATGTTTCGGAAAGTCACAAATGCTGTGAGGTTGCAAAATAAACCCCAGAATGTGCAGCATAAAACCCTAAGGAAAAACTCTGGGGAAAAACCATTAAAGATGATACAAAGGAGTGTAATTTCTCGAGGTAAAATGAGATGATGAAATTTGTTCTTGACTATGAGTCAGCGAACAGAGGAGCACATTTCTAAGAAATATGATAGAAGCACAGTCACTGACTAAGACTGAATAACATTCTTAGAATACACTAATTGCTGCACTGATCAGGATTAGGGACTGGATAGTCTCTTCAATCTCCAATTTTTGTAACTGTATGGATTTGTTCACTATTTCAGTGCATGGCAGATAATTTCATATTCTTGCAGTGTCTTTCAGCAAATGATTCTAAATAGCTTTAATTAATACTTAAAATTCCCTTTTGTGGTCAACAAGTGCTCTGCTTCTTACACACAAGCTGGTAAGTGAGATGAGTATGAAATGTAGCTCTACGTAGATGGGCCTTTGCAAGATCTGTGCATTACTTAGAGTCACTGCTGCCAGAAGAGAAATGTAAAAACACTTATCTATGTAACTAAGTAGCTCAGCCCGAATTGTATATATGAACTGTCCACCAAGACCTGTCAGCAGATCAAGAACTATCCAGTGAATAAGTTTGCAAATTAGTCCACTGAAAAATGTGTTCGAGAATTCGACATACAATATGTGAAGAAAGTGAAATTAATTGGAAACTTCTGCTGAGCCGTAGTAGACATTTGTTCAGCTGTAGTTGACAGGGAAGACGTTTTGCCAGATGACACCTCATAAGCATTACTTGGTCCTCATTTTATATACTCCAGGTAAAATCCAGAGCACTGTAGCAAAGTATGCTATGATTTGATACAGAAGTAGAGAATATCAGAATCTGAATCAATGTTTGAAAAGAATCAAAGGCTCTTTTGTCTACTTTGACACCTGATACTCTGCAGCAAAGATTTGCACTTCCAATGAATAAAACTGCCGTAGGCCTTGTTTCCTACTCCAAACATCCAGGGAGTAAATCTCTCCAATTGTTCCAAACTGCATCGATATATAATATCAGGAGGAATGTGCAGCAGAATGGATATAATGTGAAAAATCTACAAGGCTGAAAATAAAAACTAAACAACCCTCTGATCTGTACGCATAATCCCATGGTGCAGCTGACCCAGAATTGTAATGCAAATATTGTAGTTCAATCAGGCTATTTTAAGACAGGGTAGGAATGAGGCTTCTGCTTTCCCCAGAAGGAATGTACATCATTGCCTCTTCTTTAATTTCCTTTTGATTAAAAAAATATTAGACTGTCTGAAGAGTATGTGCTATCTTTTCTGTGTGTTGAGGGAAAGAGGAAAATCAAAAGGAATGAGAAATACAGGTGAACTTGTCAATTCAGGTTCACTGGGAAAAGCTTAGAACTTTTTGTTGGATGCTTTTTGTATGATTTAGTTTGGCTGATCAGGAAATTCAATTTCTTTCCTTCCTTCTTTCTAAAATTCTGAAATCTACCACTGAGATTGTAGATAAGGAGGGAAGAAGGGGATATGAGTTGAGTTTCTATGCAATTCTTCCCTCACCAATTGTCCCATGTTTATTTATGTAGTCGCTAGTTCAATGGTTCGTGAGATGTGAGGTTGTGATACCTGAAGTATGCCGAAGCTGAGCTTTAGTGTTGCCCTATTGATTGCAGCCAACCAAAATAACTAGCGGCAAAACCTTTATTTTTGAACTTTGATTGTTTTTTGAGGTTTGCAAATATTTGCAAAATGAAAGAAGCTCTTAGAAAATTTCCAAATGGTTTGCTATGTTTTTATTATTTAACCGATTGCGATGGCGATTTTCCATGTATTCTTTGTCTGCCTTTGAGCCAAATGGGTTAGCCTTTTGTGGCTGACATGTGACTTTTGACCAGCTGCCAGAGCCTTTGGCTAATGGCTAAAGCTATCCAGTCCCAAGAGATTTAGCAGAAACCATTTTTACTGCTTTTCCCATTCTCTAAAAAGTGTTTGGGAAACGTCCATTGCAGAAAGCATCCTTTAAATGACAATCCAGTATATGATGGGGAGAGTGGCTTTTCCTAACAGTGTCGTGGAGACACCAGAGAACAGAATATTTCAACCAAAAAATACTAGATGGTAGCTTTCCTACTAAGAAGACAATATCAAAGAAGGTTGAGGAATGAGAACTGCTGACAGAGAGAGCAAGCTATAGGCTTTATCAGGAATATCCTTAAGCAGTGGAACGTTGAATTAGTTGAAGCTCTTGAATTTCTATTTTTGTATCTAGTTTTACTGACCCACAGCCAGTTTGCATTGTGTAGCTGTAGAATGGCAAGGGGAGTGAATACGGTGCTGATATAATAATTTTACATGAATGAATATGCACATACACATAGGTAAAGTGATGCATAAAACTTTTTTAATCCCTGACTTTAGAGAGCCTTGTGCTCCGTTGAGGTTTCTTCTCATTAGTATGTAATATTATGTGAGAGTTTCTATTACTTTGTGTGTCGATCTGTCACTCCCACACTCCTCTGCTAAAGCCAAAGATGGTTGCTTTGCACATGAAACTTGAAAACGGGAAATTTTAAACTCTTCACCGGTTTCAGAAACTGATCTCCGTTCCCAAAGATACTCACTCCATTTGATACAAGCTGTAGAAATTTTCGTGGACTTTAAAGCTTTGCAGCATTACTTGGAAGATGGAGGAAATTCTGTATGCAGTTTTGCATGTTGATGAAGGGAATAAAATCTTTGTTTCATGAAGTCCTGGTACGCGTAGCTACTGCAGTGCTCCGTGCCACGGAACTGTTTGGCTAAATAATTCACTTGAGTTCAAGTGACAGCATCTTGAGTGGTGTGGTGCTGGTAGTTCCAAACAAATGGCCGTAAAACTGCCTGCGTTCCTTGCAGTGTGTTTTTTGGTTTTGTAAAGACACCTCCTTTCTTTGGTCTTTATCATTTTTTAAGGTTTTTTTTAGCTTCTTTTTAGCTTCTTCCTCTCTTTTGTAATGCATTAGTTACTATAGTAACTATGCTGTGAATGGTATAGATAGAGGCTAGTGCACCCTAGCAGTGAAGTATAAAGCCACTTTATATAATAGTTTGAAATTTATATCATGTTTTTGAAAATACAGCAGTTTTTGTGGTGGTTTCCATGACCACGTATGTGGTATAAGTATATATAGCACTCTTAGGTCATCGTTGGTAATTACCCTGTTCCGCCAACATCCGAAGGATGGTAACAGCCCTGCCTGAAATTCCGCTCCACAGACAAAGCATTCTGAAATACGCATTCGAGTGCTTCACCACCATCCATTTTCACCTTCTGAATATGTTTAGTTGTTACGGAAGAGTAATCTGTACCTGTAGGCATAATGCTAGATTATAGTTAATTTAACTTTCACTTACTAAATAGATGGTTGGTGAGGGGTTGTGTCTGGACTAGCCACTATTTGCAGTTGATTGGAATACTTTGCATTACTATATTACATCCCACTGGTATAAAAGCCATAGTGTTTGTGCTGTGATCCTATTATCTCCAAAGCTACCCTGCTCTGAGTCAGGATTTTCACAGATGAATGCCAAACATCGCAGAAAGCAAAGGTAGAGTAGAAAGTATTCCTGAAGCCAGTTCTGACCTGTAGCTTCAGCATAGCTTCAGGAGACACTGAATACAGGGTATTCGTTGATAATGATGTATTACACACCTGGTAACTTCTGCCTCTACTGGTCATAAGAGACTTTTTTTTTTTTTCCTTTTTTTCAGAGAGCATATTTAAGCACAGCCTGGTGTAAATTCATACTTTAGTAATTGTGTTCTACCTATCCCTGGAGTTTTGAATGAAAGCATTACCATTCATTACTTCCTGTCCTAAACACAGTGCTGCCAACTCTCATGATTTTATTGAGTCTCAGGGTAGTTGTTGTATTTTCAAAAAGTTCCAGCTCCTGAAGTAATGCAAATAGGTGAAATCTATTTCATTACATAAAGGGCACGCTTCTAATTTTCTCCGCTGGGGGAAAAGCTTGAACTAGCAACTCAGTGCACTGTTAGGCCTGGAAAAAAACATAATTTAAAAATGTATGCTTTTTAATATAGTCTCTAATTTAAGCAAGTATCTTTTCAAGTTCCTGACTCATAAATTTTGGATGTTTGGACTTGACAATAAGGTATTGTTTGCTGATTTTTGCTGCCATGCTGTACTTGGGAGCTTGAATATATCTCTCACTGGTAGAATGTCCTTTGCATTACCTCGTAAAAGAGTGAAGTCTAAACTAGAAACCATTTAGAAATGTTTTCAGATCTTTGGATGGAAGCTGTGAAAAACACATCTGTACTCTTAAATACGCAGTAACATATCAAGCGGATTAAAAATTCAGTTCTTAAAATCTTATTCACGTGACCTGATATCTCTCTCTGATGACATCTGCTGATGTCTCTCTCTGACTAGTATGGCAGATTCTCCATGAGCTGGCTAATTCCGTATTTAAACTCTGCAAACCACTTAATAGATGCCTGGTCCTTAGGATTCTTCGGGTACAGTGAGTAAAAGACAATAGTTACAAGAGGAAAATGGCTGGGTTCTGCCAAGGTGTAGAAAAGGAAAAAAACTGTGTGTGTGTGTGTGTATGCATGCATGTGCGTGCACATACGTCTGCAAGCGTACTGCTTTTGAAAGGCATGTTGACCACTGGTCAGGAAAAAAACAGTAAGAAGGTTATTTCACAACTACCTGCTCTCTGCAGGTTTTCTTGGCTCTTCCCTTTGAAATGCCTGGAACTGACCACTGACATATTTGGCTGACAATCTCATCTACTCTACTTATCTACATGGGCAATGTCCTGCATTTCATCATATACCAGATGCAAGCTTGTATTTTTTCCTTGCAAAGCCAGTTGTTTAATGTATTCTTCACTGTGTGGTAGTAGGATGTTTATTTCAGTAATGTGAACTGTTGGATTCCTGTAACTTGGAGCCTAGAGAAGGGGGAAGGAGCAGGAGAGAAACTGAAGTGTTTCTGTAGAAACCTCTGGCTACGGAGCCCAGTAACCTCTCCAAAGCACTGTCATATTTCAGCCAAGTTATAGAAGGACTTGGACGCTTGCTCGAAGCAGGCCTAGGAGGAACTTGCATTGTTCACATTATTGCTGGTATTCTCTGTTTTCTGGACAACAGCCAACAGGAAATTCCTGGGACAAATCTTTCCACTCCTTTTTTTTTTTTTTAATAAAATATATAGGGGCAAAAAAAAAGGAAAGAGAGTGAAACTAACTTGTACAGAACAAAGAAACCAATATTAGCCTCGAATCACAGATACGTAAAGTTTTGGGCCTCCTTTGTGATTTTATTTTTTCCTCTGAAGGATTTATGACCTCACATGCGTTGTTTCTGTGACATCAGATGGTGTTGCCATGGGAACCATTTTATTGTCAAAAACAAAAGAATTTTGAAGAGTTCCTTAGCAGCACAGGACACAGAGTGCAGAGTATAAAGAAACTATTTTTATCTAGATGATAAATCTGTCTTATTAGGCCCATGATTTTTCAGCTCTGTCCTAGAAGCTAGAATAAATCTGGCAAAACCAACAACCGTTGCACCTGTTAATCAGGGACTTAATTTGTCCCTACATGCAAAATCTTGGGAATTTCCTTTCTTGTCTCCCCCCTCCAAATGACTGATAGTTTCCAAATGCTTTAACATATGAGAATAAACAACAATCTGCTCATACGAGCATTACAGGAGCAAAAGCTTGATGAGTAACAGGAAGTTTGTGTTGCTGTGGTTTTGGTTATTTTAAATTGACAATGTACAATACTGAATTGCAATTCATGCAGAATGAAGTATTGAGGATTCATATTTTGCTTCCATAATACCTCTAAAATTAAACGGCACGTGTGATTTGGTAGTTTATGCTATTAAATATAGAGCTGTCTAGTTTGTATGGAGATACGAGGGTGAGACCTGTTGCCCTCAGCTGGAACGATGGATGCTCCCCAATGGACCCACAGGTAAAAAAAGAACAAAATGTTGTGATTAAGCATGGTTAAAATGTAGAAGAATGTTTAAACCCTAGCTGAAAACAGCATGGGATAAACCTGCTAAAAACTAACTGTTAACAAATCTAGGAGTTTTATGTCCATAAAAATAGCAAGTGTGTATGATGTGTGTGTGCATCCTGATAACATGTACTGGTAAGTCTTACGATCAAATCTGCATGCACATCCACACACAGAGTTTATCATATAGTAACAGGGGAACAGCCTAGTTTTCCTTAAGAAAAATATCAACATGGACTCCTGAAGAAAGTTGCTAGAGGAAATTTTAAAAATTCCTTTCACATATGTATCCTGCTCTAGTTAAGATTCTGCAGCTGCTGAATTTAGTGCCCCAGAACTGTTGCTGTATTCCAAAAGACAAGTGATCTCATTGCCATATATTTGCTAGAGTAAAAGTAATATACACAAGGGGATAGGTAGGTTAAACGCCATATGGTTAACCCCAACATTTCTGTTTTAAATGATTCCCTGCGATTGGGTGTATTATCAGCATTTTGCAATGTTTTGCTGATCTTTTCTTTTGTAACGAGGTAACCTGGGGAGGGAGAGAATGATAGTAACTGTAATTACTACCGATTTATATCTGTTCTCTGTCCAATCCACCTCTACAAATGTATTCCTGTAGACCTAAGCAGCTTAGAAGTGGATCTGAGGGAATATCAAGGATGCAGAATCCCAGCATGGGAAGGAGAAGGAAAGTGCTGCTTAAACATTGACACATTGCCAGATGTAGTGCTTTTTAACATTGGTGTAGGCTTGTTCACACTTGTCAAATCATACTGTGCTTGCTAATGTTGCATTTTCATCAAATATATTAGCTCGCTCTCTATTCCCACTCTTCAGCAATCCTTTTCTTTTCATTTCTCCTTTCTTACCTTTATTCCACTGTCCTTTGTTCTCCCTTGTCGCCCTTATCTTATGGTTATTTTCTTTCTTTCTTTCTGCCTGACTCCCCCTCAGCTGAAAAAAATCAGTCTGACCCAATCTACATTTTTTTAGAACACGTAGGTTAAGCAGATGCCTGCCTGGAGGGATTTACAGTCTCATCCTGATGTACAACACGCAAGGAATACATAGGCTGATATACAAGAGTAGTTAGTTGTTAATCAGCAATTGAAGGATACATGAAAGAAACATATTTGGGATTTTCTTGGGGAAAAAAGATATAGCGGTGGATGCCTGCCCTGAGGAAAAGGGATGCTTTTTTTGGTGTGCCAGTGGGTAGTGTCAATGAAGAAATGGAGTTCAGACCTGAGGAGCGTTTTATGCAGAATACTAGGATGTGCCAGAAATAACAGATTACAGTAGGTGGGAGCTTCTTATAGGTGAAAAAGAGGCTCTTAAATTAGTTGTGGAAAATAGCTGAGGTTTATGAAGGGATTTAAAAAAAAAAAACATAGAGTAGCAGAACATCCCCTCTTCCCTCTCATTTTAAATGTACACAAGAGAAGAAAGTATTCTCATTCATTTGCCTCCTCAGCTCTTCTTCCCCATTTCCCTGTGTCACGTGGAAGGATAAAAAGAGAGCATTGAACTCAGAGTGCCTGATTTGGTTGGACAGGAGAAATACTGAAAAGATCTTTGCTGAGGGCAGATCTGTAGGCAGCAAACAAGGGTGAGTGGAATGGAGTTGTCCTGAAAGGCTCTTGTCTGGGATCTCATCTCACTGCATCCAAGTGGGGGATGTCTGACAAGTACAGACAGTTAAGCAAGGCCAGTGTTAAACCAGACCGTTGCCCTCGAGTGGTTTGAGAGCTGCTGCTGGAGGGAGAATGTTAAGCAGTACAAAATCCTGAAGGATCACTAAGATAGCCTGAACTATGTAGGTTACGCTGTCTAGCTGGCAATGGATGCTCTTAGGGGCAGGTATCATGTTATAATATATGTATTTTTTTTTTTTTAACTCTGGGTTGTAAGTCTTTGTATTCTTATGGTGAAAAACGCAAATGGGTCTAAATCTCTTCACATAGACAACATTTTACAAACCTCAAAAGGAGACTTTGCCAAGGAAGGATTTCAGCTTGTGGTCTCCCAGTAATGTCTTGTGTGATACGAATATGCACATTTGTCAAAAAAAAACAGCAAAAGAGTTGCTGGGGAAGAAAAGCCAGCGAAGACTCGGTCCAAGTCGTACGAGCCTTTTCATGGACCTGCCAGCTTTGGGGTTTGGTCTTTGGTACTGTTCTCAGTACCATATTGTCATGGGGCAGTTATAAATCATATTCAGGGACTAAAGGTACTGACTTTGGTAGGATTCATGTGGGAACTGCTGCACCGGAAGCCCAGGGAAAATTCGTATCAGATCAATTATGCTGTAGCTCCTTGATCCACCAGTATTAATGGAAGAAGAACTACAGATCTGCTCTACCTCTGTATCCTTACAATGGGTAGTCACTGCTTTTGTGCCAGCTTAGTGTGTCGCATCCACACTTGATGTGATATCGATTCCTAAGTCTGATAGTTGCCAACCACAGCCTAGACTGTGATGTTTTGGAGTCCTCATATACTGTGCATAGCAAGGGAACATAACTAAATATTTTTAAAAATAGTTCTGTTTCTTCCCGTTGTTCAGGGAAGGGATACGGGGTGTCCAGGAAAGGGACATGATTTGTTCAGACATAGGCTTACCACAAGCCGTCCATCTTTACATTTTATGTAATCTGAGGCTTTTCTGTGTTTGGGGAAAGATTTGCAGGGGACTTAAGTAAATTAAGGATAGTTACATGTTAGAAGACGCAGAGCTGCTGGTATTCATTGTAATGGCTGTAGGTATTGTAATGAACCCTTATCAGAAAGCCACTTGCCTGAGACCCTGCATCAAAGATTACTTTTCATCTGAAAGAGGCTTTACCTGCATTGGTGTTTTGATTTGAAGCAATAGTGCAGTTTTGAAGTGAGCCCCTTAATCATCTCTACTTTCCATGCATTGGAGTGGTTTTAGAATGCAATAACTAGGTTCTTTTGGAGGCCCTCAAACAAAGACCTTGCTTTAGGAGCACCACAAGCCCCAGATGGGATGTAAAGATCCAAAACAATGATTGATCCTCTGGGTACTCCTGAACCAAATACATGGCAGGGATACTCAGTCCGTGGAACCAGGCTAAATCTAGTCCAGAGCAAAACTCCAAGACTGCGTTTAGTGTACACTTTGATCAAGTAATGTGCTCTTATGGTACAAAATTACTTGCAGGATGTTGCCGGAAGTGGCTGCATAAATGTCAGGATTAAATGTAAAGATGAGAAACAAGAATTACTCCCATGACAATATATCAGTTCATCCCAATAGTTCACGCTGTGAGCAGCCCTATACCTGCCCCTCAGCTTCACATTAGCATTAGTAGATGCAGCAAGTTCTGGTCGTCTCTACCTACCAAATCCCTACGACGAGGTCAACTCCTCTTTCCCCCATACAGGAATATGATTGTCAACTGAAGATTTGTGCAAATTCACCTATCAGAGAAGGACTAAAGCTAAAACTTACCATCAAAAAGTGAGAAGAGTAAATGATGTGGTACGGGAAGTCGTTAGTGCGTCCTACATGCCTATGCATTACACTGCAGATAGATCTTCCTCTTGTTCAAAGGACAAGGATACCTGAGACAATCTCAGGAAACTTTAATTTTAAATTCCCTCCCTTCCCCACAAAAGTTAGTCTTATGAAGAAGGAAACTGGAGGTAAATGCTCCTGCTTTTCATCTGTGGGGTGGGGCAGCAATTCTCAACCCGTGGCTGGACACCATCATTTTTGCCACTATTCTAAAAAGGGAAAGATTTTAAAACTTTCATCTTAGAATTAGAGAACAGCTGGGGTGATTCAAGCACTCTGTGCCCTGTGGCTGTCTGTAATTTCCTCTTTCTTCATGACTAGCACAAGCATAATTATTTGGTTCTTTTGGGAAAGGAAGGTTGTATTGGTTTCTTTTTAATCATTAATATGCATCCCTTAGACCCTATACTGTCTTTTTGGTTAGAGAGAAGAGAACTACTATGAATGTGGGTGCAAGAATAAAAGATTAAGGCCTGGTATAGCCCTGAGACGTGGAGAGAGCTGGGAGGCGGTGGATTCATGGGCTGAAGCAGTACTGAAGGCAGGAATCTTGTTAGAGGACAGGGGGGTTCTGCCGTATGTAGTAGTTCATACGGGGTGAAGAAACAAAGGAATTCTTACAGAAAAGCAGCGCTGACATTGTTTTCAAGTGAAGCTTTTTGCTCTCATTAGTCCTATGAAATTTCATGGTGAACCAGTGTAAATTATTACCTCCTAATGCTATTGTTTCTTGTCTTATTTTTGTGAGAATATTATAAATCTTAATTTTTATGGTGGTTTGCTTGGTAGCACATGGATGTTTGGCCACATGATTTCCTGTGTTAGTTGGTGTAGTTGTTAGTATTTTGTTATCTTTGTCTTAGAGCTGGCAATGTAATTAAAATACATTAATATTGACTAAGCTGAGAGTTTGAACTCAATGTGCACAGAAATAGAAGGAGTTTTACGCACCCTGTGTGCATGTAGGAATGATTTCTGGAAAGTGGTGAACATTTTAGCTTAAAACTTCTGCAGGAAAAACCTAGAACATTGCAATTTCACTGCTTCATACTGATCTCTAAGCCAAATTTTTAAAGGAGAGGAGGAACTCCAACTTAATTTCTTTACATGACTATGGACCATTCAAAGTGTACGAAAGTCATAAATCAGATCCCAGAAACAGGTTGTTCTAGATTCCTTTTACATGCTGGATGGCCTTTAGGATTCAGTTTTCCAGACTTCTCTGCACATTTCAGAAAATATCTTCTAATTGACAGGGAAGCCTGGTATGTAATTTCTTGATTCCAGGAGCTGGGTCTTTGTGAAAAATACAAAATAATGCAAGACCAGACAAAAAAAAAACAAACAACTAACCCAAAAGTGACGTTTGCATGTATCTGAGTTACGACCATCTTGGTTGTTGTAGTCTGATGTGTTCTGTACTAGCTTAAATAGGAATTTGTTCTGTTTGCTCCACCTTAAATTCTTAACCGTGATCCAGCTTTTGCACATTCAAAATAATAATTTTTCCCTCGTAAGAGTAATCAGGTTGAATAGGTCTAGGGAGGAAAACACAAGGACGTTACACTGGAAGTCTTCCCTTAGATTTAATTTGGGTAAAATTAGTTTTGACATTTTCTTCCCTTTCTTTACTGCTCCTCTTCTCCCGTGAAAGTGCAATGAACGCTAGGATTTCCAGGTCAGAGTACAGGAACATGAATCAGACCAGAAGATTGTGGGAAGCTTGCCAGTGCCTGCCTACTCTTCGCTTCTGTCTGCTACTCTGTAATGCAGATGATCACTAAATACTACTCTAAAATAAGGAGTGGAAAAAGGCAGGTCTTTCCCAGTGTGGAGAGGGGTAAAATGAGAAAACAAAAGTGATAGAAAGCCCTCCCAGACACAGTGCTTTAGAGAGTCTGAGTTGCCTGCAGCTGCTTGCGTTACATTCAGTTCAACCCATTGGGCAACATCAGGTTTTTGCCTAAGTCCCAACAAATAATGGATCCTTCCCTTTGTGAGCATTTTCAAGGAATCTATTCAAAAGCTTTGCAATGTGTGCAAAAGGAAAAAATTTTGCAGGGCTGATCTGCTCTTTGCTGAATACTGCCCTCAGCCAGCCAGAGCTCCCCAGCAGCTGTCCCCACTGAGCTACTAACCTTGATCTCTCTTGATTTAAACAGGAATAACTCTGCATTTCCCTTATAAAGGTGCAAGAGCCATTTGAGATGAGCATCAAGTCCATTTTTCACATTAGCTGTTCCTTCCTCACTTGCTTTTACCAGGAGTTGTGTTGGCAGGTGAACTCATTCATCCTGTGTACAAAGAGCTGAACAGTTGATTTTGTGCTCCCTCCCCTTGTGCTGCCGTTTCTACAGGCATGGCCCCACCAGCAGCCCCGCGTGTCTCCTTAGTTGCAGGTTAGAGGCAGAAAAATGTCCCCTTTCTGTCAGTAAATAGCACTCCTGAGTGGTTCTCAGCTGGTAGCCCCAGTCCCCTGCAGCATTTTCATTGATTTTGCACGGTGCGAGGAGGGTAGTTTTTAACTCAGAGAGCGCAGGAGCCACGTGGTGTTCCTGCAGCTTGGGAAGAGCCGGCTGCACGTCAGATTCCTCCTACTTGGATCCTTCAGGAGACACTGTCAACTTGACTTTACTTCGATACTGCCTCAGTTTAACAAGCCTGTTGTTAAACTGTAAATTCAAATGTAAGCCTTCATTTTTTCTGCTTATCTGACACGATTCTTCATTATATGTATCAACGCAGACCAGAAATGCAAGCAGAAGAAAGCGAGCAGGTATGGTGTGTGTATCAGTTGGGCCACGGAAGCTGTGTGCGATGCCTCTGGGCTTTTCTCAGAGCTCCCGTCCCCCCAACCTCTGCCCTCAACCCACTGTGGAGATGACCTCTTCAAAAACTGCGTGTGCCTGAGGGCATCCGTAACTATCCGTGGAACAAGTGCATGCAGAGGCTGCTTCTGACTGCCTTCGCTAAAACTCTGGCAGACAAGCCTGGGCTCTGGTTATGCCAGATCTGAGAAATGAATCAGTTTCATTGGAAATGCACAGAAGTAGCTCAGGGGAGCGTCAGCTCGACTGATGTAAAAGGGCAGGAGATTTTGTTAGTAAAATCCTCTGTCACCACCGTTTCTGGAAGGAGCTCAAGAGGAAGGGACTGGTACAAGGCAGTCATTCACTCTGGAAAGGGAGAGAGCGGGGCTGCAGTCTTGGGGCTGTAATATCCTTCTGAGGAGATCTCAGAACTGCTCTGGGAATATGCTGGGAGTCCTGTGAAGTCAGTATTTACTGTCTTCACTTCATAAAGGAAGAAAGTAAGTCACAGATTGGTTTGTCTGTGGCTGCACACCTTTCTGCAGGCGAAGGAGAAAGATGTCTGTGGTATCTCATTTTTGGTCTTCTTTGTATGTATCTAAAGAGCACAGTCCATCAGGAAAGAGATCCTACCTCTTTTGAAAAGGAAGATAAGACTTCAAGAATGTTCAAGGTCACCTTTGTGGTGCCCAATTTACATGCTCCCAGACCTAACTGAAGCGGTTCGAGTGCTCAGTTACACTGAGCTGAAGGCAGTCAAAATCGTTTCAGTCATTTGTGCTCAGTATTTCTTAGGTGAACTGAAGTTTCCCCAGCTTATGGAATTGTTTCCTGCAGGTTTGTCTCTCCCTTGAGAACTAATTCCTGCTATTGTATATCTCTCTCTTTTTTGGCATATTTGGTGAAATATTAACTTGTTTTTATATTGCACTTCACCTAAGCAACATAATTTTGTCTGCTTCCTGAGTGATACTTTTTAAACTGGATTATGGCAAGGACATTCAAAAAATGAATTAAAATCATAGAATCTTCATGGTTGGAAGGGACCTTTGAGATCATCGAGTCCAAACATACACACACAAAAAACCCCCCTACAATCTCTGTCAGTAGAGCATGCCCCGAAGTGCCAAATCTACACATTTCTTCTGCAGTGAAGACAGAGTTTGTCAGAGGAATGTGGAGTTTGTCCATGAAGAAGCAGGGATCATGGGCTGTCAAGGGGCCCCCTGAGGACCAAACGGCTCAGTCAGTCCTAGTCCCGGGTCCTGGCAACATAGAATAGAATCATCAATCATAGAAAAGCTCCCATGGGATTAACGGTGATTCTTTTGGTTTTGCTTTTCTCACTGTTCTCCACAACGGGGAAAAAAAAATCTAAGAAACTTACTTTTTATTTTCCTAAAGCAAAGGTTCCAGACAGTCATGTGGCCACAGTAACTAGGGCATTAAGAAAACATTATACAACTGTGAGGTTCATTACAAAATCTTGAGAGTGGACAAAGCGCTAGCACTCACCCACATACAACAGCTCTTGTGGTAGGCAACAAGAAAAACAAAAAAACAAATACCACACATTGTGAATGCTCGGGAGAAAATTCACCATGTTTTTCACAAAAAAACCCCACAACACAACAACAAAAACCCAAAACACAAACCAAAAAAAGCAAAGTCATTTATCTGTGTTATTGTCCTCCTGCTGCCTTCTGTCTGGCTAATTTTGCTAAACTACTTTGAGATCCTATGGTCAAACACAAAATGCCGAAAGAAGTTCAGAGAATCTAGGGAAAGTGAACTTTACTGTGTATGTGAATAATTAATGAAAAATCGTGGCAATAACTGATTTATCTCTTTCACTGGACTCGCTCGTCTAAACATTGTGTCCCTTTTTCTTTTCAGAATCTAAATTTTTTTTACTAGAATAAATGACATGACTCTGAGGATTACCTTGCTCTGTGGTATTATTTATAAGAGAAAAGGAAGAGATTCTTGTCCATTGGATATAAATTTGCCATGTTTCAGTTTCATCCTAGCTTTACCCAGCTGATGGTTTCCCAGGAGGCCTCATGCAACCCTTGCTCTGCAGCAGCGTTGGCACCGCACTGTCGCTGAAGCCCTGAGATTTGGGAACTGCTCCTCTGTCTCACAGCGGGCTCTTTCCTGGGCTGCCCTGGCGTTCCTTCTTCCCATGCACTTCAGATTCAGCACGCTATGGTGAGGCTTATAGTTCATCTCCTTGTCATTTCGGGTTATGGAGCTCTGATCTACTGCTGTTCTTTCATAGACATCTGCTCTGCATGCTTGCCAGTTGTGTTAACCCACGATTTAGTAAATGTTTGAGTAAACAACTGGAGTGGCCGCAGCACTGCAATTGTTAGTCTCCTTTTGCACTGCAGTATACACCCACTGAGTATTGTTATATATTCAATCCACAATCATAAAACCCATTTGCAGCTCAAGGCATTTTCTTTTCCTAAGACCACCTCAAACCCCCATACAATTAGTACGTGTAAAACTGCTCCATTTCTGGCAACTGATTTTGTTGGCTCTTTCCTTTTTGCCTTCTGCTGCATCTCACTTCATTTTTAATATCTTTCCTTGGAGTTGCCTTTTTTCCCAAAGTTCCTCTGCGGAGTGGCGTCGTCCTGCAAAAGTGGCTTGCTGGTACACCCTCAAGGTCCCCAACTATGTGAAGAAAGGTTACGATGGTGTATGTGAATCTTGTAAGTTTGGGAAGGGTCTTCTGTTTGCATCATGATGTTTTTCTTGTCTGCAACTTTTCAAAATAAGATAATGAAAAACGAATCGAGTTCAGAGTCTGCCTTCAGCTCCTATCAAGTTACTATATCAAGTTAATAACCATCTGCTGGCATTTAAGATGAAGGTGCCAGGTCCTTTGGTGCCTGAAAGAGAGTGTAAATCTGGGGCTGCTCAATTCAGTTCTGCCCCTAGCCTTGACTGCTGGGGTTTTTCCCCCTCTTTATGATTTTCAGTATCTTTGCTGGTTTGGACTTTGAAGATACTTAGGTCATCAGTGTCTGAAAGCAGAGGATACGAGAGGCTGTCCAAGTTGAAATCTGAGTTACTGAGGATTCCCTATCTAGTATAGAATTCACTTGTGACAAGTACTGCTGGAAAACATTTGCCAAGAGAACATGGGATGATGCAGATCTCCTGTGGCACCACGGCCGTGCTCAGGCTCCAGCTAAAGGAGCTTCATAGTATTCAGGATTGGGTCTCAAATGAACATTTTCTCAGCCAACGAGATTCCTTGAAGTTATTTATTTACTCCAAAAAAGAGGAATACTCCTCCTGAGGCTGGCTGCTTCCAGGGTTCCTTATAAAAATTGCCCTGTTCTTTCAAATTTTGGGGAAATGAGTGTGGGCATCTGTCTGTGAAGGAGAAACAACATACATGTAGCTTTTGTACCGTGTGATGTGGAAGTTGCTCTGGCAACTACACATGGCTTATTGAATGCCAAGGTAAATAATAGCAAAAGACACGCATACACTATTATTCTCATAATTTCCTGCTGCCCTCAGGCAGTAATAACTTACACACCCTATTTTCCAAATGTTTCTAATTTGTTTCTCATGAGCAGAATTATCTCATAAGTAAAACTCCTCCCCTATGCAACCAGTCCTGCCTCTTCTTTTACAACTGCCACAAATGAGATGACCAGTCAAAGGGAAAGATTACAGTCATCATACTTACTGTGAACTAGTGAAACAGAACGGCTGCAGCACCCTTAAACTCCTTACGTCGTTCTGCTTGTTCATCTGGAGCTCTGCAATTCTCCCTTTTCAAGTATTAATTCTGCATGCAGAGCTGCCTGCAATTCTGCAAACATATTTCATTCCTTATCAGCCCAGATGATGGTTCTCATACAGCTTCTGCTTTTATAGCTGAATCTTAGACTGTGATATCCTTGTTATTCCAGTCCCACGTCTGTCATGTGCAGCTTGGGCTTGATTTGCAACATGCCTTTTGTATCAGCTCCTAAACTTCTCTTGAGAAAGAGCAACAGAGGGAAGAAGTAGCCAATTTTGGTTTTGTTTTTTTTTTTTTTAAACATTAAGGCAGCAACATAGTTATAGGCCTTCAGTTTTCCTGTGTTGAGGAGTATCTTTATTTTTCCCTTTTATTGCCATCTAGATTGACTTTCAAATTGGTTTTGGGTGCAGCAAATGATGTGCAGTGATGACAAGACAATTGAAAACGTAGTAAAAAACACACCTCAAAATTAGATTTTGAAGATTGGTTAAGCAAATAAAATTACTCAAAAATTAGTATAAAACTATTTCAGTGAATGCTTAGGTTAAACTGCAGTTTGAAAAGGATCTCCCTGGGCTGGACTGTAAATCCCACTTTGTGACTTCACTCCCGCCTTAACATCCTTTAGCATGACGGTCAGCAGTAATTTCCAAGCTCACGAGTGAGAGAATTGATCTTAGGTGACTCCTGAAAGTACATACTTAAATTTTTGGTCTTGCTTTTTAATTTTTGGGGGCTCAAAGAATAACCTACTTGCAGAATGTATTTTACATTTTAGTTTTGTGTAGACTGCAGTGAAAAAGCACCATATCTCCATATGAGAGCTCCATGTGTACGTCTCCTCTAGTAGTTTGCAGCAGTCCTTGAAATGAAAACATTATTGTGCTTCCGTGCCCAGCCAAAGTTCTTAGAAACTAACAAGGTACAGTGCTTAGAAATAAAGACACTGAAAATTAGTAGCCATGTTACAAATTGTTATAAAAACTAAATTGTTGCTGCAAATTTGTAGCTAATGCTGTTTGTTTTCCTGTATAATCATGTAGTTGAGTCTGTGAACTGGTTAAGGGAACTAGAGAGCAGGATTCATCTTTTTTTTTTTTTTTTAACATGTTTTTACTTTCTTAATCCCGTGCACTAGTACAGTATTATGGTAACTGGATTGCAAAACACATCTCAGATGTTACTTTTCTCAGGAGTAAATGAAGTAAGCAGGTTTTATTTATGTATTGGAAAGTAATCAAGAAAAATAAGTTTTCTTCCTCTTTCTACGCTATTTATTGTGTACTCTACCCCATTCTCCCCCCTGCAACTTCCTGCAGCGAGAGACATCACGCTGATTACTTCTGCTGCCTCCTCTACTTCCAGCCCAAGTAGCTCTGTTTTTTCTCCATAGCTGACCAGCAGAAAGTGGCGGTGGTGGTGGCATGGCAGGATGAGAAGCGGTGAGGGGGAGAAAGGGGATGGTGAGGAGAGGGGTTGTTCCAGGGTGGGCTGTGTGGTCACGAGAGGTCACCGTGGCAGGCAGACCCCTTTGCTTCCTGCCGTGCTGCCTGCCCTTGGAGGGAAATTTCAGCAAGGTGGTGGAAGTGGTGGCACAGCAAATGGGATAAATCTGTGAAGGTCACATCGAATACATGGAACCTGAAGAAAATTTTGATGTGGATTTTTCTAAAGAAAAAAAAAAAAAGCCTTTTTCCAATTCTACTCAGGTTAGGCTTTTATAGTACTCTTTTTTTCTTTTCTTCTTCTTTTTATGACTAAGTTTCTATCCCACTTTTTTGAGTGGCCATTTTCAAGGAACGCATTTACAAGGATTTAATTTTGATCTAAGACAGTTGCTTCTGTGCTAAATACAGCAGCAATTAATTATTAAAAACATACCTTTTGTGGCTGAACATTCTCCCGTATAGCTGTTAAACTCTAAGACATGTTTTGCTTTTTAATAATTCATTTTTTTTTATTATTTTGTGAGTATACAGTAAGTGCTTTGTGGGAAACCGGGAGAAGGATGGTCTGGCTACTGCTGAAGACTGCTGTGTGACCCAGGATCCGTTCCCAGCTCTGATACAGGCTTCCTGAATGGCTGAGCACATACCTAGATATATCACCTACGTCTGCCTCAATGCCTTTGTAAAAACAGCTGTCAGGTTATTACCGACAAGCTTTAGTACCTCCTCTTACAGGACTGAGAAGAATGCTGCCCATCGGTCTGTTCAAGGAGCTGGCCCAGAGATCAAAAACGTACTGCGGTGCCAGAATAACCACAGACACAGAACAAGTGAACCACATACGCTAATATGAAAAGTTGCATATTCTCCTCCTCTTTCCCATTGATAACCTGCGAATCGGAACAGGGCAAACCAGGATTTTTGTATGAACTGAGCCACCGTAGTTTTGCCCTGAGAAAAACTGGTTCTGTATGATGAGAAAAATGGCAAATTTATTTGCTTAAGGTTTAAAAGATATTTATGAGCTTTGGTAAGGAGGAAATTTCATCTTTGAACAAAGCCTTACGCACTAGATCCTTTGTGAACCGCCTCGAGCCTTTTTCTGTAATTATTCATCTGATCTGTACAGGGTGGATTCGGCACAGCGTATTCCTCCTGACAAACTGCTGCTGAATGTTACAGCTGTGCTCTTTACGTCTTTCCCTCTGTGCTGGAAACACCGCAGGAGCTTGTGAAGGGTAGATCTAAACTCAGCTGGTGCCAGTAGTCTGTACTGTTACAGTGGGAGAGTTACGGTGGCAGAGCAAGAGCATTAGGAAACGTATAATGGGACCAGATAGGCAGCACTGGTGTGTTAGAAGGTCTTGTGCTGCTGAAAGTGCCATTTTTTTTCTAATGAGACTTAAGACTGTAGCTGTGACCTCCCGTTGCGTATTAGCACTTTCTGCAAGAGATGAGAAATTTGGTAGCTGGCCAGATTCCAGCCTGCAGTAAATTATTCTGTTTTGCCTGCCGAGATTCCCTCTGTAGTTTCAGGTATGCTGAGTGCTCTACTCTCATTATCCTGAACAGTTTTATCTCTGTTAGCAGTATATGGCAACTTTGTGTAACTACCGCTTTCCACTCCAGAAAGGACTGTACTGCAGTGGTGAAGTCATAGAATCATAGAATTGTCAGGGTTGGAAGGCACCTTAAAGACCATCTAGGTCCAAACCCCCTGCCATGGGCAGGGACACCTCCCACTAAATCAGGTTGCTTGGAGCCCCATCCAGCCTGGCCTTAAAAACTTCCAGCGATGGGGCTTCCACCACCTCTCTGGGCAACCTGGGCCAGTGTCTCACCACCCTCATGGTGAAGAACTTCTTCCTAATGTCCAATCTGAATCGACCCATCTCTAGTTTTAATCCATTCCCTCTAGTCCTACCGTGACCCGACATCCTAAAAAGTCCCTCCCCAGCTTTCTTGTAGGCCCCCTTCAGGTACTGGTAGGCCACTATAAGGTCTCCTCGGAGCCCTCTTTTCTCCAGACTGAACAATCCCAACTCTCTCAGTCTGTCTTTATAGGAGAGGTGCTCCAGCCCTCGGATCATCCTTGTGGCCCTTCTCTGGACACGTTCCAGCACGTCCATATCTCTCTTGTTGTTGGGGCTCCAGAATTGGACGCAGTACTGCAGGTGGGGTCTGACGAGAGCGGAGTAGAGGGGGAGAATCACCTCCCTCGACCTGCTGGCCACGCTCCTCCCGATGCAGCCCAGGATACGATTGGCTTTCTGGGCTGCTAGTGCACACTGACAGCTCATGTTGAGCCTCTCGTCCACCAGCACCTCCAAGTCCTTTTCTTCAGGGCTGCTCTCAAGCCAGTCACTGCCCAGCCTATATTGGTGCTTGGGATTGCCCTGACCC
Organism: Larus michahellis; assembly: GCF_964199755.1. Lineage (NCBI taxonomy): Eukaryota > Metazoa > Chordata > Aves > Charadriiformes > Laridae > Larus > Larus michahellis. Next base: position 2,926,426 of record NC_133908.1, read on the forward strand.
AGATGGAGGACCTTGCGCTTGGTCTTGTTGAACTTCATGAGGTTCACACAGTCCCACCTCTCCAGCCTGTCCAGGTCCCTCTGGATGGCATCCCTTCCCTCCAGCGTGTCAGCCGCCCCACACAGCTTGGTGTCATTGGCAAACTTGCTGAGGGTGCACTCTATGCCACTGTCCATGTCGCTGACAAAGATGTTAAGACCAGTCCCAGTACTGATCCTTGAGGGACTCCACTTGGACGTGGACCCATTGACAGCCACTCTTTGGGTGCAGCCATCAAGCCAGTTCTTTGTCTACTGGATTGTCAGTCCATCAAACCCATATTTTATCAGCTTGGAGACCAGGATGTCATGCGGGACAGTGTCAAAGGCTTTGTTCAGGTCCAGGTAAATGAACGTCAGTTGCTCTCCCCTTGTCTATTGATGTTGTGACCTTCTCACAGAAGGCTGCCAGGTTTGTCAGGCACTATTTGGCCTTGGTGAAGCCGTGTTGATTGTACCCAATCACCTCTTCGTTATTCTTTTGCCTCAGCAGTGCCTCCAGGAGGATCTGCTCCATAATCTTGCCAGGCACAGAGGTGAGACTGACTGACCTATAGTTCCCTGCTTCATCCTTCTTTCCCTTTTTGAAAATGGGGATTATGTTTCCCCTTTTCCAGTCAGTGGGGACCTCACCAGACTGCCATGACTTTTGGAATATAATAGAGTGGTTTAGCAACCTCATCCGCCAGTTCCTTCAGTACCCGTGGGTGTATCCCATCGGTTCCCATGGACTTGTGCACTTTCAGGTTCATCAGATGGTCACGAACCTGATCTTCACTTATGATGGGCAGTTCTGTCCAACCCCTGCCATTGTTTTGTGTGACTCCGGGAGTGTGGCTGGAGCCCTTGCCAGTGAAGACTGAGGAAGAGAAGCTATTGAGAACCTCGGCCTTCTCCGTATCACTTGTCACCAATTCTCCTGTTTTCTTTCTGAGAGGGCCCACACCTTCCCTAGTCGTCTTCTTACCATTAGTATACCTATAGAAATTTTTGCTGTCCTCCCTCCCTTGAGTGTATAACACATGATGGATGAAATACTGGAGTTGTTGGAGAGGGAAAATTTATCCTTGTCTCACAGTAGCTTTGCCTGGAATCTGAGGGAATGCCTGCTCTTTTGAGGCAAGGATGATAATGGTCCCAAACAAGGAACGGTTTTCTCCCAACTGATTGGGTTATTGGGAAGGTGTAATTGTTCCCATGCTGCCAGCTTTCGATGCCACTCCTGTGGAGGGAGGTGTCTTCAGGGTTTTGAGGCCAAATCATTTAATAATTCAGACGTTGTAACTTTAATTTCAGCCCCCCCGTCTATTTAGTGTGAAGAGCCAAGCACTTGTGAGGTGATTCAAAAGGTCTGGAGTTTCTGAGTGAACAACTGTCTAAAGATAGCCTAAGGATCGGTAAGTACAGGTACTTCAGTAAAATAGAGGCTGAATTTGTTCCTTAGGGCTAGATATGATAATAGATTTTATTCACTGACTGATTAATATGAACTTGGAGAACAGTCCTGGAAGCAGGGATCGGAGCCCAGAACTCCTTCTTCCAGGTGTGTGTTGTAATGACTAGGATGCACAAACAGGCTGGCCCTTTCTAACCAAAAAAATCTTGAATTATTTCTGCACAGAGGTACAGCAGAGATAGGCTACTCTAGGAAAGGTGAGTGCTACCTGTCAGAACTGCTCAGCACTATTATTAATTAAGTATAATCTCAGCTCAATGATAAAAAATCCCCCAAAACATCAGGAGGAGCCTGTCCAGAAGAGAAGCTGCCAGGTTACAGGTCCTAGAAGTACCTTTCTTTAGCTCTGAGTCTGGGACTTGAGCATTAAAAAAGGGGTAGAGTCCATGTCCTCGCTCTTCACTGCTGATTGGCATTAGGCAGCATCTTGTTCTTGGACTGCTGAGGAGGCGAACGCTTGGGTAACTCGAGTTTTTGGCATCCATCCTGAGCAATAACCCTGGGAATAACCCTTCCCACCTGCAGCCTGGGAAGACTAGAGAACAATTCCAGAGGCAGAGTCAACTGATCTAATTTAGATGGCTTTCTTAGATGTCTGGGTTAGAACAAATTAATCCCACTCTGGAAAGCTGAGATTTAGGGATTTAGGGTGGCTTTTGACACAATAAAGAGAAATGGAGGAAATATACTTTTTTCTTTTCGTTTTGGAAACAAAGAGTAAATAGGAAAAAATATTTTACACAGAAGATGGTAAAGTGCCAAGGAAGGCACTGGAGCAGACAAAGCAAATATCTTCGGGAAATACCTGCTGAAGCTTTTATTTTTAGAAAATGTCTTTAGAAGACAGAGTATAAAAGTAGGGAAATGGGACTAAGAGCAATCAAACTAGGCAGATCTATGGTCGAGGACAGCCAAGTTGTTTTCCTGAAATTTCAAACAGGATTTTCCTGTGTTGTGTAACATTTGAAGTGCTGAGAATGTATTTAATCAATCAAACATACTTGCTATTATAATGAAGGGGCTTGAGCAGTCCAAAATTGGTCCTACTGAGTGAATCAAAATAGTAGATAGTCTGTGTCCAAAGGAACATAGAGTGGATAAGAAGCCAAAAGGTTAAAAATAAAATGATCGAGGAAGACAATGGCAGCAAAACTCATGCTTGTTTATGATTTTTTGGGGGTAGAAGATCTCTCAAAGTGAATCAGAGGTAGGAAAAGGCAATTATCAGGAAAGAAAGGCAGGGACGAGTGTGAAATGAGCCTGGGGTCTAAACACTGAAAATCTGGCTGTGAAGAGTGACCAAGCAACTCAGCATGAAGAAATGTCTGTCAAACCTTGGGAAATACTATCTGTGCTGGTTTATTGCTGTCTATACTTTTCCTGCCACTTTTCTACCGGTTCCTCTCTGCTGTTTCTCCAAATGGCTAATATTTTCCTTCCGCGTTCGTAGTAAGATGTGTATTGTTCATCGGGCAATTTTCTTTGACCATCAGGAATAATAAAACCTCTCCGTTCGCCTGTCCAGTCCAAGAGGACTAACACAGTAGCATACCTGTGTGCTCATCTCCAAGGCTGCTTGTCTTGCCTGCTGGATTAGCAGAGGCATGGTAAAAGCAGCAGGCTCGGGACTTCGCTGGAGGTGATTCATTGCGTAAGTCCTCTTCTTGTGCCAATATTCAGTCAAACTTGTATGTTGTCAAACTCATTAAAGGATATCCCAATAGAGGCAGAGAAAACATGGGCAGTATGGAGAAAATTCAGGAACTCTTTCATTACCTGATGGCTCATTCAGGATAGTCCTTAATACAAATAAATAGCATTAATGGTAATGACTTTGTGGATTCCTAAAGTAAGGTGAGATGGATAGCACTGGCTTTTGGCGGGCACCGAGGAAGAGTTTGCTGTGCAGGTTTCCCTGAGTAGTTGTGTCGGTGCATACCACATTTGACTGGCTACAGTTTCTCTTCCGGATTCTGGTTTCCAGTTCAGGTTTGCAGCTCAGGTCTTCTCTTAAGCAAGACTCTGTCCTTCACCAAAATGGGCTCTTTTCATGATGGGCACAGGAGAGAGCTAGGGTGAGACTGCTGGATCCAATTTTTAGTTCAAATATATGAAATGTGTTCTTTGATCTGTTTTTTTTCCTTTTTTTTTTCTAGTGGAAAAAAGCTAAAGAATTAAGTCACAGTGATGTGGCAGCAGTGGCAATAGTGACATTATTTCTGTGCCATGTGCTTTCCAAACAACAAAATGGGCAATCTATCTTGAAGGATTTATAACACGAAGAAAGCAGGCAGGCAGAAGGAAGCACAGCGTACAAGTTCAGTAGTCAAAGGAATGTCCAAACTCTTGGTAATAGTAGGGATATGTAGATTACCCCAGGCTTAGAAATGTTGGAAGGCAAATATGATGCTGTGGGTGTTAGGAATTTCAAAATGAGGTATCCAGACCGATGCCGTGACTCTTCCGTTTTCATTATTGAACTAGTGGGACAAATTTTGTGGAAGTCTTGGGAGCTGGAACTCATCACGCTACAGGAGGACTCTTTTGGTTAGCTAGTTTGCTTTCTCATTTTCTTTAAAAAAAAAAAAGTCTATTCCTAAGTCTGCTGGGACAGCTATATTGTATTCCAGACATCCCTTTAGGAGACAGTTGAAGATTAGCATGACTTTGGACAGTGCCGACTCTAGCTTTGGGTGCTGGATTCCTTCAGTCCAGCTTTGGTCTTCTGGGTGTGCTGAAGTCTGTGGTCGGGGCGTACTTGCTTTTTCTCGCATCCATTTTGCCAATCAGACATGGCCTTCCTGCTGCCAGCTGAGCTTGAAGAGCGCTAGAGCTTTGTGTTGCCAACTCGTCCCACACATCATGTGATGCCAACATTACAGAATCATCCTGATTTCCAGATCAGCGCAAGTGACATGAGGTAACCCATTTTTTCAGACTAAATGTCTGATATTCCCATGAGTTCCTCTCCACCCTTTGTTAGAACTGCATCACGTGACTGAATTTCCATACATAGGATCTCCTTGGCGTAGGTTCCTTCCATTTCAGTGGTTTTATTTCCCTTCTGTGTTTGCCTAATTTTTCAGATCTTTCTCCTTGAGAAGACAGAAGACTTCCTTTATAGTAATTGGGAAATGCTTTTGAATGTATATTCTGGAAAACAACATGTACCTCTTAGTGTAAACGATTATGCTCCACTACATCCATTCAAAAGCAGTGATATTTCATATTATGGGGGCAAAGGGAGACATCGAGTTTAGTTAAAATAGCGCACTGAATTTGGCAGGAACATGCAGCGTAATGTTGATCAGACTGCTTATGAGAGCAGCAAGTCTGGAATATATGCTGTGGAAGCAAGGAGTAAGAGAGATTTCAGCTATCTTCTGCCCAAATTAATTAGCATTATGTAAGTGGAGAGAAAAGCAAAAATTTAAAGGGGAGGGAGACATCTGTTATGTCTCCGAGTTTTCAAGCTTGCCTGCAAATACAGGTCTCCTGGAAAGACAGAAGTATCTCTGTGCTTTTGAAACAGCGAGGGGAGTAAGTGATGAGGAGTCACTGGCTGAAATCCAGTGGTGTGGTTATTGCTAATCCTGGCTCTTTCTTACAGGGGATCATTTGCTCTTGCAACTCTTTATGATTATTTATTATTATGTTGTGATGGGGATTATACAGCAGCAAAGTGTGAGGACAAACTGAAACCTCCCCCTCCCAACAAATATAAGCAGAGTAGCAGTGTCTATCAGGCTGATGGATAAAATTCCCAAACACTCTTATCTACAGAATAAGGAAGTTTTCTGCAATATCAAGAAATTCTTACTCAGGAATGTGTTCTGTTTGCTCTAAGGTGCTGCTGGCAAAGGCCTGGTGGCTGAAGAGTACACTTGAGTATGTACCAAGCAAAGAACTGATTACAGTGGCGAGGTGGGAGGTAATGTTCCAGCAATTTGGAAATCACTGTTGAGAGTTATAATGTTTAGTTAAGGAAACACTTCTCTGAAATAAGATGTTAAGGCAGACTGACTCCTTCTCCCCCCACTGCTTTCCTCTAGTGGATTCTTTTAAAGTGTGTTGGGAGGAATAAAAGGAGTGAGGTCAGGTCAGACTGTGTGGCAAGGAAGGTCAGACAGGGTTAAGCAGGTCAGCTCACATTTCTGTGTCTTCTGTGGTTCTCCAAGAATTTGGGGTCACTGCTTAGAAACTGTGCTATTTGATCAGCTGTTGGTAATTTGAGCATTACACAAGAGCAAGTGGAATCGAAGATAATTCTTGAACGTGAATAATTGGAAAGAAGGAGTGTATGGAACACTGTTACATTAAAAAATTAAATACACCAATCCTTTATTTCATTCCCAGTTCAAATAAGCTATCGTGGTTGGTTGACCTAGAAACTGTCTGACTAAACAGCCAGAAATGTGTCTTTCACTGTGCTTAAGAAATAAATGCAAAAAAGACCGTGTGTGGGGGAAAGGAGGACACACAACTGAGACACGTACGTAAGGTGTTGTTCTGCTGAGCAAATTAACTTGTCACTTCAAAAGTGGCTGGGCACCAGGCTTGGACAGTAGCCACTTTGAATATCTGGTAAGAGATGGAATTGTGTTGAAGGGCTAAGAATAATCTTTATCCAGTAATTGCAAAGTATTTAATAACTTTTTAAAAAAAGTATATTGTCATGAAGTAGTTTTCATCGCCATTCATCAGACTGGCAAATTGAGATATTCAGAGGTTAAATAACTTGCCTAAGGTCGCAGCAGACCAATAGCAGTGCTGGAGGTAGTACCTAGTTCTGAGCCATGCCTGCTGAAATTACTGTCTCTGAAAGAAAGTAAATTCAGGGTGGATAAATTAACTTTTCTTGAATGATGAAAATGTCAGTAGAATCAAGTAAGAGGAGAAAAAGCGTGGTGTCAGCAGCTTAGAGAAGGTAACTTCAGGATGGATTCCCTGTTCCCAGGGGAATGGAACAAGATAAAGGAAAACTATGTTTGTTTGGGTTTTTTATTCTTTTTTTTTTTTTCCAAATCATGTTGTTTGAGCGCTGGATAAGAATTTGGCTCAGGTGTTCCCGAGTCTCTTGCTCTTTGTAGGCCAGTCTCCTTGTGAAATAATATTTTCAGACCTAAAAGCAGCAACATACATAGAAAAGGAAATCCACCTGAGACTGTGAGCTTATTAATAAATTCTCCTCTAATAGTTGCTCTGGGCAATGGGAGATGCATGTGGCCCTCTATCTCCTGCCATCCTTGTCTTGGATCTCCCTCTCTCGAGTGCTGGGAATGGCTCTCCAGCACACAGGGATAATGCTGAGAAAGAAAACACCTCTCTAGCGGGGAGCAGAGGGACTACCCTAGCTCTTTATATTCAGTAGGGAAAATCTCATTACAGAAGGAAGAGTTTATTTACAGCCCAGCAAAGGAAAGCGAGTTTCAAGGAGACATAGTTTGCAGTTGTTTTACTGAAACTATAAGGACTTACACACACCCTTGTTATGTCACTCCAGAATTTTGTAATCCAGCTCAGAGTTCCAACTTCACCGTTTTCCTCTACCCACTCCTGCTTGGCAGTTTTTTCCTCTGAGCATTGGGTTTGGGCCCATGACAGATTACTGAACAAAACGGCAATCTCGCTACACTCTGATTTCCACAGTGTTCTCTTATGTCCAGATGCACCTGCACCCCCACAGACTCTCAACATTTCCTATCCCTTTTTGCAGAAACAGCTACTTCTGGGTTAAGCTATAGCTGGAGTAGAAGAAGAAAGTCCAGCAAGCAGTCATGTGTTTAATGAAGCATTCAATGAACTTATAGTACAGGTTAATTGTATATACTGTATATTAAAGTACTGCAGTAGTTTTATAGGGAGTGAGTGTTTTAAAATCATTTAAGCCTAAACACATTTAATTCATGACGGATTTTCCAGTTTCTGGAAATACTCCACAAATACTCCTGTTGTTGTGGAGAGCAAAGAACGAATCACAAAGATGACACTACAAGAACTTTTTTGACTTATCGTCTGCTTCACAAACAAGGGATCAGCCTTGTTACGTGCATGGATATTTGGCAATGAAGGGAAAAAAAAAAGCAGGGGTAGGAAGGTAAGGCTTTCAAGAAAGGCAATTCACCATCTTGTCCTAAGCCATAGAGCTCCACCAGGCACTTCTCCACACTAAGGGGGAGCCTCTCCAGTCTCCTGTCATTTGGTGTCTGTGCTTAGACCACACTCTGCCTCTGGAAATTACCTATGTGAATTCTGTACTCTGGTGTATTTGAGGAAGAACAACCCAAGTCAAGAGTTGGTGACTAATTCTGGTGTTTTCTACGTGTCAATAGAACAGCCTCTGTAGTATTTTCCTTCGGGTGATGAAAAGCCTGAAATGTAGACGCTCCAGTTACGTTACCTTATTTTCAATGTTTTATTAATACTGTGCACATTTAGTTTTCCTCCATAACGCTATCAAGAGCAGCTCATTTAAAACAACACATAGGCAAACGTATCTTTACTTTTTATAGCAGGAGGGAGAAGGATGAGTGTCAGTCAGTCAAGACTAGTTCCAAATATGTCTCCAACTAGGCCTCCTACAGAATAAGTGATACTGGCTGGGTGCCATCCAGCTTACTCAGGGCTACAGCTCTTTAATGAATGTTTGTTATGGATTTTCACAGTAGAGAGATTTACCAGGGAAGAACAAACAGGTCCTGCTACTGTGTTTCCTTGTGCTTTATAGAAATGCTCTAAACTGTTTACAGTGTTGCCTAATACTGTTTAGATCAGTTTCACTTTCTGGGTTTTGTTTCGTCCTGCCTTGTGTTAGTGTTTGTGTGGATGCAGAGTAGCTGAAACAACTCGGCTAGTCCCCCGTGGTACCCCAGTGTTCTTGCAGAACCTGATGAGGGGCACACTTCATAGCACTGGGACAGGGAATTCGGCAGGAGGACACAGAAAGCATCCTAACTGCCTTCAAAACAGCGCGGCTGTGGAGATGAGCCAGGCTTGGAAGCGCTTGAGCCTGCCCACTCTGCAAACGTTCAAGTCTTTGAGCTTAAACCAGTATTACGCTTCAGGGTTATTCACCAATGATTTCATTTTCCAGTTCGGACAAAGCCTGGGAAATTGATCTTCAGGACACAACCATCCTGCAAGCTTTCACACCAGTCCTTTGGAGAAGTGTGTTAGGATTGCATTGGACCTTCAGAAGGTGGTATGAATTTGCTGTCCTTCTGCTTGAATGGTACAGAAAGTTCAGTGTAAACTAGGGGATGAATTTCACTTGAGAGGCATTTTTGACTTTATCATAACCACAGAATGTTTGCCTTATTCAGAGATTTCTTGTATGGTTCATCTTTGCTTCTCATAAGGAATATTCCATACAATTTTTTCAACTTTTATGTAACTCTGTAGTGCCTCAAGCAATTATTCAACTTAAAACACGAAGGGACAAAAAGTAACTGCCTATGGACAAAACCAAATATTTTAATCATTTATAGTGTTATTTTAAATATACATATAATTATTCTTTTGGGCGTGTCCACATGACATTTGCCATTTTTGAAGATGCTAGGATGATTTACTCTCATATGAAGAGCAACGCAGGGTTTTTTTGTGGTTCTGAGGGAACAGAGAGATGGAGAGCAGTAGTGGCAGTGAAGGGATGGGAAGTGGAGGGACTGAATGTCAGTGGTGTTGCCTGTGGGAAATATGGCAGAAGACAGCACGGGGGAAGAGCATGGGCTAAAGGATGGTGGCAGGGGATTCAGGCTGGGATGATGGGGACTGCAAAGGGGTTCAGAAGTCTGGCAGGAGTTGCAGGGACTATGTAGTATTAGGGTCTGGAGAAACTTCTGGGGAAGAAAGAGGCATCACATAAAGCAAGATGAAAACTATGTGATGGGATGCTGCACCCAGTGAGAAGACATCCCTGCACAGGGAGTCTTCAGCCTGTCCTGGTGCTCAGTATTTGTTTTCCTTTTCCCTGCCTGTTAACTGTTGGGGCCAATGGTCATTAAGGCAGTGGACCTCCTGCTATTGGGTTTATCTCTACTTTTACAGCCCTGTCAAGCAGCAGTAATGTAGATAAGCTGCTAGATGGAAGCTGTTTAGACCCTAATTAAAACTACCCTGAGAATTACAAGGAAAAACTCAGCTATACTGATATTGAAAAGAAACTTAAAGTAGAAGAGGTGTCAATTCAAACCTGCCAGTCAAATGATAACGCTTAGCTCTGCTGGGTCAGCTCCTGCCTGACTTAAAGGAGACGTGTTAAAATATATAATAAAGGTATGGCTATGTCCAAGAAGAATCCACTCATTGCATAATGTAATCAAAGGAAGCCCTCATATGAAACAGTTCATGCTTGATCTTTTCTTCATTCTGCCAATGTAATTGCATTAATTTCAGCAGAGATACTATTGACTTATACAGCAGCACAGATACATGTCCTCTCTCTTTTCTAGCCTGCATCATATGTGGCAATGGGTTGTGTTGTAAAGTGTCTCTAGTCGTTGCCTGAATCAGAAGAGGCTTCTGTAATCTCTCACTGGGAATTTTGACACAATCTATTATTTACAGTCTGGTGTGTGAAAGGAATTCAAGAGCTGAGGCCAGCAGAAGTAAAGCAATCCAGAAGGGTGAAACTACCACCTTTCTTACGGTGTATCTTCCTGGGAAAGTTCAGTCTTACAAAGAGCAAGCATAGCAGTTTCATACCTATGCATTGCCAGAGGCAGGACCACTCATTAGAGCATTAGAGTGTTTGAGGTACCCGAAATGATGAACTTAAGAGGCCAGGGCAATTTGAGGACAGCTTCAATTTAAAAAGGTGTATCCATAGACATTGGGAAGGATGAGAGTTCATCTCTGAACCAGGTAGGACAGAAGATACCTTGCTGCAGAGGTAGTCATTATTCTGGCAATTGCATGCGATAGAGACAATACCTTGCCGTTCATCAAGGGCAGAACGTACATTTGCCTCTGGAGGAGGGCATACGTGTAGTAATCCCGCAGGAACAGCTGCTTAATTAATAAAGCCATGAGGAAAATTCTGTTTGGCTTTGTTCTCTCTTTTGTGAGTTCAGGGTTGATGAGTCTGATGAACAGGGAACTACACAAAAACTGTTTACTGCAATGTCTTGGGACCTTCCAAAAGCAGAGGACATGCTTCTTGCTGGCTGTTTTGTTGGAAACAATAGTTGTGCATCTGTGCAGAGTTCATGAGCACCATTCAGTTACGTACAAGTTTTAATGTGGCACTCGAACAGTTCCTGCCACGTTAAAACTACAGCATCGAGTAGCACTTGGGCCATATCGCTCTGCAGCAGGAAAACATACTAGAAAGTAGGTCGTGGAAATAATCCTGCTGGTTCCAGTAATCAGAGTATACAATGGGGTCGAAAGTTCAGAGTGAGCTGGGGAATGCAGTCGGAGAGTTTCTTCTGCCTGAGTGCTGGACAAGACGTGTTCTCTCTGAGGGGCTGCGGGAAGGAGGATTTCACTTAAGTGGGACATAGCCATCAGCTGGGCTCGATAAAAAATGCAAAGTTTACAGAGTCATTTCTTCCCTGGAACCTGGATTTCCTTTCTCGCTGAAGAATGAAGTTCTTCAGAGCAGAGTGTGGGGAGAAAAAAATTGCTAGATCTATATTCAGATGTGTAAGTTCTACATATTGGAAGCGTACGTGAGTCTCTGGACAGCTCTGTGATGGCTTGCTCATTCCCACTCAAAGAATTTAGACACAGGACGAGTGCGAAAAGGAGAAAACTGGCAGGGTGTGGGTCAAGTTTAAGATTAGTTTTGGGTTAGAAACTGTGAAAAAAAAAATTATTATTTTTTTGAAAGTGGTGACATTGTCTTGGAATTTCAGATTGATTATTCCTGTGGTATTTTGGCTGCTCCTGCCCCAGGACCAGGACACAGAATCCAAAGCCATGCCGTGGACTTGATTCAGAATGCAGACCTCCTGAGGTTTTGATACGGGGATTTGTATCCATGATTATCCCTCTGCTCCTAGTCAAAGTAGAAACTCTGTTAGAAAACTCCTTGAGAATGTCAGGCTGCTCACCTGGCTTCTGTGTATGACATGAATAATAGAAAACCAGTAACTGTCATGATGGGTAAACTGGAGCCACATATAGGCTATGCATAGGATAAGGTCCTTCTTTTATATCCTCCTTCCAATTGGTGTATTCCTTACATGAGAGACGTGTATAAGCCATCGTGTTTAGTAACTATCAATGGATCAATCCTCCATGAAATAGTTTAAGTCCTTTCAAATCCTAGTGCCTCCACAACATCCTGCATCAGTTAATTCCACAGTTTCAATTATGAAGAAAAATCTTTGTTTTGTCTGGTTTTAAACTAATTTATCAGTTTTCTTCACCGTGGCTCCTTGATCCTTGTAATGTGAGAAACAGTAAATAATATTATTTCATCTGTTTTATCCATAGCACTCGCGATTTACATCTTTCTCTTCGTTCCCTCTTCTCTGAGCTGAAGATAACTAGTTAATACCAGTTTTGTCACTGCCATAGTCCTTGCGTGGCTTTGCTCTTCAATTTCCGTGCATGTGAAATGAGGACAATACTCCCTGCACCCTAAGATAATTGGTGCTTGTAAAGAACTTTAGAACTATTATACAGAAAAGGTATTATCGTAGCACTCAAAATGCTGCATATAAATTAATTCACTAGTGTACATAGAGGTGACGAGTATAAATTTGGTCACTCATTCACAAATCGCTTTCCTTACAAAATACAAATCTCAATTACAGGCATCAGTTTTTGCAAATGTGTGTCCATTATTTACTAGAAAACACTTCCAAAATTATCTTGGCTGTAAAATATGAATATCGTTATGGGAGAAAGGTGTACAGTGAGCCCATTCAAAACATTAATTGGTATTAACTGAAAGAAGAGTCCCCCACGTCTCCTTGTTCATTGCCTCCTCGTGAATCACAATTCATGTAATGCATCTCTCATTCCTGGACCGAATGAAAGGGTGATAGAAAATCCTGTGTAAGTATTAAGTCATTTTACCATAATTAAAGTTTGATTTGTCTCTTTCAGACCTTTTTTTCCTTGCTGAATCTTTGAAAGAGGGATTACTATAAGTAAAGAGTCTAAATGGCAGCTTTAAAGTTCTCTTCTGAGGAGTTTGTTTATAGCTCGTTTCTTAATCTCCAAAGCTTTTTTTTCCCTTTCAGATTGTCTATTCAGATCACTTTGTTTTACTTAACGTAAATATTCCAGCAGATTTCAGAACCAAATAGTGATGAATGTGATTAGAATCAGAGCTTTGTTAAGTAGTATGAGAAGATCCTTTATTTCAGCAAGGGAAGATATATCACCTCTGTTGCAAATTATATCATGCTGACAGAGTGAAATGTACTGTAACCTGATGAAAAAAGAACATGATCTAACTGTATTGATACAGTTAGAAAGAAATGCACACAATGTTCAAAACAAGTGTGTCAAGAAGAGTTCGTTTTTTTTTCTTGTTTTCATTTTCTGAGGCAGATAGTGAGGTAATTGTTTCTCTGGATAGAAAAGTACAGCCCGTGCCTGGTTGATAGGTGGGTCTTACTCATTTGCTCATTAATTGACAGTTTACGGTATATGTCACAGGGACAATCGCAGTAAGAATGGTGAAGAGCCATCTCAAACAGAAAACATTACAGGATCCCATCTTGTGAAATTGTACTCTGAACACTTTTTAAAAACCTTTTTTCAGGGGAACAGATGGATTGTTTACAGGCAATAATGAAGACCATGTCCCTTCCCTAAAATGCTTTTGATGTCAGGGCCAAATTTCATTTACTGTTAATGACTTAATCTGAGATTTGATTTATCTACTTCGTCCAAGCCAACAGAGCCAGTCTGGATTAACGTAGGGGTTGTCGGGAGGAATATCTACTAAAGTACGTGTATAGCAACAGAGGAAGGGAAGCGCGATGGTGAAAAGCAATACCATTGAGCACTAATACGGAGCAAAATTATTTGGGTCTGTAGTCTTGTTTGCTTCTTTGCTGGGTACACTGGTTTGCTGAATAGATCCCAGAATAAGCGGCAATTCACAGACTTGACTGCCTGTCTGAAAATCTATTGAGATCTCTTGAGGTCAGGTAGGGGGGCAGCGTTCATAGATGGCTGCTCACCTACAGGATTTTACAAATACCTAAATAATATCATTTGCCATTGATACAGGTTAAAGGCATCACCATATTCAAACGGATGAAAAAAGAGTATCAGGATTGCTTGAAGCGTTGTCTTGTGTACACAAAACCAGGCTGTCTTTTGTCACTCTTCTCAAAGAGCGTTTGATATTGCAGTTGAGGCTAACGCTTCTGGTGTGGACTCACTACATTCCATTTTAAAAAGTAGTTTATCTGCCAAAGCAAGTTCTTTTTGAGTCCTGCAGTCATTGACACTGCCAAACCCGTCTGTTTTACTGCTCCATCACTACACTCTTCATTCTAAGCCATTGCTACAAAACATATTTCTACTGAAGAAACCCATTTCCAGTTGAAATATAACACAGAGCTTCCACTATACTTATTTTGTAAGCATAAGTACCTGGTTTTCACATCATCAGGTGTATCAGTAAATGTACCTACTCTTTGAAAGTGTTTGTTAAACCTATACTTAAACTGGGCTTTGAAATGGCAGAAAATTGCATGTTGGATTTATCATTAAGGAGGAGGAGAGGGGAGAGAAGGAAAAAGCATTGTCTACTGTATGAATAAAAGGATAAGGAAGCTTTTTATTTTCCCATTGCACATTCTTTGAACACTGGTGGTTGCAATAAAGGTGGAATAAATGCCCCATGGCCCCATGACCATCCCATTGACCAAATGTGTTAGATCTGAAATTTATCTCAAAATTTGAGTGAGGGAGAACGTGCTTACCCACATGTAAATCCTTGCCGGTAATTTCAACATATAAGTTTTACATGGTGTTCTTTTCTTCTCGTTCTAAACTGCCCTGCAACGTTGCTGTACTGCTATGACTATACTCTCTTCCTATCAAAGTAAAATCTCCGCTCACTTTGCTGATGACCATTTGTTCCTGAACGGCGCTGTCTTTCACCACATCAATAGCGAATAGTTATCCCTGCACGTTAGCTGAAGTTTTCCAAGTTGTTTCGAAAATTAGCAAGTCAATAAATATATATGCCTTGTGTTGTTACTGTCAATCTTACAGACATGGGTGGGAACAAAAATATTTAAAAAAAATAATTTGAAAAATTAAGCATTTTCAAAATAATTTGCAAAATGGCAGGGAGGTTACTTCTTGTTTTTTACTTTTAAACTACTCAGTTTCATGTTACCCAAATGATCATTTTCTGCACTTGTGTAAAACAAAAATAGTTTTGCTTTTAAAAGATGAGATTTGGCACTTGGGGCAAAATTTTCCTCTCCAATCTGCAATGCAGATGCCTTCGCCGCAGAGCAGATTTCAGCTGCCTTTCTGCATTCATTTCATGCATAAAACTTCCCCTGACGTCTACGGGAGCTCCACGCATGGACTCCGCTCAGACAACACAGAACAGGCCAGAGGGAAGAACATTCCCCTGATTTACCTTGAATGCCCAGGACCGAAATCTAGACAAAGATTGAAGCCATGCTGGTAGCGACCATTTTAAGGTGGTTCTTTACATGATCAGAAAATTTTCTCGGAACAATTGCCACCAGGCTGTGGTCTGTTGGAGAAGCTGATATTTTGGCGAGGGCTGGCACAGTTCTGTGACTTGTTTCTTTTCCCTGAATCAAACGAGATGGTAAACTCTGCAAACCTACAAGCTAAAATTTGCCATTAAAACCAAATCATTACAGTCCAGGTTACGTGCAGGGCTGTTCCCAGCATGCGGGAAGAATTAATTTCCCTACAGTGCTGCCTTAAAAATATCTGTGTCTCCTTCCATTAGCAGCTATGCTGGGGTGGTTGGCTGGTGAACGTACCACTGTCCCTCCAACCTGTCCCTTCTGTCACGTGCTTATGATGATAACATGCAAAAATTCTACAGGGAGGAGACCCTCAGGATGAAGTCGATATGAATTCTTTTGGTATTTGTACAGGGGAAGGTAACTTTTCCTTCCCCTGTGTGGGAAGAATGTGTTAAAGCCAATACCAATTGCTGTTTCTGTGTGCCTGGAGGCAATGCAAGCAGGATTTTCTCTTTAAATCACTGCTAATTAGAATGAATAAATCTAATGAAATAGCAGCGGTGAATATTAATTGAAATAAACCCCCAAATCTCACCTAGATGTATTTTCAATTTTTCTGTTGTTTTTTGTCTGTAAAGAGTCATACAAATACATTTATGTATGTGTGTCCATGCCTAAGAAAGTGTGAAAAAGCAACTAAAAAATCACAGACGGCAGTGAAAATGTATTTTGGTAGAAATTTCCAGCAGAAATATTTATTCAGCCATGTTGAAATCTACTTCCTTCTCCTCCCTAAAACACTGTCTTTGAGAAAAAGAGCGGGGAGAAGACAGTGATCTAGTTCAGATTTCCATGCCAGATGTGGCAAATAATTAGAGATACAGGGTGAAATTTTGAAAAATACTTGTTGTTACAATGAGACCTGAGCACCTGGCAGTCCTACTGAAAATGAGCGGGGCTTGGACACGTCAGCCATTTTTGAAAATGGGATTGTAGTAGTTTTGAAATGTTATTTCTCCTGTTGCAAGGACTGAAGTCGGTTCCGGGGAGCTGATGAAGCAAATCTACAAAACTTAGACTCTTCGTGTGTTACAAAGAGAAGGAAGGGCTGAATCCATGTAGTGAACGAGTGCTACCGATGGCTACTGAGTGCGGTAGCTTACCAAGATCCCACCCTCCTCTCAGTCTTGTACGCTGAAGTCTCCTTTGATTTCATTGAGGCCATGCACGTAAGCTTATTCTCTTTGCAGATCCAATCATTAGGTATAGTGATCTTAACGATAAAACATAAAGAAAAAAACCAAAATGGATACGTTTTGCTTGTGTTTAAATGGTGCAATAGAAGATTCTTTCACCTACTTGCAACAAAGGCAGTTTCAGACAGTAATTACACTGGATAGGGTTAAGGAGAATGAAAATCTTTTTGGAAACAGATATAACATCGACCCATAGAATTTTTGTTCCATAGGAAGAATAGGAAGACTTTCTTTGTATCTTATTACTTGCTTACTACTTAAATTTCTGACTGACTACTTAAAATTAATTTCCTTTATAGACCAGAAAATTTTAAATATACTATCACGTCCACCTTTGTCTGGAATTTTGATCTTTATAGGGATGTTATTTTTAAATTTCTTGAATGGGAGAAAAAGCCTTTCAGTTTAAGTGCTTGACTTGGTTCTGTGGTTTCCGTGTTTGGTTGTTTCTCTATAATTTTTTTCATAACCTTGGGCAAGCCACTTAATCCCTGTGTTTCATTCAAACCCAAGTTAGATGCCAAGGGCTGGAACCTGCCTGCTAACTTTGTCCTCTTCGTAGACTTAGAGAGAAGCCTCAGTAAGAAGGAAATTGAAATATTATTAATATCACTTGTTGTGGCATTAATCTTTTGCTCAAAAAAATTGTATACAATGGGATTAAATGGTCAAGGTTGATTTAAATGTGTGAAGTGTTTTTATTTTAAAGAGGAGGTTCTGTCTCAACCTCAAAAAAAGGTTCTGAGAGGCGTTGCTTTGCTTACATGATTTATATGTATTTTTTTAAAATGCATTCTCGATCTTTTCCATTCAGTGGAAATGCTGAAAGAATCAAATTATCCTTTTCAATTATAAAATAATAAAAAAGGGAACACAGTTATTTTAAACCTTTCCCTTTTTAAGGTGTAATCAACACCAAAGCTAGAACACGTCTTAGATCGTGTATTCTGCAGTTTGCAAAGTTACTGGTTCCAGTGCCCCCAAACCAGCTCGGAGTTGTCTTGTCTGATGCTCCAGAACAGCCCATCTCCTGCGTAATAAACGTAGTGAAAATCTTTGTGATCAATGTCTCTACTAGTGCATGTTTTCCCATCCCCTGCCTGTTACTGCATTACACAAGAAATCTCCAATTTAGCCTCTAATCCTGGCAAGCATTTCTTGGACCATGTCGCTCGCCTTTCATGTTGGCCAAGTTTAAAGGGGGAGAAGGAGGAGGAGAAAGATTAGCCAGCTGCTTTTAAAACCCATCAGTGCATACTGTATTTACTGAGATGGGTAATAAAGAGAAGCTTTTGGGCCTCTTGTTTGCTTTTCGGATAAAGACTGTGTCATGTTTGGGGAAAAGAGATCACGTTTTCTTGCCCTTGTGTCTTGTGATTGGTGTGTTGCTTAAAGACTATGAGGAATCAACTTGTGCTCCAAAGGAAGTTGGCAATAAAGTTGAGTCTATAAAAAGAAACCTGCAGTTAGGATACAGTTTCCTATTCTGAGTCAAAGCAGGGTGTCGAGTCAGAAATTCCGACCCAGCGGGTCAGGAAGGATTCCAGGACTTCTTGAATCACAACTGAAATGTGTTCCCTTCCTTTCACCCTTTTGGCCCCAGTCCCACTGGGATTACTACTCAGGATTATTTTAGTCAATTCACTGTGTGGCTGGTGCTTAATGTGAATATATACTGTGCTTGCGCCGCGCTGTACCTTCTCTTCCTGTCTGAACTGACTACTCTTGTTTCTCCTCTGCGCACGACCAGTTCCCCCCCCGCCGCCATTTAGAAGACTTTTCTGTACCTAAAACACAGGAGGTGCTGCACTCTCCCCTGAACTGATGAAAATAACTGCTCTTGCTGTTTCCAGTGTCTTTGTTCATGGCATGCCATTTCTAAAAGAAAAACATCAATGAACTCATAATGGATAGCGATTTTATTCCTTACTTGCTTTTTCATTAGAATTGTTTTCAGAAGGACGCACAACTTTTTAAGGGAAGATTTTTTGTCTCCTTTAAAAAAGCTGTGAACATTTGAACAAAAGGACTCACTTTGTTTCCGCGTCATCACAATTATGATAAAGACAGTGCACAAAACACGGCAATTTGTGCTGTATCGACTGTGGTTTTGTGGACGCATTTGTGTTTTGTGGACCTTTTCTCACCTATCTTTCTCTGTTTGTATATATGCTTGGCAACCTAGATGGAGAATAGGAAATATTTCTCATAGTTGTCATTCTCAAGTGGTACTGACTCCCAAATACAAGGTCACAAAAATAGTATAAGAAACCATAAATTATATATACCATGTCTGACACGTGGTTCTGTAATACTTTATGATGAAAATTTCAAATCTGCCTGGGAAGAAGGCAAAATGTAAAATGAATGAATCTCTTGTAATGTAGAATAGCTTAAATCTGCTGAAATGGAGCTGGTAGGATGTACTTACCTGGATGGTTTTACTGAGTTTGATCATTTATTGTATCCCATCCTCCTGGTTTTCTTCCCCCCAAGGGTACACTAAACGAACTGATGACATGATTTCTTTCTCTTCACCATTACGCAAGCAGCGCATGCTAAGGACCAAATGTTCAAACGTAAAGATAATGCAGTAATTAGCAAAGGCAATATGCACCTAAAAAAGAGAAGAAAATCTAAAAGGTGAAATAACAAAGTTAGAAGGGAAATTAACTTGTAGGTAAGTGAGACTAATGAGATGAGCAAATTCACTGAAGTTTGCATGGTTCTGTGGGCCTAAGAGCACGCTTTTGCAAAGTGATGTCATCAGGTAAAGCAGTAAGTGGTAAAACAAGGCAAAATCAGTCCGTACCTTAATCATTTGGCTTTAATAATTCTCCTTCTCTTTTGCCCAATGTATCTTTCACTGCTACACAGTGGACTATCATCAAAGGATGGGTGGAGAACACTCCACCTAGAATACCCTGTAATTTAGTAATTAGGTAATTTTCATGGGAGATGTGGGTTTGAACCTCCTTAGGCAGATATCTCCCACTTCCTTGTTACCGGATTAAAAGGGGACATTACCTCAGCATTTTAAGAGAACGTTTTCTAAAAGGATGACCTTAGGTACCTAAACTTGTTCTGGGCTGGGGATCCAGTTCTGTCGGAGGTGAGCAAAGGTGGCCTCGAAGGTCAGCAGTTTGTAGCTGAGACCCAAGAGTGTCCAGCCTTGCTGAAGGAAGAGGCTTCATACATATCCCTCGCTTCAGTGTTTTCCACAGGCTGGGGTGGGAGCAGCGCGTTGTCTTCTCTGGCTGTCTTGTTGAGGAACCAAACTTTCTTCACAAATGTATGTGCTGAACACCATTCTGGGGGAGCGGTGCCTTCCTTTAGACCGGGTGATGAATCAGCCTAAATCCATTGTAGGTCTCTCCCTCAATTCTTTTCCTGTGAGATTAACACCTCTGATAGCTCTCAGGTTTAGACCAAACCAACTAAATATGATGTTGAATTCATGCCATCACCTCAAGCTCCTGATCCTTCTCTGCCTTTTAACAGGAAGGTATGAAGCGGTCAGGAATCAAAGACGTATTATTCTAGGTTGACTTGGCACGTGTATAAAGGACAGAGTGTTTGGATAGTGGAGAATCTAGCTCTCATTTTTCCTCAGCATGAAAAAGTCTGGATCAAAAATCCAATGCCATGCTGCAAAGACTGTCTCAAGTTTCCTTCCCATTCAAGGCAGTGGCAGTTGTTATCTTATTTCTCATTTGCTATGCAATAGCCTACAAGGCTTCAAACTGTGAGAGCGAGCAGGGAATGGCAGTCTTTCCTTTCCTGCTTTTGCTCAAGCACATGCAGGTTATTTTAGACGATGATTCCTTAGCAGGAGAAACAATGAACTGTATGAATCAAACATTCACAGCGGTTGGAAACTATAGCTTGGCAATGAAGGCGAGTGGGAAAACATTAAAGACAATGTAGTAATAGCAGGCAGGGAAGAAAGAGAGAGATGGGGTAGAAGATAAGAGGGTATTGGGTAGAGCACACAAGCTGAACAGGAAAAATTAGATGTGGAAAGGAATGTGAAAAAATGGGGAGGTAAAGATTGAGAAATCCATCTTGCCAGGTAAGCAAGCCGTGCTGTCTCACTTTGGGAAGAGGGAAGGTTGGAACTGTTGACTGACCTCTGATGAAATATAGTATGTATTTTCACAACATCTTAGTAATAGTGGCAAAGTAATTATATTGCATAATGAATGGTCTGAGAAATGGATACTTCTGACATTGGTTTCTAGCACTCTGCCGTGCTGCTGTAACTGCCAGGGTACCTTACTCCTGGGAATAGGGACAGGGGGATGGCAGGTGCCATGTGTTCGTCTTCCACAGGGCAGGCCATGTCCGAGCTTCAGATTTTGCAGTGCTTTTTAGTTGAATCGCTGTTGGACTCGTATGTGTCCTTTAAGTGCGTGTTGCTTTTGTCTGGTGTGCTCTTATGGAGGTGAAAGAAAAGGGTTTGTGTCCAGCACTTAAAACATAGTTGAAATTTCATGGCTTGAGGCTTTCATATAATTTGTTCAAGGAGTTAAAGGCATGTGGCCAAACACACAGCTGATCTGTATTTTGGTTGTACAAATGTCCCTGTATTGAAACCTGAAGAGTTAGGGTTTTTCCCTATTCCTCTCCTGTAAACTACTCTTAAATCTATGTGCAGCAGACATTCGCGATGGCCCCTCTACGTAGTCAGAGACAGGCCTGCAGCTGGTTGTGGGCTGGGATGGCCATAGTGCAAAACCCCAAACCCAATGGCAGTTTTCCCAAAGGCAAAGCCCAAAGTCTCGCAGTCCGTGGGCCCGTTTTTGTGGTGTGCTGCTGTGGAGGATCGGGCAGATAGCATTGCCTGATAGCATTGGCTTCACAAGCGCACATGCCTACCACCACCTTTCCCATCGAGCGCTACTTTCCTTTATTCCTCCTTTACATCACATGTGCCTTTTCTCTGCTGTTTATTTGGGCACAAAGTCTCTTATACATGCAGTCACTTCATAAACCCCGTAGAGCGTAATCTTTTTTTCCCCCTGAACCTGAAGGCAGAATGTCGCGTTTCGCAGCCACAGCCTTACTGATCTGCAAACCTGCTGGTGACACCCCCGTGCCGTTTGCCCTGGAGCTGAACGAACCCAGGGCTCCAGGAGAAAACCGCAGACCTTGAGCTACTCCGCGTTTCCCTGCTGCTGTACCTAAGCTGCTTTAAAACACGGCAAATTTATAATGTGTGGTGTCATCTCACAGGCTCTGCCAATGAATGTAAATGGCATAAAGAGCATGTGGAACAGATGGAATGAGACATGCACGTAAAGAATTAAAGTATTTGTGAGGGAATTTGGCAAGGATATTGGAATGCTTCAAGCACTGTGTACGGGGGTGGAGGGAGGAGACCAGGATGAGTTGTGGGGGGCTGTATGCCGGTGATCCATTTCTTTCAGACACAATATGTGACCTATTTCTGTAATGATGCTAAACACAGCAGCAAATATTCCTTTTTTCCCCAGCTTCCTTCAGGAGGCTTGTCAACTTCTTTAGCTGGAGAAAATGTTTCCTCGAAGAGGAGCTGTGAGTTGTTTGGTTTTTCACTGCAAATATTAGAGCAAATGAAGGATAGCAAAGAGAAAAAAGAAAGCATGGGTGGGAGTGGAGTGACGTGGTACAATCAGTAACAGTGCACTTACCTGTGCTCCATGCGCGTAAACAGGGAAGAAGTCTTACACTAACGCAGTTGTTAAATTTACCTATGTCAAATGACTTGGGGTTTTAATTTTAAAATGACCTTGTGTGTTGGCTTAGTCTAATAATTTTAAAAGTGACTTTTTAGGAGATTTTATACACACATGCACACAAAGAGTGATTTTTTTTTTGAATGCCTCACCAAATCAGAAAGGAACAGGAAGAAATTGTGTGGAAAACGGAATAAAAAGCAGTAGGCTGCCTCATCACAGACTTCTACAGACCCTTTCCTTTTGCAGTTCCTCTAAGCAAACTTGGGGACCAACACTTTTGATGAGCTCATTGCATAACCTTTTCCGAGGAAGATGCATCTGGAAGTTGGTGATCACAGCTTGGATGTGCTTTGAGTGTAGTCTTGCAGGGAGCTGCTTGATGCGCTGCACGCCACCGGTGACACATTCACACAGATTATGGTGACATCCCAATCTTCAATCCAATTCCGTTATCTTCATTCTCCTGTTCTCGGTGAGGGGTCAGTGGGTCTGTGCATAAATGTTCTTGTTCACTGCTCAGACAAAACAACTGAATTCATGCATGTGAAAGGGAGGTTTCTTCCAGCCGCAGGAAAAGCAGATATATTAACTGAAAAGATTTTAGAAAGAAAAAAGTCACCCTTACGTGAGCAATGCAGACTAGCAGTCTTAGGAAGAGGTAGCACCGGATGGTTTTCATGAAATCCCTAACACAGCTTCTCGTGGTGCTACTGGACTTTAAAGGAAGCCCACATCCAGTTAGTTTGCCCAAAAAGAAACCTTGAAACAGCGATGTGAATAGAAGAGACAAGTCAGGTTTCCCTTGATAATCATAAAGGGCTCAAATTACCTTCCTTTCCGTCCCCAAAGGGGGCATAAATACTTCATTTATGAGATTGTTTGCGCATGACTAATCTATTTCTGCTTGCTAATTGTAGTGACTAATGCATCTTACAAGACAAATATTAGCTTGTAATAATACCTGAACAAGTAGATTTATAAGCGTTAAGCAAAAATACAAATAATTAGCAGAAGCTGACTGGTATTATCTTCTAATTGACTGTAAAGACACTTTCTATTTAGAATAAAAAGTAAAAAGATTTCTCAAGGAGCTGTAGAAATAATTAGGCCAAGCTACTGTTCTCTTGAAAAAAAGGCAGCAGTCAGGTAATATTTAATTTTCATGGGCGCTGAATTCAGTCATACTTCCCCCACTGACGTCAGCGCTAGAAAAGCGCTTTCAGCCTGTTCCTACCTGCTGAGCCCATATGTCCACTGGGAAGAATTTGGCAGCCATCTCCGGGGAGAAGTAATTACGCGACACAGGAGCGGTCTGGATAGCGCGGCTCAGGAGTTAACGTCTGCGCTGCCCAACTCACTGACCGCTGCTCCCAGAAGCTGATCTGAAGGAATGGTGCTGACCAAAGACGAGGCTTGATCCATACAGTACTTTTGATGGGGGCTGTTGTGCTTTGTTTAAATAGAACATTAAAACTCTGCAGTGATGTTACACGTAATTTATTAAAAGTTCTCTTTAAGTGAGGTGGAACATCAGAATCATTATGGAATGTATCTCTGAAGATTTGCAGTTGATAGAGACATATAACACCAAAGTGATGTTCTACCTGTTCGGATACCAAGTTTGGGTACAGGTTGAAGCACCACAGCTCATATTATATTTGAAAACTGGATTTAAGGGAACTCTATTGGCTTTGATTCCTCCTGAATGCGTGATTGAGTGCTTATCAATATCACTACTTCAAATACAGTATTCTAGAGTAACTTTTTATGATGATAACGTAATCCTTCATTTAAAATCTGAGTATTACCTAAAATATTTGACCTGTATTACAGTCACCCAGAAGCCAGTTGGCTCGCCTAAAACCACAAAGTGAACTGAGGATCATGCTGGAAACGTTATCCAGCTCTCATGCTCCCAATCCCTTTCTTCAGTTTTGACATCTTCCAAGTTCTTTATGTTCTGCTCAGCGATCGCAATGTTGCCCACTGAGAAGTGGGCTGGGGAGGCTCCCCTCTTGGCAGGTAGTACACGTGTATGTGAGTGCTGTGCCTGACTCCTCAGTTGCAAGTAATTACAAGGCCAAACTGTAGACTGGGAACATTCTCCGCCTGCAACTCAGGGGTCTGCATCCTGTTGAACCTTAGTAAAGATTTAGTGTATTTACAATGGTAAACAACAACATAGTGATTTATGTGCATTCATACAGTCCATCACACTGGCTAAGAGACTGGTTAAGAGACTAAAATAGAGATTCCTACACCTAAGTTTCTCATTTGATCAAACTGTGCAGCTATGACTTTAGCTTAGATTTTACACAAAAATATTTCTTCCAAATATGAATTTGGAACACCAACTGTGTTTCATCAAATACTGTATTAGCTTGGAGCTCTGGAACAGAATTTAGACACTGCAGTGTGCCGCGACTTGTAGCTTTGTCAATCATTTAAAAAAATCTGTTTGCAACACTCACTATAATTCTAACTAAAAAAACCCCCACATTTCAGAAGAGGTTTATATCCATAAAGCCTTAACAAATATGCAATAATCAGGAAGCACAAACGCTACTTGTTTCCTAATATGAGTAGAAGGGTTTGTTTAAACGAGCAGAGTTGATCTTTGCCCAAGTTAGGTCCATGTGCCAGAAAGCTGAAGGTCATCCCTGATTAGACTAAAACAGGATCGGCGGCGGCTTCAGAAAATGCAGTGGCTAATACGAACTGCTGCCTTGTGGTCGAAGCTGG
The DNA here is from genome assembly GCF_964199755.1 of Larus michahellis. Classification (NCBI taxonomy): domain Eukaryota; kingdom Metazoa; phylum Chordata; class Aves; order Charadriiformes; family Laridae; genus Larus; species Larus michahellis. The sequence continues at coordinate 2,951,296 of NC_133908.1, forward strand.
CAGTGGAAGGTAAACCACGAGAAGGCAAGGACTTGTTCTGGCCAGAATGCGCGTTCCTATTGCGACCAGGTCATTGCCACTCTTAACATCTGGCTTTGCAAACCCATTCAGATTTCTAACTGCTCTTCTGCATAAAATCTCAGTGAAAAGATTTTCAGCAAAAATTCTCAGCTGAGTGAATACGTAGGTATTAGTTGTGTTGCGTGTCTTACATGAGGCCAAGAGACCTCGGTCTCCACGTAGAAAACCAATAAATATCACCGTGTAATTCATTCCATTATTTGTCAAGCAAAGACAGCCATTTCAGTTTGTTCCTGCAATGAGTGTCAGAACAATCCAAAGAAGCAATATTCCCTGGGCTGCAGAAAAACAGAAGGATGAACAGATATCTCTAAGCTTGCCCAGCAGTCTGAAAGATAGGTTTCCTTTGAACAAACAATTCAAGCCATGGCTAGTTTCTTGAGTAATCAAGAAAGCAGTTGATTAAATTAAAAGCAGCTGAAGTATTTTATTATCTGTAAGTATAATTTCTTATAAGGCTAATATTTTAATTTTTTTGTAGTAGGAGTGGTAGTAAAATAAATAGGATTTGGTCCATAATGCCTTTTTAAGTTGAGGCTTGTGAAACCTTAAAATCTCAGAGAAATGAGTTGTTTCATTTAATAGGGCTTGCAAACAGGGATGTCAACACAGGGCATCAATGGAAGTCTTATGTCTCTAATTCTTTTATTCCCTCTCATAATTTCAGCAAAAGCTTTCAGCACAACATTTATCTGCAGTTGATGGATCACTGAATGCTTACAACTGAAGAAAATGAACATCAAAGATATCCAGTAAATTATTTTAATGGTTGGATCTTTCACAGAGCAAGCTTCACCTTTCGTGTGCTTTGTTTTCTATAAAAATTCAGTTTATGTATGTTTTAAAGGCAGAATTTAGCTATAGCTTACTATTTGCTTTGAATTACATTTCCTCTAACTGAGCAGTAAGTGAAGTTGACAGCTTTGTGGCCAAAGGGAAGTCCTGATACGGAGGTTCCAGAACAAAAGGGCCTTAATGAGGTCAGAGTGGTAACAGAATGTAAACCGGAACATTTCTTATTCGATCTCATTATTACCGATCAGCCTCCAGTGGGTCCTCACTAGTTGTTCAGAATCCCAGTTTGGAATCGGATGGGGGGAAAGACAGACAGAAGAGAGAACAGGCATAAACTATGAATAAAATAGAAAATATTACAAATATTGAAATGTGTGTGCCTGCCCAGAATGAAATGCGTGGACATAGTGCATTTTTGTCGGTACACCTGTCACTGAGTATTTTTAGATGAGTTATTTTCAGGGATATGAGTCTGAACCTTAATTTCTCTTTACGTGGTAAAGTCCGTGCCAATGGCACCTACTTCAGACCGGTTTCTGTTTGTCTCTTAAGTGGTCGGTGACTGCTTGTTTTGTGCAGGATGCAGCAGGAACAGCTGCACACCCTCTTCAGTTCCAAAACATGCTTCATGTTTTGTTCTCGTATCAGTTTGCAACATAACTTTCTAGCCTCCAAAATCGAGAAGTACAAAATGTGGGGGTCCTGCAATAAGATATGCTGTTGGTGATAAGAAAAATGAATCTAGAGGAAAGAGGAGAGGAAGAACTGACAATTGAAATTTAATAGTGCCTATAGGGACTTGAACGTGAATTATGGGTGTATGTGCAATGAAATAGTAAAGATTATTTCTTACTTATAAAGACTCTGCACACTGGTTACTAAAGGCCTGAAGTCCTAGAGCTGTTGTCTGGAAAGTGTTTATCATCCTTTTTCAGATTGTGGTAACTATTTCCATGTATCCATAAAGGAGTGCTCTAGCCAAGGCTTTGATAGCGTGGATGCTCTGTTATTCTGTCTTCTAAAGGAACCTGTTTCTTTTTTTCATCCATGAGTGTGTGAAAGTGTTTACACCCGAGTACGATCAAAAAAGCCAATCAATTACAAGAATGTGTTAAAATCAACTCTCACAGAGCTTTTATTCACTTTTAACTGCAGGATCGGGCCCCCAGTATAATTCCATGTCATCAGTATAAAAGCAGAATAACCTGTAACTGAGTTACCGGCTCCTCTTTCTAGATCATAATGGTAACACAACATTTTAAATTAAAGTCTGTTGGGGTTTTTGTCGGGTTGTTTTTTAGTTTCTTCTGGTGCTTCATTTTTCTGAAGAAGTATTGTGGTATCCATTAGATGAACTTAAAAATACAGCTTGGAAATGACACAATTTGCAACAAGAGGAACAATAACTCTGGAAAAGAAAAAAAGAATATTTGAGTGGGGGAGAGTCGGGAGATAACAGGAGACAAATAGAGAGAGAAGTACATTACTCCAGGCTCTAATGTGGTCAGCGATCACAGACCATAAGCCACAGTTTTTTATTCATCTTTTTAGTAACAGAACTTGAGCATGACTTTAAAAAAAAGCAAAGATTTCTTAGGGCTTACAACAAAAACTTTATCTTATCTTTTCCCACCACAGTAAAGCAAAAAGATTTTTAGAATGAAAAAAATTTGTGAGAGTGATATACCTAATTTGCCATTTACCCATACTTTTTACTACCCTGTGTCTAGAAAGGTCATACTGTCCCTGGCCGAATTTTTTTCTGTTTTAATTTTAAGCTGCAAAGTAAACTGTGTAAGCTTGGCAGGAACAGTCCATATATATTTCAGGGCAATATTTTTGCAATTCTTGTTTTCGCAGCCATAAACACCTTCTGATGCCAAAGGGGAAGAGGACTTTAATCCAGATAAAATAAGATTCTTAAGCACTGAAAACTGTACTCAGATTTATGGGCCAATTTTAATATTTGAGCTGCCATGCCAAAAGCTGCACATTCCACATGTGCAGCGTGGGGTGTTGCCTGACTGGCTGCTTCCAAGGTCATCGCACATCGAGCTCCATCACCCATCCGGAGTTACCCTGTAATCTGTTCCAATAACTCAACTTGGAGTTTTGTTCTCAGAATGTGTTTGCCAAATGTTATTTCCATATTTACTTTGCCTTTTAGCCTTAAATCTTTTCATTTTTTTTTCTCTTGTAGTATTTTTATCCTCTATCTTATTTAACACCTTTTAATAAGCTGAATTCTTACCAAGCGAGCGCAACAACATCTGAAAGATGAAATCTATCTCTTTGATGGTATGAAACCATGACCCAACAGGCCCATCCTCTGCCTAGAGGGCTAGTAGGCGCTTCATGTTAGATTATTAAATCCTTTAGAAACTTGGGTATGTTTATTCGTAATGCAAGGTATCTAGCCAACATCACAATTCTTTCCTCTTTTGAGTGCAAAAATAATTTACAATTAAAAAGTACTTGCCATTTTGCTCAGCCTAAATCACGCTCCCTTTTTATTCCTGAATAGTTTCAGTTGTCATTTGCTTCTTTCTGGTTTTCCAAATAGGTCGTTTGCTTTGGTTCTACAGAATATTTAAATGAGGATTTACAGTCACGTCTCACAGAAACCAAGAGGGCATGCTGATGCACAAAACTGTTCTCACCTCCAACTAGAAATAAACACCTTCCTTTGTCTGCCTTTGGTGGTTGCCTTTGTGAGATCTCGCTGGCCAGTTTGCTCTGTGCTGCTACTTACACCGCTCACACCTTAAGTTCTCAAAGGCCTCTGTGACACGCAGAGCATTCTCGTTCTTCGAAAAAAACACGAGTGAAAACTTGCTACCGCAGCAATAGTGTTTTGACTGTCAAATGGGACATCATATATGGGACTGCCTAAAGCTTTATTTTTTAATCTTATCTATTACTATTTTCAACTGCTTTTATTTTTAGCATTACATTTTCTTGAAAGTAACGGTTTGCATTTTGCTATTTGCTTCATCCCCACCAGTTATACCTGAAATGTCATCTAAATATCACCATGATGTGGGAAAGAAATCAATCTCCTTCTCTGCTCCTGAACTGTTTCTATCCTTCCAACTAAAGCCACGTTTCCAGAGACCTTCCTTGTCTTTTCCTGAATTGGTCCTGGCAATTTAAACTTCACGCGGCCAAATTTAGCCATCCTTTTTTCCTGACTCCCTCACACTTCCATCACTAGTAAAGGCACCACGCTACTAGTATTGCTCTTTATAACTAGTCAGGCACCTTTGACGCCTGCCTGCCTTTCACCGTTCATTCCTCTGTTCATACCACTCTTCACCGCTCGCACTCGGCTCCTGCTGCTACTTCATCCATAGCAGTAAGAGATGACCTTTTCTGTCTCTAGACAGTAAAAGACCTTGTCTAGACTCTTCTTGCCTGCCACGGCTTCCTTTCCTGCCTCTCTTCTATCTTTTACAATCCAGAGAACAAGGAGCTACTAAGATAATTTGTCTGGTTTTTGATAAAAATACAGGAGCGCTTTCTTTTAACTCCTTGTACAGCTTTACATCTGCTTCACCAGAGTAAGCTTAAATGTCTCATTCTTGTTGTTATGACTCACCTATTAACTTGAACTTTTTCTCTTTTCACTTTCCTAATGATGTGACCTTCAGTTAATTGAAGTCCTCTACAGCGGTTTGCAGATTTCTTTCAACATTATCTTGTAGGTGTGAAAAACTTCCCAAAATTGGCTTTCCAGGTCATTTATCTTTCCTCAAACTGCTCCTTAACAGGAACTGTTAGTATAGTGTTCATACGAGCAAATAAAATAATTTTCAGGGAATTTTCATGCGTATAACTCTCAAGAGGTACGTTGTAACACTGACCTCTGCCATGCGTGTGCTTTTCTAAATCCTGACCCTGAAGCAGTTGTGCCTTGTGAGAAGCTTGTTCATGTAAGTAGTCCCAGCGACATCGACACATTTAGTGGACTGAAGCTATTTATTTGTGAAAGGCATTGGCAGAGTCCCTGCAGTATAACTACTGGGAGGTCTAGCATCACATCTGGCAGTAGCCTACGTTTGGTCTTTTCTTCATCCTGGGAAAGGAAAAGAAATAGAAACTCCGTGGAGTCCCAGCAGACTGTCCGTGCTGCTGTTGGTCGTCAAAGGACAACGCTTAGATACTGGTGAATGGGAGCACTATAAAAATCTCAGATGGCATCAGCTGGGAAGGATTGGAGTCATATGGGATGTGTTTGACTTGCTTTTGTGCACTATAAAGTAGTCCATGTTATTAATTTTGATTGAAAATATACTTAGTTTCTGTAGCTATTTTCTATAGTTAGGGATGGTTATAAGCAGACTACGCAGATCTGTCTTGCAGTATGTATTGATAATGATGGTGAGCAAGGACGGCTAATGCAAAGACCACAGTCTAATCACTAGCAGGACTTAAAGTATGGCCCTTAAACTTCTCTACGAACAATGGGTCAGGGTTAAAGGGAAGGCAGGGACAGGTGACATTAGAGTGGGGGTCTGCTACAGGCCACCTGACCAGGAAGAGCGAGCGGAGGAGGCCCTCTATAGACAGATAGGAGCAGCCTCACGTTCTCAAGCCCTGATCCTCACAGGGGACTTGCACCACCCTGGTATCTGTTGGAGGGACAACACAACAGGGCATAAGCAATCCAGGAGGTTCCTGCAGTGCGTCGATGATAACTTCCTTCTCCAAGTGACAGGGGAACCAAGGAGGAGAGGTGCCATGCTGGAGCTTATTCTCACCGACAAGGAGGGGCTGGTGGGGAATGTGGAGCTCAAGGGCAGCCTTGGCTGCAACGACTATGAACTGGTGGAGTTCAAGATCCTTAGGGCAGCAAGGAGGCTGCACAGCAAGCTCACTACGCTGCACTTCAGGAGAGCAGACTTCGGCCTCTTCAGGGATCTGCTTGGTAGAGTATGGTGGGATAAAGCCCTGGAGGGAAGAGGGGCCCAAGAAAACTGGCTGATATTCAGGGATCACCTCCTCCAAGCTCAGGAGAGATGCATAATGACAAAGAGGAAGTCAGACAAAAACGCCAGGAGGCCTACATGGATGAACAAGGAGTTCCTGGAGAAACTCAAAAGGAAGCCTACAGAGGGTGGAAGCCGGGACAGGTAGCCTGGGAGGAATACAGAGAAACTGTCCGAGCAGCTAGGGATCAGGTTAGGCAAGTTAAAGCCCAGATAGAATTAAATCTGGCCAGGGACGTCAAGGGCAACAAGAAAAACCTCTACAGGTATGTCAGTGATAAAAAAGACTAGGGAAAATGTGGGCCCCCACCGGAAGGAAATGGGAGACCTGGTTACCTGGGATATGGAGAAGGCTGAGGTACTCAGTGACTTTTTTGCCTCAGCCTTCACCAGCAAGGACTCTAGCAACACCACCCAAGTTGCAGAAGAAAAAGACAGGGACTAGGAAAATGAAGAACTGCCCACTGTAGGAGAAGACCAGGTTCGAGACCATCTGAGGAACCTGAAGGTGCACAAGTCCATGGGACCTGATGAGATGCATCTGCGGGTACTGAGGGAACTTGCGGATGAAGCTTCTAAGCCACTAGCCATCGTATTTGAGAAGTCATGGCAGTCCGGTGAAGTTCCCTCTGACTGGAAAAGGGGAAACATGACCCCCCTTTTTAAAAAGGATAAAAAAGGAAGACCCAGGGAACTGACAAATTTGGTGGCCTTCTATGACAGGATTACAGTGTTGGTGGATAAGGGAAGAGCAACTGACATCATCTACCTGGAATTGTGCAAAGCATTTGACACAGCACGGCATCCTGTTCTCTAAATTGGAGAGACATGGATTTGATGGATGGACCACTTGGTGGATAAGGAATTGGCTGGATGGCCGCACTCAAAGAGTTGTGGTCAACAGCTCAATTTCCAAGTGACGAGCAGTGACGAGTGGCGTTCCTCAGGGGTCAGTACTGGGACAAGTACTGTTTAATATCTTTGTCGGTGACATGGACAGGGGGATGGAGGGCACCCTCAGCAAGTTTGCCAATGACACCAAGCTGTGTGGCACGGTGACACGCCTGAGGGACGGGATGCCATCCAGAGGGACCTGGACAGGCTGGAGGGGTGGGACTGTGTGAACCTCATGGAGTTCAACCAGGCCAAGGGCAGGGTCCTGCATGGGGGTCAGGGCAATGTTAGTTTACAGGCAATCTGTAGATTATCAGTGGTTTGGGGTGGGGGTTTTTTGTTGTTTTTTCGTTTGTTTGTTTGTTCTAAAATAACTATATAGTATGGATTTAATGTGTGAATTTTTTTTATTATTTTTGATGTTAAAATTAGATGCTGTTAATTTCTTGATGACAGTGAACTAGTTTGGTTGTTTTGAATTTTTTTTTCTTCTTATGTCTTCAATTTGTGGAAGTAAAGGCTTTTGATATTAAACCAAAATCATTACGAGTTCTTATTGAGAAACACTTGAACAAAAACATGTAATTACTGGATGAATTAAAGATCACTTAAGAAATTAATGCAACTTCATAAAATGTGGACAAATGAGACCACTGGAAACATACCTGAAAATAGGCTGCTCATCTGCACTATGTTACAAGAACATTGAATAACAAACTACATAAACCATGGACAAAGAAATTCTAAAATTCTTCAAGTTTTAGTAATCGTCAATGAAATTACTAGCTTGAGAAGAATTCATTTAAGAGCAACTCAAGAGTGGGGGGGAAACAAAATTATTTTCTTTGTTGCTTTTTGATATGTAGAATAGTTGAAGACCATTTGCTTGTATTACATTCATAATTTGGGTCTGATATCATTCTCCCTCACCCTGTTGTTTCCATTACTGGGTATTGTAGGCGACTGGAGAGGACAATTTAGAAAACAGTAAAAATGACACTTGATTAAATTTGACGCGAGACAATGATTACTTATACTGCAAAAGCTGGAATTTGTGCTAGTGAATAACCATAGCATCTAACTCAAATATGTGGAAAAATAAGTTTTACCTAGAAATGAGTTGTCTTTGACATAAAATGTCAAACCCTGCCGCTTTTTGACGCTGACAAAACTTGGCTGAGTTCCAGTTCTGCTCCCAGCGTATGAAGGGCCAAACTCTCCATACCCAGAGCTGGGAGAGCCCTGCCTGAATCTAGTGCTCAAGGCAGTTGTACTCCTCGAGTAAATAGTCCTTTCCCAAATCGGAGGTACTTGAAAGTACAGCAAAGTGGTTGTATTTTAAGACAAATAAACCCAAGCAGCTGCTTGACGTTCTAGCTTTTCTTTAGCCTCCTGACATCTTTGTTTCTTCCTCCATGTTTAGTTTGAAGCATAAGCAACACCTGCTGGTGAAAACAAAGTCTACGGAACTGCTGAGCCATCCTCCTGGAAGAACAGGTTTGATCATTACTGTAAGCTCTGGGTGAGTTGTTCTAGGATAAAATAAGCTTGCCTGTCCCTATTTGCACTGATTTTGTAAGGGTAGGTAGCTGGCTCCTTCCCGGAGCACCTATCAGCTCTGGAGGGTGAAGGCTAAGCGTGATCTCCAGGAGCCTGGAAACTCCTTTCTGCGGCTGAGTTTTGGAATTGCAGCTTGCAAGTTACTATATTGGCAGAATTAATGAAGAAGTTCCTCTGTCTTGCTACTACGGAAAAACGGTTATTTCATTAAAGTAGGAAACACCAATGTTCATGTTCATTGATGAAATTTTAAAAAGAAGTAAAAGGAAACAGGGAATAAAACTTAAATACCCTGAGCTGGGAAACACGTTCCGCCACATACCATCTAGGATAATTAGGCATGAGCAAGTGTCACTTGTGCTTGTATATGATATCTGTAAGTGCAACAATTTCTGCTTTAAGTAACACTATTGCCAGAAGACAAAAAGGGAACTTTCCTGGTTTGGTACTGTGAAGCGAATGGTGAGACTGATCATTTCTCTTGTCTATGAGCACTGAACGTTATATATAAAGTCAAGTAACTGGCAAACTACTTAAAGAGATGCCATCTTTTTTAATTAAAAAAAAAAAAAAAAGAACTTTGCAATGCAGGGATGTGGTCAAAATGTTTGACCGGTAGCCTTTCACAAATGCAGGCAGCAACTCTTCAACTTGGGAACATTGACCCATTACACGTAAATTAATTATACTAAAATACATTAAAATAATTGAAAGAGTAGCTAACATTCATAAGAATCCTGAAAAATGGCCAACGCAGCACAGTATGAGTATATTAACATTTCTCCCCATGAAAATGGATCTGAACCATGTGTTAGACCCCACATTTTAATGAGAAAATCAAGCATAATAAGTCATCTCTACTTGGAAGATCCAGAAGAGGAATGTTGACAACTGGAAATACCATTTGGAGGGTAAGCAGCATATGGAAGAAACATGAATTCTGCAGCGTCTCGTTCTGCACAGGATTGTTAGCTTTCTCTAGGATAAGTAATAATGTGATTCTCCATTTCAAAATATTTCTATAATAAGAAAATAATCTTTTTCATGATAAGGAATGTTCTTTTATTCCAGAAATAGAGTGAATGCATCATAAAAGTGTTTGTTGTACCCTTGGCATCATTTACTGATAGGATGGGTAAGTGATGCTGCAGTGTATTTACAAAGGGCTGTTGTTTTACTGCGCAAGGATGTGTTTTTTAGCCTTTGTTGGTTAGTGCCTGTTGCTCGACATATTTACAAGCATCGGATTGTGCTCCCTGTTTATAAGACTGGTTGCCAGAGGAAAGGGTAGCAGGGATGGTCCAAGGTGCTCTCCCCATTCTGGATTGCCAGGCTGCAGCAAGCCATTTCTAGTTTGGCTGTGCCCCTTTCCAGTTTGGGGCTTCTATACCACCTTTTTGCCACTTGGATTCCCCTAAAGGAACCGGAGGAGGACAAAAGGCTCGCCCTAAGGTGAGTCCGGGCTTTCTTTGGCTGACTCATAGGCGTGCAAAATAAATACATCGCGATTGTAACTGAATGTATTTCATGTGTGTGTTTGAAAACACTTTTCCTCTCACTAATATAGGCAATATATATATATTTGCAAGACAGAATTCCCATTCGGAATGGGAAGGGAATGGGCCGCGACGGAAGGGATTTGTCAGAGGAAGAATTTGTCAGAATGCACGTGATGAGAACACCGGGCTCGGTGGCAATTCTCTTTTGGCCTAAATTCTATCTATCACTCCATGTGCGTAATTTAGCTAAATGGCTGTGATGCTTGTTTGCGTTAGGAGGTTCGTTACTATGAGGTAAGGCCAAACGAACTCCATGCGGTCATTAGAATAGATGCTAATCTTAATTTATTACAAAGAAAAGTAAATTGCAGAAAAGATGCCTAAATAAGATTGAAGTCGTGATAAGGAAAGCTGACATTGAGCACAGAGGGAGAACTTTTTCCACTGAATCAGATAGTTGAAAATGTGCTATGTTTCTGTATTAAAGCTTATGCTGAATTCCTGAACAATCTTCATCTTTTAGGCAGCAATATTTGCTTTCTGTCACCTGTGGGACGCTCTTGTCAGCGAGGAAGGCGGGGAGGTGAGCCTTCACCTGCGTTAGCAGATCAGGCTCCCGCTGGTTAGAATCAAAGGGTCATTAGGAAACGTGGGAAAAAAAATGTGTTATGAATTGTATGTTAATTTTAAACAAAATATTAAATAGTTATTGTTTTGTGCCTGTCCTTTCTTCTTCTCCAGACCATGATTATTACAGGAATAAATTCCATTTGTTTACTTAACTGTTAGGTGGTTTTGAGCTCCTTTTATAAAAAAAAAATAATAACTATACACGGTGTCTTAAAAGCTGTTTCACCCGAACGTGGGGCTGTTCTGGATGTGCGGGGGGTGGTGTTGCACCTCCGCAGAACTTGGGGTTGAACTTGGCTTTGAACGGGGAGCTGCCGGGGGGTGCCCGGGGCGGCAGACCGCAATTTTGACGTTTTCAGGCCAGTTTTAAAATCCTTTGAAATTTCGCAGGTGCTGCGGGAGGACCCGACGGGGGTTGGCCGGTGGGAACGGGCGCGCTGAGCCGGACAACTCCTCTGCAATAGCGCTTTCTCTCGGTGAGTGTCCCGCGCACCGGGGGCGAGAAAGTTTGTCCCGTCCCGAGCGGCGGAGGGCAGGATCCCGGGAGCGGGGCACACACCGGCCGCGGGGACCGCGCCCCCCGGGCCCGCCGCGGCCTCCCCCGCCGCCGCGCGCGCCCCCGCCGCCCCGCTCCCGCGCGCCCCCAGCGGCCCGGCGGGCGCCGCGGCGGCGGAGGGAGGGGCCGGGGAGGGGGAAGCCCCCGCCCTCCGCCGCGCGTCACGTGGGGCGGCGGCGGCCAATGGCGAGGCGAGCTGCGGCTGGCGGCCGCCATTGCTGTCAGAGTGGAGAGAGGCAGAGGCGAGTGTGTGAGGAGGAGCGGGTGAGCGGGGCCGCTGGGCGGGCAGCGCCAGGCGGAGGGGGGCGAGGACGGGCAGGGACAGTGCTCCCTCTCTGGGCCGGGGCTGCCGCCCGCCGCCCGCAGCACCGGGAGCCCCGCACGGAGCGTAAACAAGGCGGCGGCAACAGCAGCAGGAGGAGGAGAAGGAAAACACCATCCACCCACAGCCAGCGGCGGCAGCAGCGAGGGGCGGCCGGGCGGGGAGGGGAGGGGACACGGCCTCCGCCGGCACGCGAGACAGCGCCCCCCGCCCGCCGCCGCCGCCACTGCCCGGGACCGGCACCCTCCCCCGCCCCGCCCGGGTGCCGCGGGGTCCGCCGCCGGGCCGCGGGAGGAGACCCTCCCCTCTCCTTCCCCTCCGCCGCTACGCGTGCCCCGGCCGGGGGGGGGCCAGACCTGGACGCGGAAGGAGGGCCCCGGGCCCCCCCCCCTTTCTTCTCTCCGCCCCAGCGGTGCTGAGGCGGCCTGGAGCGACCGGAGGAGGCTTCCCCCACCCCCCCCGCCGCTGCGTGCTGAGGGGCTCGGACCGAGACGCCCCTGCGTCCCGTCGGAGAGGGCCCTCGCCGGACCGGGCAGCGCGGCCTGAGGATCGCCCGGCGGCCGGCGACGGGTAGCGAGGATCGCGCCCGCCCGGCGGCCGGGCCGCCCCCCGCCGCCCCCGCCCGCGGCGCGCCCCCTGCCGGCCGCGCTGCCCCGCTCCGCCCGCCGCCCCGGGCCGCACCGCGGAGCGCCCGCTGCTGCCTCTGCCTCTGCCCCCGCGCCGGGCCCGTCTCCTCAGACATGCCCCGCTCTGGCGGCCCGGCTCGCCGAGGATCATGACTGCAGCGGCCAACTGGGTGGCGAACGGGGCCAGCCTGGAGGACTGTCACTCCAACCTCTTCTCGCTGGTGAGTGCCCGCGGGCGGCGGGTAAGGGGTGTGCGTGGTTGGGGGGAACCGGCGGCTCCGGCCGCGCAGCGAGCTTGCCGGTTGGGTGCAGCTGCCGGGGGCTTTATAGCCGGGGCCCGTGGGGCTGCTCCTCCGCTGGCCCCTCCCCCGGCCCGGCGCCCCGTGTTTATTTTGCTCTTTAACGTGGTTTGCTGCGAGTGTGTGCGTTGCTTTCCCAGCTGCGCGCCCCTGAACGGGAGAGCTTGGAGGCGACAGGTTGTGTGTCCTCTGCATGTGCGACCATCTTCTCCGGTAAACAGGCTTTTCTCCCCGCCTCCCTTGGCACTCCGTGCCCTGTGTGCTTTGTGCCTACCGAACTGGGGATTTTTTTTTTTTTTCCCTCTCCTTTCACAATGACTTTCACAATGACAAACGCCATTTCAGCAGCAGCAAACAGTCATGTAGTGTGATCGTCTGTCGGACTTGCGCTCTGGGCTCTTGTGACTGCGTGTCAGCTGTTGTTACGGCGTGGTCTCCTCGTTGCATAGATCGTGCTTGGGGGCAAGAGGTACAGAAAAACTTCAAACCTTTTAGTTTTTTTTTCTCTGAAGAAAAAGGAGTAGCTGAAAATGTAGGATGCGGGGTAGCTTGACTGCGTGGATGCTGTCTGCCCCGTCTTACTGGAATTTGACAACTTCCTACTCGTATTGCATGGTTTAATGTTGCAGAAATTATGGTATCGGTTTTGGCTAGCTGCAGATTTTTAATTTAAATTTAAAACAAGAAAACAATTTGTTTCTGTGCAAGGACAAAGCTATTTGGAAATACCTGGCTTTATTTTACCTGACACCTATAGGAACATTATCCCATCTGTCTGGGTGAAAGCTGAGTGAGCGAGAGGACTATTTGATCATCAGGAGCCTCCTAGTGCTGCCAGGGGTGATGTCTGAGGGAAGGAGGGACATTTAGTGCATGGTATGGTATAGGTAAAACAAAAAACTTGTAATGCAAGTTTGGGGATAGTGTGTACAAAAGATTTATGGTAGATAATCTCCTCCCTGCATCAGAGCTCTGCTAGAATTTGAGGTGGGTGCATATGTTGTTCTTTTTCTAATAGCAAGAAAGAGATTGTTGCTATCTCCCTTATAGGAATGAAGGAAAAAAAGAAAATTAATTAAAAATGCAAATGATCAAGCTCTTAGTTTTATGTTTTTTACCTTTTATTGCTGTACGTTCATTATTTTGTCTCTGTTTTCTTTTAAATGTATGTATCGTTGGTTTTTATTTTGCTCATACCTTTTAAGAATCTGGGACAAGAGCCGTAGTCCCTTATGCTGCTAGGAAACTGGCCCAGAGATTCTTCCGTGAGAATAAATGCAGTTCTTACTTTGGCTTTTTGTTGAGCTGTTACGTTCTATAAGTTTGTAGCTATGCTTCTGTTTGATAGCGTTTTCTAATACTTATAGATGTATAGCAGTGCTATAGTTATCAAGGTGCAGGAATTGTTCTGGTGACTTTTGAATACACTCCTCTTACCCAGTAAGAAAAATAAAACAGTAAGCATGAGGGAGACAATTGTGCCTGATCGTAAGAGCAAGGCGGTGAATGGTTTGTCCTTTACAGAGAGAGAGTTGTGAAGTCCCCAGCTATTAATGGAAAACTGAGTAGTGTAACTTCTCACATAGCTGCAATCTGCAAATCTGTCACTGGTAAAAATAATTGTTGGTGTGCAATTAGCATAAATTACAAAGTGAAGTTATTTCATAGTTATTGTGGTTTGGTCTTCCCCCCCCACCACCTTACTAGACTAGGGAAATGTTAAATTTTAAATAGGTGTGTAATATCATTGAAATAAGTTCAGCAAAATTCTTTTGCAAGTGTGTTTTAATAATAGTGAGTTTAATGTGCAGCCCTTTAATCTCCCGTGTAATTTTGTGGGAGGTATCCGTACCTGTAACGTGGTGCTATGTATGAAACTGTAACACTTTTATTGTTTTCTGGCCCTACTTGCAAAAAAAAAAATCTAATGAAGCAGTATTTTTTTAATATAGCGTATATGCAAACACACAGTAACTATTAGGGAGATTTATTTTAAATTACATTAGTGTTCGTTAGGATTTATCTATCAGTGAAAGATATTGAGAAAGGAAACACAGACTGGAAATATATGGCCAACACCATTGACCCTTTAACCTCAAATTGTCATATGCATTTCAAAACTTACGAAGTGTTAAAGCTACAGTAGTCTGGATTACTGATTAAGAGAAGCTTTTGCTAATTTACTTTTTCAGTGTAACAGAACGAAAACACGCACCAAACTAAATCAGTTGTTGATGGGAATCCATTCATTGTTTAGGAATGAGGTGGATTACAAATATTTTTTTTTTTAAACTGATTCTGCTATTAGGAGTTGACAGAGTCAATTGTTTTATTGCAGGCTTTGTTTTGTGTGTGAATCACAAAGAAATGTTCTTGACTGGAGAACTGAAGTTCTGAAGTAGTTATAATCTACTGTGATTCTGTTTGTTTATGTTTAAATAATATTTCTTCCCACAAACATTTGTTTTGTTTAAGAAGGAACTCTATCTCCCCAGCTGGGATAAGCCAGGGCTCTGTGGTGAGTCTCTCTGGTTGCTGTAGTGGATTCGGGTTGGTTTAACAAGCACTTCGTGATTTCTAGCTTATTTTCCTGTTGAATGTAGACAATCTTTAAATAGAGGTTGGGCATCGCTGTTTCTTCTGAACCTTTTTACAGAAAATATTTTCTAAAAGCTTTTTAGAAGCTGGTAACTCTTGTCAGTGATGTCCAGAGCTCCTTAGTGTTCTTGGCCCAAAATACTTCATGTGAGGGGAAGCCACAGTTAAGGTTTTAAAGTTAGCTTTGAATATCCAGATGGGGAGCGTGATCCCGTGCTTGCGTAGTTGGGTTTTGCAAAGTCCCTCTGGACTTGGTGACGCAAAGGGCTGCTGTCTGTCTTGTCTATTGCTCTATATTGAAGCAGGAATCCGGTGCTGTTCTAGAAAGCGAGTTAATGTTTGTATGTTCTGTCAGGCAAAAACCCCCACAGACAACCTACGCAAAGAAATCTAGAATTTTACTCTAAATGTAAAGCATTTCTTAGATGATGTAAGGGCCAGTTTGCATATTTGTCATCAGAATACACCTCAGATATAAACTTGTTTATACTGGCATACACAGGCTTGCTCATTAAAGTACACTTTCTCTCTGAAATAGCTATGTTCTAGCACAGCAGTAGAAGTTATATTTATCCTAACTCAGTTTTTGCAGTAGTCAAAATGTCTGCTGCTGCTTCTGAAAAAGAGTGTTTGTTTATCAAAACAGTATTTAATAAGCAATTGTTAAGGGCCAGTTTGTTTAAATACTAATTAAGAGTTGTCTAATAACTATTTAGAGATGAAATGTTCTGAGGTAGTACGCTTTGTATTAAAACTTCAGACCCAGCTGGCAAACAGTATCCCTGTGAATAATCCTTAATCATGAAAGTAGTCTTGCTGAAATTAATTTGATTTTTCCTGTGAGTAAGGGTTAATATGACGCCCCACAGTGAGGGCTTGCATGAAGTATGAAGATGTTTCCTCAACTGTCTGGTTTAGCTGCTGTGGTGGATCAAAAGGCAGAAGTCAGCCTCTGAAAATAGGGGTGAAATTGCGCAACGTTTCATACGCCGGAGCTGGAAAAAGAGTACAGCAAAGGGTGACCTAAAATTTGGAGAAGGTTTCGTGTGGTGAAAGATTAGATACTGTAGGAGTAGGAGTCTTCAGCCTGGAAAAGACACGATTGTGTTCTTGGAAAGCGAGACCTATTTATAGAGGGCTTTACAGAAGCTGGTGTGGAAGATGTTGCGAGCGCTTGTTTAAATGCCTTCTTACAGAAACCTGCTGCCAGGAAGGTCCGCTTAGTAGGAGTTGTGTCTTTGTTCCAGTTAATGTTCAAAGGCAGATTTACAAACTGTAAAGGTCACGGTTGCTGTTGCTGTTACTCTTTTTTTTCAGTTCCCAAACAGGAACAGAAGTTGTTGCCTTCGATCAGTGAGTTTTGTTGCCGTTTTCATAATGGAACTGAAAGGAGTCAAGGAAATCTGAGATGGCATTTGAATTGTTTTCTTAAAGGTTTTTCATGGCATCAGAAAGTGAAGATTAGGAACGCCAAGATTGCCAGTGAGGTACTGTTTGGTGTTGTGTAATTGTCAGTAAAGGACTTCACAGTACATGGTTGATTGCCCAAGCAAATCCATAGGTAGTAGTAAATTAACCAGCAGTCGTTCCTGCTGCTTGTATTATCATAAACGCAGTGCTCCAAGCAGTAGGCTGTTATTTTGGCACGCAGGATGTTACATCACCACATAGTTGATATCTTGCTTGTTTGAAATTTTGTGTAGGTGTGAGTTTACATGTATATATATATTTAAGAAACGGAATTAACCTCTCAAGTTTTGCAAAAAGCATTTGATTCTCTAGTTATCTTCATCCTGAATTTTATTAGGTAACAAGATAGAAGTAGAAAAATGACATTAGAAAGCTTGCTCACTTCCTGCTAATAAAAGATGATTTCAGGTTTTAAATCACGTCAGTGGTAGGCTTTTATTATGTCCTGTCAGAGTATTCGACAGTTTAATGGGTGTGAGTTTGAAGAAAATAGACCCAGATTTGCAAAGAGCTTGTGACGGAGCGGTGTTCAGTTAGCTTGTCCAGCTCTGGGATTGGCATTAATGAACCTGTACCAGGTAACTGACCTCTTCTCAATATTGCACCAAGGAAATCTGGGGCGCAGGAGGGACAGTTACAGTTCAGGACCAACAGTGCCGAGGAATCCTAAGCTAGCCACTGAGAAATACTTGAGTGAGATTTTCTTGAAATCCTGATTATCTCCTGAATGTATACATATACGGGAGCTGTGAATCCTTCTCCCGTGGCTGTGTTCTGATTCTGGTGACGAGTCCTTCCCCGAGATGGCTATTGTGAACGTTAACATGATTAAGAAAATACTCAAATATTAGGCTGATGTAGTTACCTAGGATTTTTTTTAATACATCTTAAGAATCTTAATTTTCACTTGCTGTAATACTGCCTGAAAATACATATTTCTGATTTTTTTCTACATAGTGCAGTTTTGACATAATAACCCCAGTTCTCAATACACCTCAGATTCATTTGATCTTGAATTTTTTCCCCTTCTGCTTCTAAGAGCTCTTCCTTGTGTGAAAGGTAGTAAAAAGGAACTCTTTAATCCTATATGTGGACCTTCTATAATTTTCCTTCTTGACAATGCAATTCTTTTGGGGGAAAAAAAAAATCTAAAGAAGCTGAAATTCTTGAACTGCCGTGGAAAAAAATAAAAATTGAGGTGCATGTGAGAGATAGTCACATCTGTTGAATGTGTTAACTTGATTAACTTTGGCGACTTGATGAAGAAGGAATTTTTTATGGATTTTTACTCTCCTTAAGTTTTTGAAAATGTTATGCCTTGGTAAAGGTGTGTGCAGATGCACTGCTTTTTAAATACCTAAAAAATACAAATGTTACTGGAATGTTACGCTTTGTGATAAGTTAACATTTGTTTGAAGCTTTCTGTTTACTGGAGGAGAGAGCTTAGCCTGTTGTCTCCACTTTTCCCTGATCGCCCCCCTCCCCACCCTTCCAGTCTTCAATTTTACATCCTTAGATGTGGCAGCATCCTTTTGTGGGTGTTTGACTAAAATACCACTGCTGGTATCAAGAATGCTGCTACAGGTTTTCTCTCGCGTCCTGTGGCTGGGACTGTGTTGCACCTTTCTGCGTTCTTTCGTTGTCTTCCCCTGTTGTTACAGCTCCTCAGACTTACTGTGCGTTCATTTCCAAAGCCTTCAGCACTATTCCTTCACTGCCTTTTATTTTTCATTTGGTACTGACTGACTCCTGACTCCAGTGTACACCAGGATTATCAGATTATAAATTGGTGTCTATTGGGTTTTTTTCTAGTTTTTCCTTTGTATTTGTGGAAGGTTACCAGTTGATGGCCTACAAACCCTTTTCCTAAGCTTGTTTGTGAGATCCTACAGACAACCTGGTAACACTGAATAGGCGATTGGTCTCTTCAGACTGTCGTTAAGGCTGACGAGTAAGGTTTTATATTCTTTCAAGTCTGTGTGTATTCATGTACTGTTCTGTGAGTGAGTAGTACACTCTTGTGTAGAGTCTAGCACAGTGGGATTTGCAACTTGTTGGTGCCATAGTAACACAAATAATGTGAAAAAAATACTGCTCTGCCTAGAAGCATGCTCATTTTAGTGTTATCTTGCCGATTTTGAAAGTGCACAAGTGTTTTCAACAGCAAATCCCAAATCAAACCTGGAAGATTTGTTTCTATGGAGTATGTATTTACATGGGGGCATCCTTCTTCCTCAGAGCAAGCTCTTATACTGCTTTCATTTTAAGGTCTAAGTATTGCTGTAAAAAGATCCTCTTTTCCTTATTTCCCTGACATCAACTGTAAGTTTCAAAGAGAAACCAGCTATTAAAAATACTCTGCTCTAGCAGACCTCAAAATATTACTAAAACATTGTGTTCGATTCCCTCTGCACACAGTTGTGAAGTACGTACTGCAGGGATAACAGGCCTGTGATACCAGGAATGACAGCTCGCATCGTTTCCTGCTGTGGCTTCAGCTACTTATGGAGGCTTGCATTAGTATCATCACTATACTGTAAAATGATAATGACGTCTGAACATAACCACTTTGATACGATATAGTAAGTTTAACTTTTCAGATCAGGAGGGTTCTTAGCATTTTACATAGTAAGAAGATGCCTATTTTTTTTTAGTATCCCGCAAGCGTAAAAGGTTTAAGCAGTCTTTCCTTTGGCTTGTGCAGTGGATTTTGATTAATTTTGATAAATCCTGACTCTCACTTCCTGCCTCAGTCTGTTAAAAAATGTTATTTCTCATTGAGTCATGTGCGGCTTAATTCACTTTCCTGAGCAGAATTGCAGTAGTGCATATGGAAATGTGACTCGAGCTTTTAGTGGCATTCTCCCTTTTGTTTCTTTGCGACAGGAAATGTTATTGTGTGTTGCTGTTGTATAATGTGCCCCGAGGCAATATTTACATTTATGTGACTAACACAGATGAGCTCAAACATACACGAAGACTGTGTCCCTATACTAAGGAATGTATTTAATCGGCTTATGAAGATCGAGAAGAATTGACAGTCTTAAATTAATTTTTGGTATAAGATATGACACACGTATTTCTGTATCACTTCTCATTAGGTATTTACCTCTGCATTCTTTAATCGGCCAATGTTGCAGTGTAGTGTATGATTTTTGCTTATGAAAAGAAAATAATATTAATTATAGAGGAAAAGGTGTGGGTTTTTTTTCCCTCCTTCATTTTTTCCCCTCCCCCTTTACTCTTCTTCCATGCCTTGGTGACCCCAAAAGGATTCCTAAGCTCACATGCAAGCCTGGATCATGGAACTGACCTAAGGAAAAACTTTTCCCTCTTATTTTCCTTCTCAATCCCTAGACGGCTCTGTGTACTCATTATTCCTCTCTCTCCCCACCAAGTTTTGGCAGCGGCGTGGATTGAAGTGAGATCAAAGTGGCTGTGTAACCACAATCCATGTCTTAGAGAAGGAAATTTAAAGCTTGTTCACTAAAAATGTATTTAATTCATCTTTTAGCTTTAAAAGAGTTATGCTGTGGTCAGTGCCTTTTTGTTGCCTACCCTTATAGCTCCATATTTGCCCATAAAATACAATATTTAGTGAGAACAGAAGATGGAAAACAAAATCCAGAGGAGAACTGTTCTGTACCTACTGACCAGGCATTGGCAACCTTCTGTTTTTTGGTAATGATGCACTCATAGCTGACAGCTACGAGACATAAGTTTCAATACATGTTGGTTTGTTACAGTATAAAACCATGGGTTTTTTTTCTTACTGGAGTCTCTGGTTTACTAGGAAGTTTTCAAATCTAGTCTAGTGTATCTGCAATCCCTTAGTGTCAGGTTTATATGAGTCTCACTTCATGTGTGTGAAGTGAGTACCCCACAGTACTACTCAGTTTGTAGGCGGTCCTGGGTGAGTTATAAAATTCATTCCAGGAACATCTCGTAGTGACCATTTCAAGTATTTTTATAAAAAAAAATATTCTTTGCTCACAGAATAGGTTAATTGGTTAAATTACTTTATTCTGAATTTGCTGGTTTCACTTTTAACCTAGCGTTTCTGGTTATTTAATTTTGCGTGTGTGTTTTAATAAAATTTTGACTTGAGTTCTGTGTGAATTTACATAATTTCCTTCTGGCAGGATCCTTGTCTTTGCACGAATGACAGTAAGAAAGCTGGCAAAATGAATCTACATGATCAGTCATGTCGTGGATTTATTTACTGCTTTCTATATTAAAGAAGATTC
Organism: Larus michahellis; assembly: GCF_964199755.1. Taxonomy (NCBI): domain Eukaryota; kingdom Metazoa; phylum Chordata; class Aves; order Charadriiformes; family Laridae; genus Larus; species Larus michahellis. The sequence goes on from NC_133908.1 coordinate 2,971,861, forward strand.
ATATGAAAGAATTCTGCAGGTGATGGTTTTGTTTTTTTTTTTTTTAAAGGGCTAAGGGATTTTGGCAGACTGCATAACAATTTCAGCTTTATTTGATATCACTGGTCAAGGCAACGTTGATGTTAAAGAATCGGGGCTGTCTGATTGTATTTCTGCACTGCTCCTGTCTTCCTAGCCCCGAGCTGGGGATCGGGGCCAGGGCCCATTGGGGCAGGCGGCGTAGTTTTCTTTGCAGGTCAGCGGTGGGCACGCGCGTAAGACAGCTGTGTGAGCTCTTGTTGGTATTCACTAAGCAATTCTGCTTAGATGTGGTGTACAAAAATGTTCTAGTTCCGAGCTCTTAAATACAGGGTTTTTTTTGTTTGTTTGTTTTTGGTTTTTTGTTGGTTTTTTTTTTTTGTATAAGAGAAGAAAAGGAACTGCATTCCTTAACTCAGTATGCCAAAGTTTACTCTACTCAGGTTGTTACTTCCTCCACCCTGCTCCCCCTTTATTTTATTTTTTTTCTGCCCATATGTCAGGTTACTTGGTTTGGGAAACATCTGATAGTCCATTGTATGACTCTGATGTCTGACATTTCCTTCCTCCTTCAGTTTAAAAAAAAAAAAAAAAAAAACCAACTTGGGGGAAGAGAAAATATTCCTTTATTTAATTGCAGATTTGGTTTTGTCTTTTTTTTTTTTTTAATGTGTTGACTACTCTTCTGTTAGAGGGGATTTTTTTTAATCTGGAAAAGGGGCAGTGACTTAGTTCTGATTCAGCCTTTTTGCAAGGGACTTGCCACCCTCATCATTCACCTTGTCTCAGAGTGAGGGAGGGATTCTTTGGCTAGCAAGCGGCATGTTTGTTTGCTTTCTTTTGTGTGCTATCTGAAGCGTGCAGTGGTAGTTTCATTTTATTATCTGTTCTCAACCATCTACTCAGAAGCTAAAATATAATTGATGCCCTTTTGTAAAGAAACTGGCTGAAGTGTTATGGAACTTGGAGGTACCTTTTAGTGTGCTCTGTAAAATAGTGTCCGTAACCTGACCTGCAGGGTAGTTCACTACCTAAACCTAGGACTTGTTAAAATGAAAAGAATGTATTCAATCCCTTCTGTCTTTTGTCTTGGAGATGGTGTTTTGCTTCCAGGCATTGTACTCTTCCATTGCATACAGCCTACAGTGATATATACATTCAGGTCTGATATGGCTAAACTTCATTCCACTTCTTCCCCTCTTCCCCATAAAAACACCCCAAACAAATCAAACCCCACCATCTCTTGTTTTTAAATGCTTTTGTCTGTCTTGGCGTTATCGGGTAGGTGTGTTCTCCAAGCACATGGATAGGTTAGTTGGTTGGTTAGTTAGCATCCTCTGAAACCTAGATTCCTACCTATTCAGTACATGTTTTGGTGTTCAGATTGGCTCTTCCGTTGCCCTTTCTCAAGCTTGGTGGTGAGACTCCAGCACGACAACTGTCTGTACTGGTGCAAAAGCCAGTATGTTCGGGGGGTGTGGAAGTGTGTGCCTCCCTGCGCTTCACTCGCATGCTGACATGAGAAGAGTTGCTGCCTTCTTCCAGTTTCCTTATATTTTTGTGTCTTGAATGTTTTTGACTCAAAAGCATCTTTTTCTAGTAATAGCTAAATCTCAGCCCTTTGGCTTTCAGCCACGCTTATCACGTTATCCTTTTACATCTCTGTCTGAGGAACTTGGTTACAGCCTTTACTGTGGAAGAGAGCTGACGAGCCAGGCACCAGTTTGGAACTGTGTACTGAGATGTGCTGGATCGGTTAAGGGACTAGAGATTTGCTAACCAAAGCCATTCACTGAAGGTGACAGATGGTGACGTAACTCATAGGTCTTCTCTCAAATATTCCTTCTTTTGTTCTTTTTTTTGTTTTGTTGTTGTTTTAGAATGATATTTTTTTTTAAGATTTTCTGGAGTTGGTCCTGAATTACTATTACTGATGTATGGTGGACATTTGGTGCTGACTCGAGGATGGCAGGCCTGAGAGCTGTTCTGAGGGTGATCGTTGACTCTGCCCTTTATTTGCTGATAAATATTTCAAAGATGCCAGTATGGTACGTGGCTAAATGGCATGGGAACAACTCTGCTGAATCAGAACCAAAGGCCTTCAAAGTTCTGTCTCAATGGTGGCCAGTGGTTGTTTGGCCTGCTGGGTTTAATGAAGAGTTGTGTTGGTGCTTAGCAGTGTAACAGCTGCGGTGTTGTCTGGCATCACGTGGCTTTTTGTGTTTGGGAGCTCACCTACAGGCTGGCTATAGCCACTCATAGCAATGCTGCAATTTTTCCTGGGAGAACAGGAGACCCAAAAAATCTGCAACAAAGGTACGCTCTCCCCGATAGACACCAGCAGTTACTTGCAGAAAGACAGAAGAGTAGGTCAAGGACATAGGTAATACTTCCCTTGAATAATCTCCCAGCCTCCCTATATATTCGGTGGAGAGATTTCTCGAACCAGTTCAATATTAAATAGACAAATTTTAAACTACTTCTAAGTTTTTATCCTGACACAAAAAGTTCAGCCGACTTGTTTTGGTTTGAGTCTGGATTCTGCTAATTTAATTTGATACCTGGAAAAGCACCCTTAATCTTTGAATGCTTTTTGTTCTATGGAAGATACGGTTCTTGACCATTCCTGTAATTTTTCTTTTTTCTCCACTTTTTGATGTGGTGAAACAAGAACGCAGTTAGCAAATGAAGGTGCAGAGCTACACGTGAGTCGTGGTGGCCTAACAATTTCTGTGTCACCTTCTGTTTCTTTCATAAGAATTTCTCACATTTGGTTTTATTTTGCCAGCCTGTTTTTGCGATGGACTCTAGGAAGATCCTGTTTCTCTTTCAGTATGTCAGCATGTGCTCACTTTCCTTCCTTCTGCTGCTTTTAGTCTTTTACTTTAGTATTTAACCTTGAAATTCTGTGACGGCTGGGATACGTATCAGCAATTTGGGCGCTTTTATCAGATTGCTCTTTCTTTTATGCTTGCCACTCAAAACTTCTTTGTTGGTGTATCTGTCCCAACCGCTGGGACATCTGCCTTGTGCATCTGCCCCAACCGCTGAAATTCAAGCATGAATACTGGAGTCTTTTTATATTTTCCATTGGGAAAGATGGTACTTGGTTACCACCTCGAATTCCTTCCGAGACTGGTTTGACTTCTTGTTTCTTTGAAACAGTCTGTTCCTCTCCTGGGCTGCCTCCTCTCCCGCATAGGCAGAATCACACTGACTTCTAGGAGAGAAAGGGGAAGAAATACCTCACTTCTGTCAGCACTGTTTACGTTTTAGGCATAACAGCTCATGCTGTTAGCTTGTGGTTTTTAATAATGGTGTATGTGGACTGTATTATTTTAGGAGTGTCTTGATTTTTCTGGTCCTCGGTACAACGATATAGTATCTCAAATGTCCCCAGGTACACAAGTCCATCAGGAAGATGCCTGATAATAGGATTTTGGTTACAGCTAAATCCTTCACTGAGACTTGGCAAAGATAAAAGATGACGTACAAATGCCCTGACGCTGTTGCTTGTCACAAACAGCTCTGAAGTAGTAGCATTTAGATAATCTGTTCCAGGGGGGATGAAGGAAGAGGGCAGCATGGTATGGGGTGAGTGAAGAGACTTAGCCAGCAGAAAATGGTTTTGGGCACATGTGCCGCATGCAGTGGTGTGCTCGGTTCCTTGCTGGTTTTAAGAGCAAATGAAGAACAACAACAAAAAGGTAACTTTTTTTAATCCTTTGTTTTTAAAAGGTTGTTAGTGGCTGTCCTTTATCCCTCTTTTCCAGCCACTTGACTATGTCCTTTTACAGGGAAAGGATTAAAGTCAAACATGTCATTCTGCTGTTGATCAGTCGCATATTAAGAATGACGCTCAGCTCAGCTTTTTGAAGCGCTACGTGTGCCACAGTTTTTCTGTTGGCCATGTGAAGCCCATTTCAGAATTAGATTTTTTTTTTAATGTGTTGGCTTTTTCCATTCTTGAACCAGTATGAGAAAGTTTGAAGAACTTTGTTTATGCTGTTACTGCGATCCCTGTCTGCCAGTTGCTTTGCCTGACCGATGTCGCTTTGACGCGCTGGTTCGGCGCAGGATGAGGCCCCTCTGCACCGCCGCGTGGGCCCTCCCTCCCTAAGGGGCAGAAGGGATGAGCCCTGAGGGAAGGGAACACAAACCGTTCCCCCCTTTTTTTAAATTGATAGGATAAAGAGGGGGATGCGAATATGTAGTTTAGCAAATGACCTGATTTCAGGAGGCTGCACAGGGTTGAGTTGGTTGGTTATGGTATTTTTTTTTAAACCAAGAGAGTTGTAAACCCAGGAGTAAAAGATAAGAGAGAGTGTCTGTGTGCAGGTGCTCGCTGCTGCTTCAGTCTCATTATAATAAATTGTGCTATCCACATAGGAATCTTTCTCAGAGTGTAGAAATAATATATAGCTATGAAGAAAAAAATACATTTTTTAAATTATATATATTTTTACATATATATTTTTATATATATATTTAGTTAAGCAGTCTCCTCTGTTCCTTGATGTGTTTTTCCTCTTTTCTTGCCTCTGTTCTTTCCATTGACTTGCCAGGGGCTTAGACAGATGTTACTAAATGTTTTATTTCAGTGGGAGTGGGGGACGAGAGTTGTGGGCCTGGGTGTTTGCCTTCCCCATAAGCACATGTTGTTACAGAGTATTTTTCAGTGTCTCTGTCCTTTTGTCCTTCCTTCCTGGTGAGGTGTACCAAGATGACATAATTTTTATCTGGTATTTAAATGGCCTGAGTAGAGTGTGAAATGATATTTTGTTGCTGTGCGAGGATGATGTAGTGAAATGGAACACTGTAACCAAAACAGATGGTGCTAATCTTGAATCTGTCCGCAAGATCTTATAGCATTTAATTAAAGTGGTGGTGTAATTCCCATGACACCTTTAACTACAGTTTAAATTCTTGGACTATGAACTAAGGGCTTTCTCAGGCAGATTTTGACTCATGTGAGTAGTCCTTAGTATGAATCTCTAGTGGCTTCAGAATAGCTACTTACTTGAATGAAGCTCTCTAAGATGAGACTCTTAATAAAACTGGCATACATATATGGCATTTACTTTTTTTTTAATGTTCTAATTTGAAGCATAAATTATAGACTAAAGACACTTAGCAACTACAGCATCCTACATAGAAGCAAACAAAAATCTGGATTAGAGAAATTGTTTGGATTGCGCCCAACTTCAAAGGCTGGTAAATACAGTGTTTTAAGGTACCCTGGACAACTTAACATCTTCCCCTTGGTTAGAAGGGCGTATGATGAAAGCCTTTTTCATTTTTATATTCCCTTTTGTTTAACTGAAACTTGTTTGTAGATGTACCTGACTTAAGTGATACGGTGTGTTTTGGTTTTTTACATTATTGGCTGCTTTTCTTAAGAGAATTAGACATCTTTGGAGCACTGTGCAGACCTGAATTTGTCTGTCTTACCTTTTGGACAGGCAGTTGGTAAGTAGGTTTATAGCTGGTTTTGGTTTTGTTTCAGATAGGAGAACTGAGAAAGATAAAACGACCTGAACCGTGCCATGTTGAAAGTCTTGGAGAAAGTCAGGGTTGAAGCCGAGGGCCTGCGTGATGGAGAAGCAGTTGTTCTGCTAAAAAGACCCTTCGAGCCTTTTCTATAGATCTTTGCCTTCTTTCCAAGTATATCCTTCCTGCTTTGGAAGTACTAGGGTGCTGATTTTCTACTCTCTGAGGCCTGAAATCTGCCTTAGCTTTCCTCACCTTTCTGTACTATGTGAAGCAGAAAAAATAACATGATTACGTATTTTTAGCTGTTGTTTTTCATGTAGGGAAATATAATAATACAGAAATAACTCTGCTTTACACTCGATGTGGCCAAATACGAGAATTTCTCAAACTTTTTATGCTCTTTTTCTGGTTCCGAAGTGTCTATATTCTTGTGTATTCTCTCCAAGGGAGCTTTGTGTATTAAATGGGTGCAATTACTCAAGTCTTCTGGAGGAGTTCGTTTAGAATTGGTTTGTCCATCTCCCATGTAACATATATAGTCAGGAAAGCATTTGATGGAGATGAGAGGGGAAAAAAAGAGGAGGTGGAAGATGTTGGTGTGGTTTTTTTTTTTTTGTATTCCATCTGTGAGGGCTGCAGAAGAGAAAATAGTCACAGTGGCTACACAGCACTAATTAAATCTTCAGGGTTGCTGGTAGCATGCCAGAATCAAGTTGTGCAGTGTGAAATGTTACTGGGGAAATCTGATGTTTTTAGCGGCCTAAACTCTGCCAATCTGAATGGAGCGCTATGAGATCAGCAGAAGACCTTTCCTGCCTGTCTATTATTCGGATTTAAGCCTTGGGGAGGGGGGAGAGAATCAGAGCTTAGCTTTTATCTCTACTAGGAATACCCAGTCCTGGAGTTAAAATGGCTACAGCCCTCAGCTGTTGCAGATAGATGTGAAGGAGTCTGTATTTCGGGCAGCAGACTAATGGTTGTAAGAGAAAGTGCTAATTTGCTTTCTCTGTCTCTTCTGTTTCCTTCTGTGTGTAGGGGATATCAGAGGTTTGGATGCTCTTACTTAATTTTTTGAAGGCGTTTCACTCGGAGTGTTAAGGCAGTCCCCCCAGGAGGGAGGAAGCCTGAGTTTGCCCTCCTTTCCAAAGGACTATATATGACATTTTTCTGTGGCCATGTTTCTGAATGACAGCATTCCCACGCTGTGTTTTCATTAATGCCTATTTCTTGGGTATGTTTTGGGTGTGTTTGAATGCCTCCATGGAATTTTCAGTTTGAGTGCAGTCTCCTACCCTGACAGCTCCTTTGGATACATCAGAAACAGACCTTTTTGTGCCTCTGGGACTTTACTGTAAAAAAAAATGAACGTTAGTAAAGATTTTGGGTGTTACTGTTAGACATAGAGATCCTTTTTCTCTGTTTCCTTACAGGCTTGGTCCAGTGCAGTGAGAACAGGTGTCTTACAAACACTATTCTGTGTCCAGTTAACTGTGTCCAATTAACTACGTTTAGAAAAAAATAATTAAAAAAACTGCCCCTCTTATCTGGGAAGTTGAGCCCTTCACAACGTAGTCCTCCAATACATTTGTTCCCTTATAAAACACAGCAAAAAGTCTCTTGCTTAATGCATGGTTTACTAACAACGTTGGTTAGTAGTATGTATTTGTAAGTTCCTTTTTTGTCAGGCTTTTTAGGGTTAAGAATGTTGTAGCAACCACAATAAGCCAAGAGTACGCATGTAGGAAAAGATGCAAGAAACACAACAGATTACATCACCTGGCAAGACTTTTGCTTTGTTCTGCATTCGTTTCACACCCGTTGTGAGTAAAACAGCGTGTTCACAGTGTTGTCCTCAGGTTGGCAATCGGGTCTGTCTCAGTGAGCGTTTCAGGATGCTTTAAAACCCGCAGCCTTACTAAAAGGAGCAGCGCTACTCTCCCTGGCCTGCTTTGCTGTCCTCTCTCTTACTGGTATGAGCGTCTCTGGGGCTATTGAATGAATCAGGGATGGGGACTGATCTGAGTAGAGGAAAAAACCCCACTTAATATAATACTTCTGATTTTTAGTCAGTTCACCTCAGTAGGAATCTGTGCAAACAGCAGCAGCGCCACAAAGCAGAGATGGTGGTGGAGTCGGGAGTAGGTGACCAATGTAGGGAAGGCAGGACGGTCCAGCGTCGCTTTTGGCACCGGTGCTTGCTTGTGTCGATTGACGGTGTACATTAACACCAGGCTGTGTGTGCGGTCCCATGTTCTGGTTTATCTGATTGGAGCTGTGGATGATGGGGGGAGCCCGCTCTGCTGCTGCTCTCGGCTGTGCACTCTCGCTCCTGCTCCTCGGGCTGCTCTCGGAGCGTGTGCCTGCAGGGTAAGCTGTCAGTGTGCTGCTCTGATAGATGTTGTTCTTTCTCTTTGTTTCTCGTCTTTAAATCGGTGAGCTGATTCCATTCGCCCAGTGATGGCACGATCACCAGATCTGATGTCACACTGGGAGATGGGGATGGGGAAGAGGCTGCCATTTTGGGAGCACCCTGTGTTCGCTGCTTAGTGACCATAAATGAAACCACGTTTAGTTCTTCAATAGAGTCACCAGAACCACAGGCCATTGGCTGTTTTGTCTGTAAAAACCCTGCTACAGATTGAGGACTCTTAAAACTAGTGAAGTTTGTTTGTTTAAATGAAACAACTTAAAAAACTTCCATGTGGATGCAGATACTCTCTCTACAGGGTATTAAGTACTTCACACAAAACATCTGTAGAGGCATAGAATATATCTAAGTGTTCCTGGTGCAGTCTTATCTTGTGTACTGCTTCTCGATTAAGATCTTTTGAATTCAGCTTTAATTAAAGTGAGGACAAAATCTAGAAGTTCTGAAGGATTAGTATTGATGCTTACCTATTAAAAATTTAAATAAAAACAGGTATATCCAAATAAATGCACTGAACAGCATCGCTGCAACTTTGACCAGGAAACATTGTGTGAGAGCTCATTTTAAGTCCAGACCCCCCAGTACTTGTCCCTTCTTGTGAGTCACTTTGTGTTGGGTGGTCGCTGGTGATCCTGGTTAGCTCTCCTCACAGTCTGTCAAATTAGACACTCCAGAAGTTTGTTAGGGTGGAGTTAAATTGGATGCAGCTCTGCTGGTTTCTGTATGCTTTTCCTGACTCTGTTTCATCCGTGATATGGATGGGATGTTATGGGTTGATACCTCTGAGCTGCTAGAAAGCTGCAGGAGCTTGTCTGCTGTTTCACACAGCTGATCTCTGGTTATTGCCATGCTGATCAAGTGAGTGGTGCTGTTGAGGAACCTTTTTTGTTTGGTTGGGGGTTTTTGGGGGTTTGTTTTTGTCATCCTCCTGTTCCATGTCCATTGTGACGTCCATATATTCCTAATTGATTATGGTATGTACATTTAATTTTTTTTTTCTAGGTTGCCTATGCTGGCACTAATCTTTGGTGTTTTGTGATTTTTGTAGTCATAGTCATTATACTATTTCAGAAACTCTGCTTGTTCCTTCTCCAAGCTATAGATTGAGATCCATGTAGAACACATGTAGGTGTTTTGGAGGAGCATGTGTAAGTACTTTCTCTTGGAATGTTATAGAATGTATGAGGCATTCCAGTGCCACACAGCACCCTACTGAGAACAAATAATGCTTGTCCTTCCCTTTTTTGCCTCCTCCACCTGTGCTCCCATGCCCCCTTTTTTGCCAGGAACATGGCGTATATGCTGTACATCACGTCCAGTCTTGAGTATCTTTTCCGATACGCTTTTCCGTAGCTTCCCAACACTTTGAATGGATGATCAGCATTTCTGTCTGAGCGCAAAAGCGGCAGTGCTGGCTGCAGAAGACCTTCAGCAGGGATAATCCTGTGTTGTCTGTGGCGTCCCCTCTGCTGGTATCCTGCTGACGTGATACAGGATGGTAGCATCGCTTTTGCAATGAGGAGCTGAAGATGACTCATGGTTTAGTGTCATGCAAAAAAACCCCAAACAATTACAGTGCCTTTCAGTGTTTTGTCAGATTTTTTTCCCCTTCCCAGTGGAGGTCAGCTACTGTATTCCTGGGTGCTCGGGGAGGGGGCTCGTTAGAGTAAATTAGATGGGCAATCTGGGTAATCGGTATTGGGGGAAATAGTTCTTGAGTTATAGTCACAGGAACGTTGGTCATGGGCCAGAACTGTGCTGTGCTGGGCAATGTACAGGCAGAATGAGGTGAAACTGTTTTAGAGGATCTATTTATAAGATTAAAGAAATACAGGTATTTTTTGCTTGTGGTATGGTGTGATGAACATCACCTTTAGCTCCTCAGCAGTTAATCAGCTAGCTCTTGAACAGGTAACAGCCTACTTCCAGTTATTGTGGTGAAGGAAAGTAAATTTTAGAGCTTAAACTTCTAAATGAACAAAGTTTGTGGGCTTGAAAAAGGACATCCTTCTGTATGTGACATGTAGTATGGGTTTTGGAGGGGCTGTGTAGGCCAATAGGTTAAATGTCCTTGTGCAGATGATGAAAATGGAGGAACATGTGATCTGCAAGTCTTTTGTTTTCTTTAAGAGTAAAAATTCACCCTTTTTCTTGTTGATATTTTCTATACGTACTGTGCAGAGAAAGGAAAGGACTGTTTACTGTTTAGATACAGCTTAACGTATTGCTTGGTGGGGGCTTGGGGGCAGGTGTTCCTACAGCTGGGATTTCCACTGCTGTGTCTTTCCCCTTCTCCCTGGCAGTGACTTTTCTTGTCGGAGGTGTAGATGATGTATTGAGTTCTTGCAGCTTGTTGCCATAGACCAGCTGGCTGTTCCTGTAGGACCATGTTAGAGCTGAGCACCCCGGCCATTTCTGAGCAGCACAGTGAAGGTGTGAACACTGTAAATGAAGCGGAGGTGGTAACAGCAGCGAGAATGTGGGAACGTGGGTTAGAAACTAGAATACAAGCCCACTGTGAAAGCCTAGTATAGAATCATAGAATCTTCATGGTTGGAAAGGACCTTTGAGATCATCGAGTCCAACCAAACAACCTACAATCTCTGTCACTAGAGCATGCCCTGAAGTGCCACATCTAGACTTTTCTCAAACACCTCTAGGGATGGTGACTCAACCCCCTCCCTGGGAGGCTGTTCCAGTGCCTGACCACTCTTGCAGTAAAGTAATTCTTCCTCATGTCTAATCTAAACCTCCCCTGCCGCAACCTCAGACCATTTCCTCTGGTCCTGTCATTATTCACCTGGGAGAAGAGGCCAACCCCCACCTCTCTGCACCCTCCTTTCAGGTGGTTGTAGAGGGCAATGAGGTCTCCCCTGAGCCTCCTCTTCTCCAAGCTAAACATGCCCAGCTCCCTCAGCCTCTCCTCAGATGCCCTGGTCTCCAGACCCCTCACCAGCCTGGTAGCTCTCCTCTGGACACCCTCCAGCACCTCAATGTCCCTCTTGTACAGAGGGGCCCAGAACTGAACACAGCACTCGAGGTGAGGCCTCACCAGTGCCGAGTACAGAGGCACCATCACTGCCCTGCTCCTGCTGGCCACGCTATTGCTGATACAGGCCAGGATGCTGTTGGCCTTCTTGGCCACCTGGGCACACTGCTGGCTAATGTTAAGCTGGCTCCACCAGCACCCCCAGGTCAGACCACTTTTTTTATTTGATAATGATACTCCTACTAGCTAGACTAAAAGTCACCAAGTGTTCCCCCGTGCAGGCGCCCAGAGCCAGCGGAGGGTGGGGAGAAAGGAGGCTGCACAAAGGTGGGAGGGGAGAGGAGAGGAGGAGTGTGATGGGCAGGGTAACAGGCGTAGATAAAAAGGTAGCAGTCTGGATACAGCAGAGAAGGGAAACTGAATGTGACAGCTGTGAGTATCTCCTATTAAAGTTGAAAAGAGGGGGGGAAAAAAAAGAAAATTAGAACCATTGCTCTGCTGACTTGGTTCTAGCTGCCAACTGTTTCATGGTTTGAGTACTTTGGCGGCTTTTCCCCTGGCAGTTGTTTATTCACACTGCTGTGCAGTGGGACACCTACGTTCCTTCAGGTTTTTCGACCCGTGTAGAAGAAAATCTTTCCCAGAAGTCTGGGTAGCCATTTTCCTGTTCTTTTTGTTCTTCCTTGATGGTTAGTAAGAGAACTCTGTCGGGTCGAGAGGCTGTAAATGGCAAACTTCCTTACTGTTTTTTTTTTTATTTGAGCAAAATAAAAAGCATTTGCTGTAAACCTGTAACATCACAATATGAAACTCTATTTCACCAGTTTCAGTAAGTCACTTGTGTTCCTGCGTCCTGTAGTACTTATTGTTGTGACTTTCAAGTGGTCAGCTTCTGGGCTGACACTGAACTCACTTGACCACTGCACAGCATGTAGGGAACGGGCCTTATTCCGTCTCCTAGTTGGTTTGTTTTCCTTCTAATTTGTAGGATTGCAATAAGATAACACTAAGGTTAGAAATGAGTGAATCTGCTGGAAATGAGTCAGGTTGTGGTGAAAAACCTACGTGCAGGTGTAAGCCAGGTTTATTCAGTAGTGTTTCTAAAATTGTTTTCCTTTTTTCTTGAGGAGGAAAAGAAGAAAATGCAGCAATAGGAGGATTTTTTAACTTCAGCTGCTTGGAGCTAAATTCTAGGAATTAAGCAATGAAAATGAAACAAACCAGTACTGTGAATACAACTAAACTTTGAAACAGAATGATTTAATGACTCTTCTTTTTCTTTCCTTTCTGTAGGCTGAACTCACAGGCATCAAATGGCGTAGGTACAATTTTGAAGGTCATGGGGACTGTGGCCCTATCATTTCAGCCCCAGCACAGGATGATCCGATTCTGCTCAGCTTCATCCGCTGCTTGCAGGCCAATTTGCTTTGTGTGTGGCGCCGTGACGTCAAACCGGATTGTAAGGAACTATGGATATTCTGGTGGGGAGACGAACCAAATCTTGTAGATGTGATACATCGTGAACTGCACAGTAAGTTATTCTCTTCCTTTGTTTCTTGACTTATTTATATTTTTTCCAGTGAAAAAGGACTGCTATCGTTAAAGGCTTTAACTTCCTACCATATGTGATTTTGTCACAAATTATGTCTTAAGACCTAAAGGAAAAAAAAAGCTTGTAAAGTTGACTTTTCTGCTGCAAGCAATGTGCAGATGAAATGCAAAATAAAACTTGAAGGAGCTTAGGAGGCCTATATCCAACATAATTACGTAGATTTTTGTGAAATCTCAGATGCACTGTAAAATTAGAGTAAATTCTAGTTCAGAGGGTAATAATAAAAGAACCAAATAAACTCTGGCATGAGGTAATAGTTGGAATAAAACACCTTTATTATAGAGTCAGGTAAACTCCATGACACCACAGGTGAATCTGCAAGGTCAGAATGTGCCATGTTGGTAACGCTACAGGATTTGAGCGTAAATGGAGGCAAGTTGCAAGAAGTGAATGTAACAAAAGCAAGGAAGAGGAAGGTAGGACCAAGGTGGCAATGATAAGTTCACACGGTTGTAAGTTTTATGCAACTTGATTGTCTTCAGTGCCTCCAGAATGTGTAGCCTTACAATTATACAACAAAACTATATCTGTTGTGATCCGCTTTGGCTATGACTATCCACTGTATATTAATTCCTTTTCAATGATGTATTGTTGCTGTGAGAAGACCTAGTTTGCCTGAAGACTTTAACTTTTAAAAGGTATTTTATTACACTGCATGAATACTTGTGCCTTATTTCACCTCTCGTGTCTTGGATGAAAACAATGGAAGTTCACTAATCCTGGAATAATAATAGTAATAAAAAAAAAGACAAACCAATAATAAGGATCAGTTTCTTGGTTTTTGCAATAAATTTTCATCCTGGTAGCCTTTAGACCATCTTCTTACTTGGTGCAAACATTTGTATGCCAGTTCAAATATCTAGAATATTGTATTTGTCAAGTGGGCTTGACAAATCTCCGTACCCGTGCCACACACAGTTTTGGTCCTGGGTTACACTATATTCACTTTCTTATTTGTTATCTTGTTCTAACTGCCTGTCTCCAAACCATTACAAACCGTACTTCCATGAATAGCAGATTGTTCATTTGGTAATATAGCCTGTGAAATCACAGATATGAAACGCTGTGTGTCTTTAGGCGTATTTCGTGCAGGTAGCTCTGTGATCATGTATAATTAAAGAGATGGCTCAGAAGTGCTGCACCAAGCCATTCCACTGACATTAATTTTTTATGAGGCACCTGTTTTGAATGAAGGCATGGGTAATATTTCTACTTCCCCAGCAACGCTTTAATAATATATGCTTTTCTCTTTGTGAAATATAGTTTATTTAGTATTTCAAATGCAGTATGTGGGACTTAAGTGTCTTTTTATTTGTGGGGAGTTGCAGGTGATAGCTTCTGTTTCTGTTGTAAATTGATGTATCTCGTTTATAGCTAACATCTTGGTTACAACAATATGATGCTACTTCCAGTAATAATGGTATGGTGGAGCATTTAAATATATGAATAGCTGAACCTGCTCGAGTGTGGTTTGGGACAGAGTGTAGCAAATAGAGAATAGCATCATTTTGACACATTTTTTTTTATTATTTTTTCTTTTTTGCCTGGTCCAAAATTCTATGAAGCATCCGGGCTGGAGCCTTCAGTACAATAATTTTTAAGCTGAATTAAATCTGAAAATTGTCCGTGAGAGCGCTGTTTTTTTAATTGCCAGCAGCAGCAGTATCACACTGATAAAAAGCAGCCTGAGCGTAGTGTGTTTCACAGCCCTGCAGCCAGCTGGCCTGAAGAGACAAGTCTGCTTGGTACAGCAGCACCGTCACTGAGAGATCCTCGTTTGCAACGCTCTCACATTAAAGTAAAAATGCCTGAAAGGAAAAGATGGTGCAGAGGGATGTGAAGAGATGTGAAGTTGAGTTTGGAGGTGGAGAAAGGAAGACTATGTGTAACTCTTTTAGGGGAATGAAGTACATGGTAATTAAAAGAAGAAGAAATATGCTCCTGCTGTCAGTATCCTACAAGAATTTGGGAAGTAATCTCCTTTCTTCTCCCTTCCACTGCAGATTTTGGAATTCTTTGTAATGTGCATAAATCATACAATGATAGGTTTATATGTTCTATATTAAAAGCGTGTTTGAAACGCTTGTAGTGACTGATCAGATAATAGCTTAAAGTGAGGTAATTGTAAAAGTGTTATAAATTTTACTGCTGGTAGGGTTGTCTTGCTGTCTTCAGTAGTTTGTTGTTGGTTTTTTTAGGGTTCAAACATCAGTATTGACAAAACATTGAACATCAGATTCTACCAGAATGAGGCATTTATGTACATTGATTCCTTGAAATATGATATAGGAAATATGATATAGGACAGTGTTTGTGTTCAGTGTTTCATGCAGCAGCAAGGCAGAAAAAAAGAAGGTTTTTTTGCTTTTTGTTGTATAAGCACACCACAGGGCTGAAATACTTGATAACTGAGATTAGTTTGTGAATTCACAAGCTCTTGAAAATATCAAGGCCTTTGCATGTGAGCATGCAAACGGAAGAGAAGCAAGTTACTGAAGCTTGGTGATTGACTTGCCTGTCAGCTGAGCCAGCATAGCGTGCTGTTCGCTTTGGTACAACCGAGTTGTGAAACAGGCTGCGTTGGCTCAAAGCCTTGTTTGTTAGGGGTTGGATTGCCACTGTGGGCTATAATTTAGAGATTGATGAACAGAGCTTTGGGTTTGTGTTGGTACTCCTAGGTTTAGGAGCACAAGTCCCAGAAATCTGACCTGCACATCCAAGTGGAAGACTAGGTAGAGTCTATATGAAACACGTCCAGCTTTACAGATCCTCTCTTTTGGGAGGTATGAACTTCAGGAAATAATGGCTGTTAATAAGATCATGAATTCTTACCGAGTATGAAGTTGCTCACAAAGTTTTGGATTTCTCTTTTCCTGCCTGGGACTTGGGCTTTAGAAGTGAAATTTTCATTAGGCAATAAAATTTACTTTCAACTTTAGTCTTTCTCCTGTTCATTCAAGTCTAATTTAGAATTACTGATAATTTTTTTCTGAACAATAGAGTCAAATGATATTGTATGACATTTAGTACTTTGGTTAAACAAATGAGAAGTCCAAACTGAGAATTTTGTTTCAGAAACACTTTTTAAAGTTTTGCATATGAACTGGGCATGTTGCATATCTTTATAACACTCATGGTAGGTGATTTTGGAAACAACAATCCGCGTTTTATAAAAGAATTTCAGATAGTCATAGGGAAAACAACTTAGTAGTTATAAACAGGAGGTCTTAGGAACAGTTGTTTGCTTTCCAAAACTGTGTTGATAATTAAACAGTGTCAGTGGAGATTAAGTAAAAACAATTATTTGCAGAACAGCTATAGATCAGTTAAATAGATGAGCTTGGCAGCTGTGAATTTCATAGGTGTGTCTCTTGCACATACTCCTACATTTCTTTCTCCTGCCAGCCTCAGCTGTTGTGTTCTGGTTTTATTATGATTGGATTTAAAATTTGAAGAAAGATGGAAGATCTTTATTCTGTCCCAAGCGGGAAAAAAAGCTAACTGGTATGGGGTCACTGAGTGGGAGAAAAGAACGGAGTGATTTTACAAGTTTGAAAAACTTGGGAGTGTTCTGGTTGTGGAAGTTTTGTTTTCTCAAGGATAAATGCTATCCAAAGATATTACCACCTGAAGGGGTTTGACAAGTGTTACAGCTGCTGTACCTTTTCCCATAAAAAATTTTTTTTTTTTGGTAAATTCTGTGGAAGAAATGGAATGGAGAGGAGGTAGTATCTTAACTGGTGGCAGGTTTTTTGACAGGGAAGTTGTAGATTTGCAAGTTGCAGTGATCTCATTTGCATTTGGTGGCCAAATACCATCTGGAGCACCATAGAGAATTCATACTTGACTCTTGGGTGTTTTCTTTTCTCCCACCCCACACTTGTACCCTGTGCATTCCGTGTAGATTATAAGCAGGTGATATCTGTTCCTTAATTGCCACCTTTGCTTTTGCAAAGAATGCTTATGTCTGATGCTTCAAGCAGCCTTTTTGTCTGACAGTTTTGTCTATAAACTTGTCATCTATCTGCACATTGAGTTTATGGGTATATTCAGCTTTGTCTCTTGCATCTGTGGTACAGAATACCTGAATTATCAGGAATAATGTGGGGATTATGATGTGCAGCGCTACTGAGAATATAGTTTTGGTGGCTGGAAACATGACCCTGGAGGTGGTCTCTGGAAGGCTGGGAGAGTGTTAGGCAGCATCTTGAAAATGAATGAGATTCTGGCTATTTGCTAGAAGGATGCAGTTTAAGAACTATCAACTTAATAGCTTGTTTGCCCAAAATCACTGATTTGGTAGGTATTTGGGATTGCCATCACATGTGTTCCTCTGTGAAGCTATGAAGACAAGACAAACCAGTAAGAGGAACTTGGGAGATGAGTGAGAAACCCCAGACACCCATCCGTACCCTCCAGCCGTTACTGTTGGCCTCAGCAATGCACGGCACAGAAGTGAAAACCCTTATTGTGCCAGGTGCTTCATCAGATAGTTTCAAAATAGAAGCTTAACAGTACAAAGCTCCTTGAGAGAAAATAAATAACAGTTTTATCATGGGACAATCATCCTTGAAGTGTTGGTGAAGTTGCAGTTAACTCTTGACTCGCTGTCTCTTGAAATTGATTTAAGGCTGTTTTTCCCCTTAAATAGATCAGATTGACAGTTCTTCCCATGCAGCCTTTCTCCTGGCTTGTGAATGGCTTATGAAGGGAAGGTGGTGTAGATAATATTACTGTTTTCTTGTGGGCTGGATTCTTTTGAGCCAAACCCTTTGTTTTTTGTGTATTGTCTGATATATGGCACTTGAGCCAGCAATTGCTGGAGGTGCTTCCCCAATGATACTAATAACCTTTGTACTATATTGGCCGTAGAGCATCAGGATTCTGATGGAAACTCCTACAAAGAATAGATTATCTTGTATTAATTAGGTGAATATTTCCTGAAAGATTATTGGTCAGGATATTCACGGCTTGGTAAGCTTAAAAATATAGCTAAAATTTGGTCTGTGACAGGAAAACCATGAGCTTCGATTCATTCCTGTTGATGAATTCTTGGCATATTGGGCTGATGCGGTTGTGATCCCCACGTGCTGGTAAATGTTGAGTGGAAAAAATGCCAGCCGTAGGAAAGGCTTTTTGTGAGGCATCCACACTAGATCATATAATTGCGGCCCAGACTTAATTTCCGCTACTGTTTCTCTACCTGCAAATCACTGATGGGTAGATTTTCACCCACAGGAAACCAGAGCATGCCAGCTACGGTTTCAGGCGTGTTTCCTGAGAAGAATAACTCGCCAGAGCTCAATTTAGGTATTTTTATCACGACTAGGTAGGTAGGGTTCTTGATGCTCACTTATTAACTTCCAGCTTTTGGAGTTTATTTTATCAGTTAACCCATAAATGTTAAATAGATGGTGTTTTTCAGTATTTTTTAAAAAAGTAATGGAAAACTTGAATTGTGGAGAAAGAAAAAAAAAATCTGCTAATGTAAAAGAGAATCAAGAAGGACTGAAAAATCTCCTTTGCTTTGTGTTTCAATTTAAAATAGTTTATTTAAGGTCCTTTCAAAGTACTGTGTTTGTAGTTGTAAGCAATTGGGAACTCTTTCTGGAGATATGAAATACGTTCTTAGCCGCTGTGTAGCAAGATATGTTAATTATTGAATGAGACGATTTTCCTGTCTGTCGAAACATATTTTAAGTGTGTGAAGCAATGCGTAAAACCAAGAATAAGCACCTCTTCCTGTGACATGGGTATACGAATTAATAGTCTTGCTTTTAATGAAAGTGCTCTTAAATCTTTCATGCTGTGAAAAGAATATGAAAGTTGGAAAGAAGGGAGTGCTTTGCTGCTGGAATGGCTTTATGGCTAGCTTTGATAACCTCTTGGTAATTTCAAGAAAGTATCTCCTTGTTTCCTGCGTTGGTAGGCTTAGTTGTAGGGTGTGCAAGCGTGGAATGTGCATTACAACATTCGATGTGCTCTAGAATACATAAACCCCCTAACCAGCATCATGCTCCGTAGGCTTTAGAATGAGACCAGCTAATATATGGAAAAGCAGTTTATGAACAAGGAGTAAAAGGGATCTCACAGGAGCTGAAATGCAAGTATTTTTGAAGGCTTACAATTTAAAAAGAAGCTAGGAATATCAAGCAGCTGAGTACCACTTATTAATAATTTGAAGTAAAATCTGAAAATGGTTAATTGCTGGTTCTTGAGTTAAGAGTGGAATTAGCAAGTAGGTTCATATGACAGAGGGCTTTATTGGAATATTAAGTTACTGAAAAGTCTGCTTCTGGGTTGATTACTTTCAATGAGATAAGTCATTTGCATTTTCTTAATTGCCTAGCATAGATTATTTCCAAAGACATGAAAACAAAGTTAAACTTTGTACACCCTTTTGGAAAGGAGATAGGATTTAGAAATGAATTCGTACATTCTCAGCTTGCAGAATTGTTCTGTGACCCTTATATTTGACACTGTTAATTGGTGTCCGGTGATTGCCAGTTGAAGTTTAGCTTAGACAAAATAAACTTTTTCTTTTAAGGAGGCATATTAAATGAGGTTATTATGCCATCATTTGGGATTAAGGAATTGCTTCATGGGAAAATGCCAACTCCTTTTATACACATGAAGTTGACAAGAGCTTTATTGTGTCTGGGCAAGATGTCTTCATTTTATTTTGTTTTCTTTTTAAAATAAATATTCTTCCCACCACCCCAACTTCTTCCCTCATTTTACTTTAAAATCAGTTTACAGTTATAGACAATGAGGGTATGAGTTGTTTAAAAAATAAATAAATAAATTGAATCTGGGTCTCCTGTTTAGAAGTCAGATTGCGCTTACCTTTTCCTTAATTATTCTTCTCTTCAGTGGTTTTTCTCTCAATGTTAACAGTGAATCTGTGTTCACAGTAGTATCCAATGAATACATGTGGCATTCGTGAATTCATTATCAATTCTGGTCAAGGATGTACCATTCTAACATGCTGCGGTTTTCCCTTTTGACAGTCTGCAATACCTAAGTCTAAAAGGTAATAAAAAAATATGAAATCTACCAAAGGGTCGTATGTGAGATAGCCTAACACTTTCTAGTTTTTCTTTAACCTCCCAAGAATTAACATTTTAAACCTTTTCATACTTGGGAATTTGGAGGTTTTACTGTTAATTGCAACAAATTACCTTCTGTAAATAGTTCGACAATAGAAAGACACTAGTGGAAGGTAAAGCCAAGAAATTCTCTACTAATACCATACTTCTTCCTTTTAATCTTCCTGCTTTCAAAATATAAGCTTAGTTCCATTGAAATATTTGAAATGTTGAGTAATTAGTCTTTAAGCTTTATTGGCCACACAATAGTTATTGTTTTTCCGTTGTGTGGGGTTATTTTTTTTTTTTTTGTGGAAAAATGAATTGGCACGCATTGTGAAACAGTAATAGCTGCATTCTGTAGTGAGTGTTTAATTCTTCTCTGGCAGAAGTGTTTGAGCGAGGCTGGACTTCACAGCAAACCCGAAACGTTTAAGGGGGGGATGGAATCGGTGCTACAGACGCGATAGTGCACAGAAAGCGCTGGAAATCCGAAACAAGGTTATAATAGCTCAGAATCCTTTTCACATAAAAGCCAGAGTGAGGTGTTACTAAGGAACTGGAGAGAACTATTGTGTAAAATGTGCTTGGAATTAACTAGAGTGTTGAGACCAAACTGAAGTCCAACTTTTGAATGTAAATAAAATTGATGTGTTACCACAGGCAACTCAGTGAACCACGTAATTAGGTTTTTTCCATGAAAAATGAGACATTATGCTGCAGCTGCAGCAAAGCAGTATGTAAAGGATTTATATTCTAGTTATATGAAAATTAAACAATCATTAAAAGATTGTATTTTTAAAAGTGCTGCTCGAGGGGGGAAATGAAAAAAATCCAATCAGTAGAATTTATTTTTCAGCAATGTGTTGGGCAATATCAGCCACAGTAGTTGATGTGTTTTGCTTCAGGGAAGCTTTTTTTTTTTTTCCCAGTGAAATGAACTCACTTAACTGTGTGAAGTAAATCTAAGTTAGCTTGAAGTGAAATCGGCATTAATAGAGCTCATTACTGATGTTTGTATTTTCCTGTACTGACTAATCTAAGAACACAGGCTAAGCTCTGCTGGTAAATTCCATCTTCAAAAATAGATGAAATGCTACCTTCAAAAAATAACAGTAAAAAAAAAAATTTTGCATATAATTGCATTTTGGTAATGCTATTTTAAGAATAATTAATGAACTTCTAGTGACATGCTACTGTGTTGCAAATAGCGACCACAGAAACATGACTTTTCTGAAGTTAACCCATAGTTTCTCTTCAGAGAGGTACGTTTTCCATTACGTAAAAGTAAGTTACTTTATTTTAATGTTCCTATTTCAGGTTATAAATCTTGATACAAAATTCTTATACCCCAGTTCTGAGACTAGTTTCATTTTAAGTGGACTTAATTATACATGTGCATTTACTTATCCAAGGATTGACAGTAATCTGTATTCCAAGGACATCGGATACCTAGAACCATGGACGTATGGCAGTTTTAAGGTTTAATTTGTGGTTCAGTGTGTCAGTGATCAGCCATGAAATCTGAGAAACAATGTGGTACGCTGAGAATGAAGGTTTTGAAACACGAAGTCTGTTTCCTAATGTTTACTTGAAACTACAGGGCATGCTGAGGTTGTAATATGTCATTTCCAAAACGGCGTGCCATAAGTATACAAACAAAAAAATACTCTTGCGTGGAATCACGAGGAGGAGCAAGCGTGGAACAGTTGAGCCGTAGCATGCAGAATAGCTTAAGAGGGAGGCTGAATTCTTACCTTTGCTCTTTGCCCACGGGAATTGCGCGTTTCAGTAGGGAAAGAAAAGGGTGGAGTTTTGCTGTTAGTTAAATATTAGATCCGTGTTTAAAAAACCAAACAACTGTGTGTTGCAGTCACTCATGTAATGACAACTAGAATTTGAACTTGCAGTGGAACACTGTTAAATTGATTTTTTCAATGCTTAACATTTAAGTAGTTTGAAGGAGAAGTATACACTAGAGGAAAGGCACGCTACTGAGTTGTTTTTGCGTTCTTGTTGATCTAAACCACACTTCCATTTTTTCACTTCCAGCTGAGCGGTGTAAGCATAACTCGTAACAAAGCTACCTGTGCTCAGCTTGTCCGGTGTCAGAAAATTGTCTGTTGTGTTCCCTTTAGTCATACGAATGCACGTCAGTTGTCTTTGTGTTCTCTTAGTTCAGGTACAGGCGGGTGTGAGACAAGTCGCTGTTTCAGTTTCTATTCCAGCTGATGAGAACGTTTGGAGCATCGCAGCCCTCGGCTCGCTTTGTTTGCTTCTGCCTTTTGCCAGCTGTAATTTTGAGTTGGAACGAGCCCAGGGCTGCCGCTGTGTGCACAGTGGGCCCAGCTAAACCCGGGTGTGCCCCTCGGTGGCCCAGCGCTACAGTTTGGAGTACCTCCCTCCGCATGGAAAACCTGGGGCCTGAAAATAGCCATTCTTCCTAAGAGACCTTTACCTTTCTTTCTCTTTTCTACTGGCACGGTGTTTGCCAGTCTTTTCACAAAATCTTCGGGCATTTTTTGCTTTGGAATAGTCAGTGAGCCAAAAGTGTCAAACTGAAACAAACTGTTACAAATTTGTATAATAAATTGATGGGTGGATAGTAACAAATAACCAGGCAGAGTTAGCAGCTCGAATTTCCAGAGAAATTTAAGAGTGAAGTTCCTATGTTAAAGAGTGCATACTGATAAACTTGGTCTCAGAAGGAAGACTAGACTAGAAGATGGCAGGTATGGCAGTTTCTAAGCAGGGCTGCAGGAAATAAATATCTTTTTCAAGAAAACACTTCTTTTTTTATAGTTCAACTTATTCCATGACATTCTAGTTACTCTGTCATTTCTGAATGTAAGTAATACCTTTTTTACAGCCAAGGGAAACTTCAAATCTTAGGTGATGAAAGCAGCGTCGTACAGTGGGTTTTTTTACTTGAATGGCTTTGAGAATTTCATACATGTTCTTAATGCTCACTAAAGAGATGGGAAGCATGAAAATTATTATTGTGTCTACAGGGGGAACGGGAGGGCTTATGGTCTTACGTGTTTATGGTTCTGGAGAGTTGGTTAACCAATTGGGGCGTGGAAGTTAAATCTCTTGGCCCCTTTTGAGTTCAATAAAAAACATTCTGTGCAATATTTTGCAGCATATGTCAACAAAATTCACTGGAATCTGTTCTCTGGGGCAAATGAGGGCAAAATTTGGGGGGTTTTTTGTGTCTTATATGAAAAAGATGCTATTTCTGATAATATGGTAATAAGCGGTGTGACTATAAAGCAAGTGTGGCTTCTGCATTTGATGGATGTTCTCTGTCTGGTTAAGCAATGGATGTGATGTTGGACGATGTCAGGTTGGGACAGAGTGATGAAAGGCTTAACTGAAAATCCTGCGCTTTCCAGTGATATTCCTGAGTGTGCCTGGGAATTCTGCCACTCTAAAAGGCTGCTTATCAAGAGGAGTATGCGTTTCTGACAAAAGTTTTATAGGTTTGCTTTAATGTGCAATTGGTTTATTGAAAGATAACATTTTATTTTGTACTAGTGTTATATTTTTTAATAACTTAAAAACCACTTAAGGATTTCGTTGCTATCCTAAGCAGCCCTCAATTGGTAATCCTATTCTGATTTCCATAAAAAAGGTAAAGTAAGATTTTCATTGCTCCAACATAATAAGAGCAATTATGAAAACAAGATTTTTTTTCATTGTTGCAAAAGAA
Source organism: Larus michahellis (assembly GCF_964199755.1). Classification (NCBI taxonomy): domain Eukaryota; kingdom Metazoa; phylum Chordata; class Aves; order Charadriiformes; family Laridae; genus Larus; species Larus michahellis. The sequence goes on from NC_133908.1 coordinate 2,995,201, forward strand.
ATAGATGCGGCTAATTCAACGCCTGCAAGTAAAGGTGGTTCTTCTTTCCTTGTTTGTTTTTAGTAATAAGTGGAAAGAATGTATTTGCTGCAACTTTTTAACTGCTCATGTGAACGGTTAACCTCCTTGTCATGGTAAAAACCAATTCAGAACAAATAAAAAAAAATAATGGAAGGGACCGATACACTTCTGGGAAAAGGAAGTGTAGTTCAGTTTTCAGGCTGACAGACCATGTAAGCCTTTGTGCTGTGTTGGACGTCACCACAAGCTTCATGTGGGGAACCGTATCCCTTCATGTAGGTTGCAGTATATTGAAGTATTATATTGTATATGCAGAAACTACGTATTTGAGGGTGAATAGCTCTAACTCAGCAATGTGAAAAGGGATTGAGATAAGAGAAATCGAGGGTTATTTGATAGGACACGCTAAAAACGTGAGGTGGTGTCCTCAAGTGATGTCAGCACCCTGCTTTTCTGCTGGCGCGTTGTGCTTCCAGCTTAGGAGAGGTGTTCTGCTCCTTGCTCCTCGCTTGTGTTTGAGCCTGGAGTTTGTGTCCAGGAGAGTTTTACAGCCCAAATGGAGGAGTTCCCACTCGTCTGTTCCCTTTCCCATTCTTTGGGAAATAATTTGTTCAGGAGCTAATAAGCAGATGGGGTAAAGCTGAGAGTAATAAACAGCAATGTGTTTCAGAGACCTCTGTAGAGAGACTTTGTAGCTGGAGAAGCTATCCACTGAAATGTGTAACTTCTAGACAGATATCTGCTCTCCTAGATGTATGTAGAGTTATTGCTCAGGTTCCCCTCCTCCCCCCAGCCTTTTCCTTAAACTAAACCAGATTGTGGTAAGCATTATTCTTTTTTTTTTTTTTAAATTTTTATTTCTTTTGCTGTAAACTGTAGTTAAGGCATGGAAAGTGGGAAGAAAAATATTCTGCCTGTGAGTCTGTTACTGCTTTGTTTCAAAAGAAATACACTATGGTACTCAAATTCCGAACACCTCCCTTCTGGGTGTATGGGTTTCTGCCTGGCCTTGTCCTGAAAGTCCCTCAGTAAGGCCAGAAAATGTGTATAATTGGTGAGCAAACATGACACAAACTGCTCTCCATCATTTACTGGCGTGTCCTGTCCTGGGCAGCTGTCTAAACCTCATGCCACAGAGATGCTCAGCTTTTAGTATGACTGAGCCTCTGCTTTAGCAACTTCTCAAATTAAGTGTTCACATTTTTGTGTTAATGATCTAACCAAAAGATCATGATGCTTGTATATATTAAAATATGTATAAAAAATCTCCACTGCTATCTTTGAGGAAGTAACTTTTGAATAGAATGGGACTCTACATGAGTTCAGTTTTCAGTTCTCTCTGTGGTTTTAAATTTTTTTTTCATTTTTATTTATTTATTTATTCCCCAGTAGTAAACTTACCAGCAAACCTGTGTTATATATCTGCTAGGAAAGATATTTGTTTGCTTTTTTTCCCCCTCCTCAGTAACCGTTTACACTTTGTCTGTTAACACACTGAATAGGAGTTTAAAATAAGCTTGTGATCTCGCAACTGGCTGAAATACAAAATCTGAAGGAGGGCTGTGGTAGGTATATTTTAAAAAAAAAAAAAAAAAAAAAAAAGAAAACCCACAAAAAACCGAAACAAAACCCAACTAACAAAAAACCCTAACCAAAAAAACCCTTGGCAAAACCCCTGCTGCTTTTAACAGGTAGAGTCTAGAACTTTACCACTTGCTATCTCTGTAGGCCTCCTGCTTATGCACCCCTGCCCTCCCCAGATATCGGAAGAAGCAACTGACTTGTAGTGTTTTCATCTGAATTCAATTGCTTAGTTTAATTGACGTGCAACCACCTCACTGAACAAGTAGAGACCTTGGATTACTCATACATTGGAAAAATCTGTGGTAGCTATTCATTATTAAAGATACCATTTTCTATAGCTGAATGGTACATACAAGAAACACGATGCTGATGTAGCTGAAATGGGAGGGATGTGGAAGGAGCTGTGCGCTGATAAGGCTGCGTGATTCATTAGTATGTTAGTTCAGAATCTTTCACTGCTCAAACTGCTGAGCTCTGTAGTTTTGTACTGTCATTTGTCTTTGTTTTAATGGGATTAAGTAATTATGTGTGCATTTTCTTTCAGCTAACTAGCCTGATAAAAGCATGCAAAACTGAATAGCCTATAAATTGTCAGCTCTTCTGTTCTAGAAAAAGTGCTTTGATTGCACTGCAGTTTTTAAATCTGGGTGCATATATTTAGATGACCTACTGAGGTGAGTGAGACTATAGAAGCGGTTTATGTAACTAATGGGCTGCGAGTCCCCCCTTGGGAGCGTGGCTGGGGAAAAGCAGATCTCAGCCTACCGTACGCAGGTTTTAGGAGAACAATCCATAGCGCTTTAAAGCAGAAATAGCAGATACGTAACCTAAGGCAGTGACATAAGTGACTTTTCTGCCCTTCTCCCAAACCGTGGAATGACTCTTCATTGGAACTAATCATATTTGTTACTAACATTTGTGCTTTGGTTAAATCAGTAGTAGTTTCAAATACAACTTCTTTCCAAAATCTCTGGCTCTGTCCTGCAACTGTTGAGACTCTTACTAGTTTTCTGTTAGTGAGCTTAATATCTGCCGGATTTTTCAAATATTAACTGCTAGTCGTGTATCGTATCATATGAGAAGGGGAGCATTTTCTGTTTAATGAGATCACCAGGTGCTTGGTATGTGATATCATCAACCCCCTTAGTTCTTCTTATAACTTTATATTTTCTGTGTGGTATGCTTATACATTCAATTTTATCTTTACTATTAATTCAAATTAAGTCTTGTTTTGAGAGTTTATGTAATCACTTTAATAAAGTGGTTGTGTTTGCTTGCTGCTTCTTGTTTATTTTAAATATTGGTCTGGGGAAGTAAAGGTTTTCATGTATTCAAAATGATAAGCATTAGGAGCTATTCAATAGTCCTCTCTAATTTTTAAGTGATCTACATATAAGAAGATTTTTGTACTATTGTGCTGTCTCATAATTAATTCCACGCTAGAACAAACTTCTGTTAATTGGCATTAGTGTTAGTCCATATGGTCAGAGCTATAGTTTTGCATTCCTCTTCTGGCTTGAAGTTAGACAATTGTAAAATCATTTTGGTTGGAAGAGACCTTTGAGGTCACTGAGTCCAGCCATTAACCCAACACTGCCAAGTTACCACTAACCCGTGTCCCTCAGCACCACGTGTACCCGTCTTTTAAATACCTCCGGGGGTGGCAATTCCACCCCTTCCCTGGGCAGCCTGTTCTGATGCTTGATAATTTCATGTTGTCAGTGCATCCACTTCTTCTTTTCTAGAGTTTACAGCTTACGCTTGACAATGCAGTTTCTGAGCTTTGTGAAATCATGACTGCTTAATCCCAGGTAGCCATTTCGCTTAACCTCTTGTGATGAATAATAAATGACTGTATCCTAAAAATGATTTTTTTTCTGTTATCTGTACAATTTGTCAGAAGGCTGTCTGTGATTGTATCAGCACTGCACATATTAAGCAGGTTTGGTGTAAGAGCAGTAACGTGTAGGACCCATGCTGGAAATGGAGAACTCTCCCAACACCTGTCCTTTGAGATCTACAGAGGAAAATAATCCCGTTTGTATTCTAAATGGAATTAGTTTGTATCCATTTCCTAATAGGATGGATGAGCTCTACCTGAAGGTTGAATCTGTCATATCTTTATACTAGATCCCACCTGGCTATTTACTGTGGTTTGTAAATTCTTCTGTAGATTACTCTAAGACCAGAGGACACTAGTGGTTATTCCTACTTTGGGATTTTTAGCTGCTGAGCGGATAGTAACCAGGCACCCTAGGGTACCTCAGCCAAGCCAAGGTGCCTGGTTTTGTATTTAATATTTCCCCCTGGCCACCAAATCTAGTTTTCCCCAGCACTTTAACTTGTGAAGTTATCCGAGATGTGTATCCAGGGTGGGAGGCTGAGGAGGAGGAAGTTCTGGTCCACGATGGCTTGTATGTGCTATGATAAATAAGAAGGCAATGCAAATGGTAAATGACAACTAAGGCTTGCTTGCTTATCACTTCAGCTTGGCTTTCTGTCTTTTGGTAGCAGGGGCAAATTGGGAAAAGGAGAGGTCTTGTGGAATTGTTTCAAAATAGCAGATATTCAGAATCCGTTTTTGTTGCTCACACTGCTCCAGCTTAGTCTTCGTGCTAATCCTCATGTGATTAAGAATGGTGGGTGATGACACAAAGACCTCTACAAAGTAACGCTTTAGGAAGATATCCCGCTGTGTGCTTTTGATGCCACATCTGAATGAAATTATAAATTTAAAATAAAATAAAAAAAACCCCCTGAAATCCCATGAACTTTAATTTTTTAAAAGCCTTTGAATATATAGAACTTGAAGAAAAACTGAAGGAGTTAAGATATTTTGTATAAATATACGAGAAAAGAATACAGAGTGCATTCAGAGTACAAAGAGTCAAGTTGTATTTGCCATGGTTGTTGTCAATATGTAGAGAAGCAGTTAGTAAGTATTGTCTCGGTCTGTCACTGTAACATGTTGAGCATTTGCAGTTGTAAATCCCTATCATATGTCAGAAATACAAAATTTTGCAACCAAATAAAAGCATGCAGAAAGTTTGGATTCGCAAAACTTCGTGCCATCTGGCTTAACTTTGGTTGTAACTTCTGTTCAGCATTGCAGCTGACCAATATATAAAGGGAGTTTCCACAAATGTATGTGCTGTGAAAATGTAGCGGTGTTTATGTAAGGGCAGTTTACTTAATGGAAGCTTTGCAAAGAATTTGACTGTGTTCAAGTTAAGAGGGTGAGACACAGAAGTGCTAGGGCACGGTCATCTTGAGCAGAAATGATATTATTGGATTTTTGTGACAGTAGATTAAGTTTTTTTCAGAGGTGATATCTATGTTAGTATGTAATTCAGTGAAATAAAGGCAGGTCAGTAGATCAAAGCAATTGGTTGAAGGTATATGAAATTTGGGGGGTTGTTTCAGCTGGCCCAGAAGCCCTCACTGTGCACGGCTTTGAATTAATTTAAACAATGACCCTTCAGTTCAGACCCTTTTGTCCCCTTTTAGGTTGGGGTGTATTTCAGCATGTATGTGGAATGGAGATCCTGGCTCCGTTGCTGCCAAAAGGAATCCGGTTTGTGTATACCAGAGCAGGCGGAGCGATAAGATAAAAGGTGGTCAGAGTTGCCCAGTGTTTAGGCCTCTTAAATACTGCTGTGATAATTTGGTTTGTGATTTGTCTGCGGCGGGTGTGCTGCATGGATGGCATTAATTCTTGGTGACTTTTTCCCTTGAGAGACGCCGTTTGCGGTGAGGACCTATACTGGTGTCGCACACACTGGTTGGGGCGTGTAAGAGACTGGCTGCGTCGTGGACTCTGTGTGCAAGCGTTCAGCGCGTGCACGAGGAACCCGGCAGGCGCTGAAGTGATTGTACGCGTGTTGCTCTGCTGCAGGGTTGGCTTATGGTGGTCATTTCTGTAGGCTGCCAATGTCTGGAAATTGCACACAAATGTTGGAAGCTCTGATGTTTCGGGCACAATTTCGAGGTCTGAAGAGAGAGTGCGGCTGGTGACGGGGTGTAGATGGTTACTGGGAATGTGCGTTCCCTTGGTGATGCCGTGTGTGCTTTTCTGCTCCGCACATCGCCCTCGTGCCTGGGTGTGAGGGGGTGCCCGTGCTCCTGCCCCTTCCCTTAAACTCTACCATCAACTGCCCTTCTCTTCCAGAGCTACTAAATATTTTAACATTTCATTAACATTTATTAAGTATAAAAAAAAAAAATTGCCATCGCTTCTGAATTAACATCCAAAAGCCCCTTTAGGTTTTATCTGGCCGATTGAAATAGCACTGGGAAAAGACAAGAAGCCTCTCCTACTGCCTCTTGGATCTCTCTTGAGTTTATTCTCGTAAGTGATGTGGTAATGGTTGGCGTCGTGCTGTTCCGGATTAAAACTACAACATCAGATTATATGATTTATCTAGCTGAAATTCTTTTGCTATTATTATATTTGCATTAGTCTTTCCTTGTATTTTTGTAAAGCAGAATAATTTCTTGTTAAATATTTGCAGAGAGAATTTCAAAATACTGTGATTAGTTCTTTTATTTTGAAAGAAATAGTTAACAAATAGGAAAATGCTTTCGGAGTGCTGAATTTCTGGCAAGTACCATCGGTACAGAGTGTACTGAACTGTAAATGTTGCAGAGTTAGCACAAACTGTCTGATATAAAAAGCACGTTTTTGTTATAAACACTGGCTGGTTAACAGAGTTGTTGGTCTTACAGAACAGCTTTAAACACTGACTGTTGCTTTTCAGTAATATTAAATATTTGTCTTTTGGTGAATGTTGTCTTAGGAAAAAATCACTGTAGATAATAAATAAGCCAATCCTTTTATTACGCAATATAAGTGCATTTGAATATCCTTGTTTTTATCTAGACTGCTTCAGTTTAATTTATATGTCTTTGGAAGCTTATTCTTCACTTGAAAAGGTTTTTTTGTTTTGGCTTTTTTTTCTTTTTCTTCAAAAAAAGTATTTGTACAGGTGTTTTTTGATTTCAAAGCTAGCTATATTCTTTCTAAGCCTTGTCTTGTTTTCTTGCTGGCTTTGTACCGATGCTTCAGTGTGCCTGTTATTGCAGTGTTTCCCGTGACAGGAGTTGCAACAGTAATGGAAAATATCAACTTAAGTAAACATTTTCAGGAAGTATAAGGCCGTGTGGGTGCGTAAACCTTTCCAAGCTTAAAGTCTGTAAAAAAATGTTCTCTAGAGATCTAGTCTGTGAATGACAGGCTTATAGATTTATTCTCTGTGGCTCTCTTTTTAATATGAAATGCTATGAGCATATGGCATGTAAAGTGTCTCTAGGCACTGGATTTTGTGAACGATCTGGGGTGTATTAACGTATAACCAGGATCAACTACCCTTTTTATTACACAGTGTGATTTGTATATTCTAAATTCTAGGCTTTCTGTCACCGTTACTTACTTGATCCTGTAGTGTATATCTTCCTTTTTTTCCAGCTGTCTCTCGAAACTCAGTTGGGGGAGTTTTTTTTTGGTTTGGGGTTTTTTTTTTTGTGTACATACTAAGACAGATCAGAATGGGAAAACTACCATTTTGGAGATAAGTTGCATTTTGTTAATCATGATAGCCAATTTACAGTCGGGGATGATAATTTCTGAACTCTCTGTGTGCAGATTTGTAATGGTGTTGGAAGAGGAGGACAAAATGTTAGTTTGAATTATTTATCTCTGAAATAAAAATACCCATTCTTTAATTTGGTTTGTCACTTTAAGTACAGCCTTATTATTTTACCAAATTTTTTTTAGTAGGGCTGTAGATGACCCAATTTAATCTTCATGTGTTTGCTAGACTTCATGTAATAGATATCTTCTGGGATCTTAGGGAGAAAGAAAGATAGGAGGTTTTTGGCTTTGTTTTCTGTGTAAAGCATGTATATACCATTATTAGTATAGCAATAATTTTTTATTTATAGTCATCTTCAATAGAGGCTAGATGTTTAGGACACTGTTCAGAGGCCTGTTAGAAGCTTGCCTATACCTTAAAGTGTCTCAATACCTTTTCAAATTGGCTCTTTATGGAACAGCCCATCTTTTGAGTCTAATACAATACTAAAGGTTTGGCTTGGACATCATGAAGGCGTGCATTGAGTGGCATTTAAAATACCTGGAATGTTACACTTTGAAAATTCCCACCCTGAGACTCACTCAGAGATACAATAATTAAAACGGGGCTCTGATGAGGACCGAAAAGGCTTATTATCATGGAATCATAGAATGGTTTGGGTTGGAAGGGACCTTAGAGACCATCTAGTTCCAGCCCCCTGTCACTAGAGGCCATCCAGTTCCAACCCAGCCTCCTGTTAGACCAGGTTGCTCAAAGCCCTGTCCACCCTGGCCTTGAACACCTCCAGGGATGGGGCAGCCACAGCTTCTCTGGGCCTTTATCTGATAACCGTTTTTCCCTTTTATTCTAGCAGCTATGTTTAATATTTTAGGAAGATAAACTATCATAGAATCATAGATAGTTGAGGTTGGAAAGGACACTCCTGCTCAAAAGCAGGATCAGGTAGAGCGGGTGGCCCAAAAAGATGTCCAGTTGGGTTTTGAGTGTCTCTGAGGGTAGAAACTCCCCAGCTTGCCCAGGGAGCCCGTGTTCAGTCAGCCTTACAGTAAAAAAGTTTTTTTTTCTTTGGTTTCAATTTGTGCCCATTACCTCTTGTCCTCTCACTGGGTCACACTGAGAAGTCTGGTTCCATCTTCTTTACTCCTTGCCGTTAGATGTTTATACACAATGAAAGATGCCCCCAAGCCTTCTCTTCTCGGGGCCGAACAGTCCCAGCCCTCTCAGCCTCTCCTAGTATGACAGGTACTCCCACCGCTTCATCGTCATCGTGGCCCTTGGCTGCAATCCCTCCGGTTTGTCCATGTCTGCCCTGTATTGCGGAGCCCAGAGCTGGACACAGTAGTCCCAGTGTGGTCTCCCTAATACTGGATCAAGGCAGGTTAGGAAGGAATCACCTTGTAGCTCCTCGTAATAGCTGGGAATTGTGTAAGAGAGATTTAGGTCAGCAAGCATCTAGAGAACATCCACCATACACTTTCCTCATATCCCAAGTCTAAAAGTGCTCCTCACACAGTCTGTCATACTTATGGTCTTTTGATTTATATAATGTAACTTGCAAAAACTGGTTTCGCAGAAAACAAGCAAAAGAGATCAAGAATGGCACCAATGTCTCAGATATTTTTTTTTGTGATTGCTGAGAACTTTCTAGCTGAAATGAGCTCAGATGGAGGAATAGTTCAAGCATTATAGGAGGGCAAAGTCAAATATAATTTTTCCTTTTTAGGTGCTATTTATGTGTTTGTGTAAACTTTCTTAACTTGGTTTAATCTCTGTAGTAACCTCACTATTCTGTATTAACCAGAATCCCCTATTGATTTGGGCGCTCCCAAGGAAATCTAGTGCGTCATTGCTGTCATGTTTTGAACTGATGGCCACGTGACTGGGGCTGTCCCTTTGTCTTCATACGTGATGGCTGTTTCTTCTTCTAGTCTTGAAAAGGCTGATAGAGGTTAACGAGAGGTGTGAGGTTAATGTTGCTGCTGTTGGCGTGCCGATGCTTTAGCTTTTGTGCTTGCTCTCCTTTATCTTCAATGAAATTTAGGTCTGTGTAATTCATTAGGAATATATATACACACATTTACCTGCCCTCCCCGCCCCCCCCCCCACCCCCGGCTATGTTTTACTGTGTCAGTCTTAATCTAAGCTTGGGAATTCTTGGGGGACAGGAGGCGCCTCTGTCCCTTTTCTGGTCTTTAAAGCTGCACCTGGTGTCAGTCAAAGCTGTGCAGGGAACGAGTGATGGGGACAGGCCTCCTGTCAGCAGGAGAGAAGGAGCTGCTTATGCTCACGCCATTGCCAAGCGCAAGAGAAATTAATCCATTTTTGGTATCAGTCGTCTCCCGGTGTCCCTTCAGAGGAAACATGTTGGTGGGTAAAAGGGGGGAGGAGGGTGCATTGGATTTTAGATCATAAATGAGCAACCTGTTTGTCCCATCTTTAACAACAAGGAAAATCTAATTACTTAATACTTAACAAACGAGCCAAAGCAAACCTTAATCCAGTCTGTTTCTTTTTAACAAATTAAGTGTGCATGTCATTATTTAAGTATCTAATGATATTCTGGAAAATTTGATTAAACCTACTAAGAAAACATTGTGAAATGCATCAGAGATGGAGTAAGAATTACACTGCAATTGAGCCTAAAGAATTATTTTTATCAATCTGATGGTGTCTATAGCAGTGTTTACTAATGGTGTATGTTATTTTTATTAAATATTTTTCTTTGTTTGCTTGTTTTGTTGGTTGATGTTTGGTTTGTTTTTTTTTTCTTCTTCTGTAAGTGTCAGTCTCCTGCTGCCTGTTCTGGGAATTCTGTCGTGGGCTGCTCTGCAGCCAAAGGCCTTGAGAGTAAAGAAAGAAGGAACTTGTTTCTTGCTTATAATCTGTCCAGAAATCAAGAGAAGAAATATCAAAAGAAACTTTTTGGAGCTGAACAAATTTTGATTGGACACGCAAAATTTGGAAATAAAAGGCTAGTTAGAAATGAAGTTGGAAACTGGGCAATCTTCCTGTAAAATGTGTCCTCTTTCTTTTTGCCTGCTAAGTTTTGTGAGCCCATGAATCCGCTTCTCTCGCCGCTTGTTTTCCCTTGTGCGCTTATCATGCGTAGATTCCTATGCTTAAAAAACAACTGAACTTGCTTTGTCGCTCGGTAAATGATTAGCAAGGGGAGAACGTTAAACAAGAAATACTTTCAAATGTTAATTGTAAATTTAATGACTTCCTTTTAAAATGAACCTGAAGCAAAATTCTAGTAACTGTTATTAGGAGGAAAGAAATGTGGGAGCATGAAGTGATGAAGCTTGCAACAGTTTGGGGGGGATCTGGCAATTTGGGCGTAAAGGGGGCTTTCTGCTGGCGTTTCTAACGCATTTTGTGGATGGTTTGCAGCTTAAACGGAACTGCTGCATGGGATCAGGTTTTGAAGCCAATGCATTTCTCCTCAGAAATAGTTTTAATTTCAAGGCTTGAAGTTTGGATGCAAATACCTATTAGCAGAATTGAAGGAAATTCAATTTTGGATTACTGAGTCTTAATAAGAGAATGTGTTGGCAGCAGTAGCTGTTGTATGTGTGTTTTAGAACTTGGTTACCTCTTATGACAACTAGTTAAAAAACCCAAACCACAAAAACCCACAAAACTAACAGCAAACACCCCCAATTCCCCCCCCCCGCCCCGTGTCACACCTGGCTTTAAGTTTTCAGCTCCTATCTTTTTTGCTTTAAGTATCTTCAAATTCAAGGCCACCATAAAATATTTTCTACACTAACTGTGATTCTGCGTGTGGTGAGAAATGTCAGAACTAAAGAACTAAGGCAACTCCCTTAACTTTCCCTTAACTAAGTACTGAGTTAACTTTCCCTTAACTATCGTTCCCTTAACTAAGGGAAACTATAAAGTTAATAAGGAAGGTGAAAAGTAAAAAAAATCAAGCAATGTGTTCCGTGAAGAAGCAAAAACGTGGGCATTTTTACTACAGATTCTCTTGGTTTACTGCTGATAATTGAGAGTCTCATTTGCTGTTTTCTAAAATGGATGAGAAATTAAATGCGTAAGAACTTTGCAAAATAGACGTGTTATTCTGCCTAAACGTAAATGTATATTCGTGTGCCTGTAAATTCGTCTGCAAAAGGGGGAAGTGAGGAGTATTCTTCCTATTTGAAGTAGGACATAAAAACTTAACGCTCCTGGGAAGACTGCTGGGTGGCGCTCGGCGCAATGCCGGGAGCTGCGGCGCAGCCTGGGGTGTCTGCTGAATTCTCACTCCAGTATCTGGACCTCTGGGTATGTTGGCGAAGCTCTATGGTGAGAAGTGCTGATAATAGTGGAAAGGAAAGGAGATTTTCTTAATTCAATTAGAAATGACTCCCTCCCACCCCCTTTCAGCATTTGATACGGAAAAAGAATGTGGTAGAAGATCTCTTTGCTCGTTCTGCCCCGGCAAACCACGAGAAGAGAAGTTGTTTAAACTCAGATGACATATTTAGTAGTTGCCTTGCCAGAAAAACTTCTTCCTTTCAAACTGTAAATAGTGTTTTGTTCTGAAATAATGATCTTTTTATCTGCATTGCATTTTCCTCTACAGCTAGCCCCTTATTCGTCGAAGTTTATTTTTGTAAGGGTTTTCCAGATTTAGGAACTGCGTTTGATGACTCATAGTATTTTATTTTTTTTTCCTTTGCTTTATGCCAGGTATGAGCAGCTGTGTACTTGATAATTAGCTTACTCTCTGCCTCTGCTTAAACACTGCATTCTTTGCAGTGTGTTCTGGCTGAGGGGGAAAAAATGCCGAATTTTTCTCCGGTTTGCTTTTTGTGTTCAGCCTACAAAAGGCAGTTTTACTAGGCTGTTGAAGCAGCCAGAGTATTTAAATTAGAGCATCGAAGTAAAAGGGGGACTATAGAACTGCTGTAAATAATCCTTTTTTCCCCCTCCGTGTTCACTTTCTCCGAACATTGTAATTCTGGATAGTATTGTAAAAGTACACAGGCAACAAAAAGCAGATGGTTACTATAGTTTCAGTGAACGAAGGCACAGTTTTACTTGGCTGAAGGTATTTTCTAATTTCTGTCATCTTGCCTGACATTCATGAAAGGCTTTTATAAACGCATTGAAGTACCGACTATTTTCATATAGCATTTGATCTTTTTTTTTTTTTAACCTATAAAAGCAGAAGTACTATCTCTGATGTTTTTAAGTACATCCTTATGCTAACGGTTTTACTGCCACTATGGTTTACTCCTCTAACTGCCTGCAGTTCTTCTGAGCAGCAGAACCAGGTCCCTGGTGCCGCGTGGCTCCCAGCCTCCGCCGGTGGCTGAGGGACAGCGGTAGCTTCAGGTGGAATTTCATTCACTTGGACTTCAGTAAACAAAGAAGCCGTCACAGCTTCCCCATGCCCTGTTGCGGAATGGGAAATTGTAATAATTAGAACTGCAGAGGAAGTGATTAGATGACATTTTTATGAATCTGTAGTGTATGTATGTCTGCGGTCATCTCACAGATGCTCTTGGTAGGTGTTGGTGGCTGAACCTGTGTTTTGATAAAACAGACGCTTCAAAATTGAAGGGGATCCTGTTTGCCATCGTTATATTAAACGGGCGTCTACCCTGTTGAAAGCCTTTTTATCTTAAAGCTGATGTTGCAGTGGTTAAATCTGAATTTTCTTTGTAAATTGCATAAAGCAAAGCTGTCCCCTTGTCCCTATGTGGATTTTTCTGTTGTGAGTTTGTGTAAAACTTGCTCCGTATTCCCCAGACGCCTTGTCAGGTCTGGGACAGCTGATTCAGTAGCTAAACGTTAGCTCTGATCCCAGGCAAAATTCCTCTTGCCTAATGAGTTCAGCAGCAAAAATTGTTCAGCAGTAGCCTGACAGCAGCAAACTTCTGCCAAACAGAAATTGCAATATATAGGCGTTGCAACATCAAGAACATTTTTCTGCTTGATATTTAACACTGGAGATTGAAATAGGTAGATAAGCGTTTGTCAGAGGAGAGCTTAAGGGTTAACAGCAGCATCCCCGGTGGGTCTGTGCGTATTGTAGATGCCTGTGGCTGTGCTTTCTTCTAACTTCTGTTGTTGTTGAGCAGTTTGACAGAGATATTGTGTATTTTGGTAAGAATTGTAGGTAAGTGCACAACACGAGTACACTTATTAGTGTGGAGGAAGACTATTAAAAATTATAGCTTCCATTTTGGTGATAGGTTTTTGGTTTAAATTCCATGAAAGTTTCATGAAACATGCATGACTTTCTGAAAAGGAAGTACAAGAAAAGTTTCGTGGTTTAGGTTTGTTCAGTTTTTCTTCTGTAAATTGGCCTCTGCAGATGTCATGCTCCTTCCGCACACCCTCCACCTTTTTCTAAACCTCTTCTCAGGAGTTTGGCGCCCAGGGCTAAACAATGCAGACGTTTTACAAGGTTTCTGACTTCTCTGAAGATGTGGGTAGTGGTAGTCTGTATGGTGCCGTGGGGTTTTTTAGGTTTGTTTTCTTTTTTCTTTTCCCAGACACTTATCTTCTCACTGCCTGTTAGCTACCCTCTTACTAAAGAATTTACGATAGGGCTCTCTGAGCCCTGGCTTGTAGCCCACGGCATGGTCTGTAAGGTGAAATGTAGTGTCATATTTTATCATAGAATGGTTTGGGTCAGAAGAGACCTTAAAGCTCATCTTGTTCCACCCCCTGCCCTGGGCAGGGACACCTCCCACCAGCCCAGATTGCTCCGAGCCCCGTCCAACCTGGCCTTGAACCCCTCCAGGGATGGGGCAGCCACAGCTTCTCTGGGCAACCTGGGCCAGGGGCTCACCACCCTCACAGGGGAGAATTTCTTCCTGAGATCTCATCTCAATCTCCCCTCTTCCAGTTTAAAACCCTTCCCCCTTGTCCCATGGCTCCCCTCCCTGCTCCAGAGTCCCTCCCCAGCTTTCCTGGAGCCCCTTTAGGGACTGGAAGGGGCTCCAAGGTCTCCCCGGAGCCTTCTCTTCTCCAGGCTGAACCCCCCCAGCTCTCTCAGCCTGTCCTCCCAGCAGAGGGGCTCCAGCCCTCCCAGCAGCTCCGGGGCCTCCTCTGGCCCCGCTCCAACAGCTTCGTGTCCTTCTTGTGCTGAGGACTCCAGAGCTGGACGCAGTACTCCAGGTGGGGTCTCGCCAGAGCAGAGCAGAGGGGCAGAATCCCCTCCCTGGCCTTGCTGGCCATTATTCTTTTGATGCAGGCCAGGATGCTGTTGGCTTTCTGGGCTGCAAGCGTGCACTGCCTGCTCGTGTTGAGCTTCTCTCTGCCTAGCTTTGCAGTAGTTGGTAGGCTCCTCTGAAAGGCAACTTTTGTGCAGAAGCTGCACTCAAAATAAAAATATTTTTCAACTTTAAAAAAGCTTCCATTATAAATGCAGGTGTTTTAATCAGAAATGGTGTTTACTATGGGATCAGTGAAATGTGTCCTCTCTGGAATTGCTGAGATTTTTAGCTCGTGGCTTAAATCCTGACATTTGGGGAACCAGAAGCCCCCTGGCTGATCTTTTTTTAGTTACTTTGGGTAACTGAAGAGCGCATATATGTATATACATGAGTACATATACTTAATAAGTATGAAAAACAGCGTTTGAACAGAATACTAAGCATCTTTTGTGCTTCAAATTCAATTAGCAATGTAACATCTTCATTAAGATACACAGGACTGTTGCCGTTTAATGAGTATTTAATTTTATTAAGGTGCACACATGGGGTGTGTGTGGGCATTTGAATCCAGAACGTGCTTGGAGTTCACTAATTGCACCCTATCCATACTATATGAGAAAGTAGTGATCTTAGTATTTCTCTGTCTTGTGCATCGTGACTTTGGCATTTGTGAGGTGCTCGTTTTGGCAGCACTACTGTTTTCATCATTTTTTTCAGTATTTGAATTGGCATGTAGAGCCGAGGAGGAGTAAACAATCCCAACTATTTTAAACTACACTTAACATTTGTTTTTCAAGATTGGATGAAATTCAGCTTAAACTTCCTTTGTGCCAGCATTGGAATAGCACGTACGAAAAGAATTACCGTTTAAAAAAAAAAGTGATTGTGAAGAATCTACAAGTGAATTCTTTTCATTTATTGATACCACCTTGAGCTGATGGGTTTTTCTATTAAATTTATCCATTATTTTAAGGAATAGATTTTTTCTTTTTTTGTGTGTTATTGTGTCTGTTAGTGACTTTGCTTTAGAGAATTGCCTGTTTTGTTACCTTTCATGCAGTCTGTAAAATGCCTGCATAATTTAGCATTAATCCACCTTGATTTTTTTTTTATTTTCTTACTCTATAAGAAAAGATTAACTAACTAGAATAGTAATAAACGAGGAAAGGTTGCTGCTCTGTAAGGAAATGTAAGCTGGGAGCAGAGAACCACGGCAAGACAGGCAGAGGCAGTGGGCTCACGGACAAGGTCGTGGTGTCACAGTACTGGATGCAGAAGAAGAGATGATCCCTGAGGTGGTGACCACCCAACACTGCAGACTGCCGGAGAAGCCCATAGTGATAAAGCAGGTCCAATGTCACGCCAGGAGGCCACATGGGTGGCTCAGGATCAGAAGCGGAGAGGTACCATACCAGGCAGAGGTGGGCACGGACCTGCCTGTAGCTTAAGCTTCGGCTTCCCCCCTCAGGCTCTGCCTGAGCTACAAGCAGCTGAAGGGGGACAAGCTCCTGCTGAGGCTTCTTAGAGCTCTTGGTTTCATGCTTGGATGGGTGCATCGTCAAAGCTGGCCTGAGCCCAAGTATTTGGGCCCCCAGGAGTGGGGGGATTTGTTCAGGCTCTGACAGGTTTAGGTAGGATCAAAGATCCATTCAGTATCCTGCAGCTGATAACGACCTCGCAAATGTCTAGGGCAGGGGTGCAAGAGGAGAGCAAGAATACAGTGAACTGTCCTCCAGTTCATCTCCAAAGTTCCAGCAACTTCCAACTTAACGATATTTCCTACCCAGAGGCTGTTTCTTTGTATTTCAAGTCCTTGCATGTTCTGGTACCAAAATTTGTCAGACCTACTTCTTGAAACCCCGTTAATTGCTGACAGTAACAGTATGGTGTTGCAAGGCATTCCCCGTTTGAGCTCACTCATGTACCTACTTCTTTGACCATCCTGCTGGTAGATTTTGATGGGATCCCCCTACTCCAAGGTGGTCCAAGTCACGGATAACTCTGTAGGGAAGAGGAGGCTCTGCCCCTGGCCTGCTTGTAGATTCGTGCTCGCAAACGTATTTTACAGTCGTCCGTTGAACGGGACTGAGGGACTGGCTGGGTTAAAATGGGAGCAGAAGGAACTGAACAACTGCTTGGGGACCAGTTTTGGGGAAGAGGTGCTGTATCTTATCTTCTGCTTAATGTATGATTTGAATGATGTGACCTGGAAGTTGTGGACTTGAAGCTCGTAAAGGTGGAACATACTGAAGGCAAAACTGAGGAAGGCCTGGAGAGGTGAATTGATTCCATACAAGATGGAAACTGCCACTTCCAACTGAAAATTAAATAAGCCAATAGGAAATCTTGCTTTTAAATCTTGTTTGAGCTTGTTCTTTTTATTTATTTTTTCTTGTTTGGTGGTTGTACTTTTATTTTCTTCCCCCTTGCTAAATACAGTTGAGCTGTGGACAGAGAGGAGGTTTGCGGCCAAATCCACCACCCTCTAACCAGGAAAACAGCACTCTGTTTATTCTATTTTATTTTTTCAAATGGAAGAAGCTCTATCACCTAACAACTCTTTACTTAGATTCCCTTTTCATACATTTTTGCTATCAAGAAGGATTGCGCTTATTTACTAGATGAATAATTATTCTTTTGGTTTGTGTCTGTTTTCATTTGGCTAAAATTTAAGTTGAGGATGTGAAACAAAATTTGTAATCCTACAACTAATTCTATCCCAAATGCGTTAAGGACTTACAAAATAGATCAAGTTAATCTAAACCTACTTTGCCTTGAGACGTTACCAGTTGCACTTTTAAAATTTACCTGTGTCTGGCAGCCATGTCTTAGCACCACCAGCCTACGCCTGTCTTTTATTTTGCATCTAACAATGTATTTGGTGAGTGAGTGTATATGAATAGATTGACTGTTGACTTTCCTCTTCTGATACAGTAGATAAATTGAAGGGAAGCAGGCATCTTCTCTGAGGCACTGAAGGCATTATTGGAGAGACGGGAAGAGCCATAAAAGTTACAGCTATGGAAGCCGATAAAGAACAATATTTTTTTTTTGATGTAGAGAATCAGTGTTCAAGTCAAAGGTTAAGTGGAAAGAAGATATGGGGAGAACAAAGGATGTTTCTGAATTAGGGAAAGGAGAAGACCCTGGTGCATTGTAGGTAAAAACCTACAGAGATTTTGGTTGTTGTCTTGAATTTTCCACCCACCCCTTCCCCTATCTCTCAAAATTTGCTTTTAATAAATGCCTTTTACAGCTTGGGCTAGAAGCCAGATGGACACTTCTAAGAGAAACTAGCGCCAAGGCAGGAAAATCTCAACAAAGATTACTATTTCTAGTTAAAAGGTTGGTTAGACTTAAACGCTGAGAAGGCTTTGCGCAATCTGTTGTGAGGAAAATGAATGATTCAACGGTGTTTCCATTTAAGAAAGTTATTAACTATTCCTGGCCTTGTCCCTTCATCTTCAAGGAGCAGCTGTTCGGATCGGAACAGGCAAAACTTTAGGAGCTTATCTAAACCAGGTGACATAAAAGTAACTTCAATCAGTGGAAGAAAATAAGTTTTGTCCCTAGGCAAATAGATTGTTGCTGACTTTATCTGTGACTGTGTGTTCCTGTAGACACCAATATCAGACGGGTTCACACATCGTGATAACTATCAAAGAAAGTTGGAACACAGTCAAGAAGCCCGTTAATGACACAAAATAATAACATAGTGCTTTATCCCAGATGAAAACTGATGATACGGCTTTTGAGTAATAGACCTCAATAATTCTGCTTTAGCCACAGCCTTTTGTTTTAAAGGAATCTTAAGTTGTGGATGTTCAGAGTTTGTTCTCGTACTGTAGAGATGTTCAGCCTTTATTCCTGGCAGGCCGGGGTGGGGTGGAGCTGGGCAGACGATGTGACTACGGCTGTGTCACGCTGTATGGGAACTATTATTAAACCATGCCAGCCTGGCTTAGAGCCGTACACCCCGAGCCTAGTACACAGAAATGAATCAAATTTGTTTAGTCTGCGTGAGCAACTAGCATTCCTGGGGTCAAATAAAAATTCCCCATGAAGCAGATCTAGCAGCTCAACCACTAATTGGCCATCGTTCTTTGGATTTCTACCGTCAAGGTTTTTGTGCAATGTTGCTGTGTTTTTAAAGAAAGAAAAAAAAAAAAAAAGAAATTAATGGATATTAACTAGACTCATAAAAACCAAGGCACTGAAATAACATGGTTTTGTTCAATATCATGATATCCCTGATACCCAGAAGGAAAAAGATTATTAAGGAAAGTCGAAGATCTGCAAGAGCTTCAGCTTTATATCTGCTTAGTTATGCAGTGGATAAATCCAAACCCTAAACATCTTAATCTCTTAAAGGATGACACAGGGTTTTTCCTCTTGTTAAAGCCTGGAAGATTTTGATGTTTATAAATATCAGGGGGAGTACTTGCAAGGCACTGTACTGTTTGTGTATTGGTCTCCTAATAAGTAATAAATACATAGATGGGCCATGATATGAAAATAACTTGCTGCAGGAAGAATTCTCCAGCATACCCGATTATTCCCAATGGCCACTGCTGTAATTTCGTAAGGAAAACTGTACAACAAGCCGTGTCTGATGGTAATGTCGTGCTCTCTTCCTGAGACTACTCTGTAAAGATCTGATTAAAAAAAAAAAAGTAATTTTAAAAGCTATTTTGCTTTCCATTTCAGCGGAAGTTTAATAAGGGATTGGGGTGATTAGGAGGCTGGCATTACCTACAATTTTCAGAGTGTCTATTTGAAAAAAACATTTTATGGCATAATCTCTTTTTTTATGTTTAAACTTTATTCAGAATCACTTCAGAAAATGGATAATACTAGGTGTAATTTTCTGGTGACTTTTCACATTCATCTGATAAGTACTAGAAGATCACTTCAGTATCAGAATACAAATAAAAAGCAGAATTACTAGTGCTCTTTCCCCCTGTTTACTCTATGGCTGAAATTCTGAAGTATGGCTTCCTGAGCGTTTATTACAAAAATAAAAAGGTTTGCTTAATGTGTTACCTAAGTATTTTACCTAAAAACTGAACTTCTGAAAATTCTTTTCCTAGGAAAGTCTGTTGAACGTACTTTTCTGGAACTATGTTGGGTTTTGTGTTTCTGCTTTAAAATGTAACAGGAGGAGTTACTTCTTCTCAAGAGCAGAGTCTCATCTGCAAGAGGCGCAGCCCGATTTAAGATAAACTTCTCCACTTAGCGTATTTCTGAAGCCTTGGCTTTACCTCATTAATACTTCCTGCATTTTTGCATTGAATTTAGTGTACGCTGCCCTTTGTAATAATAATGATAAACTACTCTTTTGGTTTTCTGTTGTTTTCTGGATTTCCATGAATCCATCATGTTTGAATTGGTTTTACGTCTTCATCTAATTATCTTTACTGTTGCTTGCTGAATTTATGTGAACAAATAGAGTTGAACAATTTATGAAAATTATCAAAAACTAGTGCATTTACGATATGTTTGACCTTATTATATTTGCTAAACTTATGCTTGCTTTAATGAAAATGTGTATGAAGCATTCATAAATAAATTTAAAATATAGATTAAGCTGCTTTAAATTCTGAATTGCCAAAATAGCATTAGACTTTCAAAATATACTTTGCAGTCAGAAGAGCCCCATCTCCTAGTGAGCTTATTATTTAAGATCATCTCCCTGCCTAGGGCAGCACAAGTAATTTTCTCTTCTGAGAAATAGCAAAAAAAAAAAAAAAAATATTTGAGGGAAAAAAAACTCTTGTTGAAGCCCCAAAGTTATCTTTTTAAGTAGTGGATTTTTCAGGAAGCTATAATAGTGAAAACCAATTTCCTTTACCTTTGGTTCCATTAGATGAAAGTCTTTTGGTTCAGCCTGAGTTTTCCCGCTGTGTTATTCTGTGTTCCCTGTTATTCAAAGTATTGTAGGTAAATCGTGTTGTGTGCTCGCATGTAAGGATTAGGCTGATAGAGGTGTTTGGGACTTCAGTGTCCGTAGTGGAAATGGTTTTTTCCGTAATAAAATTATTGGCCACCCCTGAATTCAAAGCTCACTAGAAACTTGTTTCAGTCAACAGCCAGAATGTGAGCATTAAAATATTTCCACTTTTAGGGAGTGGACTAATGGCTGTTTCCCCATCCCACACCAAAAGAGAGATGACGGTTGGATATTGTTCGAGAAGATGCTTTCAAGTATTGAGCCTGGCAGGGGATTATTTACAGCGAGAAGCTGGTAGCAATAAATACCCCGATGAATTCCCACTGGTCTGTTTTATTTGTGTTTGTGTGTTGCAGCATTGTTCAGCTTTCTTGACACTTCTGAAATGAAAAGAAATTCCTAGGGTAGCATAAATACTGACCTCTCTCAGGATAAAATACTGTTGGGTAAATTGGTTTTCCAGCTGATCCATGCAACTCTTCTGGTGGCTGTCCTGGCGTGCCAGTAACTCCTCAGCCTCTTCCATGGCCGCTGGGCTCCAAGCAGAGGCGAGTGGCCAGAGGCTGCAGCTCTTTGCGTCTGGGTTGCTAATAAATATTCTATCAGTACTGCCCGGTGCTACTCTGGTCTCATAAAGAACGTGCTGGCAGTGTTCTCCAGCCTGGTGGGCATTCTTTCCTTCAATAAATTTTATCAACCCTCTGAACTTCTTCAGAAAGAGTCTTCCCAGTCGTTTTATTGCTTTGAATTTCTTTTTCTCAAATCTGTATTTTTGGCAGGCTGTTGCTGCCTGTTTGCTTTTCTCAGGAGGGCAGGGTACCGCACCGCGAGCACCTTGTGTGCTGTGGAGCGCCCGTGCCGCTGGTTAGAGACGGAGAACCAGCTCTGGAGACGGGCCGTGTTCTGCTGAACCAGCCTTCACGGGCTTTCCCATCCATAACAGCAGATACACTCCAAAGCTAAACTTCTATTTGTTATTTCAGGAATTTGAGCATATAGTGCTTCAAAAGGGATTGCTTTTATAGATTTGTTTGTGTAGGTTACATTTACTCTGTGTTGGGGTTCCGTAGGCTGTTGGGATTCCATAGGCTATTGGTGCTGCGTACCTGATTCAAGTCACAGTTGATGCTTTTTTTTTCCTGTCTATTTTTTAACCCCTTGCTTGTCTGTTTACCCCGTCCAGTTCTCATGTTGAGTGAGGGAAGAACTCTGTCAGCTGTAAAAATATTTGACTGTACTCTGAGAATATGTTTATTTGTTTAAACTAAGAAATACTGTCACAAGAAAAAAAGCTGAGTGGAAGATGATGAGCGTGAGCGATACACGGCGGGGTTTAGTCACATTATGGGGCTTGATTTGTGTTAGGTAAGACCAAAATTTTAAATTATTAGCCTACAAAGTTTGTAGATCCTATTAGAAGACTGGCTTTATTTCAGAACTTTGATACAGAAACGCAGTAGACCATCACTGTTGATAATAAGATAAATGTATTTACCTGTCCAGTCTAACCTGGGGAAGTTACAGGATAACATTTATTGCAGGGAGGCTGGGGTTTGTCTCTGTGTTTTGAGATGAAAAATAGAAGAGATCTGTGGGTCTTGTTGGGGTCCCCTTTTTCCTGTGAAATGGGTTAATTTTCACTCGGAATCCCCTGGCTGCAGAGACGTGTAAAATAGATTTCATGTCTGGCAGCAGTGAGACTGCTGAATTCCAGCGTGCTGGAGCTGAAGTGGACCCGCTGCCGAGATTTACAGGGGTGAGTTGTGGATTGGGGGGTGTTAGGGATTTTTTTATGAGTGTGTAATTGGTCTTTGTTTAATCCAAACTCGCTGAGCTGCCGCCGTCTCTCCTGCAGGCAGGCAATGTGGATGCTGTACCGTGGGAGGAGATCCCACATCTTTTGTAGTGTTCGCTCCTCTTGGAAGCAAACCAAAACTCGAATGGTACTGCCGTTATTTGCATTTTCAGTCATTTGTAGTAACCTCTGGGTTATGTGATCACCATATCTGCTCCAACTGCACTCAGCTTTCAGTGTTTCTCTACTACTTGGTAACTTCTGGCAAGTAATTAAAACCCTGAATCTGTTGGGTGTCAGGGGTTCCTGTCTTCCTTATCGCCATTCCCTCTCCCACAGTAAAGGGTAAGATAACTGATTCTATACTGAATGTCAGTCTTCACAGGTTTCCTACTGCTGTTGTCACGTGCTGGTCTCTTTAGAGCTCCTGGATTTCATCTATTAATTTTCCGTTAACCAGTACTGTCTGTATATCCGTATACAGCTGCCCCTCATTGCATAATGAAGACTGAGTCACCTGGGTGAGATGTCTGGTGTGCTTAAAGTGCCAACAGGCAGAGGTTTATTCAAGTCTGTGTTTAAAAAAAAAACAAAACCAAACCGTTAGATGCTAGGAGCGGAAATTCTTAAATCATAGTCATTGTTCAGGGTTACTCTTAGCTACAGCTCCCACGTATAAAATCCAGAGATCCTATGTAAGGGAAAACTGTATGAGAACTTGCTACTTAAAATGGGAAAAATATGTTGTTACTTACAGTCTAATAACACTTGCAAATTCCACTCCTGAAGTACAGTCTCGTGGATGGTGTGGGGCATTTGCTAAAAAAAGAATTAAAACAATCTTTGTACTGAATAATAGTCTGTAGAATTGCATTACAGGGTTACTTTTGTGACCTAAATGATTCTTATGATAAATCTAGCAATTCTTTTTTTTTTTTTTTTTTTTTTGAAAGACTTAACAGAAGTGATTTAAAGGGATTCAATCAATATAGTAGACACCCGACAGTGGTGGCAATAGGGACGCATGGTGATTTGCCAGTGTTCTCACCACTGGCAGAAACAGATGACGGTGCCTTTAGGACATGTGAGGAAGGAGGAGTAAGGGGGAAAAATACTTTTAAATCCCATCCTCTTTCATTTTGCACATAAAAATGCAGCTCAGAGCTTTATGAACTTACCTGACTTCCCCTGAATGCCTTCAGATGCTCTCTGGGACAGTGGAGCAGCCCCCGGCAGGACGGACAGCAGCTGTGTGGACAGGAGCTGCCCATTCTGGGTGACTTCTGATGGCAGGCTTGGAGTTGTCTTTTTCCCATCTAGGAAGATGCGGATTTGTGGGTCACTGACACTATAAACTGTAAGTTCAGAAATGCATCTTGTCCAAAGACACTGCTAAGTAAACACCGAGACAAGAGCATTGAATAAATAACTATTTCTTGACATAAACACAGTTGTTTGAAATTCAGTTCAAAGGATGCCCTGGGTATGAAGGGTATTACCGAAATGGTCAGGGAAGTATTATGTAGCTGTTTTATGAGAATATGTTTATTGAATAGGTATTTATTACCTGCTTTTCACTAGGTATTTTAAGTGTTACTGTGTTCAAAGTGTTACCAAAAATAAGATGCAGAAAATGTCGTGGCTTAGGTGCCTCCGAGGAATCCCTTTATTAGCTCAGACTGAGTAATGTCGTCTTACATGGGACAGATTTGGCTTATAATTGTAAATGAAATTACTGAAGTTTGGAGTGTTTTGTCCAAGGGCAGTAAAGGTGAAACCAAGATTTGATCACCGCACCTGTTCAAGGACTTATCTTGCAGACAGTAAGCAATTGTTGGATTTAATGGGATCTCTTTAGTAGAGAGAACAGTAAGTGCAAACATATGGAACTGATTCCCTTGGCAGGCCATGCCAGGTTTATTTGTACACATAATGAGCTGTGCCGAGGCTTTGAATCGCTTGCATTGTAACTAGTGCTGTGACTTTGCTTTTCCTTCTTTTTTCTTTTTCTTTTTCTTTTTTTTTTTTTTATTCTGGGCCAGATGTGGGCTTAAATAGCACAAGAAAATATGTTTATCAAAGTTGTGTGGAACATTTTTAGATTACTGAAAGTCCACGGTGAAATGGTGTTGCCCACACTTCCACGCAGGCCTAAGCTCAGCATTACACATAATATACTGGTTTATAAATCTATGCATGGTATAGGAAGATAGATTAAAAAAGCATGATTATTTATTTACAAATTAATTACAGAATTGTTCTTGTCATCTTAAGGGCTGGTGTAATCTCACATTTTCATTCATGATGAGGCATTCCTAGAGGCCGTCATGAGTCAAATATTTTTGATGCAAAAGAATTTTATGACCTTTCTCAAAAATCAGTCCTTGTGGAAGCAGAGTAGGTGTTGGTGAAAGGGATTATTTTTTACTATAGGGCAGATTAACAATCAAGAAACCATACTATTTTTAAGGAATGATAGGTTTCTTTGTTCCAAGTGTCTGAGATCATAAATAACCCCAGAGGTAATCTTTATATTTTTGATTCCCTCAGCTAAAAATCTGATTGTGAAAATGAAAGAGAATTGTGGTTTTCCCCCTAGTCCCCTCTCCACTTGCATTTCTCAAGAATTTGCACAACCTTAAGCAATTTAAAGATATGCAGCCCTGTTTAGGGGTGATTTAGTCTGGTACTAAATCAGCTCCTGCCAGTTCTCTGTTCACAAAACCCTTTCAGGCTTCGCAGCATCTTTGCAGCGGCTGTGGTACCCCCTGTCTGTCCGAGTCTGAAGATGCTGCCCTAGGAAGTGTGCTACTCTGGTAGAGACTTTTCAACTGAAATAATACTTAATGAAGCTTTTTATACATTGATGTTGGCAGTAGTAATACTAATGTAGAGCTTAATATCAGCCTGGGTTTGGGCTGGCGTTAGGGGCGACGATCTGTGTTTGGCCTCTCTGCCGCAAAGACTTGTGGTCGCAAGGCTGGAGAATGCCAGCACGCTCTCTGAGCAGGTAGGACATCTAGGCAGATACGCTCCTTTTTATTCATTTATTTATTTTTTAAGTGGTCATTTGGTTTGAAGGGTTTCGGCTAACGTGTCGGTGTTCAGGAGGGGGGAATCCCATCATTGGGGAAACTGCTGAGGAACACGCAGTTTTCCTGCCATCACTTCACTGGGTAACTCAGTAAATACCCTCTTTCCCTTCTCTTCTGAAGGTGATTGAAAGTTAAAGTAAATCATTTTGTGTTTTGTTTTTAATGTACTAATTTTAATCCCCCCGCACCCCTCCCCCCCCCCCACCCCAGGCCTCAAAGTGCTCTTTAATTTCATGTTGATTGTACCATTTTCATTTCAGTCTTCAACTAGTTTGAAGCGTCCTGTAGAAATTCTAGAGCCTCTGCCAAGCTGCCCTTCCACAGTGGACTTCTGGCCTTTTAATTTCTTGCTGCCATCAACCTGCATTTTAAGAACAAAAAAGTGACTTTCCCTGCAGAGGAAGTTCAGTTTTGCACTGCTGGAATGGCAGTCCAGGGCTTCGGTGGAAGAATTTTGATGAGATTAAACACTGCTGGCTAAGGTGCGAATTCATTAGGTAAACTACCCTTAGTGCTACATAGAATAACCTGTTTTGTGCAGTCTTGGCAATACTATTCTTTGGGAGCTTTTTCTTTATTGCATCGAACTGAAGTCGTCCAGTAAGCTGCTCTTAAGGATTTTAAGCGTGGTAAATTGCTTTCCTGGCCCTGAGAGCAGCGTCTGTAGCTACTGTTACTGATTACTGGCATTTCTTGAAACTCAGAAATTCTGCTGCCATTATATAGCTGCAAAAAAAAATCCTGGAGATAAAAATCAGTGCAGTGTTACTTTGACTATAGGTTTTCAGCAGAGGCCCCGTGCTAAACTGTTGTATTAATTTCTGTTTTACATTGCTCAGAATTTGTGAAACAAGTGCAAAGTGGTAGTGTCACTGTTGGATTTGACCCTCTCCTTAGCTTTTGTAAACTGAGTCCTTCATGGCTCTTGACACAAAATCCCTGATCACTTTTCAGTACCTCTTACAGAAATAACACACTTTCAAACTTGTTACAGAAGTTAAAATTCTGGTAATAATGTTTGTAGAAAATAATGGCTGAAAAATAAATTACAGATACACATTTGAGATTGAATACATTAAATTAGTGTCCAACAGTCATCTTTACGCTGTTGAGTCACCTGTCTCAGGGGACAGAAATAGCTGGGAATGCCCTGGGCCTATGGAGTGGGTTTGGCGTGTCTGGTCTTAAAGATGATTTTTAGCACTAGGACAAAGATGGCAGTAAAATACTTCTTAATCCGGTCGGAAGCTGATGAACTGAACTGTAAGTTTGGAGGTAGGAGCGTAAATCAGTTCTAGATTGGGCAATTGATGGGAAAGCACACAGAGGTGGAAATTTCTTCATAAACGGCTAGTCTAGAGAAAGCTTTCTGACAGCTGTACATTTAGGTATATTGGATAAAAGTGTAAAAACTAATACGTAATAAAATGGAAGAGCACATAAAAAAAGAATAGGGTATCTGCTGAACTTCAAACAGTGGAAATGCATCAGTAACATTTATGTAACTTTTTACCACCCATCGGGACATCAGATTAATCTAAACCTGTTGGGTTTAGGGTTAACAAGAGGAAAGTGTTTGTGGAAACATCGTTTGTCTCAAAGGTGCCTGGACATCCTCAAGCTGTTGACTGAATAATGTTTGTGGAAAAAACTGGAGGGGGCTACCTGCAATAGGTACAGTGAGATAATTTACTAGGAATTTTTTAAGCGTTGCTCAGTGTTAAAATTGACAAGATGAGTTTGAACAGGCGTGGACTTGATTAAAACTGTTAGATCATCTGTCAGAGTTAGTAGATATGGTCATGTGTAGGTGGACTCTTTAAAATGTAAATTGGGATAAAATGAGCTGTTAAAAGCATACTGTGAGTAGGTTTTGTTGGATTTGTTTGTGATCAAATAATGCAAGCAGGGATTTGTGAAACATAAGAAGCAAAAATTCCTTCTTTATAAGAAGTTTTTTTTTTTTGATAAGCAACCAAAAAGTAATATCTACTCACTTCGAAGCCTCTCCCTCCTGTAGCTTTTAATATTGCGCACCTGTAGTTCGGTCCCAGCTGTGACCCAGCACAGGTATCCACATGGATGGAAATCGTTATGGTTTTTTTTTTTTAAAGGCTGAGAGGGAACAAAACCAGTTTTCCTTTCCGTTTATCCTTATGAAAAGTCAAGTATTGCGCCTGATGATCCCGCAGTTAGGAAAATGAACTGCAGCCAGATGGGGCTTGCATTTTATAGTAAAGCTGTTTAATTATCTGACTTTCTCCTGCCTTTACGGGCTCAAAATGTGAGAGTTTTAAGGCCTTAAGTACTTTATTAGACTGACTGTCATTAGGGCATTACATGTCAGTCGGTGCTTTTAAATCAAATCTGCTGGTTTCCCAGTAGTTGTACTTACTGCTTTAGAAGGGGGGAATGAGGTGAAACTAAGGATAAAACCTACTGCTTTTTCTAGTTCTAGAAACAGCATCATTAGTTGGGTAGGAAACAGTAAGGTGTAGTAAGCTTGACTTTCAAGGCCTCTTGAAAATCCTCTCTGTGTTGGTTGGGGTGAGCGATAAACCGAATACGTTTGCTGTAGTATGAACTGTTCCGAGGAGACGTGAGCGCTCCAGAGAGCGGTGTGTGTTTGTGCGCTGATAAACTGAACCACGGGACTCGGTGGCTTTCTATGGAGGTGAAACCACTGTGCTGCTCAGTGCTTGGTCTTAGAAGAGGCGTACGCTTGCTATTAAAGGTTTTACAGTGCTCTTGCTTGAGTGGCTGAGAATGAATTTTAATTTGTGATCTTTTGTCATTATAAGGATTCTATTTTTTCATGGGCAATAGTGCTGTTTCTGTGACTGTCAGAAGTTAGCAGTCACCTGTGTTGCCGTTTCTATTTACAAGCCTCTGTTTACAGAGACTCTTTATGTGGCTTTTTTAAAAATACATTTTATTAGAATAGTCACAGCATTTCGGAGACTTTCTTGCCAAAATCGGATCGATCTTCTGCCCTGCTGTACCATGTTAGTTGCGTCTATTCAGACATCCTTGGCAGCTGCTGTTGCGAGTTAACTTATCAAAGTTTTATATCTTCCACAGTGGCTTTGGAAAGAATGGCGTGTGTTGAACAAACGCCATAATTGCATTGTGTAGTGTGGTTTTGACAGAACTCCATGTGAAACAATTGAGGAATAAGTTAAAGTTGGAATATTAATAGTGTCCAGAGCAAGCAGTTGCCTGTGAATTGCAATTTAATGGAAATGGTGTCTGAATTCCAGGAACTGTTTTGAGAAATTAACCTAAAAATCTCTTCAAGCCTATAATAATAATATAATCATAATGTTAAAGTACAATATAATTATTTCATTTTTATTTAAATTCTGTTTTGCAGGTCTTGCTTTAGTGCACAAGATTAATTGCTGCATAGTAATAACTTTCTATAGCTTTAATGTTCTCCTGATAAAGAACCTTTTTATAGGAACATCAACCAAAACCTTGCTCTTGGGTTATATCTATTTTTCTTTTTTTTCTTTTTTTTTGCTATTTGTTGTGGATCAGGTGAGTAAGACAGGGTAGCTGATCAGCACGCTCACCATTTCCACAGGAATAACTTTTCTTGGAGGCTGTTTCATTTCTGCTTGAGCTCATACTTTTGTGTGTCACCGTTTCAAACTGTTACCGTCTCCCTCTCAAAATAATCAATTAAGACATGAGTATTTGCATTTCTATTCCAAAAATAGGAATATGAACTGCAAACGGGTATGTAAATATTAAATGCTTCTTTTGTTTGCATGGAAGCATTGGAAGCGTTCTGCGTTTCCTGCCAAGGTGGTTTGTGTACAATTACATGTACAGTATTCGTGTACAATTTTATGTCCATGCTCCAGCGTCGAGGCTGATCTCCCCCCTTCGGGCAGCAGCTGACAGTTTGGGGAATATGTGTTTGGATCAGTCAAGGCTGAGGTTCTTCTCCAGTGACCCCCGGAATTTAAGTTATTCATTTCTAGAGCGGCAGAAATTGTACAATATAGCACACTTTGTGGTCCTTGTTCTGTAGGTAATTATTGGCTTAAATATTTCTCCCTTGAAAGCTTAAAACTTCATGTTAAGTAATGTGACATCTGTGAAATTCGGTTGGTTGATAGCACGGTCCTAATAAGACTTCTGCAGCTCTGGGCTTCCCCATTCCGAGGTGTCCTTCCTCAGGTCCATCAACTTCTACAGATTCTGAGCTGGACTGATGAGGCTTTAATATGTACATCAAACTAATTTGCCTCAACTGCCATGTAGGATGGATGAAAATGATTTCTAGTGGTTTGGCTATCCTACTGTGCTGTTCTTCTTCAGGGTAAAGCTGTAACTGTAGTTTTCCAGTAAACGGGTCTTCTGTAATCTCCCTTCCACCTTTTTTGTGTGTGTGTCCTTACGGCGGATGGGAAGGGAGCTGCTTGGAGCGCCCCGCAAACACTATCACACCCCCAGGGCACTCGTTTAGTCATTCATGATTTATAGCCTTGGAAACAAAGGTCTTATCTTGCTCCAGAAGTAAAAGAAAACAAAATGAACAGAAGTGCCAGAAAATAAACAGCAGCAGATTGCTGGTTTGAAATCAAGTTAGAACTAAAGAAAACAAAACACGTAAAGCTAATCCATAAAATGGAGTTTCAGCCATTCTTAGATTCCTCATGTATTATATTTCTATTATTATTATTATAAGGCTCTTATTATTCCTCATTTATTATGCTCCATAAAACAGCTGGAAAAAGGATTTTTTTGTATGTGGATTTTGTGATTAAGCTCTTTTAACCTATTTTTTGTTTTGCTTCCAAAACATTACAATTACTTTTTATAAGAAGGAGACTTTTGTAGCTGTTGTTGGTTTGGTTGTGTTGTAGCTTATTTTGGGATATAAATACCCCAGCCTTTCCAACCCTCTTTCTACTTATTTTTCTTTAGGCAGTGCTTAAAAAGTAAAAGTGTTATTGTTTGAAGTGTTTGAGCTCGGCAGAGTTATTTCTGGCAGAGGAGGTTCCCTGTCTCAGCCAGTCTGCGTCTGCTGGTTTGTCGCCGTTCCCGGTCGGGAGCCCTTGCCCCTGAGCTCCTTCCTCCTGGGCAGGTAGGGAATTATGGGGAATGGGAATTATTGGCAGGTGACACGGAGTAAATGAGTTGGTTCTTAGGTTAGTTTGTAAGTAGTATTTCTGCCTCACATTAAAGACGCTTGAGCCATAAGACAGGTGAGTGACCTTGGCACTGGGAAAAAGGGGGCAAACTGGCCTTCCCCAGCTCTGTTTGCTCCACAAATTCAGGCAGCCTGCTTGCAACACTATTGAATTTGTAGCATTTATGTGTGTACAATTTAGGTATCAGAAGTTTTCATAGGCTTTGGTAACCTGGCGCGGTGTGCAGGAGGTGCGTGTGTGGGAGCTCCGGACCAGTCTGACCGCTCAGGCGTGTCACTGGGGGAAGGCACCGAGGACAGTCACCGCTGGCACCACTGCGTGGACCTACGGGCACAGCCACAGCCAGAAATTGGAAGGGGTTTTTTGATGTATGTTTTGGTTTTCGTTTTTGTTTGTGTTTTTTTTTTTTTAAGCAACTAGAAGAGAAAAAAAACCTTTCATATGAAATTATCTAATTATCAAAGCACTTGAAGAATTTTCACATGGCTTTGCGTTACCTTCAGGATCGAACACCACTTTCAGACCTACATTTTTTTTTAATGGATCTTGCAGATTTTTCGTCCTCTTCCAGGTTAGGCTTTCCTTTCTTCTGCAGTAACATGTGTTTTTAATATAATGAAGAATAAAGTTGAACGCTTCTTCCGAGCTATAGTCTATTACAAATATGTTAAGAAATTTTGTACTGTTCGATAAGAAAAAGTTTGTTTCGTTTTATAGAAAAACTCCTCTGCAAGTTTCATTTAATCAAATCCTGAAAGCTTTATCTGACAGTCATGATATTGTCATTTTCTGTTTGAGCTATTTTTATTGGTTATTCTTTCAGGAATTAGGCAATAGTTATTACTCACTATGGGAGGTTTTTTTCCATAACCTACAAAAATGATAGTTTGTACTTTTACTGCAATTGGGAGAAAATAAATCTCTTACCAGTTTCTTCTCTCCCTCCCCCCCCCAATTCAGATTAATTAGCTGTGGTAGCAGTTGTTCTTTTTAATGATTTCTAACAAGGTCACACATTGAACAATAACATGTATGAAAGGTAAGCGGTTTGTGTGCCGGGAGCGGGCGGTGTTGTACATCACTCCGGGCACGACAACGCTATTAAATCCATGGAATGAATGAGAAACACGGCGCTGCTGTTGGCACTCTCCTGTTCTGCAGACTCGCATGTAGGCAGGGCAGACTCTTTTCTTGCTGTTTTCAAGAGGCCATTTGCTGGTTTTTGTCAAAAAGAAAAGCTTCCCTCCTGCCTCTCCCCCCCCCCCCCTTTTTTTTTTTTTTTGTTATTTAAGCAAAAGCTCTCCAGGCCCTGTGAATTATTAAGATCTGTTAGCACAGTTGCTCTTTCTTTGGGAAATTGGCTGTCAGAAGTAGCAAGAGAGCTCTTAGGAGTCTCTTTGCTTTTGATTAAGTGGAACAGTTGGATCGGTAACAGATTCCAGATTTTATATGACAGTTACTCATTTCTACGCAACCTGTGCGGTTAGAACAAATTCCCTGAAATGTGCATGCGTAGCTACACGCACACACATATGTAATTATAAGAATTTGCCCTAATCATAGGCATTGTGTGTATATACACACACAAACACAAAATGTGACATGCTTTAGATTACCATAGCATTCTCTGTGCAGTTTTTTGAGCACAAAATGTTTAAAAATGTATATAGTGATGGGTTTCATCCTGGTGGTTGTTTTACTAAGTAGAATCTACAATGATAGGGTAAATATTGTGTCACTTTCAGTGTAACATCATTTGTATTTGCCACCTATTAATAAAATTATAGTATAAATTCTTTAAAATTCTAAAGTGTAGCTTTTGAAAAGAATCTTTAGAAGACTCAAAAATACACAGCTTTTCTTCTTGCTAGTATGCGGAAGACTGGCAGCGTTCAATGCTTTTGATACAGTCCATCTGTTTCCTTTATCTCCTCGAAGGAGAAGCGGATTTCTCCGTAACGAGTCCATCTTGTCCATCAGTTCTGGGCAAATGGTTGCACTTGATTCGGTTTTCTGCTGAGCCCATTTGCAATGTTCTGTGCTGCGGTACATTCATGTTTGGGAAGGTAATGAATATGTATTTCAATGGAAAGCTTTTTTTTGATGAATGTTTTGAAGTTTACCTCTTCTTGAAACAGGTTTTCAGCTCTGAGGATTAGCTTACTGAACTGTTAGCATATATTAGCATATTTAACGTTCTGTATGGTGGAAGGAGATTTGTTTGTTGCAGTAGCATCGTATGAAATGTGTTTGCATTTTTTAAAAGGAATATTTTGTTCTTACTGGACAATTTTGGCCTGGGCCAGTTTAAAAAGCTGTAAAGGCTATGGAGTGAGCCTTCTAAAGGGCCAAGGGGATTTAGAGAAACCGGAAAACTCAGATTTCTCTGCCATCTTCAGGACTCTACTTGGACAAACTTCTGCCTGCTATTTAAGTATTTTTGGTCTCTCTAGTGGAGAACTGGCTGAGCTGCTGGGCTCAGAGAGAAATGATCAGTGGTTCAAAGTCCAGTTGGCATTCTAGGTTAGCAGCGCTGGTTTTCGATAGTTAATACCAGATTTGATGCAAAATGTTGCACCTGGGATGGAATAATGTGAGGCTCCGACCATTACAGCCTGGGGCCAGGAAAGCAGCGCTGTAGAAAATGATGTGGGGTCCTGGTGAGCAACAAGTTGAATATGACTCGGGAGCAATGACCCTATGGATAATTGCCTGCTGCTCTGGGAACTGTTTATTCCTTTCTATTAGGCACTGCTGAGTCTGGAGCGCTGGGTTCAGGTTTGAGCTCCTCAGCTGGGAGACTGGGCTGAGCTCGCGCTGGAGCAGGAGGCTGCGGGGCCGAGCTCTCGCCAGTCGGAAGAGGAGGAGGAGGAGGACCTGGTCCCTCTTTCTGGGGGGCTCTGCAGGAGAAGGGCACAGGCTTTCTCTGTGTATGCCCAGGAAAAAAGAAATACAACAAAAAAGTCACCACAAATGGGCGTAGATTTCAAATTTTTTTCCAACAAGGATGTTCAAACACTGGAAGGAGTTGTCCAGAGAGGTGGTGGAATCTTCCTCATTGGAGATAGTCCAAAGTTGTCTGGGAGTGGCATTACTTAACTTAAGATTTGGTGCTGTTATGAGCAAGGAGGTTACAGGGTTGGCCTCGAGGGTTTCAGTCTAAATTATTCTGTGGTTCCTTTGCTTCAAGTGTTTTTGGAAGCCCACACCTCACTGGAGTCTCAGCTGAGACTTACGTGGCCCAGAATAGGTGCAGACGCAGGCCTTGTCTGCAGGAAGAAGCTGCCTGTTTTCTCTTTTAATATAAGACAGATCTTAAGATTGGATGTAATGAATGAATTAATGTTATGAATAGAATTTCTCTTAGTGCTCTCTGTGCTACATAGCTTCAGCGTTGTGAAGATTTCCCCCTTTGATTTCAGCTTGTTTTCTGAGGTAGAAACGTTTTCCCTATAGTATTTCAGTCTCAAAGAAATTTAAGTTCTCTAAACTGAAACTTCCAGCTTGCCATTTAGAGCAGCTCGAACCCTCATCGGTCGTGATGCATTGTGCTCTGACCCCTTTTTATTTCCTGAGAAACATTTAGTTACCATTCTGTAATACAGCATTTGTCATCTCTCTATCCTTTCACGCTTGTTTTCTTTTTATTGGGCCAGAGTTGCTTTCTGTTTGAATTTGGAATCATAGTTTCCTGATACGTAGCAGTCAAGACTGAAGGTGATGTAAATTGAACAAAAAGAGTATTTTATGCTGAGTTGTAGAACAGACATCAAAATTAAAAGGCTTGGGGCACTGACAAACCTCTGTAAGTAAAGGCATGAGCCGATCTAGGCCGTTTTACAGATTTTACTTGGCCATCTGCGTGGCAGGGGTGTGTGGCTTTGTCAGATCTTTTCCTCTAGGAAAACATGTAACTACCTGCTGCCTTCCTCTTCTGGCTTGTAATTTGAACATCAGAATATTCTGTGACTTTCTAATGGAACTCTTGTAATACGGAGGATATTTTGAGGGGACCTTACCCTTGCTGCTGTTCTGCCGGTGGCGAGGAGTTTGCCCGTGTGAGATCCTGGGGGCCTGGCGTGCCAAGTAACCCGTTCTCCACCTAGAAATCAGGTTTGAGAAAATTAGAGGAAGTTGGTAGGAGGGAGTGAATAATTCGGGAGATACAATCAAGCTATATTTTTTTAGCGTGTTATCTGCTTCCTCTTTTAGGAAAATATTTCCTCCAAATTATCATCATATAAAGGTCCATCGTGTGATTTTTATACTCTGAAACCAAAGCCTGCTGCTGGGGAAGTTGCTAATTAGGCATAAATGGGATTTAACCTGTCTTATCTCTAAAGGCCAGTTCATCCTGTCGTATCTACATCCAGTCATGAAAGCACAAGCGTTGTATCTTTATAATACAAAAAAGTCAAGTCCTGGCTTTGTTGTTTTCAACAATTTTACCAATTTCTGTGGGCCAGAACTTTTTGTTCCTTGTTTTCAGAGAGATTGAGTACCTGAGGAAAAGCGGTTCGCTGGCTACAGTGCGGTTGCTCGGCACGCATCTTGGCGTTGAAAGGTTACTGAAATGGGTAAGGAGTGGGGCTGGGTCTGTGTAGTAGCAGCCCCATGGTTTAAGTGAAGGCAAGATGAAATAAAACCATATTTATGTATTAATAAAACTGGATGTACAGTTGCCCAAACCCACAGAGATTTTGGAAAGGCTGAGCAAAAGCCGCACCAAGCGAGGTGAAGGCTTTCCTGTGCAGCACCGTGGCCGTTGCAAAAGCAAGGGTGGTGGTTACTGGCTTGGGTCTTACTTTAGAGAAGCGGGAGAAACTCTCCGAGAAGCTGGGGCGGGAGAACTGGAGCTGTGATCAGAATAAACTTTGGAATGGAGCCGTAAGAAAACCTCAGAAACTGTTTAGATCATTTGTTGTGCGGAAGGGAACTTGGAGCTGTGACCAGAATTGCCATTTCTTGCTGTTTGATTTCAGCTCTGTTCAGGGAACTGGCAATAATCTGATGATGAAGCCTTAATCTCTTTCTCCGTAATTAAAATCTTCTGAAGGTGGTGTGCTGGGGCTTGATTCTGGGGGCAAAATGGGCATGGAAAGCTGGATTCAAATTTGGATCCATATTGCTATGATAAATAGATAAAATAGCTTAGGAAAGCTTTTGTTAAAATCTGTGGTTACTTGTATATCCTTTTGTGCCTTGGAGGAGGTTGGAATGGTTTGTTGGGTAAAGCACAGGATTTAAAACTGCAGGAATGTTGGGTTTCATTGTCAGCCAGCTGCCAGTAGGAGCTGTGGTGTGTATCGGTCTTCCTTTTGTTTATGATCTTCCTCACAATAAAAAAAATTAAAAAAAGACAAGATGCCCCTGCCCTTACAGGAGGACCGTGTTTCAAGTCTTTTCTGTCCTGTGTATTTGAAAATATTACCATTAACATGCATATAAGCTATTAAAAAAAAATTATTATACTTTATATTGGTATAATGCATTTTAACTCAAATTAGATTACTGTATAATTAGGTAAGGGTAACAAAATTGAAAAAAAAAAAGTTTTACTTCATTGGTGTGACTCGCAGAACAGCTCCAAACAGTTCCAAAATCTTCAGAATTATTATATGCTGATATAAAAACAAACAAACAAAAAACCCAAATCCCTTTACTTTTATTAATGTGTTGATTGTCTTCCAAAAACCACGTACAGGTGGTACTGTGAATAGTGTTTAAAGTGGAGTTTCCACTCCAAAAGCATAGAGCGCAGTAAGCACACACAATATTTATACGAGGGCTTGGGCCATTTCTTTCTCCCTCTGTTTCAGCTTTCTTTACTCGTTTTATTTCCTGGAGTCAGGTTTTCATTATGGCTGTAACATAGCGTTGTGAAACTCCACTGATACACGGTAAATGTGAGTGGTGTGCCTGGTTTGTACGGAACCTAAGGTAAGACAAAACCAAAAATTTAAGTCTGGGCAGTGACGCCTGGCAGCCTCCCGCTTTCAGGGCTTTTGTGTCGCTGATGGTGACTGATGATTTACTCTT
The DNA here is from genome assembly GCF_964199755.1 of Larus michahellis. Lineage (NCBI taxonomy): Eukaryota > Metazoa > Chordata > Aves > Charadriiformes > Laridae > Larus > Larus michahellis. The sequence continues at coordinate 3,031,613 of NC_133908.1, forward strand.
GGCCTCTTTGTCCCCTTCCCATAGGTGAGCTTGGGATGAGATACGTAGGGAATGTTTCTCTATAGATTGAGACACTGGTTGCACTTGTTTTATGACCCGTGGGTGGTGTCTGTGCTCTGTCGTCTTTTGATTACAGAGAAGGCTGTAAAGAATTTTATGAGTTAAGATAAGGAGTAGAAAACACAAAGTAAATACGATGGCAAAACCTCAAAAAAACTACATGAATAACCTATAAATTTAAACTAATTTGAACAGTATGTGCCTACATAAATGATAGGTTTGAACTGCAGCACTAGTGAAAGGGTAAAGATATGAACACTTGAGATCTTCTTTTCTTGCTCTAATTTATTATCACCTGAAACTTGCCTAAAACTCTTTGATTACTGGCAGCGGTTGCATCGCTGCCTGCAGGAGGTGAGCAGTCTTTTGCTGTGATTGTCGATGGAATTCTTGCACGTTTGCCTGACAACCACCAAAATTAATGTAATAACCAAAAATAGTTTAATAATTAAATTCATGGTTCAGGTGGAAGGATAAGATACTTCCAAGTCCTTACAGAATTCAAGAGTTGAGCTTATCTGGAATTTATGAATTTCTTCTGAGCTTATAGGTATTCCACTTTTTCAGTGCTGCAGATGTCTTAAATTGTCACTGAATCTACATGTTTCAGATCTTACTAATAAGACAATAATCTCTATAGCAAAATGCAAGGAAGCCACAATTTAAAAAAATCCCCTTTTTTCTCTCTGGGAGGGAGAGTGTACAGCAGCTAACGGCTGTCAGCTCTTTCAGGCCTTTGGGTGTGTGGCGTGGTTCTGGATAATCTTTAACATTAAAATCAGGTTAGTCCTCGGGGTGGAAGAGCGTTACAGAAGGAGAATAAGTAGTTAGAAATCATGTTTTGTTTTTCAGCAAATAAGATGTGCAGAAGGAAAAATGTGAAGACTAGTGTAATAAAACACGGAAGATCTTTTTCCTCATTAGATGAAATAAATTAGAACAGCTGCAAAAAATATGCATTTCCTGCCAAGTTGATACTGTGTTCAGTTAAAAAATTAAGAAGACAGATCTGTAAACTTCATAAAATGTCATGTTTGTGTGCACGTTGGAAAAGGTGGACTCTGCTCCTTCATTTGAAGCGATTCGTATTCTCTTAAGGTTCAGGAAACAAAAAGCGTGGTTAAAGAGGTGAAACCAGGATGTGGAATGTAGTTACATTTTTAAAATATCCCTGACGGTAACTGGAATGCTGAGAGTTCTCAGGTGGAATATGAGAATTACAAAGACTAAGGCTTTGGGTTTTTTATCAATTCGGCTTTTGATTTGCAGGCAGTTGTGCAGTAGTATCTGTGTTGCCGGCTGCCTTCCATGTGTGTTTCTCCATTTTCATATTTTTAGTAGTGAGAGAAACAATATTTTATCAACGTCTTTTTTCTTTAAACTCCAAATTAGTGTAAATTAATCACAGTTAGTGGTTGCTTCTGAAGGAAGCACATTGAGGATGGATGGCTTTTGTGCGTGTTTAATATGTTGATACTTCTTGTCGAACAGACTGTCTCGTCCTGAGTGTTCTCTGAGTAATGGAAGATGAGAGGGTAAGGGAATTAAATCCCCGTTTATTCAGTGCCTTATTGTTTCTCTGTTTCATCCTTGAAAACCTCTGAAAGATTAATTAACGGATGACAAACACCTCAGCTTCGGATATCCATCTGAAATACATGATGTATCTTATAGCTCATAATAAATTCATTATTACATTAGCAGCAAAAAGATAGGAAATAGTGCAAAATTGACAGAAACCCAATAATCTCCAGCCTCATATTGATAAAGGGACAAAGGACTATTACAAAGTTGTGATAATCCTTTACTGATCGAGAGCATTTAGCTCTTAATCACTGCCGTGGAAGAACCTCTCCGTGGCGTGCTGGGTTTTCCGGGAGGGCATGGGGAGACTGGCCGCTTCCTTAGTGTTCCTGCTGTTACAAGGGGGACAAAATGAAGCTGGTTCTTGCAGAACACTACCCAGTATCATAACATAAAACGCCATTATTAGGCCTCTGTAGATGCTATGAAGAAAAGTTACTTATGCATTGCAGCTTTTGGCCACTGAAACAAGATTACTATATTTTAGATACTCAGGCAGTTGTTTTTAGGCCCTTTAGGCTGTATGGAAACAGGACCTTGTATTTCTAATTACAGAGTGTCTTACAAGTGTAGCTTGTTTAGATGTTTTAGACAGGGACCTGTTGTTTACAGCGTGTAGACCCTAATGTACAGCATGTATATTGCAGAAATTCTGTTTAAACAGAATTCAGTGTGCAATTTATTTTTTATTTCCAGAAGACTATTTCCCTTTAAGCCTATATTCTGAGTGAGACTGGGAATCTTAGGTGCTCTTGCCTCTAGAAGGAGATGCTTCTAGCTGTGTTTTCAGGATCTTCTTAATTTGAATCTGATCTATTTCCAAAAGAAAGAGCTAATTCCTTTCCCCTTGCCTCCTGATGTGCTTTCCTGCCCCCACCTTTTTTCACTTAATGACCGCAAGGCACAAGAGGTCTGTGTGCTTGCAGAAGCTGAAGAATAGTTTGAGGAAATAGTGAGTATGATGGAATGGAAGAGCAATAGGAGGAGGAAAAGATGATCGAGCGTTGCGTCAGGCTGCAGAAGGTGGGAACAGGTGTCACACGCAGTGATGGGACACGCGTTCAGCCTGCGCTGGGACATGGGTATTGAGCTGTGAAGTTGTAGACCTTAAAATACCCTGAGGATCTTCAGTGTAGCAGCCCCTAAACTAAGAAGAATGGAAACTCAAGGGCTTATGCCATGTTCAGACAGAAACTCTTCAGGTGGTTTTCCTAATGCTGTGCCCAAGATGTGTCTCAGTCCCTTTGTTGCTGTTCCACCAGAGCTTTCTGTGATCTACAAGAAAAAAATCATCTTGGATAAGAATTACTAACAATACGTAATATGAAATTTCCTGAAAAAATACCTGGGAGTCTGGGTGCCAGTGGGAGTCTAAGCTGTCATAAGTGACATTTGGGATAAATCTGTGTGGCCGCCCGTAGGTGCCAGGCCGGGGGCAGTACCTGGTTCCAGAGAGCTGGATGTGGTTGCCGGAGCTCCTGCCTTCCTCTCGAGGAACCAGAGCTTGGTGGCAGTTCCTTCTGTGCGGAGCTTGGCCCAGGGATCTGACGCTTTCAAGCACAATTTTGGCAGACCCACACGCAGATTAAATTGACAGGGAGTTATACCCACACCTCTGACGTAGTATTGTCATCCCACCGCTATCGGATTCTCTGCACACAGAAATACGTAGGGGATTTCTGCTCACTGAGAATCTGTTTTATTGCTCCCAACGCAGAATCTATCCGTAGCAGCTTTTTTTTACTGCCTCTGGGAGAGCCAGAACAGGAATGGCTGACACCAGGGTCTGTGGTCGTACTGTTGGACGTTGGCTTTCTGTCTGATTTGTCCGATAGTCCAGCTGGAATGTAGGTAGGTTTAGAGTGCGGCTGAAATTCGTGTAAGGGGTTTAGTACAGTAAATGTAAATCACTTTGTGTGACGACAGGACATGTTTTAGAGTATTTTCGTAACAGAGTAACTGTTTTCCTTTCTCCGTGGTAGCAGATTTAAGGAAAAAAAAAAGATTAGAAAGGGAAGGAGACCTAAATCTTCTGATTTTTTTTTAAGGTTTATTTTAAATTTTCATTTCCATCCAAAGTTTGAAATACTTGGTGGTGTTTTGTGCAGAAATGTTGCTTACCGCAGGTCTCCCAAATTGCTCTAAACTGAATTTTTGGACACCTTTGTGTCTCATTGAATGAGGATGGGGTTTTGCTTAAGAGAAAGCCCCTCTGCTCTTGCAGTAACTACAGGTGTGCCCCGGGTTTGGAGTTGGCTGAAAATCGTTGCAGAAATCCGCAGTGTGAAGTTGAAAGCTGCGTGGCTTAGCAAGTTTGAATCTCTTACTTAACATCACAAACCTTGAGTTTGTTTCTCATTTTTGCCATGTTCCCATCACATTTTAATGCCTGCAGTCCCTTGACGCGTGTGTGTCAGTCATAGGTGTGAAAGCCGGGGGGGGGGGGCGCGTTTATTCTTGTTAAGATGAATGAATTCATCTGTTTGGTCTTTAGGGATGGTGGTGCTGAAGCGCAAATATCGGGTTGCTTTACAAGTAAAGTCATCACTTTGTGAAGAAGAGGAAAAGGAACAAAAGACAGGATTTCTCATTTTTATTTATTTTAGAGCATTATCAATTGCTTCCTATAATTTATTTATCTTTTAAAGGAATAAGTCATGTACAACAAACTTTGTTTTCTGCATTTTGATTCTTGCCTTTAACAAATACCCAAAGGAGTGAATATTCCATTGCTTTAAAAAAAAAAAAAAACTAAAGAAAAAAAAAGCCAAAACCAAACCCCCACAAAAAAACTCCCACAAATGCAAGGCAAAACCAAGGAAACTGGTTTTATTTGAAGCATTAGTTTCTATTTCCTTGGGGCTCTGGCTTAAAGTTATAGATAGATCAGGATAACCACTGTGGTTTTGGGGAAAATGACAGAATAAAATTTCCTAGTATTTTCTTTGAAACCATCTTTTCTGTTCATCAATGTTACAATATTTAAAAAATAATTTTATTTAATATACTGTTCTTCTTTTCAGATGTGAATAATTTGCTGCATAGTAAATGCAGCTGTGTATTTCAAAAAAGAAAAAAGTGATTTTGAATTCTAAAAAGTTAAAAAGGTCTTGTTTTTCAAAAATCAAACAAACCATTCCAGATCAGTTTTAACCTAGATATTTCAAACGTGTTTTGGTTTGAGAGAAAGGGTTCTGTGAATGCTAACTAGAAACTATATCATCCCTCTGGGCAGATGCCATTAAATAAACATGTGTTCACTACTACATAAGAATATTATTTTTTCTAATGTGGCATATGCATGACAAGCACAGAAGGCTTAACTGTCAAACTTGAAAAAAATATCTGTATAGCTAATTCTGTGCTTGCTCTTAAACTAGCTTTTGCATATGCTCTGAGTGTTGTTTTTCTGCATAAAATTCTTTACTTTTGCTTTTAAATATCCGTTGTGGTACTGGGAGTACACTACGCCGTGAAGCAATAGAACATCACTGAACCCCTTTCAGGGCCATGATTTGGAGGAGGATGGGTGCTGATATAAATTAGATGGCATTAAAACACCTGACAAATGTCAATATAATTTGTGGTTGATTCAATTTTTATTGAATAGTTTTGGAGAATGTTCTTCCTTTAGAATATTAGAATAGGCTCAACAGAGTGAAATAAAGAAAAATCTCCCCTGCTTCCCTGAGAATGAGATCAGTTGAACTGCGTTTCGGAAAATGTAGATTCTGTTCCCTGTAACCCATCTTTAAAAGGAAGTTCTGCAGGTGGTTAGCACATTTTACTGGACATCATATTCATTAAAATTTAAAAAAAAATATTTTTTTTTTCTGTTAAAATGAAACCTTCAGATTTCTTGCTTTTATAGATCTTCTGGCCTAAACAAACAAGACAGAAGAGATGCGAGGTTTGCTGGATATAAAGGCATTATGTTCTAACATCTAATAAAAATATCTTTACCCAAAACCCATGATTTTTAATTATCCTCTATTAATATTGTCAGCAGCCTGCCTGAGCGAGAAGAGTGCGGAAATCCTCCGTGGTTAAATAATCAGATTCTCTTGTTTCAACTCTTGAAACCGGGCTGTTCCTAAATCAAAGTTAGTGGATTATGATGGTGTGTTGTGCATGCTGATGAATGTACCGAGTAACATTCTCTTGGGATGTTACAATATTCATTTTTCAGAAGTGTTGTAATTGACATTGAAATTAATGAGATCAAGAAAAACATTTGTTTCAACTACTTGTGTATGGGCAATTATAGGTGGTGGTTTTCTTCTGTGGGAGTTTGTTCTGTTTTGGGGTTTTCCTTATTCTGGTTCTTAAGGGAGTGAGAGATTTTTATTTATTTTTTTTCCTCTCTCCTCTCACCCCCCTGTGTGGAAATGCGGGCGGCTGCGGAGGTGGGAAGTGCTTGTGGGGCCGTGTCGGGATCCTGCCGGGGGAAGGGGGGGATGAAGGAGCCCTGTGAAAACTGCGTTCTGCATTTGTTTCTCCTTCCTCGACTCCTCTTTCCATCACCTTAAAACTTACTTTCTCTTGTGCAGCCAAATGTAATGCTTACTTTGGGCCAGTGGGAATAAGAGACTTTACTATGAACATAAATGCAAAAAACGTATTAGAGTTGAGTGTGTGATGTTAAAGGAGAGGGGGTAGGATGCCTGGAGTTTTCTATAAACCATTAGAAGCTGGTAGGTATGTCGGTACTTGAGACACGCTAAGGGGAGAGAAGTGGTTCTAGAAAAGACAAAATTCTGGATAAGAAGTGAAAAGTTTTGGTGAAGGTGGTCTTTGGCATTTCCAGACCTTTTATCTAGTAATTCTTTTTTGTTATCATCTAGACTGCAGTTTGCTTTGTGCCCTTGGACTAATAAACTCTTGACTACAAAGTTCAGCGGCAAATACTCTTTACTGGGAGGAGAAGGATGAGTAGCTTTAGTGTATCCTGAAGAATGATCAGGATTGATTTGTGACAATAGCCAGGCCGAAGACCTCAAGAAGATTAGCTTGGTTCAGCACATCCTCCTTCTGTTGACAACTGCCTCTAAACATCATGTGCTCTCCCTGGGCAGAGGTCTGGGAGCGGGTGCGCGGCACGGGCAGCCCCTCTCTGCCCCGCGGCAGGTTCTGTCGAAGCTGCTTCTGACACTGCACGACGTGAGCAAACGGAACGGTTGCTTTTAAAACGTCCATTGTAAGCTTAAATGTAATTGTCCACAGAGGTTACATTATTAACAGTGTCTTCATTTCCCAGATGCTGTACAAACATGATCTTGTTAATCAAATGTATCCGGACAGTCAAAAGAACCAATCCCGCAGTGATAGGTGTCTGCAGGGAGCAGGAGAAGAGGATGCTCGTTGTCTGGGAGTGGACAGTCACACTGGTGGGGTGGCACTGGGACAGACTCGAGGCTTCTTCACGGCTGCAGGAGTGGAGTCATCGGGCAGCTTCTTGTAAGGCTCCAGATTAAGCTTTTTTGGTGACAATTCATCTGTGACTTAACACTTGTCTGTGTTATAGAGCCAAAAAGTGATCTGGTGAAACTGGATTGTTTGAAAGGTTAAGCAGAAGACAACAAAATTAACGAAGTTTCCAGAAGCTCATGGTTAAGGTGACCTGTCAAGGACATGTGCCACCTATCTGCCATCTATTTTGGCCCTATAAAAGACTGCTGGTTTCTGTCTTTGAAGCACTGAGTTTCCCTAAACCAACTAAAAATGATCTGCAAAAATAGATACAGCACATCGCACCTCTGTTTTGTTACTTTTGTCCTGCGTATTATCATCAGTTGCATCTTTTAGTAAAGTTTGAAAAATCAGGGCTTTTTGACGTTCTAGATGTGGTCTATTACTTTGAAAGGTTTAAAAATCGCAAATGCAATAATCATAACACTGAGGATTGTCTGAGAATCTGTATGCTGTGGATTTTTCTAAGTAGTAATCACAGGGCCTGCTTAACTAACTCCATATGGCCAAAAGCATGGAGTCAGCCTTTAAGTGGGACAAAGAGTGTTGGAGTCTTAATGAAATATGCAGTAATCATCAGGGCTGTGTTAGCTCTGTGCATTATTTCACACTGCTGCTTTGAAACAAAGAACAGGATGTGGCACATGTAATGCTTTCCCCTTGAGGATCAGTTGGAGTAAAGTTCAATTTTTAATTCAAAAGGCAAGGGAAGCTGTTACGGAATTAAAGACGTGGATGCTGCCCAGATGAGCTATAAATAACTGATCCATGAACAGCAAACCCTCTCTAATAGTCGTGAAAAGATAAATGTACACCCCTACAACAGCACACTCATCCTAAACCTTTTCTCTCAGATTTGGGTAGGGTTGTTTTGTTTTTTTTTTCTGCTGAGTAATTTAGCTATAAAAAACAGCAACTAGTTAAACTGAATTAAACTGGGAGATGCAAATAAGAATTGTACCTTGCAGGTGTAATTGCAAGTGCCTTTTGTTTCATTGTTACAGGAATCTCTTCTCAGAGTGCGTTTCGCTGCTCGTGCTTTGTGTGATGATGTGTGACAGACCACGCAACGCCTGTGCCCACCGGGGTGTGCGCGCAGCCTCTGCTGCCCGCTCTGCTGGGGCACGAGGCACGGAGAGGCCGCGGGCTTCAGTCTTTTGGCTGCCACCGTTATTTTTTTTGTATTGACTATCTCTGTCCAATTTACTGATTAGCTTCTGGTGCCAAGTTTGTGTAGCAAATGGTTTTGGGAGATTTTGAGGAGTATTGGAGAGGCGTTGAAACTTCTGCTGTCTCTAGCTGGCTGGCGTACCAACCTATTACACACACGGAGACTTCACGACTTACTGTCCAGATTTACTCAGCTTGTCTCAGGAATCTGAAAGTCTGAAATAGGTGAGCTAGCATGTAGGACTGTATTCTTTGGCTGTAATTCTTGGGCCATGTGCCAAGGTCAGGAGAGGAGTGTTCCAATACCATTTTGACTGGTGAATCTGCCATTCTTTACCAGTAACATCATGAGAAAGATGCTTCTTGTCAGCAAACTGCAGTGGGATCCTCCTGATGGGTGTGGGGTTCTCGCAGACGTCGGATCCCCTGTGCTGCCTTGTATTTCTGGCCACTGAAGAGACGGCTGGCGTAGGTAAGGTAGGTGTGCTCCTGCAGGGGCTTCTTGCCTAAAACCAACACGACAAAGAGCAGAAGTTGCTGTAGGGTAACTGTTCTTTTTTGGCAGAACTCCCAAAGTGAAAACGTTGGCTATTGTATTGAGGTAATATTTCAATCTTGATAGATTTGAAATTGCTTTTGAGCTTCCTCCCTCCCTTTCTGTTGTTTGGATTAAAATGTATTCTGGTATCCACTGGGCAGCCAGCCAGTACTAAATTAACAGCTTCCACTGAAAAGCCTTTATGTGTTCCAAGGTTTTAGTGTGCACTGGTTTGACGTGAATATCTCAGAGTTTGAAAGGTATCGTTCCTATGCATTATGAGTACATAATACATTATGTACTCCTCTAAATTTTTTGTTTAAGAGTGTCTGCGGAGCTTTTGGTAGTATTTTCTTCAATAATGAATTTACTTGAAAACTGATTTAATGTTTTTAAAGGATGATGAAGAGTATAAGACCCTCTTTTTTATATGTATTTTATATATATGTACACACACGCACATTTAATACACAAAAGTAAGCATTATTAAACAGCAACAGGACCTGTTGCTTCCACTTCTCTCTCTTAATTTGTATCTTAAAAATGAGACAAAAAGTTAATTCTTTTTTTCCCCTCTTAGTTAACCTCGTTTTTTTGTGATTCTGTAACTTTTACCAAAACTAGCTCACTTGCAAAATACTTGCTTGCACGCTGTAGCATCTCCTGTATTTCTGTAACCTCTACTTTGAAAGTATTCTCCTGGTATTCAGCAAAGTATTTGAGGAATCCTGTTTGTTGGCATGTCACTTAAGCACGTACTTCAATCCTTTTCTCATTTACTATATCATTTCGTAACGGTTTGTAAGGGGGTCAGGCATCGCAACAATACCCCTGCTGCCCTGTGCAGCCTTGGGTTCCTGTCGCAGGGAGGGGGTGGAGGGGGCGGTGTCTGCCTGCCTTGAAACACCAAATGGTCATTTCGTGTGTTTCATGAACATCTGCCTTTAGTATAGTCTTTTTAATATTATTGTTCATATATTGTATGATTTTTTTTTTTCTAACTCTCTCTGATGTAAATTGACGTCTGCACGTGGCTGTTGTTGATTTCGGGTTCCTTGGGGAGGATAAGGACAGGGAGAGGGCGTAGGCGGCCTGATAGTTCCAGGCTCCCGGGGTGGTTGGAGTACGGAGAAGCATTTAGTTAATACGGTAATGAGCATCTTAGCGTTTCCAATGTAATAAAGTCTGAGCGTGAGGCCAGCTTACAAGGTTGCCGTGTATGTGTAAGTGCTAGATATTGTCCTTAACCTTGCCTTGGGCACCGCTCTTGGCACCGGTGGGTGCAGCGGTGCTGGGGCTGGGACAGACACTTTGTACTGGTGCTGGCAGCGAGCACAAGGAGGTGATGCAGGAACTTCTAAGTCTTCTGAACTAATTGGTGTCTGATGTCATGCTAAAAGGCATTTTAAAATATAGAGAGACCAAGAGGAAGTTGAGTGGAATAAAATTTTTTTTTTTTTGAAATGCAGAGCAAATATAGTATTCCAATGGTGACATCTTGTCAAAAGAAAAGATATTCAAAACAGTTTTTGTGAAATGCAAAAAATGACAGTAGTGAGAACATCGAGTATATATTGCCTTACACATTTGCTGACAATTCCTTGGGAATTTGTTGGGAATGAGAATTATTTTAGGTATAAACCACTGCTTTATCAAACTTGTTTTCCTGTTGTGGTATGAATCTCTTGCTTTGTGCTGAAAGATATCCTAGTGGAAATGAACTACTTGTTAAATAATTCGTCTGTCTCCCACGGTTCTCTCTTGAAAAAAATTCTTATCTGTCATGAAATTATTTCTCATGATTAAAGGTAGGAACTTTATTCATTTTCTACCAGTGTTCTGGTAGTTTTTCATAACTTGATTGATTTAAATCTTGCATAAATAAAAAATATCAATAATTTTCCAGAATTATCCCCACTGACCAAATTTTTATTCCTTTCTGAAGTCACAGGTAAAACCCACCACTTCTATGGCTGAAAGAAAGTTTTGGAGGCAGAGGTTAAATGCTGGCCGTAGTGACCTTTATTTTTTATTTTTAACAAAAACAGAGGTGGTGTAATTACCTTAGACATCAAATCCTCTCTAATAATTATTATTAGAAAGAAGCTGCATATTGAAAACTTGAATGTGCTAATGCTTCAGTGTAGTAAATAACAAAAAAAGCGCGACAGAACACAGCTATTGGTTATTATTTATGAAAACAAGAGGTATTTTGCTTCTCATGTGATACATTCTGCACAATACTAGGGCAGTCTTCATGTGTCTGTAGAATTCACTGTATGGGATGCAAGCGCTGCCGTGATTGCGTTGAACGGTGATTCAAGGAGGTGCGCGACCAGTGTGGTGCTGATGGTGGTGGCCCGAGTGGTGAGGGAGGGCTGGGTGAGGAGACACAGCTGCGTCGACCGCCGTCATCAGACGGGAGGGAGCATAAAGATTGATACGGGGGATGAATTTTCAGTAAGACAGCTTAAGATGGGAGCTCAGAGCAATTACATCTGGAGTTATTAAACCGGGATTATCTCCCTATTTGCTGCCCTCTTTAAAGAACCTAGATACGTTTTGTAGAAATTTAAATGTATTAGATCTGGATTTTTTTCTGCCAGCAAAATAATATCTGGAGTAATTGTAATGTTTTGTCCTTAAAGGCAAAGGCCTCTTACAGGCTGTGTGGGTATCAAATAAACAAGGAGGAAAGAACAAAAGACAATAAATTTAATTGTAACATCAATCATTGATCTGTTACTTATGTTTGATAAGTACTTTTTATCAAGAAAAAGACTTTATAACTTAGTAAATTTTCAGCAGGATATGTTTCCGGTTGTTTTATGTTCTATTTAGGGAGGGGGGGGAAAAGTAAGCAAAGCCCAGCCTTTTAGTGATTTCCAGTTGGAAGCCTCATTTGCTGTCAGATTATGTTTAAATGTTACAAGCTAGTGAAATTGTTTGGCCAAGAGAGATCAAGCTGCGCAGGGCTGCCAACTTGATGTGATATTTCAGATGGGGATTTTTTCGTTGTTAATTTGCAGCTTAAACTCGAGCGCTGTGACTTTTATTTAGCATTGTAGGAGGGTGTATGCGGTGTGCAGTAGTTAAGAGTTGCTTTTTACATCCATCGCTTGACAAAGTCAATTAAGTATGGCTTTTCTGCTTCTGTTGTAAGTAGGTGAGAATTTGGGTATGGCTGTAGGCGTTTTGAAGCGAAAGATTTATCATATATGTAAAATCAGCTTATTTTGGCTTACATGAAGGACAGCCGCAGTTCTTGCAGGCAGTCTTTTGGGTACGTAGCTGTATGTATACTTACTTTTTGACAATAAAATTGTTGACAGAAGGGGAAAATTGTGATGTCCATTACAGTATCTAAATGTCAGTTAAAACAGCCTGACAATGGATTTTCTTTTTTTTTTGTTTATTTTTTTTTGTCGTCTCCCCCACCCCCCCCCCCCCCCCCTATTTGATAACGATCCCACGGATTCCCTGTCACGTTGAGTCAGTATCCTGAATTTGCTTGTTAAATTTCTGGCGTGTCCAGTGGAGTCGGTTTGATGTATGCGAGGGGAGGCCGTGGCCCAAGGCAAGCACAAAAGGACGAAACACTTCACTGCTGCGCGAGCGTCCTCTGAAGCTAATACGTGGTGACGGGGGCTGCATGGTCAGCCCCAACAGCGCTGCGGCTCAGGGCATGCGAAGATTGCTGGGATCACCGTGTCAGCTCTGATTTCAATTAAGTCTTTGCAAAGAGTTCTCTGCGTAGGTCCTTCTGCTTGACAGCTAAGGTCTTTCTTTTAGGATGCATAAATATACGGTTGTTATTTACTGAGATATTAGGGAAAAAATTAAGTAGACTGAATTATAATCTTCTTACAGCTGTGTTTTTGAACAGGATTACATTTTTTTAATAAAATAAAAAACTCAATTTTTTTCTTTTTTTTTTTTTTTTGGAAATAGCATTTTGTATTCTCATGTACAGCAAACCCCTGGGCTAGAGGCACAGAAACGTTTAGAGTCTAGACAGAAGCTGCACGGCTGCGTGTGCCTAGCGCTGTGCTCCAGCGCTTTGCCTGCAGGGCTGGTAGATGCCAGCCCTGGGCGTGCAGGGCGGCTCCGCATCCATTGACCAGAGCCGATCTCTGCCAGCGTGGGGACCCCTGCATTTCCCATTGCATCCTGCAGACATTCCTCAAACACTTGTGCTGCTCTTGCCCACATTCAGTCCCATTTGATGGTTCTGATATTTCTTCACATACTGTAGTGTGTGTTCTCTTATGGTCTTGGAGGCTGTCTTATAGGCTTGTCTGCTTTTTATTGGCCTTTGACCTTAGACTTTCTCAAGTATATAGAATTGCGGGAGGAATAGTCTTACCGTTCAAGGAAGATAAATTCTTAATACTATTCCTTGTACAGTAGCTATTGTTTAACTGTTTGGAGCTTGTCTGCACGGCTCCCCCACAGTGGAGAAGTACTGGTTCTAGGATAGATACCTACAGGGCTGGGAATTAAATTAAACAGGCCCAATCAAGAAGTGTTTCGAAAGCGAGCAATCAATTAACATCCCTGATATCTCTAAATGGGAACGTGTAACAAGTGAAAAACCAGTACAAAGAGAAGAAAGTCAATGCAGGTTAATGGGTTGTACCCCTCTGTGTTTGCTTCGAGAGCAACAAATCCATGTGTGTGGCAAAACTGTCCTTCTTTTGAGTTGCCTTGGCTCTTATGCTAACCCCACTTACCTGTAACGCTGGTGGCCCGCAGGTGGGGATAAGATGTGGTGGCCTGCCCCCTTTCTCCTAGTTCTCTTCTTGTGTATGACGCTTCATCTGTGCCTTGTTTCCGGTGTCCAGAAGACAACATCAACCAGGGTGATGTCGGTTTGTGGCTGTTGTGCCCTTTAAGGTACTGAATGAGAAATAGGAGCAGGAATGCGGCGCATCGGTGATGCCTTTTGAACACAAGTTGTTCAGATTATTCCCAAACACCTGAGGCACTTGTGCAGCTGCTGTAGAGTTGATGCTGATGGTAACATCACAAAGAAATATAGCCTACTGTGAGGGACTGTGCTTTCTGTTCGACTGAGAGGGTTACTGTTCACTGTGTGTTTTACTAGCAGTAGCAGATTCCATAAGCAGCTGATTTAAACAGGTTAAGACAAGGAGTTGGAACATCTTCCAAAGACTAGCTGCAGTTACAGAATACCTCTCTTCTAAAAGGAGATGTCAAAAAAACCTATTTTTTGTTTATTCAGCTATTCGGTAGCCGTTTGAGTTTTGGATAGATTGGAATGCCAAGCTTATATATATATGTGTATGTATATTTCTCCTCTTTCTGCATGCTCTTTCCCCCCAGATGGGTGGGGGCATAGGAACAAAATGGTATTTAATGAATTAGAGTGGAGAGCTAAATAGTGAGAGACTGAGGCAAAGGTTCAGACTCCCCATTAGATGGAATGGGGAAATGGAAGGAACAGATAAGAGCTGGGGAAAATAATCTTGGGTTGTGCAAGATGAGATCTGTTCTGTTGTCTGAGCTTGTGTGAATGTTGGATGGCTGATTTGAATGGCAGGACTTGGCTTTTTTCCATTTCATATGCAATTCAAGTAAGTTTGAAAAGAGGAAGAACACTTTACATGCCACTGTAAGTAGATGACTTATTTATCATTGAACTAGTAGACTTGGATAAAAGTGCCACAAGACCTCAGAAACACAGGCCGATTTTGAGGTTTCTTTTTTTCCTATTCGAGCTGAGAAAGGAAATGCTCGGAAGTTGAGGAGGAGTGACTCGGTTTCCAAGAAGGTCGTAGAGCATCACAGTGGTAGAGTTGGTTAGACAGCGCAAGGATTCTCCTTAGAAAAGTGCTGCCTCTGCCTTTGGGTGGATCTTTGGTGTCTTGGTGATTGTGATGGCAGGAAACGGGCGTATGTCGATCCCTGCGTCATGTGAATGGTCTAATTCATCTGTAGTTTATTGCTTGGCAGGTCTGAGTAGGCAGAAGTGCCCATTCATCCCCCAGTAGCTGTGTGCCTTTCAACTTAATTAAATCCACTTTCAGAAAAGCTAAACTGTTTGGGAAAAAGATTAAACAAGACAGTTTAACTAATTGAAAATGAGAGAAATCCTGGATTCTTTTCATCCTAAAAGATGTAAATTGGCTGTGAACATTGGGTGTGCTTTATACTGTGTTATACTTTTCTCTAAGCTAAATTATTCTTTCCTTCTCTCAGTGTATATCTACAGATAAAGTAGATTAACATACTGTAATCTTAACTACTGGTTTAATAAGGCAAAGGCAAATTTCATTACTGTTTATTCCTGGAGTCCTCGCAGGGCAAAACTTTAGGAAATATGCGTAGATATTGATTTTTAGGGGCAATCCGCGACCCTGATTTTTCATAAATTAAGTACTTGCAATTGCCATGCTTCTGACATGGCCGATATGCAATAAATGTAATTGGTTTGTCAAACAGTAGCTGGAATAAAAGGAAAAGGAAGAGAGGGTCATGTGGGCATTGCTGGGTTGGTTAGCCACTGCCGGGTATTTAAGGTGAGTTTCAACCACGGTGAAAAGATAAATTCTAGCAGTGCTGCTATATTTGTTGCCAAGGAGGTCCCGCTGTGCAGGTAACGGTCCAATGAAATTAAGGAATAAAATGAAAGAGGTAATTTGTAATCTTTTAGGCAGGTCTTCTGTAGAGAAACATTCAACAATACTAAATTAAAATACAAATTTATGTGTCTTTTCTGTTTGTGATCTGTACAACAGTTCCTTATTCTTAAATATGCTTTCTTAGATGAGTTCTTATTCTTCTCCTGCCTACAAGCCCTTTCATTTTGTTTCTTCAATGAAGATATAACAATTTATGACATCACATTAATATCCATGGCAACAGACTGTAAAGTGAACAACATATTACATTTGCATTGCAGAATCAGCAGCGAGGGAGACGGCTCCTGTTGAAACATGGATATGGGAAACAACTCCAGCAGTGAGCACAGGAGATGCCTGTGAAGGGGAGTTGTTTAGTAGATGTGTTTTCTCAAATTTTGTAAAACTTCTCTTTAGCAGGAGTCCCAAGGACAAAAAGGTCAGAAGTTAACGTTACTTTTTTGGTTGTATGGAAAGCCGTCGTTTCTTCCTGGGCTGTGCCTTTCAGTGTCTGCTTATCATCAGGGGAATCGTTCTCAGTTCTGTCTTCTGCTTGCAGTAACTCTCGTAAAAGAGATCTTTGTAAAACAGGACTGGCTTTAAATTAATAATTGCTTTATATATTCAGGCTTAATGATAATGAGAAAAGGTACATATTTGATGGTCTCAGGTACTCTGTAAAATCTTGATGCTTAGTTTGTCGTTGTGCACAATTTCAAGGAGTCGCGTATTTCCAGAATGGCTCTCCAGTCTTCAGAAATTTCCATCCCCAAAGCTGTATGCCATGTTGTGACATTTTTTTTTCCTGTAATACCTGCTGTTTATAAATAAGGATAAAGAAATATAGTCTTATAAATAAGGAAAATGCCGATGAAGAAATTGTTTTTCTGTCCCCATCTGAAAGAGCATGTGCAGCATTCCCTGCTTGACAAGGCAGGTTGGAATAGACAGGGAACAGGGAGGGAGAGGGTTTGGTTTTCCGTAGTGAGTTCTTAGTACTTGTGGTCTGGGGCTGTGTTTGTCCCTCTTGCTTTGGCTGGCCAGCCTTACGGCCCTGCGTCGTGCTTGTCTCACTGCCGTTTTGCTGGTTCTGTCAAGGGGGAGGGAGAATCTGAGCACATCTGCATTGATTAATTTTATAGTTGAAGTTGCCCGTGTTGAAAGGTGCTGCCAACATAGCAATCGTAATAAAAGGTAGCGTTGGTGAAGCTCAGCGTTATAAAAAAGGTACCTCAGTGTAGCACCGTGCCTAAGCATTGCCGCAGCCTGGTTAAGTGGGAAACTTTCCAGGGAATATTGAATATGTGAAAGAATATCAGTTAAAAATCAAAGATGCCTGAAAATATACAAGTATCTGTTCAAGCAGTGGAAGTAACAGACATACGGATTTTCAAAGATCTTATTTACCCTTTCTCAAGGGATTTGATACAGACTTGATACTGGACACTTTGACTACATTATTTTTCAAAGAAGTTATTCTGCTTTTAAAGCTGTTTCCAACAGAGGTTTTTAGTTTAAAAGTAGCAATTAAACTGTTCCTACTAAAAATTGGCCCACTTCTAATACATTTATTATTGAATGTGGTCTTTTTTATTTTTCAGATTTTTTTATTTTTAGCATGCATGATCTCGTATCCTTTTCTTAATCTGAAAAACAGATCCTACGGGAAGAGTCCAGGACGTGGTTACATGCAGCTCCCTCTGCCGGCTCTCTGTCAGAAGATGACAAAACTAGATTTTAAAACCCGCTTGACGTTCTGCTGCCTAAATATCAGACCACTTCGTTGGTAGAACTCGGTGCACAGCGGTGTTGCACAAAAGCAGTTTAAACAGTGGCAAACTACACTAAACCTTTGCTCACAGAAGAGTGCAAAGTATTTTGGCATACTTCTTGGGGAGCGTTCAAATCCAGTCAAGGACAAACAAAATGACAAAAATATGGTTTTCTTGTCTCTGAAGTCTTTTCTAGCCTTTTATCCTGTGCCTGTGGTTTTCAAAGTCTACTGTTCTCTCAAGAAACACATAAATATGAGGGAAATGGTTTGCACGGTCACATTTTTAAAAAGAGACTTAATTTGAACCACTTCTGCTGTTTTTAATACCTAAATTTAAGATGCATTTTTCCATTTATTTCTTTTTTTTTTTTTTCCAAAAAACAGTAGCAAAACTGAGAGTCTGGAAACTTACCTTTTCTTTTGAAAATACAGTACTTCATTTACAAGCATCAAGTCTGACCATAAACACTTCTGCAATGATGTAGGTTATTGCTGAAGCCTGACTCTCTGCTCCTAAAGTATGTATAAACATTTTAAGCTGAAATTTATTGCTTTAACTCCGTTACTCAAAAAAATCTGCCGGCAGCGTTAAATATGGTTTTGCCTATTGCTAACTATTACTTTCTCTTTGTGTATCTGGTGATTGATGGGTGGGGTTTGGGGGGTTTTGAAATCACTCCAACTTTTTTGCTTCAGCAAGTTTTTGAGTAAACAAATTGCAAAGTCAATTTTGTCGTTCACTCCTGTGTAAAATACTATAATGAATTCCAGTAGGGAGGTTGGACAACAAGTAGTAAAAGAAGCTTTAAAACATTATTTTCAAATTATGTATAAAGTACGTGCAAGTGTGTCTGCCCAACTCTTTTTTTCTAGTTTTCAAAAAGTAATACGAAGAGGACTTATCTGATATGTTCCACCTATAATGGAATTTGTGCTGTAGTTCTCGCATACAACCTGTAGCTGTTATGTGTTTGTGGTACTTGATGTATGGTTAAAATGGGAGGCTGCCATTAAAATATTTCCTATATTCCTTAGTTAAATCAATGTCTTGAGTCTTCTCATAATACAACATTACATGTAAGTTAAGGAAAAGAAGACTTTGTCATGAAAATTGTTATTCCTATAACCATTAGATTAAAATAAAAAAGAAGAAAATAGTAGTCTGGGGGCTGTGAGTAATGACATGGTACCGAAAGGAAATGTGAACTGAGGAAAAAATAGGCACCGTTCTTAATTTTTACACAGGAGAGTAAGCTCAAATTTTAGCTAATGGAAAACCAAATATTTACTTGGTTAAATAAGTATGCAGCTGCGATGGAAATATTACAGCTTTTTGTTCCACAACGTACAGCCGAGCTGGGTGGAGGGGAGATAGCTGTGATCATGGAAAGATGGGGCAACAGCACACCCTTGAATGCTCTATAAATGCACGTTTGGATAGGTTGGAGATCTTGTCTTTCTTACATTTATAGTCTTAACGTATCAATTAAAAACTGTGGCAGCCTGCAAGCGTATTGCAAAGCAGCAAATACCAAGGAAAAAAGCTGCCTTTCTTAAAGATGATTGTATTTTTTCCTGTCTGTAAATGTGCTCGTTTAGTAACGTGAATGCATTAGCCTCCACAAAATGTAAGAAATGAAAGGCAGCAAGAAGCGGTTCCATTGTTATCACTCCAGGCATGTCTAATGCATCGTGTTCCCATGTTCTCTCGGTCACGCTGCAGAGCGCCCTCGGCCAGGGCTGAGCCTCCTCTGGAACGCTCTCCAGGGGGAGGGTGGCCAGCGCAGCGCCGCGGGGGGATGCTGCTGCACGCCCTGCGCTCCCCGCAGCTGCAGGCACTGCTCAGCAGGGCTGGCGCAGGAGCGCCGGTGGAAGCCTTGAGTGGCGAGTGGAAGCTTTTCAGGGACCTGGCTCCTCAGGATTGCAGTTTAAAATGGAATCGTCTCTCTCAAGCTGGGCAGTTGTTTTTTGAGGCAAACCTGTGTTCAAGGAGAAGGAAGAAAGCAGCCCAGTACTGCTTTCCAAAATGATCTATCTGTATTTCAAGAATGACGTCTTGCATACTTTATAAATGAGAAAAGACTTCTGGTTCCTTTCGCTTTCCAAGTATGGATTAATACGAGCTGCATTTTTCCGAAGAACAAGCCTCGTGTTACTCTGGTGATGGCTGAATTTGCTCTAATTTCTCTTTAGAGACTCTGCCCTTGTACATTGTGTTACCTCCAACAGCGCTCCTCGACTGTAGGGGAGGGGGGAACGTGCTCTATCTGCTTTCGATGAGAAACAACATTCACGTTTAGAGAAGAAAAATGAAAGTCCACATTCTCGTTGTGTTACCAGTACAGAGAGGAAGACCTTACTGATTCAGATCTAATTCAGTAGTTTTATTTCCTTTGAACCTAGAAAGATCAAAAGGCAGAAGTGAGGGGGTTGCAGCTGGTGTGTGGAATGAGGGTTGTGCTGGCTCTAGGTCCGAGGTGGTCAGTGGAAATGGGAGGAAATGAAGACTTGGAGATACGAAAGGGGAAAGGAAAGAGCAAAGCAAATGGAGTTTGGAGAGTAGAGATTGTTTCCTGGGAAAGCATGGTAATACTTTTTAAAAACTTATTTTCCTTCAAATTTTTTGGGTTACTTTTATGTTCTTCGGAGAAACTATTTTTTAATGCCAATATACCAAAGAATTGAAGGGGGAAGCAAGATGTAACCAAAAATGAAAAGTTCAGAAATGTGGGAGGAAATGCTGGAAACTCCCAGGGATAAACTTAAGAAAATACTTCTGTAGCGGCATCCTCAGCCCTGAACACTTTAGAGGAAGATGGTGAGAACCTTGCCAAAATTTTAGTCCATTTTCACTATGATCAGGTTAATGCTTTTCATCTATAGGAAATATCTTTGCAAAGAAATATAAAGTAGCTTGAAAATGAAACTACTTATGCACAGACACATGGTGGGACAAACAAAACAGTGTAAACTGGGGATCTGGGGGGAGTTTTCTGGCACGTGAGAGCAGGTTCCAGGCTGTAAACAACTTGCCCCGTTACTTCAGGAAGCAGTGCAAACCACATATAAATTGTGCCATATTTACGTTCGTTTTACTCTTTCTTGGGACTGAGCTGGTGATTGTAAAAAGCATTCAAAGCAAAAACCGCGCAGCAAACCGAGCTGTTTTATTTGGAGTCTCTTCTGTCTCTGAAGCGAGCTGCTCAGCTCTCTGGCATAGCTGATTTTGCATTCCTACATAGAAAGCAGTCGTGAGCTATAATTACACAGAAATGTTTATACTGATTTCATAGATGATAATTTTGGTTTTGGAGAAGCTGGATATTACCCCCAGATTTTTTGAATATTTTGAAGTGAAATTCTTAAGAACCAGAAGTGATTACATATTTTGAGAGGCCCGTTTGTCCCTAGTGCCCTTTGAAATGTTGCATAGTTAACTGTGGTACTCGGGAAAGGTCACTGTAAAGGTCTGCGCTGGGGTGTGTGACAGCGGAAAGGCAGAAGAGACCGTGGAGGAATGTGCCAGTGTGGGACGGGAAGAGGGAGAGAATGGAACATTTAAATGTATATTTTTATAAGAAACAATTTTGTACCTACCGGGAGTGAGGAAGCGATAAAAGTAATACTTTAAGTAGTGCTAACACAATCCTAAGTGCAGATAGTCACCTACCATCTGTTTCTCAATAAATAGCCATTATGCTGATTTCTGTTTCAATGCGCAACAATTAAAGCCTCATAGTATTCCTGTGATATTCAACAGCTGTTGCCTTTGAAGGTTTTATTTATCTTTCTGAAGTGCAACAATTTTAGTTTCATAGTCAACCCTGCTTGAAAGTGTTAGTTTTTATATAAAAAATTTGTGCTCCGTTGAAATGCAAACTTAGGTGGTGTCTGAACAGCACTTCAGCGATAGTCTTCCTTAATATTCTGCTTTCCCTGGATGTGTGGTGCAGAACCGGTGCTGTTGGGGATACCTGGATTGTAGGACGTTGAGTGGGAGAGCTGCCGTGTGTGTGCAGCACCTATTCTCAGAGCTTCATGTAAGCTCTCTTTGCAAACAGATTACGGCAAAGGGATCGTTCTGGTGAGCCTTTCGTCTGTGCTGGCTCTGTTTTGGCTGATGAGTTGGTTTGGGAGACAGAGGGCCAAGATGAATTCTCAGTACTGTACGAGTAAGCAGTACAATTTCCCTACAATCATAACCAGTGCAAGGAAATTAGATCTCTAAGTGGGTTGAATCTGATTTAGTAATAAGTCAATTTAATCACTAATGACTTCAAACGCAGATTTTACAAGGTGATCAATGGCAGTATAACAATGATCGATCAATAGCATTGCGTTTAATTGGATTTTTATGGGTATAATATAGTTTTTCAGAATTAATGTACCATTGCATTGCTTTGTTACTCTTTTAACTCAATTTTTTAGAAGAAACGATGCTTCAAAATGCTAGTTGGTCTTTGATATATTGTTTTAAGGGCACGTTAATAAAAATTAAAATGAAAAATTAAATGCTTGCTTTTAGTAATTGAATTTCGGATTTTGTTCCAGTATTTGGCCATGTGTTTTTAAAAACTGTATCTACACAGCAAAAAAACCCCACATTCTTCATAGTTCATGGTAAGGAGGAGATGGAATATCAAAGAGTAAGAGGGAACCATGTACTGCTCTGCATATGAATCCTGAGTAGCTGAGTAACTCCCCTTCTTCAGCAGTTTGACATAGTAATCTTCCCTCGAAGTAATCTCCTTGTCCCATGTGTCCTGCTTTAATCTATCAGTATTTCTGCAGTGCGCAGCAAGAAATTGATTTTCAGTAATTTTAATGGCTGAATAACTGGTCCTGTCCCAGAGTGTTTTTTCGTATTTGCAGTGGCCAATGTGGTAACTGAAGTCAGTGTTCTGGATAATAGGTTTCATTAGTTTTGATGCCTGAGGTAAAAAAGCAGTAGGTGGGAATAAAGACTGTTTTTGATGTCTAGACGTTCATTTCAGCTGTTGCTGCAATATGATACATTAAAAGGAAATATGTAACATAGCTCTGAGGAAATATGTATTCTTTGAAACTAATTCTACTTTTAAACTGCATAAGGCGGTGTGACCTGAATTATTAAAATGTGGGTGGCTGGATTTCTTAAAGGTATAACTATCTCTGCGATGCCGCCACAGTCGCAACTTGCTTCTCTCCTTCCTTCCTATATTTCTTTTAAGTAAAATATGTCAGTTTGGTCACTGAAGCAGAACAGAGATCTTATTATCTTTCCAGTATCTCTTCTGGGAGACTTAAAATTATTGAAGTATTTGCTTTGATATTTTGCTGTGACTTCTGTCCTTGAAATTTTTATAATGGTTCTTTTTTTTTTTTTTTTTGAGAACATGGCTGGCTTCATAAAAATCATTAGACACTTTGAAGACCTTAATATCTCTGACTTGAAAATAAAAAAGACCCCAAGCCAACTAAGCTGCTCATTAATGTATGTTTAAATTATAAATTTCCAGTGTAAGTCTAAATTATTGTAGTTGCCTTTAATACTTCTAACATCTGATCTACAAGGATAAACTTAAAAATCAGCGCAAATATTCTGTTCATTTTTTGAACCTATGAAAACAAAATGCTAATAAACATTTAAAAACTTCACATGTGATGGCTATCGATTAATTTCCATTCTGTATGGAGACTAACAGTGAGATTTAGCACCTCGGTCGTAGTCCATTATGATGAGTGAAATACACTTTTTTTTCTTTTTTTTATTTTCTGTTAATAATATCTCGGCTATGAGAAAATCAAAAAGTATTTTCTCTGTGAATATTTGTTTGCAGTTGAAAAACATGGCATTGTATTCTTTCTCAGGTGCCATAACCAAAAGGTCTTTTACCGTATTCCTGTACACACTTGTACGTTGGATGATGGTAATAGGCAGGTACCCATCTGTAACTAACTTTTGTTTTCACTACACGGTGCTCTGTCAGCTTACACAGAATTATTTTTTGCCATTGTATCTGTTAAAACATTGCTTTGGTGGTTTTTTATCTTTCCATGAAAATTTTAGTGATTACTAATGTTTTCACTTTCCTAACTCATAGATTGAAACAATGATACCTCTTCAGAGAAATGATTATTTTTGTGCAAAAATGGCTATCCCAAGTCTTTTTTTTTTCTTACCCCCTCTTTTGAAAGATACTGACATTTTCACACTTCTTTTTGGATCCATATGCTTCTTTAGTGCTCTCTCCACTGGATTTAGAGAGCGTATACTGAGAATGGTGTAGTAAGGGCAGTTAGACTGGCTGTATCGGCTAAGCGTTTTATAGAATTAGAGTTAATGGCAGAGAGATGATATGACTTTATCTTCCTGATATTTTCCAAGAATCCAGATATTGAGAGATGGAGTATTGTTAGACTTAGTTATTTATTTTGATAGGTGATTTCATTTAAAAAAAAACAAAACCAACCAAGCACACATAATAGTTGCTTATTGTGGTGAGAAATGTAGTGGTAAAATTATCCCTCTGTTGCAGGACAAACAGCGAGAAGGGGATGAACTGCCTGTTTTACAAGAAAGTAAATGCTACTCCCAGTTGTTCTCTTGACTACTCTGGAATGTACACATGCTTAGATAAGGTAGTTACCATATACAGATAATATACACACATACACCCAGATTGAGAGAGGCGGGTGTCTGTCTGTGTGAGTGTATCACAGCAGAGGATCAGTAGATCTGACAGATCACCCAGGTGAGAAGGAGCTTGGACTCCTGGACGTCATCCAGTCTGACGTCCTACTCAAAGTGGGATTGCCGCAAACAACGGATCAGATTAGCGATGGTTTTGTCTACCCAGGTCCTGGGAAGTGGTGACCCACGGTTTTGTCCTACCTGCTTTGCTGCCTTTCCAAAACTCATCTCCTTTCTGACTTCCGTGGAGGAAGAAGTAGTTACGTGCTCTGTTGTACTCTTTCTCATGCTAAAATTCAATCTTTACTTGATTCTTCCCCTAGAATTTTTCTTTTTTGAAGATGGCTTTCACAGCTGTTTTATAATTTCAAATGTGTTGCCTCTAAAGAGAAATATTTCAACTAGAGTAACAGAAAATACCTTCAGGACAGGATATAGGTGCTTGGCATAAGCATGTTTCTGAACCTGTGCAGCACCTGCTTTCTGTTAGCTGTGTGCCTGAAAATGCTGTCAGGCGGCACTGAAGGGCTGCTGAGGGCTTGAGTTGAAAGGGTTGAGTGTTGAAAGCATTACAAATCATTGTGTAGACAGACAGAGAGGAACAGTTATTTCCCAGTTCAATCTTCTTAAGGAATTTTAAATATTCTTCAAAAATCTAAAATCAAATTACACTGTTAACAGTGTGAGGAACTTTGCAATTTACAGGTACAGTCTAATCTCTAGTGTTTTGTTTCTAGTGGCTTTTGTTACTGATCACTATTTGCATCTTGAAGTTGTAACTTACTCCAGTTATTTAAGTTCTTTTCTTTTGGAGATTGGATCAGGAAGACAGAGCAGAGAGGAAGTGAAATGCTGCAGTTCTAATTTTTTCTCCCAATTTGTACAGCAACAGACATACTCTCAATTGTGAGATGAACATTTTTAGTAGGATAAAGAAGTATTAGAGGTAATTACAGTAAGTATAGTGCATTAATATATCTGGGCATCAAAAGGCATTATTTATTATAGGAAAATGGTTATGAAGATGTCTTATGATATACTTAAATTTAATAGGGAAATAATTTTATTTCCATTTCCTATCTAATTTATGTGAATGCTGAGTAATAAGAAAGCCAATTTGGCAAATTAGAATATTGAGGGATGATACCACTTGAGACTTTCCCCTTTTCCCTGTCCCACTCAATGGCTGCTCCTCAGCCAGTCTGGTCTCTGTCAGACTTGACCCTAGGAACTAGGAACTTAATTACAAGGACCTCCACTGTGAGGTTAACGCTGCTTTTTCCTGCTTTTCCTAGGCTTTGGGATGCATTCCCTTGCGGGGCTGTTCTTTTCCTGAATGCAGGATAACCACGAATCCATCTGTGTTGCTGTGTAGAGAGAGGAGGTGCTGCCAATTTCCATTCCCTCCTCTTCAGTCCCTTCTGTTGGGAATCGTTAGGCGTTTGGTGTCACACCAGCCCTGGGGAGAGGGGTCTCGGTTTGTGGAAGAGTAACAGGATGGTGTAGCCCAAAGAGCAGCTGTGCCAGTCACAGCTAAGGAGGGCAAAAGAATCCTGGGAATGTCCAGTACCTAAAGAATTTGGTATTAAAATTATTCCAACTCTACAGAATATTACTTTATAAACAGTGCAAAGCACTATGATCTCATTTCTTCTGGAGTCAGTGGCAACATTATACTGGCAGAAAATAGTTCTGAGAGATAATATAAGCTGTTCCTTGATTGGCCTCCATTAGTTTGTTGTGCATACTTGGGAGTAGATAGTGAGTTATGACTGAGAACATCAGAACTGGCTATGAGAAGTTTCCTGTAAAATCATGGAATAAATTCTTGTCTCTCGGATTTTGTATGACGTTAATGGAGGTACAGTACTGGCTCAAGAACTCAAGAAGTACTCCAGAAGAGCTCAGTGCCACGTAATAGTGAATGTCTTTTGGCTTTTACAAATTCTGTAAAAAAAAAAAAAAAAAAAAAAAAAAAAAAAAAAAAAAAAAAAAAAAAAAAAAAAAATTGTTTGAATCTGGAGTTTTCATAGAGGTGAACTCAGGTGTGATCTCTCTCATACTGTAATGTGTAAGTGCTTATGTATTTGAGAAGTTTTTAAGCCTGAGACTGTACCACTCTTGCACTTTCTTAGGCTTCAGTGGTTCTGAACTATATAAAATTTATGCATCAGTAGTTCTGAAAATGCATGGAGATTCTAAAGTTTCTGAAGAATGCTGTTTTGAACATGAAATCTGAAGCCCTGTGAAGGTCTATGTAGTAAACAGCTATAGCGCATTACGTACTCAGTAAGGTTTTGCAAGCGTTAAGGTGGCCTTTAATGGTTTTACAGGGAAAGATACTTGGCTCATGCTTGTGCCCAAAAGCACGAGTCTTTTTTTCATTCTTCTGAGGAAGTAACTGTGCTATTTGATAAGGTTATTTAGGTCCTAAAGCCCTGGCTCTTTTCATTCTGTAAAAGGAGAGAGATTAGCATATTACAACATTACACGTTCAAAAATGTGCCTCTTCTTGTTTGAGGTTATATGACTTACGGTAACTGGGAGAAGCATCAGAATAACGAACAATGCTGGGTTTTGAGGCTTTGAAGCTGTAGTTGAAGACTGCCGGCAATATTAATATTTTTCATACAGCAGAAACTCTTCAGAAGCTTTACTTTAAACATGATAGTAGAGTAAACTGTACTTAGATAATAATCTCTGCATGATAGACATGCTGTTGGAAAGTTTAATCCTTTAAATTGGCCAAGTAGGGGGTGCGAAGTATTCAGTTCTTAACATTCTGTAGAATTGTGTGTTTGCGTTTCTAAAGATCTGCAGAGTACGCCTGTAAAATTGAACTGACAGAACTCAGTCAATTAACAAATTCTTACTCCTTGACAAAGTTAGTTAATCATCTGCTTTTACTCTGCAGCTGAGATAGATTCTACATCTTAGTCAGCAGAAGATGCAGATACAGGCACACCAAAAATAGTTTTAGTCTTGGTAGTTTTAACATCCCAAAGCAATGGAGTAAGGACAGCAGATCTTTTTGAGGTTTGTGTATTCTTCAGGTACTTCATGCTGCGCTCGACTGTGAGATATTAATAGGTTATTTTTGTTTAATTCTCTGAAATGTCTGCAGTTTGGTACTAAGTTGACAGGTTTTATTTTGGAATAAAAACCTGCTGTGTAATTCATATGTTTTCTATGTATTGTTTAAACTGCAACAGTTTAAGTCAGTACAACGGAGGAATTTCACTTGAGTGAGAGGTTCAGGATAGTTGTTTACTGTTGTTTAAGTTGTATAAATTGATTTTACACCTTTGATGATTCACTTTGTTTCTTGATTGTCTGCATTTGTGGTTAAGTTTTAAAGGATCTCTCAGCAGTCATGGCAAAGAATGCTCATTAATTCCTCACCCCCCTACTTTAATATCAAATGCTACAAACAAATGCATTTGGTTTTATGCTTTTGTGTTTTCTTTTTTTTTTTTTAATTCAAAGTTGGTTTCTTCAGCAAGTAAAGATTAAAGCTATTTTGGCAGTATAGGTAATAGTTGAAACAGCCTAATGAAACATGCTACTGTTGAAAATTAAAGCTGTTGGAGTTATGTTTTGTATAAATGTTTGTATTTCCCTGTTTTGACCATGTCAACATTTTATGTTTTTGTAGTGGTAGAAGAAGGACTGTGGGAGAATGGACTTTCCTATGAGTGTAGGACCCTGCTCTTCAAAGCAATTCATAATCTTCTGGAAAGGTAAGAAAAAACTCTGTTGTAGTCAAATATTTCATTTTGATGTTTCAAATAAGGCAGGATACCTACAGGCCATTTATATTACTATTGATCTTAAACCACATTTTTTTTAGAGGTAGAAATTTAGCACAAGAGACGCAGGATAGAGATGGATATCTTAAGTCGTTGATTCTGGTAATGCATCATAAAGTGCAGTGCAGAGTAATTAAACGCTCATACAAAGAATAATGTGGATATATATTTCTGCTTGCATTCTTGTTGGGGAGCTATTTCAAAAGCAAAAAAAAGTTTCCACCTTCTTGAGGTGTTTATAGAGAATATGATTACAAAGAACTCCTCTATCTGAGCTCCAACCCCTTTGATGAGGCTGGATAGTACATATCTTAATGGGTAACATTAAAAGATCTCAACTCTGTTCTTCCAATCATCCTAGTAACGTGAGTGTTACAATTTAACTATATTTGTACACAATTTAACAGTTCCTGGCTCTGGGAGGCATAATGTATCCTAGCATTGCTTTGACTGCAAAATTATTCTGTGGTTAATTAATACACTTACAGCTTTTTCTTCTTAATCCAGCTATCTGCTCTTGAATTTACTGAAGATTATCTTGTTATTAGGCCTTCAGTGTATGGTATTGCATCTCGGTCTATTGCATTTTATTCCTTCTCTCTTACTACAGTTCTTCAGGTCATCATCACCTTCCTGTATTGTATTTCAGTTCTTTTACAAATTTGGAGACTTCTCAGAATTAAGTGTCACTAGGGTATTCCCAATTTTTCTGAATTTTTAATAGTAACAACAACAAAATATAATGCACCTTTCCTGTACCTTTGTGTTACATTAATTTTGCGGAATGTAGCATGGAACATTTTTCAATTAGCTTATTTTCTGAAAGAAAAATACTTTCATCTTGTCTCATTTAGTATGGTGTTTGCTTTGATGTAGATTTACTAGTAATCAGGTTTGCATTGTGTTCCTGAGGTGGTGTTTCCGTGAGTGTGGTAACTGTCCCCTTGACTGATAGTTACCCGTCCGTATCGGCCACCTGCGTGTGTGTATGTCTGAATGGCCACCTATGTGTGTGTACACAGGTACGAGGGCTAGGTGTTGTATTTCCTGTTTCCTATCACATCGGTCTTTTTAGGGGATTTTTACATTCACTTAGAGTGAATAAAAGACTGAAAATGAAATTCCCCATCTAGAATGTTCACTAGTTCTTTAGTAGCTTTGCAGTATAAAAGGGAAAAATAATTTTATACATGTTTATTAATCTGAGGTACCTAGCCAGCTGACTTTGAAGTATGACTCCTAGCAAATATTTTTCTTCCCTGGACCTTCTTAAGCTTGTGAAGTGAATCTTTAATTTATTTTTTTTTAATAACTTAATTGAAATTGGTCAGCAGAGTTAGCAGAATTGTTCTGTCCAGCTGTGACTGAAAAGTCTCCAGAGCTGCTCTCCTGTGGGCAATGGCCTTTGCCGTGCTGGTGGCCGGCACACGTCGGGTGGCTGCTGATGGCCTCGCTTGGTGCCACCGTGAGCTGGTCCCGCTCCTGCCCCTCGAGATGGGGGTCCCACCAGGCTCTGGCATTAGGGGGTTTAATGACATTATTGTCAAGGTGACTTACGGTGATGGCTTATCAAATGGCTACCCAATTACCTACCTCATTTTTACAGTATTATACCTGAGCGTATTTTAAGTTATACGCTTTTGGGTTGTTTTTTTTTTTTTTTTGTTTGCCATGCCAAATCTTAAGTTAACATTGTAATGATTTAATTTAAAATAATAGCAATAAGTGTGTAGGCTTTACTAAAAAGAGAAATGACACTTCAATTTTTACAGACCCATTTTATCCTGTGTTTAGGGAAAGCTTGATTAATAAAAAAGAAACCTTGAATTTCTTTTTGATCATACCCGAAAGTGACAGGGCTGTTGCCTGTGCTTGAAGTTTTGTGGGGGTTTTTGGCTTATTTTGCACTTAGTGAAGGACAGTTTTTCTTCTCTCAGAAACCTCCCGTGTCCCGCCAAGCCGTAGTTCCCTCAGCAGGGCCGGCCGGTCTGTGGGCAGCTCGGCTGGCCCAAGGAGCGCTGGCCTCTGTGGGGTGGAGGGAGGAGGCACTCAGAGCCGGTTCCAGCCAGTTCTGTCACCACAGCGGATTTCCCGCCCACCGGGGAGCCCACAGCGCCTCGGCTCAGCCCCGCTCAAGGAAGAGCTGTAGAAGAGCTGCCGGAGAAGGGGCACGGAAAATGCCTGTGGCGGGAAGAGGCTTGATAGGCAGGTGACCCCCCCTCCTCCATCCTTAGCCTCACTGAGGAGTCAGGAGGGACTGAGTGAAACCTGCCCTGGAAATACAGGAAGCTGTGACTAGGAAGAAGGGAGGAGAGGTTTTTGCTTTAAGTTAACCCTGAAAAACGCAAGAAAGGGACCTGTTGGAGCGGGGCCAGAGGAGGCCCTGGAGCTGCTGGGAGGGCTGGAGCCCCTCTGCTGGGAGGACAGGCTGAGAGAGCTGGGGGGGTTCAGCCTGGAGAAGAGAAGGCTCCGGGGAGACCTTCCAGCCCCTTCCAGTCCCTAAAGGGGCTCCGGGAAAGCTGGGGAGGGACTCGAGCAGGGAGGGGAGCCACAGGATCACAGGGAATGGTTTTACACTGGAAGAAGGGAGATTGAGATGAGATGTGAGGAAGCAATTCTTGGCTGTGAGGGCGGTGAGCCCCTGGCGCAGGTTGCCCAGAGAAGCTGTGGCTGCCCCATCCCTGGAGGGGTTCAAGGCCAGGTTGGACGGGGCTTGGAGCAACCTGGGCTGGTGGGAGGTGTCCCTGCCCAGGGCAGGGGGTGGCACTGGGTGCTCTTTAAGGTCCCTTCCAACTCGAAGCATTCTGTGATTCTATGATAAAGGGTATTTACACAACTACTTAACGTGTTTTGTTTTGTCTTTTTCTTTCCTCAGTACCCAAATCAGAAATTTATGTTAAATGGCAATTTAAAAAGCATTAGAAGATCTGAGGAAATAATACTCAAAATATTATGGTGTTATTTCGTAATCATTAGTATGCCCTTGTCAGGTCATATTTTTTTCATAGAAAAAATCAGAAATACGAGAGGTCAAGTGAGAGTGACATGCTCTAACAGCTGTACTGCTTAGCAAGAAAATATCACTCAGCCTTAACTAAAGAAACGAGCCAAGGAGTTCAGAGTATTTTATGTCGTTATTTCGTATGATTAAATAACTGCTTTTAAGTGTATACTTATTTGGGATTTTATGACCAGCTTTTTTCATTTTTACACAAGTTCATTATTACAGCTTACTGTTAAAGACTTTGTTACCATTGAGTGCTTATATGGCAAAAACAATGCCGTAGTGTCATTAATGGTTCACTCAGATGAATCTTTTGAGATCCATGCTTCTGCAGTCATGTTTCCCATTTCATACCTTAAATAACCCGTGATTTAGCTTAGCATGTGATGGTTGGCTGACTTTTAAGGCCAAGTCTACCCATGAAGACTTTTTTCTAGCAAAGTAACATTAGTTTGAGGCAGTTAAACCTGCCATCGTCAGACATGATGATGTGGCATTAGTGTGTGTGATGGGGGAGAGTGTATTGGTTTTTTTGCTAGTACAGATTATTTTCCTTAGGGATCTGATGTAAATTTCACAGACTTCCTTTTGTTTATATAAAGTGTGCTGATACTGACAAACTTTCTCTGATAGGAAATATTTCCTGGTGAAACAGTTGCTGAAGCACAGTATTTTTCCCACCAGCACAAGAACAACATCTTTAGATCTCTGCTGGTTTAGCTTGGTATATTCAGCTGGGCTGGATTCTTTCTGCTTTGAGAAAGTGCCGTTACAGTTTTCTTTAGCCTAGCTTTAACTTTGGAAAACCCTGCCAAGTTTATATGGAAGAAGTAGTAGCATATTAGTATCTGCGTTGTCTGTCGTCCATTTCCTATCTATGTCTTCTACGTATGCTTTTGAAGTATAGATCACACAGTTTTTCTAAACCTTGCAGAATGTGCTTTGCCAGAAGGTTTCATGTGATTTTTAATTTGTTTTGTTTTGGCTAATCTCTAGCAACTGCTATAGAAATAAACTGTTGGAAAACTTTGGAGAAGTATAGTTCTTCTATTTAAATAACAAAATACTGATTAGACATGAAATGTATAGGGAAAGCTCATATATTGCTCGTAATAGTAAATAAACCACTAGCAACAAATGACCATTTTTTTCAGAATTTTTGAAACGTAAGATTTGCCTTACTGAAAAATAATCCTTCAAAACAGATTTCTGTATGTGATCTCATGGGTAGTATGTTCAGATGCATGTTTAATGTATGGAGCATACGTAAACTGTGTTGGCCTGTTGCTAGCGTGATTCATCTGTACAGGTGGGCTTAGAAAGGCATCAAGCACTCCTTAACTTGTCAACCTAAATTGGGCATTGATCACTTTGCATCCTTGTTGTTTGCTTATGTTTTGTTAAAGCCACAGAATGGACGGTTTCTATAAAGAAATCATGCACTTCTAAAGGGACCACAGAAAATGGGTAACCTGCTGCTCTAAATCTAGTGATATGGGAGTGTATTTTTTGGAGAGAGGTCTTCTGAGAGAGGAAACAGTAACTATGGAAGTTTCAACACCTGAAATCAGGCTGTGGATCATGTGATGGGAAAAAGGGTTCATTGTTAATATTTGGTTAATACAATTTCCTGTCATTCATATTCTATAATATGCGATTTGCATGCCAAAAATACAGAAATGTGTATATCATGAAGTCTTGAGAGAAACACTGTACAGAAGAGAATCAGTGCTATGAATTGTCTTTGTTCAGGAACAGGAGTTTGAAAAATAGGATGATGGGTCATTCAGCAGAAAGAGCAGCACGGAGTGGAAAAGATTGTGTCAGAGATGAGGGGAAAATGCATACGTGAAAATCAGCATCAGTGACAGCATCGTGAGACTGGACAGGGATTCTCTATGAATAGTGTGGGAAAATAGAAAGTTAAATGGAGTCAAAGTTAAATGGAATCCAGATGCTACAAAGTTGATTTCAATAGGATGGAAATTCAGCTGCTTAATCCCTTCAATTTACTGTTCTCAAACAGATCTTTTAATTGTATCTTAAGATGTAACTATTAATTGCTGCTGTAATTATTTTATAGGTGCTTGATGGATAAAAACTTCGTAAGAATTGGAAAATGGTTCATAAGACCCTATGACAAGGATGAGAAGCCTGTTAATAAAAGGTAAGGTGATCTATATATCAAGTACTGTTGCTGTCAATGTTGATATTACATGATGGTAATTTGATGCTGCATTTTAGTAGTTGTTTTTCCACTTCTTTTACCATCCAACAAGTGAAAACACAGACACTATTTGTTCGCTTCAGTAATACATAGAAAGCAATTAAATAATTTTTCAGGTCTTGTTATGATAATTTAAGATAGGAAGGTAGGTTGGTATTTATCCCTTAACTCCACAGAAATGTGACTTTTTTTTATCTTTTGAAGAGGATCTGCCTGTTTCTCTCATTTTACAACAGAATTCAATGTAGTTATAAGAAATCATTTGAATTTCTGGACACTTAACCCTAACCTGACGTTTTAAGCAGTAAAATGAGTAGTATATAGATTTACTTATTTTCTTTAAAGATGCCAGCCTTGATGCCCACCTTTCACTGATTGTCGGGCTGACAAATCACACCTGTGTGTTTGATTAATGCACTGCTTTTGCAGTAAGATAACCATAGAAAAGGGGTCGCTGACTCCACTGGCTCATTGCTATTTCTTCTCCTAGCTCCAAAGGTTACAATGTTCTCAGATCTTCTGGTACTTGCATTTATAGTCATTCGCTAAACAAGTTCTGTCAAAAATAATCTGAGTTAAGCTGAAACACGGATTTTCTAACGGGAATCATTTTGACAGAACTGGGTTAGGAAGTGACTAAACATGCAGTTACGCTGGAAGATTTGAAGGTAATGAGCAAGTGGAGATAAAGTGGGGTGGCAACTTCTTCATCCAGCGTAGCTACAGTCACAACAGTGTGTCTGATGGCAGCTGTAGGTACAGGTGGAAATCATTCTGTAGATCATACATACCTTCTCCCTCTCATCTCTTTATCTCACTGCACTGTCTTACAACAGAAGCGTCTCACCTCTGTAATACTGCAAACAGTCAGCTTCAGTCTGTAATAGACTTTGTGTTAACCAGGTACTTCTGAACAGCGGTTGTTTTTAAGATATAATGCAGTGATTAATCATGGATTTGTCTCCTTTCTAAAAACAGAAAGCAGTTATTTAGCATGGGGATATTTCTTTTATTGCTGTGTACTTTTTGTAGCTAACTAGACTTACACTGTGTATGCGTAGTCTTTGATTTCACATCGATCTAAGGGCAAGAAGCCATTGAAAGGTCGAGGTTTTTCCATACCTTTCTCTGCCCTGGCTGTTTGTAACCACCTTTCTCCCTCCCATT
Source organism: Larus michahellis (assembly GCF_964199755.1). Classification (NCBI taxonomy): domain Eukaryota; kingdom Metazoa; phylum Chordata; class Aves; order Charadriiformes; family Laridae; genus Larus; species Larus michahellis. Next base: position 3,065,732 of record NC_133908.1, read on the forward strand.
TTCTCTGCTGCTTTTCTGATCACACCAAGCTCTAGTTTAGTTTTCTGGAAGATTAATTCCCTAGAGTGACATAAGTAGTAGTGTCTTTATCAGCTTCTGGAAAAGGGAGGCAGCTCCTTTCAGCAAAAGCTATTTATCAACTTTAGCACAGCCTTAGTGCTCAGATTAAATGTATTTGTGAGTCTCATGTCTGTTCTTGGAGTGTATCAATTTAAGAACTGAAGCCTCTGATACAGTAGATGGTGTCTGTCAAAAACAGCAGCAGCACTGGCATGGAAGGTGTTGTTACTTTAGAATTCTGGCAGATTAGTAGGTCCTGTGTCTTATTTACATGTGTATAACACCGAATCACTTGTACAGTGAGGTGATCGGCAGCGGCTAATTACATTTTTAAATATATGTACAGTATGCACTTAAATATCTCTGGTCTAGAATATGTTACAAAAATGAATTTACGTTGAACTTAAATTGTACTTGAAGTATTCTTGTACATAAACCTGACATTTTTATTGAGAATTTTAGGGTTGAAGGTTGAAGGGTAGACTCTTGATTTGGGGAAGATAATGTTTGTTGTTGGTTTGTGTGTGTTGTTGGTTCGATTGTTTTTTTTATAATGTTCTTGCCACTATAGGTCCTATGGGTATATACCATTTTAAGAGCATTTATTTAGCAATAATAAATATGGCCTAATTTGAGATAGGTTTTATGTTGTTTCAGGTTGTTAATTTTTCTGCTATCAATGTATCATTGGAGTTAACTAATCATACTGAAAGACGGTAGTAAACACTGCAAAAGTTGACAGTAGAGTCAACTGCAGGCAGTAGCAGAAAATAGCAGGAGGCTTTGGGGACAAATTTCTCCAGACATTTTTTTATTTAATCTTTTAAGCTTACTTTCTCACTATAGCACAAAAAGCTGTCTTTACACAAATTAAGTGATTCACAGCCGCTTGCTGGAGATAAAGCAATAAGGAGCAGTTGCAGGAAGAGGCCAACTGACAGTGTTTAGGTATTTTAGCACTGTGGGTAATGCCTTCATAATTAAAAAAAGTGTTATTTTAAAAAGTAGTAGCTAAACCCATGTTAATATATAAAATACTAGACATAAGTTGCAGGTATGTACAGTAATTAGGTTGAAGTCTGGGAACAGGTAATCCCTGTGGAAAATGCATGTACTATTCCCCTTCAATGGGGAAAGAGAGAGAGAGAGAGATCTATATAGATATACACACACACACCTTGAATGGAATAAAACTGAGCAGGTGTCATCCTGGCAAAGAAATACACATGGTTTCCAAGTCTGCTTTTATCTGTGGCAAAGTTAGTCATCTCAAATTTCCAACATCCTGATTTACCAACTTCGTTTCAGGAATATACTGAAAAGTCTTGGACTAGCTAAAAGGAAACAGGGAAGGAGTTAAAACTCATGCGGCTGCTTTCCAGGAGTAAATTCATTCAGGGCCTGTGGTTTTTGTGAATGACATTAGGGAAGAAGGGCGGAGAGGTCTGTGATTTGAGAATGAAGTTCAGAGACGAAATGGAGCATGGCAGTGGCCGTGACCTAGTTAGTCCTGAGATGTGAAAGGGAGATCTAAGAACAATAGGTGACCTTCTGAGGCAGGATTGGAAACAATATGCACGATGAGCTTTTCTGGTATTTTCAGGAGTGAGGGAACAGCAGAGGGAGTTACAGACAGATCCGTATACAGTTTTATTTTGCTTACAGTGCGAACCAGATGCTTTTGACAGGAAATTCAGCACAGAACTTGTGGGTTTTCTTTCCCGAGTATCTTTAATATTATGTGTCACTTACTAAATAATTCTTCATGTTTTATTGTCTATTCTACAGCAGTGCATGTCTACAGTATGTTTCCACACTACTGCTAGAAAATGGCAAACTTGTTTGTTTATCTATACAACTTCCTAAAGGAGATCTGTATGTTTGGAGTTTGTCTGATATAAGGCATTGATAGTGCCTTCCACTGTGTGGTGAAAATTCATCTTCACAGTCACTTTCCAGGTTTTGTACGGGGTTTTTTTGGTTTTGGAAAGCACCGCCATAATATGTTAAACATCTTACTGACAAAAAAAGTGTATGACTATCTTATTCAAGAATCCTTGCTAAGTATTTTAGTGATTATTTTCTTGGTGTGCAGTAGGAAATTGGGGGGGTGGGGTGGGTGGGAATCAGATAGTTTTGAACTGTATGAGCAACTTAACATGAGTTGTTAAGCTTTTTTTAATTTGCTTAAATGTAAAAAGCACGAGAAAAAAAATTGTTGCTTTTTGTAGTTTAAATAACGGATGGGTCATCCGCTCTTCCAAAAGTCTGTTAGGGTATTTTCCAGCCTTGAGAAGAAAAAAAAATTCCATCAGTGAAATATTTTGAAGTAGAGTTTATTCCTTTTTTTGTCACTAGGTTGGAAGTCTGAAAGGTAGGAACAGCGTCTAGATAGCCATGTTACCCTCTGTGCGCTTGAAACAGTGCAGATGGAAGAGTGGAATTACAGTTAGGCTGCAATGAAATATAGTTCTTTAATTTCAGTTTCCAAGCAGATTTCTGTTTGTTTCTGTCCCATAAGGCAGTTGATCATGACAACCTCACGTGATGCTGATGGAATATAGAAATTTCTGAGTTATGAGTGCATGGGCTGCATCTTAATAAATACAGTACCCTAAGCATTCACGTGTCAGCTCTCCCCCCTTAGATCTAATCCATCAACTTTTACCATTGTAACAGTCCAGTCAGTACAGCCATATCCAGTTTTGCTCAATAGCTGTGTTCATTTCTTTGCAAGCATCAAAATCGGGCATTGATCAGTGCCATCAAATCCTGAAGGCTGCAGACGCTTTAAGCATTGCTTCCTCTTTGAGATCCTGGAAACTATCGGTTTCCTGGGAGTAGTCATAGGACTTACCCAAGGAATATCTAGATCAGTGGTACCAAAATTGACGTTCAGCATCATTGCAAGCAACATCGCAAGCTGCGTTCACTTTCTGCCATGCTGGGAACTGCTGTCAGTCAGTCTCTTCATCTGAAAACATCAGAGTTAGTGAGCCCCAGAGAAGAACTGCAGTGCTGTGCCGGGAGGAACTGGAAACCAGTGGGACTGGTGCCTATCTAAGGCTGGAGCACCTTGTCTGAATCTGATGTGGAGGTTTGGTCCTGGCACACAACATTACACAGATAGTGTCTTTTGGCAAATAGTATTAAGGTGTTTCATTAAATGATGACATAATTCAGTAAAAGCATGGTAAAACAAGTTCAAGTGATCTATTTAAATTTTTAATAAGAGTTGAATTCCTCAGCTGAGAAATGGTAACTGATTGATTGTGCATGTACAGTTCGCTGCAATGCAGTGAGGATTTCTCAAGTTAAAACTGGAGGGTTTTATTTTCTTGAATTTGAGAAAAATAAGCTGTATAAATTTTTTTTTCATTCTCCAAGTTTTATATACTTGTGTTTTAACCATGTTTTAAAAAAATTCAGTAATGTGATCACACGTGTTTCTTGAAAATTGCGTCTAGTGATACTGTAGTAATACATATGTACAGTGTTGCCAACTAACACCATCATAAATGAGGGAAGACTAGGAAGGAAAACAGTAAAAATCAATCTCATTTAATTTTAAATAATGTGTGCTTATTCATGACTTGTCAAAATAAATGTGATGGAAATACTGAGTAATAAGAAATAATGCGTATTTTTCGGTAGTTTTTCCTACCCCTGTAAAAATAAGCTTTTCTATTTCAGTTTAAGAGGCTTAGTTCCCAGACAAATACTTTAATATTTTTGAGGTTTAAATTCTGAAATGTTATGTTCATCTTTGCTGAGTTTCTTCTCAGTCTTACTTCTGGTTTCAGTAAAACATACACCGAGCTAGTGTGTTGTATCTGTGGGTGGCTGGTTGGTTTTTTGGTTTGTTTGTTTAAATAGGTAATCTTGTATGTTCTAAAGCTAACTTAATTCTTACCTACTCGGAAATATTGGGTAATGTATCCAATGGAATACAGTCTGCATTCATATTTTAGCAGAAGGAATCGATAGAAAATACAGATTATGAAATAAGTGTTTAATATGCATTAATATTACACATATATATAATATGCATTAGTATTTAATATGTATTTTTCAGCAAAAGCCGGTGTCATTGATATCAGTATGCTTATATTTATAAATATATTTTTGAAGTCATTTAATATAATATCTTTAATATATTCAAGTATATTAATCTAATACCATTAATAAATACAATGTATGTTTATGTTTTGTAGACAGAAGACAGTAAAACTTTATTAACAATTTAGGGTTACTTAAGGATACTGTTAAGTTGGTTTGGGAAAATGCTACTCAAGCCCTACTGTTTTTATTACTATTTTCTATTGTGGATATATGCTACTCGTAGTCTTGGGTTATTATTTTGTTTGTGTCGTGTTCCAGTAATCTTGTATGTAAAATTCTTGGTTGAAAATGTTAGTACACTGTGCAGGAAAAAAGCATTTTGCATTGAAGGTCTGTTCCTTTGCTTTATTATCAAAGGAACTTTCTCAATAAGCTATAAATTAAGGATTGTTTTGCATTGAGTTGTCTGTTGTTTTTCACTTAATAATGAAAATAACGTAACAGTACTTTCTAAAAGATGGTAAGAACTCTCACAGAGCATACTATAAAATTTTCAACTAATATTTTAAATATATGACCCAGTTTGCATTACCGCTGCACAGCTCTACATTATGGTATGTAGCTACAGCTGTTATTTTTTTATGTATGTCCTCCATTAAATGACACAGGCAGCTAGACTGGTGTACTTGTAGCAGCTACCACTGAGGACTACTTTCTTTGTGATAATGACCCAACCTTTTCATCTTCCTTTTCTGGGGTAAGAGCATTAAAAAGACAGTGGCAAAGAAACCCCAGGCACCGATTCGTCAGATTCCTTGACCCTTGCCAATCAAGATAAAGTCCTGGGAACAACAGAAGGACTCCCTCGGTGGGGTCATCGGTAAGATGTCACAGGAGCAGTGCTGTTGGAATGCTGCACATACCCACTTCAGCTCATTCCGATGATGCTGGAGAGGAGCTTACACAGCTGTTTGCTGAATGCATGGAACTGAGCCAAGCAGCTAAGATAAAACGTAAGGGATGTTGATAGGTGTGCCGTTGATTGTTCACTCCTGTGATATTCTGTGTTTTGTTGATAGATGTGCATTTGAAATTCCTTCTTTGCAATTATACCCTTGTCTTGAGAAATGAGGGTTATATTATTGCAGTGATCTCTTTGCATGGATGCAGCACTGTCTCAAAATGGGACTGCTCCTAATGAAATTTATTGTGGTATTTGCACTGTGTGTTTTGGAGGGGGGGTGTGTGTGTTTCTGGCAACCACAATGTAGATTGCAGGTTCCTAATTTCATAGAGAAATTCCAAAACCTGGGCAGGATGGTATGAGGCAGGAGGGAATGCAGCAGAATTATGAAAAGTTGGTAATCTGACGTGGCAGAATCTTGTAAATGGATGTTTGTAAGCTTCAGTTGTTTGGCTCCTAGGGAGCTTCCGACACAGAAGTAAGATACTAGTGACCAACCAGTCATTTCCAGTTTGAAATGAATTGTTAGCAGAACTCTTACCCCCTTCTGTCTTGAGAAGGAAAAATACCGTCTGTCCCGCTGCCTTTAAAGGTGTTTTCCTGTGCCTGTTTTCCTGAGCAGTACTTGAGCCAGCAGAAATATTCAAGGTGCTGTCACAGAGTATCGTGGGGCTTTCACAAGTTTGATTTTGGTGAGGTGCCTGCGACTTTGGTTTGCATTTTTCATTCTGAAATACTCTGAATATTTCTGAAACATTCTGCATTTTCAGCATATGTTTATAACTACCCTTTCCTTGTTGGATTTTGAGGAAGCCAGGATAGATGAGGTACATGTGTTGGGACAAATGTGTTTCCCTGTGCAGCCAGTTATGCAGTTCAGGTCACTTCTGTCACCATTTTGGGGATATGGTGGCATATACTTTTCGAGATTTCAGTTTATAACACTGATAAGTTATCACTTTAATGTCTGGATTTTGTAAAACCTTCCCTTGTTATTATTTGCTGGGCAACATTTTTTGTATATACAGATATATTTTTATATATATATATATACACACACGCATATGCAAGGTTACTGGAATGCCTACATATATTCCAAATACATGCATTATTTAATGTAATTGAGACACTACATTGTTTTTTACATTTTTGTAACTTTTTTAAGAGATAGTTATTTAAATGGTTGAAATATTTTGGACTAGGGGTATACAAATGGCAAGTGGCTCAAGAAAATCAGACTTGTATATTTCTGTTGTCTGTTTCTTTTTTGTGCCTCATTTTTATTGATGTAGTTTAGAAGTGACTTAGTATCTTCATTAAGTGTTTTTGGATACACTTGTGTCAGACACTTGTACTTCAATAATTATATATGAAGCCTGGCTTAATCAGGACTTGGTGACCAATTAGTGAAGTCCCACTACTGTTTAAGCTCCTTTTCTCATTATACACTCACTATTGGCACTGTATATAAAGGATAAACTAAGTGCCCCTGATGTGCTGTTAATTAGATTTGTCAGGACTCCCAGTTGCACTGTCTGCCAAACACAAGTGTTGTCACTTACTGTATCAGTAATGAATTGACTTAAGGGCTTTTGTAGATACTTAGAGGGCCTTAGTTTTGAATACTTAAATCTGTTGCAACTATAATTGTAGTTACAACTATAGCTCTGCTTACTGTACTTGCAAGAACCTCCACAAACAAGGGATAGCAACTTTCTTGAATTTCTGAAAACCAAGCTGGATTTTGTGCTTAAGCTGATCTAACGTCCATGTAGGCAGTATGTGATCTTCTGAGTTCTGCAAAATCAGGGGCAGTATAGGGTTTGTTTTCAGTGCAACTCAGAAGTAAATACAATTCCTCATATTCCCAAATAAAATTGGTGCCTGAAGCCAAAAGACTTTTCAGTCTCTCTCCTAAAATAGGAAAGAAAACTTCAGTTGAAAGCAATTCCATTGAATTATTTCAGTCAACAATAATACCTTTTTCATTTATTTTTCTGACACTTTTAATACCTATTTAAAATAACTTAATCTTGAAATACAACTTCTTTTCAGAACAGAGTTATCTAGGTTATTTATTCTGAAACTCTGTTTTCTGAGACTTATGTTCACTTTAAAAAAATATTTGCTAACCCTAATTTTCTGGAGACTCGGGCTAAAATGGAATAATACTGTAGTATGTTTGATTGCTTGGGTTTTTTTCCCTTTTAGCCAGTATGGAACCATTTCATTCTGTCTGCTAGCATACCTTCAAGCTTTACTCCATTTTTGCGATCTTGTTTATTTTAACTGCTTGACAGCATGATTTCAGGCTCTCTTTTCCTTTCCGTCCTCCAAATCTTTCTTTCCCAGTCTTTGTCTTCCTCTTAATCAGGTTCAGTTGCATATAGTGAGCTCTCTTGAATGAGCGCTGCCAGCAAAGTGCTCTGTGCATCTCAGTAGTCTAGAAAAAGTATTTTAAAATATTGCAAAATAATGCCATCTTTGTGCAATACCGTGCTAATCCGTTAGGCATTGTGCAATCAGGTTGCTCGTTTAAGAAATCATCAGATGATGTGATACGAATGGACCGTTCTGTGACTGATACATCCAAAAAGTTATGGAAATGCTTATTTTTAAAAGATAATTGGCTGGAACCACTTATAAAGTTGAAGAGAAAGCTGAATTAGTCTTCTGAATGCTTTTAGTGTTTTGGCTCATTAAATTTTCAGATTCAGGATAATAACACGGTTTAAAAGTATCTTGTGTTTGGTATTAATTTGCTGATGGTTTATAAGATAGGGAACTTCAATGAACACTTGGTATATTGTATATAACCTAAATAAGGCTATATAAACCAGTCTTCTCCGTAGGACTAGTAACATAAACAAACCTATGTTCTTCTTTTAATAATGAACCAGTGAGCTGTAGGCCATCATTTTTATGACTAAAATGAACATTGCACAGGACCAGTCTGCTGCTGTACAGTAATTACAGCGTGGATACGTCTTAAAATACATCACCATTAATGAACTCTGTTAGCTTCAATTCACTTGGCAACCGAGTAAAGCAAAAGAAGTTCTAAAGTATGGCTCCAGTCCATTGTTGAAAGTACTGAAGTAACTCTCCCTGACGTTTTAGAGTTACTTCTTCCCACCTTTCTCCTTTCTGTTTGCTTCTGAGGGTTCGTTCTTTTCTCCTACATCATCACTGTAAATGAACTCTGTTCTGAGCTCAGTAATTTTTATTTTTAAACCTGTCTAGAATTGGAGTTAGAGCAGTTATGTTTGGTGGTACAAGCTGGATAGAGTTTGATTAGTAAAGTGTATTAAGGAGCCACTGTTTGTTATTCTTGGATGCTTTCTGAGTGCATTGTAGCCAGCAGTACTGATTGGTGACTAGGATTCTACTTTTCGTCTTTGAAAAGTCTCATATTGGAAAAAGCCTAGCTTTTTTGTGGAAAAGAGTGGGGCGGGATGCGTAGGGAGGATGAGGTTCTGGCAACAGATGTGTGATCACGTCCCTGCATACCTCCCTCACACTGAGATTTTTGGGGTGAACTGTTAAGGATTTTGCCCTTTGAGGGCAAAACCTCGGGAAGAAGCCTCCTGTCCTCCTGCTCGGAGTTGCGCAGTACACCTTGTTCCTTCACTCTGAACTTCAGACAAGTTGTATGTGGTCTAAGCCTGAGGCAGGGGGTAGAGGATGTGTGGAGCCAGCCATTTCTCAATCACAAGTGCTGAGCAACTTTCGAGTGCTCTTAGTTTGACAGAGAAGTGACTTTATGTGTTCTGAGAGTATGCACTTACGAAGTTGAGAAATCCTGGGCAAGTGAGCAACAGTGGATAAAATTGTGAAAGAGAAAACTGGAGCCACTTGCTGTGTTTGGGTCTGAGCTGACTAGATTCACTTTAGGTTGGGTATATCCACTTGTATGGCCCTCTTGCTTCTCACTTACAATGTAGGTGGTCCTCTTTTTCACACTCAGTCATAGCAGATGTATTTATATTAAGTTTTCTTTCTGAAAAATCAGTAAACATAAAAAATAACCATAATCAATTAGCCTGTATCTAGTCTTTCTAGATTGATTATCCTTGATAATAAAGCTAGGACTGAGTAATTACTAAGGAGTAGACCTTTTTTCCAGGTGCCCAGTGAAGAGCTCATCTCTTCAAGTATTGACAAACTAATCTTCTCTACCAATAATATGCTTCATACTGCCATCTACTGACATCACGTTTTGTTATTGCAGCAGGGGATCAAATCATGGCTTGCCTCTGTGGTAAAACATGTGGTACAAACAGCCTTGGTATAATTATACCTCTGCAGATTTGCCATTATTGTACTTGGATGTGATACTGGTCTTCAGGATTTAAAGTACTACTTCTGGATTAGCTTGTGTCATAGAATCATAGAATCATAGAATCATAGGGTTGGAAAGGACCTCTGGAGATCATCTAGTCCAACCCCCCTGCCAGAGCAGGGTCACCTAGAGCAGGTTACACAGGAACATGTCCAGGCGGGTTTTGAATGTCTCCAGAGTTGGAGACTCCACCACCTCTCTGGGCAGCCTGTTCCAGTGCTCTGTCACCCTCAGGGTAAAGAAGTTCCTCCTCATGTTTAGGTGGAACTTCCTATGTTCAAGTTTGTGCCCATTGCCTCTTGTCCTGTCCCCGGGCACCACTGAAAAGAGCCTGGCCCCATCCTCCTGACACCCACCCTTTAAGTATTTATAAGCGTTGATAAGGTCACCCCTCAGCCGTCTTTTTTCCAGACTGAAGAGACCCAAATCCCTCAGCCTTTCCTCATAAGAGAGGTGTTCCAGTCCCCCAATCATCTTTGTAGCCCTCTGCTGCACCCTTTCCAGCAGTTCCCTGTCCCTCTTGAACCGGGGAGCCCAGAACTGGACACAGTACTCCAGGTGCGGCCTCACCAAGGCAGAGTAGAGGGGGAGGATGACCTCCCTCGACCTGCTGGCCACACTCTTCTTGATGCACCCCAGGATGCCATTGGCCTTCTTGGCCACAAGGGCACATTGCTGACTCATGGTCATCCTGTTGTCCACCAGGACTCCCAGGTCTCTTTCAGCTGAGCTGCTCTCCAGCAGGTCAGCACCCAACCTGTACTGGTGCATGGGGTTGTTCCTTCCCAGGTGCAGCACCCTACACTTGCCCTTGTTGAACTTCATAAGGTTCCTCTCTGTCCAACTCTCCAACCTGTCCAGGTCTCTCTGTATGGCGGCACAGCCTTCCGGTGTGTCAGCCACCCCACCCAGCTTGGTGTCATCAGCAAACTTGCTGAGGGCGCACTCTATCCCCTCATCCAGGTCATTGATGAATATGTTGAAGAGGACTGGACCCAGTACTGACCCCTGGGGAACACCACTCGTCACTGGTCTCCAACTAGACTCTGTGCCCCTAATCACAACCCTCTGAGCTCTATCTTTCAACCAGTTTTCTATCCACCCCACTGTCCATTCATCTAACCCACACTTCCTAAGCTTCCCTATGAGGATGCTGTGGGAGACCGTGTCAAACGCCTTGCTTAAGTCAAGGTAGACCACATCTACCGCCCTCCCCTCATCTATCCATCTAGTCATGCCATCGTAGAAGGCTATCAGATTAGTCAGACATGATTTCCCCTTGGTGAATCCATGCTGAGTACTTCTGATAGCTTTCCTTTCCTCCACGTGCCTTGAGATGACACCCAGAACGAGCTGTTCCATCATCTTTCCAGGGATGGAGGTGAGGCTGACCGGCCTGTAGTTCCCCGGCTCCTCCTTCTTGCCTTTCTTGAAGACTGGAGTGACATTGGCTTTCCTCCAGTCCCCAGGCACCTCGCCTGTTCTCCAGGACTTCTCAAAGATGATGGAGAGCGGCCCAGCAATGACTTCTGCCAGCTCCCTCAGCACTCTCGGGTGCATCCCATCAGGGCCCATGGACTTGTGAATATCTAGATGATCTAATTGGTCCCTCACTCGCTCCTCCTCAACCCAAGGGAAGTCGTCTTCTTTCCCTGTTACTTTATTCAATGCCTGGGACTCCTGAGGGCTGGGCCGAGCAGAAAAGACCGAAGCAAAGAAGGCATTCAGTAACTCCGCCTTCTCCACATCCTCCGTCACCATGACTCCTGCCTCATTCAGCAGTGGGCCTACAACTTCTCTGGTCTTCCTTTTGCCTCCAATATACTTGTAGAAGCTCTTTTTGTTGTGCTTGATGTCCCTAGCCAGGTCTAATTCCAAGGCGGCCTTGGCTTTCCTTGTTTCATCCCTGCACGCTCTGGTGGCATTCTTGTAATCCTCCCAAGGGGTCAGTCCCTTCTTCCACTTATTATAAACTTCCTTCTTCCACTTGAGCTTTTTCTGAAGCTCCCTGCTCAACCATGCAGGTCTCCTGCGTCCCTTGGCCGATTTCTTTCTCTTAGGGATGCACCGATCCTGAGCTTGGAGGAAGTGGTCTTTGAATATCAACCAGCTTTCTTGAGCCCCTTTGCCTTCCAGAGCCCTAGCCCACGGGATCTCTCCAAGCAGTTTCTTGAAGAGGTCGAAGTTAGCCCTCCTGAAATCCAAGGTTGTAATTTTACTTCTTGTTGTTGTTTTGTGGATAGTACCCATGATCCTGAACTCAATCATTTCATGATCACTACAACCTAGGGTGCCCCCAACCTTAATGTCCTCCACCAATCCCTCTGTGTTTGTCAGTACCAGGTCTAGAAGTGCTCCTCTCCTTGTTGGCTCCTGTACCACCTGTGTCAAAAAGTTGTCATCAATGCACTGGAGGAGCCTCCTGGACTGTGCATGCCTGGCTGTGTGGTCTTCCCAGCAGATATCGGGGTGATTGAAGTCCCCCATGAGAACCAGGGCCTGCGCTTGCGAGGCTACCTTCAGTTGTCTGTAGAAAGCCTCATCAGTCTCCCCATCCTGATCAGGTGGCCTGTAATAAACACCCACAACAGTGTCCCTCATATTTGCCTGTCCCTTAATCCTCACCCATAAGCTCTCAACCCGCTCTTCATCCGCCCCTAGTGAGAGCTCGATGCATTCCAAATGCTCTCTCACATAGAGTGCAATTCCACCACCACGCCTTGCTGGTCTGTCTTTCCTGAAAAGGACATAGCCATCCATGACAGCATTCCAGTCATGCGAGTTGTCCCACCACGTCTCAGTAATTGCAATGAGATCATGGCCCCGCAACCGCACACAGACCTCCAGCTCTTCCTGCTTATTCCCCATGCTGCGTGCATTGGTGTATAAGCATTTCAGAGAGGGAGTTGTGTGTGTAGTTTTGACCCTTGAGATGTGGTGTGCCTTCTGGCTTTCAGAAATACTGGCACACTGGCCAGTGTCTGTTACAAAGAGTTTACATTACATAGGAAAAAGGCACTCTAAATCCTAAAACTGTGTTTGTGTAGAATTACTTCAGTCAATATTTTAGTCAGAATTTGTCTATCCAGGGAATTGTAGATGAAGTATTCTCTGATCTCAAATCACTCGTGTGGCAATGCCTTTTGGTGCTTGGTGATCTGTAACAAAAAAACCCAATCATTCCTCATGCATCATTGAATTTAGCAATGTCTATATGAACCCCTTCTGTGTGTGACTTTCAGGATATTTTCTTCCTACAAGTTGACTTCCCCCTTTTCTCTCCACCCTTTCTTCTTGGCTTGTTGTTAAAGTTTTCTGTGGATTTCTGAGAATCAGTTCAGATTTGGACTGAAAAGCAGTTTTCTTAAGGCATATTGTGTAATGATTGCCGTCTTTAAGTTAAGCAGGGCATTACTAGATACCAGAATATTTGGGAAAATTTAAACTTGCATGGAGAACAGTTGCCCTCCCCTGATTTTCTTTTTTTTATCAGTCTGAATGTCATGGTGACAGTTCTTCTTTTGGAATTTCCTCACTGGGGGTGGGGGAGGCATTCCATGAGAAGTGGGAGCCACCACCTTATAGGTAGCTATGTGAGTCATTCAAGGACTTCCAAAATATGGTCTCATGATCCGTGACATGACATGGGAAAGTGAGATGCTAATCCTAATGACCATTCGGACCACAGTCATGACGGGACTGTTAGGAGAATAATCTTAGAAGGACAGGCTGTGTGGTGTGGCTGACATGCTGGTGGGAAGGGATGCCATCTAGAGGGACCTGGACAGGCTTGAGAGGTGGGCCTGCGTGAACCTCATGAAGTTCAACAAGGCCAAGTGCAAGGTCATAGAATCATAGAACTGTTAGAATTGGAAGGGACCTTAAAGATCATCTAGTTCCAAGCCCCCTGCCATGGGCAGGGACACCTCCCACCAGCCCAGGTTGCCCCGGTGCCCCACCACCCAAGCCCCGTCCAACCTGGCCTTAAAAACTTCCAGCGATGGGGCTTCCACCACCTCTCTGGGCAACCTGGGCCAGTGTCTCACCACCATCATGGTGAAGAGCTTCTTCCTAACGTCCAATGTGAATTGACCCTTCTCTAATTTTAATCCATTCCCTCTAGTCCTGGGTTGGGGCAGTCCCAAGCACAAATACAGGCTGGGTGGAGAATGGATTGAGTGAGAGCCCTGCCTAGAAGGACTTGGGGATGTTGATGAATGAGAAGCTCAGTATGAGCCAGCAACGTGTGCTCGCAGCCCAGAAAGCCAATGGCATCATGGGCAGCAGGGTAAAGGGGGGGGATTCTGCCCTTCTGCTCCACTCTTGGGAGACCCCCCTGCAGTGCTGCCTTCAGCTCTGGGGCTCTGAAAATAAGAAGGACACGGAGCTGTTGGAGTGGGGCCAGAGGAAGCCCCGGAGATGCTGGGAGGGTTGGAGCCCCTCTGCTGTGAGGACAGGTGGAGAGAGCTGGGGGGGTTCAGCCTGGAGAAGAGAAGGCTCCAGGGAGACCTTAGAGCCCCTTCCAGTCCCTAAAGGGGCTCCAGGAAAGCTGGGGAGGGACTCTGGATCAGGGAGGGGAGCCATGGGATGAGGGGGAGTGGTTTTACACTGGAAGAGGGGAGATTTGGGTTAGATGTGAGGAAGCAATTCTTTGCTGTGAGGGTGGTGAGCCCCTGGCGCAGGTTGCCCAGAGAAGCTGTGGCTGCCCCATCCCTGGAGGGGTTCAAGGCCAGGTTGGACGGGGCTTGGAGCAACCTGGGCTGGTGGGAGGTGTCCCTGCCCAGGGCAGGGGGTGGCACTGGGTGGGCTTTGAGGTCCCTTCTAACCCAAACCATGCTGTGATTCTATGAAGATAGTCATTCAGGAGTAGATTGAATTTCCCACCAGAGAAGGGAATTTTCTGCTGTCTTTGAGGAAAGCAAGCTGCAAAAATTATTTTGAGGGATCTCATCTCTCTTTAATCTCTTCATGTTACCAGCTGTTAAAGACACAGAGAACTGCAAATGTTTTTGGGATGATATCAGTACATTTAATTATATAATTTCCATCTGTTGTCTGGAAAGCTGATGGAGATGATCTGAAGGAAGAACATTAATATTTTTTTTCTTGTTGAAGGATCCAACAGTCTAATTTATGGAATTGGATGTCTAATGTATGGAATTATCTTTTTACTAGTCTTCAGATTATGTAGAAACGTATCTGTGTGCACACACAATGTTCCTTAAACCACATTTATGATGTGATGTTTTGAAGAACAGTTCCCTAGCACGGGGACATACAGTGAAATTGTTTACTGTCCCACCCAATTCCTAGAAAAAGATTTAATTTAGGAAGGAGCGGAAATGTTGCCAGAAGAGTTTCAGATCCTGTCTACTTTGGACACAGCCACAAGACAGATGCGGCATTTAACCAAGTAAGATAAAAAGCGGTGTAATATAGTTACTCTGGATGTTTCAGGAAGCTGTCTGCTATTATGTGCTTCTAGTTTTAAAAAAGAAATATACCCAGATACTCTTCTTAAATAATCCCTTAATGTAAGAATTGTCTCCAGCAGTGGTCAAAAGTGGAACAGCTTAGGGAAGACTGTAAGGTCATGCCAAGAATACAGTTATTTTTCTGTACACTTGGTCAGCTTCCTGCTGGTTTTGGCAATACAACTTGACATATTTTTGTGTTTAACAACTGTTGATGAATTTTTCTTTTGTGAGTTTAATTGAGTTTGAACCCACATAGAATTTCAGCATGCACAAATACTTGTTGGTAATTAATACCATAGCTCCTCTATGCAACGGGTAGAAAAGAGTCTGGGATTTTTGGTTTAGTTTTTTCATTCATTAGTGTAGCATTAGGTCTTCTACTTCCTGTATGAAGGAAAGAATGTAACTGTCTCTATCCTTATTTGTCTCAATCCTTTTGATTTTAGTACACATCTGCTCTCTCCCTTTTCAGTTAACCTCCTTCGCAGTGAAGACTCCTTAGTACTTAGCTGTTCTTTCTGTGGAAAGCAGTCCATATTTCTTCCTGGTGCATCTCTTACTTCTACTGCCTTTCCTTTAGGTCGAGGAGATTCAGAATGGCACCTGTTTTTATATGAATACTTAATCGTTTTCCAAGCTGTTGCAATGATATCTTTTGTTTGTTCTTCATCCCTTTCCAAATTCTGAATATTGTTGTGGTTTTTGTTTGGGATTTTATTTGTTATTTCTGAACTGATGTATCTATGTAAAAATGCTTACTATAGATTCAAGAACTTCTTTCCTGGCCAGTACTATCTTGTTCAAAGCCAGAATCCCTAAGAAGGAATTTATTTTTTTTTTTCCTCCTGCACTTTTCCTGTACTTTTATCTACATTGAATTCTACTTGTGGGCTGTGGTTTGTCTTTTTTTCTTTTTTTTTCCTCATCCATTCACTAATTCTTGTATAGTTGTACTGCAGTTCTTTGCCTTGAGTTCTGTTTTTCATACTTTTTCAGTATCACAGTAGTAGCAGAATTTGTTATCATGCTGTTCACCCTCTTCTAGTTCTCATTATTTAGCCTTAATAATGGTGATGTTTCTTTTAAATGCAAAGTTAAGTCAAGGAGTGTGTCTCAATACTGTGAAGAAATCAAAGGAGGCTAAGTGATCTCAGGAGAGGTACTTAAGTAGCTGTAGTGTTTGTATAAATGAGAGAACTAAAAGAACTAATTAAAGAAAGCTGGAGCAATGTATAAACTACCCGTGCAGACCCGTTTAATACAGTTGAATCCAAACCTGCAGCACCTTTACTGTATCAATCATAAAAATCAATAGAGAAATAGATATCTTACTGTTGGAAGTTACATAGAAAAAGCTATTCTAAATGAAGGAGTTAAATATTGTAAACAGTTGATTGAGAAATTCTACCAGCCAGTGGGTTTAATTATCCACTCCCCCACCCCGTGCATCACATTTTAATTTTATTTACAGGAGATAACACTAATACTGTTAATGGGACTAAATCTCTCTTCTTCTCTTATAGTGAATTTTTTCTTAATAGGTAATAAAGTGTGCAGTATAGCAGGATTTTCTGTTGTACTTCATTTTTCTTCAGGCCACTATTCTTGCAAAAACGAGAATGTTCACAGTCATGTCACACATACGCTGGTAATTTCAGCTGCGTTCTCATTTTCCTTTTATGTAGCATTTATGATCTTTGAAGATTCATTTTGGATGTAAATGACTAGTTCAAAAGTATAAAAAGAAAAATCTATTTAATGTCCCAAATTTGAATGACTGATTATTTTTTTTTTTTGAGTGGAGCTGATTTAGTCTGAGTTGAAAAATAAGCTAGTCAGTCCTTTTACAATATACTGTCATAACAGGGATCTGGGAATAAGAGTGTTAGTTTGGTGATTTTTGTTTTGTTCAAGTTGAAAACCATAAACCACTGTTTTGAAACTGGACTGACTTTGTTATACAGCATATTTTTGTGAAAGTTCTTTTGACTATATTTTTAAGAAGAGCTTTATATACTGCAGCTTTGTGTGGTATCATGGAAAAATCCAACTCTCCTGGAGAACAGATGGACCAATAAACTGTTCACCAAGTATCCATACTTATTTTAGAGTCTATTTCTGGTACAGTGCAATCAACAGCAACAAAAACTTAAAAATAGCATTGCTTTGTTTTGGACTGTCATGATGCCTTGCTGCTCTCTGACAGCATGCTTTATATTACTTATGTGCTCTTATGACCTGTCTGCTACTTGGAGGTGTGCTTTTATTTTTTCCGCTCCCTGTTTTGTTGTGGAGTGCTTTAATAAAGCAGAGAATGCAATTTCCTTGATGCAAAACTCAAGAGATTAAACTAAAAATACTTGGCTTCCAGC
Source organism: Larus michahellis (assembly GCF_964199755.1). Classification (NCBI taxonomy): domain Eukaryota; kingdom Metazoa; phylum Chordata; class Aves; order Charadriiformes; family Laridae; genus Larus; species Larus michahellis. Next base: position 3,083,009 of record NC_133908.1, read on the forward strand.
ACCTTTGGAGCCAGGGGGATATTGTTCTTTCCTCACTGTGTCATGTTGAGATACAGTTGTTTCATGCGTTAAAAATTTCAGAGCTCTTTTAAGAGGGTTAAGCATTACTCTTTAAATGACAAAATTCATAATTTGAAAAAATAACCGGGACCAAAGTCTCTTCAAAATAACAATGTTTTCTATTACTGTTAATAAACAATGAGAATCACAATTGAAATCAAGTGCTTCTGCAGTTGCCAATGTTACTGTAGTTTCACCTGTCTTTACACTTTGCAGATGCATGCTGTACTGAAATCCCACTACGTTGTTTTGAAAAGTACTAAGCTGACTTTATGTGATTTTACTGTTCAGCTTTTAAATATTATTACTTTTTATAAAGATCTCTATAAAAGCCAGTGAAATGAATTTTTACATACTATATTTGTAGCATAGTAAAGGAAATAAATAGAATAAAGCAGTTTATAGTGAAAAGTACACTAGAAATGTAAACATGTGTTAAGGAAGAAAAAGCTGTGGTTAGTTACAGACAAAACAACTAACAAGATCAGAGAGAGTCAGCCTTATTTCATTAAACAGTCAGATGGCACTGCACAATACTATCAATGTCATTCTGCCAAAGGCAAGTGACCGCCAACTGGACTGTGTAAAAGACTCATCTCTCTTCTACTGTTCCTAAATCTGTAAGATAAGTTTGCATTGGAGTTAAAAATCTTGAGAAACTTGTTTTTGGGGGCAGTTAATAACATCTATGTGATTTAATATGCAGGTAGCGACTTGTAGGGTTTTCAGACGTGTTTAGGCACCTACTTCATGTTTGTTTCGGTTGGAGTCGGGCATTATTTGTTTCCTTAACACCCTGCTTAGTGTCTTTTTCTGTCTTACGGAAACCAATTGCTTTTAAAATCTAGCTCCAAAGTTAGTTGGTGACATAAGTCCTGTGTTCAGAAGTGAGTAAAGGTTATTAAATCCAACTGAGGGTTTGCGAGATTTAGTATTTTTAAATGCCTGAGTGTCTTTTGAAAAAGGACTTAAACTTTGTTGGAAAACTTTATAAGAAAGCTTTCATTTTGTCACTTACTCCTGTTAGCTTTCTTTCACAGCTTCTCATGCAATTTCTGTTAAATGAGGAACATTTTCCAACTGTTTTTGAGAATGGCAATAGAAATACATATTTGTTAAAATTCTTAGTTATGGATAGAATTATTTAACATTCATATGGTTGTCTGTGTGCATATGTGCACATAATCTCAAAATAAAATTTTTATGCACATAGTTTCTGTCAGCACTCTAGAGAATATAGTTCATGAGCAAAAAACCTTCAGCTGAGACACTCTTCTTCCTGGCTTTCTTTGTTTTGAAACAATTCTGGAGCATCTGTCATTGTTTCACACAATTTCCTGTAAAGCTGCCTGTGGCAGTTGAGCTCATTCTTTATTACCCAGGGGCTTTGCTAGCTATAAAAAAATGTATCTGACTACCTAATAGCCTAATATTCAGCCTTCCCTGGAGAAGTGGGAGTGGAAAGATGTTTTTACTTTCTTTTTTGCTGGCTTTGCAAACCTGACCCTATCTGAGAAGCTTTTATCTGTATTGTCAATGAAGTAGAAGGGATTTCCTATGATAATGGCTTCTCTAGCTACTAGAGGGCCCCTTCTACGTAGCAAAGAACGGCGCTGATCAAATTATAGTCAAGTTCTGAAGTTCTGCCTTAATACGGATGACACATCTGTATGTGATTATCTTTTTAACAGCCCCTTCAGTTTTTGCTTTGTTTGTTTATTAGTTTAGAGGCCCTTTATACTGAAATAAACTGCCAAAACAGTACAAAAATATGATGCCTATAGATGCCCAGACTGTGCTTGTAGGACCATTACAGCACAGCACAAACATTACATCTCTGTACGTTTCTATAGATAGATATGTGGTGCCGCAGTTCTTCTTAACTAGATAGGTAAGGAAAAGAATTTCCAGATATTCATAGTGAAAAACTGAAATGCATATACAGAGCTGCTCTTCTATTTTGTACTTGAATAAATTAATGTTTTTTCTACAAAAACCTAAGTAGCAGCAGTTAGAATTAATTTGAATTTCCTAAGCCAAGTGGTATTGCTTAAAGATCAAGTTGTGGTAAACGCTTCACTATTAGTTAATTTTGCACATGAACAGTTCCATTGGGATTACTTATAAAACCTTATAAAGGTATGTTTGAAGAATCAAATTACGCTTCCACGTGTTGGTGCTGGAAAACCCCAACCTTGGACCTACTGTTCTAGCATGCCCTGTAACTTGATATCGTGAAAAAGAAACACAGAAAAAAACCCCTAAACTCAACAAAAAAGCCTGTCCTAAAAATTAAAAATCATAGAGCAAAGGAATACTTAACCACTGTTTAGTTATTTTTCTTTGAAATGAGTTACTTGCAAATAACAAAATGTTATTATAGGTTTGACTTATCATGAGGTGGGCATGAGTAATGAAAAGTGAAATAAACTACTGAGAGTAATGGTCAGGAAACATGGTTTTGTGGGTGAACTTCTCACAGTGAGCATAAACTCAATATCCATCTGTATTGTAGAAGGCAAAAGTGTGGTGTGTTCTGAACCAGGGTAAATGATGAGATGAGAAATGCATTCTGAATGTTTCAGCTACAGCATCACGTAAAAAGTACTGTGTATGACACATGCTGGTTTTAATAGTACTCTGACTCCTTCATCTGCAGTTTGATTACTTCAAGTTCTCATTTAAAAAACACTTGAGCCACACATTATTTCAGAATATCACATTCCATTGAAGCCACTGTAACCACATGATTGTTTAAAGTTATGTCCTTACTTCCTTGTCTGGCTGAATTAGGATACAGTCTTCATTTGTACATTCCAAACTCATGAGCAGCTTCAAAGAGATTCTTTTCCCAGCCAGATAGCCTGCCAGTGATACTTCAGCTTTCTGATCTGAATGTGGAACTGAAATCTCCATTTTAAATTGAGCAACTTATTTGGACGGTTTCCTAAAGTAGATATTAGCTATGTTTGGAATATAAGATTGTGTGATACACTGTAAAGGCTTAACTAGCTTGTAAGCTGCCTAAGTCACTTCTGGACTTTCCACTTGCAAAGCAGTTCATCAACCCTGAACTTGTGTTAACGAAACCCCTCTGTATGTACCAACACAAGTCAAAATAGGAATCTTGTATTCATTTCACATATTCATGTTATACTATTTCATGCTAGATACTTACTATTCACATGTTTTTGCAATTAATTCATTAATCCTATACCAGTCACGTACCTATACAATCTTAAGACTTTTGCAATGTGACTTTAGGTCCCAGAGTACACCTTATGTTTGGCTGTATTTACTCACAGAATGAAGGGAGTTAGCTTCTTCCTCCCTCCTCCCTATATGGCCTTTTTTTACAGGTGACTTTTTTTTTTGGATTTTTTACAGGTGATTATTTGAGATTGGTAATATATGGGGGTGTATGTATGTGTGGGTGTGTGTGTATATATATATATATATATATCTGTGTTTAGAAATACCATGTTTTCCTCATCACTGTTGTGTTACTTCTTTTTTTTCTCATTAAAATTTGATTTTTTGGGACTATTTTCAAGAAGCATTTCAAAAACGTGGTCATATTTTTAGGACCTTAATTTTAGGTGTTAATTTTGTGGCCAGGTAATTTACAATTTAGGTCATTATTTAGATTTTTCTTGTTTGCCACTTACTCTGGCCTAGTCTTCGTACTAGATAGTAGCACTTTAAGAATCTTAAAATCTTTTCGATTAAAATTTTGCCTTTCAACAGTAGCATTATGAAAACATTTGCTAATGGTTTAAAAATGTTCAGTGAGCTGTTCTGCCCAGGTCATTTTAATATTGGGAGAGTGTTTATTGTTGAAAGTAAGAAAAGAATGCAGGTAGTCTGATTTTTTCCAAGGAAATAAGTTATTCTAATGCAGAGTTCATATTTTATTTCTGCATCTTCAAGAGCAGGTATGCTGTAGTATAATTTTATCATTTGTCAAAATCCTATTGTGCTAGCTAATCAATTAAAACACGACACCCACCTCAAAGTCTGGGATGACACAAGGGGAAACAGCTGAAGCGATGTAAGAAAACTGCAATCCAGGGTTGACCTCTGTAGTAGGTGGCGATTTGTCCATCTCCAGGCAGTAGCATAACACTTGCTAAACAAGTTAAAAGTTACAAGGCAGAGTTAACATGGACTTTATTCTCTTCTCTTCCTTTGTAGTACACTCTCTAGCCTTTACTAGCTCACTCTTGATATGTTTAATAGCTCACCTGTGTAGAAGCCAGCCCTGCTGGTTGGTTCAGTTAGTAATGAAAAGATGGAGTGCTTGGATTCTGGCAAGGTGTGTTTGTTGATAGAATTTTTTACACTCTCTGTCAAGAGGAGCTTGCTGTAGAAAATTCGTCTGAAAGAAAATAGCAATTGCAGTTCTGTTATGCAGCAGGGAACAGAACCTTTCTTCTGGAGCGGGACGGCAGGCTTTGCAGCCCACCCAAGTGCCTTGAGTTAAACATGGTACGTCTCGCAGGAAGTTCTAATAGTGTCACCTTGGATTGCAGGCATTAGTGAAGTTTACATTCTCTTGTCGAGTATTGTCGATGAAGCCAGCCAAATCCTGGGAAGTGCTTGAATTCAACTTTTTTTTTAAATGTATGTCTGTTTTTACTTAAATTTTTCCTTTATTCTGCTGAGAATCTACTTAAAATACTGGGATTGAAGGTGGACACTAACAAAAGAATTACTCATTCCTCAGGCTTCTACCATTTTTTGTTGTTGATTTAAAAAAGAAAATTAATGACCCTGTCCTGAGATACAGGGTGGCAATGCATGATAGGTAACCCTGAATCTTTTTGACTACTCCTAACGCTGTTATGTTGTTATCCTTTTTTAACCCAGGCCACTTGATTCTTTATGAGAAGGGTTGGCTCTTATTTGTGTGTTATACCTAGAGAATACAAAGGTGTTAGTACAAAGTTATCTTAAATAGGCTAACAGAACTAAATGTAAGCCTTTTTTTAATCCTGCCCTCATGAAGAAAAAGGTGAAATCATGTTAGTGTTTAAACCAAGCTAATACTTCTGCACAGTCGTAACTCCTTCTAGGAGTCCAGAACTTACACACAGGCTTATGGCTAATGTGTGCCTCCACGGTGCCAAATCTGGTTTCTTCAGTTCAATGGATGCAGCCTGTGCTTCTGGAAGGAAAGACATCATAGAGAAATGTGCTTCTTCAAGTGACCTAAATAATTCTCCTTATTCCTAAACTCAGCCATGTGTTAGTCTTTGCACATACAACATTAATAGGATCAGATAATATTGAAGACTTGCGGGTTTTTTTCATAATTATCTGTTTAACCTTGTGATTGAGGGTAATGTGTCTTCTCCATCTGTTACTAATTCAGCTGAAGTAAAACTAGTTTGTCTGTTTGGAGGCTGTTGGCTTAAATGCTGATGAATAACCGTGAGAAGCCATGCATAATGTAATTAACTGATTTTGTATCATTTTTAAAGGTAAAAATAATTATTGATGCAGGCCACCAGTATGAATTCTAGGTCAAAAAATTTCAAAGCTATGTTAATTCTGATAGATGTTTTGCAATCATTGTGTGAAGGAATTTTGTAGATGCTGTTTCAACTTCCATGTTCTGAAACTCATCACCGCACTTCACACTAATGAGCAGACTGGGGAAAGAAGCCAAGAAATTAATGGACCATAGAAACTAAATTACCCTTTCAACCCCGAAGGAAGTCTTCCCTCATACTCAACTCATGAATTGATCCTAACACAAGGAAAACAGAACCTACTAAAGCCATTTGCCGGTAGTGTCTTGCCTTGGTATTAAATCTGCACAGTCTTTACAAAACCAGACTGTGTCTTGTTTCTAAATAATTTTCCTAGATTTAGACTTCTTTCGAACTTCCACCTGTAATAAATTTTGGCATCTATCTGAAGTTGTTTGTTTTTTGTTTTTTGGTTTTTTTTTTCCTCTGCTCCTTTGAATACCCATGGCTGCTGGAAAATTGAAGTCCTTTCTGGATTATGAAGAGAGGTTTAGAAATGGAAATTCTAAGGCTAGCTTGGATCGGTATTGCACTACTTGTGATCAGCCTTTGTTGTGTTATAGCAGAACAAATTGTGAGGAAAAACGTAGTTAACTACAAAGTTCTCGTGGGACACATGTTTTTAGGTACTTTAAGAATCTTGGTATTGTTTGCTTAAGTAAAAATAAAGCTGTACGGAATCCAGTCTGTAATTAATTTCATATGGTTTAATTCTTTGGCAACAGTTGTAGTGTGTACATGGTACCCAACCAGGGCTGTATACTAGTTCATATGGAGGCATCAGCAGTTACCTACAGTACTAGCTGGTGCTTGCAGCGTGGCACTGTTAGAGTCATTGCCAGTTTTTCCAGTACTAGTCATTTCTTTATATGTTTTACTCCAGCAATTTTGTACTGCAAAAAGATGTTACCCTCCTCCCAAAATGCAGACAGACAGACAGACACACTATTTTACAGCCAGTTATGTTTGGTTTTTTTCACTTAGGTGACAAAAATTCTTACAGTTCACGGGTACTCCATGCAATCATTTTATGGATGCTTGTACAGACACGTTTTTTAAAAGATTAATGCGGATGCCTTTTTTTCAGTAGTCACTATGGAATATGTAATGAAAAAGGTGGATTTTTCAATAGGTGTACCTCACCATTCACACCTCTAAATGCTGACTGTACTGACTTGACACCTAGGACTACTGAAAAATTTTTTCTCTACTTAAAGTTTATGAAGAAATGAACCACAAAGCCTGTCTAATGCTGGTATAGGTTAAATTTGCCAGAATTATTATGTTTAAACGGTTTAAAGTGGTCCTCAAGAAATCATACTAGCGAAAGGTAACCCCTTGGTCATACAGGTTCATCTCCAGTAGGGCCTTTGCCATCATAGTTGTGTCTGTGAGGAGTGGAGGGGATGGGGCTTTCCTCTTTATGCCAGCAAATGTTCTGAAGTGTTGGCTCTGTTTCATTAGGATTTTTACACCTGAAAATCATCTCTTCAGCTGAAAAGAGCATGAAACACTTAAGATAAATAGTCGTATTTGTTCTCTTGATGTTTTTACTTTTTCTCCCCAAGAGGAAATCAGTGAAATGGGTCAGGAAAACTGATTAGATGTCTTGAATGAGATGAGCTGTTTCTAATTCTCTTCACTCATTTCAAGATATTCTTAGGAGTACCAGAAAGAACAGCTTCCCCTTAAGCTTGGTGGAGGACTAGTTGCATGACTGAAATAAGAAAAATACCATGTTTCATCACTCTATACTAAAACTTCCTTGTAGAAGGGTATGTGCAAGGTTTAGTTGATGGTTGCTAACTGTTACACAGCTGCCAGCCTCGCAAAGTGATGTAGTACTTCTGCCGGGATAAAATAGCAGTAGATTCACGCAGGATTTTTGATACGGGTCTTACTTTGAAGCTGACTTCTTGTGTGACAAAAATAACTTTTACATATGAATATGTAAACATACATTTTCATAAACATATAATTTCATTTTTATCATTGAAATGTTTCTTCCTCTAAGCAAATACTTGTTGAAAGTTATATTTATGTAAAATACAAATGTGTAGCTTTTTACATGAAGTTAGAAATTTCTGTATAATGCATACACACTGACAGAAACAAATTGTCTCATTACTGGTAGTCGTTACGAGTTGCTGGCTGTCTAAACATAAAATGTTAACAACATCTGTCACTTACTTATTATTGGCTAGTGTAACAAAAAAACCTAACACTGAACATTAATTTTACACTTAATTTTTACACAAGGACTGTGTAAAATTCTGTATTCTGGGGAAGCTTTTATTTTTTCTCAGAAAGCCTGTCTTAACTAACAGTGTCTTAAAGAGGGAAAAAGTAGTCTGCAGAATGCGTAAGAAACAAACGGACTTTGATCCCTATAGGCCATTGAAGTACCAAGGAAGCACGAAATCACTTATGCCTCGTGTTAATTTAGCTGAGTTTTTGTGTTGGTAGTGGAGCAAAGGGAGCTTTTTTTTCTTTCTTTTTGAAGTTCAAGCAATTCCTATCGAATTCTGTTGCTGATGGTTGGAGCAGAATAACATTTAATAACTTAAAACTGCTGGACTACTGCTTCTGGTGGTTTGGGCTTTGGTCAGGAGGTAAGACATGGTGTGTGATATTTTGCTACCTCAAGATCATAAACGTTCTGCTCCTTCCTTTGTTTTTTCCTTCATTTGAATTCTCAATAGGCTTTATGAAACTGCTTAATAAACTTCATTTTATTGAGAAATGTAGATGTAGTTGGGTTAACTTGTGTACTTAAGTTTAAGTGATTGGGTTTGACCAAAAATTACAACGATGGGATGAGAATATAAATGAATTTCCTTTCCTTGCTCCAGTCTTTTAATTGTATTGTCAGGCAGCATGCCCATAAATGCTATCTTATTTCTCTCATTAAAGTGCCAGTCCTGTTTTTGCAGAAATTCTTTCAATTGGTTCATTCATATATCCAGTATTTTTTCTTTCATGGGTAGAATTTTGACTCTCATGGAATCCTGCTCTAATTCAAAGCAAATGCGAAGAGCCACTGCGTTGGAGCAGCGCAGAGTTCTGGGGAATGGCAGTGATGTTCCGTGCACGCAGGCGGAGTAGGTTTGCCTCTCCTGTGCCCAGGGGCTCCGAGATGTCCCTGTCTTTGTCAGCTCTGCAGCTGTGCCATGGGCACCTGCAGGGGCTGGGGCCACAAGTTCTGTTCCATTTCATCCAGAAACTGGAACAGTGTACAAAATCGGATAAAACATTTGAGTTGTGTAGCAGTATAGTACTAGCAAATAATTTTATTATGAATACCAATAAATACTGACCGTAATTAAATCTTAACTGAATAAAATGTCATCTATTTTTTTGACTATTGACAAATGCTGTTGAGGAAGCAGGGGCTTTTTGGGGTGTTGTGGGTTTTTTTTTGCTTGTTTTGGGGTGGGATTTTTGGCAAAACTTAAGTCTCCCTTAAGTACTAAAAGCACAGGCACCTGATAAGAGACATACTTGTCTTGTCAGCTCGCCAGTGTTGGCAGCTAATACTGCAATGGGAATGAAGTTGAAGCAAAATCTTGTGTCAAGTTGTTTATTGCTTGTCTGCATTCCGATCCGTGGTGTTTGCTGTATCTTAAAGAAACTCCTACACTGATGTCATGATTTCTGCCTTCGTGCAGTGAGACTAAATGAATGTAACTTGATGGATGTATCTAAAGAATGATTTTCTACACCTACTTTTCATTTTTTTTTTTATTGAAGCAGATGGAGTATAAGAAGAAACAAGAAAACATTTTCTTTAGTTTGGATATTTTGCTTAATCACTTACTGTCATGTCTTAGCTTAATGAGCAATTTTAGAGCTTTGTCTTTGTTTTACCTTTTTCAGTTCTAAATTGTAATTGTGTTGAATTGTAGAATAATGGCATAGGCTTCTTTTTTTCTTCTTCACTGAAACAGGACATATTGTTCAGTAGAAAACATTTTTTTTTAAACCAGTTGATCAGGTGCTTTCTTTAAACTGATTGGCCTCTAGCTTCTCTTAACCTGTAGTAGTATTATTTTTCCTTATCTTTCCATTCTGTGAATTTATTACAGTGTATAGGAAGCTGCAAAATACTAATAGTTGGAAGTGGCAGTTCTCTGCTCCATGTAGGTAGTGAAGAGTATTTTACTGCTAAATACTGATTTAAGGCATTTGAAAACTTTTATTTAAACAAATTATGGGCTTACTGGGGGCACAATATTATTTTAAGAGCCGTTTTAATTTCTTTTACTAGAATGTAGTTTAAAATACAGGGAGGTAATTTCTGCAGTGACATAAGAGGATTGTTTATTTCATCTTTTCTGTTGGAGGAAGGTACTGTTACCAGCGATGTGCTTGCTTTAGTCTGTTCTTACTAGAGGGTAACAAAATAAGACATACATGTATGAGTGCTGTGTCTAACAAGCAGAGTTCTCAGCAGGAATGCAGCAAAATCTTTTATAGCTTCTGACATGTTTTCTGCTCTTGGTCATAAAGTACCCATGTGATTTTTCTCTGCAAATACATTACCAATAATCAGTAGAGTGACTTTGGATCTACATTCATAGTATTCATACCTAAAGTTGTTATCCAAAACCATGCCTACCAGTATTATCCTGTGACGAAAGACAGCAGATTTTTAATCACAAAATGCCACTGAAATTCATGAAGCCATAAAAATGCTAGTCTAGTTGCAGTGGGCTTACAGCCCATTCCTGAAATATAGATGCTATGTAGATATAAGCTTACTCATCTGTCTGTGCACGTTTTGCAGCTGTCTGTCAAATTGTGCATACTTGATATATACAGCCATCCATCCATTTGAAGACTCAAGCTTCCCACACTTCTGTATCCGCTGTTTCCCTGGCCTCATCTGGCATCCCATGTCTTGCATAACTCTGCTGTTGTGCGCTCATATTGCTACTAGACTGGCGCAATAGAGACTTGGGGAGGATGGAGGTGGGTTTTGCCTCATCCACCAGAAAGGGGTTACACCCCAAACCACCACTACTTCTGCCAGCTCTTGTTTCACTGATATGGAGGAGCTTGGAGTCGTGGGGGGGAGAAGTGAAGGACACTAAAAAAGTCCATTCATTTTGCATGAAGAGGAGAGAAGGTCCAATCTGAGATGAAGCAGCATTCAAAGTTTATTTTTCCCTCTTTTGTACCAGTATTATTGAGGTGGGGAGTAGGGAAAGAACAGAAGAATATGATCTTCACGAAGAGTAATTGTATGTGATTCTGACAGTGGGAAGAGTCTGCTCTGCTATGAAATTAAAATGTAATAATGATATTTTGCATTCTAATACAGAGATTAAGGGTATTTAAAGATATTTAAGCCTGATAGCCTCTGTTTATGCTCTGCTTTTATATTTAAAAAAAATAAATAATTATTTTAAGAAATGTAAGACTGTGGGACCCCTGCCCAATCTAAGTCCAACTTGTACTCCATTCTTTGACTGTACAACTGAATGATTAGGTCTCTTTCTAATCTTTTGTTCTGTACAAGGGTATTCTGTATTTCTTGCGTGCTCAGAGAAATGTTATGAAACAAAGACTCTGGATTTGTTCTGACGAGGTTAACGATAAAGATGACAAGTGGGAAGAGAGGTTTGGGGCTTCAAGCAGTAACATTCTACTAAGGTCTGCCTAACAACAACCTAACCCACCACCCCCCTCCTCCAAAAAACCCCAAGAAAAACCCCCAAAACCACAACACAAAAAAATGCCACAACAAAACTACTCCCTCTCCACTATATTCTGCTTTCCAAAATAAGTAACTTTATCCCTTGCTGAAAAGAAGGAAGTATGTTTTACAAGCTTAATATTTTCCTTTCTACTGTGTCTCCTTAACTTGGTAGTATAATATTATATGAACTATTAATATATTGGCAAAACTAAAACATCAAAAAAGAGGAGTCTTTTAATTGTCGTGTGCAGATGAAATGCTTGTAGCGTTGTTCTCAAAAACACCTAATGTAAAGATTTCCAAAAATTTTAGCCTCAGTAAAAACGCCCACTGTCCTAATGCAAATAGTTGGTAAATCTGAATGTAATTCCTTGAATCTGACTCAGAACTACTTGTGGAAGATAATGACACACTCTTCATGAAAATTTTTTCAGGTCATCCCTAATACATTTCCTTCATGTGTCAATCATAAGATGACAAGCTTTAAAATGAAAGCACGTATACAGATTTCTTATTTAATATCTGAGTCACTTCATGAGTGAAAACAAAAGACTCTGGGTAGCCAGAGTTTGCTGAATATTTTCTTGTCAGTGGTTACATCGCTGGACTAAATCATCTTCAGAGTTACGTACTCAATATAGTCTTGTGTACATTTCATCTGTTATGGAAACAAAAAAGGAAAAATTAAAGAATTTATTTATGAAGAAAGTCTAACTGAAAGCCTTTTCTACACATGGAGTAGTTTAGATTTTCCCATGGTTTCACTGCATTTCACCACAGCGAGGTCTTGTCAGTAGTACTGCTTTGCAAGTGTTGGATTTTCTCAAAGGAACAGTAGACACCCTGCCCCATCCATCTGCACCCGTTTTGCTCTTCATCTAGCATAGGATGTGATCGCAAATGCTAATGCGTTCTCTGGAATTCAGCTGTGCTTGCTGGGAGCTATGTCTAAGTCCATGGTAGCAAAACAAAGGCACTCGGAGGGAGTGAAGGGCCTTTGTTTTAACCCTTGTGAAATAAGACTTTTTTTCACTCTCTCTCAAGTATACAGTTGTTGGGGTTGTTACGCTCCAGTGCCAGTTAGGGACTGTGTGAGTGGCACTGAGACCGTAGTGGTTGCTACGGTAACAGGGTTCAGGTAGTGAAGATGCAGGTGCGATGTCACTAGGGCAGCATTGCCTCTTTCCCCTCAAATTGAGAATGGAGTGAATTTAGAGATATTTTTAAACAACATTGTGTGACTCCATTCTGTACTGATTTTGTGCAAACAATTGCCTCTTACATTTTAGACTTAAATTCTGGAATAAAATGCAAGTGTGGACCTAACCTTTTTGCTGTTCTATTGATAAGGTCATTTCCATAGGCCAGTTCTGCCATTTCCGTGGCAGCAAGGTCAGAAAAGTTTTTAAGGCAGAGTAAAGGAACTCAGTAGTACCTTTTTGTGCAATGTATCCGTTGCCATCTGTAAAAAATGGTATCTCTGATTCTCAAGACCTTCAGTAGCACCTGAAAACAGTCTCATTTTACAGTGGAATTTTTTAATAGGTCACTAAACATCAACAAAGAAGGCTTTTGTTTTTCCAGTAGTTAAATTGGGTGGGTAGCCTGTGTATTGAGGTAATCATATGCCCTAAAGGAAAAAGTGAAATAATTTACATATTCTTTACTCCTTTCATTCATTTTCAATCTTAGTATTACCAACCTATTCCATACAAAAGACCACAGATTACAACCTTCACTCTGATTTTCCTCTTTGCTCTTCTGCTCACGTGTATTTACATTCAACTAGTCTAGAAAAAAGAACACGTATCTCATGCAGTAGTTGATTGTGCTAAAACAAAGGAGCTTGATAAAGCTGTATGTGCAGACAGCTATTTAAGTGCGTGATGGAAGCCTGACATCTCTGTGGGAACAGTGTTAAGATTACGCAGCCTATTGTACTCGCATCTTCAAAAACCTTCTCGTGTTTCCTGATAGAAATCAGACTGGTGAACTATCCCACCATTTACCAGAATATTTTCAAAAGGTAGCAACTCCCCCCTTCATAGAACATGTAAACGCAATATTGTGGAGACTCTGCCTGTCTTCAGAGGTCAGGGGTGAAAAAACAACACGGTTCAGTGTTACCCAGAAACTCTGTTGTTAACTCTCTTTCCTTTGGAGCAGAGGGGTACCAGGATAGAACATAAGCTGTAACTGCTGGGATGTGGTGGATCCAGGCAGCTTGGGGGTGAGAGATGGCTCTAGAGAGCAGACAGAGTACTGGGTGAGGCTGCACATTGCAGAAAATAATTGTCCACACCAGTGGGAAAGATGTACTAATACAGAGAGCAAAGTTTGAAGAGGCAACAGAGACTCTTGCTGATGTTTTGTGAGAATTTCCTGGTAGGGATGATCTTTGGCCATTCCTTTCAGTATCTTGGTTATTTCTAATTGCCTGCTCTTTACAACAGCGCTTGTTCTTTTCTGTGGTAGTAAAAGTGCTGGGAAGACTCGCAGGAGTGATTCCTGAACCATTCCAGGAATTCTGAACTACCGACAAAGAAAAATAATGTCAAGTGGCCTTACTCATCCTGAGCTCCAGTGAATAGCAAGTCAGAATAGTATGAACCAGAACATGTTGCCATTGATTGAGGATGGTGTATCTAATCAAACAACCCTGCATTAGGCAAAGTAGCGATAGGCTCTTTCAGAGGGGCATTGTGGGTCAGTGGAAGTTGATTCTTTGGGGGTTAAGATTTTTTTTTATCTGTCAAAATAGCTTCTAAATATTTTGTGTGTGTGTTTTATAGCTGATGAGGCATTGCTTAATATGACTTACAAAAGTGAGAACCTTAAAAATCAAGAGTAGAGGAAATGGAAGTACCACTCCTTTTCTTTTGGTCCTGTTTTATTAATGATGATATTAGACATTTTCTATAGGCTAGACTGAAAAAAATCTTGGATCCTGAAGCTGCAGACTATACTGAGGGATATCAATGTGGTTTCAGTCTAACTCATTTCCCTTCTCCCACATTTACTGGTAACACCTGTGTTTTCTCTGTTCCTGGATTCCTCAGCCCTAGGATGGTAATGGTAGTAGCTGTAGCATGGGCTTGAGTTGAACGTTCAGAAATTTTGGCAGGCTGTCAAGTTACTGGGTGAGGGGAGGAGGAACCAGAATTGGGAAGCAGTTATTTATTTTTTCTTCACCCTATAATTCATTCAAAATCTAACAGTATTTAATTGAAAGCATAAAGAGAATGTTTCTGACCTTGAGGAAAATCCTGCCAAATCTCAGTGACCTGTTATAAATAATGAAGTCTTAGGGGTTTTCAGGAAAGTTTCATGAACCTTGTACAATCTAAACACTTCAGAGGTATGTGTAAGCATGGCTACTTTACCTTCTAATAGCTTGCACATACAGTTTATGGAGTTCAGCTCTGCCTTTCATTTAGATTCCCTTGCAGTGCTTTCTCTGGTGAGGCTGGTTTGAAGATCAGGGCAGACACTGCATCTTGTTTTCCCCATGTGCTACTTATATGTGGGTTTGCATTGTCCACTGAAGCTCAGAATCACGTGGATGTAGATCTCTGCACACAATGCCTCTACACACGCAAGAGAGCGGGCTTTCCACATGGCAATGAATAGACTGAGACAGCTCTTAGAGTAATTTCTTCAATTTTGTTTCCATTTTTGGATTGTAGCCATTTTGAACAGGGTTGTTTCTCACTTGGTAGCAAACGTGTCCCATCACAATAGCTAGCAGCACAAAACTCGCCTGAAGTTTCAACCCTTTCATTTCCCTACGTGGGTGAGAATTCGGTGCAGAACTGATGGTTGCAGCACATTCCTGCCTCAGGAATTGTTTGCGCTGGCAGCGATCCTGAGGCAGCACTATAGATGGTAATATAGGCCAAGACGCAGACACTGGGCTTTAAAGAGCCTAAGCCTGCTTAGGGTTTGTGCAGAGTTCTCATGTGCTTCAGAATGGAGAAATCGGTAACTACTTACTGTGACTAAAGGTGGAGGATGAATAAATGATAGTGGTTTCCCGTTCTCTGGTGGTCATTTTGTTTCAGAGCATCCCAGTGCGAGTGGGTGCTGTTCACGAGAGCTTTCTGTTTGGCTAAGCATACTCTGCAGCACTATTTGTAGTTTCATTCTTGCAAAGGCACATAATTGGTATGCCAGGCATTTATAGAAAATACTTCTCACCGCAGAAATGTTTTTGTGTGTGGTGGTGGATTTTTGTGTTTTTTTTTCCTTCGTTTTAGCAGCAGTTTCAGACAGAAACTTGTTCTGAATTAAAGGGAAAACTAAAGAGGAAATAATTTATATTATAAGATTACTTGGTGGAACCGAAAACAGGAAATCTTGTATTTAGTATGATAGAATAATTATTTTTCCTTCTCATGTGACTTTCTTGAATTGTGTTATTGGAACATACTTTCTTTAGTTTTCAGTTAATTTGTTTATCATATGTCTATGTCAGTGTTTAAAATACAACAAATCTTGGTCTGATGTACAGAAATAATATTTTCCTTTAATTTCTATTCATTTGAACTTCATGTGGTTTCAGGATGCGTTTTGACTGAGGTTATTAGAAATAATTTTTCTTTTCAAACTCTTTGCTTGATTGGGCAGCTTATAGAAAAGATGACCTCCTTGACTCATTTTCGGATTTACCTTTTTGTTTAAATAGAGAAATCCCCTGTTGATTCTGATACCCTTCAATGTGCTATTTTGTGGGAAAGTAAGATGTTCTATGCATTTATAATGTTGGTGAGATCGTAACTGGTTTTAAAAACTCAATTTTAATTTTTTCCCGCCCTCCTAAGATTCTGTTGCTGGAGTTCCCTCGTTTGGGATGATGTCAGATACCCCCATTACGTATCTGAGTAATGATTTCCTTGGCTGACAGATCCAGTTCTCCCTATCTTTGATACCAAATTATTTTTCAGTACCTCATAAAGAAATGCAGTTATGGTCTTCGTGAAGTGGTATGAAGCGATACAGTGTGACTAAACTTGTTAAAGTAGGTACCTGTACTTTGCAGGAAGAG
Source organism: Larus michahellis (assembly GCF_964199755.1). Lineage (NCBI taxonomy): Eukaryota > Metazoa > Chordata > Aves > Charadriiformes > Laridae > Larus > Larus michahellis. The sequence continues at coordinate 3,099,348 of NC_133908.1, forward strand.
ATAAAATCCTGATTACAGAATAGTAATCCTAGAAGAAAGATGGTTATTACAGAACCTGAAATTTTGGGCTTTCAAGTCAAGAAATGAGAGGGTGAACAAAACATTATCTTCCAGAATTAATTCAGGGCGATTTGTCGTTAACTTACATATACAAAAGACAGAAGAGCAGAAGACTAAGGTGACATAGAGAAAAGCCCGTAGAACTGTATTGAGAGAAGAGAGGAGCAGTAGGTAGATGAGGACTAGAAACTAACAAAAATTAAAATAATTATCTGGCACCTGCAATTGTCATTTAAAAAAGAAAACATTGAGGATACGATTGGGAGCTGGAGCACTAGAGAATAGAGAGGGAATATGGTTGACTGAATTGTGAGTCTTTATTTTTAATACTTCATATCCCTGCTAATGCAGTTCTTTCTCTGTTACTAAACGTGATTTGCGTGCCACCTGTTTCAACTGCATTCACTCTCCAGGGACATCAAATGGGAGTCAGCATGTAGAAGCTAAATTATTTGGAGAGGATTCAGTGATTGACTTAAATGTAAAGGGATTAATTGGTCTCTAAACTAGTCAATTAAACTGTACTCTGAAAGTGGAAAGATCACAAATGCATGGCAATGAATAAATTAATGCATTTTTCATGGTTTTAGTATTTTCGACATGTTGCTTAATATTGTTTTGGTTCATAAAATTTATTCCATGAAATGTGATCATACTGCATAATGGATGCACGTGAAATAATTTTGTGCAACCATCCTCCTAAAGGACAGCTGGTAGCAGGCTTACAGCACGAATTTAAATGTATATTAGTAGGTATTTACATCTTTTGCAGACAATACAGCAAAGGATAACAAATTTTTCTGAAACCATGCTGTAAAATGACTGGGGTTCAGGTTTCTCTTAAAAATTTGGGTTCCTCTTGTGTAATTCGTTGAACCGTGTGCCCTTTAATAGAAGTGTGAAGGACGTCATATGCTTAGTCCTTGGTACTTGAGCAAGGTGTGCAGTACAAAGAAATGTAGACAGATTTAGCTACTTTTGGGTTTTGGCTTTTTTTGTGTTTGGTTTTTGGTTTTTGTTTTGTTTCGTTTTGGTTTTTTTGAAGTTCAGTCAAGGTATGGTTGAGGTTTTTCTTCCTTTTAGGGAACAAAAAAGACATTCATTTTACAGTAGTGCTGTCCTCCTGCCAAATTTAAGAGTTTAGCTGTGAGTCCTCAGAATATTAAAGCTCTCCATCAAGATTCATGTCTTCATGTTCTGTAATTTAAATGTGGGGTTATTATCGTAGGTTTATAATCATGTAAAGGTATCAGAAGATTTGTTTTGGGAGAGAAATGAACATAGAAGGGAATCAAGTCTTCCAGCCCTTGAAATCCTGGTTCCAGTTGTCGTTTCTAAAGTGATCTAAGATGGTCAGAAGTTAGCTAGTTTACATGTTCTAGGAGCATGGCTGCTTCTTCACCAGAGAGCTCCCAATGTTTACCTGCCAGAAAAACTAAAAATTGGCTCATACTAGAAAATGGGTACATGGGTTTAATACCTGACGACTCTGGATTTTTTTAAGGTTGTGTGAATCTATGACAAAACTCATGATATAATGTTTTTACTTCTTTTCCCTTAAGGTGTCCGTGGTAAGCAGCTGTTCGAAAGCACAAATCAAAACTGCATTAATAGTTTTTAGATTTTTAAGAATAATATTCTTTTCTTTCTGTGATGAAGTAACTAACAAAGCACATTTCCTCCTGTTGACGTACTTGCTTTGTGAATTAAACTGATAAATGTAATTTCGTCTTCAGTGAACTTAATGACAACAAAGTATGGGCTTATGTCCCTTCTTCCCCTTCAGTTTGCCGTATTTTTTCAAGAATATCCTTTCTGAATGGCCTTAATCTAATATAATGCTACTTTGGATAACAGCATTCAGCTTTCATGGGGGTGAGGGGAAGAAGGGTGCATTAACCTACATTAGCAGACAGCGAAAATAAGCGTGTGTTCAGAGGGCTTGCTAAGAAGAGGAGTGGCATTTGATATGCCGTGGTTTTATTTTTATAGCTTATACGTCAAAAGCATGCTGTGTATTTGTGGTCTGGTATCTTAACTGTGGTGACAGAGCCTGTGTGCATGTCTGGAGAGCATCTCTGTGACTGAGAGAACAAGTCACTTAAATTGAGATACAGCAAATTAATTGTAGTGTCTATTAACTTGTGAATTACTGTGGATTGATATTACCATGCCAGTGCTTCTTAAATTATTCAAAAAGCAAAGAAAAAGCAGACTGCATGCTTTTTAGAAAATTAGGTTCTATTATTATAAGAAACATTTGTCTTTCTTTTATGACATCTCAGTTTTGATTATTTTTGAGCCCCTTTTTTAGGATTTATGTCCAACGATCTTATAATCTTTGAAGATTTTGGACAAAATAATTTAAAGCTGCACACAACCCCTAACTGTATTTAAACACACGATGCAAGCAGGAGTGCTTAATTGGCAATGTCTCACTAACTGTCACTTTTCTGTCCTCATGCTGTTAGCAATCTGAGAATCATCTTATATTCACGTATTATTTCCCCTTATACATTATACCTTCTAGTTAGGATTGTTGTAGAGCGGTCGACAACTGGTTTTGTTCTCGTATTTTTTCCTTTTTTAGGTCCCTCTAGCCTTGTTTGAACAGTGCTGTGGTAGTTGTTTCAACCAGGTGTTCCCACACTGAGAAGACGTTTTGTCGGTTACTGAAAAGCCCAGAGTATGTTACTTGTAGGGAGGGCTGTATGTATTATATACACAAATAATGTGGGATTTCAGACTTTGCATACATAAGTACAGACTAGGCCTGTAAAAACACATACGGTAAAGATTATCTACTTCCCTGTATCCTTTCAAGTTACAGGGGTATTGAGAGTAATGATTTCTAACAAATTGCTATTGAGGTGAAAGCCATTTTAAGGCAAAACAGATTCTCAAACATCTTAATTTTTTAAGCTAATTGTGACATAACCATCAAGATAGAATTTAGGTAATTTTTGAGATTTGCTATAAAAGAAATTCTGTAGTATTCAGTGTAAAAAGTCTTTTCAAAAATGTGCAGTTTTGAATCCAGTAGAGAGAGAGCAAAGATGTGGTGACGAGCTTATTTGTGGTTTTTAGTGGATCTGTGCAACAAGGACGTATAATAGAAAAGAATTGTTTAACACAATTACAAAGGAACTGATAATGACTTGTGGCTTTACTCCTAGAGTAGTATTAATTTATGAAAACAAAGCTCCTAATGTAAATTTCGTTTAATGCTCTAACACACCCATGTGCGTTAAGTATTCTTTTGTGTATAAGCTGAGCATGATTACAGCACTGACCTGACTTAGCATGCAATAGTGCAATTAGGGTCTGATAGTGAAATCTGGGCTAACTTCGTTTGAAAAAAAGTCATCTCATTTTCATCATCCAGACTCTACAGACTGACTTGTTCGACATCAACATCAAGCGTCGTCCCTCCCAACGTTTCCCTTGCCCCTTTCCCCGGGGGCTGGAGGACTCGGCTGCCCAGCACAGTGTCGGTGGCACGGCTGGCTGGCACAACAGGCACAACAGTAGCCCACCCATCACCAGCGTGCACCAGCTGCTAATTCTGGAGCAGCAGGACACAAATATTAATGGAAAGGATGATATTTTTACCCACTTTATGACAGCCTAAAGCATCTTTATGGGGGCAAGGCGAAGCTTCAGCTATATGTGGGTGTGTGACCCACAGATAAATCATTGTGCAACTGTGCCAGTCAATGACCCTAGTACAGCTCACTTTCTGAGACGAAATAATGGATAGCTGTATTATCTGTGATAAAATTACCAAGGAAAGCTTAAATTTAAGGAGACCCAGGGTTTAAACTTTGCAGTACTGAGCTGTTAAGGAAAGGTCAGTTTATGCCTTAGGCTGAAAAAATGGAATAGTTGGTTGGCGAACCTCCATCAGTGCTAGTCAGGCTTGTTCTTGAGTTTTAGGTTATTAATATTCAAAAGGATTTTTTTCAGTCCTGATCTCTGGAGCACAACTGCTCATGACAGCTCTGAGGTGATTTTATGCCTGCATGGTATTTAATAAAACGCTAAGACTAACAGCACAAAAAGAGGGCTTTTTTGGAGATGCCACATGTAACTGAACATGTAAGTTATTCATGTGCCATGAATAAGTTATGCGTCACTTTGAATATATGTGCTTAGCTGGCTCCATTCCTGTTTTAGAGTATTAGATCTCCTATGAAAATGAATTTGCCAAAGGAGTCCATTTCAAACACTGTGTCAAAACGCAATAATTCAGACAAGGAGAGAGAGACGTCAGAAGGCTGATAACAGCAGTGATTTTAGAAGTTTTATGTGCAATTTTTCCCGATGTTGGTGTCTTGAGTATGCTAAAGCAAGAAAGATTGCATTAATTCTGACAATATTCTAGTTAATTATAATTCATTTTGTAGCTATTACTAACCGGTGCTGTTGTTTTTAGAAAAACAGGTAATACTGGTACAGATATGAGCAAGTTTCTGATTTTTCTTAAGAACATGTGTCTGAAGAAGCTCAGAATTTCCAGGGAAAAAATGTGTGTTTATTTCAACATTAACCTGTGTTTCCTAAATAGGACAGGATCCAGTGTCTCATCACAATTAATTTATATTCATGATGAATATCGCAAACTTGCAGAATCATTTTTTGGTACTGACATTTTATATAATTCAAAGTAGTTGTAGCTCTAAATCAGCACTATTCTGAAGTATAACACAAATGTTTGAAAAAAAATAAAAAAGCATTCAGTAATCATTAGTGCCTCAAGCTATACATTGGGATATAGTGCTGACTGCGTTGCTTGCCTGCTGCTAAGGGAAGAATGTTGGTTGGGATTTCATTGTAGCATTTTTACTTCATAGATCCATGAGACCTCTTCTTTTCTTTTTTTTTTTATGGTCAATTTTATCTGGTATTGATTGGATTTAGTAAAAACGGGATTTTACTAAAAATCATAATTTAGTACATAAAATTTTTAAGTGATCTGAATTTCTGTTAGAGGGAAACTATTTCTCTGTTTATCTAATCTTCTCATGTGCAGACCATATATTTTCTAACCTGAAGTGCCTTAAATGTTCATAAATTTTAACTGTTAGTAGGATGATGCACGTAATCTTCACCTCTTCAGTAGTAGCGGGTGGATTCCTGTAGTCTGATCTAGAGGTGGCATCCTGTTACAGCGATGAGCCCCGTGTGCAGAGCAGGAATCATGTATGGCTGTTTTGAATAGGTTGTTCTTCTAGTTGTGAAGTGTTAACTGAAAAAACCTGCATTGCCATACTCTGATTTTAACTGGTTCATTTTCATATTAGCAGATGTATTGACCAACCTTTTTGTGCCATCTGTCCTTGTCCCGTATTTCCACATACATGGTATGAGGATAAGCCTTATCCTTTGTCCCAGGGGGTTTCAGCTTTCCTTCTTACTCCATGTTGCCGTTGGTTTTCATGGATATGAAGAGCAGGATTTGTCCCTGGATGTAGAGAAAGAAATAGGTAGCAGTGGTCATGGCAGCCTGCTCTCTAATTTAGTTATTCGGGGATGCTGTGTTAGTTTGCATTATTTCTTTAGTAAGCATCAGCAGTCTAGGAATTATTTCAGTTCATCTTTAAAATAATGAGAGGCAAATTTTAGATCAGAACAGCATATTTTCACAAGCCTCATTATATACACGTGTGCAGCTAGTGATAAATCAATAAATTTCCACGTTCAACATGCAGCGCTTATTTAATATAGAGAAATAAGGGTTTTATTGTGAGTATTTTGGGGGGAATTTCACTTATTGTGGTGCAGTAGTTCACCGAGGATGACGGGAATAAAACTGCTACTCCAGTAGCACATGGAAGAAAATCTTGAAATGCCGGTAGGCTGAAGGAGCTACTTAGACATTTTAAATAATCCATTAATAAAAATCAAACCAGATATTGAACACTGTTTTAGTGTATTGTAAAAATATGCTTATTTTTGTATAGGTATAGGTTTCAGGGTAAAAATGAGATGGCTATTACTGTAGAACATGTTCCTCCCTGCAGAAGTTGCGTGGCAAGAGCTGGGTGATCTTCCCCGAAGTGAAAACTTCTCTCCTCCAAAACTTGAGTACTGTCACAGTATAATTTGTTTACAGCGTGTAAGCCCTGTTCTGTTGTTCTGTATATAGTCCAGTCCATCTTTATTAAGGTTATTAAAAAAAACCCAATCATGGAACTGCCTTAATCTAAGACATCATAAACAGCCAGTGCAGAAAACGCAGAGCAGCGTGTCCTGTGTTCACATAAAAGGTTGTGTGCGTTGTGCGTGACCTTTCCTCCAGCAAAGAGTTGAAGTAGGTCTCGTACGTAGAGACGACAATATAATTACTCCTCAAAATGTTAGCTAATGTGATGTGCAGCAGTTTCCCCTTGACTTCTTGGAGGTGTTCGTACTGCTGTTAGCCCTGTCACGCTGCAGATTGATGTATCCATTTGAAATACAAACTCCAGTATCCCTCCGGGCTAGCAGGTCATCCTGTGCGTAGATTTGTACAGAGAAAAGAATAGAAGGTGGTTAGAGATGGGATCAGGGAGAGAATCGGGATGGCGAGGCATATATTAGCCTTGGCAAGAGGGTTTGTTGGTGACAACTGAGGAAGTGTTGAGATAATAAGTCTGTAACACAGAAAGTGTTTAGATAACATTATTTAAATGCTTGCTGCATTGTGAAACTGTTATCTTAGTACTTTACTCCACCACTGGAAAAACACTGAAGGTAATTTTATACTGAGTTTCTGTGCGTGCATGTCATACATTTAAAAAAAATAATAATCCAACAGCATGTGTGAGACAACACATTGACTTATAAAATATAATCATTAAAAGACTGGGTAGTTCTGGAATCTGACGTTCTCTTCCCTCCCTGTTTTTTGTTTTCTTTTTTTTTTTAGAAAGAGACAATAAAAGACAGAGAAAAGGAGTAATTGCCAAAGCAATATGTTTTAATCTGCGTCTTGACCTCCTGTATTCGTATTCACTGCCATACAAAAAATTTCTGACTTTGGGCAGAAACAGCCAGAGAAACACAGACTGGGAGAAACCTGGTTAGAGGTTTTCCCTGTTCACGAGACAGGGAAGACAAAATGTTTCCAGTCCAGTGCTCTAGTGAAAGGGCTGCAAGCTGTGGTTTCAGGTGGGTCTGCAGAAGAGTTCCCCATTAGTTCTCAAAGGAACTCCTGCTGAAGGGGCTGCTGCAGTTGAGTGCCACAGCCTCTCCAGCTGTAACAACTCACAGCTTACGTTGGATGCCCCTGGGCAGCAAGTCTTCAATTGCCAGTGGTCAATACAGGGAGTTCTAGAGCTCGAAATGAGCGCTGGGCTGCTGTTCTGCACCTGTGAGGATGGGCCCGCATGGAGGCCATAGCATGGAGGAAGCAGCTGGGTGAGTTTCATGGCTGGTACAGAAACGTGCTCAGCACTGTGCTGACGGCCCTTTGTTGGAAGGCTCTTGTATCCAGAAAACTCTGAAATTGTCTCATGTCTGGAAATGCTTTCCTTCTTGGTTTAGTTGTGGTTTCTGCAAAAATTGCTACTAATTATGCCATGTTTCTTGAATGTATATTGTAAACTACTGAAGTTGTATTTCTGAATAACTAACTTTGTCTTATTTCAGCTTGAGCAACGTTCAAAGTCCGTCTGGTAGGCAGAGAGTATGTTATGGGTTACTTGCAAACATCAGAAATGCCACATGAATGTTTTGCCTCTCAGACTGTATCTACACTACTTATTAGACCAGACAGGTCATGATCTCAAGAACTGGCGTGCTATCATCCAGACTGCTCCCTGCTTGGCTTGGAGCAGTGGCAGCCAGCACTCTTCCAAGGCAATGCCCAGGAGAGGTTCTGGGCATAGCAAAGCCAAGGACCATAAATCAGCGTGGACAATGCCTCCCTTTTGTGGGTGAAGAGGTTTTGCCATATGAACATGCTATCTCCCCTAAGGGCCAGAAAATGTGTGCTGGCCTCTTTCATTTGCTGCTGTTGATGAAGTCTCAGGTCCACGTCCTCTTCTGCTCTCTTGGTATATGTGAAGAAGCTTTCTCTGCTAACACAGCTGCCTGACAGGTCCCTCTAGTTTCTAAATTGGACTATTGTATGTCCTAGAGAAATGTTCTGGAGGTCTGGGCACTATGAGAGTGCAGCTTTTCTCTCATTTAAGGAGAATGCATAGGCCACTATGCATTGGAACAGAAGGTCTGACTTCTCTAAAATCAAAGCAGAAGGCCTTTCTTCTCTCTTCGCATTCCATTCAGGCTGTGGTTGTTGTGGGAGCTTGTTCAAATTCAAATTTCACTGAGAATATTTATTTCCAGATCATTTAAAAATAGGTAATTTTCATACTAGGCTATTAATTTACTCTCACCTGTTCAAGAGTGTTATTGACTGTAGGTGTGTCCAGGTGCTGCCATCTCCTGTCCAGACCACCACTGTGACCTGCTCATAACTGTCCTGTTGCTTTAGACAAATTTAAAGGAAATGATTTTATTATGCTCTCACTTGTATGTTCCAAATCTATGCAGAGCCTTTTCATGCCCTCTTTTTTGTAGTCTGCATCAGACAAGTGGTGAGTCTCGTTGGTATGAGTGTCTATTTTCCTAATGCGTGTGGCTCGCTGCTGCCTCTTTTCTGAGATCAGACTCGATAAAGCTATTTTAGGGTAGCTGTGAGTTGAGGGCTTTCAGATCCCAACCCTAATTTTGAGGGCAATTAGAACAGCAATACAATTTATTGGTCATAAAACATAATTAATTGTACGCAGTTGGTGGCTTTATGGACAATTGCTTATAAACTGAAGGAGAGAAACCAGAGATTGCCAGCGGCCTGGTGGCAGGGAAAGGGAGCTCAAGCCCATCTGTAGAGAAATAAGTATTTAAAAAATTCTTATCTTTGAAATTGTTCTAAAAAGAGGACAAATGTTTACAAATACAGGATTCTGAAATTTTCACCACATTCTTCTAAGTATCCCTTAGTGTCAGTATTGTCATCTGTGTCCCATTGCGCTTTCTGGGTGCATAAGTAGGTTGCAGTGTTTGAGACAAAATCTAGTTTACAGACTGTACGCTGCACAGCAGCAAGCATTTTCCAAAATATAAAAGCACTTTTCAGGTAGTGATTTCAAATAATTAAAGTAATAATGATAAAATTCATATCATAAAACTTTTTGGAATATCCCTCTAATAAGGAAGAAAAATTGTGGTATTCTCTTAAGGTTTTTTTGTAGATTCTTTTGGTGCACCCCCAAATCCCAAAGTAATTGTTATTGGCATTTTTTAATTATTATTTTCCTGAAGTAATTTATTTCCTCATTTGTCATCCAAAACAAGGTATTTTGAAATCTGTTCTGAGGTACAGTTTGACTTTGTACACAGATGTACATTTAGTTACATACATTCAAAACTCGGACATGAATTGCAATATCTTGGCATTTTTTTCATTGAGATTATTTGTAGGGATTATCTTTAAAGTTTGAATGCAGACTAGTGCAGTTGCCATTGGGTATGTGTATAAACCTACTAACAAATGGAAAAAATAGTAAATCCTTCAGATGTTCTCCTTTCTCTGCCAATGTTGTGTAGTTTAAACCTAGTCATGTTTTCATAATCCTCATCTGATTTTTATATGTAAAGTAAATTTAACATAATGTGATTTCCTTTAAGTCATTTATAGTAACCGAGGGATTGGCATTCATAAAGATTATGCGAGATCCTAAATATTACATTGACAAGGTATTCAGCTACAGTTTTAGGCATTTCAAAGGTTATTCAAGGTGATGAAGATCCCAGAGGAAACATCTGAAAGACGGTTGTCAGTTGCAGGTGATTAGGTGCCGCGTTGAAGGTTTGATTAATGTAAATACTCTTTATTTGAAGATTTTTCTGTGTTACGGGGAAAAAAATATTGTAATGCTTAGGTGAAGGACATAGATCTTTTCTGTTGTTATGAAAGATTATATGACATTACCAATTTCCTTGCTCATAAAAGGTGTAGGGATCTAAACACCAAGAACACATTCAAAATAAAATTAAGGGAAATGGCACAGAGCATGTGTCAGTATGTAATTGGGGAGTGTTTTCTTTTTTTTCTTTTCTTTGTATTTCTATTAGCAGAAGCCTTTTATTTAAACAATTAGATTAATTTTAGCATGTAAGTCTCAGTGAATATAGTGGAAATATTCTTGAAAGTATATGCTCAAGTGTTCTACTGGCTCAAGACCACAGTGCTCAGCATTTTTCAGACCTCAGCCTTATGCAGCTATTGTTGGAAATAACATATATTCTATATAAGTTCTGTGTAGTCTATTTGAGAAGATGACATCCTGAGGCAGCTGTCGGTCATCTGTAAAGGAAAGAAGGGTTTCTGAAAAGGTACCTGTGAAAAGGAGACAACAATTCCTGCATAGTGTGGCAAGAGTACCATTGCAGATTTGTGTTCTTTTTAAATATTTCTAATTTTTATAAAATAGGATGAAAAGAATAGGTCTTACTTAAGTTTGGGTTGAAATCTTCGGATGGAAAACTGTTGCAGCTACCACGGTCTCTGGTGGTACTGCTTGTATGCCTGAAAAAAAACAAAACCAAGGAAAGGAAGAAATTAAAACCCTCAAATCCTAAATGGTAGGTAGCTGAACTAATCCATCTGAAATTCATCGTTAAGCATTTTCACTTTATACTACACCCAAGGCATAAATAGTTTTAAATGCCCTCACCTTTTATTTTTTCATGCATTAGATGCTTCAGTCTGATTCAGGTTTCTGATTTGGAATTTCTCAGGATTATATGGCCCCTGGTAAGGATGAGGAGTGGCTAGCTCAGGGCAGTCACTTTGCTGTCACACTTTCACCTAAAGAGACTTTGTCCCTTATTCCTTCCTCTGGGTAGCAGTATAGGTTCAAAAACATGATTCTGAAGTTAGTTTTGGTCTTGTATAATTCATTAATATGTGCAAAGTAAACATATAATGCAGCTATTCAAAATTGGTAATATTTTTATTATTGTACTTGTTCTGAACAGATATCTATTGACAGCTCCAGGTATTCCAACAGACTGCAGAGTAGGGGAAGCGGTTTGGAAGCCGTTTCACATGCCTCTCAAGTGGTTTCTGGTATTTTGAATGTCAGAGAGATAAGAAAGAGTACAGAAATGAGTACGTTTAAAAACCTGGAGAGATAGTAGAGCAGATTCTCCAAAGCCTGCCAGCTTTGGTTTTTAAACTAGGTTGAAATAAATGTATATAAATAATAAAAAAAAAAAAAAAAAAAAAAAATCGGCCTGAACATGATTCTGAGTGTTTCTATAAACTCTGGTTTGATCTGCACTTTGTGTTTAGCTTTTTTTATGGTGCCTTTTTTAGCACAAAGAGTGGTAGATCTGTTAAGAAAGCTGGATGTTGCTGAAACACTGTTGGAAGACTCTAGAGAGGACCTGAACAATTTTTGTATTTTAGAGCTTTAGTTTGAAGAATGTAGGTTTTGATGTACGCAGCACAGCTATAGCTAAATGGTTATTAAAAGTAAAGCCTCACCGCTCAGTCGGCTTCTGAAGGCTGACTGGTTTTAGCTTGGTTGAGTTTTCTTCTGCTTGACTTTTATTCAGAGATCTGTCTCGCATTTGTAGTGAGTGATTTCTGCAGCTCGGTATTTAAGGAATTGTGTGAAATGTACTAGAGATGGGAATGTCAGGAGGCTGGGGTGTACATGCCTGAGTGCAATACATCACTGACGCTATCTTCTGGAAATAAAATTCGTATTTGTTACTAAAGTAAACATTTCACTCGGAATCTGCCAGAAGCTTATTAGGAGTGTAGGAAGTCCCCAGGCCTTGTTCTTTATTATTTTTGGTCTTGAAAGCTGAGCTGGTAGCAACGACTCTGGCACCAGAAGGAGCATAACACGTATGGAACTGTTTCTTCTTGGGCAAAGCACGGTGCGACCGCCCTCGGGAGCCAGGCCTGGGGACAGAGCAGAGGAGAGAGCTCCGTGCTGGAGCTTCTTCGATCACCATAAGGACTTCTTAGCTGTGGTCTGAAGAAAAGGGATACTTGAGTGACTGAGATTTGCTGGTTCTCTCTCTATAGCTGAGCATGATTTACTTTGGATCCAGGGCTAGAAATGAGCTGGTCATCAGTAGTAATATTCATTGCTGTTATTCTTTAATCTCTCGTATTTACAGCAAATGGGCTAATGCTGTATTTGTATATCTCTTTTCCTGTAATTAGTTGTACACATTTTTAATCCAAGGCTATTTAATTTTCTGAACTTAATGATTAATTTTGGTGTTAGGTCATTCTCAGTTGAAAAAGTTGCTGGCATCTATTTCCTGCCCTGCAAAACCAAATGAATCTTTTGTCTTTAAACTCTGATTTTTGTCTATTTCTTATTCTGACAGTGTTTATGGATAGTTGTGAATGTTGCATAAGATTGCACTTGATTTGTTCATCCCACACCACTTTGCAAGAGACTTGAAAGAGCCCCTGTGTGGTCCCAGAAGGCTATTTTTTACTTCAGTTCAATAAAAGACAAGCAAGACTTTACAGTCAAACACTGTAGGAAGCTTGCAGAATCAGGAGGATTTCTGTGTAATATCCTAAAGACAGGAGTTGAAAATGACTGCTTTGCAAATAGCTTTGCTCTCTGCTTTAGAAAGGCTGACCTGCTGCATGCTGAACTCTTTGCAGAGATTATCTCTGCTTGATCTTAGATCCGATTTCTCATCTTTTCCTTATTTATTAAGACCTTTTTTTACTAAGGACTGTCATCCTATATAAGGAAGCCAGTGGGTTTTGATTAACTAATTGGGCTTTGCTTTTATTTTTTATTTCTTGTATGTGCACTGATGATAGTGAAATTTCTTTCCCTTGTGAAAATGAAAATCCAATGAAACCTTCTATTTCATTATTGCTGAAATTAAATGATTGCTACGAAGTGCTTCTGGATACAGGATGATGGCACCAAGGAAGTTTAGTTCTTGTCTGTCATTTAAGTAACTGTTTCTCGGTTTTTCTTTGGGTATTTTGTGGTAGTGTTTGAGGCTCACAGAAGAGTAACTTGTAGTACAGGACGAAGAGTTGTTCTACACGATGTGTAGAATCATTCAGAGATTTAGTGAGATTAAAGCGCTTCCTGTTTTAGACCATCAGTGCCTTTTTTTAAAAGTAGCTGACAGTAGTAGAGCAGTTGGTTGGCTTAAATACTAAAGTAAAATTGCTATAGTTGCCTGTTTTATTTCTTTTTTGGTGAAGGTAGTTAAGAGCTGTCTTTAAAACACTGGTTACATTATGGCTGGCCCAGTGCCAAAGGCAACAGCTATAAAACTATTGTTTTGGACAGAAAAATTGTGCATCTATTGTATTGGACAGAAAAATTACTGCATAATTACCACTTCGGCTCTGTAAATTTTTAGTTGATTAAAATGATGGTAAAAAGCATGAAATGTGTTTTGTTTTCTTTTTCTTGTGGCTTTGTGGCAAGGAATATCTAAGCAAATAGTTAGCTATGATGGGAGGTCATTGTATGGGTGGAATAAAATGGGAATATTTTAAATACCATTCATTTCAAATTAAGTTTAATCATCAGTGGCAAATCCATGGTTCATCTTGGAACAATTTCCACCTTTTTGTAATATTCGTGTGCTTTTTTTTTCTTTAATGGAGGCTCTCCTGAGGTGTTGGACAAACATCTCTCCTATTCCTTTTTTATTCCTTTTCAGATAGAACTTGTTGCAGTGTGAATTTTGAAGAATTTCTGAGGACTCCTATTTTTACTACTTGAATCCTCATTAAAATCCCATTTGTTTGTAATGATCTTATAAGCTGAAACAAGTAGGAAAACAAATCTTTGAGATGGTTGCCGATATTGGCAAATATCAAATTCTCAATCCGTCAATGAACCTGTATTCGGTAGCCACAAGTGACCAAACAGAAGAGTCTAGATTTGACCTCTAATCACTGCCTCCTATGGAATCACTACCTCCTATGAGTTCATTAACGTGCTAATAAATCTGTTTCTCCTTTGTCTCCCCTCTCCTACAGTGAACATTTGTCGTGTGCCTTCACGTTCTTTCTTCATGGGGAAAGCAATGTGTGCACAAGCGTGGAGATTGCTCAACACCAGCCAATCTACCTGATCAATGAAGAGCATATCCATATGGCCCAGTCCTCACCGTCCCCGTTCCAAGGTAAGTGAGCTGGATTTGGAGCTCTGTGTGCTTAACCTCACTTCTGCGTGGCAGGGACTTCACCTCTGGTGATGTTCTCTTCAGAGCTGAATAAAGTAAGATTAACCAACTCTTCAACTGGGTGAAATTTCTATTCAGGAAGTTGTGGACGTAAGGGAAAATGTTGTTAGGACTTCAACACTATACCCAGCCATAATTGGTATGGGAATTTTCCAGAGCTTTCTATTCATTAACACTATTTTTAAGGGTGCATGCATATATTAAATCAAAAAAAGGAAATTAGTTGGTTTTGTTTAAAAAGTCTTATCATTTAAGAAGGTGATTTTCTTACATGGTATCTAGGTCAGTGGGCTCAGATCTGTAACTTCAATGCTAAGTGAATAAAAATACTGAGCTTATCTAATTCAGGAGTACTTTTTGTTCATTGATTGTTAACTAGTTTGTTTGTGTGTTTCTTAAAAAAAGGGTGTGCGTGTGGAAATGTATCAGAAACAATGAAAAATTTGAATTATCTGTGACTGTTTATCTGCCAGTGTAAGAAATTAGGGGTTTACAGAATTAAATTAATGGCTTACTAAATTTATGATGCAATTGTGGTGCAATGCTCTACATCAAAAAAAATTTAAGAATACTTGAGTCATTGAGTTACACTCTCTTTACTACAGTCTGAAATTACAATTTCAAAGCAATTAAAGCAAGAAATCTTGAACATACAGTAAAGAAACACCGAGACACTATAAAATGAGCGTTTATAGAGACATTAATTTATAGAAGCTTTATTGAAAAACATTTTGTTACTAAATGTAAAGTTTTGACAGAGGCTCAGACACTTGAATCATAGAAGGTTGTGTTTCAGTGAGCTAAATTCATTACTTTCTCAAATCAAATATGACTAAAATCAAAACGGAGTCTGAATGGAGATACCTGTTGTTTGAGCAACTAGTTTTCCTTATTTGTCATGACTGTGGTCTTCATATATTGTTACCTCTATCCTTTTTAATGCTGAGAAGTCTCTAGTACCATATGTTCCTGGTAAAAACCCTATTGTTGAATATCTGTCCTCTATCGCTTCCATGTATGGTTATCCCTGTGCCACAGCGAATGCTCTTTCAGCACACTTACATTAGTTCACTGTGGAAATTATTAAACTAAACTGCAAAAACGTTCATTTTTAGCTCAGTAAGGATGGCTGTACAAGAAGCTAGTGCAGCAGAACATAGCTTTAAATTCACACCCTCACCTGGTTTTGCAGTAGCTTTGCCCTGAAGACAGATCCTGAAATCAGCATGCGAGTGGAAGAGCGACTCCAGCTAGAGAGGCAGAGCCTGGCTGGTGCAGTCGAAATACACATACTGTTGTTTTTTACCTTGCAGTTCTGGTGAGTCCTTATGGTTTAAATGGTACACTCACGGGCCAGTCATATAAGATGTCAGACCCAGCAACTCGCAAACTGATGGAGGAATGGCAGTATTTTTACCCCATGGTGCTGAAGAAGAAGGAAGGGATGAAAGAGGAAGAAGAGTTGGGATATGACAACGATTTCCCTGTGGCAGTGGAAGTCATTGTTGGTAAGTTTCAGTATTCTGCCTGAAGAATTATTTTCCTCCATGTGATTTAAAAAAAAAAAAAATCTAATTAATCAGAAACAGCCATTATAATTTTCCTATCTTCTCTTGTAGCTCTCTTGACACTGCAAGATCTGACTAGTTATCTTGCCTCAAGCTTCTGTACTCCCTGTATCCCACATGCTATTATCCACAGTGTCAAGCTACTTGTTTCAGCTCTGTACTGGTTATAGAGGGTTAGATGTATATTAGTATGTTAAATCCTTAGCTCTTTATATTTTGGATAATAAGTTTTGTCTAATTGAAATTGAAGACAAGTTGAAGTATCTAGGGCTGCTCAGTATTATCAGGTATATTTAAGACTTTTGTTTTTCCATTTATTTGTAGGTGGTGTAAGGATGGTGTATCCTTCAGCCTTTGTTCTCATCTCCCAGAGTGACATCCCCATGTCACAGAATGCTGCCAATACTGGAGGCCATATAAATGTGGGACAGCAGGGGCTCGGAAGCGTGAAGGATCCTGCTAGTACCTGTGGGATGCCACTCACTCCACCCACTTCTCCAGAGCAGGCTGTTATGGGTAAGCGATGAACTTAAGAGCCTGGAGTCAGACTTTCAATTTTGCATAGCATAAGTGAGGATAAGTAAGTGAACAGTAGCAGATTAAAGACAGGCAGTAGACTGAAAGTTAGGAGAGGACTTTCTCTGTAGGTCTGCAATAAATTAAAGCTTTAAACACACCTGAAGAGGACACATCTTTAAACAAAACTTTGTGAATTCATTTAAGCTCCGTTTTCTATAACTGCACTATCTTTGTGCAGTAGTGCAAATACCTGAGAGACTAGATTCTGTCAGTGTTTTAGACAGATTTTGCCAGTGTTTATGAAGTGTTGGTTTTGTTGTGTTGGGATGGGAACACAGTGTTAATTCATTGTGGTACAAGAGTACATTGAACATAGAAGAGTATGTAGTTCTTTTTGTAAAGAGCTAGAAATACAGCACTTAACTAAGCATGCATGTCGGTACAATAAAAATTTGCAAACACTACCTACTCTTTTTGCCCAACGCGGTTGGGTTTTAATTAAAGGCCATTCAGAAGAAATGTGTAGGTCTCTGGAATTGGTAAGACGGAGCTGGGCTTCCCAAATGAGGTCTGGCATAGGCTTGCATCATACGCAGATGGCAAACGGAGTGCTGCATAATATTTGCTTGTGTGGACAGAGTATGCCCCTTTCAGGTATTTGGTTCCATAGTAGGTCCAATCTCAGAAGCCATGTGGGTACTAGATCCTTAATATCTTACTTCGTTGAAATGTAATGAATATGTATATCCTGTTGCTCCTCAGAGATCAAAACGAATATCCATAACCTGTCATCATCTGGAATACAGACAAGACCTTAAGATTAGTTGCTGTCAGCGCGGTTAGGCTGTAACAAATGCAGGACTGCAGTTTCAAATGAGAACTAAGGAATAGAGTGAAACATCTGTTTGGGTGCAAACTTCTAAGATAATAAAAATAATAATTAAAAAATCTAATATAGAAAAATATATTCTATTGTTATTTCTTTTCCTCAAAAAATGAAGGCACGTTTACAAGTAATTATATTTTTTTCTGTGTAGATTGTCTTCCGAACTTGCTCTTTACAGACTTGCCAGTTACTAACATAATTACCAGGTAGCTGAGGTTGGAAGGGACCTCCGGAGTCTGTCTTATCCAAGCCCTCTGCTCAAAGCAGGGTGAGGTAGAGCAGGTTGCTCAGGACATTGTCCAATCAGGTTTGGAATTTCTTCAAGAACAGAGACTCCACAGCCTCTCTGGGCAACCTGTTCCAGTGGCTGACCGCCTCACAGCAAGAAGTTCTTTCTTATGTTTAAATAGAATTTCCTGTATTTCAATTTATGCCCATTGCCTCTTATCTTTTCAGTGGATACCGCTGGTTATACCCGCTCTATTCTCCCTGTCAAGTATTTGTATACATTGATAGGATTCCTCCCCCAGCTTTCTCAGCCTCTCCTTGTAGCCTTTATTAATAATAATTTCACAAGCATCAGCATGTTCTATGCTTTGCAAGTGACTATTATTTGAAATTGAGTTCTCAGTTCACACAAGATTCTCTTGACTTCAGTCACATTAGCAAAATTGTTAGACACCACTTACCGCTGGGAATCCTTCTTCTGCTTGAACTTCTACTTTTTTGAACTTGTTGATTAGTGCTTACCAAATTTCACAGAGCAATAGAAGTGTCAAAGACATGAAGTTCCTAGAAGTTTCTGTGAGATGGTGCAGCCAGATGGGGATAAAGAATCCTTGTTGTACCCTCACTGAGGTGTAAGGAGGTACCAAGGTAGTTCAGACTTTATTAGATACTTATGGCACATCAAGAGGATCAATCTGGATGCAAAGCCAAGGAAAACTAATCATCGTTTGCTTCATTACCGTGGAGTACTTGTCTAGATTCACTTGTCCATGAACAGTGCCTGCATATAAAGACAATCAAAGTATTCAGTATTTACTGCTAATAATGTAGTAAAATCTCACATAAAATGTGAGATTTACATTCTCTTTGAAATTTCTCTTCGAAATCTGTTTTTCAAAGCAATTAATAGTTAAAATAAGGAAAAAGCTTATTTTTAATCAACTGAAGCAAGACAATTGACTTCTAAATAACAGTCTCTATTTAAGTATTGATGCGTATTTTAATGTGCTATTGTTTTTTCAAATTTTTCAGATCCCTGTTAAACTTGTACAATGTCACAAGGGGATTCTATTTTAGAATATTTATAAACTATTAATATCTAAAAAGTGTTCATATTGTCCAATGTGGCAGTCACAGTTTCTGTTTGATCTCTGCTGTTGTTTGAAGGCAGTATGAAGCTGTATCAGAGAGGTGCCTCTGCAGAGAAAAGTGAAAGGATTCCTTTATATTCTATCACACGCCATTTTAAAAGACCTTGAAAAATTGGAGAAAATGAATGGCAAAACACGTCACGTAGTTCAGAATCAGTAAATGGCATACATAAACTGGATTAGTCTGAGGCACATGAATAATACTTCAGTTCTGCCCCATACTAGTAAAATGCGGTTGTGGTACCATGTCTGCTTTTGAACGCTTAAAGATGTGGACAAATAGGATGGAGTCCAGAAAAGTGCAGTGAGACTGATTATAGATTTTGCAAACAGGACCTACAGGAAAAGGTGGAAAGAATTGAAGTTGTTTAGTCTAGAGAAGAGAAATTTGAAGGAGAGACGCTGTAACAGTCTTCAGAGACATAAAAGGAGAAAAAGAATAATCTTTTCTCTGCTGAACCTAAACTGGAGCGAAGCAAAACTAGGTTAAACATGAGGAAAAACTTTCTCTGAGGAAGGATAATGAAGTGTTAGAGTAAACTGGCTGGCGGGAAGCTACAGAATTGCCATTAGCAGAGAGGTGGGTGGGTTGTTGGGGGATTTGTTTGTTCGTTTTTAAAGAACAGGTTAGTCACATGTGTTGATCCAGCTTTGAAGCAGGGGATGGACTAGATGATCTCTTCAGGTCTCTTTCAGTCACATTTTCCATGATTGTGTCTAAAGTATGCGGCAAAACAAATCGCTACCGAAACTAGGGAATGGCATTTTTCATATCTAGAAACAGACTGCGGCGTAGGGATTGTGAAGTGACCTCCAGTGAGTGGCTGGTTGTGTCCTCCGGTGTTGATACCGTTATATGACGTAGGTATTTGTGTGTGCTCCAGTAGTTTGTCAGTGATTTTCATGGATAAAAATCAGTGTCACTGTATGAGAACAAAATGTTTTGGCCTGCTGCAAAGCTCTGTTTCATGTTATGCCATGTATTGCTGCACTGTGTAATAGAAAAATATTACAGAATTTTGGAAAACAATAATTAATGCACTCAAATGTAACTTGCAAGCTCTGGTAGCTCCTTATTTGTCATCTCATACTTCCTATCCTTCCCTTTCCATCATACTTTTTTTTTTCCTGGCAGTTGTACCGGTCCTTGATCATCTGTCAAGTTCACAATGCTGTAGAACATCTGAAAGCCAGTGAAATAAATTTAGAGCCACAGCCCTCAGTATGTCTAGGGATTTGTAGTTTTGACTGCCTCTTTTTTTTTCTTTTTTGTTTTTTGTTTTTAATTAGAATTGTTTATAAAAAGAGAACTTGGGAAGGTCTAACCGGAGAGGGGGGGAAAAGGCATGAAGAATCAAAGAAGATACAGCTTGTGCACAATTTTAAAAGTTGTGTTTTGAAAGTCACCTGATAGAAATATTACCTAGTTAGATGCAATGATGTATAGCAGTGAATCCTCTCAGCGTTTCATTCTTAAGGCTTCTTAAATTGCGTCAGGCAGAAGGACAAAGTGTTCTGTACACTGATTTGACCTTGTTAAAATGCGGCATATTCTTACTTACTTTTCCATCCAGAGCACAGAGTAGGGTTACTCAGTCGCCAGTGAACCTAAAGCTCCCTCTACTGTTGTACTTTGTAAAGATGACTGTGTTAGATTTCAGTTAATCTAAACCAAAACCGTATTTCATAGTAGGAAAAGAAGCATCTGCTTATACAATAGCTGATATGGTTTCTGCATCACAGACAGAAAGAAATGAAGTGCAGAATGTCATAGCTTTCAGGCTGTTAACATGTTGAAGTAATATCTCAATTTGTTATCTCTCTGATAATCATACAGTATGACTGAGAACCTCACATACTATGTTAATAGTATACACTAATGATCAACAGTCGAACAATTTCTGTAGTAGCATACATTTCAACTGTAAGATTTTTACCAGAGCACATTTTGATACTGGTATTTCAATTCAAGCATATTATAAAGAAATGGCATCACACTAATCCATTCGTTTCTTCAGTGAAGTTTTATCTTGGGTATAAAAAACTGATTCTTGCTTTGAAATAGTCTACATAAATTATTTGGTTTCTCAATAGATTTAGAACCATCCATATTTTAACAAATTTAGTGTTGAAAGCAACTCACCAAAGACTATATAAATTCAAGTTTAACATACAGGATGATTGGGAGAAACCTCTATCTGCACTATTTCGTAGTAATTCAGTCCAAGGCTGCAGGGGGCTATTTGAACTCCCTCCATTTAAGCAGCAGAGTGTATTATCTCACATAAGGTGAGATAATACATGCATGGCTGTACTCCGTATGTACCTGGTATAACCTAGTGCCACCTTTGTTACCCCAAAGGCAAGCGTTGCTTTGAAATGTAGTTTACTTAGCCTTTTGTAATGAAGCTTTAGGCATTTTCTAGTGAATGTGAACATCTGTGTGGTCAGCAGCCTTGTCAGAGGGAAAGTGTCTAATGTGAACGTTAAGAACAGCTGTAACATTAATGCTTCATTTATATTGCAGGAGAAAGTGGATGCTCTCAGAGCAGTATCAGCCATTCAGCTGTACAGGAGGGGACAGTTAGTGTACACAGTCCAAAGAAATCAAGCAAGATTACTCCAAAATTTCACAATCATATGGTTCACCGTGTCTGGAAGGAATGCATTCTCAACAGGTCACAGTCCAAGTAAGGCAGCAGTTCTGACGGTTTTGTTTATTAATAACACGTAATATATAGTTTAAATTGTAATAGTTTTGCCTTAGATGATGTTATTCCTCACAGAATTCTTTTGCCACTAATCAAAGCTAATGATGCAGAACAGCATTATTAAAGAAAATTTGTTACTGTGTTCAGCTGAAGACTCCTAACACTTAGCATTGTATTTGCAGTTGTGTATCTTAATTGTGACAGTCTTTGAGGTTACAAATCTATAATAAGTGCCTTCAGCTAGATGCTTTCAGATTTATTGATTGCAGTTTCTAGCTGCAGTTGTAGTTACTAGACTGAAAGTTGTGTGACTGGAGAACAAATAGTATGTATTTGATACTTAGAACTCTAAAGGGTAATATCTGTAAAGCATTACATTGCATGTGTTGGACTAAAATTCCAATCGACAAGGATATGGTATATTAATGTTGTTAGACCTTTATTACTGGAGATTTAAAGCATATTCATGGCATGGAATCTTTATTTTTCACTATTTCCATGCAATTTCCTCACTGGAGATGTCAGACGAATTTCCAGATTCACTTTAAATTGCCCCTTGCCTCTTGTGCTCAAACTCCAAACAGAGCTATCTGATGTAGAGCTGGTACCATGCTCCCACATAAATCAAACTGGAAGTTTTAAGGAGTAGTAGAGGGAACTACTGTTAAATACAGAATTCTGTTTCAAAGGTGAAGTAGAAGGAAGTAATTTCTTTGAGGGGAACATATGTGAACTTATGCATGTGCATTTTCAAAATTTTGTTTTACAAAAGGTGATAACTACTAAAATAATCTTTTCTTCAGGAGGAATCAAATTACAACTGCAAATTTGGAAGAGGAAGTTCCTAACAATACTGTTTCTTGGGATTTTGTGGATCCAGTCCAAAGAGTCAGTTGTTCTTGTTCCAGGTGAGCCTTGAAGAGAGTAAGCATTTATTATATTGGAAGAGCCCTGTTTAATTCAGACAGAGGTACACTTACAAAAGGGAGTTACATTTTAGCTGCGAGAAGAGGGAACTCTAATCGTAAAAACTGTGATCATCACTCATATGCGGGTGATTAATATGCATCTCATATCACTGTCACTTGCAGTAGTCAACTTGAGTGGAAAAACGATCCTAGCCAAGAGAATGGGGGCTAGAATCACTCAAATATTTCTCATTCATAATGAACTCATCCTTCAGGCTTTTTGGAGATGTGAGCTGTACAGTTTGGAGCGGTAGGACTCATGATGAGGAGGGACAGAAGCTGCCTAAATTTCAGAGCATCCTGATTGAGAGATAGCGCTACTGTCCCTCTTTAGAGGAAGAGGAAAAATATCCTTAAGAAACACTTTACTCCGTGTACCTCTAGTCAATCTGCCATATCCACATTGGACACCAAAAAACACCCAAGAGAATACAAAGCCTTGCAGCATGGTCATCTGCTGTCAACTGATCAACGAGAAATCACAGCTCACTTACACAAACACTTCAAGAGTTTATTAAATTATCTGTCATCTTTGATGAATGCCTAAAGTTCCAGTGCTATTCGCTCAGGAGAGGCAAACCAGCACCACCAATTCTGAAAATTATCAGAGTGATGTTACAGGGCTAGGAGAAAAACAGTTTCCAGTGAAATAGTCCTGTGAAATGGGTTCTACTAAAATTTTTAATTCCTAAGGTGACCATCTGTGTACAAGATTGATAAAGGTGTTTTTATGACCTAAAGAAGTTATTCCTTAAGTATGCACAGATGTAAATGCTATTCATATGATCTAACAGAAATGCTGATTGTCCTCTGCTAACCCTTTTCGTATAATTTTTTTTCCTGTCTCATCCCCCCCTGCCCCTCCCCAACTGCAATAAGGGTCTTTGCCCAAACAATAGTCAACACGACAGACAGTGATGTGGCTGAAATGATTCTCTGCTTTTCCTCTGGTGGGGGCACAGCTGTTTTTCTTTTTTATTTTCCTTTTAACAGCAAAGTAAACTCGAGAATAACGCTGTTCTTAATAATAGTAAAATTCATATATTGTCTAACCAAATCATTAAACGTGTTACCTGCCACAGCAGTCTCAGCAGAGCTTTCTCTTTAGACTTGGCTGTCCAGAGAAATGTAGGAATGTAGCGTTCTCACAATCTCTGAAGGGTTGCTGATTAGAAATTTCCATTGTCCAAAACTGAATGAAGCGAGATTGTGTCCTTGTACCTTTTGCGTTTGACTTCTCCTGAAGCCAGTTCTCCTTTGTGTATTTAGAAGAAGAGAGAAAGGGATGTAGAGGAATTGTGCGTCATGCAGAGGGCAGAGTGTTCAACCTGGAGACTCTGCGCTGTGTCCAAAGTGAAAGTGTTGCTCTCCTGCAGCCTTGCTCTTTAACCCCTGATTCCTGCAGCCTTGCTCTTTAACCCCTGATTATATGTTGCTTGTATGTATATACTCAAAAATGCAGAGCAGATAAACGTTTTTTCAGGATGCCAAGTGTTTCCTATGGAAAACTGAGGTCCAGGCTCGCCTGGAAAGGGTGAGGAATCAGTAGTGGGCAATGGAAACCTTAATCGATGGATAGGTTCAGCTGCATTTGCAACTTCACACTGTCTTTTAATAGCTCCAGCGATAACTACAGCATGCTGGAGTTAGGAAACACAGCACCTGGGAAATGAAAACATAATCCTTAAAATAAAGGCAGTACCTGATTTCAAACAGCTATAAAAATTTTCTGTGTAGCTGCAGAAACTGGACAGCTACTGTCATATAGATATTGTTTTAGTAATTACTGTGCCCATTCTGTGTGTATTGTATAAATGAGGGTATAAATTTCAAGATATGATCTTAAATATGGAGTCTTAAAGGGTTTTCTGGTGTTCAGCATCAAATACGATCTTCTATAAACCCAGCTCTGTGTGTGGCACAACAGACTGCCTAAAATAATTTCCTGCGGTCAGTTAAAATACGGTGAATGATGGAGAATTAAGTCAATGAAATGTTACAAGAACATGCTTAAGGCAAATCTTCAGCTACTAGGGCATTAGCTCCACATTATGGGTGATTGCAGCTAAAGACCATCTGCTGCGGCAGAGAATTTGCAACACGGCCTGGTAACAGCACAGCCCACAAAGCAAGCCAGGACCATACCACGCAGCATGGATGGTTACTGGAAAAAGATGTAGCAAGGACAAGAAGTTGTATTTGTACCATTTGACAGCCGCTGGGTGCTATAAAACTCGGATATTTTCATAGCTAAGTCATAAAAGCAGAATTGATTTTCTTCAATCTAGTAGTCCACTTTACTTGTGGTAATGTAGTTTATCTTTGTGAGTAAAAAGCGTATGATATGTTTTGAAATGTTTTGTTGCTGTCCTAGATATTGTTGTTCGTAAACAAAAGTAGGGATGGAGTGATTTATTTTGCTGTGGTATTTAACTTTAAACAGATATAAATGTTAAACACAATACATCTTCCAATTTCCGCTCAGCTTAAAAAAAACTAAACAAAAACCCCCAAACAACAACAAAAAAAAGCAATAAAAATACGGACAGAGTTATATGTCCCTGTTGTAACATCCTTGGGGACCATCAGCTATATGACGAAAATACTGTTTAGCAGTACCTGAAATACTGCAATTCACTCCTGTGCTTCCCAGTCTCGAAGATACTGGATACAAATTTTAAAAAGCCAAATTAAAATCTGAAACCAGTAATAAGTTTCTGTGTTACTGCATTTTTTGTTTTTAATATTTTTAAAATATGTGTTCATGCTGTCTTCATCAGTCGGTAGTTGCTTTTTTCTTCTCTTTTTTTTTCTCCTTTTTTTTTTTGTTTGTTTGTTTTGTTTTTGGACTAGAGTTGTACTTATTTTTCCTTCCCTGATATGGAGGAGAAAACTGCCATGAGAGCATCCTGCCATGTATTGTGTCTGTGAACATAACTAAAACAATTCCGATCTGAATCTTTTGTAACAGATGCTCAGGAGTGTGCAAGAGTCGTGATGTAGTTCCACAGCGGTAATTTTATTTGAAAGGCTATCTTTAGGGTAATGAAAACAGCAGTAGCTTGGATTTTTTTGTTATATTGCCTTCCATCTGAGCAGTACTAAGCTTTTATAAGCATTAAATCTTTCCTTTGAATGCTGTTTTCTGGAGACTGTCATTTTCCATTTTATAGGTCAGAGAAACTGCAGCAAAGTTGGCTTGAACGACCTGGTCCAGATCAAAATCTGTTAAATGATCAGGAACAGAGACGAGATTTCTCAATGCTGTTCTTTGGGGGTTTTTTCCCCCCATTAGATCAGATAACCGTATAAACCATGCGGTGACTTGTTTCTGCCTCTGCTTTCAGGCACAAGGTTTTCAAACAGCGTTGTGCTGCTGGCTCCAGCCGTCCCCCAACGATAAATCAGCCAGGATTCAGTGTGGGAACATCGTCATCTTCATCGTTGCCACCTCCTGCCTCTTCAAAGCACAAAACAACAGAGAGACAGGAAAAAGGAGATAAACTGCAAAAAAGGCCTATGATGCCATTTCACCATCGGCCCTCTGTGACTGAAGAGCTATGCATGGAGCAGGACACATCAGGGCAGAAACTGGGCTTAGCGGGAATAGAGCCCTCTTTAGAAGTTCCTAATCCCAGAAAATACGAGAAGCCGCTATCTATACCTGCTAGAAATCCAAGCAAGCAAATTAATATGAATCCTATGGATTCACCCCATTCCCCTACTTCCCCTCTGCCTCCCACCCTTAGCCCCCAGCCAAGAGGCCAGGAAGCAGAGAACCTGGACCCGCCTTCCGTACCTGTAAACCCAGCACTCTATGGCAGTGGGCTGGAGCTTCAGCCCTTGCCCAGCTTAGACGATAGGACAGTCCTTGTTGGACAGAGGTTACCTCTGATGGCAGAGGTCAGTGAGACGGCATTATACTGCGGGATAATCCAGAACAATGAGTCAGTAGATATGTGGAGGACCTATAGCGTCCCATCAAGTGATGATCCAGAGTTCAGGCCGCCAGATCTTCCGTGTGAGAGATATGATGCCAAGATGGAAATAAACTCGGACAGCACTGCACTGAAAAGGTAGGAGTGCAAATAGATCCCCGTGGTGGTTTTATTAAATTATAAGCATGACCAAACTCTGTTTTCAGTTGAAACTGAAACAAGTAGAAGGCTTCACTGTAACATTTTGGTAATTACAATGGAGTTTTGCTAGGCTGAAAAGGTTATGTGTTCTTCAAAGTATTTTGATTTATACAGTGACAAGATCAATTCTTTTTTCATTGTCCCAAAGCAGTTGTTAATACAGTAAGATGTTTAATACTAAATGTAGGCAAATGCATCCTTTATTTGAGGAAAAAGCATTTCTGCTAGATGAAGGAGGATGGAGAGAGACGTGGGCTGTATTTGTGTGTGACAGCTACAGATCTGAAGAGCTGTTATTTTTCTCTGTATGTTTGGTTTGTTTCATGATGGCTTTGTTTGCTTGTTTATTTTTACTTTCAGGCTCTTAGCACAACCTAATAAACGGTTTAAAATTTTGGAAGAGCAGAAACCAGTGCAGACACTGAACTATCTTGACCCCCTGCCTCTGATACAACAGCCTGGAGAAGGCTTGGGAGACGCTAGTGACCCTTACACTTTTGAAGATGGTGATATAAAGTACAGCTTCACTGGCAATAAAAAATGCAAACTTGGGGCTGAGAAAGATCCTTCGAAAAAGAACAAGGTAACATGTAAATCCAGAGTCTTTATCATGAATGTTCTTACTGGACTTTCTGCACCGGCTCACAGGAAGAAACTTCATTTCACTGTGGTGTTTTTGAGCTGGTATTTGCTGGCATCCCTCTGAACCTGTTTGTATATGAAAACACTGCTGTTACAAGGAATACTTTCCAGTTATATATATTCAGCTTGACCAGCAGCAGGTTCCAGATTTAAGCTAAGAAATAAAATACTTTGAGCCTTATATTCGCTTGTAGAGATGAAAGAATTTGCTGGGCTGCTTTTTATCTTTCTTGCTTGCTTCAGCTTGACATCTCACCTCACTGCAAAGCTCAGATCTCTCCAGCCCAAGCTTATTTTTCTTCCCTTGGGCAAAATTAGTGTAGCCTTCTGCTGAGAGGATTTGTGGCAGGGACACTATATTGGATTGAACATTTCCTTAGAGGTGTTCTTCCATATGTGAACAGAAGCAATTTAATCACCATTCTTTGGTCTTCACCTGCCCTGTGTGCATTGTACTCCTTATGCATCTTACCCATTACAGAGCTGCTTCACTGCCTGGCTACTCACGCATTGTTCTTGTGTGGGTAACCACCACGCTTAAAATTCTAGAAGATATGTTTTCTGGAGAAATTGGAGTGGGTAATTATCTGTACTGGCTATCAAAGTTAACTGATGTATGTGGAATCCTTTGTAAATAATACACAACATTACTTCATGTTTTTCGTAAGACGTAGATAAACAGCAGACAACCATGTTCTTTTCCCTTCTTAAATTTTGTTTTGCTTCTCAAAGCATTTAATCCAGAGCCCTAAGTTTGGCTTGACCTAGGAAAACAGTTGTTCTTACATAGCTTAAATTAATATCCACTAAAAACTCTTGGATTTTTTGTACAGTCAGAAGATGGAATTGGTACCAAGGAGATCCCCACAGCGGGTCATTCTACACCAGTTCCTGATGGAAAAGATGCCATGTCTATTTTCAGTTCTGCTCCAAAGACTGGTGAGTAAAAGCTTTTTAATTCACTCTGCAAAGCAAAAACACTCAAAGTTATGCAGTGAAATCTGAAAGGAAAAAATCACATACTGAACATTTTACTGTAAAATGAGAGCTATAGACAGCTCCTGAGATGGAAAAAACTTGATTCTGCTTGTCCTTTTTATAATAATGTAATTATTTATTCTTTCTAGAATATTAAAGTTAAGCAGTAGCTGCCTTCGTTCTTTCGCGATTGACCTTTGGTGCTTGCTTAAAACTTGACGGCAGAGCTATTTCTAGACTACAACATAGAAAAGGGGTCTCAGTGATTCTTGCTTGTCCCATGTTTAGAGTGGGAAGTAAAATTGAAAAAAGGTGATTTTGTGCTTAACTTTACTCCCATTTTTCATGGGGTTTTCCCTTTCTTTTTGATAGATACCCGGCAAGACAATGCTGCAGGCCGAGTAGGCTCTGGTAGCCTCACACAGGTGACGGATCTGGCTCCATCACTTCATGACCTAGACAATATCTTTGATAATTCAGATGAAGATGAGCTTGGTGTAAGTCTTTGTAGGGCTGAGTGTTCTGTAGACTTAAACCTCTGCCAAAGAAAAGGATGTGGATGGAATCCTAGTGGGGAGTGATTATCCCTAATAGATACGAGAGTTTCGAGGTAGGAGGCTTGGATTTTAACTAGGAAGAGTTGCTAGCAGAGAGAGGTATCCTTTCAGGAGATCCATCATGGAGAGAAATCATCACTGTATAATTCAGCGATATTAGGAGATCACGTGGGTAACATCAAAGCTTGCGTTGTCTGACAGTTTTTCAGTCCTGAGGGGAACCTGCATACAACTAACTTGCTGATTCAGTCATTGCATAGACAGGCTATAAGAATACTTCCATAGGTTAAGCAATGTAGTTGCTTTATCATTACATCTAGTTTTGTGCCCTTAGCTTTTGTCAGTATTTTGTGTTTGTTTGAGAGTTATGGAAAAGATCCTAGTTTTATTAACTGGTGATTTGTTCTTTTACCTTGTTTGAGATGCTGCCCAAAGAAAATTAAATTCAACCTTAGTGAATTTCAGTAATTCTCTGAAGCATTTCTATTCCTACAAGCGGTTTATTTCAGTGCAAAGAGGAATAGTTGCTGAATATTAGGAAATACAAAAGGAAAAGCAGATTTACATCAGTTACCAGGAAAAAAAAAATCAAGACACATAGAAAGGCAAAGCTTGAATAATTACTGTTTTTAAGCTTAATCTAATATAGCCATAATGATACAGAAGGAGATCCGACTGATAGTAGGTAATAGTATTTAAAAGTCTAATGCCTGGTTCTTGGCAGTACTTTTCAAGTACACCAATTTATTTACCACTTCTCCCTGTTCTGTGGTTCTACACAAACTGCACTTAAGATGTCGCAGTTAATATGCAAATCTACTAGAGGACTGTTGTGTCAAAATAAAAAAATTACCTTTTTCTGTGTAGTTGGCCTGGACAGACCTAATGTTCTTCCTGTCTTAAAACTTGCACGTATTGAGCTCTCTCCTGTGGTAGTCTGCTTATGGCCTTCTTACTCTGTGTCGTGTTCTCGTCGTTGTTCTCAAGTCAAGTAGGCACATTAATTTCACGTCCAGTGTTTGTGATAACATTTTCGATGTAATTTGTGTGTGTATATAGATACATGTGATATGCTTATATGTATGTATCTATATATTGGGGGGGTGTTTGGGCAGGCAAATATTTCAGAGATTTTGTTTCGTTTTAGTGTTGAAAGAGAAGAAAAAGAAATCCAGCCTCCTTGGGGGGAGCGGATGGGAGAGTAGAAAAGTAAACTTTTTTGTTTCTTGTGAAATCTCATTCAGAGAGTTTCCGGAATTATTAATACCTTATGAATTCTAATATTTTGTACATTTTTTTAAGATGGTGTGTGATTATTCTGCTTTTAGGCTGTATCACCAGCTCTTCGGTCATCAAAAATGCCCACAGTAGGGTCTGAGGAACGCCCTGTAGGGAAGGATGGTAGAACAGCAGTACCTTACCCACCAAGTAAGTAGCAACAACTGATTACCACTTTGTTGACATTTAAAATCTTCTTATAGCTACCATACTGCCTTTCTGTAGGAAGCTTATAATGTTATTTTTTCAGGGCTAGGAGGTAGTGTGCTTATTTTGTTCTGTAATTACCAGTTGCCAATATTAAAGGAGGATAAGCAGATTTTAATGAAAACAGTGGATGGTAATATAGACATGTGTAGTTAATGTGCCTGCTGAGATTTCAGATGCTCTTCTTTTGACATTATTGTCTTAGGTTGGAAGTACGGGAGGGATTTGTTACAAATCATTTAGAAGCTATCCCCTCTATTCTCAATTCAGTATTTAGTCTCAGTTAGTCAAACCATTACCATATCCTTCTTTAAGTATAAATCATTCTTCTTTTTAAAGAATTTAAAGCTAGACTTACCAGTTGGACATTATGGCACAACCTGTCTTGGAAGAAAATTGCATTCAGCATTTGACAAATTCAGACTAAAACCACCTTCAGGCAGGGTTTAATCTAGATGTGGAAGTGCGTGATTAAAATCGAAGAGCTAGGTTCTAACTGAAGACACGTTGCAGGCACTACACATGTACAAGGAAGGCTATAGGAGTGCAGGAGATTTAGAAATTAAACTTAGTATGCTGAAAATGTATGAAACGTAGATTAAAACAATAGAGCTTTTTTGTAAGGACTGTGCCAACAACTGTTTGGAATGATAACTTTTACTGGCTGAGATAGATGGGTTTTCTTGCATTTCTTGCACCTGAAGGGAGGGTGTAGTGAGATGGGTGCCGGTCTCTTCTCTCAAGTAGCAAGTGATAGGACAAGAGGAAATGGCCTCAAGTTGCGCCGGGGAGGTTTAGGATGGATATTAGGAAAAATTTCTTCACTGAAAGGTTGTCAAGCATTGGAACAGACTGCCCAGGGAAGTGGTGGAGTCACTGTCCCTGGAGGGATTTAAAAGACGTGTAGACATGGTGCTGAGGGACATGGGTTACCGGTAACTTGGCAGTGTTGGGTTAACGGTTGGACTCGCTGAAGTCTTTTCCAACCTAAATGATTCTATGATTCTATTTATATAGGTGGCATTTCTCTTGACATGAAAGAGAAATGTATATATGTATGTGCAAGAGGAGGAAGGTGAGAATTTTTGGTGTAATACTAACCAATCAAATTATGAATTACAAATTACTTAGTGGTATGGAGGAAGAATGTTTGATTTTTGTGGCCGCTATAAGCAGAAATCAAATCTCTCTGCAAATCATTCTGTAATGCCTTCTCATTAACGTTAGCTGGTAATGAGAACAAATTGAGGAGAAGAAAAAAAACAGTCTGAAGGAGATGAGTCAGAGTTTTATGGACCCATAAAAGCTGTGCTGATTTACTCAAATGTAGAAGCCTGAAGTATACAGAGATTGGATTTTGACAGGTTTAGTTGATCCATAGCTTTTTAAAATATGCAAAGCTTTTTCAAGCATGACACACATGAAAATGACTAATGGTAGTTATCCTGTTGCTGTAGGGTTGGGGGATTTTTTGTAATTAAACTTTTTTATGAATCTGCACTGCAGAATTTTGCTAACTGGAGTGAGGTTGAGTGTGAGAAAATGATATACTCCAGAGCTGTATGAAATAAGTTAAATCGATACACTCCACTTCTGTTTTGTAGCTGTCGCCTTGACACCAGCTGTCGAGGCATAACAGTATCTGCAGGGAAGTGAAATGCCTTGTACATCATAATAAAGTCCCACTGACCACATTTCATTTTAACCTTCCTTCCTGTCCCCCTTTCTCCCGTTTCTAAAGCACACTTCTCTCTGTTGAAAGACAGAGGCAGTAGCTAATCCAGCTGGCATCCTGAAGATTACATTTCATACTAGCATTGTGTGGAAAATAGTTTTTTCCATTCTACTGAACCTGTTTTCAACATTAATTTATCCTCTATCAGGATAAGACTAAGGTCTTTTAAATTTAAAGACTGAGAAAGGAAAAAAAAAAAACCAAAACCAAACCCCAAACGCCAAACCAATTGAGTGGGAATAATTCATATCCCATTATTTACCCTAGTACTCCAGGTTGTGAAAGACTTTGGGGTCAGTTCTGACTGTTATTGCCAACAGAACTCCATTTTGAGAGGACTTTCACCTATTTGAGTTGTTTCCCTTTGTCTAAAGAAATAAATAGACTGGCTGTCTCATTCTGTGCACAAAAGAATGAAATTCAGGTTTCAGCTCTGTTAAGGCAGAGTGGAGACACATCCTGAGGCTGCAGTGTCCTACAAAAATGTACTGTTAGGGTATGTATTCGTATGTATAAGCTATATATAATTTTAATTCCATTACTTGTGTCTGTCTTTTACAATTTGTTTTTGAGAGTTCAATGTTTCACCAGTTTGGATTTCCACAATGCAGTGTTTACCAGTCAGAAATCCATCTGTATTTATTTATGAATTTTTCGTAATCTTTAGGCTGCAAAAATTATAGAATACAAATACGTCCTTGTGTCCTGTCAGCTCAGGTTGGATGCATGTATAGGAATGGAAATGGGCATTTAGTCTGTCAGAAGAAGTATTTAAGAAGAGATACCTATGGGAATTTACCCTTCTCTAATTCGAGTATTTTAACGGTAAATTCACCAGAGTGATGGCTACGTCCAGAGAATATTTGTCCTAATTCAACCAAGAAAAGATAACATATATTCTGAATTTTAAGCAAAATAAATATGGAAGCTGGTAGCTGGAAGGAGAAAGAATGTAGCTGAGAAGAAAATGCAAGACTTGTTTTGATTTTTGTTTTATTGCCTTATGCTTTTTAAAGCCTTTCTGTTGGGGGTTTTGTTTGTTTGTTTTGCGTAAGGAAGAAAAATATACAATGGATGATTACATTACCTTCATTTACTGAGAAGTAATTTAGGGATCTTCCTGCCTTAATGTATTGTGATGCAAAATTGTTACTATTATTATAGTTTTGTGGCTTCCTCTGGCACTTGTCACTTTTGGATGCCTGGCAGTCTGATTCTTAAGCAAAACTGCCTGTGTTTGTGTTAGCAACGGTAGCCTGTCTTCTTTTCAGGAGTTGTGTCGCTAGGGACCAAATGAGACCACAATGACTGTGTGGCAGTGGAAAAGTGCAGCTAAGTGCACGCAAATTCCAAAAGCCTCCCGTTTTAGGGCTCGGTATCAGCTCTAAAAAAGGGAAGAAAGTCCTCTGTATCTCCTTAGTAACAGTTGCTGGCGTGACCTTTGCATTAGTGTCAATTAATCTCGTCTATTATGAAATTAGGTTTTTGTTGCTGTTAAAATTGTACATAGAATTTGTGTATCTACCAGTTTGTAGTTTCTGCTGAACAATACGCTTGCAAAGTATGCCTAGGAATTTTTTGGGATTTATCTCTAGGAGTTAATTTTTCATCTAGATCTATACTGGTGTCAGAACTCTCCTATGTCTGTAGAATCTTTGCTAGGTTTTAACGGATGAAATAAGAGTTAATATTGAGTCAGTTTCTTCTGGTTTATTGGATTTCCTTGAGAATTTGTATTTTAGTGATTAACAGTACGTTATTTCATCATATTTAGCCGTGGCTGATCTCCAAAGGATGTTCCCAACACCACCTTCTTTAGAACAACACCCTGCCTTCTCCCCAGTAATGAGTTATAAAGATGGGATAAGTTCAGAGACTGTGACTACCTTGGGAATGATGGAAAGTCCTATGGTCAACATGGTTCCAACACAGCTTGCTGAGTTTAAAATGGAGGTGGAAGATGGATTAGGTAGCCCTAAACCTGAAGAAATTAAGGTAACATGACAAAGATGTGGTATTTTTATAATCTCATCTATGTATGTTTTGATTTTTATAAACAAGTCACATGTATTGTAGCGTGTGTAGCAGAGTACTTAATAAATGTGAACTGGATCCCCATAAACTACATACCAGTCTGTAGTTGGAAAAAAAATCTTTAGCAAAAGAGATTTTTAATTGTTTCCCTGATTTTACCTATAGGTATTTTTCTTCTCATAATTTTGTTTGTAAAGATTTTGAGTGTTCTCGGGAAACAAGCAATATTGTATGTGAAATGAGGCCTATGCCTAACAGAAAGAATGTACATATATCAAAAAACATGGTACTTGTGACTAAGTAGCTGTTAAATGATTTATTTCTTCAGATGACTTTTCTGTAGCACCTTTTATGTATAGCCACTCCTTGCTGCCAGTCTCTGGGGATGCAGCTAGGAGAAAATTCATGCATGTAGAAAGGCTGCCTTTTTCTCTCTGAAATGTTGCCTTTTTTGGTTAGGGTTGAAAATCTCTGAGAAAGCCCAGGGGTTGAACTTGCTCTGTTTCTTCTTCAGCTGATGTTACTTCACAAGTTTTAAGGCCAGATGGGACCATTCTTATCTGACTTTCTGTATAACACAGGTCAGGTAATGTCACATAGTTACTCCTATATTGAGTCCTATAGTGTATCTGAGTAAAGAACTATTTTTAAATGGGGACTCTGCTGCTGGGTACTAGTACTCACCTCCCCGACTTTACATATCAAGATGTATCCATTTTTCCATAGCATCACATAAAAGGACTTAACATAAGCACCTGGCGTACATTGATTTGTATTTCATTGATCCATCTTTAGCACAGGTTACAAGGTAGGATAAAGCCATTCTGCCTGCTTGTGTGTATTCTGCATTACTTAACTTTTCGGGCCAATTTTTGTCACTTTTGTCAGAAGTTATCGTCGTCATATTTCCATGCATATAGCTGGAGGGGTTTTTTATTTAAAAATGCATATTTCCCCTGTAGAAATACACATCACCACCTTCTGCACCAAGCTCATTTGTACGCAGTTAATAAAAAGGGAGATACACACTGTAACTCTTTCTTCCCGGTAGTGCCCAACCCTTGATTTTATAGCCTAACTCTTCTCCTTTGGGCCCACCCTGTCCCTAATCTGCCACAGCCTGTTCCTTCTATTTTAACAGCTGTTTCTCTCCCCAGCACTACCTCCTTCCCTCTCATTTTGTGCTCCCGTGAGTGTTGGAACTAACCGAAGGCTTATTTTTAAGCATCTGCATTGCTGAGAGCGCTATACACAGAAAGATACAGCACTTGCAGTTGCATGGACATCAATACGGGAATACCGATACATAAATATATCTTAGTATAAATGATTTAGTCAGCTATGAATTAGTAAACTTTCCTGCACGGCAGTAAATGGTATACCTTAGGTAGACTGAAAGTAAAGCACAGGCAAGCCAAAGGGTGATTTTCTCAGTAAGAGCATTGAGTTTTGGCCCTGGGAGAGGAGGAAGTCCCTGTCCCCAGGAGAGGAGGAGGAGGTAAGAGACCTTGTTGCACTCAGGGATTATGTCTCCATATTGTGACAAAGTGTGTCCAGTCAGGAGTGTTCAGGAGTCACCAGCTCACAGGGCTGCACGTTAAGCTGGCACCTGTGAAGGGGCTGAGCTGGTAGAGTGTTTTATGAACAATTCTGTTGAGAAAGAGAGACTTTGCAAAAGTGTAAGGGAGTTAGTTATCACTGTCCCCTTCGTGAGGACAGTTAACCACCCGCAAAGCTAGCCATATATATTATTAGTGCAAGATCTCCTCTTCTTTCTGTCCTAACCTCCTAACTTTGAAGACATGATGAGAGACTGCATCTTCTTAGAGGTTTCACTGCTGGCCATTTGCCTTGTACAGTTTGTGTATCTACCAATTTTTATACCATTAGAGAAGTTTGAAATAAGTTTTTTGTACGGTTTGTAAGACTTGGCCTTGCCACAGACCTTACTGGGTTTTTTTCTTCTGATTGTGCAGTAAATATTTGCTTAAGACTAGGATAATTTAGGCCTGGAAAGAAAATCCGTATTGCAATTTGTTGAGCTGAAAGTTTGAGTGGGAACAGATTTTAGGGCGTCATTGATGCTGAAGATATTTTAATCTCCCTCACATCCATTTTAGGAGTATTAAAAGACATATTTTAATTCTGCCTGATAACATTTCCAACAGCACAGTTTACTTGCTTTTAAGTGTGTCACACCTGCTCATACGCACCAGTGGGGGAAACAAGCACCTAAACCCATTGCTAATCATTTTGAGAACATGTAAGTAGATTTCTTTTGCTGAGTGTTCAGCAGCTGAAGGTAGCAATCCACACATTCCTCATCTCTCAATGCTTTACAAGGTGCAAGGGAAAAAATGCAAAGATCTAATGAGTTGTTAAATCCTGACATTCTGAGAGAGACTACTGTTACTATTTTAATAATGATTTTTACTTTGCAGTAGTGCCTCAAAAGGACTAGCTCTTTTCTTCTGAAAGAAACTTGGAATAGGTGTAGAAACTCTGGCTGAAGTTCTTGTCGTCATTCTCTGCAAACAAACATGACGGTCAATGAAAGTCCAGTTTGACTGACTTCATTCATATTTATATTTAATATTAAGTTTACTAGATTGTTTATATATTTATATTTTATAGTTTATTTATGGTTAATATTTGGAATGTGTAAGTGTCCGCTGTTGTTACTCGGATTATATTAATCCCCAACGCAGGGGTTATTCAGAGAGGCTGGCGTAAGGCACCTAAGGTTTCTTCACCCTGTGACTTGGCCTCTCTCTCCATTGTCAGTATAAAAGTCTTGCAAAGATCAATCCTTTAAGTGCCTAAAATAGGTGCTTAAAATCAGGTATTATGAAAATTTCATAGTGCACTACTCATTTTTCAGACATAGCTTTTCTTAAATGAGTCTAATTGTGAAGTCTAGTGATATTACAGTTGTATAGCATCTCAGTGAAACAAGGAGCCTCAGCTGAGTTTCCTTGAAGGAACTGCTCTTGAATGTTTTGTAGAATGAATAAATATACTTAATTTTGGAAAAAATGCAGCTGTAGAGGGTTCAAACAGTACAATAGATTTTACTTAAAAATAAGCATCTAAATGTAAAGAGCAACCTTACCATATTGTTGTAAACAATGCCGCTTGGATGTTACAGGATTTTTCGTATGTGCACAAAGTTCCATCATTTCAACCTTTTGTGGGCTCCTCCGTATTTGCTCCACTGAAGATACTGCCAAGTCAGTGCCTCCTACCTCTGAAGATACCGGATGCCTGCATTTTCAGGCCTTCTTGGGCTGTTCCTCCTAAAATTGAACAACTTCCTTTGCCACCTGCAGCCACTTTCATTAGAGATGGCTACAAGTAAGTACAGTCTTGTAGGAAATTAGTTTGTCATGCCCATACCTAAAAAGGCTCGTTAATTAAAATTCTTGCATATATTAATAGCGCTTTACTGTGCACCAGAACCATAAAATATCCTGCAAATGTATTTTAAACCTTTTAAATTTATCATTGTCTCAGATTGAAAAGTTCTGATAGTAGGAACATTTGAATTAGAAACAGCTTTTGGAAATTGGTGGTTGCAGTATGTGTCCACTTCACTTTTAGCGCTTTTAAAAGAACGGGAACATATGGTACTTGAATTAATTGCAATTTCTGATACAGGAAAATATTCAACTGAAAATAGAAGTGTTAGGGAACAAAATTAATGCACTTAACCTCTTGCGTCTCCGCTCCATTTCAGCGCCCAGTTCTCCAGCCTGCAGTTCGGCTCCCCTCTTGTTTGTACTTGTGCATTCAGTCGGAGCTTCAGTCTGATGATATCTGGGCCTGATCATACCCGTTTGCCTTCTGAGGGCTCTTAAAATTTTGAGTAGGCCTGTGACAGCTCTCTTCTCCGTGTTCTCCCGTTAGCTCGTCTGCGTTCTTGTGATTTAACCTGAATGGGTCGCATACGGAGCTGCTAATCAGGCAGCTGCAGATGGGATGTATGCTGCCCTCCCCATTCTGAGTACTCATACAAAAGATGCCAAGTCTCTCTCGAGTATGAGAGTGCTGTGACCTGTAAGCAGAGACTGCTATTAAATTTAAAAGTTTGTATTCTTTACTCAGTTCTCAGAAATTAGCAATGTTTATGGAAGAAATTCATTGCTGGAGATTTTGAAAGCTATCAAGAATTTGCACCATTAAATTCATAAAACCTCTTAAAGGGCATAACAATAGTACAGAGGTCTCCTGCTGCACTGCATTCGTGTCTAGAGGAAGTAGCCTATATCTTTAAATCAGTCCTTTTCCAGCTGCAAAGGATCCTTCAGTGTTCTCAAAAGAATTGCAAAAAAGAAATTGTAAACCCTTGATAGTGCCTAGGGAGCAATTTAATTCTCAGTTTTTTTCATAATAGTAACTGATTTCACCAGGCCTGAGCTGGTTATTAATTTCAGGTATTTGTTGGGGAAAAAACCCCTTTCATTTTCAATATAATCCAATTAGAGTGAAGATTATTACTGCAGGCTTCCGACAGAGTGGTGATTGCCAATCAAGGTTTCTAGGTCACCTTTTCTTATTAGTCTGAGGCGTTCAGTATGCTTCAGATTCAGAGCTCCTTCAAACCTTTGTTCATTTTTTTTTTCCCCTCTCTTGCTTTGAGTTGGACATACAGCAGTTCAAGGTAATAAAATAATTCCAAGGAATAAGGTCTTCACCATTTTCCTTTTTGAGTCACTAATGATACGTGAACGTTAAAATAGCACTCCTTTCAAATAACACGCAAAATACACAGTAACAACAAACATGAAAAAAACCCGTTTCCCCTCCTTTATCAAGAGACTCGGTGAGTTCTTACGCTTTTTCCTTGCCCTAATATGTAATGAACACATTTCAAGAAAAGCGAGGAACTTATTAGTAACTTGGAAAGAGAAAAGTTAATTAGAGATCTTATTCTTTTGATTGGCACCATATTACCTGTTTCTTGATATAATGAGTCATTCCAAAGAGAAGATAGATCTCATGGGAATGTACAAAACTGTTCTTTGGTCACTGAAATTTGGCAGAAAATGACAAAAAAAGTAATAAAAACCAGTCATGACAGGAAATGACCCAAAAATATGATTCTTAGCTCTGCTGGACGAAGAGTTTGTAGTGGACTGTGTCAGATTGTGCTGTAGACTGTGTAATCCTAAATGAGGATTTGCATTTCTGGTATCTGAAATACTGTTGCCAGTTGCACAGCGCCATGAGGCAATATCATATACGCGCCACATGCGTGACTTCTGACAGCTATTTGAAGTGATAATTTCTAAAATAAGATTTCTGTGTCTCTGAAATATTTTCTTCATTTCCAGTAATGTATATCTCTTTACAGATAATTGTGCTTAATACAACAACTACAATTCGTTCTCTTTTCCCTGAAAGAGTTACCAATATCCTAAAACCTTAACTTCATAATTTATTGAGAGATTCTTCTCAAGAGCATTTGAGTTTTAGGCCATGGGAGTAATCTTTAAGAGGGCTAAGTGCCTGAGATGATACCTTTTTATTACACTGATAAGAAAACGGTGCTCATGATGAGAATTACAATTTTAGTTGAGAGACGTGAGTAAAAGCTTACGAGCAGAATGTCTGAAGGTGTTCTTTCTTTACTGCACTTTCAATGAATCCTTTCAGTTTTCACCATCTCCTTGTATTTAAAAATAAATTTTGACAAAATCGGTCTTCACAACCAACCAGTTTGTGATGGCATTTGACTGTTTTTTTTCATATATTTCTTGTAGCAATGTGCCTAGTGTTGGGAGTTTGGCCGACCAAGACTATCTTCAGATGAACACTCCTCAGATGAATACACCAGTGACGCTAAATAGTACTGCTCCGGCCAGCAACAGCGGAGCAGGAGTTCTGCCGTCACCAGCAACTCCCCGCTTCTCTGTCCCTACCCCACGCACTCCCAGGACCCCAAGGACTCCTAGAGGTGGGGGCACTGCGAGTGGTCAAGGATCTGTAAAATATGACAGCACAGATCAAGGTTCACCTGCTTCTACCCCTTCTACAACACGACCGCTTAATTCTGTGGAGCCAGCCACTGTCCAGCCCATTCCAGAAGCCCACAGCCTCTACGTCACCTTGATTCTTTCCGACTCTGTGTTGAACATCTTCAAAGACCGTAACTTTGATAGTTGTTGTATATGCGCCTGTAATATGAATATTAAAGGTGCAGATGTTGGATTGTACATCCCAGATTCATCTAACGAGGATCAGTACCGTTGCACCTGTGGCTTTAGCGCTATTATGAACCGCAAATTAGGTTACAACTCTGGGCTCTTCATTGAGGATGAGCTGGATATTTTTGGCAAGACCTCAGACATTGGCCAAGCTGCAGAAAGACGACTGATGATATGTCAAAGCAACTTGATGTCTCAGATGGGAGAGGGAGCTAGAAGGACCCAGGAACCTCCGATGAGCCTCCTCCTCCTCCTCCAGAATCAGCACACACAGCCTTTCACATCTCTGAGCTGCTTGGACTATATGTCCTCCAACAACCGCCAGACGCTCCCGTGCATGAACTGGAGTTACGACAGACTGCAGGCCGACAGCAACGACTCCTGGATAGAATGCTTCAACGCCCTTGAGCAAGGCAGGCAGTATGTGGACAACCCCACCGGTGGGAAAGTGGATGAAGCCCTAGTAAGAAGTGCCACTGTACATTCTTGGCCTCACAGCAATGGTACGGGTCAGAACAGAGGTTCTTTTTATTCTTTGAATTTTTTTGTCACCTCTATAAATTTGTTTGAAACTTGCCAATCAGGAGTCACTTAATCTGTGTGTGGGAAATGATAGGCATAAAAATATTCTAGAAATAATGTAGATTTCTGAAAGCTTTAAAAATTAATGTAAAGTACCAGTAATCCAGTTTTCCTTAGACTTTGTGGTCTAAATTGTGTAAAAATCTGTGGAAGTTCACAAATCTGAAGCAGAGATGCAAAACAAATGCAAGTGTTGAGAGGAGGACAGAATTATAGCCCCTTTTTTGGGGGGAATGTTATAAGCAGTCAGCAGAAAAACACTGCTTTCTGTGAAAGTGTCACCAAAAAAAGACAAGTTATTTTATAATCAGTTATTACCTGTTTATATGCTGAAGATGCTCTGACTTCTTATGAACCGAGCTGGACAACAGTGGCATTGAAAGGTACGTGAAAAGGACTACGATGACAGCTCTATTTCAGCAATGTTTTCATAAAGTACCACATGATATATACCATTATATTATTAAGCTAATTTGAGTTGTACAAATGTAATGGGCATTGTGAAGCGCAATAAACCAAAAAATGTTGTCACCTCAAAATAATTCTGCCTGGTCCGCACTGAAAGTGATGGCTCTCCTTTGTCGTTTGCAGTACTGGACATCAGCATGCTCTCCTCCCAGGACGTGGTGCGCATGCTGCTCTCGCTGCAGCCCTTTCTGCAGGACGCCATCCAGAAGAAGCGAACAGGGAGGACCTGGGAGAACATCCAGCACGTGCAGGGACCACTCACCTGGCAGCAATTCCACAAGATGGCAGGACGGGGAACCTATGGTACCTATATTGTGTTATGTGCTAACAGTTAAAATGAAAGCACAGATGTCTAGAAATGTGCACTTTCTTCTGGAAATACAGCACAACAAATGGGTTCTTCAGATGCTTTTTTTTTTTTTAATTATTTTTTTCAAATGCCTTAAAAGGTATTTGAAGCACATTGCTTGGATACAGTAGTGGAGGTTTCACCCTTCCAGATTGATGAATATTTACAGAGTGCAAAAATGCTGGGTGAGGCTCAGACTCCCTGTCTGAATCTGTGTTTTGGCTTGTACTAACACTAGCTGGTATATAAATAACAGGAGGAGAGGAAGCTGTTAAAATTGTACCAGATCGTCATAGACAAGAGGGGCTTTCTGAGCCGTACAAATATACAAAACACGGGTGTATACATTCTCCACTAAGAGGTTTGTTTCTTGCAAGGTTTCCTGGAGTCTTAATAAGAAGTTTCAGTTTAAGTATCTCCTGGTTATAAGTGACTGCTTATATACGACTGACCTTTAAATATGTATTTCTTGCCTGTGATTTATTTCAGTCAACTGATGCAGTCTTGCTTAGGTTTTTTTCTACTGTTCCATTACGCTTCATTTTCTCTGTCTTGGTATTTAATATATTGCCGCTTTCCTTTGGGGCTAGGACAGCTTGTGGTAACTACAGTTCCTGTCTAAAACTACTGTACTTCTACTCTAATAATTTTTGCAGCGTTTGTAACTTTAAAGAGTTAGGATTTGCCAATTGTTACCAGAGAATGAAAACAAAACTACCATATAGTAAGTAGCAGAGCCTTTGATATAGGTTCAGTAATTTTTATTGAATCTTGACTTTTTAATAAAGTGGGATCATATTCTGCAGAAACTACTGGGTATATTTTCAATTGAAATTTTCAGCAATATTCTAATGAGCACAGTGTCTGGGAGATACCATGTTAAACTGGATGGTGATCCTCCCAGCCGGGACACTTCCTATGGAGAGGAGCCAGGAGGCAATTTTTAGAATTATGACGACTTTGCTTAGTATTATATACCCAGGAATAAGTTTGCCTAACCATTTTATTTAGTAATTTTGCACAACCAGGTGGAGGTAGATGAAGAACTGTAAAATCAGATTTTATGCATGCATGTTTTTACTTTTGGTTGAATGGAACTTGTGAGACGTGGTTACAGTTACGACAAAGTAAAACCACAAGATGAAGCCTCGGGAAGGGCAATACATGTTTTATGGTATACTGAAAGATGTTTTATTGCAACTTTCTAGGAAAGTTTAAGTAGTGCTCAGATTGGCTCCCTTTGCTTTGACTGACCTTTTCATTTTTATGACATTTCTTAAGTACAATATAAATCTTTCTTGTCCTTTATTAAATATTTTTTTCCAAGGAAAAAGACTGTGGGAGAACATGGTTTGTCAGGCATGATACAGCCTCAGCGGATGTTTCCACAGTGTGATCAAACTTCTAGGAAACTCAGCATGGCAAGGGATTAGTTATTTCCAATATCCCTGTAAAAGAACACACTTCCTGGTACATCAGAGAGAACCCACTGCAGTTACACCAGTTATTTTAACGTTTTTTTCTTTCTCTTTTTCTTTTTGAAGGGTCTGAGGAATCTCCTGAGCCTCTTCCCATCCCAACTTTACTAGTGGGTTATGACAAGGACTTCCTGACAATCTCTCCGTTCTCCTTGCCATTCTGGGAGAGGCTGTTGCTAGACCCGTATGGGGGCCATCGGGATGTCGCCTATATCGTGGTGTGTCCAGAAAATGAGGCCTTGCTCGATGGAGCCAAAACTTTCTTCAGGGACTTGAGTGCTGTATACGAGGTTGGAAAGAGGAGCCACACTGAATTACTTCTTCTTAAGTGTCATTTCTGCTCTACTGCATGTTCATTGGGAGAAATCCATGTTTTTTTAAAGTAACAATTATTTGAATAAGGATATCTTTCATTTTGAGGACTTTCTGCACTTTTCGAGTCCAAGAATAATATCTTATTGAGTTACACTGATTCTCTGTGTGTTACAGGGTATTTGTTGCCATCTGCTCTTTACGGTACACATTCTCTTACTTTACAGAGGATATAACACTAATATTAATACATTTGCAACCTAATGCATGAAGGCCCAACAATACCTAAAGAGCAAGGAGCAGATTAAAGGAACTGTTGCTTTCTTGTAATTCTTATATCTCCAGCTAGGCTGGAGATAAAACCATTTCCTTTTTTAGCATGCACATTGTGTACTACTGAATAGTTTGTAACCTTGGTTTTGCTGTAAATGCAGTTCAAGTCAACAGATAAACATAGCCTTTTGGCTT
The DNA here is from genome assembly GCF_964199755.1 of Larus michahellis. Taxonomy (NCBI): domain Eukaryota; kingdom Metazoa; phylum Chordata; class Aves; order Charadriiformes; family Laridae; genus Larus; species Larus michahellis. Next base: position 3,143,122 of record NC_133908.1, read on the forward strand.
TATATTTATTAAGAAGCCACCAGATGTGTGCTGGTAATAAAGGGTTTATGCTACAGACCAGCCTGCATAATATCTAGTTACAAGCGTTTCTTCTTTCCTCACCAGATGTGTAGACTTGGCCAGCACAAACCAATCTGCAAAGTGTTACGTGATGGGATTATGCGGGTGGGAAAGACTGTGGCACAAAAGCTAACGGATGAGCTCGTGAGCGAATGGTTTAACCAGCCCTGGGGCACGGAGGAGTGCGACAATCATTCCAGACTCAAACTTTATGCGCAAGTTTGCCGGCATCACCTAGGTAAGTCTGCCATGGCACCAGCAAGGCTGTTTTGGTTTCTGTAAGTATTTTAGGTTATTTGCAGTAGGTGGAAATGCTTTTTTTTTCTTAATTATTATTAATTATGATCTGTTTAAAAAGAAAAAAGGTATTCTAAGGCTTTACCTGAATTTCTTAATCCTTCCATGTTAAATTTGCCTACTTTAGAAGCTTTGTTGTTGTTTATCAGTCTGATGACCACATCAGAGGTTCAAAAGCCAATTCTTTTCTTTCTAGAAAAGTCAGTTTGGTATAAGATGTTTGTATGTCTCAAAGATTTTCCACACAAGACTTGATCTGGTTTATATGCTGATGATATATGATGATATATATGTATCATATATATATGATGATGTGTATCATCACGGCAGTGTGACAGAACGATGTGCCTGGTGCCTTCAAGCATAACGTTTATTTATATTAGAGGCCAGTTCACTCTGCAAAGGAAGAATGAGTTAACACGGGTGAAAAGAGAAAGTAACAGTATGCTTGATGAACGGGGCCTCCATCTACTGGGTGTGGGTACTTGGAACCCCATTACCCTGAAGGCACGGTCTCTTCTGGACCTCATGGGGGCTTATTTCCATCCTGAAAGAGTGACACACTTTAAAAGATCGGTCTTGTCTTTTGGTTTGTTTTTTGTTATGGCAACCTGCCATATTTGTTCTTTCATAACATAATGTCAGGTGTGCTTGTTTCAGGAAGGAGTGTAGAATCTGAGAGTATGGAAGGATACAAAGTTTGCTGGGGTAGTATCAGAAAGACTGGCTCTGGCTGGGCCTGGATGAGTCCATGGACTCATCTAACATTGTTCCCAAATTTCACCTGGGGAGAGACATGGTGGTTCCATTCCAGAATGGATTCAGAGGCAACATAACATGTATTGTGTGTGTGACAGAGAAATGGGATCTTAGCATAAGACACAGACCCATCCAAAATGTCACTGGAAATACATTTGCTGAGACGGTGCTGGTCAGCAAGACAGGCAGTGATCATAGAACACCAGCCACGTAAATGTTCCATGCTTGAGGGAAACGTGCAAACTATTCTTTTGTTTAAAAATAGCCAGGAACTTTTAAGTGGTTTCTTGAAAAGTGCTTACTCCCTTTGCTCTGAAAAAGGCATGACAATTTTTAAGTCTGCTTACTTCAAGGACCGGTGATCTGGTTTTGGAAAAAAGTTTAAGCAAACATACTGGAGTTAGCTGGGCAGTTCTACAGAGTACCGTGCGCTCGCCCCATCCTTTGAGCGAAGTTTGGCAGAACAGGCTAGGAATCATCTATCTCAAATGACCGCGTTGCCTCATTCAGTCTGCTTTTAGTTTTAATTTACAATGTAAATGGGAGGGAGGAATTACTACAACAGTATTTAACTCAAATACCCCAGGCTTACATACAGAAATATATAGTATGTGCACAGCCAGTTAAGGAACTGGGCTGTTCAATTCACACCTGAGGCATCTGGCAAGGGCAGTGCTGGAAACCTCCCCTGCTGGTAATTTACCACCTTGCAGAGTAAATAAATAATAAATATTAGTTTGCTTTTTCTGATACTGAGGAACAAAAATAACTATATTAAAGTTTGCCATTATTGTAGCTCAGGTAAAAAGGACTTTTAGATTTTCAGTCTGACAAAGACAACCTGCAGTAGATTGCAAAGCTGAACACTATATAAAGCTATTATCTCAACACAATGTAGCCAGAAGTAATGACATGTTAGTACCAACTCCGATTCACAAAGCTCCGCAAAGTCAGTCCTGTTTTTAAAGACATTTGACTCATATCAGTTAGAACTGAAGCCCTGAAGAACTGATTCCAAAGTAAATATTTATAATGGAGATCATATTCACTTAGCATTTGTATACTCTTAGAATATTCTAAAAGTGGCGCAGAAAATATTGTATTACTTTATGGTTAATGCAGCTTGCTTTGATCTGACAGACTGTCATTAATCTCCTTTCCTCGTTCTCTGCTGTTTCAGCACCTTACTTAGCCACTCTGCAGCTCGACAGCAGCCTGTTGCTGCCACCTAAGTACCAAACCCCAGCGCCAGCAAGCCAGACACAAACAATACCTGGGAACACTGGACCTGCACCCTCAAATTCAACATGTCTTTCGGCTGCTGGGGCACCATCGACAGGCAATTCTTTTAACTCCACACCCAGTGGTGGGACCACTAGCCTTCCAGCAGGAAGCAGTTCATCCTCTGGATCCTCTGTGCCCCAGCTGTCAGCATCTTCTGCAACACCCGGCATTAACCAGATGACCACTACCTCTACCCCGGGGTTTAGTGGGAACATTGGTTCAGGGCAAAACACCAGCACTGCAGGAAACACAGCAGACCGCTCGCAAGGAAGCACAGGTCCTGGAGGAGACGCAGAATCAGGTCAAAACGTACCACAACAGCAACAAGAAGGACAGGAAGGGTAAGTTACTTAAGTGCTCAAATGATTCAAAGTACTTCTAATTAAATCCGCTGTTCTGCTTTCATACAACTCATAACCTTTAAGCCTTCTGTGAGTCCTTGAAAGGAGAGGACCCTCTGACATGTGCAGTACTACTGACCAGTTGTAAATGGAGCAGGGACCACTTTTATTTGTTCGTAGCAGTTACTGATAAAGGGGAGCTGGAAAAAACAAACCTCTCCTTTTTCATTACAAGAAACAAAGCTTGATTCAACTGCGTGAACGTGGGTGTCGTAGTGCTGTTTGAGATGCCGTAGGATACCCTGTGAGGTCAGGAAACAGGATTACATTGCTGTTACCTCAAAATAAATGTTAGCAGCACAACGTTTCTAAAGACTTCATTATAAATAGTCATCCATCAGACATAAAATTAGGAAAAGGTTTTATAACATCCTATGTAAGTAACTTCCTGAGTGAACATGTTTTTCATTACTCTCATAATAATGCATATTACCAATAGTCATGATATATGTTATGGAGTTCCTGTATCTTAAGTGAAAAGCCCACATCCTGTTGTAGTTCAGGTTATCCTTAAGACATCTGTTCACTGAATCTATGCAAAATACCGTTTCATCAACGGCAGCATGGTTTCTGACAAAGTAAGTCTGAGCTGCTTTTTATCACTTACAGATGTTGAGCCTCCTATTCATGGCTGAGGCACGGAGTGTTTTACCAAGTAAAAAATGTTCAGTTGCTCCTCCCATTACCCACGGAACCTTTTCTGTAACTGAACAGAGGACTTCAGTCTCCACGAATATTACTTTGGCACTTTTCCGCAGTTCTCAATTCCTTCTCTCCCCCTTCCATCTCTCCCAAAAGAAAACCCTAAACAGCACCAAAACTCAGGCATGCACATACATAAAAATAAAACTGTCAGAGCTAATATTAGTCAACTTTTCCATATTCTTCAGACATCATCTATTCTGATTGCATTAAACAAAATTATGTTAGACTTTAGGTAAGTATCTTTAATGCATAATTAATAACAGGTATTTTGGATTCAGAACTGCTCTAAGTGTCATCTCTCCTTAATCGCTGTTTTCATGTTTTTTAGTTTTGCTTCTGCACGTAAGAATCACTTAGTACTCCCCTTTTTCCTCCTCTGCTTCAGCCTTGCACACCTCTACAGAAAAACAGTAATTAACAATTGTAAGTTGCCTTTGAATTTAACAACGTCTATGTCTCTAGGGTTACAGAGCGGGAGAGAATAGGGATTCCCACTGAGCCGGAATCAGCGGACAGCAATGCCTACCCTCCGGCAGTTGTCATCTACATGGTGGATCCTTTTACCTACACTGCAGATGAAGAATCTGCCTCAACCAACTTCTGGCTGTTAAGTTTGATGAGATGCTACACGGAGATGTTGGATAACTTGCCTGAGAACATGAGGAATTCTTTCATTCTCCAGGTAATTCTACTTTCCTCTGTATCTTCACACTGGAGAGTCATTCTGTCACAACATACTTTTGATACATACACTATACTAAAAGATACAAAATGGAAGATAACATATAAAATTTCAGTGATGTTTACAAATTATTTTGTTGACAGTATAAGTCTCTATATTAAAAAAACACTTGCTTTTGTTTTGATGAGGAAATTAAGTTAAGGCAGCCACAGTATCCTTGCATCAAATCTATTGCGTGGTTCTAGCAATCATACGTGCTGGATGCTTCCTGAAGAGGGAGTTCCATTATTTAAGTAGCGAGTTGGGTTGCCATTGCCAAAAACGTCCAGTTGCTCCTTTGATTGTTTTGCATGTTGAGTTGTTTGATTTTTACATTCTCTTGATTTATGCTGTTTAATCCAAAAGAAGTATGTGAAACCAGACATTTAATGCATAATTTAGCTATTGTGTTGTTATTATCTGCTTCTTAAAAATAATTTACCATGTAACTTGGCATATAATAAGAGTTACTTACTATGGAATTACTTCAGAATTGAATTTGTGTAGTCAGAAGCAGAGCTTGGCCTCTTGCCCAGGCTGCCCACATTTTGCCCTGCCTCCTCTTTCTCAGTGGCGCAGTCGAAATAAACGGGGGGAGACCCGAGATTACAAGCTGTGCATGTACGTGTGCAATGCATGCAAGAACCAACACGTGAATGATTTCTATATACGTTACTCATGGATGCTCAACTTAGCTTAAAAGTATTTTAATTGTAATTATAAAAAAAAAAAGAATTGGAAGTTATTATAGTGTTTCAAATTGGGTATGGAAAACATTTGTCGTTTTTGGTAATCTTGACTACATCGTTCCCCGAAATGATGGGCGGAACTGTCACCAAAATATTTCATGCTTGGGGATGAACTGAAAATCAGATTCACAACGTCGTATTTTGATAGACTGCAGGCAATTTAATTGATTCAGACCTGAAGATACTAAAAATAAAATAGCCAGATGCCGCAATGCCTGAAATGCAAGAACATCTAAATGGGCTTACCAGCTCTTTCTAAGTCCTGCTTATTTTCTGGGCACTTACCATTTGTTTTTCCAAATATGTGGCATTTTGCCAGTTCAAGTCAAAAGAGTAGCCAATTTTCTCTAAGTAAAGGGAAACATGATATAGCTACCAGCACAATATTCTCACAGCTGTACCACAGTATACACAAATATACAGTTATTGAAAAAAAAATCAAACCCAAATCTTTACAGATTTATTCCAATTCATATATAGAGCAGAAAAGCTGAGCTTCTGAAATTTTTGGATAAAGTAGTTGTCTTTTAAAAATGCAGTCGCATTTAGTAAGTAGAAGTATTTTGTATTATTTATTTTGTATTATTATTTATTTTGTATTATTATTATTTATTTTGTATTTTGTATTATATATTAGTAAGTATTTAGTATTTTGTGGCACTTCAGGGCATGCTCTAGTGGCAGAGAGTGTAGGTTGTTTGGTTGGACTCGATGATCTTAAGGGTCCTTTCCAACCATGAAGATTCTGTGAATACGCTACCAAAATTCCAATGGTTCAAGCAAGAACCATGCAGTAGTTAAAAGTTTTGTGATACTTCAGTTTTTATTACTACTGAAAATATTTGTTACGTGGATTTAATTCTAATTTTAAAAAGGATTTGAACTGAAAACAATATTTTTGTTATGCTTTGTTTACTTGTGAAGGAATGTGGTGCTATTTCTCCTTCCTGTTCCTGGGCAGATGGGCCTTAACCACCAAACTCAAGTCTCACAGGCACACCTAGCTGTGGTTCTGCTTCTTGCTGGCTGAGCGTGTAAATGGAAGTGTTGCTTCACGTTACTTTCTGAAACAAATAAAACTGAACAGCAGCATACGGTTGCTGGGCTTCCACTGTTTACTAAATTGAACAGGAGAAACAACCACATAAATCATTACAATAGAATCTTAATTCTGCTCTCTGCACTCGTCTTTAAGAACGACACCATAGTGCCCCTTCCCACATGACCAGCAAATAATTCTAACCCCAAACTATGGAACCAAACCTGCCGGAACCCAAAGTTCAGAATCCCGAGATTATACAGTAAAGGCTACCTGCAAATGAAGGGGTTGATCAGTCTGAAACAAATTAAAGGTGTTTGAATATGGGTGTTTGGTTTTGGACTGAGGATTAAAAAAAATTAAAACTAAAACTACCCCCAGGTTTTAGGCTGTTGCTTGTAAAAGCCACTAGTAGTTACTACTTCTGGTATACTTTGATAAATGTTATACATGTAATTAGATGCCCTTCCCAAATTGCAGTATAAATGTGAAAGTGGACTTCAGAAAACTAAGACTTGACTGGGGAAAACGATCTGTTCTTTTTGTGTAGTTGACTGGGTTTCTTATTCAATGGTGTTTATATCACAGAAAGCAAAATTCATTTAGAGTTTCTGATAAGCTGGGTTTGTCAGCTGTCACTGAGGTATTATAGCACTATTTGGTTGTTGTTGCCCTCCAAAAAGTCTCCTCCATTATATTGGAGGGTAGGAGTGTTGGCTTTCTGAGAGATTTTGCAACCCTAAATATATCATTGTAACGGCAACAGCAGTTTTGTACCAGGAATATCGTCGCTGAATGTTGCAGCCATTCGTGCAGAAGGGAAGCTACAGGTGCTGTAATGCAAATAACTGACTACCGCATACAAAGTGTCTTGGTTGTTAAATGACTAATGAATGCGTGAACCTGGTTTGCTATTAACAAACAGCTCTTTGCAGACTTTCAATCATGTTTTATTGTTTATATGAACGATACAGATTGTGCCTTGCCAGTACATGCTGCAGACAATGAAGGATGAACAGGTTTTCTACATTCAGCACTTGAAGTCCTTGGCGTTCTCGGTGTACTGCCAGTGCAGGAGGCCGTTGCCCACACAGATTCACATCAAGTCTCTCACAGGCTTTGGGCCAGCTGCCAGCATTGAGATGACCCTCAAAAATCCTGAGGTTAGTACTGGTGTCAAGAAAGTGAAAGCCCGCTAATAAACTGTATCCCCTTTTCTCAAATATCAAACAAAACATAGAGAATACTTTTAGAAGTTTTTTTTCAAGGTATAAAAGACAATGACAATATAAAGGCAAAAGGTAAGCTAATACTAAATAGAAAATAGTAAGAAAACTGTCAGAGGACTTGCTTTCAAAACATTTTAAGCTTCTGGTTTTGAGTGATAAAAGGTTAAAGGTCATCATAAAAGAAGAGAAAATGTACACTGTTACTTGGGATTCTGAGACATTTTGTAGTTTTAGTCTATGGTATTCCTACAACAAAGTGTTTATGTCCAACCTTTATTTATATATACATATATATGCATATATATGAAATAAGTTCCTGTGCCTAATTACAGACACTACATTAATTCCCTGAGGTAATGGAGAAATCCCCCTATTTCAGTGGGCTTATCTTTCATCTGTTCTTTAAACTGTAAACATTCAAGCCCTATTTCTGGAATTTCAGGGATTTCAAAAGAAGAATAATCCATCCTACTTTCCATGAATGTTTTTCGTTCTTTGAAAGATAACAATGACTGTTTTATTTAGATTTAATGGACCAACTAAACACTTAAACACTTACCTTGGGATAAAGACATGCTTGTTAGGGTTTAAAAACCTAGTTTCAAAATCATCATAAAACCCAGCTATCAGCACATTTCATTACTCACATAAAACCACAAGCTCTCACTGAAAATTTCTAAAAGCAGTATCACCCCAGGCGTCTCCTCTTCATGTTCTCTCCTCGTGCTTCCCTCAGAATGGGATCTGTGCGGCAGGATGGATTTTGCAGCAAGTTACAACAGTCATCCGTCAAACTATTTACGTGTAAGGGGAAGAGCAATAAACTTGCAAGACCCCTGCAAGCATCTCCCTCCCTTTAATTAATGCTCCCGCACTGTTGCCAGGGTGCTGTACTTCTAGAGAGTGACATAAGCAGAAATACGATATTCCCTTAATGTCTCTAACAAAACCCTGTAACTTTTCCTCTAAGCTCATTAACTTGCACTTTGCATTTCATGTTTAATTTCTTCAACATACAAAGGACACCAAAAAAGGGGCAAATGTTTTCATGAGCAGCTTGCATTCAGCTTACTTAATTAATCAGATCTCTGCTGCTTCCGTTTTACATGCATTTGCTATCAGTGTATTATATTATACTGATATTATAAGTATATTAAACCTAATGCCTAGACAGAAAACTGTATACGAAGTTTGAGCTCTACCTAAGCAATTTCTGATTGAAGTCCGCGGTACCTCAGATCAGATCATCCTGTCCATTGTTCCGTAGGTGGTTTGTGAATGAAGAGAGGTGAGCAGATGCCAGCAATTCTAGCGAAAGGATCTGCCTAGTACCAGGTTTAAATTCCTGTTTCAGAGATTGGTATCACCCTGTCCAAAGACTGTTTTCATGCCTTAGCTTCCCTGTATATAAAAAGAAATCTTTAGAAAAGTTTTGAAATGCATCAGTTTTAACTAGAGAAATGAATCGTCGATAGCCACCCTTTTCCCAGTATCTCTCTTGACTATGAATGCCTTGAATTTATCTATTGTTTCAAACTCGCATTTCTGTGTGCTCACTGCCATCTGAGTTTGTGTTTCTTGCATTAGATAGTTTTGCAATATCTGCTGATGACTGTGTTGACTTCATTGCAGAGGCCCAGCCCAATCCAGCTCTACTCGCCTCCTTTCATACTGGCACCCATCAAAGACAAGCAGACAGAGCTGGGAGAAACATTTGGAGAGGCCAGTCAGAAATACAATGTGCTTTTTGTTGGATACTGTTTGTCTCATGATCAGCGTTGGCTTCTGGCATCCTGCACGGACCTTCATGGTGAATTGTTGGAAACCTGCATAGTTAATATTGATTTACCAAACAGGTAGAAACCTTTACTTTTTGCACTATATCTAGGTCTATAGTTGTCATCCCTCACTCTCATCGGTTTCTTGCACATCCCTTCTGATCACGTTTCCTGCTGATGTGATCATGGTGATGTTACAGTGGTAACATTTCAGTTGGCACTAACAAGAAACTTAGAAACTGCAGCGGAAAAAAGTTAGTGTGTTCCATTTGTTTTACAAATGCTACCTACAAATCTTACCCTGAAGAACAACTGGTATGTTGCTCAGCAGATTGACACCTCTTGCATGTGACTGCAGTAATAGCACTGAAAGCAGACACGTGCTTTTTCTGCTTCTTGTTAGTAAAAGGTAAGTTAGGCATTCCACAGAACTGTAAGAACTCCTATAGGGGGTAAGCAGTGAAATAATTACATAGAATAGAAAATTGAATATTGTCCTTGATTCTCTTCTTACTTTTTTTTTTTCTTCCTTAACCTTCAGGTCGAGGAGGAGCAAGTTGTCTGCACGTAAGATTGGTCTGCAGAAGCTATGGGAATGGTGCATTGGAATTGTACAGATGACATCGCTGCCTTGGAGAGTTGTCATCGGGCGGCTCGGCCGCCTTGGCCACGGGGAGTTAAAAGGTATGAACCGTCAGTGCTGTCGCTCCCTGTGGCTTTGGAATGAAGACATGGCCGTAGCGTGCAAGGCAGAATGGCTTACAGAATCGATCACGAACCTTTAAAACCAGAAAATGGAGAGTGCTAATCCTACCCTGGCACTGAGTATTTATATTGGTTTGCATAAACAATGTGCTTGTTTGCACACCAGGGTTGACATTACTCGCTCATGTCTTGTAGATGTTGTGGATGCTTCCAAGTGGATGCCATGGGTATCCTCACATGTTAGAAAAAGATTTGGACAATTGTTTCCTGTCACAGAAACAGAAATGGGATTCAGTTCTGATTCCTAAACTTAAACATAAATGAAACAAACAAAAAATTCTTGCAAAAAAAGTTACTGAACAAAAAAATTCAATTTTTTTTCTGTGGTATACAAAACTAACTGATAATCAGTGTTAAATAGCAATAAGGTATTCTCTGCAGAGTTCCCAAGATTTAGCGTTCCGAACAGCTTTGTGGAAACTTGAAGGGAGCTCTGGAGTGGTTTGGGTACAAGTGCCTTAATCCAAGCAAGGGCAGGGACTGCCTTGTTCACTTCAGCAGTGACTCCTCTCGCTAATTGAAATACATGCAGTCAGCATCTTTTCTGCCGTTTCTAATGGCTGCAGCCACGCTTCGGGTTTTGCTTGGTAACTGATTGGAAGAAAATGGGATTCTGAGAGGGTGCTCTCAGTATTCGCCCATCTCCCGAGTTGGAACGCGAAGATAAATTAGACAGGAGGATACAGATATTTCATGAGCATTTGTCCTTTTACATTAATAAGTGAATTCCTCTGGTTAGCTTATTGGAAGAGATTCTGTATTTCATGAGAAGGGGGAAAAAATTGAAAATAGTACACAATAAATAACAATTCAGTCTGAAAGCACAAAGAAATACTCTACAGGGGGAAAAAGCAGTAATTAAATGCCTTCTCCCATATAGTACATGTAGGGAACAAGAGCTGTTGCCTGCCCTGGTAGGGGAATTTGGCATCCATCATGCACACAGGAGTTAAATGGAACGAAGGCAGGAAAACGGATTAAGAATTTAATCGTCAGCTCCCTTCCTCTGTTCGGACACATAGTGTCATTTAAATGGCTAAATGTAGTTTCTTGAATGTATATCTGCACCTCCACGTAAATTCGCTTTATTTAGTGCATTTTATTCATGACATTCTCTGATGTTGAGTGTGTGAATTCATCTCTCTTGGCTTATGTTTCAAGTATTCCAATCATGCAGCATGTTAGATGAAAACAGATGTCCTTTTTGAGAAAAGGAATTAGTACATTTCAGGAAAAGATTTGTATGTAAATAAAAAAGCATTAAAAAATCTTAAGAAAATGAATCCTTCTATGTTGCCCTGTTTCACATCAGATAAGTGCCTCCTCTACCTTACAGGTAGAATGAGAGACTTACTCATAAAGAAACACATCATCTTCAGTGAGTTGCCAGAGTAACGCGGTTAGCTCATGGGAAAACCAACAAACTACCACAGAAAAAACACAGCTCTACAGTAACTGCTCGAATCCCCGGTTCGCGGAGCCATCACCTTGTTTACGGGGGGAGGCAGTCCAGAATAGTACAGTGTTAATGAGAGGCAAAGTGTTATTAATATTTCGCAATTTTCAAGCAAGTGCTGTCTATTTCAGAACTCCATTCTGTTCTACCATAACGTTTATTCCTTTCAGACTGGAGTATCCTCCTTGGGGAATGTTCCCTGCAGACAATCAGCAAACAGCTGAAGGAGGTGTGCCGCATGTGTGGCATCTCCTCAGCGGACTCTCCTTCTATCCTCAGTGCCTGCTTAGTTGCCATGGAGCCACAGGGGTCATTTGTTGTGATGCCAGGTACATTTTATCCAACTATTTAAATGCCAACGAAACTTTTCTTCTTTTATCATACTTAAGCACGTTAATTCTGGGAGACTTTTGAGTCCAACAAGACGACCTTGATTAACATGGCTAAATGTAGGTTGAGGCAGCAGAATTCCCCAAAATACCACGAAGAGATGCTACACTGGGAGTGTAGGCTCCTGGGGGAAAGAGTCCCGTGTGCCACTACCAAACTGATGCCCTTTTCCGTGGGGAGGTCTTGTTTTCAGCTAGACCAGTTCTCATCAGCTGAAACGGGATGTCGTAGATGCCCTCATGCGAGGAAGACCGCAGACGCTGTGAGACTCTGCAGTGGGAAAGAGCAGGAGTCTCTGTGAATGGGAGGATGGATAAACGTACCTGCCTTTCATAAGTTATTTGGAAAGATCTATTATAAGCAGCAGTTCACAGAGTTAAGTTGAAAGAAAATGGAATTTTGAGCTTCCCTTTAGTTATTTGCTGTATTATGTAAGCACATACTTTTTAATGTACAGGGTGACATATCCTTCAAGCTACTCTGATTTTTTTTAAGCTTAGAAATAAAAGATTACTACATGGAACAGAATTAAATGGGCTTGAAAATTACTCATCAAGTTGAATAATTTTCAGAGCAGAGATTTTGTAACATGAGAAAGTAGATGGCAAGTTCTGCTTTTTTCATGTCCACCGAAGTGGGGTATATTGCACAATTATACAGATGTGTGTGTTGAAAATAAATTTAATTTACTCGTTTAACAAGTAAATCTTTGTTTAATGGGCAGCAGAATGAAAGGAAAGGTGGGGCATCGTATGGGAATTCACATAGGCAAACATTATCTATACAAACTGTGATCTTAATTTCAAGCTCCTCTAGTAATTTATTCTTTTTAAGATAAGAACCTTCAAACACGTGTATTAGCTTGGAAACCCAGCTTAGATGCACAGAAATTTAATTGAACACGGCACATGTATTTGGAAGGTGATGCAAATTAATGTCTCTGCTGTTGCTTCTGTTCGGGAAGATGCTGTCACCATGGGATCAGTGTTTGGCCGGAGCACTGCGCTGAATCTGCAGTCGTCCCAGCTGAACACCCCCCAGGATGCCTCCTGTACACACATCCTGGTTTTCCCAACCTCTGCTACCATCCAGGTAGCACCGGCAAATTACCCCAATGAGGATGGATTCAGCCCCACTAATGGTGAGTAAGCACCTCTCCAGTGTCACAGGAGAAATCCTTGCGAATGCTCAGCCGCCTTCTCAGAACCAGCAGAGCTGTACCACTCAGGAATAAAAACCCCAAGTGGCCCAGTGTTCCCCCCCCGACTCCATGCCACCCTAATTTAAGAGAACACGACTGTACTTTGTAAGTTCAGGATAACATACTAGGGTTTTTCTGAAGTCTGTTTTCATAAATCATGCCGATTTATTCCAAAAGCGATACAGACCAATCAATACGCGGAATGGCACGGACTATAAAATGCTGCTGCTTCTTGTTGTGACTTGATGAGGTCAACTTGTTTTTTATAGCAGTGCTTTGCTTCATGCCCTGGTGTCTACAAAGCTTGTGAAGAAGGAGGTACTTATTTTAGAATTTTAATCTTCCTGTAAAGTAGGCAAAAATAGACCAACCTTAGAATTCTTAATGTTAGCAGCGTGGTTTTTCAAACGCATTTAACCCTATAGTTTATGTCAGCAAGACTCTGGTTAACACTTTATATCAAACAAGTATTTTCCTAACTGTTTTGCCATAAATCCTTAAGAATGATTGTAAAAAAATTTAAACCAAGAGTAACTACAAACATTTATAACAAGTATTTTATGAAGAGGGAGGTTAGAGCACAGAGAGGAAGAAAGGCCCACTATTTTTAATGAAAGAGTTGGCTTTGATCTGTTCCTCCTGGAATTCCAGTGGGCCTCCCAGAAGGGAAGTTACCCCTCTTAATACCTCCGCAGCTGTCCTTTCAGGGCCCCAGAATCCTGACTGAACGCTGTGCTGACAAATATTTAACCTGCGTTAACCTGCCCTTTAGTACTTCAGATGCTAATTAGAATCAGGTACAAGAACTGGCGTTTTCCAAAATGGTGTTAAATTTAATTTTCTTAACTCTGTTCTGCTTAATGATTAAACTGCTTCCTATGCTATTAGCCATCTCATTTATGCTTTGGAGGCTAAGCAGAGCGTAACATTAGTTCTGTTTTGTTTACTGGGGTTGTAGCACAGAAGTTAATAAACTTCGGTTAATTCATTGCTCTGGCAATCCAGTGTTTCTCTTCAGAAGATGAAGAAAAACAACCACCTGCAACACTAGGACTGCAGGTGAAAACAGTTCAAGACACACACTCCCATTTTCATGCGGAGTAAATTCTTCTTTTTCAAGAGAAATTATTTATTATAATATGTAGAAATGCATGACTCTTATTTAGGGCTCCATGTGTTTTAGTATAAATTTGGCTGCAGTTCCAATTAATCTGGTTAATTCAGACAGCTCCCGCTCCCACTGTCCCTTTCTGTGCCCTAAAATGTACTTTAATTGTCATTATACTGTTTAAACATCTTTCCCTGCTGAAACATCTTTGCCGGCTGAGCAATCTGGGTAAGGAAGAAAACCCTATAAACCATATTGTGATGCTTGTAATTTTTTGCTCTGTATTTATAATGTCTTAGCTTTCCATCATGAAAATTACTCGTGGTATCATAACCTGTGTTGCAAATGGCTCGGTAATGGAATGTACTTCTCACAGAATGCAAACACATTTTCATTGTATCTTTACGCCCTTCCCACACATTAACATAAGCCAAATTCAAATAGCAACTTACGATAATATGACTGCATTTAATTTCTGAGATGAAAGTAAAATATTAAAAGCTGTGTGGCAGGAAATCCTGGTGCAGTATTTGAAATAATCCCGACGGTGCCTTGCCTGTGAGCGTGGGGCAGGCCTTGCTGCCGCAGTGATCCCGTGAGCGATGCCCCTGCGGCTGCTCCCGAGGGTTCTGAGCACACGTGCCGGGGCGCCGGTGTGCAGCACCGGAGGCCTGAAGAGCAGCACCTGCCGAGAGTAACAAACCTGGGTTTGTTTAATGTATTTCAAGGATTTTGTTAATGGATTTCTGTGACCCACTGCAGAGAGGTGTCATTTTTTCTCTTACAGAGTTCAATTTGGATTTTTATTAAGCTGGTATGACGGGATTTTTGTTCATTCTGTGACCATTGTTAAAATGCATGATTTTAATAGATGTCTGCCAACTTTTCCTTTCAAGTCTGTGCGGTTGTGGTCAAAGGTACTAAGAAGGATTAAACAGTAACATGTTTATCTCTGCTTTCATCTGTCTTGAGACTATGTGAAAAAAAAATGGAATGAGAATAAATTAAAGGGAACGGTAATAAATGACAAAAATTTCTTGACAAAAATGAGTACAGCACATTGGAAATTATTTTTTTTTCTTTTCTTTTTCAGATGACATGTTTGACCTCCCATTCCCAGATGACATGGACAATGACATTAGAATTTTAATAACGGGGAATCTTCACTCTTCACCAAATTCCTCGCCGGTTCCTTCCCCTGGATCACCATCTGGCATTGGAGTGGGATCTCACTTCCAGCATAGTAGGGTAAGGCTGTAGCACTTTAGGGCATGTGCTACTTAAGATAAAACGCAAAAAAGACCCAAATCCTCCAACAAAATCTTTTTTTTTTTTCCTGTAGATTCTCAAATATAATTAGGTCATCGGCAAGCAGAAATTAACGTTAAAATTGAAGGTGCTGGTTAAATACTGTTGTAGAAGATGCCTCTGCTTTGACTGTTTACATGTCTCAAGTTAACTGTTGGTGTACAAGACAATTGAGAGGGAGAGAGAAGCTTTATTTTTGTGTGGCAGAGACGTACCTAATGACCCTGTATAAATTTAAACTGGAAGAGGGGAGACTGAGATGAGATGTGAGGCAGCAATTCTTTGCTGTGAGGGGGGTGAGCCCCTGGCGCAGGTTGCCCAGAGAAGCTGTGGCTGCCCCATCCCTGGAGGGGTTCAAGGCCAGGTTGGCCGGGGCTTGGAGCAACCTGGGCTGGTGGGAGGTGTCCCTGCCCAGGGCAGGGGGGTTGGAACGAGATGATCTTTAAGGTCCCTTCCAACCCAAACCATTCTATGAGTCTGTGAAATTTAATCCGTACTCATCCATTTCTTTTCTGGAAAATCATATGGAATGTCCTGGCACAAAGTGACAAGTCTTTGAGAGAAAGGAAGATATGACAGGTCTGTTCACATGCATTTCTAGGGCAGGCAAGAAGGGAGATAATTCTCCTAATAATAAAGCCCTACCCATAGAAACTCTGCAGGTGCTGGATGTTTATGCAAATGTTGTTTTCTTAGTAAAAATTAGCCCAGAGCACATAGCGTTTGTAAGTTATTTTTGTTTGAAGTGGCTTTTATAAAGTTGGTTCCAGTACCAGTGATTACTTAAAATGCAAATTATTTTTGGTAATTCAAGGTATTTTTTTTGAATCGGCTTTAGGATAATTTGGATCATGCTCGATGGAACTCTTTTACTCATACATTTAATTGTGTAAGAGACTTAGCTGTACTCTTACAATCGTTTCCGTCACAAGTATGTAGAAGTTTGATGCTTCATAATGTCCTGTGGAGAAGTTTTATTCTAGAAATAGTACATTTAAAGCAGTACCATATTCTTTGCTAAATAATACAGTATTTTATTAAAGAAACAGGCTAACTTTTATACAGGACAGATAACTCCACACATTTAAAAGTTCTGGTTTAGTGATCTGTAATAATATAAGTAACGGTATCTGGGTCTGTGACCATCACCGGTGGCTTTAAACAGTCTCAAGAGAAACTATGAATCCTGTATGAAAGGAGGTACAGAACAGATACTCAGAGGAGGCAGACGTACAGCTAAGATATTGGCCCGTGAATGATGCTACTCATTCAGCCCCTGTAACAAAGCGCTGCATTTTTCTACATGTAAATGAGATATCTTAAGAAAAGGATTCTCACTCCCTGAAAATGACTAACTAAACGGTGTTAGTTTCACCACCTGGAAGGAAAAAGTCCTGCCTGTATTTTCCTTGCAGCCTCTGCCAGAGTGCTTCAATGGTCAGATTAATAGAGTCTGTGAGTGAAAAATTACTTCTGCATCAGCCACAAAAATGCTAATACTGTATTTTGTGATCTCGGGACACAACCACCTTACCTTATGTTAATACACCGGCCCACTTTTCAAAGGCCAAATAATTGCACATCACTGTCACTTGGTTATTTCAAACTGGTATGTGGGCAAATTTAAAGTTTTAAATTCTGTTACTAAACCCTCCAGCCATAAATTACAACTCATCACTCTACAATTTCTCTCTTATTTAGTTCATTCAGCGCTGGATTCTGTACCACTGTTCTGTGCCACTTCTAGAAATGCATTTACAAAACTAATTCTCAATGGAACTCCATCCAGGTGGCTTTAGAACAGCACTGAAAGGTTAATGACCAAAGAGCTTAGAGACCCGGACAAGCCATTTCTAGGTGAACCTGTCATAGTAATTCAGTTTAACCATTAACACGGGCCTAGTAATTGATGTGTAATTTTTGGTTTTAAAAAAGCAACAGCGTGTGATCATTACCTTGTGGGTCGGGGAAGGTCAAGCCTTCGTCCCTGTAACCCGTAATTGATTGCCGCAGTTTAGCAGTGGAAGTCCTGATTGCTCAGCAGCCGTTTCAGGGTTTGCTGTTAGGCTTTCTGAGTGCCCACAGCCAGGTGAGCTGCAGCCTTCTCCAGGCTTCATGGAGTGTTTAACTTCCTTCGATTCCTGATCGAGATATTACTCTTGGAGAGAGACCTGCTGGAAGGACTAGCAGGGAAGGCTTTGTGATTAAGCCAATTCCTGTGCAGTGGAATATTTTTTTTCAAATTTTTTTTAACCTATTGACTTAAAAGATGTTTATGGATTAACTGAACTGCTATCCCAGTTCTTCTGGGATAAGTTACAAGCTAAAATACTTCGCAGGCTTCTTTTGTTTTTTTTTCTCTGTGAAATTGAAGTGAAATAATAAAAAGTGTTTCCAAAAAAACCCACATGCATTCAAAATAGGAATGTACGCTAGAACGGAATGGCAGTTACCCTTTCGGATACCTAAGGGGACCCTTGCAGGTTTGGTAACGTGGGTCATGAGAGACAGGGATGTGTATATACACACACCGGGGATGAGGTGAGCGAGCTCACACCGAGCGTTCCTATCCAACAGCCTCGCGTGTGGAAGGTTCAGCTAGGTTTTACTCTTCAGAAATAAAATCACAAACTCATATATGCTGCCAGGCAGCGACTCAAAGTCAGATGAAATCAGTTTTACAGACGGTTTCTCATTGTTTAACTCTCTCCTCGCCAAGTAACTCTTTGGTCCATATATAAGAATATGAGTAACTAGTACTGCAAAAATAGAGTATATAAATAAATGCTTAAGTGATATAAATTGAAAAGCAGGACAGCTGTTCCCTTTCCCCACGGTTCCCCCACTTGGCAGTACAAATACAAAGAAAGCACAGTATCTTCTCTCCGAATGTCCATAGCAAGGAATAGCAAGTGTAGCATTTTTTTCCTAAGCTCCCAACGTAACTAACTGAAGAAGCGAACACAACCAAACTTATAAAGATGCAGATATTCTCTGTTCGTCCATATTTGAGTGTGTAACACAGCCTCCCACTAGCTGAAGCCAGGAAGATCTGCAGTGCAAACTACTGGGCTTGAGATGCGTAGGAAAAGCCTATGAGGCTTTATAAACTTAAATTCAACACTGGTCTACTCTCTGATGCACATGAGAAGCTGTTCAGATTCATAGCCAGAGCCCAGTACCCCTAAGCTGCTCTGTAGCATCAAATTCCCCACGTACTGGGTTCAGTTTAGGAGGTTTACATTGCTGTTCGGGAATGTAAAGTGATTCTGGAACATAAGCCTGGAGAACCCAAGTACAGGGGAAAAAGGAAGGGATGAGACAACTTTGACTAAGATTCACGAATGACTAAAGGAGAGCTCACTAATAACGAGACAGAACTGGATTAAATACTGAGTAATTAGTAAACAAAATTAATGTTATTGGAGTGGGATGTAATGACATAAAACGCTAAACCTGCCTTTTCTCTCTTCTTTCAGAGCCAAGGGGAACGTCTGCTTTCCAGAGAAGCCCCTGAAGAACTGAAGCAGCAACCTCTTGCTCTTGGATACTTCGTATCAACTGCCAAAGCTGAGAATCTTCCGCAGTGGTTCTGGTCATCCTGTCCTCAGGCACAAAACCAGTGTCCCCTCTTCCTGAAGGTCTGTCTTGGTATCCTTTCACAGGGCAAGGGGAAGAACTCTATTTATATCCTGTGAATTTTATTTGAAAATGTTGGCTTTGCACGTTACCGCAACTGTGACAGTACTGGAAACAGAAATGCAATTTTAGGTTTAAATTTACTTATGATAGCTGGCTATTAAAACTTCATTATCAGTTCCTAAAGCCTTTACCTGAAAACGCAATAGTTTGGCAGCTTCTAAATACGGACTCATCAAAGCTGTATCCGGTATTACAGAAGTGTCCCAGTTTTCATTTTCGGTCAGCCTAAGACAGGAGGGACACACCGTCTGTTCTGTGTAATGACCCAGAGATCGAGAGTGAGAAAGGAGAGTAGGTGCACAGTGGAGTCTGTCGTGTCAGAGCGAACCTGATCCCTTCCATTCCAGAATCGCAAGTGCTTGTGAGACGTGTACAGCAGTCTTGGTTCAACTACTAGAGGTGCCCTGCTCCCTGTAGAGTGTCCTGCGGCTTCTTATTTAATTGAATCAAAAAAATGTGAACCTTGTCAGCATGGAAAGAAGGTGAAAAATCTGCCTTCAGTAGCATCACATAGCTATCTGAGCAAACAACACAGAGAATAATAAAGATAGTACCACTGTCTTTATCCATTCCCATATTAATTAATAAATACTAAACATGTTTGCAACACTTAACTGAATTCTCTCATCCATGCCTATCAGGCAATTACCAGAATAAAGGTGTTCAATATTTCTCAATTCTTTCCTCATGCAAAATAAGCAATTTTAGGACTGCTGTTAACAATGACTGCAGTCAGCATGGCAGGCTTTGTATTCAGTATAGCAAATACTGAACCTGTTCCTTACACTCTGCGCTTTTCAGCGATAGATATCCCTGAAGTATGTGCTTTGCTTTCGACCTACAGAATGGAGATTTCAAAATAATATGAAAAATAAAACACCATGGTCTTGGAGATAGAGATGAAGTTTTATGCAAAACTTAAAACTACCTTTTTCTTGTGAATGAGTAATCCAAAGACTATGTTTCGGTTCCAGCAGTAAAAATACAGTCCGCAGAGCTCCAGGCAACTTCATGAATTCCTTCCGTTGGCTTATACTAGATTTGTACTCGAGAGAAGGAGCCACCACCCCTCCCTGCACCACCACCCCCCAGCCCAACACAATTGCTCTCTCAGATCTAGGCTGCATTAAATGTTTAATTTGACTTGGAACATACTGTCTTGGTTTGGACAATTTTTAATAAAAGCAAGGGGCTGAATTCATGCAGTAACTTGTACGCCATTCAGGGAGCAGGTGGTGCTGTCTCCTTCATGCTGCACCGCGCTGCAATTAGGAAACTTGTACGGCATGTGAGGCATACAGAGTCGAGTCATCTTTGCCTGATTTGGATTAAGTATTTTTGAGCTGAAGCATTTCACCTCTAATATGCGTGCCATAATTGGAGGAGTATAAATGAGAGGTTCTGCCTCGGCAGGCCGGGTGGCGTGTTAGGCTACCCACTTGAAAGGCTTGCACGGTGGCTCTGCCCCCAGCACATGATCAATATGAAATCCCTTTCCTGCTCCTCTATAAACCAGTGCACAAGCCCTGCTCCAGGGAGAGCTGAGGCAGATGGAGACACCGTCCCAGCAGAGAGCAGGACGAAGCATCCTGGTCGGACACCCACCCCTGCTGGCACCCTGCGATGGGTCTCCTCCCTGCAGAGTCTGAAGACTTGGGATGGTTTGTTACTGAAATACCAGAAGAACAACTGCCACGTCCCAGGTGTTTCCCCCCATCACTTCTTCCCTGACTAACGTTAAGAACAGAATTCAGCATTCTGAAAGATCCTTGTTCGAGTCAAAAAAGGAAGTCGGTTTATTCAAAAATGTAATCCAAGCTATGGAACTTGGAAATACACATGGTCATGGTGGGTTCAGCAAAGACTTGCCAACTTTCTGTGCTGTCCTGAGACAATTCAGAATACCCCTGTTCACTGTGAATCTTTAGAAGTACTTGCTACATGAAGAGTTAATTTGTGCTTTCTTCCTTTGCGCAGGCCTCATTACATCACCATATCTCTGTAGCGCAGACAGATGAGCTTCTACCTGCCAGAAATTCTCAGCGAGTTCCTCACCCCCTTGACTCTAAAACTACATCAGATGTCTTGAGGTAACACCTCTTCGGTTTTGCATTTCCTCCCTAAGGCTGCGGGGACTGAGCTCTGACATTTGAGAGGGATCTTTTTGTTTTCAATCTGGCAAAATTATTTCTTAGCTTTATCAACAGCTTATAACTCTACTGTCCCCTACATGTGTGTCTCAGAGCAGCGGGTGACTCACTGCAGCCGCTACCTCTGCCACCACAGAGCAGCAATTTGAGGGATATTCATCAGTTTTCCATACTACTGTACAAAACCGTGTACAGAGAACTTACAGACAGCTCTGCCTTACCAGGGGGCACCTTGGTTTGCCTCCCAAAGATCATTCTGCTTAGCTGGTGGTCTAATCTGGACTGTGTCGATAATTATTTTTACTCACCAAACGAAATTGATTTCTAGATGGAAATAAAAGTACTCTCTTGCTATCAGTATTTTAGGAATTGGGATATAAAGGAGACGTTCTTCCTGAATTAACACACATTTGTGACTGGTATTGTTCAAGATAACTAGAGGACTGTTTGCCTCCATCCCACCTGCTGGGGACTGAAAAAAGATCTAGTTTATGAGACAGCATATAACAAATACGTAACATTTAACCAATTAGAGACTATCAGCAGGAACCGTGAACTGATCTAAGAAAATTGGTGGTGTATGTATTCATCTAGAAGAGCTGAATTTGCATCCTCTTAGGGGACTGAGCTATGACAGCTGGCCTGGGGTACTGCTGTCTTTGTTTGAGTTAAAGGATGATGCAATGCACAGGGAAAGGCCAAGATACAACAGACATAAGTTACAACATGAGAAATTCTAATCCAGGTTCACACACGAAGTGCGACCGAATACTGGCACGGGTTGCCCAGAGAGGCTGTGGAACCTCTGTCCTTAGAGGTGTTCAAAACTCAAAGCTTTGAATACAGTGGTATTGGAACCATTTATTCCATAATCTCTACCATGTAGTGGGGAGGGCCTGCATTCAAATAGCTTGCTTTCCAGTTCGAGCATATTAAAACTAAAACTTCGTGGTTCCCCTGCCCCCCTTCTTAATGAGTTTCCTACTCTGCCAACACCACCAGCGTTTATACAGCCAGGCAGTCCGCCTGACGTCACATCTCCAGGAGAAACCTGAGATAAGTTTAAGTCAATCTTGAAGAAGGAAAGGAGTAAAGAATTCTGGTTTAATTTCTCTCTGCATTTCTCTTCTGCAGGTTCGTTTTGGAGCAGTACAATGCACTGTCCTGGCTTACGTGTAACCCTGCCACTCAGGATCGCAGCTCCTGCCTTCCTGTCCACTTTGTGGTGCTCACTCAGTTGTACAATGCCATCATGAATATACTTTAATAGATAGAAAAGCACTTGTTCTTCTGGCTTATTCTCCCCTCAACTTGAGAAATGTGCCACAGTCTGCAAAGATCACAATTTCGCTTCTCTTCAGACCAGTCCTGTGCTGTGCTTCTGTTCCTCCAAAAGCACATGTGAATTCTGCAGTGTTCAAAACTTAACTACCCATTAACATCTCTGGCAGCTTCAGTCCAAAATCTGGGAACATCCAAGAACAGTGAACACAGAGTAACCTCAAGCCAGTGTTAGTTTGGTGGCCCAGTAACTACTGGTCAGTGTGATTATTTTTTTTAATATTTTATTTTTTTAAGGAAGACTACGGTATCTTTTTGCATTAGGAACTCTGATAA
The DNA here is from genome assembly GCF_964199755.1 of Larus michahellis. Classification (NCBI taxonomy): domain Eukaryota; kingdom Metazoa; phylum Chordata; class Aves; order Charadriiformes; family Laridae; genus Larus; species Larus michahellis. The sequence goes on from NC_133908.1 coordinate 3,165,841, forward strand.
ACAACCAAGAGCTGTTTCAGCCCTGCAAGTAAAAATCCCTTGTAGTGACCAGTTTGGGTTGTCCAAAACTTGTTTTGTTGTTTGATCATCAGAAACTGGGACTTTACAGGAGGAAAAAAGAAACCAACCACACAGTTGTAGTCTCGTATAAATATTGGAGTTTTCCGTCTACCTGGAGTTCCTGTCAGAGTGGATTGGGATGAATGCATGCATTTGTTACCTGTCCATGTAGTTATGAATGGTCTGGAGATACTTTATTTATTTTTAGGTTTGGGGAGGGGAGGGATTAAATTATAAAGGACCAGGAAGAGTAGAATATCTTAAAAATCCAGCTCCGTTCCACTGTAGGGTTATTTATCTACGTACCTCTCACTCTTCTGACCTAGAAATCAAAAGTGAAGCTAATAACAATCAGAGTCCGAGCCGGGAAGGGAGGCGCATCCTGGTAAGGCTGGACCGGCATTGGAAGGGATTCTCACCTGCAGTTAGCCTGGTTAAAGCGAGACATGGCCAGTGGTTAATGAAGGATAACACTACCTAACGGAAGAGGAGTGAGAGAGGTAGGGAGGAAAAATACTTTAAAGCCCGATGTAAGGGCAAATGGAAAGCGGTAAATTAATCTATTGTAGAGCTATGATTGAAATATATTTCCAGTAAATTTAGTGATGCTAGAAAACTATTTACTGAAACCCAAGTCGCCCTTTAATTCTGGGCCGACTCGTCCATGTACATATCCAAAAATATGGTTTTTGTTTACACTAAATCAGTTACAAATCTGGTGTATTTTTTCTGACTATAGGAATATTATTTCAAAGAAATAATTTTTAAAAATTATATCATTAAATTAGTACTTGAAGTTATACCACTGTGGTGGAAAAGTTACTTTGTTTAGTAAAATGATTGCCATTTTAAAGGTTAATGGCTAATTGAAGTATTTTTATGACTCCTTCATTCCAGGCTTCAAGGGGTTTATATTTAAACTCCGTTTTCTAATGTTTGTTGTTGCACTGTGCAGCAGGCATGGACCGCCTTACGCGAGGGGTCGGGCACTTTGATCAGGCTGGGTGACCTAGTTATCTATCTGTGGAGAAAAAACCTACCAATTTTAAAGTTCTTCCAAAAGACTTTCATGTTCTGGTTAAAAAAAGGAAATTCTATGATTTTAAAAAGTATTTTTCTTGAGATAATGTAACATTTAAAACAAATTATATAAAATAATAAAGAAAAAAAAAAACCTGCTTGTGTAATGAGAAGGTGACGTCAGAGAAGTAACCTGTAAATGGATTATTTCGTTCTCTGCACCGCACCTCCCACGTGGGTATCCTCTTTGCAATGTATAGGTTTAAAAAAAAAAAAAATCTGATATCAAACCATTTGTATCTAATGTGTACAGTGTAAAATTGACTTTAAAAATATTGCAGTACTATTTTTTCTTAATCAGAAAAGAAAATTCTCAAGGCCTTTTGAAGAGCATAAAAAGATGAAGATTGTAAACTTGTATAAAAAGAAAAAATCTAACTTGGGGAGGAAAAAATGTAAAGTAGACATTTGTAATCTTTTACCATTTGGGGCTGATTTGTTCCCAGGATTCATCTGAACTTTGGATTATTATTTTGTTTGTTCTTTTTAAATGGGCCGTTTTTATCCAGGGGCGTTTCTTCCCCAGAAACCTGGTTCTAAGCAAAAATTAAGAATAAAAAAAGGGCAGCAAGGAGTAGTTTTCATCTGGTGTCTTTTATTTAATTTTTTTAAGTTAAGAGAAGCTGGTGACATATTTATACGTTTTTGTGCAAAATAAATGAATGGCAATAGATTTTAAAGAAAAAATCTTATGTACTTCAGTGTGAAAAGTTCTGTATAATATTTCCCTTAAATATGCATTATTTTACTTGTGAGTTTTTTACTGAATTAATCTGAAATGTACAAGCCCTGGCTTTCCTACAGAGTGAAGAAAGTTATTTTATTTTTTTTTTTTATTTCTAACTTTGGAAATTCATGCCTAAATCAGAATTATTATTACAGTTGTTTGAGCTAAAGGGAGAGGGAGGGGGTGGGGAATGCCCAGCATGCTTGTATGTATATTTCAGAACCTTTTTTAAATGTAAAAGCTGTACATTTCTGGGGAGTTCTGAATTTCTTTTTGGTTTTGTTTTTGTTTTTGTTTTTTTTTCTCTGAGCATTTTGCAGTGAGCTTCTTTTATATATAGCCGACAATTTGAAAGAAAACAAAAAAAAAAATGTGAAGTTCATTTTAAATCTACAGTATATCGCTGGTACAATACACTAAAAAAAGACTTTGATAAAAAGAAACAATAATAATAAAGACCTCCATTTTAAATGTCATTCATATATACCTTGTGGATGAGAGCTATATACTTTTACACACTTTTTTAGATGAATAAATTATTGAATTACTGAAACTCTTGGTGGAGTTTTCTTCTTACGAGTATTTTCTTTAACTCTTAGGTTTTGGCATTCCTAGTGAAGGAGGGCTTGCATGCCAAGGGAGAGATTGCGTGTGATATGAATAGAACTGAAATTAATTTATGGGCTTTTTAATATGCATTTACTTTACAGACATGCACTGCTGCCTCCCGATTAACCCAGCGCCTGCCCTTTGGATGTGCTGCGTGTCGGCGAAGCTCTGGCTTCGTCAGGGTCCCTGTCAGAGTAACGAGGCTCCTCAAAACATAGAAAGGTTCACACTGCAACAGCACTTTTCTTTAAAATTGAAATCAAAGCCAAATAGAATAGTTGTTCTATTTAAAATCATGTGTGTTGTGAGAGGAAATTTGGTGCCGCAAATGTAAATGCCGAGATGAACAGGTTTAAAGTTCTGCCAAGCGGGGTGGGTGGAAGTAACCCGGGATAATGTGGCGACACGTGAGCAGCAGTTGCTGTACATGAGGAACTCTGATCACAGGAGCTTCCTCAATCACAGATGCAATTTCTCTGTATGCAGCAGGTGAGTCTTTATCAGGAGATTTCAATGGCGTGTCAGGCCTGTAACCTCCTCCCCGTGCAGCGGATTACAGACAGGGTGACTGAAGCGCCGTCAGCCCCAGTGAAAGAGGAATACGAAACCAGATCTGCCGCTTTGGGTTGCCCCCAGCAGCTGTAGAATCGTCGTCCTGGAGGAGCTGAAGACTCAACTGGACACGTCCTTGCGCAGCCCGATGAATTCTACCTGCTTTCACCAGGCGCTTGGGCGCAGGGTTAGGCTGCAGGAGGTCCCCTCCAACTGAGACATTCTGTAGTTGGCAGGTTCATTTCTAAACGCAGACGTGCAAAAAAATGATAAATAAACAACTAGACCCCAAGTCCTTTGAGTGCTACACCTTAATAAGGCCAGGGGGCTATTTTGCATTCATCTCCCGTAAGAATAGTTCTGGAAAAACTTAAAACAGAATCTTTGGATAATGTATAATTTTCTGTACTTAAAGAATTGTATATTTTAAATACCATATCCCTTGCTTTACTCTTAAACAAGAAAAAACAACAGCAAACTACAACCTGCCCCTTCCTCTCTTTCCAGTTGTACCTACAGCACCAGCGCTGCTGGTGGGAGCCGTGTATGTTCTGCGCTGGAGACTCAACGTGAGATGAGAGAGTTTCTCCAGCCCCTAGAACTGATGTTTGTCTCTCGCTCTCTCGCACAGTGGAACAACTCATTTTCCACGAAGAGCTGGAGCCCGCGCCTGCATCAGCCCCGGCTCCTGGGACTGCATCAAGGAGCTGCTGCTCTAATGGCTGCCTGGGATTTCCTCAGTAGCTGTTATTTCCAGCCCACTTCAATTTTGGCACATTTTATCTCTAAATTTAAAGTTAGGTAGTTACAAAAATAACCCCTAAGATTTTGCCTTTTTATTTTTAAACTTTCAAGCTTCTATCTTTTAGTTCACTTTGCTATTGGTAAATTCCTAAAAAGTGACATTGTACGAGTTCTTCCAGAACTTCCACTTCGGTCTTCCATTGTGAGTGCTGTAAGTAGATGGAATTATTGCAGAGCAATATTTTTTTAACTGGAGATTACTTTGTGGCTAATTCATTGGCTTTAAAGACAAAACCTAGCAATTAAATATTCTGCTCCGTGAGGACTGTAAGGAAGAACTGAATGAAAACTAAAATCTCAATTGATTTATAACAATAGTGTAATATTTATGACACATGGGTACAGTACTGCTGTGCTGGTCTCTAATAACAATGAAGAAAAAGCTTTTAAAGATTAGACAGTCATTAAACTACTCTTCTTTTTCCAACTGCCATTTCTATTTTTGGCTAAACACGATGGCCTCCTGAAAACACTTCAGGCACATGTAGAAAGCATCAGAAGTCGTGAAAGTAAACATTAGGTTTATGGTCAGTCTCTCACCATTTATAGTGCAAACAGAAACAGCCCTGAGATCCCAAAACAGGAAATCTTTGGTCTTTAACAACAAAGCGGTATTTATAAAATGATGCTGCTTCCACTTCCTTATTTTGAAACTGAACCCTAACACACTAACAAGTGTTTATGTGGGCAGACCCTGTTTTACGCTTAACCCACTGTTCCTCTCCCAGGTATCAAAGCAGCCGCCCCGTAGTGCTTTCCAGGGGATGTATAAACTCAGCGCTGTTTTAATGAAGCCTGAAATACTCTTCAAAAACCTGACAGAAGGTGGCACCGACTTCGGCCAGCCCTGAACTCAGCTGCCCTCAGCTGCCGCTGCCCCACCTTACGGATCAGCCCTGCTCCACTCCAGATTCCGTGCCAGCTCCGAGACCATTCAGCACGCCTCAGCTCTCGCCCTGGTTCCAGACTGGGACTCGTCCCACAGCTGGCAGCCTGACCGTGCCGCAAGCATGTGTAATGTAGCTTAGGTAAGCTATAAACATAAAATACATACTCATTTGTCTGTATAAACATTAGCTGGTTTGCCTATAAGAACGACTTATTAAAACCTTTCAGAATTATGATACCATTAAAAAAATCAAAACAAAACAAAACCATTAAAAAAAACAAACCAAACCAAAACATTACTTAGCATCAAGTGCCCTTCTAGAAAGCCGGCATGGACACTGGAATTGCTAGAACTTACTACAAATGCTTTCTACAAGAATATCTTTCATGGTCTTGCAGCAAGAATCAAGACCAACCCCTGCCAGAACTCCCCGGCTCCCTCTGGTTGCTCCCAGGAGACTGGTTTAAGGAGCAAAGGCCCTGCCAGGCTCTAACGCGGGTTTGCGGACGCTGCACCAGCCTCTGCTGTTAACACCCTCTCCACCCCCAAAGCCAGGTCTTAGAACAGTACCAAACTAGTATAAATCTAGGGACAAGCTACATTCTGAACTGCCTCGCTGCTACCTTGAGTTTTTTGAGAACTTCCCGCCAATGGATTCCAATATCCAGAATCCCAATTAAAAAAGGAACACACACACACACACACCCCTGTGCAAAAAGCTCACAGGTGCCTGCAGTTCTGTAAAACCTAATCCCACAGATGAGGAAAAAAAAAAATCATATTTTTTTAACTTTGCATTTGGGCGAATATTTAAAAAACTCTATTTAAGCCAACCACTTTTTTTTTGTTATCTGTGATTTTCTGCCAGCAGTGACAGCCGTGACGTGTCACATTAATCACATCTATTCAGTCTCTGTGCCTATGCTGTCTGCCCCATTAATAAATCACAGTCGTGTCCCTTGTCTTCCAGCAGGTGTCATGGTTTGATGGCAAATGAAACTACAGACTCCTCATAGAACAGGCTTTAAAAAAAAAAACCAAATTAAACTACACGCATCTACAGAGCTGGATCATTAAAGGTCAACCACGCGAGCAGGTGTGGGTTCATTGGTCAAAGTGCTCCACCCCTACTTGTAATCGGTTTCGGTGGTAATTTCATTAGCGCCCGGGGAAAAGACAAGTACAAGAGCAGCGGGTGAGGGAGTGCGGTGCGTAGGGCAGGGCAGGAGCCGCTGGGAGTCCCAGCAGGGTAATGGTCCATAGAAGTGCTAAAAGAAAGGTGCTGTGAGCAACTGCCCTAACTGCTGGGTTAAGCAGCATTTTAGAGTTAAAAGTAATTGCCCTTGTGTTTCTTTGCCCGTTCCAAAGCCGGGAGCGTGCGGAGGCGGCGTTCTGCTGCAACGACACACACTAGTGCACAATGGGATTGTCAAGCAAGGGACAGGAGGGAGAAAAGGAACCTGAATGGGAACATGGAATGGGCAGCATTCGAGCCCGGTCTCAGGGTGACTTTAGACATAAATAACAGGGAGTCCAAGTGGAAAACAACTTGCGCTTCAGAGCAGGCCTGTCCCATCAAGACCCATGTTGTCTATTGCAGCAGAGTGATGGGGGCACAGGACACCCCTCTGCTGCTAGCAGTGGAATTGGAGGTTTTCCCCCCTCACTTGTTTGCCCTCCTCTTAGCACTTTATGTTGCTGACTTCCTTTTTTTGATGTTGGGCCTTTTTTCACTAGTAAAATGTTGCTTCTATTTAAAGGAATCATTCTTCCTGTGGCGAAACCTTCCCTCCCTAAACAATTTCAGTCAGGAGCAGAGAGAACGTAGAGGGGGGGAAAAGACAAGCAACGGAGAAGGATGAATTAAAAAAGGAAGACGGGTGAATTAAAATGTTACAACAACTAGCCTGGGAATATCTACACATAGAAAGTGGCTCCATTCCACCAACTGTGGGAGCGAGGCTTCATTTTCCCAGAACAACTCAGGTTTTGTTACTAAGGCAGCTTAGGTCGCTGAGTCTTCTGTCCATACAGGCAGCACAAACCTTTTGTTTTAGTCTACAGATTCTTGATCGGGAAGCGGGACTTAGGGTGACCTCCATTACATTTGCGAGATTTTCATCTGTAGGGTCCTCCACTGCAAGTACTTTCTTGTTACTTTTGACACTGGTTGATTTATGTTCTTTCTAAATACCACAGTGTAAGAACCAAGGCCCAACTTAAGAGTCTGCACTCCCTTTTGCTTAAAAAATAAGAATGGAAAACAGCTTCTACCCAATGCCATTGCAAAGGAAAACCTGAAAGCAAAATCTCAGTGCAAATAAGAAACTCAGAAACCAGGTTTTCCTTCTTTCATGCAGCTTGAAAACAGAGTGGTGCAGTTCAGACGGCCGATCATACAGGAACCTGCACACCCCTAACAGTACACGCACGTACCCATGCAGGCAGAGAGCTGGCGAGAAGGTCTTGTCCCCTCTGCTGAGCCCACCAGCCGAGCACAGATGCAGACAAGCGGCTGTGTTGCCAAGACAAATTGCATTTGTTCCCTGCAGCCAGCAGGGCAAGCCCCACATGGAGACCAGGCCACGCTCCCACCTCTTCCCCTTTCCGCGTTCAGCGGGAGACACCCTGCGTCCCATCCTGCGGTCCCAGCTCGACCTCCGCCCCTTCCTGCCTTCGCCGTGACATTTAGCAAACAGCAGGGAGTATTCTGCTGCCCCAGTTTCATAGGCATTGCCACCAAATCAGCTAACAGGGCAAGCAGGCAGCTGCCCACGGCACCTGTGGTGGCGAGGGGCGCTGGCGCTACACATTAATGCATAACCTCAGTACGCCTGAGGCCAAGCACTTACGGAATGCAACTGCTCTTCCAAGTTTCTGCGCGACCACTATTGACCAGTTCAGCCTCCTAAACACTGTACTTCCAGTTATAAGTCTGCAGTTACACAGAAGAACAGCCCCAGATTTAATAAACCAATAAGGGAGGCATGCTAAAAGGATTGGGCGAAGAGGAGCGATCTCAGCTCTAATTCTAAACCTGCCAAAACTAATGCGTGATGCCGGGCAAGTTGTTGGCTTTGTTAGTCCTTGTCTGTGTAACAGCCGTAATGATACTGATAGACCTGTCTGGATCTCTGGTTCATTGTAAGTGAAAGACCCTCAGACAGAAGAATACAGAGCATTAGTCTGCAAACTTCAGTTAATATAGTGAGATGATATAAAATTATTCAGGACCACGGAAACTAAAATTTACTGCAAAGTCTTACAGAAAGATCCCAGAATATTGAGCAACTGGCCCATAAATGTCAGGAGGAATTCACGCTAAGACACCAAAAAAAATTCAGAAAAATTATGCCAAACATATAGACGTAGAATTGCATCTAACCTAGGATACAACCTTAGGATATAAGATAAACTGCGATCTAACATTCAAAACATCTAATCGTCACTGTTGGTATTTCCATGGATAAAAGTAGAACAATGCCTTGGAAAACCAAATGAACTGTTAGGACTTAAAGTGAGAGAGAGAGAGTAAAACGTAAATCACAGTCAAGCCACTGTATGCATCCAGTTTGCCTACGCCTTCACTTCTGCACGCTCCGGGGCCATCCAGTCACAGAAGGGATACAATACAGCTGCAAAGGTACAGAGAAGGATAACAAGTGTAATCAAAGGCACGGAATGCCTATAATAAAAAAAAGGAAGAACAAACAGAACAGGATCGTTCACTTCAACAAAAAAACAGAGGGACGTCTGAGGTTAAGCAAAGACTGACAGGGAATGGATTGTTCCTAACATGAGACACCCTCCAGGCTCTGCACTGGTGGGCTGCCTTTCTCCTGGGGAGAGTTCATTAACTTCACAGTAGCTAGTATGGGGCTGTGTTCTGGATTTCTGCTGGAAACAGCGCTGCTAACACAGGGATGTTTTCATCATTGCTGAGCAGAGCTTAGAGAGCACCAAGGCCTTTTCTGCTCCTCTCCCCACCCCACCAGCAAGGAGGCTGGGGGTGCACAAGAAGTTGGGAGGGGACACAGCCACCCACCAAAGGGACAGCCCAGACCGTACGACGTCATGCTCAGCAATATAAAGCTGGGGGAAGAAGAAGGAAGGGGGGACACACACAGAGTGACGGCCTTTGTCTTCTCGAGTGTGCGTTACGTGTGATGGAGCCCTGCTTTTCTGGAGGCGCACGAACACCCACCTGCCCATGGGAAGCAGTGGATGAATTCCTTGTGTTGTTTCTGCTTTACCTATCAAACGGTCTTGGTCTCAACCCACGAGTTTTCTCACTTTGACCTTGCTGTTCTCTCTCCCATCCCCACTGTGGGGGCTGAGCGAGCGGCTGTGCGGTGCTTAGTTGCCACATGGGGTTAACCCATGACACACGTGAAGCAGCTGAGGGAGGAAGAGAGTGATTCGGTATCTAAAAATCCTAATTTTGCTCTAATCCTAAATCTAATATATTCTTGCATCCTTAGCTATTTAATCCTAAATGGAAGATGCTTCTACAAAGAGGATCCTTAGATCCTTTTAAGCCTAAAGCAAAGAGATACTTTTAAGCCTCAAGCGAATAAATCCTTACATCCTTTGCTATATAAAAAGCCTAATTTTGCTCTAATTCTCCACCTTTGCTCTATATGAAGGGCGGAGGAGGAGGAGAGGGGTTTGGTTTAGGGATTTCAAAAGAAGGGCAGGGGAGGAAGAAAGCACAGGTCCTCAGTGACTTTTTCAGGCCCATCAGGAGAAGATGGCCTCAGAGGATCCTAGACCCATAGGAATGGCTTGGGTTGGAAGGGACCTTTAATGATCACCTTGTCCATCCCCCTGCCTGAGGAAGAGGAGGGTCCGTGGGAGCTGAGGGACCCCTTCCCGGGGGTCGCTCCTCTGGGTCCTTTCCTTTCTTTTGTTCACACAAAAGTGAACAGGCACACTTACCCAGCTGGGAACGTAGCTGCCGTGCGTTCCTCTTTATGGGACTGCACCAAATTCTGAACATCTCCAAAGAGAGAAGTGGCGTTTCCACTGAATAGAGCAGCACAGATTAAGGGAGTTTCTTTTGAGATAGTGCCTGATAGGTGCCCACACAGCAAGCTGGCTGAAGTTTAAATTATCTACTTCAGAGCAGTGAAGGACTGATGTGCTTGAACTCTGTAAGGTTTGAATTACTCAAACGCCTCCTCTGACTTCAAGACTTTGGAAATAAATCAGAAGGGGGCTGACTAATGCCAAGCTGACACCGTCTTCCCCCTGAAGGCGCAAGGATGCAGGCATGGCATCTTTGTTCCAAAAGATACCTTGCAGTTGTCTCTTGTGCCTGTCTCTCAACAAATGGCCTCTTTTCCCCAGAGATTTTTATTCTGGCAGCACTTGGCCCTCAACAGATATCAATTGATATATAGCGCTTGTCTGGACACATTTGGACGAGTTTTGATTCTCTGCCCCTTTCTTCTCTCCCCGTCTTTCCAAATAGCCATCCATGACTGTTTACTTTGGCAACGCCTGCAAAAAAAAAATAGTCTCAATGAAAAGGAAAAATCCATTAGGAAAAGCCAGCTGAGTGCTAAAAGGCCCCTAATCAGTGGAAAGTTTAAAGAGCACTGCTCCGAGAGAAGCTGCGGTGCCTTTCCAACACCTTCAGAGCAATGTGTGAGGCTATGACATGTCAAAGTGAAGCCCCAAACGCAGGCACTGCGCCAAAAGAACTGGTTTCGTTAGGGCTGAGGAGAGTGTGTATGTCTGGGTGGGTGGTGAGGAGGGAGGTGCTTATGTGGAAACAACTGCATCAGAGCAAATAACTGCAATTGAATTATTAAGATTTCCCCTAGTTTTTTATAGCACACAGCCTTGGCTATTCTCAGTGGAAAGTGAAATGAGAGAGGTTTATCTAGAGCTCAGAATTACACCTTGACCAAAGCAGGAACTTAAATTTTAAGGGCCAATGCAGGTCAAAGCAAGGGGATGTCAGCAAAGGCAGCTGGGGCAGAAAGGCAGTGCTAGAAGAGGATGAAATGTGGAGAAAGAAATGCCCTCAAAACTCTTGTCTTCCTTGATGTCTGAAACAATTCAGACAACAGCTGGAGAAAGCGGGGAATATAGCTGAAGCTAAAATGCAGCTGCCCAAGAAACACGTCTCAGCTACTGGTACCAAAGTGAGAAATGACTGCTCCCTTAAGCTGTACGAGGTATCTAATGCTCCAGTCTCTGGGTTGACATATTTGCTTTGGGTTGCGGAACCCCCTATATTTCAGGCCACTGTCATTTAACATTTCACAAATTCACCAAATTACAGATTTCAAAGCATCATACAGAAGTCAATGAACTGCTCCTTTAAGTTCCCCTATGAAGAAGAAAGATGCATGTTTTTCTTTCAGGGAGCGATCAAAATATTTGTAATGAATCTGCTGCTCTTTGAACTGTTTTTTTAAAGCTTGATAGAAACAGTCAGGATAAGGCTTAGTACTTTCTCCTCTGTCTTCTATAGTTTTTCATCCAGCATGTAAGGAAACTCAGGCACAATTTAGCCTCTAGAAAGTCTATGCCATTGAAGTATGTGTACAATGCTGTCCAAAAGTGAGCTTATAGATCAGGAAAACCTACTCAAGCTAATTGTATACTGCCAGCTCAGCCTTTGTGAGCTGTACAAGCTCTGTACAAGCTTGTCTTCAACTCCAGGTAATCACGCCGTACCTATAGCCTAAATCACTGCCATGACACCTTTCAGAATCTGTGCTATCTAGCTGAAGAGAGCTCAGTATATTTACATAACACCCAAACACGGACAATAATACAGACCAGCCCTTATTTGCATGCCATAGCAAGCAGAGCACTTTCAAATCGCTGCAGGTAGAATATACTCTTGGAAGGTGCATTGATTAATGAAAACCAAAAGCTTTAATTTTCCACAGAAGGGAAAAAGGATTGGGTCAGGGGCTTGGACTGGTCGTGTAGTGTACTATTACAGTAAACGTGATCTCTTCTGCTGCTCAAGATGAAGAATAGGTAATCAAATTCGACTACTTGCGGCAGAGGCAAATAAAGACAATAAAAAGAAGGGCGTTTCCATACAACACTTTGAGCTATTCTTCATCTTTCACATAAACTATGTAGACCTCTCACTCTAGACAAAATTGTAAGACATGTCTAAAAATGTGACAATAATATAAATTATGCTGGGCTACGTATAAAGCCATACAAGAGGTAGAAGTCCCCTTATGTAAGAGGCTTTCAAAGTTTGGGGTTATTCTGAAAGGGAACAAACTTGCTTCTTCCTCCAATCTATTTGGAAACTTTCAATGAAGGAAACTCAGAAATCCCATATTGTTTTGGGATATTCAAAATGTCTCAGTGTCAACTTTTAAGAATTTTGCATTTTTACAGGAAAGCAAAAAGGTTTTTTTGGTGCTCTTAGAAGTCTTCCCATAACTCCATTTTTATTACAGAATAAAATTCTAGTGAAACGTCCTAAACTGAGAAAGCAATGGAATTGCAGAGAAGTATCTATGAAAATTTAATCACCAAACGCTAGATGAGATCCATTCAGCCAGGAACGATTCAAGTACAAAGACTGCAAAATAAACTGAGTTTTCCTTCTAGCAATTAGAAAACAAACCGATATGGAAGAATAAAACCAGCTGTATCCTGAACCTTCTAACATCTGTAACAGGCAGCTGTACAAGACCCATTACCCTCAAATGGGCAGAAGCAGCAGGTAGAGATGAAATGCCTTTGAATTAAGCAGTTACACTTTTTGGAACAGCCTCCCTCCCAGGACCAAAATCTGGAAATATCCAGCACGCCTGCTGGAGCAGAAAGAGCATGCAGTCTGGGCTTTCCCAAGAAATACTGTACTGTTGACAATGTGGAGATATGTTGCTATAGTAAAACATCCCTATCTGCGTAAGGCTCAACCCACTTCAATTATCTTGTTAGAGGACTCGATTCATTCAGTATTTTCACCTGTCTCTGCTGTCAGCCAATCCCAAATGCCCATCTGTCTCTCCTGCTGGCCAATCCCCTTCAGCCTTTCAGGTGTACATAGGTAGAGAGAGAAGTACACAGCTGCCCCCTGCTTCCCCCAGGTAGGGAAGCCTCATGTGGGGCCTTCATGGTTAGGCTGTGGGGTGTCTTTTGTTGTTTGGGGGGGGTTGGGGTTTTTTGTTTTGATTTTTTTTATTATTATTTTATTTTATTTTTAAAGTTGTTTAGGGCTTCTAAGCAGTCCATGTTTAAGGAACTATCACTAATCTCTGGAACTAGTTTCCAGCTACAGTAGCCTGCAAGGTAAGAATGATTCTCTTGTGCTGATGAACTTTTCGTGTATGTATTGCAATGTTGGTATTTTTTCTGCTGTTCTACATGGTCATTTGGTGGCGTTTGTTTGTTTGTTTGTTTTATTTGGAAGGACATGTGCCAGACAAGGATGTAGCAGACTGGCTTTCTCACAGGGAGCTGTACAAGGATTGTAAAACTATACCTGTTTGCCTATAGCTTATTGTTTCCTGGTTAGAAGGCTGGTTTTGTTTGGACCACTACTATGTCCTACTTAGCCTGAGACTCTTTTTCTGATGTAAAACCACGTGTCTGAAGGGCAAGCCTTACGCTCATGTGGGCTTATAGAAAGAGTCTTTGCTGATAAATACGTGGAAGTAAACAGATCTTGTGCCCTCCATATTGTTTGCCTACAAAAGTATTATTAAAAGTACTTCAGAATCTCATGGGTTGATAAATAGAATAGTCTTTGAAACCCCTCCATGAACTCCGATGGAGAAATTGAGAATAAAACCTAAGCTGGAGTACTGCACTACTCTATGCTAAGTAATCTAATTTGCTGACTGGTCTTCTTGTCTAGATCCCTGCCTAAGAGACACCTTGCATATCCTTGATATGCTCCGCTCTTCCTATGTGTTTTCCCTCTGTTAGCAGTGAAACCCCCTATCTTCTGTTTATTTGCCATAAATGTACTGCTTCTTCCTCCCCAAACTGACAAGCCTGCTGTTTACCAGCTGCCTACCTGTTTATTTCAATGCTATGAAAAGTTTTTTCTGTCTTTCTGCCTGGGATTGTGACTACATGTTTGTCCGAAGTACAAAAGGAAAGGTTGCAGGAACAGTACAGAGAATGCGCAGGGTATGCTATGGCTTGTGGTGAGTGGTCCTGACACCTTACATCTAGAAGCTCTTTCTGCTTTTCTACCTCAGGTGGAAAAAAAGGGCTGGTGGAGGCTGGTCACTGGGACTACCCAAAGAAGACTGTTGGGGGCTGTCTCTTGGCAAGCTAATGATTTTTCTCCTTCTTTTGTCTGTTTCTAGGACATGTACTTGTTCTAGCTGGGTTGTAGTTCTTTGACTATGTTGGTTAAGTTTGAATTTGACTGCGAATGTGGCTAGGTTTCAACCAGGTGCCCTGATTGGACCTTTCAGAATGGGAAATGTCTTGGATCACATAATGGACACCCAACCTCTAAATGACAAGCACTTCATGGTCCTTTATAGCCCCTTCTAGTCAGGGTCCTGAAAGCAATTTAAGGTCAGAACTGAAGTGCATGATCATCATTCTCTAATACAGCGATAATCTTAACCTCTCTCTAAAAGAGAAAGTGAGGCACAGAAAATGGAACTGACTTGTCAAGAGTTGCTCAGAAATCTGGAAAGCCCTTATCAGCAGCAGTGACCTAAACTTTGATCCACAGGCCTATACTTTTGGTTGCCCTTCCCTGCCCTTTCTTTTTCTTACCTCCACCTGTAAGAAAATCAGCTCTGGGGATAAATATTTGTTCTTCATCTTCCATGGATTGAAGTTTCAGTCCAGTAAAAAAACTGGCTGCCAAGTACTTGCTAAAGAACTGGTGGGGCTTTTAATGACAGCAGTGCTACCTGGATGGCAGGGAGACAGGAGTGAGAGAGGCCAACCTTAAGTTCTGTGACAGGAAGTCTTCTGTCCTACTTGACATCTATTCTGTAGTTCTAACTTGCTTTCAAGTGCCAAGTACCTCACTCCTGTCTAATAATCAGAAATCTGTGAGGCACTCGGCATTCTGAAATGCTGTATAGACACACTGGAAACCATATAAAGGGATGTAGAAAAGGAGATATAAATAGATCTTATGCAGAACTGATGGGGGTGAAGTGCAAGGGGAAAAGCCAGAATAGTGTTTGCGTGTGTTTGTTTCCCCCTTCCTCCCCCCATGATTTTCTCATCTTGAAGTTTCAGTGCTGTTAGAGTCATAACTTGCCTCTGACCAGAACCATGGTTTTGCTTTTCCTCACCAGTCAGCAGTCATGGTGTGACAACCCTACAGCAAGCAGCTCTCCCAGCCAAGTTCAGATGAGAATCTGTCACTTTGCAGAAGGCCTCTCCTGTCTCTTGGGCAGCAAGAGTCTGGGCGACTGAACGATTTGTGGCTCATATACGTCTTTGGAAGACTGAGGATCATAAAAGCCATTCTAAATGGGCACTTTACTGACAGCGCTCACCTTTAATGGCCTTTTTGTGAAGTTACAGCTTGGCTTTTAGGCCCTTTTTGCAATTCATCACTTAATCCATACATGCTACCTCGGCCAAGAGTTGGACAATGGGGCCCACTGTGTCTGGTTTTGTTATGGAGCAGCCAGAGTGGCTTTTAACTAAAACAATGTATCTGAAGGAGAAAAATGTAATCACCTTGAATTCCCAACTGATTCAACTTACTTAAGGCAGCTTTGCAGACACTGGTGTGTGCAATCAATGAAATCAAAACTGAAGCCATGTAAGTATGGCAGCAAGGGAGTAAGAATGTATGTGCCTTTGCATGTATACAATATGGGGGGAGAAAACATGCAGGGAAGAAGGAAACAGGTTTGGACAAAGACCATTTTTCTATGATATGAAATCTTTCATGATTAAATATAAGGGTATATTAGATTGGCAAGGAAGTACTGTTACACAGCCCTGAAATCAGCTGGGGGCCCTTCTGAAGGGCCTTTCAAAAATCATGTGTCTTCTGGGACAGATCAATCCTGTAATCCATTTGTCAGTTCCTTTTAGGAACTGGAGGTGAAAAGAGGGTAAAACTGATCCCTCCCTGTCAAGTCTTCTAATGCTGCTGCACAAAGGATATGTGGTTTGTCCTGGATCACGTAAGCCCAGGGTGCCTTGGTGGCAAAAAAGGAACAGTCCAAACCTTCCTGAGACTTGAAATGCATCAAACTGATGCGCCAGAACTCTCCTACTAAAACACCCTCAGATACAAATGGAAGAGGTGTATGCAGATGCTTATTTGGGGGAAAGGGGAAGGAGTCCTCTAGGCACCAAGGAAATATGTAACTTGCCTTCTGGCACTACAGTCAATCTTTACAGAACCCCTTACCTACAGGAGGGAGTACCTCACCGAAATCTACTTGTGATCCCACCCATGCCTCCTCTTTCCAGGTTGCTGATTACTGTGAATCCAGGGGGAGCAGAGACACCTGGTACGGGGAAGGCTTGAGCTTCATTGTTTGTGGGCTTCAGTGTGGTGGAGTATCATCTATTTTATCACCTTTTGGCTCAGGAAGCCTAGTAACTTGCTATTTCAAGGTGTTGCACTCGAACAGGACCACCTCTGGCAAGGGGTAATCTTTGTTTTCCCAAAACTTCAGCTGTCAAATTAAGATTTTTTCATTTTTTAATGAGATGACATTTTTGGCTTAGGTTCCAGTTAAGCTAATATGGAAAGCTATGCATCTCTGGAGGCTTCTAGAAGCAATTCAGAAGATGAAAGTAAAGCCTCTAGGAAGCCAGTAGCGAACACTATACCTTTCTGTGGAATTTATCTCACTTTAATTTGGCTCTGCGTACCTAGAGTAAAGTCACAAATCTGGTGACCAAATAAGTGGGTGGACATTCCAATATTTTATAGAGTAGCAAGCGTTTACCTCAGTTAATTTTCTTTCACCAGTTGATCCTTTTCTACCGTAGTCATTCTACCCACATCCTGATTTTTATCAGGCCTTCAGTCTTCCAAAGAACCTCCCCCAAAAAGGCAAACAGGACACACTCCTTCCCTTAACCTAAATGTGTAACAGAAACCAAAGCAGGCAACAAGAATTTGGCAACAATGGTGTCTGCCTGTTGAGACTGAAGCTTGAATGACTGTGTGCAGTAGGTCTGAAGCATTAGCTCCATTTGCTTTTTGTCTCTGAGACCCCCACACCTGCCTGCCATTTAGCTGCCTCTGAAGGCCGGCCAAGGGACATCAGATCAAATAATAAAAGCCACACTGAAGCAGTGTTTCAGCTGAAACAGTATGAGTGGAGGCGAGATGGGGATTGGAAAAGGCTCCCTATAAAAGAGCCCACACATACATGCGAGAAGGTCATTAACTCGTGCCTTGTGCTATCTTTGCAGTCTCTGCTCCCTCTCTCTCAATTATTGCATCAGAAGGAAATAAGAGAGCACTTTGCCAAATACTAATGGACTTGATGTTTTCATAATCTCAAGTGCACAACAATCAGAGCTGTTTATTTTCCAAAGAAGATGGGAACCAGGGGAGGAGGCTGAAGACTGCGAAGAGGTTCCAGAAAGCTCGAGCCAGTTCTATATTCATCTCTTGCTCCATCTTTAGCTGCCAGGCTGATATTTATCTGAATCATTCACTAGATGAGGACTTGTGCTTCCTCAGGAATGTGTCAAAAGCCTGTAGAATTGCAAGGAGGCCTCAAACTGTAATACTGTTCCTCCTTTAAGTCATCTGTGCCACTCTGTTAAGGAGGGGAAAAAATCCTCATAGAAAGCATCTAGGAACACTTGCAGTTATAACTCTAACACTAATTTCTAGGGGAAAATGCAATGAGAGTAGCCAGATACTGTCCTGTAGCCAGTGTTCCTGTGCTGTTCACTATATAGCAACTGACAGCATGTGTCCAAGTTTACAAAACACTTTAGAATCCCATTTCAGCTTGAATTAAGAAGCTTCAGTCTGCTTTTTGTATGTCTGAATGTAATGATACTGCTATATGTTTGTTTCTGAGGAGTAGCAAGAACCATTCCTGGATGAAATGCGGTGCTGAGGAGACATGAGAAGATATGACTGATCTGATGGGAAGGGTCTCTGTAGTGGCACGAAGAGGTCAACTTTGGTTCCTGTTGTCAGTATACAGCTTCCCCACAACTTAAGAGTAGAAGCCTGCATGAAATCCCAGGTCTTGTTTACAGAAGGAGCTTAGCAGGATGCTTGTGCTTTCTTAGATCTAGGCTGGTGTACGAACATTGAAGTTCCCCCCACAAAAGTCAGCTAGGGCTGTGAGCCTTCCAAGCCACTGTCATCACCAGGCTGTTCCAGCTGGTGGCCTTGTATTGAGAATTCTAGTCCCATTGGTGGTGTGTGACTTCAGGGAGCTATGGAAAGCATTTGCTTTTACTAAGTGAAGCCCAAGTCATCACTAGGAAGATAAGACACTTTGTGGTCTTCCTTGCTGCTCAGACTTTGGAAGGTTCTGCCCTTGACAGGGGCCTTAAATTCTCAGTCCCCGTTAGTGTGTAACAGATGCCAGTAATGGGAATGTGTACACAGGGGCTAATAGGAAATGACTTTCCCACTCACACCAAAAGAGAATTTTCAAAGGATCCCCCAACAGCATCTTGCATTCTCATACATCACCTTTCAAAGGTCATAAGCAGAACAAAGGCTTTGCATAATTTGGGAGAGTCTTTGGGCTGAGCTGGGACTTAACAACTTTTCTAGTGTGTGCATGTACTTACATACCTACAGTTAACTTCCAGAAACTGCCTGCATCCACCTATACAGGCATATGTTCTGGGCCTTTGACAATTCTGCATCAGGTTGAGAAGCAATACGGCTTTTCATTACCACTGTTCAAGCATTTTCCCCCACTGTTTTAGCAGATTCCAGCTGTCTTGTATAGAAAAGAGCTTGCACTCTTGTCTCCCACAAACTTAGTATCAGAATTGTATGCAAGATCAGATAGTAAAACAAAAGACTGGCTAGTCTGCTTCTCTGTAGACTGAGCAAAACAAATTTCAAGTAGAAACGAAGTTCCTGGACCCCGTATTAACATCTAAAATCAGAAGGATATTTATAAATGGTGAATTGGAGTATCAGACAAGGAACAGTCGCAGAGGAGGGAAGGCAGCTTGTGCCATTCCTCAGGCACAGCAGCCCTGCGATAGCCGCAGGTCTGGGGTCAGTCCCGGCAGCTCCCGGGAGGTGTCGCCGCAGCCCAAGGCTGGCGAGCGGCAGGGGGACCTGCCAACCACCTCCCGCTGTCGCGCTGTAACTGCGGCCTCTGCACCCACCTCAGCGGGTGGCTTTTGCCCACACTGGAGAAACTGGCTCCTAAAAAGGGGCCTGTGGGACAACGGGATTTCAAATGCTAGAACTAGACAACCTGGGTGCCTCCTCTACGATGCTCTCTGACAGCGGCAGGTTCAGGTTCCCCGTGCAAATCTTTCATTTGCATGTTCAAAGTTGTTAGTGCTTCCGATGCACGCACAGGATTTTGCCTGCCAGCCTGTAGACCAGGGCTGAAGGTGTGGGTTTCTACCTGCCAACTGCTGAACCTGCTGCCAGATGGGATGCCTTCTGTGTGGCATCCTTTACATTAAAGCCTAATAAATGTTCAAACACAGAGGAATTTTGGACTCACTCTGACAAAAGATTGAAATCTTGCATATGGAAGAGATCTGATAAAGATCTGTTTTACTTGTATTAAAGCAGGCACAAATTTAAAGAACGCTTTCATTGAGGACATAGTTGTCTTGAAATCACGGGACCGCATCATGAAGAGTAGAAGGCAGTACTGGGCATCTTGTGGACTATGTCAGTAACTCCATGATTTTCAGGTGTCATGAGTGCCATTAGACTTTAATAAGAAATTTCTGTAGCACTTGTGTTGCTATTGATATATCGTTTTGTTGTACCTGAAAATACAGCGCTCAGTACAATAGACTCTCAGGACTGGCTGGTCTTGTGGCACTTTCAAAACACAAACTGGGCAACAGTGGATAATGTAGGGTTGAGGTGACTTATAACCATGCACATCAGATCAAGAGGTTTTCTCTTTGCCTCTCATGCAGACAATGAATATTTTGGCATCGAGCTTTAAACGTCTTTTATGTCCCAAAGAGTAATGATAAGCTGCTGGTATATAAGAATAGACAAATGTAGCTGAGATAGGAGGTGATGATTATCCCCGGCATAAAATTTAACTTTTAAACATAAATATAGGAATACTGAATGTGGATGAACTGTCTGTGTCACTTTCAGAAAAAGGGAACATCCCAGACTGCAGAGATTATGCTTGGAGGAAGGGAGATTTTAAAAAACAACACCAAAAAAAAAAAAAAAGCCCAACAACAAAACCAAACACCACCAAAACCCCACCAAAAAAAAACCCCTAAAACATGGGGCAATCAGTCTAATCCTTTGTAGCTGATAGCTGGAAACATACCTAAACCACATCATGAGTAGAAAGTCCGTCTTCTAAGAGAAAAGAGATGGGGATGTTTTGTGGCCCATGGGGATCCTCCCTGTGTATTCACTTATGCCCTACTCTTTAGAATCTCATGGAAATCTCTAATTCAATGAAACCAACCTTCTCCTACTCCTTGGTGGAGTGTTCCTTCAGAACCAAAAGTTTCTTAACAATCACCATAAAAAATGTGTGTTAATGAAAAGGAGTGGCAGATGGCATCATTGCGGGCTTGGCAACGTGGGCTGCGGCTATACAAGCAGGTACGCTCATATATACCCTGCGAGCTGGTCCTGCAGCACGCCCATTCCTGATGGGCAGCATTGCTGTACTATTCTCTACCTTGTTCTTGTCTCAAGCGAAGCAAAGTTATATATAGTTTTTCATATCAATCTGTAACAACGCATTTTGGTCCTTGACACCCATTGGTGGCCCCACTGAGACATCAAAGTGCCTTGTTTACTGTTTTCGGATTCCTTCTAAGTATTTCTGGATACAACATTCAGGAGTTGTTTTCCTAGGAGTTTTGCTTGTGTTTCAGCACTCTGAGATTTCTATTAACTTTGCCCCCCTTATTTCCTTCCTTAAGAATTTAAGTAAGTAACTCAGGCAGGTACTTGCCTCACTTTAAGCAGTGGCCAAGGGCTATTTAATGATTTGGGTTTATACAAATCACACTGCATGCCTGCCTAAGGAACTAAGTACCTGTGATACGTGGGAAAAGCAAAAATTCTTCTGTTAGAAACAGGTTTGTGCTTAAAACAAAATAACGTACACCCAGAACTTTTCTCAATGGCCGGACAAAAGCTGTCCAGTCCAAACTAGCCAGCTCCCAACTGTCAGAGCTTTCCTCCTTCTTCGGACAGTTACCTGGACAGGGTGTAGGGGGGGAGAGTGTGGAGGGTGTTAGTTTCTGGTTTAACAGTTTTTTTCAGACTCAACAGGGAGGGACAAGAGTAGTGTTGCGGTTCCAAGCGCTTCTGTCTTCACCTGCTTTAGATCACAGTGGGTTTTTACATGTTAGAATTTTCCTAGTAAGGCTTCTCATGGCCGGAGTACTTGAATTCCTGAAATAGTACTGAGTGATTACTGCCCCTCGCTCAGGTCAGTTATGAAGCCCTTGAAAACCTTGCTTGCACTTTTTATATTGCATCCTCTCAATTATTAGTGTTTGTGGGAGAAGATACTCTAGAAATGGGGCAAGTACCTAGGTTTCAATGCTGGTGACAAAAGGAGGTTAGTATTTGCAAGCAACCAATGTAATTTCTCTTGGTGTTAAATGACTTTCTCAGCACTCAGATGGTCAAGTATTAGTAGTGATAAACGCCTCTGTTTTTACCATATTGTTAGGCATTGCAGGATTCTTCTGTTAGCATGTATGTAACTCGAAGTTAAAAGTGCCCAATCTGCTTGCTGAGGCTCACCATGCTGTTTTTTGTTGTTCCACTTGTGGTCCTCCTGCATCGCAGGACTAAATACAAGATACTAGATACTGTGGCTATGGGGAACCCTGGGGAAAGAAGGTAAGGGTTGATCCAGCTGTGGGATGTTGAAGTTGTTCCTGTAAGCTATTCCTGACTGGAAAACTGACGGCATGGTGCCTTAGAACAGGAATGGCCTATTAGCAAATCTTACCCCCATGAGAGGGGAAAAAATTATTTTAAAAAGTCATCCACCCCCTGCAAGCTTTGGAGTTTGATGGTTTTTTAATTCAATGATTTTTAATGAAGCTATAATTCTGGGTTAGTAAGACCCACAGAAAGACTGGCTCCTAAGTAAAAGAGTGGAGATTTGGTAGAGAGCCATTGATAGCTAAGCATTTAAAAGAAAAACGTGTAATGGAAGACATGTAGGTAAATATTCTGCAGCCTTTTGACAGCTTTGGAACAATGTTGTCCAGCTGCGGCATCACCCAACAGAAAAATATCTGAAGGTCACATTTTCAGCTTCCCAGAGTGCTTGAATCTAGGGCAAGTGTTACGGGGACAGATCCAGGTCTGCTACTCTGCATGGCATTCTTCCTTTTGTGCATCACCATGGTAAACAGTTAGGGTTGCCAGGAGCTTGGATGCATTGTTTGTCTCGCTCCCTCATCCGCTCTCCCCCTCCTTCACCAAATGCTTTCTCGGTGATTAGTTACTGAGTAGAAGGGGCTCCAGTTACCATGCAGCCTGACATCTCTCCTCATTTTATTGGAACTAATATCCCACCTGCAATGATAAGGTTTAAACTTGTTTAATCTCCCAGCTTAGCTGTGGCGTTTTAATATTTTTAAAATGGTTGTTTCAGAAAAAGGGGGATTTAAACAGGTTTTGAATAAATAATAAAAGCCCTTCGCGCAGGTTGCAATGCAGGCCGGGAGGCATGAACCATTTTCATCAGGTCAGATTTCATATTGGGTTATCCCAAGGTGGCCTGACTTTGTGGCTACGGATTTACAATGAAACAGTCAGATGCAAAGCAGTTTATGGAGGAGAAACTGCTTTAATAATGCATTTCCTGCTCAGCAAACAGCAGATACAATGACATTCAGAGGGAATGGGAAAGGGAACACAATCTCTTAGAAAAGGAACCAGTTTCTCCCTGGAGTTTAGTAACTTTTTTTTGCTCCTACAACATATTTGGGGAGATAAAGGCTGACCTGAGAGACATCGGAATGCACAGCTTTCAGGTGAGAAACAGACAGGTTTGTAACATCTTGGGCCTGATAAGCTGAAGCCCCATCTGCATTGTTTCAAATTTAAGGGAAGAGAAATAGGTTCTCGTTTCATGGTGAAATTTCACTGGCACAAACACAAGACTCCCCATCTGGAATAAGCTGGATAAAATACATTGTGCTGACATTTAGAAGACCTTAGGTTGTCTCCCGCTCCTTGCTCCCTAGACTGGGAGTGCTGTGGTCAGCCTCAAGAGGAGGACTGCTCCTGACTTCTCTGAGCCAAATCAAAGCCGTAGTACCAGATGTTCAGAAGAGTCTTGTCCTCCTAGTCCAAGCCGTTAGTATGCACTACAAGCTTACAGAAGCATGTGTGCATGATTGGGGTTCTACAGCCTGTAAACCTAGGCAAGACTTTTATAGCTTTGTTGAAGACAGTTCTCACTACTTCTGCATGCTTAGGCACAATTTGTGTTGAAATTTGAGTAAAGCAAAGCATAGTGGATAAAGTAGAGGTGGCCTACGCAGTGTTTTTTTTAAAGGCAAAAATCTGCTAGAAAGCAGTCAACTGATCTATGGCTCAGTTTCAGGAGAGCCCAAGCAGCACCAACTGGATGACCTTAGCGCTGTGCAATTCTTTTTTTATGGTCCTCAGAAAAGATAAGGTAGGCATAGAGCTGTTGTAAAAATACTATTTATATTATTTCTGTTCTGGGAAAAAGCTCTGTCAAAACATAGTAATACTGCGTCCTGTCCCTAAGTCATACCAGAAGGGAACTTCAATTGAAGGGGGAGCCGTCATGTCTCAAAGATGGATCTTGCCAAGCTATGAGCTTGTGCTTGCACAGATGAATTTGGAAGTGCAAGTCATATAAACAAAACTAGCTATAACTAGATGAGTTAGCCACGTCACCCCAGATGGCCTCCTCGCTAACCTGCTTGAGAAGAGGTGGGCACACAAGTCACTTTGGGGTAGCAATGAGGACACCAAAGAGGATAAAATTTTCCTTCCCTCTCTTACATAGCTAAAATTACCCTTGAGTTCCTCCAGGAAGCTCTTATGGACAAACCTGCAAATAAGAGCAGTTTATTTAACAGCATATAATCTTATTTCCAGTGTCCTTAGCTATTCAACATAAACAACCACAGGGCAAAACCATGTAAAATCCAGATGAGATTGGGTAAATAGATAACACTAACAAACCATGGCCTCCATTGCACCTTCTATTTGAGGGAAAAGAGGCTGTTTCAGCATGATTTTAAAAGCGCTACTCTAGTTTTGCATCGCCTTGAAATAGTGAAGTATTATCCCTATCTTTCTTAGCAATGCCACAGAAGTCAAGTACTGACTTGCTACATATACTGCTAACTTTGTGAAAAGCCCTGTGGGCAGAACCTAAATACCCTGAACTGCAGTTGTCTGCCTCAACATAAAAGCATCCTTCCTCCCCAAAACCAAACAAAACACACACCTAAATTCTTTATGGAAAAGATGTGGTATTGCAGGCTGAAGGGGATGTATAAAACAGGAAAGATTTATTTTTTTTTTAAAAGGAAGAGTGGGATAACAGTGAAAGCGGGACCTACTTGTCTACTAAAACGAAGGCAAGGAAAAGAAGAGCTGAATAGAATATGTCAATGAAAAGATAGGCGGTTTACTTTCAGGATCATAAAAGGAAAGGGGCTTAAAACGTCAATATTAAAGTGGAATTTGAACTGCAGGACAAGCAAATAACCTTCCATAGGTTCAGAATATTACATAAGGGAACCATCCATATCTTTGGTCACCTCATGTGCGTGGAAGAAGACATTTCCACAGGGGCCTTGTACTAACTAAAAAACTTGTTTTTCAGTTCCTTGAATGTCAGTTTTCATTTGGGGAGTGGCGGAGTACAGAAGGGCAAACATACAGATAGTTGAAACTTCCAAGTTTAAGAATGAGCTGAAGTCTAGTCTTAATTAAAAAAAAAAAAAGTCCAGCCAAGTGATACATGGTGTTTAGCTGGAACTTCACTAAATCAGACAACAATGCAGGAAACCTCTGTAGTTAGTTTGATGCTTGATACCTATGAGAATACTAATCAGCTCCACTAACTGCCAATAAAGCAAAGATTTGCATCATATTTATTATGTGTCACACTTCAAGAGTATTCAAAGGCAAAATTTCAGACAATAGTCAGAGGCCGCTACAGTGCTTCAGTTTTTCTAAAAAGTGTGTTTTTTCAATTAGCATCTGTTCCTCCACGAGCTTTTATGTTCAGTTTTTCAGAGTATACTAATTGCAGTTGTTTGGTTTCAGGTTATACAAATAAAGATAGACAGTGGGATAATGAGTTCAAAAATAGCTATGTCTTTCTGTGCTTTGTACCAGCCTGTGCGTCTGCTTAAATGAGCCATACTCTGATATGTTTCATAGCCTTTTTGTCCCTTTCAGCACTTCATAGTGTCAAGTAAGATTTTTCTCTTGTCTTAGCTCTTCTCAGCACACTTTGTTGGGATGCCAGTAAAGTTTTCTTCTGCGCAAAGTAAGCTACTGTCCTATACCCTGCCTTAGCTTTACTACAGCATCAAGGAGGAACCGTTATGCTGATGAAAGAACAATAATCTTAACACCACAGGAAAGGCCTTTCAGAAGCAGCAGAAAGTCCCCCACTTCCCTGCAAAGAGATAAGAGTTAAGCCCATAGAGGGCAACACCAAAGGCCCTGAAAGAGAGCTTGACTATCCTGTACAAACTTGAGGTTCAGGTGACAGGTGAGAACACTTGATGAGATGCCATGAGCAAACTCTCTGGTCATGTATGATGGCAAGATGTATTGGTCTGAAAATGCCATCCCCTGGAGAATGTTTAGGTTTTTGTTTAAATCAATCCCTGCTGTGGCTGCTGCTGAATTATGCAACACAAACAGCATCACAGTAGGACAATCATAGGTGAATCTCACTTCTGATGCCTGTGATGTTCATGTGTCTCTGGTTTTACAGGGATAGTTTTGTCTTGACTTTAACAGGCAGGAGCTGTACACTGAGGAAATGGGTTGTGTGAGAAGGATCTGTGTACAAAATATAGTTGGCTAGTGATAAGGGAACGTACCTGCCAATTCCACTTTCTGGAAATGTAAAGGAAAAGGAGTTTTCTATGAATGACAACCCCCTAAATATGGGAGTATTCTTCTGGGGCTGGTGGGAGGTTATCTGTGCATGCAATAAAGTCACTGCTTAGGCTCCACCACCCCTGAGTAAGCAAGAGATGGGCTGAGAAATGGATGGAGAATTGATTTGTCCAGAATATCACATGTCACCGGCAGGATGAAAAACATGATTCCATTCTGATCCTCCTCCTTTAGGTGCTGCTGAGGACAGTGTCTTTCATATTAGGCTGTGTGGGTGATGCTTTGCATCCTATGTAGAGGAAATAAGCAGTAAGTAACACTGAATAACTTGTGTCTTGCATCAGTAGGAGTTAAACTTTGTTTGGGTGGTGTTTTCTTATTTGCTGAGTGAATCCATCTGATGGACGCAGGTCTAGCTACAGAAAATAGGGGTCATTTAAACTTGTAGAAATTGGAATCTGCACAAGTGGGTCTAGAATGCTACCAGTCTGGTTTGCAAACGATTTAGCAAAGCAGCCAGCAATTGAACATGACTCAAACAGGAAAGAAGCAAACCCAATGGAAACAGCCTTTTGTGAAGCAATAATTATTCCTTGTTTAAGTGGAAGGTCACTGGAGGAAAGCAGTGTCTAGAATTAGAAAAGTGACAAGTGTTGTTCAGTGAAGTACTACGGTAGATTTTTTTGGCAGTGAATCTGACTTAGGGGTACCTAGTCATGGCCTTGGGTGCTGCTTTCATTCTGCTGGTTAACTATTTGGGGGGGCAGCAGCATAGACTGAATCACTGAAATGCCTGTCTGTAAGGGTTACTTTGAACCAGAAAAATTTACCTGTTTCAGCTGATCATCTAGCCCTGTGAATCACTGTACTGCTATAACAGCCAAATTCTAGCAGCTCAATTAAGTAGCTAGCAGTAATGGGATGGGAGAAGCTAGGGAAAGAAGTACTTCAGAGGAGTTTTTTCCTGATGGAAGGATACTGTGGACATACACTTCTAATTTTTAGGGGATCTGCAGATCTCATACTTCATGAGTAAATCCTGTTCACAGGAAGATTTGGTGACTTCAAACAATCCCCCACAAATGCGATTTGTAACAAAAACAGCAAAGACTTAAGCTTCTGTGTTAGAAGAGCACTTTTGTCCACAGGCTTAATATTTAAGAACACATTAGAAACTGAACTATATCTTTTCCAGATAAAACTAGCCCACTGCCCTATCTGTCATAGGATCTGCATTGTATTTGTAAAGAAAGCAGCTAGGCTTTTTCCTGCCAGCCCCCAGTGTCCTCAGGTGCAGGACATGCATATAATTTGCTCTTGTACCTCAATCAGTGAGCAAGCAGAAAAATAGAGGAAATTAATTTATCTCGTTTCTTTTCCCTCTATCCTATTTTTTACAAGAGCCTTTTAAAAAAATGCTGCTTACTATATGATTATGCACAGCAGGGGTTTGTAACAACCTCATCTTAACTCAACTACCTCTGCCCTTGCTGTGGAATGATTGGTTGCCTTGGCAATCTTCTACATGCGGTGCTCAGGAGCTACAATTATAGTGCTCTTCTCAGTAGTGATCCTCTTAGTTCCTTTTCTTAGAAGTTCATGACAAGGAGATACAAAAAGATACATATAATGGATTTTATTGCTCCCGCCTTCTGCCTCCTTCATCCCTGAGGGAAGCAAATCTGCACTATCTAAACCCATTTGCTCTGCAGCAAGGAGAAAAACCTTCTGTTTGCGTAGGATGAAGTACTGTGTTAGCTGAATGTCACAACCAGATAAGTTAAACCACCTGAGGTGGTAACTCCGGGTTCCATATAAACCCTGAGGACTGGAGTAAGGGCCTCTTGGGCCATTTTACAGCAAAAGCAACTGTGAAGGAAGCATTGTTTTGTATTGCATTACAAAGACTTCAAATGTGCTTACTTTGCAAGTAAAATGATCCCAACTTTAACTGCTGGCTCTGCAAACTCAAGATAAATGCATATGAGCAGTAGTTTACACCGAAATGGAAGGGCCAGTTGCCCCTTGTCAGTTTATGGGCCAAACCTTGTGTTAAACTACACCACTTGTATATTATCTGTGTACAATAGTGAAGCACTAAAGTCAGACCTATGTCAGCTCTGTGACATTAGCAAGAGACACTAAGATCTGGTGCACTATTTTTCTTGACTGTACTTGCTCTGATGGGTGAATGTGATTTATTTTTTTTTAAAAACAAAAAAAAATATCTGTCCCTAAAGTTGAATATGACTGGTAAGAGGGGAGCAAAGCTGTCAAGTAAATTTCCCTCACACAGTAGATTATTATTTTAGAGACAAATCTGAGGACAGAAATGAGGTTAATTCTATCTCTGCTTTCTAAGCAGTAGATAGACGCACAAGAGGGTCATATATTGTTTAAATCTACATGCTGAAACTCCATATTGCGTGCCTCCGGTGGTTGATAGTGTTAGTATCTGCAAGTGAAACCCTCCTTGGAAAGGAGGGGAAAGACTCCTGCTCTTGCTGCTGAGATCCATAGGCTGGCAGAGTGAGGGAAGTTGTTCTCACCATGCACAAACTGTGGGACTTCATAACAGAAATGCCTAATTGCAGCTGGCATTTTAGACACTTTCAATGCCTGTGCCAGTGGGCACTTGGCTGATGAGTGACATCCTTTCTGACATGAGCAACGTGAAAACTGCAGAGGAGACTAAAATGCTGAACTGCTGGTTCAACAATTAAGAGCCGAAAAAAATTAAGCAGTCCTAAATCCTAAGCAGTTCAGTTCTTCTCATTGCTAAACCACAATTTTTAAAAAGGAACATAGGGTTGTGATTTTGTACACATGGGTCTCCTTCTCTTTTTCTTTCCCCTCTGCTGTCAAGTGTGACCAGAGATGCTGCTTTGAACCAAGATGGCAGCCACCAGCAGCTGGCTGAGATGTCACCGTTAATTAAAGTCTTAATTCTCAAATGCTGCTCAGATTCGGGAAAGGGTGAGAAATGCCACATACGAGGACCATGAAAACAGTACAATCTCACAACCAGAATCACTGTTGCTGAACACTTCCAGGCAGATCACACAAATACTTGGCGTGCACAGAACAAATTCAAATCTGACTTGGAGGAAAAAAAAACTCCACTGACAACAAAAGTTCCTGCCTCAACTGAGAAGCTACTTGAAGAATATAAGAAACAGCTCTTCATATATTAAATACTCTTTCAGTACCCTTTTGAAGGGTCCTTACTCTGAAATGGGTGTGCAGTGTTGGGGGAGGAAAATGGCAGGCAGTTCCTACAGAACTAAAATGCAGTGATTCTTATCAAAAAAGTTTGGGAGAAAACACAAGTGCTACCCTCTCACTCAGGTGCCTGAGAGTGAGTCTGCCAACATAAGTTTGGAAATTGTCACCCCTCACATGGGTGTAGATAATCTAATGAATGAAGGTTGAAAAGATTTCCATACATCAGAGCCACCTCCTTCCAAGAGGCTGTAGCAAAGTGACTTTGCGTTAGAAGAGGAAAGGGCTGGAAGCCTTCAGTGTGGTATTCAAGATGATGGCTTTTCCTCAGTGTGATGTGCAACCCAATACTGAAATGCTACACCAGAGAAGCCCTTTGCTAGGCTCATTTTAGCAGAGGCACATGGTCTCTCTAAGGCTTGGCTAGTTGATGTTTTTAAGAAACAAAACAAAATCTTCAAAAGTAGGACTCTTGCAACAACTGTCGTCGCCAATTAAAAGGCAGCAATTCCCACAGTGAAGTATTTTTCCTTATTCAGCCATCTTATCTTTAACAAGAAAAATGTGTTGTCTCTACCTCCTTGGGCAGTTTTCAATACAGAGGGACAATTCAGAAGCTCAATCCTACCCTGCTACGACAACCCAGATACCTACTTGTCACTGAGCACCTTCAAGCTCTACAGTTTTAGCAGTTGGAGTACTTGACTAACTGTTGCTCTCCTGTATATTTTAAGGGCAGGTTTTTAGGGGTTTGTCCCCTGGAATATTCATTAACTATATGGCAATGTATTTGCTTGTTTCTCAGGTGGCTGAGGCAGGTGGTTGAACATGAAGTCCAATTCCTGTTTGTCATTTAATATTTGTCTTTGTATTACTGGTGGAGTTCATTATAACATTAAACTCCACTGGGAAAATGTAATCCAAAAAATGTCCTGCTTATATTGTTCTGAGCAGTCCTGTGCAGGAATTAATCACAAAGCAAGAAGTCAAAGTAACTTGCTTTCAAGTCTACTTTTATAAATTTTACATAGTGCCTGTAGAGGGTAGTCAGGTGGCCAGACGTAGGACAGAACACTGCTGCTCAGACTTGCCCAGTGCAGTTTGCTGTTATGCACTTTTTTTTTATTCCTAGACTAGCCATCTCTTTGCCAATATTAATTTCCTCAAAAGATGGAAATGGGAGTTTGGAGGAGTCAATCAACACGACGAATGTAAGACACCTGTTCTTTATGGTCACAGCATTATGACCAAACCTATCACTCAGTGATACTTACTACATCAGGCAAGGTTAATCCTACTTTGTGGTATTTCAGGATTTATCAAATTTCCCTTGCTGCATATACCAAATCAAGAACTGTATTTTTCTGGATTTATATTGTAAATCAAACAAACCCTTCATACTGAGCATAGGCACCTACCCAAATGTCATACAGAAAAATCCCTGTTAGTCTTGTCTTTTGAATATCACCAGCTTTTATGTAAAAGTTTAAATCTTCAGTTTGAATGTTGAGTTTATTATGCTGGCCTCCCTGTGCTTGGCTGGTAGTAACACTTATCTGACATTGTTCATGTGCGCATTTGAAGGTGCTTTACAAAGAGTGTCTTCTTTCCTGCCCTCAAATCTCAGGAAACTGAGTCACTCATGCAAGTCATAGCTGATAGATTTTTAGACATCATAAGAATTTTATTTTATTTATAAGCATCCGGTTGTTCTACTTATACACACAATAGTACGTTTATCAAGCTCATTCTCAGTTCAGCCAAATACTAATCCCACAGCTTGAAGACATAACTACATGAGAAAAAACAAATTTGTGCTGGATGCTAAGTGGCACAAGCCAACGTCCACTTAAGTCAACTGGAAAGCATCTTACAGGCTTCAAAATTACTTTGAAAGAGCTTTCAGTATAAGTGTTCTTATTATTATTACTTCAGGATCAGGTTTCCTGGCTTCAGAAAGAAAATAAATGGAGAACTATTAATCTAATCCATTTTGTTAAGTTTTGCAGCACATCAGTAATGTATTTGCCCACTTCAGGTTGCGCGAAGTCTCTGGGCCTTTGGTCAAACAGCAAACACAATACACAGGTATTCTTGACTTGCTTGGCACCAGCGTACTCTGTAGTCAGTCCATGTACGTTTGGTTTTTTTCTTCCAAGAGCCAAGCAATCCAACAGAATAGTTGGAGCAGGTTTCTGATTCTGCAAGGATTCAAGCTTGTTTTTGGACAAACAAGGAGTGGCATTAATCCACCACTTAATTGCAGCCGCCTTCAGGGCAGAAATTGGCAGCCATTTAACATGATGGAGTAACGTTACACAATAGTTCAGGACAGAAAGCAAAGAAACAGTATCCATTGAAAATTCAATGAGACGTTAACAGAGAGAATATAATTACAGCTGGAATTTGGATGGGATGTCAGGGTTAGCACCTCTATACTTGCAAAGAGTGCCGCAGGATGTTTAGTAACCATGCCACCCAATGAATTACACGATCTACGTCACTAACGGCGATGCTGCGTTTCCTTGGGAGCTCTTATCGTTGATTGCTCTGTAATTCTGTCTAAAATGTATGGAATCTGACAAAATCACAGTTTGAGATAGCATGCAAGGCTACAACTGCACTTAACTAAATCTCAACGAATCTACGCATCTTTACCTCTTTGCCCTTTTCTTTTTCTTGTGTTTGTTGCACAGTCAAAGGAAACAGCTTTTTATGTGAATGATGATTAATAAGCAGCGCTGTTGAAGGGTGATATAGCTGGTGTTAAGAACAGGCTCTTTTAATAGATACTTTAAAATGTGTTCTAACATGTGACAATGATAGGCTGTCAAATCACCATTCAGGTGTACACCAAGATAATAACATGCATTTGAGAAAAATGATAAGGTAAAATACACATTTTTACAGTATGAAGATAAATAGTGGAATATGCACTTGCATGCCTCAATGTAAAATAAGGGGCGGGGGGAAGAAAAATTCCATTTAGAGTGGAATTGAGTAGTCTAGACATCTCCATTGCCTGTGCTTGAAATATCATCAACTGAATGTAGCTGATCTGTTGCGTTCGTGCTTGAATTATATAGATATAAAGCATTTGCAGTGTCCGTTTATTGGCGGTTATCAAAAATCTTTCCACAAGGATGAAGGCATCTCAAGACAAGACTTTGTTTGAAGGTTATGGCTATAGTTTCAGTATGGAAACTTTTAGGCAGAGACAGGAATGGGATGTTTTTGAAAATAGCACAATTAATGGGTAACTGTTAATGAAAATGAAGAGCAGGACATCTGGTTTGCTTGAGATCAATGCCGAAACATCACCTTTCTTATTTGTGTACAACCTTGAGAAGTAGTAATTCAAGTTGGGGGCTAGTGAAATGATAGTTGTCTTTTTCTGGTTTTTTGGAAGTATACTGCAGTCCAGAATCTGCTTCCCTGATTGCTACATTGACCTCTTAAGAGCAAAGTGCCTGAGCATTTGAAGTTTAACCTTAGATACATGTAGTGAATAATAGGTATTTTCCTATTCCTGTAACGTTGCCATTTTCAAACATCCGATAAATGTTAAGTACTCTCCCTTTATAACACATTTTGATGTTCAGTTCTTATTTTCATTCTTTAATCTTTGTCATGTGCCCAACAAAAGCATTCAGAACATTTCCCAAAATAGCATGGGAGACCAAGCATAGAGTGTCAGCCCTTTAAAGAACTAGATAAATGAACTCTGAGACTGTTGCAGAGTTATTGAAAAATCTAGGGAAACTTTCTGTACTGATTCTTTGCTTTTCAGGATTTCTTGGTTACCATGATAACCTGAGCAGTTTGTGGCAGGATCTTCCAGCTATCTGAGCTTCAATGAGAAGGATACAGGGCCCAATGACGTGCACGCTGCAGAGAGCTGCTGAGTCCATCAGAGATGTTAAAGGTGTCACATACGGTTAAAGATCTGCATGTACTGATGGTACTCAAACTAGAGACAAAATGAAACAAGCCTTCAGAAATGTATTTCAGGTGCATATTAGACTTTCATATAAACACTTGAACTCATGATCTAGCAGCTACAGACTTCTTCATGTTTAAGGTTACTCTAATTCTCCAACTTGCTAAATTTTGAATAAAATAGATGTTTAGAAGTGGATCCTGGTGTTTCAAATGGCATCTAGATGGACTAATCGGACTAAACTAGGGCTAGATTATCATACCCCCAGCTATGTGTAGCGACTCCAATCCAAATCTGAATTTAGATCCTACATTTGCAGCTCAGGGAAATTCTGGAAGTTATTTTAAAAGTGAATGGGAATTACGGTTGCATGACTTCAGCTATCATTTTTAATTTAAATACAGAATCGCAACCACTGATAAGGAAACTGACTACTTTTTTTTTTTTTGGAGACATCTTCTTTGATTTTAAAAGAACCTGCAGATTCCCCAGGGCATTTGTTTTGGATTAAAAAAAAAATTATGATTGTGTCTACTCTTCCCAGAAAAACTGACTTCCTTTGAGTAGGTGCCGAATGTTCCCATGTATTGATCGCAGATTGAAAAGTCCCAGTTCAAATAGATGAGAGTTGTTGCTGCTTTTTGTCTTGGAGGCGGGCGTCGGGGGGAAGACAAAAAAGCAATGCCCAGAATGCCAGTTTGAACCATGCAGGAAACTTTCCTCACCTGAGTAGATTGCCCTGGGGAGACAGGGTAGATACCCTATGTGGAGTTGTTCCAAGCTCTTCAAACCAAGCATCAAAGAAGCAACCCTCTGGCTTAGAGGTGAGAAAATGATGCCCTGAGGCGCAGCTTCTGTGTCATGCAGATAGCAAGCAATGGGCTCGTAAAACAATATTTGCAGAAAGGTAAAAAAGAACATGAGGGAAAGGGAAGAGATTCTTATTAGCTGCAAAGTAAGTCTTTTCGATCACAATCTCTGACAAAGAACAGCACTATTTGGACAGTAAATCACTGTGGCCCACTGAGAAACCTGCGCTGATAAAAGAGTCTGACAGGCCAGGGAAGAGGTTCACGGTGGCTTGCAGGGAAAATCTTTCATTCCAAACGCACACACCAGACCAGCAGAGGCAGGAGGAGCAGGTACAGGCAGGCAGTCCTGAACAGGAGGGCGAAATGGGATTTCAGTTTGTTCTCTCTACAAAGAGGACAGGAAAGCCCCTCTCTGATGCTTTTATTTTGGGGGTGGGGGGGGCGGGAAAGACATCTGCCTTAAGGTTCAGATTCTTCCACCTATATTGTCTTCTCATCAGCTCCTGGGTCTAGTGACAGATCCCTAAATGACAGGGCAGCAAGGTAGATCTGTCAGTTTTGTGGAACAAACTTCAGGAAGCACCACTTGTTTGGTGGCAGCCAAGTATGGCTGTGGAAGGTATTTGCAAATCACATAGCTGGATGTTAAAAAGTCTTGGAGAAGGAAAACAAAGGACATTGGAGATGGTTAGACCTGAGCAATATAAGTGAGCTCAGTCACCATACAGTAACATTGAGTGTGATCACAGATCTCCCTTTATGCACTTGGTACATAGCTAGCAGGTTATGAGTGACCTATAACATTGTGTATTTCTTGTAAAACTTGCACTTCTTTGAACCTGCTTACTTTATAGTGGCATGAATATTACATTCTTTCCCTTCCTTTTTCCTTTCCACTCTTGCCCTTATGCACTTTAGCTTTGCCCCCATAGCAAGACGGAGTTTAATGTGGTATAATTTACATCTCCTACAGGTAAGAAGGAGGGAGACTGGAGGAAAAGCAGCCAATTGAAGAGTTTAAGCACTTTTTTCTTGATTCCTCAAACACTGTAGGCATAATATTTCATTATTCTAAAGAATTTGTGGGAGATATCCAAAAGACCTGAATTAAAGAGGTGATCAGAAAGGAAAATAACAAGGAAAGGTTTAAGAAAAGCTTAGACAGATATTTTTGTTCCTTTGCTAATGAAAGGGACAGATATGGAAGACTACACTTTCCCCTTGATACTAGATACTAACCTTGATACTGACCTTCATGGAATATTTTGGGTTTGGAGGGAACCTTTAAAGGCCATCTAGTCCAACCCCTCTGCCATGAGCAGGGACATCTTCAACAAGACCAGGTAGCTCTGAGCCCCATCCAACCTGACCTCAAATGTTTGCAGGGATGGGGCATCAACCACCTCTCTGGGCAATGTGGGCTACTGTTTCACCACCCTCATCATAAAAAATGCCTTCCTAATATCTAGTCTAAATCTCCCCTCTTTTAGTTTAAAACCATTACCCTTTGTCCTATCAAGGACCTTCACAGTATTTCATTTTAACTACACTTGCTTTCCAGGGGCTGCTCCACAGCATTAGTTAAGAAATATGAAAGCATTGGGATGGTTCTAATGTTCCATCCCTCTTAAGTTTCAGTGAGCTAGATATAAGGACTAGGTGATGAGGAAAAGCCTTCCCATGCAGTAGTTTGCCCCTGGACCACTTCTGCAAGTCCTGCAAGGGTATATTGTGCCAACAGAGTAGCAGAGGCTTAAAATGCATCAAAAGATTCTATTTCAGAAATGTTAAGCAGTTATGAGTTTCTCACTGAGATTATTCTGTGATATCCAAAGGTATCTAAAGCAATGCTGAGGTGGTGTTGCCTTTACATTTGAGGTTTACCTTCCACTGGTTGTAGCAGATTCTCTCTGCAGTCAACACTTGCACAGAATATCTTGCTGTGTCCTGTGTTTTTGCATTTTACTACTGGTCCAGATAACTTGGCATTTACATGCTAAATTGCAATTTACTTGTCAAATTCCTTGTACACTTGAGGGAATGAGGAGGGAGAAAACATACCTAGGTGTTGAAGCACTAGACTGTGCTATGAATGGGCAAAAATACATTTAGAAAGTATTAAACAGTATTAAAAAAAAAAAAACCCAAACAGCAATGAAAAAACCCCAACAAACAGCAAAAGTCTGTCTTCCTCGTCTACTATGGAAAGCTTGAAAGGGGAATTCCGGCTTCTGCCATTATAAATAAATCGCCAACAGCAAGGAGGTACTAACTAGTTAGACACGGTACTTTCCCCAGGAGAAGAGTATCCTGTTATATCATTGAGAAACATTCTAACCTGAGGCAACTGATCTTAACAGCTCAGTGTCTTAAATTTAGGGAGAGAGAAAAGAACAATGATAACACTTGCTCTTCACTGAGGCACTTGCCTCGAGAGGCCTCTCAGTTCCACTTTAGATGAACAAAGTCACTGTCCTTCTGTCAAGCGCTTACGTGCAACACAGTTCCGTAACTTCACTGATAGAGACTATTTAAATTGGGTAAACCTTGTAAATCATCTCACTGGAGACACAGCATCTTGCAGCCACTATCAAATCACACAAGTGGAGTCAAATTAGATTAGACAATGGCTAAATCTATCCCAGCATCCTGTCTGTTACAATGGTCATTAGTGGATGCAAATGGAAAGCTTATAAGAAACAAGGCAAGTATAAAGTAACCTTGAACCAACTCAGTTCCCCCCAGGAACTAGCGATGTTACAAATAGATGACTAATGCTCTCAAAACAGTCTTTTACCTGAATGAAAGCCACCTTTCCTACCTCCTTCATCTCTACTTTAAAACTGCAACCTTACAGTCCAGATGTAAGCAGAAAAATGTGTCTGTAATGGGTTAAGACGGAAATTTCTCAGCAAAATTCCCATATGTTGACAAAAATTAACTTTGAGATGACAAAAGAGCTTCAGCTAAAGGGAGGGGTTAAAATAAAGTTGAGGGTTTGACGAAGTCTCCATCCTTGTAACTAATCACCTGGCTTAAAAGCACTCATTCACTTCTTGATTTAACCCTGTATCTTGCATCTTCCTTAAGAAAGCACTGACACAAGGCTGTTGGGGGAGAGAGAGATGCTCTTGATCACTCAGGTTTAGTTCTATTTTATTTTTTTAAATAAAATACTAAGTGTCGGCACAAGAAAGACTAACTGTAGTATGCTGTTCAGGCCACTCAGAGGTTAGACGTGGACTCACTTCAGATAGAAAGGGGTAATGAAAGAGGTTAGCAAGTAACAGAGTAACGGCAAGTACTTTTATGAATGTAACCTCTGTTTTCTTGTTTTCCTTATAAATGCCCACTCTCTTCTTCCTCTAAGAAATGGCTAGGTCTGTTTTGTTTTGAGTTGCAATGTTTCCTTTTTAATACTATGTAAAACTTTCTGCCTCATCTTAGTAGCAAAAGGAATAATTTAGTCAGTGTAATCTGAACCTTGATTTGGCTGTCAGCCCCCTCTTCCCCCTTAAATTGATTATTCAGAGGCTTAATTGTGGGAGATGCTGTCTTTCAAACAGGAGCTGAAGGGCACGGATATCTCTCAGTTGATAGTTTAGCTGTTTCCAACCAAGGGTGATGAGTGGTTAACGTCTTTATTCTAATATTCGGCAATAAGCTATTCAGTGGACTGATCCAGGTGGTCACAAGCATGCAGAACACCTAACCCAGAACACATCTTCATGAGTAGACAGCAAAACATCTAAATAAGAGCCTTCTCTTTTCGAAGATCAGATCCAGTGAAGCTGGAAGAGGATATGTTGAGAAATTCCTTAAGTACTTATATGATGCTCTCTTATGCATATGTTGTCATATAGAACAGTATTTCAGAGTTCATACTTGAGACCTTCACCCTTAGAAGTAGCTTGCTTAAAGGTAATGGGACCATCCTGAACGGCTGCATTCACTAAAGCTAACTTCTTCCTTCTGTTTTGACTGAAATAACTTTGTACCAAATAAGTTTGGGTTTTTTTTTTCGTCTTTAGAAGGTGCTGCATAAATGTATAACAACAAAAACAGTTTTAGAATGTAAATTCTTGACCTCTGATAATCAAGGGTACAGTATTTAATATATGTACATATTTTCAGCAGGCTACAGCCATATTTTTTTGTTTTGCAAACTGTACAACCATACTACAAAGGAATGGAGGCTTAAAACATGGGAGATAATGCCCTTTTAGTTGAATGTATGCAGAAAAAGCCAACTCCAGAGAGATTATTTTTAAATATATCTAGACGCTTCAAACTGCAGATGAGAAGTGCTTCTGAAAGTCTTATTAGGCCCTTGTCTAAAAATCTGAGTACTGGGCATCTTCTACGTTTCTAAATCTGGTCTAGGAATTTTTTATTCTACCTTCAGTTTCTGAACATTAACAATTTACTCTGAACTAGAATATGTCTCAGCTTAATAGAAGATAAAAACGTAGCTAAATAAAGACTCTGACCTTCCCCCCCAGACAAATCTAGACAGAGCTAGAGGACCAAAAGAAGTGTTACTACAATACTGAAAACATAATGCAATCAAAAATTGAATGCTGCAATGATCCAATGACAGAGCAAAATGTTGTGCTCCTACTCTGTCCTCTGACACTGCTGTCGTTCTCTTCTTCCTCTTCCTCCTCTACCTCCTGCTTGCCCCCCAAAATGGTTAAAGATCAACAAGCTGCAATCTGGAACCAAGTGCAGTGCATGGCCATCCAGGTCACTGCACTGAGAACAAGGAAAGTGGACTGACTATGTTACTGGAAAGAAAAAAAACGAGAAATTTCTTTTACTTCCCCTCATGCTGTGTCAGTACCTAAAATTAGATTTTTTTGTTTTAATAACACTGTATTGCACCTAGAAAAGTGGAATTTATGCACAACTACCAGGCTGCAGAACAGAAGCTGCTACTGTTGATCCTTTTTAAAAGACAGAAGTACAGGTGGATCAAATTGTGCCGTATAACAACTGTGGGTAAATAATGCCATGCTCTAGGCTTCATGCTCAGGTATTCAAAAGAAAAGACCTAACTTTACATGTAATTACCTATCAGTTTCTAGAACCTACCTGCCAATACAGTGTGGGAGGCCCTCCTTTGAGAAACGGAGTATGATTGTTGGCAGTGGGGCACCCCAATCTCTCTGAAATTCTCCTATTCATGTGTGCACTCAGAGATGTATCTCTTCTGTGTATCAGTATGTGTCTGTCTCTTACAAGAACACATACACTTACTGTCCTGTAGACCCAGAGAGTTAAGAACAGGTACAGCTCAAAGTCCTCTTAAACCTTTCCAAGGTCAGAATGCAGACCCCCTGCGGCAGCTCTGACCTGTCTCAGCACAGTACAGATACTCCACCGTTCTGACAGGCTGGCAGTTCATCACCCAGATGAAAGGCTCTGATCTTCTCTGTTTGTCAGCAGAGCTGTCACAGGTGAAATTTTGCAGATTTCCAAAGGTAGGTGAATTACGGAGTCAAACATGACTTGGGGCCAGAGGCAGAGAGGAGGGCAGGGAGTGTGCAGTTATAATTTCTTTAAGTCTTCAAGATGTCTCAGGCATGGTACTTGGTGCTTCTGTCTGGCTTTTGCCCATGACTGTACTGGAAGAGGCCTAAGGGACAGTTCTTGGAATTCTTCAGATTGTCAGGGACCTGCTACTCAGCCAATGGGCTATGTGTGGATTTCTCAGCTCTAGGAGGTAAAGATTTAAGCCCTGTATTGAGCCATCTTCATGACTTTCAATATTCATATTAAGTAGTGCCTTCTGAGCTCAAAACCTTTACCTTTTTTATACAGGAAACTTTATTTACTTTTCCATAAAGTCCTATATTTTGAAGTAGTTGGGAATCTTATGAGCGTGGAAACATGAATCCTGTACATCCTGCACAGATATAGGTGATATAGGGCTCTGAATCTGATGGTAATTCCAGTGCTGCAGTTCAGAGCTCTCTTAAGCTGTCAGAATGCAGAATGAGAATTTTTGTTGTTGAGTTGTGAATAACAATAATGAACATCAGTTAGTTGTGTTCCTCTTTTATAGTGGAAACTTGAAAACACCACAGACCAAGAATCATTTGAAGGACTCTTCAAAAAGAAACAGCACACACCTCGGGGAAAAACCTAACCATGACCAGTAGTAGAGGCAAGAGAAAGTTTTCCTGCTTGATAAACCTATAACCTAGTTACACTAACAGCAAGAAGTGTAGCAAGCAAAATTGATCAATCTATATATCACTTATATATTCCATAGCTAATCTTGCTGGTATTCCAATGATAATTTGACAGTGTTCTACTTCCTCTGTAACTGGCCAAGCATTTAGCAAATAAACTATACAGTAAATACTAGCGAACTTCATTAAATAAGGCATTTTCCTCTCCTTTCCATTGGTATTCAAGTAGCTCAGTGGCACACTGTTTGGGAGGGGATGAAGTTTAAAAAAAGGACTTATTAAATACAAAATTGACAGTGTGAAAGCTAAGTCCAGTTCATTCTAAACAGATAATTTTGTGATAGCATGAGTGATGAAAGGAGGTCAGTGCTCTTTGCAGGGAAAGTCAAAGGATCAAAATGCACTACTTGCACACTCGTGAGAATTTCCATATTCCCCGACATAATAGACACTTGTGTGATTCCAGTTGTCCTACCCTTAGTCTTCTCTTTCTGGTGTCTTCAACCTCAATGCTAAAACATACTTCCCTTGTGAGGAAAGCATGGGTGAAAGCCATCAAAACAGATTAATTTAGAAATCTACACCAAGTACCAGTACCCGAACTGTCTCTTAAGCAATTGAGCCACAGTTTTAGCTCTAAGAAGAAATTCTGTTCTAACATATCTATTGCCCAAATAATTTCCTAGGTATACCTGTGTTGTTGTGCGTGTATTTATGTTATTGTTCTGGCCAGTCAAGCATTGAAGATACAGGCCTCCTTCCCTTGCAGTTCTGGGCTCTGACACTTATCCCAGTCACCATTTACCTAAGAGGAAAGCAGGATATTCTCAAAGATAACTCTAGTATGTTAGTCATAACACTTATGTGGGCATGTTCTCTACCTTATTAATGCTATCAAGGTGTCTCAAAGAAAAATAAAGTAGAACAGAAGCAGCTCAGGCTTGTATCATGTACTGCTACGAACAGTGAAGAAAGGATGATGTTAAATGTCCAACCACTTCCTTTTTTCAAACTTATTTTTCTATTCTGTATTGGGAATGAACTGCCCAACTGAAATCTCTAAATTCCAGCAGAAATGTTTGTAGATTAGGAATGCTGTGTGAAATCTCATCTTCAGAGATGCAGTTTCCCCAGTGTCCCCCATATGGGCATATGATGAATGTCCATCATGAATATAAACATACCATTCTACTAAACATTGTTTATATACAAAAGAATTAGCATAGACAAACAAACTTGTAGTTTAGGTAAGCCAAGATTCTGTCTCTCACAGGGACCAGTCCCAAATACTACAGATGAAAGTGAAATAAAATAAAAACTGAGAGGACAACTTGCCCCAAGGAGAATTCTTCCTAATTGTGAAAAGTTAGAGAAGGCTGAAAGATGAGTTCAGACAGTAGAAAAGAAAATACATATCAAAAAAGGGACACATGAAGGGAGAGTTCTGCCACTTATACAGCTATGCATAAACTAAGGTGTATTTTTCACTCGGCCTAAGTTTCTTTAGAGTTTATATGATGGCTTTTTACACATATGGGAGCAAACAACATGCTTGGTTCTGATAGGACACTATAGAGGGCTGCATTCTCACCAACATCCATATCAGCCTCTAAATAGCAGTACAGGATGAAAACTTTCTCAAGCGCTCCCCAGTTTTCATAGCACAGCCCATCAGCAGGGTCACAACGAAGCCTCACGATGAGTGGTTACAGTGCATCTGGAAGGGGTGTCTGGTTTCTGAGCCAAGAGGCAGAAGCGGGACCCCAAGGGAAGGCTCTGTCCCTGACCCCCTTTGCCCTCCCTTGTTCTGATCTTTATTGGGCCGTCTGCCTCGTAGCATCAAAGGCAAAAGCAGGCCCGTGATTTGTCCTACAACAGCTCTATAAAAAACATAATTGCCCAATAACCCTCTGTCTGCAAACCAAGCCATCTTCCTGTTTCTTCTCTCATAAAGACTATTTGACAAGCCTGTTCCATCAGCTTATAAAAACCTAGAAATACTTGCCTTCCCTGGAAAGAAACTTTGGAGAAAAACAGAAAAGAAACTAGTTTCTCTTATATGTAGCATGTGTGTGTATATATACACACATACATCCACCCTAAGATATCCACAACAAGTAAAATATGTAAACTACTTAAGACAGCCAAATTACGTACTGGCATGACAAGCAAAAGAATTATTCCATCTTAAATAAGGATGTAAAGCACTGCATATTGAATTTACAGGGTCACAAGTGTTCTGTACTTTAAATTGACCAAAAGTGAGTGGAGTATGTGCTGCTACACTAGAAAGGGAATGATCTAAAAGTGATGCAGTAAGAATTACTCTGAATAACCCGGCGTTACTCTGAAGTCGCATATGATCAGAGACAATTTAAGATTATTCTTTTTTATAGTTCTCTTTCTTCTTAAAGAGCTTGTTTTTCCCCATAATAATATTGCTGCAAGACTCACCAACAAAAATGATTCTTCATTCTTCCCGTCAATAAGGATGCTGATGTAAATTGTCCAGTCACCTTCTGGTTAGTGTAGGGAGTAGCTCATTCAGGCCACCTTCTGTCCTCAAGCATCCTTGAGAAAATACAGCGAAACTCCAAATTAAAATGGGTATACCTAAGCTTTAAATCTAGATCACTTTGTGCTTCAGCCACTAAAAAGTAATTTTAAGTAATCCTTTGACTGAATAATCTTGCTTCTGATGAAAAGTTTTAAAAGGAGCAGTTATCCAACAACTTGTCTGACTGTCACAGGTTACATTTGAAATATTTAACATAGATACACAATTAAGATTTGATTTGTGGTGCTGAGATTTACACTCCTGGCAAATGTAGGAATATTGCATTTTAATTTACTTTCAATACAAAATAGTTGCTTTGATATGCCTGAGAACAACCGCCTTGGGATCTGTTCCTCCCAAATGACGTCAAATAAGAATTCCTCTATTAACATTAGTGGATGAAGGATCAGGCTCTTCAAAAACAAACAAAGAAATAATTTATGACTACTGCTATGGGCCAAATCTTGAAATGTTTACTTTATTACACATGCAAGACTACCCTTGAAGTCAATGAGGGCCTCAGTGAGAAAGAAAGGTGGTGTTGAAGCTAAGGGAAGATGCTGATTTCAGATTCCACTGTTCTAAATCCATGGATGTTTCAGAATACTCCGATTTCATACTGGTGTATTTGTGACCCAGGATCTGATTTTACAGTTCTGTGTAAGAAAAAGATAATCCCAAAATCTGGGACAACGATAAAACCGGACACCCAAAGGTGCCCTTGTAGATAAGCCCATTCTGACAGGATGCTGGAAGTCCTTTTGCTGCTCATTTTACAGCCATGGCCTCTTTAGACGCTGTGTCTGAACTGAGGCCAGTGGGTGCCTTATCAATTTTTCCTTGACTTCCATGGACAAACAACAGTCTGAAGTGGACTGAAGAACTTTTCATCTAATATGACTGATAATCTCTCCCCAGCTCTACTGGTAAACTGTACATTCAAGATATTTATCAAGCAGGTATCAGGATTTCCAAGTCATGGCATGCAGCACCACTTACCAGCTATCAATAAGCTTGTGTCTTTAACCAACGGTATTACGCTTTAGCTACAGGGAAGCCAGGACTGGAATTAATTCAGCTACTTTGAATATGTCTGTTCCAACTTAGTTTGATCACCATTAAGACAGTTGCTGTAGTATCTCTTAAATTCAATCTTGGCGTAACTTCAACATTGCTGTCAAAATGACCAAAGTTCATCAGGTAGATTTTTTGAGAAATATGGTGGATGAGTAAGAACTAATAGTTTCTTGGACTACTGTTGCAAGTTCTCCTGCATCAGCTAGTCTGAAGTCAGTTCAGCTCATGTGATTCAACTTTTTTTAAAGCAGATTGACAAAACTGGCATTGTTGGTCTTACTATAATAGATAGCTATAATGTTGAACAATGTAGCAGCTGTAATTTGAAAGTTTCAAGTAATATAATAAATTACTTAATTCACAGTACACACACAGTCTCTTCACATATTTTTCCAGCTTTTTTCAGTCTAACTTGGAAACGAAATATTTAATTTCTTTTCCATTCAGTTATCTGTTCTGATTTGTATTCCCATAGCTAATTGTCTCGGTGGGACTGAATCTTGATTACAACTATCTATCTCCAGATTTTTATACAGCTGCCAGTTGCTGCTGGCTAACAATCTGGTTCCAACATTCACTCTCTTGATTTCTTATCATGCATTGATTCATCTCTGTTCGGTGGCCTCCTGTGATTAGACAATCAAG
This sequence comes from Larus michahellis, assembly GCF_964199755.1. NCBI lineage: Eukaryota > Metazoa > Chordata > Aves > Charadriiformes > Laridae > Larus > Larus michahellis. Next base: position 3,210,226 of record NC_133908.1, read on the forward strand.
TTGTCAAAAAAGAACTGTCTCCCAAGCCTTCTCTATTTCCTCTGCATTCTTTCTGCTCATCATAAGGCCAACGCATCTTCACGTGGGACTGTGCTCTCCACCTCCCCAGCAGTCACCACTGCAACTTTTTAGTACATACACTTCTGAAGTATCTTCTACCCCCTTCTCTAGGCTCTTTCCTTCCCTTTGTATCGAGTGGAGAAACAACACCTCTCCATCTTTACATGAGTTGGAAAGAATTAATCTGCCAAACAGCTACATTCAGAGTGACCTGCCTGGTGTGAGCATGAGTGCTTGTGGCCCAAGACAATCCAGTTGGCTTGTCTTACAATGTGAAATGATACAGGAGTCCTACTTGTTGTCTCAAACACTGTAAGCACAGCCTTAAAGAACTAAACCAACTATAAAAAATATAAAAGAAGAAAAGAGCTGATCACCTAAAGTCAGTGTGTGCCTCTTTCTCCTGATGTATCAACTCTTCTCATAAATCCCCTTAGTGATTCCCTCTATCTGCTCCCTGGATAGCTTGTTCCCTTTTAGTTCAACTAAGCGGTGAACACAAATATTCTTAAGTAATGTACATACATTGAGTGAATACTGGCATAGTATTTTTGGTCAATGAAGACTTCAGGGAGAGTTTTGAGTACAGCTAATCTAGAATAGAGGACAGTTAGTGGTCAGTCACATATCTCAGTCATCCCACTCTTATTCTATGTATTGTTCAACCTAGGAATTCCTTCTTTCTTGTGCCTACCAGTAGTCTCACCTTCTGTTCAGGAGCCTACTCCTCCCATCCAATTTGTCTCAGGGACTCCCTAGTGATTTATTCTCCTCTTTGCTAAGGAAACCTCTCAGCAGCATAGATACCCCTGTTTCTGAAAAACTGCCCCTTACTCTAGCCCTGTGTGCCCTCTGCAAGTGGCATGCCAGTCTTAAAAGCCAATTGCTAGCACAGATACCTCCACCTGGGGGAAGCAGAGAACCACAAAGAGCTCCTTACTTTTGGAAGGTTCCTGAGTACTCTTCTGCTTCGGGCAGGAAGTTAGCTCTTAAATATGCACAATCAGACTCCAGGCTTAATGGTTGTGCCAATCCAACACCCGTGTTGAACAACCAGAACTTGGCCTGAAACCCGCTATGCAGGAGTTCTTTATCTAAAATTGGCACTGCGTTGGTTTGCTTTGTCCTGAGAGCTGGACTGGCATCACCTTTGGGAAGACTGAAAATTATGAGTTTTTATATAACTTCCTCCATAAACAATTTTTCTATGTAAACACCAAATTCTGAATCTGTTTAAACTTCATACCTCCAATCTATCAATCTTGATCGTTCCCAAGGAAGAACTGAGCTCAAAGGTTGGGTTTCACCTGTTGTTATATAGGGCTTTGGGACTGATGCAATATAGTGAGGTTATTTTAAGAAAAAAAAAAAAAAAAAAAAGGCGTTGACACTGGACTGATTTCATTGCTCCTGAAGTTGGAATGGTAAGCTCGTCTGGGCCACCAGGCTGATGAAGGTTGCATTACTGTGTTAACACATTACTTGTGTTAATGAATACACTGAATGATTACTAGAGTGGTAATTCCTAATTCTGCAGTATTGGAGAAGAAAAAAAGTATACCATTTGTAATGATATATACTACTAGTATGCAGTATTTATGCAGTAAACTGTATTGACTTCTACAAGGAAAGCAGAAAGGTGCTGGATATAGCACTTAGCATGGCAGACTGAATTTTGAGCAAAAAATGGAAATAAGTGCCTGCTCTTAAAAAAAAAAAATAAATGAATCAATGTGTCAGTGGTGAAAAAAGTTCATGCTGAGCAGCAGGGACCTACTTTATTTACAGTTTCCTCCAAAGATGCTAGCATAGTAAAAAAATGATAACTTGCCTTGAAACTGTAAAAACCTGAGTTGGCCCATCTGATACTTAGGTCCGTGGCCCAATGCCTTCAAGCCCAGTTCTAACCTTTAAAGATTCCCTGCTCAGCAACTGTTCCACAAAGTTGTTTAAAATGAAGGTCTTGATCCTGCTTAGCAAATCTGCATGGTATAAAGTTGAGCTAAACCAGAGCCTTGTTAAACAAAATAAGGCTCAGTGCTGGCTTGGAAGTTTGCTCATGCTGTACAGAACTGAGACTCAAAGTCGAAGCAGGTAAAAAATAAAAAAAATGTGGAAGAACAAAACTTTCCTCTAGCTCCATTGCTCAGGCTCTTACACACGTTAAAAAATAAACAGCCACCAGCTTTACAGCAGCAGAACTCAGAGTCCGCTATTGGGAAACCCACTAAACCTTTAAAGGAGGTACCTTTGGAAATATTTTATAGACAGTCATCTCCCCAGCAGGAAAGTTAGTGCTGGAAAGAGACATCTTTAACAAATAAATAATAGTTTATTAAGTCACTTGTCTCCACAGCAGGAAATAAACTAGGGGGTGGGGAAGGAGGGTGGTGGGGTGACAAAGGAAGGGAAACAAAAAACGTTACCCTTGCAACCCCTCTGCTCCAACAGAGCAGTATTTATTTAAAACACTCTTCTCCTAAGACAGATGGAAAAAATAATTAAACCAGCCACCCACCCCTTTTATTAAACTCCTTTGTGACCACCAGGGATACGATTAACATGGCCACCATAAAAACCCAGTCCCCTACCCTCAAAATAAAGAGAAAAACACAAGCAAGAGTGTGACACCGTGCAGGGCAGGAAGTAAATTAAGAACCTGCCTCTAGGGTGGTGAGAATATTTTTTTAGAGTGCCTGCTGGAAAATTTGACAAGAGAATCATAGTAAAGGGGTAAGCATTCAGATTACCTCAGATAGGCCTTGAGGGCTCAGAAAAGAATCTTCCTCTAGGCCATCAACTTGGTGTGGTACTGCCAAAGCTCAACAGCAGAGTAAGCACAGAGGACACACAGTCACTTATAAGGACAGAATGACAAGATAAAAGTTGTCCCAAATTTTCCAAGTTTTGAAGCTTGCATGAATCCTCTGATGGGCCGTGTGCATTCATAGAGACAATTCCTATGGCGTTACACAGCTCATCCATTCTTTTTATTTAATTCACTAGGCTTTTCTATTGTCCTCCTACTGCTGCTTAAAGGCACTGTATGCCTACAGAAGGCCCGGCCAGGTTTCTTCAGAAAAATCCATTTTCGTTTATACAGTAGAAGTCTGGATTTTTCCAGTTGATTATATAGCACCATGGCAAAGCTGGTGGATCCCATGGATCCCATACAGCAGATCTTTCCCCCCTCCCACTATTAATGCTCTTTTATAGTCACTGGCACATTAGTTTCCAGTCCAAACCAGCCTCCTTTCTACAAGATCAAAAATACTCAGGACAAACAACCTTCATCCCTTTGTGATGACTCTTCTGTGATCTCTTGAACTCCACTATCCTGCTTGTCACCAGAATCACAGGAAAACCAAGAAATCTTAAACCTATCTGAGGCTATTCACATGCATTCTCATTGGCACAGTGGCTACAAAACCAGATGGAAACAAAATAGCTAATTAATAAAAAGTAAGAGGAGGCTTTATGTACAGGACTTTGCAGTTACAGGAGGAGTCTGTAGTGGAGGCATCACTGTACTTAGATACTGACCTTACTGTATTATTTCCATGTTATCTTTAGTAATAAACTTATCCTTCCTGAATGCGTGTATACCGACATTTGCTCCTGACTGCAGCACTTCATTTGTTAGGATTACCCCTAGGGAAAAGGAGATCAGCCAGAATCAGTACGTAGAAGGCTTTTCATCATAGCATCCTGACTAAAAAATGTTATGCATAGTGTCTGTCAGTGCATAATGGTGATCAGAAGCCATGCCAAATGTGGCAGCCTAGAACAAGAAGCTGCCAGGATAAAAGATAGTCATCTCTATGGTATAAGATCTGTCAGCTTCCCAAACCAAAGATTTCCTTTCCGTGATTGCCAAGGAAGCTCCTTGCACAGTCATTGTTATATAATATTTAAGGACGCATTGAAAACATTTTTAATATCTTTTGAGAACACATTCATAGAAAACATTCCTCGATTACATTTGATTTCAAGCTGACCTGGGACGCATTTTCCTTGCCTTCTATTAACTACAGACCTAAATGTTCTATTCTCCTTCACTTAGGAAAAACGGGAGGCCTAATGGCTTAGTTGTAAATTGTTAATATAGAGCAAGCTCGTGCTTAGTATCCCCTGTGCTGTGGTAGAGGTTGACCGTAGGAGCAGAAATGATACCAGCTCAAGTACAAAATGAACGATGTTACTTGTTGTATGGGTAAAAGGTGCCCATTGAGTTGTCACAGTGACCACTGTTTATAGTGGTCTGTAAACACAGAAAAGAGAGGTACCTGGAGTGCGTATAAGAGGAACGTATAGCCCAGACTGAGAGTTTGCTATAGAGAAAAGGACTGAAATTAGATGATGTTCCCACTGTAATAAGGGAACTTTTTGAAGAAAAAAGGGAAGAATAATATTAGTACTGCACAGGTCAAAATCTCCCCAGTCCCCTTAGTAAAATGAAGTTTTTCTTCAGTAAAATGGTTTAATAATGTATGATTGGCAGGAACGGAGGGATGGGGAGATAGTAACTACAATGCTATCCGGCTAGGTAAACACTAAGCAAAATCAGAAAAGCGTGTAATAATTATATCTAATATTTGTTAGTGTCTCTTTTCTTAGAAGAGCTGAAAACACTTTATAAGCACTACATTACTGGTATGCATAATAATAGATAATTAGGACTTTGATAACTAGACTATTGTATGTGACTGCAGATGTTAGGGAAAATCAGACTAGTAAAGTGTGGTTCAGCAAAAGGGCACTGAGTCAGGAAACTGTGACTGCATTTATTGCTGGCTCTGCCGCTGAAGTGTTTTGAGACCGTGAGTAAATCACTTTGTCCCTATCTATGAAATGATACGGACAAATGGACTCCCTTTATAAGACATATATTGACACAAATGGATAAAAAGTGTTGAAATGAAAGATGAATGTTATTGGATAGCTGAGACTGGACTTAACGAAGCATTATTGGAACGTACGGTCTAGGTGGAAGTGGGAATATCTGCTAACTGAGCTGGATGTGGAAGTCTCATAAAAGTATCTTTCATGACTATGTGGAGATGACAGCATCATAATTTCCATGTCCTGTCTGGATGGCTTTTATACAGCAACATGTATACTGCTCAGTACAGTTTAGGATATCTTTACATAGGTATTTTAAGGTCTAGCCACTAACCTATCTAATAACTTTAAAAATAGTTTTAATTTATATGCGTTGTATCACATTCTTAGTGGGGATCACAAGTCAACATCCAAGCCTTAGGATCTGAGGGAGGAACTGACCTTGCCAGAATTTCAACTTATGGTTATTGGCAATCAAAGTATTTCTACCCCGCTCCTCTGACAACCAATCTGTTCATCTGGCAGGCAGTTATTAAACAGTTGATGTGGGCTGGCCCTGCTCACTGGTATTTCATCACGTGTAGCATTCATCCACTGTGTGTGGAGACAGACCTCAAAAGAGAGATTTTGAGGGTTTTAATCAATTTCCTGAGTTTTGCCCATCAACAGTGTCTTCATTTCCTGCCACTTTATAAAACAGGGTTAAGTTACAGTCACAGACTTGTTTCGGGTTATTCTAAATAATCTCACTGAGCTGCTTCAGGTTTACAGTCATCTGGGATCTTGCTACAAAGACTATGGGGATTGATGGGAATCTTCAGCAGACTTTATATCAGGTCTTCCAGCCTTGATCCTACACCGTTCAAATCTGTCCAAATTTTACCAGTCACTTGAATAGAAGGAATTAAAGCCAAACAAAGTGGCAGTTCAGCCCTCACCACGTCAGTTGTTCATGGATTGGTAAAAACCATCAGAGCAGTTGGAAAACTGCTGTCTTTATAATCCTGTATTGAATGAATGTGATAAAACTTGCATTTAAGTCATTTCATGTAGTACATAACTAAGAACTAGCAGGTGCTGCTTTCTTGTTTTCTTCTGAAAGAGAGAAATTTCTGAGTTCTATGGTAGTATGGTATGAAAAAACGTTGATGGATTCATAAAGATTTTCAATATTTGGCTCTTACCTGGACATTTCTGACAACCTAGAGTTTAGCTTCTGTGGGAAAAAATTTTGTCTAATTAAAATCTAAGTCTCAGGACTGTGAAGTAAACTTATGCTAGTTGTAGCTTGGAGAGTTACCAGGGGCTTGACTAGGGATGTTAAGAAAAGTTCAAGTGCATTAGGCACATTGATTACTCTATTTTTTGTGACTTGGAATGGGTTTCTTTAACAAGTTTCCATGTTTGTTTATTAACATTATTTCCTGTGACAACTGTCTCACTGATACCCAGATCTGTGATCCATTCATGCACAGGACATTGTGTTTGAAAGCATCATCTGATAAGACAACTATGGCATTTTTTTAAAGAAAGTTTTTTTTATTTATTTTTTGTGTTATTTCACAGGTGAATCATGAAATAAGGAAATCAGATAATCTAAGCCAGCAGGTTACTACAGCTAATGACAGAATCATAGGTGATACTGGGCGATTAGTGTGGGGGGGAAAACTGCTCAGCATTATTACTAAAATGACTATCTTCAATGAGATAAGGTAGAGTAGCTGTGTTGCCACAGACAGACTGATGCTTGAACTGGTCTGTAGCTACTGCAAGGTAACAGTGTAGGTAAGAGAAAATCACCGACTAAGATTTTCCCGACATGGAATTTAAGTTAGAGTTCTCAAAAGCAAGTGGTCACAAAACTGTGGATTTAGCTACCTTATTTCCAATTTCATTTTAAACAAAATAACATTCTCGTGAGTGCTTTAATTGATGTATTGCTGTAAAGTGTGTTTGCTCTTACTCAGGCAAGCTTAATACATTTTGATGTTGTCACCATCACTCTCTCTGCTGATATATATAATTTTGTTCTGAAGTTTAGCCTACTTTTGACAGACAAATCAAGGAAATGGCTCAATTGTGTCAAGAAAGAATCTCTGTAGGAACTGATATTTAACCAAAATTTTTTGCTTGCATCAACCAACCATTTGTCCATGAATTACTGGTAGCTTTTCACAACGTATTCTAACTTGAATTTAACATTCTTCCCTCTTCATTTTTTGTATCACCTCTTGGAATTATATCAAAGCTGAGAAGGCTGGGAACCTAGTTTGCTTAAGAGAAAATGTGACAAGCACAAATGTCTGCTTTGGCATGAAGATTCCTGCTCTAAAATAAAGCAAAAGCGTTAGAAAGCAGGAAACCCTGATCCTGGAAAAAAATGACTTTATGTACTTCTGAAAACTTGGGGCAAATTTAATTAGCTCTCAGGCATGAGGGGACAAAAAATATTTGCTTATGCTTTCAAAATACTATACACGGTCATAAGTTCCAAAAAACACTGTAAAGCATTACTGTGTTTAATCAATACTGTTGTGCCATTTGAGTGAAAAATGCATTATCAGGTAAATGAATAAGGATTTCAGGCAGACCAGCCTAATTAGACAGAGTATCTATTTATGAATCCATCTACTTCATACCATAATAATAAATTATAATAACAAACAATATGTGAAAATGGATTCTAGGAACCTTATCAAAAATGCATGTAGTTCAACATACACTTTCTATCAGTTTCAGTATTCACCATTGTTGAAACTATAATGCTAAAGAGTATTGAAATTAAGAGATTTAGTAAAAAAAGATAGAGGAATTTGTCACCAGAGAGGATGTTGACATTTATTCAGCACGCAGAAATTCTGAAACTCTGCAAGGTGCTAAGCATAATTAATACATTCCTTCTTTCATTATGGGTATAGTTTTAATTACTGTGGCTCTGATTCACTGAAGCACTTAACCCTGTATTTGACTCCAAGTAAGATCCTAAAGCACACTGCAGTCAAATTAGGTGTATGCTTAAATGCTTTTGCTGTATAGGGGCAGATTTAAATTAATAAGCACCAAAATATAGTATGTAAACAGATGTCTAAATGCAAAATGATAACATAAAATTAGTTATTTTTCTGTATTTTTTTCCAAACAAATATCATGCACACAGAACACCAAAACTGAAAAGTCAAGTACTCAGACTTTGGGAAATAAATCAAGGTTGTGCATGTACAACTGCACCTATAACAGTGCACTCAGCCACAGATGTATTTATGACAAAGGAGATGTCAGATACAGTGATTGTGTGCTGTTTTCTTCTACTGCTTTTGCCACCCCTTGTTCAAGAAAATCTCTTAAAAAATAGATAAAAAAATCTAGGAAAGTTTGGTCTGGATTAAGAACTCAGATAGAAATAGGCACGGAAATGGGACTTCGAAGAAAATTAAGCTCATAGCCTAAATGAAAATAGTTTATACAAATCCTCATTCACTGTCTATAAAATAGTAAATACTATTATCTCCCAGTTTAGATATGTAGATGTTATACTGTGCCTTGGCATATTACTGGGAAAATCTTCAGATAAAATAGTTCAAGAGCAAACTATGTACTCAGATCTGTTTTGATTTTTGAAGCAGTACAGAGAAGGGAAGGTTGATGATTTTGATCTGGTTCATCATAAAGACGAACCAAAAACTGTTACTCAGGCTTATTTTGAGAGAAACCCTAACATTCATACAATGGCAGTGTTGGTAGCTCCTAGTCCTGCTTTTCTCAACTGTCTGAAACTGGAGCTCCTACCGTTGAAAGTTATTTAATCGCTGTGTGACATAAACATAAGAATCTGTAAAATATGTGATTTATTTCTCCACAGAATTCCTAAAAAGGAATTGTAATTTAGTTGCACCAAAAGTGCAACTAAAAAAAGTTGGGCAAGGTTAACGGAAAGAAGAAAGAGGAAAAAATTTTACATCTATAAGGAAAAAAGGAAAGAAAAGTCTGTAGCTGAAACATTTTGTTAAAAGATCTTGCTTTGGTTACTAGAACCATAACAGGCATGATGTGATAGCAGGTTTATTCATTTCTAATTATGGATATGGCTTTATCTGCAAGTCTTCCTCTCCCTCCTCTGCTAACTGCCCCCCCCTCCTTTTTCCTCCTGTCCCCTGGGGCAGCACTGTGGTGGGGCTCAATCACTCTTTTATTAGTTGTGATATACTGTGGCTAATTCCCTTAATCTGGACCTTGCTTTCCTATAAAGCCCAGACCTCAGGTATTGAATTTCCCTGATCAAAGTGCAACCAGTGTGGGACACAGCAATCTCCACTAAACAGGGGAGCTTGGGAAAGCTCGTAAATGGAGTAAAAGAAATACACAAACACACACGCACTCACAAGATGGTGCAATCAATTGGTAGAACAATCACGTGTGAAATATTACTGGCTCCTTAAAGTGCTGGTTCTGGGATTTACTGCAGTGTATTAATCTGCTATGCTTAATGCATTGACCTTTCACCCCTAGCAATTCGGTAGACGGTGCTTGAATCGCCAGAAGCTAATACAATGGATTAGGAGCAGAAAGAGCCCACCATACTGAAGTGCCATGGCAGCCCTAAACCATGTGAACGGTAACTTCACCATCTTTCTTAATAGATAGTGCCAGACAATGTGGCTACCACAGAAAGGCCTGTATTGACAGCAGAATTTCTGGAAGGGGAGATAGTGGAATAAAGGCTTGTTATAAAACAATAGAGAAGGGCAGTCTTGTGACTGAGTCAGAAGACAAGGATTTAGAAGAATTTGTTTTATTCTATGCAGTGATTCTCTCCCTGTGCATGACCTTGGGCAAGACAATTCACTTCTTAGGATCATTTCTTTCCTATCTGTAAAACTGGGATAACGGCACCTAATTTTCTAAGGGACACAGGGGAGGCTTTGTTCATTGACATTTAAAAGGCGCTTTAGGATCACAGGGCTGAAGGTGTTATATATTCATGCAAAATTCACTTCAGTAGATATCCATATAGATGGAGAAGAGAATGGAAGTGAACCTCCTTTCATATGTACACCAGGAAACTCAATCATTAATTTAAAAGCTTTCTCTTGAAACTGCTGTGCTCACTTGAACCAAAAAGTTAGCTCAGATCTAAAAATAAGTGCTACACAGACTTGCAAAAAGTGCTACACAGACTTGCAAAAATGTGTAGAAATAAATTATATGGAGAGCAATGTCTATCTACAATGGTGAGATAATCAAATGTCCTTCTCCCGCTTCCTTGATCATTCAAAATCTCTACATTTCATGCACAGAAAGCCCTTTGGAATTCCATTTCCTATGTTAACTCTTCAATGTAATCTTTAACTATTCCATGTAATATAACAAACAGTTATATAGTACTACTGAATTCAAGAGGAGTGTCCAAAAACCTCATAAAGGAGATTATTCTAAGTAATTGCTATCAAATACTATTAAATTCTGAATAGCGTTAAGCCCCCTCCACTCGCCTGCATGGGCATTCTCATTTAGGATTAAAGGGACCTTTATCTGATTTATTTTACTTCAATACAAAATAAATTAGGTTGACCTGAATTAAGGCCTCTTCCGATACTCAGGAGAGTGTCTACACAAGGGTTTACTATGCTTTAATTGGTCCACTTCAAAAGTTAATTTGGATATTTTTTTCCTGACATGCTCAGAAACTAATACAGAATACATGTGTCATATTTATAAAATGGCACAGAATTTAGAGCACAGGGCGCTCTGAATATACAGTCAGAATTTACCACTTCAGTGAGCTTACTGGTACTGCTGTGTACTCCTCAGAATTGGAGTATACTTATAATGATGAATAAGGGTGAGATGCATTTCATCAAACTTCAGTTATCTAAAGTTAGGTCTCTAGTCTAAGTTTGTTGCATATACTAATTCAACAGAAAGATATGCAACTCTAGAAGATAACAAAGCCGTTCTGGTACACATCTCTTGAGGTTGCTGTTATATGACTGCTTTAAGTCAACATAAGAGGAGACTGTCCCCAAAAACGTTCACCTCATATTCCCTTGTCCCTGTCTGCATGTTTCACCATCTCTCTTGTGCCAGCAAGCATTCAAACAGCCGCGTAACAAATTGAGTCGGGAAACTGATCCAACTAAAACCAGCTCTGAACAATAACAACAACAACAAGAGAGAAAAAGATTAGTTACAGAAAAGTCACTGTATGATGACTTAGGCAGGCTTAATTTTGATTGTGCAACCATATCCTAAAAAAAGCAGGATTAATTGTTTTTCCAGAGATATTTCTTTCACTCTACCAATTATATGAGCTTTGCTGGTTTATAGCAAACACCTAACTTAAGACAATTGAAGAGAAAGAAACCTAGCCCCAAGAAATCATACTTGTGCAAACTCCTATGAATGGAAGTAGGTCTGAGTTTCTGAGCAATATTTATACGTCATTCCCTGTGGTTAAGGGCCTTTCTTCAATTTTTCACAGCAAGTGTTGGCAAAGACCGTTGGAAACTGTCTTTTAAGTGTTCAATTTATAGTACCTTAAAGGGACCTGGTTTTCGGAAAGTGCTGGTAGCCCATTCTGTGACAACCATCATTCACGTAGGGCACTCAAAACTGCTAATCAGTTTTGAAACTCATGGCCCTATCTAAAAGGACTTACATCACATTATGTAATTTCTTTTTTTTTAATAAGAAGCCAATACATATATATTTTAATCCAGCCACATGAATATTAAGAAACAATCTTTATCTGTGTGGCACAGACAACACACTGTACATTTTAAGAACATCTTGACTGAAAACATTGCAGGCAAAAGGCCTGAGTGCTCAACTTGAGTGGCTTTGAAACCAGAGCCTGTCAAATCATAATTCAAGGACCCGGGAGTAGCAAAGGGCAGCAGAGATGAATGGCCTAACAGCCAAGAATGGATCTGAGCAGAAGGGATGTCACAGGGCCGCAAGGGACAGTTGGGAAATTTCTTTGCCCTGGTGGGTTGTGGGCCCTACTGCTCGCTGCCTGACATCAGCCACTTGGAATGCCAGTAATATAACACCCTTGCGACACTCGGTGCTCCTGCCGTACAGTTTTATTGCCCTGCTTCCACTCTCTCTGGTTTATATCGGATTGTGTTTTCCAAAGACAGGCAATAAAGAGGGGAGGAGGGGAAGGGGGATTTATAGCCTGCTAAACTAAACTTCCCTGGGCTTGCTGTCCTCTGTCCCAGCCCTCCTCTTGCTGCCCTGACTGGTCTGGAGGAATAGTGCTTATAGCAAGGTCTCAGGGTGTGAAGGACGAGGCTTGTCAGAGACTACTTGGGTTCTCTTCTTGGGAGGCCAGAGAGCACACACCGGTCATCCACCAACTCAGTTGCTTCAATGTACCAGGCACTGCGCCATGCTGTTATGGAAAAGCATGTAGGTTTTTTTCACATGCTAATAATCTTGAGACCAATCTTGAATGGCATACTTAGAATTTGCCACACAAGGCCCTCACTGTTTGGAAGGATTACGGAACAAGTTAAGGCTTACAAAAATCTGTCTTAAAGCAGGCATCTTTAGTACTTGCTTCTGTGAAATCATTGTCAAGGTCTCTGCCTCAACAGATTTAATACGAAGGTTTGGCCTGCTGCATGTGTGATTTCGAGCATGGTATGATAGTACAATGTGGCTTGGGATCTTTAAAATATAGATCTTACTAAGCTGGGAGCCTTTAGAATGTGAAGATGAAACATCAGGCTAGTCCTGATCAGGATCTCCAGAACACGACTGTGCCATTGGTTGTCCCGTTCCATAGTCCTCAAGGTATCTGAGGTGAACATATATAGCTACAAACAATGGCAACTGTAGTTTTCTCAGGCAATGCTGTTTCTGCAAAAGGTAGCTAGAATCCTGAAAGGCTGCCATTTAGGCATATCTGCTTTGTGACAGGCATAACAGCAGCACAATGTGATTTTGACATGCTCTATAAATATGGAGAGTGGGTCAGGGGATAGGAAGAGAGGAGATGGGTATGGATTTGGGACAGTAAGAACCATTTCCACACAGCAAATACTTGGTGAAATGCTCACACAAGGCCTAAGTCTCTAAAAGAAAGATTTTTATCTGAGATGACTACTCAGTGGACCATTCCTCAAACTCCTGTGCTGCTCAAAATATCCAGCCTCTGCCAGTATTTTCTGGGAGATGGGATAAATAAATGGAATTCTTCTCTACTGAATTTCCAGTGTAATGTGGTATAGGGCTGAGAGAGAATGAATGCAAAGCAACTTTGTGGATCAAGTCATTGCATTCAGATAAGTGTGGAGATGGACAAACACCAGTAAAATATAAGTACGTGCCATCACATAAGCAATAAAATTACAGTGTGCGCCACTATCCTGTGATAAAACTGTCAAGTGTCTCTCAACTGCCTCTCATTGACAGAAATTTTAAACCAGCTCTTACGAGCGTGATCTCACAGTGCCAGGTGCTCCCCTCCAGTCTCTCATACATTGCTTTTCGATCACCTCCATCTCTGACAGCTGCCCTGGCTGTGGTGGGTAAGGTGAGCACACCAGTATACAAACACCATGCGGTGGAAGGTATTGCCTCAGCTTTTCCGGGGGAGGGGGGGTATAATAAGCAGTGATGGGATGAAATGTGAGATGATGAATGGACTCTGCAAGGAATTTGTGAAACCATAATGTTCTACTCGTTTAAGACAGCACTGAACAAAGGACAAGAGAAAATACTGTACTGTGGGGAAAGGTTCAGCAATGGTGGAGATGAGTGGAGTAATGGGACTTTCAAATCTTCCATTTATCCTATTGAGAGACTGCATGTAGCTTCTTGTAAGTCCAGTTCAGCTGCACACCGCTTGACATACCAAATGATACCAATCAAAGAACCACCCAACATTTAGGTTAGCAAGTGGTTTTTTTTCCTTTTTAATCTTCTATCATGAACCAAAATGGCGTTGTGCTCTTCAGTGTATTATTAGGAGCCAAACAATGGACTTGGAACTTCATTCTCCAGGGGATTTTGGGTTTTGCAGTATTACATGTATTACATTTAGGGAGAACTTGGTTTCAGCTCAGTAGGAGGGACTACTGTGTGCAACATATAAAAAAGGAAGGGGGAATCTGTGTCTTGGACACTGGTCACTTCTCCCATTGCATTTGCAAGCTGTTTTTTCTCATGAAAAGCAGAGAGATTGCTCCAACTTCAGCTTTTCTTTTTGTTTTGTACAGAGGTAGCAATTCCTTATAAATGGTCTCCCTATCGGTCTTGAAAGGAAAACACTACTCAGGTCAGGTTCTTGTGTTCTTATACTTTTGTCATTATCTATTACAAGGAGAAAAAACATGAGGGGGAGGAGGTGCGGAAGGGAGAAGGAAAACGTGGTATTTGGAAAGCACCATCACTTTTTCCAGCTCTAATTCCAAGCTCTTTCCCACCACATGCAAAGAGATATCCCTCATCTCTTCCCTAGACACAGGGACAAGATCTTTGTATATCGTGTACTTAGAATTTATCTACACCTGTGTACCTATACTAGCCCCTCTTCTTGCTTATTGGCCCAAGGGGTTTGTGAATCTTTGCCTCTGTCCAGTTTATCACCTACCTGACAGGCAGTAGTCATGATAACTTCCACTATATGGATTCAGAGATAGCAAGGAAAAGGCAAGATTGTCTTTATGCAAAGATACTTCTTTTGCAGATGACGGGGTGTCATTCTGGAAGTTTATGATACTGAATCAAGTGGGGATGTCTGTCTGTGGTCAACTCAAAGAGGGAAATCACCATCTGTTAGAAAGGCAGCAGAGAGATACACAAAACACATGAACGTTCTGCAGAGTCCTGCCTGACTTCAAATCCTATGGGATGTGTATGTGATCACATTTAAAACACAGCAAGGATATGCATGTCTGGATACTAACAAAATGCTTTTCCGTCCTTCCTTGTGTACCAAAAAGGTTTTAACTCATTTTAGGAAAACTGCAATTCAACTCTGCAATTCAAAAGCAATACCTTAAGCACATAAGAAACTGCAAGCAATTAAGTTGCTAGAGTTCCTGGAGAGCAGCAGGCTTCTGGAGACTCTACCAAAGAGTTTTCCACTAAGGTAATTTACTGTCCAAAGGTTCTGGGTTTAAGGGGGCAGGGATCTCTCTTGTGCTGCTATGAAGAGTACTAAGAGACTTTGGATGTTTTTAGAGACTGGAACCCAGTCAATATTCATATTAAAATTCAAGCTTCACAAAATTTCAGGGAATGCAACCCTGGTATTCTCTATGGTACGCCACATAGATGTGCAAGGCTAGAAGCTGCATCCCAAACTCTCAAAAATTCAGTGAAACACAAGCTGAATATCTAGGATAGGGACTACCTTTTGTTGCAATTATAGGTCATGCTAAATGCAAACGTCCCACTTACAAGTTAATCTCTAGAGACAGTTTCCTCCGTATTACAGACTGGTAAGCAAAGACAACACTGGAATAATTAATTCCAACTTCTTTTAGAAGAGATCTAGCATAAACTGGCGAAGGACTCATTTCCACTTGTTAGTTCCTGGAAGAACAAGTAACTGCTCTGCACACTCCTAATCAAACTGGCATTTCTCTGTTATTCAGCCATAGCACATCTATTCAGGTCGTTTTAGATTTTCCCTGTTCAGAGGGACAGCAAGAGATAAAGGCACCGTTTATACTCATGAATTACAGATTAGGTCTACATGGAAGTTATATTTGCATGTCCTGCACTGATCATCTACATGACAATTAATTTCACTGTTCGTGAGTGAGAACACAAGTGCTGTCATGTTTTTCAAACATTACTATGGCTTTTTTTTTCTCAGGGAAGTTTCACATTCAACTTCCTCTCTGTTCTGAAAAGTTTCTCCTAACACAGACCTCTGTAAAAATGCCTGACAAATACACTGCTCTTTAAACAGTTATGGAATCTCAACCTGTCTTGAATGCTGCCATGATTCCAACTATAGCCTGGCAATACATGAATTACAGCACTATGTCCTGCCAGGCTTTCGGTATGTAAATCCGATATAAACATCTCTCCTGCCTTCATGTTTTTATTTCCTGATTGCTCTGCATTGTATCCGATGCATTTAACAATTACTTCATCTGGAATATTTCTAGTGGAATAATGAAAACAAATCCTAGATCCCCCTGCTCCTCTATTTGTGCTGCTTATTAAGCCAAGGTGATTTAGGACGTCCTTGAGCCTTACAGCAATTGAAATTTATTTCAGGAGCTGTGTGTTTAGGGACTTGTGGAAGAGGTTATTTATTCCAAAGAGCCATCCAGGAATGATGATGTCATAGGAGCTAGCAAAATACCGTATCAACTCAGTTAGTTTGCTAGCAAATCACTGCCTGCAGTTTCCTATATGTGGTGGCACCTGCTGATATACGTGGTGCCTGAATATAATTGGAATATATATTGCTTAATTTTTATGAATACTTAAAATTAGCTTTTGTCCTCTTATTGTTGGCCTTCTTTAAACCCCTGTTAGTAAACTTTTGCAGTTTTATTTGCAATAGGCAAAGATCTATCATAAACAAGTCCCATCTCAGTCTAAAGGGAAATGCAGCTGTTATGGCAAACTGAACTCCCAGGCAGCTCTTTGACTGCTTCCTCTGCATATACAATAACAAATGACAGATTTGTGAATAAAGAAAATGATCTATAATAAGGATATTTTTCTATAGACTTCTATTCAGATGTAGTTGAGTTAGAAGAAATTCTGCTTCAGGTAGCTAGCATTATTGAGGCCTTTTTCAGAGCTGTTTCTAAAATTCATGGCTTCTTCCTGAGCCTAGCAGTATTCAAACTTTGCTCTTGGTTCCGAGGCAACATATACTGGTAAAACCCCTCTAAGGTAAGAAGTAGAGATGGTCGCTTATGTATGGTTTCTCTAGTTATAACTTGCTGCTGGGAAGGCTTAATATCCAAGCAGTGGAGAGTCTCAGACTTATTTTGTGGAACATAGCATAGAATCATAGAAAACAGAAAGGAATCCTAACAAGTCATCTAAGCCATCTCCTTCCCCAGGATAACTACAGTTGCAGTGTTCCTTGATGGGGAGTCAAAGACTGGGGTTGGGCAGGGTGTTTTTATAGGCTGAACTACAGGTTCCCTAAACAACCTTCAGGAAATTATTCAGCACAGCAAAGACCAAGTGCTATAATTCCTCTGTCTCTCATATTAAGTAGCTTAAATACTCCTCGTAAAATGCTGTAGGACCTTTGCATCGCTGGATTAAAATGCATGTGATTACTGAAAGTGCGTGAAGTATTTTTTTCTCATGGTTTGACTCTTTTGGCATCTGATTTAAGTGGGACTTAAAAGTCTATGGGAAGACTCTGTCTGACTTTAAGTACTGAGTTAGGTCCTTTATAGTACTGAGCTATTTGTAAGTGGATTGTGACATTTCAAAATATCAAATTATGCATTATTACTTGTAAATGTGGGTGTGCAATATTCCTCATTGTAAATAGCTCGTAACTAGCCTGCTGTGAATATCCCATCTGCAAATTCACCCAAAGTGGGTTAGTTACATGACTCAGGTGATGTGAATACCGTACCCTCACTGGTTACCAAACAGCACATTCCAGGTATGTTATGAACAACTGTACCATTCAGTGTGTGCTTTCTGCAAATATTCAGATATTAAATTCTCCCTCTTGTAGGTACAGTGCTATATAACTTGAACATTCACTGGCCTATAGAGTATCCTGCTATGATTAAGTCCATAATTCTTTCAAAATTCCAGGATATGTTCACAGAAATATTACTCAACACTTAGTTATAGTAACTAAAGGACTGGGGTTCTCTGCTAGAGAGGGGGTTAGAATATTATTGGTACATAATGGGAGCAATAGGTGTGAAATAGTTATTTGCTACCTGGGAGCTTGGGAAGGAAAGAAGGTAACAAGAAGAAAGAAGAACCATGCTTTCAATCTCAGTGAATAGGTCACTTTGCGGTTGTGTTGTCTCAACAAGTACAGTCTGCACTGTGTGAAGACCCAACACGCTTTTGACACCTTTCTTGCCAGAAGTGGTCCCACTGGTTAAAAAAATTTAAAAATTAAAATTATAGTTTAATTTACACTGATCTTTCCTTTTTATCTCTTTCACTAGAACGTTATAGGCACTTGCTCTAAGCAAGTACATTCTTTTAATATAGTCTTTCCCACACTTTTCTTTGGAAGCTCTTCTCCTTTCTTTTTTTTTTTTTTGCCTCAAAATGCATTGTTTCCTACCAACTGGTGTTCTCTATTCCCTTCAGGCAAACAAAGCAGATTATGTCCCACATAACAGGATAATATCTCGAGGGAAGAATTTGGCTCCTATGTATTCCTAACCTACTACTTTAATTCTTCTCTTTATAGGTTTCCCCTATGCCAATTCCTCATCTGTTATTCCTCCTCTCATTCACTTCTTATTCCTTTTATGGATCAGAATCTTTCCTATATCTGCTACAGACTTCTTAAGGTGTCTGTGTATGGTTAAAGGGTCCTATTAACAACAGGGATTGTTTGTATGACCTAATTAGATTTCCACAGAGACAGCCTTAATAGGCCCTTTTGGTTTTTTGGATTGTCCACAAAGTAATAGTGCAATGGCAGTGTTCATTTTGCTTGGCTGTATCAGGCCATATATCACATCCTTTTCCTTCCAGTCCTTCAAATAAGCTTGTCTCATTCTTATTTTGGTTTCAAATTATAGATTATAAATTTCACTTCTCTCCACTTTTCTCTATAATTTGACCCCCAGCTGTTGAAACTACTTCAAGTGATTCCCCCTGCCCACCGTCCACCCCCATTGCTAACAGTTTCATATGAAAGACAGCCCTTGCTTTAGGAACAAATGACGTCCTTCAGACCAGCTGTGTCTAATAAAAACCCAACCTCCAACTCTCACTTCCCTTCCTCAAAAGGATAAAATTGATTTGAAAGTGCTGACGATAAGATACATGGGAATACAAAACCTCCTTCAGTCAACAGACGAAAGCTGTGCTCTGTGACATCATTGTATCCAAAAGAAATGATGCTGTCAGTTCCTCCACTGCCCTGTAACTGAGTTATTACACTTGTCCTATAGAAGAGATATGTGTTCATTTAATTTAGCCTTGTTTAGTCTGGGTAGAGCTATTTTCATTCCTGAAGTGCCATAACGAACACTAGAAAATACAGGTTCCCCTCTAGGCTCCATTAGAGTCAATCGATGTTATGGAAAAGACTTACTAGTATTGGAGGATCACTTGAAACAATTTTACAGTAATGCTGCAGAGTACCTAAATGGGGAAAACATGGCATTCCACTAGAAATGACCCTACAGTGCCTGTTGTACGCACAGACAGGACTGGTAGGTGGCATGAGCCTGTACTACTTACTCTCACATGCTGGATGTCCTGGCAGGTAGACTGACGGTTGCCTACATGACTGAATACAACTGTATCAGAGAGCAGATGAGGTTTCAAACCACTCCATTGCCTGGGCAACCTAAAAAGAGAGCAGAGATGATCCCTACATCTGAGTATTCAAAAATCTTCTGTTTCCCTGTCTTTCCTATCATCAGCCAAAGCAGAATATTTCTGTAATACTTAGTGCTGCAGGCAAAACCAATAACTTGGATCTTTGGGTGTTCTTCCCCCCCCCACCGCCCACTGGAGATTTATTCTGTTCAGCATCTCCAAACATCTTTAAAAACTCCATCCCTCCATCTCTTCACCCTTTGCTCTATTCTACTTGGACAGCTTTGGATATTTCTCTAGAAATGTTTGATTGAGAACGTTTTCTGGAACTCTCATACATAAGACATTATTTTAATGAAATTTCTAGTATATCTGGGTCTCAGTCAATTTAGAGATGCCACTCTCTGGTTTTTAGTTCCATTTCATCCTTCAGTTCCCAAATGAAACCAGCAGATACAGGACAGTTACAAATGATTTGAGAAAAATAGTCCAGAATCTTTTTTAAAGTTCAGAAGTTTCTTGGCTTAGCAAGTCACAGAAATCCTGGAGAGAGAGTATCAGCTTGTTTTTGTTCTGAAACTGGTGCCTGCAGAATATTTTGTGCAATGTAATTACAAATGACTGTAATAATAGGGTCTCTTTGAGTTCCATTGTAAGACAGTTTCACTATCTACAAGATCTCATCATTCAGAAATGTTTCTGTTGCTCAGTTAAAATGTAGTAATATCCTCTCGTTAATTGGAACTGCAGTCTTGCTTTAGCTTGTTGTGTCATTCTACATGACTCTGTTCTTTAGAGGATACAAATCTGCAGCAACGTAGAATAATGTACCCTGTGGTGAGGAAAGCAATACTGTACATACTAAAAAAAATGAGGTATACAGACTGGGAAGCATGCTGTATAAGATAAGTACTATTATTTGTAGTCAGCATTGAAAATCTGCAGAAATATGTAACTTCTGCAGATAACTGGATAACTGCAAAAACAGATACAAGGACAAAACAGTTCACTATCTTCTGTTCTAGTGCCCAATACATCTCTTTCCCCCTCATTGCCTCAGAAAGCCCTCTCTTTATTGCACGAAGGTTGAAATCAACCTCCTGGATCCGTCAGGGAATTCCTTCCAACCTGAAGAGGACCACTCACAATTGAAGAGTTTTCTGAAATTACCCTCTCTGCTTTGTGGTAGCACACTACAAATATGATTTAGCAAAGTACAATGACTTGATATTATGACACAGAAACGGAATGTGTGAAGTTGTTCTTTGCAACAGATCCTTCCACAGATGAAGTCCTAGGGTTAATCCTACATAGCTAAGATAGCAAAACAATTACATTTCAACTGATAGGTAGTATTATTCTGCTACTGTGTAGAGGCAGTTTTTGAGCCCCTATAAGGATTTTTGTTTGATAAAATTGAGAACAGTTCATAATGTAATTGGCTTAGTTCCAAAATATTTGCAAGTCCCTATACCTCAAACAGGACAGTAGTCTGCAATGCACGTGTAATCTTCTGGACCTCAAAACATAGGTATCTCAACTGTTTCCAAAGGCAGCTACTTTGCATTTCTGTCTTCCTTGAAAACTTCGCACAGAAGTCTCCTCTTAATCATCCTCTCTGTTCTACATCAACTCATCCAGACCTGTGGCTGGAACACTAAACTTAGTACCAACTTGCTTTCAAATAGCTCATCAGTACCACACAGGAATTTCAGGTTTCAAACATCAGAGAAAGAAAATGTTCTACTCCCCAATATTCTAAATAAATCCCTTGCTTTTGGCACTGCACAGAACCTTTATCTTTTCCTAAGGGATTCATCCTGACTGCTTACGTATCAGTGATGTCTACTATGCCAGCCACTAGCACATACTAGCACAATGTTAAAGACAGTAAAGATTTTTGGAATTTCTCAAGAGAGAATCTCTAAACCTTTTGATGATCATACCCTGCAACACCCAGGAGCTCAGTATCACTGATCAATGGACAATGACTTGATTAAACACGGAGCCTAGAGCAAGACACATGAGAATAAATTGCAGGAAAATGAGAGCCCCAGGGAGAATTTTTTAATTTTCAATAAATTGCCTCCGTTACCTATTGTATTTTTCCTTTATTTCAACAAACATGACAGTATACAGTAAAAGCTGACTTTAGTCATACAAAACTATTTTATGTGGAATCATCTTGATTCTTTTTTTCCTCCCCCTCAGTTTCTGTCTTTACTGTTTTCTGACTGTTTAAGTCTTGCTGTTGCCAGTGTAGATCAGAAGGAACTCCACTCAAGCCCATGCAACAGGAAGAGAAACCAGGCCCTTTTTGTCTGCTCCATGGTGACGAAATTATTTGGATCACTCAGTAAGCCAGGAATGAGCTTAAGAGAATACCATGAAGCTGACTTTGCTTTCTGGGAATTAATTGTCCCTATTAATTGTCCCATGCTGGACAGCGTGGGAGTTGTCAGTAAAGTTAATGCACTGTTGCTGGCTTCAAGATCTGTCTTTGGCAGCCTACGGCAGTCGGATAAGTTAGCCCACTGCTAGGGCATGATCAAGAGCTATCCTCATCTCCTAGCTGAGGATGATCCGATATTCTTCTTTTACATAGTCCCAATGCCATCAATCAGCAGAAACCCACAGACCACCTTTGGGGTTTTCCCTGTGCCACACAACAGCACCTACACAACCCTCCTGCCCTCTCGGCTTGGCACTTCCTCCCCTCCCAGCACAGCGGCCTGCATGGAGCCAGGCACAATGCTACGCTGCAGCACTTTCTCCTCATTCTGACAGGACAATCCTCCCCGGGTGCAAACCTCCACCTGCCTGGCACTGAATCGGACACTGAGGAGCTCCTCGCAGCACAGGGATGACAAGTACCTGCTGAAGCAGCAGCGAGCCTGCCTTGAGCTTCTTGGGTTTGCTCCTCTCAGCGGGGGACGGGTGAAATGCCTCTCCCCTGCCGGGGTCGAGCCGCTCTGCCTCTGCCGGGCCGCTGAGGAGCCGGCCCCGCGGCGGGACGCTGAAGGAGTTAAGCGGCCCTGAGGCGCAGGGCAGGGCCACGCGCAGCCCCTGAGGCGCGGAGGGGCACGGAGGCACCGCATAGCGGTGAGGCTGCCCCGAGGCGCGCAGTGGCACGCGCCAGCTGTCGAAGTTCACGAAGCCTTGAGGAGCGGAGGGGTACAGAGGCGCCCAGTAGCGGTGACGCGACGCTGAGGCGGCGCGGTGGACCGATCCGCGGTACGCCGTCGGGGGTACTGAGGAGCGGTGATGTGTAGGCAAGGGTGTTCTCGGCGCAGGGTGGAAGTCTTCGAGGGCTGAGGGTCTTGGTGAGGAGTGGCATCTGGTGGGTAAGGGCTGGAGGCTGAATTAATAAGTTCAAAGCAAACGTGGTTTACATGTGTTTGTTCTTTGTGAAGTGTGTTATAAAGGACCTGAAGCTTTTGATTGTGCCATTTCAGAATGAAAAAGCCAATTTAATATTAATTCCAATGAAAAGCCTGAAGATTTTTTCTAAAATCTGTATTTCTAATGTTATGTTAATTTTTGCTTATAAAGATGGACGTTTTTCATCAAAATGTTATTTTTCTTTGAAATGTATTCGGCAGGTCATGTGTTTTGCTCCCTAATTTTCCCCTGTGCCTTGTACGTCCTGGAACAAAATCACTTCAGGGCTAGGGCCTTTGGTGGCATTGATATGCTTCCCTCAGTGAAACAGGAGTGGCTTGTCCAGGAAGCCTGTGACTATGTACAGTCATAAATATGTTCTTAGTACAGTTGTTTGGTAATAACTCCCATTATTTGTAGTGTTGTACAGTGATACAGCAAGGCTCCAAGGGGCTCGATGCCTGTGAGACCTGGACTAAAAATGAATATTTCACATGATGAAACATTAAACAGTGGGAGCCAGATGAGAGAAGCAGAGTACTGATGAGAAGATGGAGGAGTTGGACAAGCCAGGTGTGAGTGAACAAATTTATTTATAGGAACAGCCCAACACTTGTATCACATAACCTTTTTGAATTCTAGTTGAAGTAACATCATCCCTTATATCTAAATTACCTACCATTTCAACTGCAAATGAAGTTTTGGTGGGTATTTATGCGCTAACTGTAAAGGATTTGCTGCTATAAATAACGTGATAGACCTGTAAGCCTGAATCTTCTGACTGGTGCCACGTCTTCTGTTTTAAAAGAACTGTGAACATAGTTTATATTCATTTTCTCCTCCCCAAGATAAACGCTGTAAGGAAACTGAATGTTGGTTGCTTGTTTTGGGGTTTTTTTACTCATTTTAAATGCATCTGTATTAGGGTTACTGTGGTAACTGTATCTATACCAAGCCAATGCCAATATTCTCATGCAACTTTTAAGTGTAGGCAAGGTCTTAGTTTTCCATCCTAAACTGTCGCTGTGTTCCTGTGCAAGCTATGCAGTTAGTCAAAACACATTGTTTTAGAAAGCTAAATGATCCTCCTTTTGATGGAAATTGAAATTTTTGATCTAATTGTATGATAATGCAATTTCCAATCGCAAGCTATAGTAAGAAAATATATTTAAAAAAAAAAAGGGGGGGAAATAATTGAAAGCTGAAATCCCAGTGTATCTATCTTGTGGTTTCCCAAACAAATGTGCTTTTGTTATTAGGTGGTTTTTAGTTAAAAGGGCTGTTAAAAAAGGAACAAAAGTTCTACATGGAGATTGTTACAGTTCTCTCTTTTGCTTTAACATTTGGTAAATATTTCTTCAAGTTGTTTCAATTTAAACTATCCAGATGCGTCAAATGAAATTCATTTAAATTCTGATTCAGACATAGTTGTAAGCTGTCTGAGTTGCTTTAAAGAAAGGCTTAAAAAGATAGTGTAAGTGGGCCCAAACATTAGCCATTCTATAGCTAATATTCCTGCTTTATTCCGATTTTTAAGGTGGGAAATGTCAGGGAAATAAGTACTTGATTACTGCACATGTTATGAGCAGCGCTAAGAACAGCCCTTGTTTACATCATGGTTGCCCCCACTGGGAATCGTTCCAGCCAAAATGATAACACAAATGATTGCCAAGGCTTGAATGGCATCTACAAATGAAGGGCATTTCATCTCTCAATGGGGAAGTGCCTGGCGGTTTTAGGTTAGTCTTAGTCTGTAGCAGAGCATGATGATTGCATCCTGATGATCTCTGCTGGAAGAGCTTGATATTGACATAGGCTAGTGCCACGTGGTTCTTGCTGTGAACCATGTGGCTGTCAGCTCATTCAGAGATGGAGCTTTAGTACTGTCTTACACCATATCTCCTGCCACAAGTGCCTCAGAGTAGAATAGGTCCTGTGTGCTCCCTAGCAGGCACTGCCGCTGTGCTGAGGCAACCACAGTGCCCTACAGAGTCTCACATGTTCTACTGATTATCCAGCACACTTAAACTTTGAGTTATAAGGGTGACCCCAGCCAGTTGGCTGAAAAAATATATTTGACATCATTGAAAATGTATGCTGCTGCTGAAGCATGGATTTTAATTTGAGGAAAATGTCGGCCATAATCTAGCATACATTAAAAAATATATCTTTTTATTTCCATATGGGTCATGTTAAGGAAAATATTAAAAAAAAAAAAAAAGCCAACCCTATTATATGAAGTCTCATTAAAACAGCCTGGAAAAGTTTAGCCAATTTACAGGCTATACATCTTAATCTCCCCAAATTACAGGAACGATAGAAAAACGGGTGGTTGAGAGGAAAAGCGGGACCAGCAGAACCTGGCTGGGGGCCAAACAATGGATCAAGTAGCCCTTGCTTTCACTTGACTGCTACCCCTTGTTTTTTAAAGAAAAGAAAGGATTTTCAAAGAAGGGCCTGGAAATGGCAAAGTATGGAAGGTACTTCCTTCTCCAGATGAAAACTAAGACCAAAGCTTGGTTATTTTAATATGGTGCCTTGCCCTAGCTCTCTAGTATCTAGAAAGAGAGATTTCTGAGAAAAAGGAAACTATCTGCAATTCTGATCTTTCTATTGTAGGGCAGAATGGGGGCAGGAGGGGCAGCGTGGCTTACGATGGGAACGGGACCTGTGCATTAGCAATAAACCAGAGAGTATCTTTCTTGCAGCTCAAAGAGAGAAGGTAATAACCGTTTGGCTACATATTAATGAAACTTTTTTTTCTTCTATGGTTGTTAGCAGGCAGGTGTTTTAAGTACTGACTATACCATCTTGGACAGTGTCTGCAGGGAAGCCAAGGGTGGAATGGGTATAGAAATGCTAAAGAATGCAGAGACAAAATAGCCAGAGGCAAAAGGAAGGAAGCAGACAGATATGAAATGGAAGGGAGGTAATTGTCATGACTAAATTCAGCCCTGTATGTGTGAAAAACAACCTTGTTACTGCTTTTGCTGCCGTTGCACTGTGTTGCAGGGCTCTACTCCAAGGGCAAAAGAGTCTGTGTGAAGGAAGCATGGAGACGTTGGGGAAAATCGTTGCTGCCTTTTGCATTGGTCTAACAGCCTAGGCACTGCAGAAAGCACTAAAAGGAGGTGAAGTGTCCTGATGTGAATTAGTGGATATGTTAAGAGCCATCAAGGGGAACAGACCTGGTCAGCAGAAAGATAAGGAGAGAAGCTACAAGATCTTGAGTGTTTGCAAATCAGTCTGCTCTTAGCTAAAGCCAAGGCTGGGTTATTGCATGCGTCTGTGAAGAGAGTAGAGTAGAGTAGGAATATGACTGCTAGAAAGGTACTAGGTTGGTCTAAAAGAAACATTTTGTTTCTGTAGTGTTTTCAGTGAATAAGAGCTTGAAACTGCAGCTTGGACCAAAAATGTATGGCAGAAATCAATGGTGTTTTTCCCCTTGTAGGTCTGATTACAGTTGATGAACCTCATCTCCTCTTTCTGTCGTACCTGGAAAGCACGCTAGGCAAACTGGCTGGCTACCTTCATAGACAGAGGTGCTCACTGCTTACCTCCCTACCCTTTCAAGATGAATCTGTCTATGCCAATATTAACCTGCTGTGCATTTATGTATTTATTAAGCAAATTACAGATGACTGACAAAGCAGTTCTATACTTTTTTGGGAACACTTTGCCTCACTGAACCATCTATTTTACACTTTCAGATCAGGGTATCTACTACAGGGGAAGTAGCTGGAGGTAAGCATTTTCCTGTGCTCTGGTAGGCAGTCTTTCACTATGGCATTCCAGGAGCTGGATCTTAAAATCTTCTGTTACTGCCTTCCTATTCCTCAAGCCCTCTGGCCAGGGATTGCCCCATTATCAATGTAACAACCAAAGGGAGGGGTTACACTTTTGTGTGGCCAGCTCTGGCTTGTTTGAGGAGTTTCCTGCTCACTTGTTTGCTGGAGGAAACTTACAGCTTGGCAAATGGGTTGCACAGCCTGCTTTCTTGTATATTTGAGAGTGTTTTTTGCATGTGTGTGTGTCTGTGTTTGCCATGCCCTACCTATTTCTTCTTTTGCATAGTACTTTGAAACATTGCCCGTAGGGGCTATGGCATTTTGTGTGCCTTCGGTGTGAAATGGCTCTTACAGTATGTGCATGTGGTAATGTTAATATGGGCGTGTCCTGGAGGCAAGTTTATTAATACAACTAGAGATAATGGCCTTGGCAATATCTTGAAGCATCCTACTCTCTTAAATTATAGACTCTGTGGAGACAAAGAGATTAGGGAGAGCAGGGAAGATTATTTCACAGAACAAAATATCATCGTAGTTTGCTAGTCTTAAAATCTTTGCAGATATCGGTGGGAAAAACTGGAGGCCTTAAGTATGCTGAAGTTCCTACAGCTAGACTTGAAGAATGAATGGCTCCACCTTACCAGTGTCTAAGAATACACAAAGCAATGTATGTTTGTACTGTCATATTGTTAAAAATACTAGTAAGTGATCAGTAGGACATTTGGAAATAACACAGTTCTCTTCTTTGTAGAGGTCTTCTAGGATTAGTAATAGTGCATATTTTCTCCTGATGAACTTAAATTTTTTCCATCCCTGTTTTTGTTCATGGCTTGTCTGCAAACAGACCATAGAATATCCTAAGTATTCAACATTTGTTAATTCCTTTTATCATCTTAAATGCAAATGCTTCAAGGCAGGGGCTGTGACTTCTGATATGTTCCTACCGTGCTTAGTACAGTGACATCTCAGTCTGGACTGAATTTGGTTGTTTGGGTAATGCTTTTCCTGGGTATAGTAATTTATTTTCTGTAGAGTTTTTTGGGCCGTTTTACCTGTTCATTGTGTAATCCATCTTTTGACACTTTTTTTTGTTAGCGTAAGTGTCTTAAGATGTACCCAGCATTTCCACTGAATTTTTGTGGCTTCTCTCCAGTTCCTCCAGCTGTTCATATTCACATTATACAACTCTATGAGCTTAGTGACTTTCATTTGAACCTAGCTCCTAAACCTCCTCTCAGGTAGGCTTATAGACATCATGGATTCCTACTGATTTAATTTGCTTTTAATAGCTAATTTTACTTCCTATTACCGTTCCTCCAGATGTGTTTGAATATCTGATATATGCATGTGTCTGGTCAAGGTCTTCTGACAGAAGGAAAAAATGTCCTTGTTTGTTAAGATCTGTACTGAAAAGCTAATACTTATGTGATGTATTTCTCTGGGCCACCAGGAAGAGATGTGACACTATTTATCTTTCATGTGTTTTTTTCTATTTTAACTTTCTTTTGCTGTTTTGTGATTTTTTATTTTTTTTTCTTAAAAGCATTCTTGGCCTGCAATTGAGTGGGTAGATGGTTGAGAGAGCTGCTAGGGAATACCAAGTCACTGAAATTACCCATTAAACACCTTAAGTCCACTCTCAGATATGGAGCTTCTGGGGTGCGGCCTTCCTTCAGTGTGATTTGAGTGAGGTGGTCACCAATCCAGAGCTTCTGCTATCCAGATTTGAAATCTCAGTGAATGCAGCCGTATGAACTGGCAGATGTCATTTTAAGTTTCAGAATAAATCCGCATATAGGTTTCACTGTACTATCTCTGGTATTTATGACAGTGTTAGATCTTACACCTTTTTGTAATTACGACTTACAAGATTTGTCCTGTCTAATATTTGAGTAATTGTACACTACAGCTTGCTGACTTATGGTGTCTGTCTACAGTTCTGAGTGGGAAGTTCAGGCAGTACTTTGGCTATCTGTGCTGTCCTCTGGGTTTCAGGGAAAGTTGCTTTCCCCAAGCACAAAAGATTCTCTAGAACGTGCATGCCAGGATTTTACAAATAAGCCACAAGGTGTGAAATGCTGATCATCCACTGAAAATCAGCGTGAGCTGGATGGCTGTCATACTGGTTTTTGAAAGGTTACAGTCATGAGTCAGATTAAGGAAGAATCGGGTCAATGCTATCTGCACAGCATTCAGAGTTCTCAGAGGAACTGAGAAAACAGAATGGGGGCTTGAGTGGTACCACTTGTACCATCCCTCTGGAGGTATTCAAAAGACGGGTAGACATAGTGCTTAGAGAGATAGTTTAGTGATGGTTTTTGTCAGAGTTAGGTTGATGGTTGTACTAGATGACCTGAAAGTTCCCTTCCAACCTAGGCAATTCTATGACTTCTGTTAACCCTTTGAGCCTGCTTCTAGAATCTGCACATACACATTCAAAAAACCATTACGGATTCCACCCCCCCCCCTTTTTTTTTTTTTTTAAATCCTTTCATTGAAACAAATTCCACTCAAGGCAAGTGGAAGAGCAGTATCTCAAGTTTGTAGTTATTTTATTAAATTCTTTACCCTCTGTAGATTAGCTTTCACTTCAAAATATAGCCACAGGAGAAGGAAAGTGATGGAAAAAGAAGGAAACACACACACACTAGATGGTATTACATTGATTGTTGTATAACAGCAGATTTGGAGGGATGAGTTCAAGCTTGGGACTTAGGAGTCATGGTGTCTGATCCTGTCTGGCTACCTGGTTGTTATATGGCATGGTATAAGCTCCTTTACTTTTTACTTTCCATTCTTCAAGCACTGGAATAGACATACTTTCCAAAGCAGTATCTGGTCATTCAAAGAAAACAGCAGATAAATTCTTGGTGTTTTAAACTCCCTATATTCCTTTTTGGAAGACATGAGGCCTTTAAAGCTCTTTGGCTGTATTGTCAAGCTCTTGGTGTACATGAATCTTTGAAGAGCAGCTAATATTGCTGGTGTTCTTTGTTCACTTCATAAGCATCTAATGGTACACCCGTCTTGGAGCAGCGTGGGATTGTAAGAATGCAGAGACTAGCTGTAACAAAGCATTTTAGTTTTCTCTTTGTACTTCATTACTATAAATGGAACCCTTCATTACAGAACATTGGTCCTTACCGGTGCAGCACTCTCATTTTATCTTATTTGGAGTTCCTGAAATCTTCTGTCATACTGATACTAACTGTACTCTTTTTCACATATTAAACATCATAGCAAGCCATTCTAGACTACACCTATATTTCTGATTGAGTATTTGGGAAACAAGGACTGTGAAAGCTGATGTTGTATATATTTGGTGTGCGTGCATAATATAAAAGGTGAAGTTTTGAAGTCTTAGAATTCTTTCTTGTATATGTTATATTAGCTACTAACTAGAGATAAATTTATTGTGCTCTGCGTGAAACTCCAAACACTGTTGAATGGGAATCTTGATTGTTCCCTGAAACAGAAAGTTGAAAGGGAAAGAATGCTTGCTTAACCTGCTATTTGAATGCTGAACCCATTTCTTGGGGCAACATTTCCCTAAGGAGGAAGGTTGAAAGATCTTGCTGATTGACCACAGCTAGAAGAACTGGCATGCTCTCCAGAGGCAACTCCCCCTCTTGTGTGGGAAGGAAGTTCATCGGTTAGCTAAGATGGGCCTGTGTCTTTTACAGTACAAATATAGATAATACCACAGCATGGCTGTGCTTATAACTAGTGTTGTTTTCCTCTACAATGGAGATGAATTTGGGTGCAGCCCAGGAACATATTCAGGCAGGAATAAAGTAGGTAAGCATTTGTCTGTTCTTCAATCTTTACCTCTATCATAGAGATACCACAGGCAAGCGGAGAGTGTTTAAGGCTGTTATCTCAGTAAAAATCTGATCTAATTTCCACTCTTATGCTGATCCATGTCTTTGTATTCTTCACAGTCCTCGTGATTCTATCTTTGCTGCTATGTAGAGCACTGAGATTGTTGATCAAGTAGCACATGTGTAGGATGCTAAAGCGTGTGGCCATCTCTGTTTCTGTCTGACAAGAGTGAATCACAGTCCCTGGGCCCTTTTTCCACAAACCGATAATACCTGAAAATTAAAATATAAGGTTTTAAATGAGCCTGGCCTTGAGAGCTCTAGAGCTACCCATCTTTGTATTTCCATTTGTGATTGTACCTCATAACTTTTTTTTGGCATGACTAGTACCACTTGGAGACATGTCTGTAGCTTAGAGATCTGTATTTGGCCTTTTTTGTCCATCAGGCACTTTACTGGACAGGCTTGTCTATCTAACTGCTGCCCAGCTATTCTTTCTAGTAAGAGAGGGATGGAAGAAGAAAAAAAACCCAATTCTGAAAGATGCTGTATATTCTGCTGTGAGGAAGCCCCTTTGATGCTAAAAATGTGATGTGGTTTCAAGAACAAAGAATTTCCATATCGCACTTTCAGTTGTCTGTTTTTGAAGAACTTATCTTGTCTCTTTTACGAATTATTGTTATTTATTAAAAATTATTAGAGGGTAAAAATTAAATTCAGAATTCTGAGTATCTTCCTGTGGACTTTTATATGCCTTAAACATGCGGATGCTTTTGAAAGTTCAACCCTGTCAGTTCATCCTGCCTCCTTCTCTGAACCTCTGCCTTGCTTCTCTGGAATGTGAAGTGTTCTAGGGGTAGAAGCTACCACTATATATGCACAGTGTCCAGCAATACCAGACTGTCATCTTCTTCAGAGCTCTTGAATGTTTCAGTCGTGTTGCTATACAGTACTTTTTTGAACTAAACATTTACCAGATCTGAGATACATTGCATAGGCACCAAGTCTGTACAGAGCAAACGTGTTCTTGGATACCGTTCACCTCTGAAGCGATTGTATAGGCCTTCCACTGTACCTAAATTGGCAGGGCTTCTGGGAGCAGCATTAAATGGAGACAAAAGCAACTCTATCTGTCATGTGGAGCAATGGAATAACCTTAGCTAGTGCTGCAAGAAAGCAGGTAGAGAATGTCTTTGTGCTGTGCTAATGCTGGGAAGTTAGCAAAAGAGTCAGGCGTACAGCTCCTGAGAGCTTCTGGAAAGCAAGAGGAGTGAGGTTTGCTTTCTTCCTTTTTTTCTTTTTTGTCAAAGTTTAAGTTGATTCTCTCTTCTACTCTGTTGCCCCCCTTCCCCCTCTGCTCCCTAAGCCTGCTTTTGATTTGGTTTTATTGGCTAGTGAAAGGAATCATTTACTAGTCAAGGGCCAAGCAGTGACAAAGGAATGCAGGTAAATTAGTTTCAGTTCCTATTTCTCCCCGTCTTCCTCCTTTGGAATTTGAGCTTTAGAAAATAAAGTCTTTTTACCCATACCGCCCCCCTGCCCCCCCTCCTTTTTCTAAAAGGATTTCCCCCCCCAGACCTTTCTTTCAAGAACTTCGGGTTTGTAACTAAGAAAACCCCCATTAAAGTACCTCAAATGTCAAGGTGTACAACACATGAAATCCAACTGAAATGCATTTTTGAAAAAAAAAAAAAAAAGCTTTCTGCATGCACCTTGAAAATGCAGAAATAAACTGCGAGTGCCATAAAGCTTGTTTTAATGAATAACTGTGTACACACTGGGAAGCTTTACATGCACATATATCATGCTTCAAGTGCTAAAATACAGTTAAAGTTTAAACATTTTGCTGAAGAAAATATGCAAAAGAACTTGCAGAGAATCAACGTGGAGAAAACCTGTATGTTCAGTCTTTCATCACTCGGTATTATTGAAGTATTAAGCACTAAACTAATAGTGGTAGCATTCAAACTGTCTATTCCCTTTTTATTTTTTGCTTTTTTCCCTTTGTGGCTTGCTTTCTTTCGGACAGAATGCTTCAAATTTACCTGGATGTTTCACCAATTGTACTCTTATGCAAAAATCTTGAGAGAATTGAGGCCGCATTTTTTGCATTGCATTGATGCCCTTTGTAAATAATGTAATCCAAAATGCTATGTGATGTTAAATAGTACAGGGCATTGTGTAGCATTAATGACAGAAAACCGTCTGTTTCTTTTTGGTAGCTATTCCTGTTAGTTATTTCCACATTCTTAACATAGAAGTGAAACCATGATCTGTCTTTTTTTAATGCACCAAAAAGTTGCTTATTCAATCTTTTAGCTGTGTTCATAATGAGACACATTTTGTGTTCATGCATACGCAACACAAACTTGAAATACAGAGGAACTCAGTTATGCCTAAACAACAATAAGGTTTTGGACACCAGCTGGAAGAAGCCAGGAAATGTAAGTTAAGGCTGATATTCCCTACTTGCCTTACACTATTGTAAGTATGTTTTGTGGGGAAAAAGCACAATGATGAGAGAGGTAAGAACACAGCGTCAGTCCTAACACTGCATTTCCTGGCTTTTGTTGGTTTGTGTCACAACCTTAAAAAATGTCTTTAATTTCCTCAAAAAGAGGGTAAATATATTTTCCAGAATGTTGTCATATATACAAACGTAATTTATCTGTGCAGCCAGAACATCAGCTATTGGGGAAGTAGAATATGAATTTGAGAAGAATTTCTTAGAAAACTCTCCTCCTGTATTTTCCAGCCGTGTTTATGTAAAGCTAATTCAGTTTGTAGCTTCCAACTGGCATTTAAATGACTGTTGGAGACCAAAGAATTCCTCCTCCCAATGGAGCAGTATCTTTCATTCAGGCATATGCTAAATGTATTTTTTACAAATGATTTCTAAGTTTCAGCTTTTAGTCTGCTTCTAAAGAACCACTGAGACAGTTTCTGATTTAGAGCCACTGAGTCAGTTTCTTGTCTCGTGGCAGATTTAGGAAATACAGAACTTGCTTGAAAGCTGCATAGTCAAATAGTATAAATGAGGAAATTTGATCAGAGTAAGACCTGTTGTCTCCCTACCGGAACAACGATTAGGTTAGATCCAGCTGCCGTTGTAGTCATTTGGAAGATGTGTGTAAGAAATGGAGGTCTCTAGTTGTGTAAGAACTCAAGGACAGAATGCTTGTTCCTTCCTTGGTGTGAAAGAAAAATGTAGATCATACTCTCAAGATGGTTAACATTTGTGTATATGTATACCTACATGATTGACAAATTGTAGTGGCTTTCATCTGACATAGTTGGGTTTTTTCTACTTCATAATTTAATCAGCAGAATTTGAAATACTTAAATGTGTGCATATCTTTCTAGATTTTTAACTTTTCAGGTAGCTTACAAGGCAGACATCTCCATTGATTATATATTAAACCTCGTTTAAAGTTCTACAAGTTCTTTAAAAAGCATTACTGTAAGTGCAAATTGATGTTTTCACTGAGCTGTCCTGTATAGCAAGATAGTATCAAGGATGTACGATACTTATATGGATTCCCATTCTGAGACATTATTATTATTATGCAGACAAGTTTGGTACACAAGCATTTTGAAATACCAAATTTAAAAACAGTAATTTTATTTAATGCATTTTTAAATTTTCTTTAAGTATATATGGTAGAGGAAAAAAATTATCAGAATATCAATATCACATGAAATATCCAAGTGGCTTAAGAATTCTTCAGCCTAGTATTGTCTTTATCATTTAAAATAAAAATATGTATGCTATTAATATAAAACTTAAACAGTCACATTTCCTGCTGCAGTGAACTTCTGTCCAGTTTCACCCAAAAGATTGGTTTGTGTAATAACAGTGGAATCGTCTAACAGCAAAAACTGTGCGATATATTGACCCAAATTTGTGATTAATTGTACATCTTAAAATGTTAAAACATTATAATGAAATTTCTGTCTCTATAGCAATTTTTATCAGATAAACAAAAAGACTTGGGACAAACAGATCTTCATGTCTCAAAAATATGAGTATTAATTTTCTGTTTTGCACGCCCAAAGATATTTTGCATAGTGAATTATGTCTTAATGAAGCAATAAACTGGATCCTTAGTCTACCACACTTTAGATACATTTCGCATAGTGAATTACGTCTTAATGAAGCAATAAACTGAATTCTTATGGTCTACCACAGTTTAGATATATTTATTATACAAAAAAGTAACTAAATTTCATGACTTTGAAACCAAGCTGAAATTTGCAGTCTTGTAATAAAGATAGTTAGATCAGTATATGACTAACAGGTTTTTACTCACTATATTTTCTAAAATGATTATATACAAATGTGCCAGACTTTTCTTTACATGGTGAACACTTGACCCTCTTTAGTATGATACCATTAAATATAAGAGTCTAAAAAATTACGGGAAGCCTCTAATAATGATGGTTAAACTATCAGGAAAAAAAACAGTTTGTTCATGAAGACTTTAAATAATTCTAAGCAGTTCTCCATGCATGCTCACACCATAGCAGTCTAGACCTGTAGAAGATTAAAATCTTTTGGAAATATCCAAGGTCGGACCCCAACTCAAGTGGGTTTAAAGGGAAAAAGTGGAAGAGTGAGTGTTTTTTTAACTATTTGAAATAACTAGGGAGTTATTCTTGCACTCTGCTCTTCCCAGCCCAGCTCTGAGCAGCAAAAGTCCTGAGAAGTGTTGGAAAATCCCCCGTTCCTCTGGCCGAGCGCTGCAGGAAAAGCCAGGTAAAGGAGGGCGAGGGCTGGGGAGGGCGAGCTGTGCCCTCCCGTCTCCAGGGGGCACTGTGACACCACAAACTCCCTCAAACCTGGGGCTGCTTTAAGTAGTCGTTTAAACAACAAAAAAAATCGAACTTTGAAATCCTTTTTTGTCTTCAGATGTTCCAAACCAGTATTCCAGCAAAGGAAATGAAAAAGGGAAACTAAACGAGCTGCTCCCCACCCCCCCACACACCCCCCCCCCCTTCTGGTTTCTATTTGTAATACTTTATTTCTACAACAAGCACAAACCACTAGAAAGGCAGAAAACAAAATATGATTTTTTCCTTCTTCTTTCCACTGTAAACCTCTGTAAAAACAATAACAAAAATTCTGGACTATATTAGATGGCCTGTTTCTTGTTTCTCCATATTTCTCTTTTTTTTCCTTTCTCTCTTTTTCTGTCTGTTGTGTTCACTGAGCTGTTTGCATTTTAATTTTTGAGGAGGAGGAAAAAGAGGAAATAATGTTTTGTAGAAATACACAGTAATTACCAGTTGGACTAAACTAGAGGCAGCAATTAATGGCATAAAATGGTTATGTTTTATGTCAAAATACTTCCAAACAGG
The DNA here is from genome assembly GCF_964199755.1 of Larus michahellis. NCBI lineage: Eukaryota > Metazoa > Chordata > Aves > Charadriiformes > Laridae > Larus > Larus michahellis. Next base: position 3,245,945 of record NC_133908.1, read on the forward strand.
GCAGAAAGTTGTAGTGGGTTTAGTAGTAAGAAGTGGCATGTATCAGAGACAATAGATTTCTGAAGAAGAGAGTGTAAAGTTCTAAAGAAAAATAAAATTCAATCTATGATAAAGATTTAATTTTAAGTCTCCATCAAACATTATCTTAGATTCTGAAAACAAATAATAAATGAAATAAAGGAACTATAGTTGATGGATACATTTAATTAGGGTTTATTTACCATGGGCTATATAAACACTTTTGTTTCTATAAGGGGAAGGATTTGTATCTGCAAGTTCTGCCTTGAACATTTCAAGTTAAAAACAAATGTTTTAAGAAAAGAAACTAACATAAAACAGCCCAGTGTTGGCTTTTGTGTCTTTGTAAATGTCTGTGGCGGTTTCTTCTTGTCTGAGGGAAAGAGCCATTCATTAAATTAAAAGTGAACCAGTTAAACTGGACCTTTCATTGAAGAAAGTCTCCTAGTGATCCGTGCTTTATTTGGTGGATTGTCTTACAACACAAATAAACCAAGGGTTTTTTTATCTTGGGATCTAAAAATACTAGAAAGAAAGGAAATCCAAGCAAGGCAGAAAATACTAGGAAATAATTTCCTATTAAACAGACCCTCTGCCTCCATATATCTCAGATCATGAAAGTACAGAAGAGAGAAGGGCTCATATTCCTTTCTCTCTCAGGTTAAAAGCCAGTGACAGAGGAAATCGAATTCAAAGGTATCGTCAATGTTTGCAGTGTTCAAAAATAGATAGAAAGGAATATACACTAAAAATCCATCACAACTGTTTGCTGGCAGCTAACTACTAAATGCAGATGATGTTGTGGTCCCTAAAGACAATTGAAACAAGATAGGATCCTATGTGCATAAATATAATTTAAAAACACATAAGATATTTAGGGCAAGTTCAAAAGACTTTTTTTTTCTGAACAAAATGCTTCAGCATTTATTTAGATATCTGTTGTTGCAGACTTAAAACAAAATCACACTTTGCATTCTCTTTTTTCTTTTCGAATATTAGGCATAGCTCTTCCTATCCTGCTTAGGAGCATTGTGTGATAATAGGCAGCAAAGCAAACAGTATAGTTTGGAAGAACATTTACTATTAAAGAAGCAAAACAGTTTGAGAAATATTTTTTTCTTATGTTTTTTCTACTACAATTGAAGCCTTGGTGATTTTATTTATATTTTTGTGAGACATATACATGGGATATTTCCAAGATTAAACTGTTTTTTATCATTGTATATTTCATGAAAAATGAGTAATGTACTCTGAGAAGCAGGACTGAAATTCAGAATAAAATGGAGTCTTGTACACTGAAATTGCATGAATGCATAGCTGATTAAATTTTGGAAGGCTGCTGGTGGCTTGACATAATTTGTATTTTTGGACAGTGAAACTCGGATGCTACAAAGGACTCCAAAGATGTCCTGAAAAGTCTCTTGATGATAATGCTGATCAGCACCCAAAAAGCCACTAGTTCCTTCCACACATTGTATACAGGCAAGTATATTCACGTATATATACATTCACAATTTTTATTTCTGTGAGCACTAAAAGTAGCATTGCCTTTTGTCTTTGCTTATCAGGAGTGTCCATACATAAATAGCGCACACCTCATAAAGTCTCTTTTGTGCCTACAATGAGCCTCTAATTAATACTGCATATAATTCCATAACATCTATTATTAATAAGTATTAATACAACTTTAAAAAAAAAAATAGAACCGTTCTCAGGATTATGATTCTGATTTAGCATGTCTGGGATGAAAAAATGTAGAGACAATAACTGCATTTCTTGTTTTGTTGGCATAAAAATCAAACAAAACTAAATGAAATTAAACAAATCATTTCATTAACCATATCACTTTCCTGTGTATGAGAATCTTTTTAGAAGTTGCACAGGCATGATTATACTGATGGTGCAAAAAAAATGTTGCCAGTACCAACCTACTGTTGTGAGTAGTGCATCTAAATTTAAAAAAAAAATACCTGCCTCTATTTATATGTGCTTGTGCTAGAAAGTATTTGCAAGTTTAATCCCTGTAGTTTCATGGACCTTTCTCTTAGGCAATGCAAAGGGGAGCCAGCCAGGACAGAAAGGGCTATCAGACTGGTGAGTGAGAGGAAGCACGGTGGGCCTAGGAACAGTGGAAGTCTCTCTTTGTGAGAAGTTAGTGATAAAAACTAAAGGGCACAGATGGGGAAGAGGGCAAAATATCTGTTCTCTTTTTCTCATCTTCCCAGAATTCTGCCGGAAGTCTCTCATGTTTAATGCTGGGAGAACTAGTGGGAATTTTCTTGTATCAATAGGTCGTCTTGGAATGAAAAGGGTATGGAGCTCTGCAGCTTTCTGCTCACAGCTGTTCAGCCATCGTGGGAGTCTTTGCTTCCTGAGAGTTCCTCCCTGAGAAGGTACTGTAGCCACTCTTACAGGATTGGATTATATCAGATACCTTCTATCATTCACTAATAAATGCAGTTACATCTACGGTAAAACATAGCAGTTACCACTGAACTGGAAGAATACATAATGGGTCAAAGGCTTATTTCTCAATCCTTTACCTTTTATGGGACTTGCAATGCAATTCAATGCTAGAAGTTGAAATGAAGTGGGAAAAAATAATCTCTGCTAATAATCAATTTATAAAATGAGTTTATACTGATGACTTACATTGAAAATTCTGGTCCAGTAGAAGTTGGAAGCTGAACTGAAACTAACCAGACCTAATTTAGAGGGATTTGTTTTGTCTTACACCAAAACAAAGTACACTTCTGACTGCCATTGATGTTAGGAGAGCAGATTTTTCTGAAGGCTTCAGTTCTCACCTAAGCAAATAAATAAGAATTCAAAATATTTTCTCCATCCAGGATGTATCAGATGAATTTAGCGCATTCCAAAAATTTGTCTAGTCACTCTGGAGCCTAAATGACAGCTTAGCCATTCTGAAAATCTGGACATTTGTGCAAATTGGAGCAGAATGCAAGTAGGTTTACTTTTGACAAAACAGTGCTGTACACGAGGGCCATTTAGTCCTGGGTTGCCAAATGCTTCTTTGTTCAAAGTGGTGATCATTTGTAATCTGTGGCTTGTAACTGTAAGTGTGGGCTACCGTATATCTGATTTGTCTAGAAAATTTGTTTATAAATAGCACGGAACTTTGTGCTTTGCCTGTTTGCCCAGGATTTCCTGACATTCATCAGCCTTGCTGGAATTACAGTTTTGCTGTGGTTGCTGAGTGTTCACAGGTATCAGATATGCAGCTGCTGTGTTGTACTCATGTCTAGGGTGTACTATACTGTACAGTTGATCGGAGCAGACACAGCAAGCCTAAAATTCTCAGCATGCTAGTCTGACTGCGCATGCTTGCAGTTGATTGTGGAGCACACTCAGATTCGTTGCAGAGTCACTCTGCATGTAAGTGCACATTGCTGTCTAGAAGCCCTTTCTGCCCAACAGACATTACTGTGAACAGTTTACAGCATTAGTAAGGAAAATTTCCAAATGCTTTTGCAATCTTGAACTTCAGACAGTTGTCTCATCCTAATTAAAGTTGGTGAGTGGGAGTGCACCAGTCCTCTTCGGGCGTATGAGTGTTATTTTCTGACAGATACAAATGAGAAGGATTTGGTGTAGCTTAATAATAGTTGTACTTGGAAGAAATGTTTGGTTTATACAGTTAAAAAGGCCTAAACAGCATAATCTGTACTATCTGATTCATATGCGTTAGGAGCTACTACGTTGAAGCACAAAACAACCACTTGATTTCTTAAGCACCTGAAGAGGAGGAGAGACAGGAGGCTGGAGGGTGGAGAAGAGGGGAGCAAACAAACCTTGGCCAAAGCTTTCACAACAGAAGTTTCATTGTTTTAATTTAGAAACAGTCACATGTGTAAAAGTTGCAATTTTTTCCAGCATTCCCTTTAGCGCATTTGAATTGCAGGTTTTGGAAATCTTGTTGCAGGTAAGAATGTACTTTTCATAAGATCCCAGAGAACAGAGAGAGAAGCAAAATAAGAAACAAAAACCTTTTTCCCCGATTCTCCCCCCTCCCGCAAAGTCACCTAAAAATGAGAGGATTAACTATTATGAATCAATAGGAGGCACTTTTGAAAGAGGAAGCTTTGCCATCCAGATTTGAGGGAAATGAAGCGTTTATTGGAACAAAAATACGCTCTTTGTTCAAATGTTACTTCATTGAATTGTGTATTCCCTTCTGAAGAGCATGAAAAGCAATTGAAGAAAATGTTTTATGCCACTCTTCCTTTCTTTTACCACTCATGTCTTTTTCTTTATGTCTTCCTGTTTTACCTTCTTTTCTGCGTGCCCATCTTTCTCATTAAATTACTAACCAATGCTTTTCTAATTAATGCCAGTTTAATTTAATGTTATTGAAGCTGTGTCTGTGTGGGGCGTTTGATTTCTTTTTGCTATTCTGGCCTGACCATTGAGATCAGCAGCATGTGTACAAAGCTGCAAAGTCCCTTGGGGCACTGAGCAACAGTTCGAACTCCCTTTTTTACAAAATGAAAGTGACCGGCATGTAGGATTAGTAGAAAGTATCCTCTTCATAAAACTGACTGTAACAGTTTACCTGGCAGATTTCTGAATCAGTTGATATTTGTTCACTTTCTTCTAAATTATTGAAGATGATGGAGTTAGATACAAGATTATTGTAATATAGCTGCAAATGGAGCTGGAAAAAATATTTTTAAGAAAAATGATAACATAAAGCTGGCAAATTTTATCTCTAAATATTCCATAAGTATTTCTATAATCATACCCGTCACTGGAAAATAAAAAAAAGTTTCATATGAATATAGTTCAGCTTGCATATTGTTTACAGTTATCAGAGACTTTTTTTACTTGACTACTCAAAATTTTTTATGCAGTTGGTCATCTAGTTCATATGATGCTATTTCTCTTCCATTTTAGTTACGTAGCTTACAGTGTCAGAAAAGCCTTATCAGTAAGGCTACATGTACGCTGACAGAACAGACAGTTGTACAGAGGTATAGAAGCACAACTCTTCATAACATTTTCTTTACCCACAAATACAGTTTTTCTAGTGGAAAATGTGTTTGTGGAGAGAGGACCAATATGGTAGTAATTACTGATGAAATGACTTTGTGATTGGTTCTTTTCTGGGGATCAGCATATACTGGTGTTCCCTAAGGAGCACTGCTGGTCAGAGTGGTCTTATGAACTGTTCATCCTGTTTTTCAGGAGCACTAGGAAGCATAATCCTCAGTTTAAGGTGACAATGAGGGACATATTCCATGAATCTTGGGGCGCTTGTGTGAATTAGTCTCAAAATAGCAGTGTTCTGCAAAGTCTTCCTGAACAGCATTTAGTAGCAGGCTGCAGAGTGTTTCCTGGTACTTGCAGAAGGCGGTGAAGGAGTGGTGATTAGCGAGACAGTTTTTAAATGTTGACACTGAAATGGTTGGCATTACCAGATCTGTTCAGAGGAGTTGGGCTATGGTGAGTCAATATCTGAAACAACCAAGTGATTTTGTACGCAAAGCAAATCCAAGCACTCGTATGATAGCTAAAATGAGCAACGGCACGGGTCTTGGTGTTGTCTCGTAAACATGCACTTAACTGGTATGAGTTAGGCGTGGGTGTTTGCTGTTTCCATTCATGTTATTCCTTTCTTGTATATCTGTTTTTCCAGTGGGATTGGAAAGACCATGTCACTTTCAGATGTGTGATGATCTCTGTCTGTCATAATCTAGCTCTTAATGACTTTATGGCTCCTTCTGTCACGGTAATTAAGTTTATCCTCTGCTGGCACCATCCCGCATCATTTAGATGAAGACAGAACATTATTAAGGAGCATCATCATAGTTTTCCTGAGAGACTGTGCATCGAAGCAGAAAGTATTTAGCACACAGTTTAATTTTGAGGTTTGTTTTTATTTCAGGAGAAAGATTTGCAACATGATTATGTACAGAAAATGTACATACTTTGAGACATGTATATGCTTCTTACATGACTCTCACCCATTGCTTCATACAACCACTATTTACATTTGGAGCTAGTGGTTTCTTAAATGCTCAGAGCCCACAATTGAGCCCAGATTTCCAAAAGTGCTTGGCACCCAGCAGTTCTCACTGAGACATTTTTATGGCCAGATAATCAAAATTGCTCAGCATGGTGGAAGCTAGGGAGTTTTGAAAACCTAGGCACTTATTTTAATGCCCAAATGGCAGCTGGGTTCTTCAGGAAAGCTGGTTCATATATTACAGTACCAGTGACTGTGTATCAATCCTGTAAATACCTTTTTTCTCTTACGGACATACAGTCTATCATATATGTGCCCTTCAAAAACTTTCCCACTCATTCTTCTATATAAATTGTAATTACATTAGTTTCATTGAATTTGGAAAGTTGTTGGTACCATACGAAAGAATCAAAGTTCAAATGAAAATCAGATCCAGTAATTATAGGATTTTCTACAAGCATTTTTCTTTTCAGGCTTGACTTGGAAATGAAATAAAGACAAGAGACACCCGTTTCCAGGTTGAGAAGCAAACAAAACCAAATTGTAAAGCATGAGGGTTGCTTAGATGAACTGCTTCTTATAAAGCAGTTTGACAGCTGAAAAGAAAAACACTGAGGTAACTTGTAAAGTGAATAAGCTTTTAGCTGTTACATTTGCAATTTTCCGCTTAGTGTTGCCTATCCTACTGAGCAGAGAGCCTTGGTAGTAAGTAATGCGCCAATAATAATAGTCAGCATTTACTTTGTACTATGAAGACATTAACTAACTAGCCTAACACCCCTGCAAGGTAAGGAAATAACAGTATGATTGCCACCTTGCCTGTGGCAGAGCAAACACACTAGCAGAGGTAGAAGTCAAGGTTTGCCAAGAGAGTTGCTGGTTATGTTGTTCCTCTCTTATTTCTTCTAACAGTTGCAGAACCACCTCTTAGTGTCCCAAGAGACATGCTTCCTCTGCACTATTCACAGAATCACAGAATCTTAGTGGTTGGAAGGGACCTTTGAGATCATCGAGTCCAACCACATTAAAAAAAAAAAAAAAAAGCACCCACCAACTAAACTCCACACCCACAACCCCACACACAACACCCCACCACAAACCAATAATCTTGGGCACTAGAGCATGCCCTGAAGAGCCATGTCTACACGTTTCTTAAATACCTCCAGGGATGGTGACTCCACCACCTCCCTGGGCAGGTTGTTCCGGTGCCTGACCACTCTTTCAGTAAAGTAATTCTTCCTAATATCTAATCTAAATCTCCCTTGCCGCAGCTTCATACCATTTCCTCTGGTATGGTATTATAAGGGCCTGATCCTTATCAACAAATGTGCTGTACCATTTGTGATAATGAAGGATGATTTTGAGTATTTCATGATGGTCAGAGTATTTCACGTCTGCCCACAAAAGGTTTCTTTTACTCAGGTAATTGTTAGATGTGAATGGCAATTCCTGTGCTTCCTAGAATTTCAATGCAATTAATAGCAGTCTCTATGCCTCATAAAGTCATTTGGAAGTAGGCATAGGGAAGGTCAGAATGTCTCATATGCTGGAGGGAGGGGTATGTGGATGCAGAGTCAGCAGAAGCCATGACTGAGACAAAGAAAGGTGAGGGATCTTGGTTTTGTGGGACCTCTATTACGTGAACCTCCTTGTTCCTCATGCTGGCACCAGCTGCCAGAAGCTCAGCGGTCCCTGTAGGAGATAAGCTGGCACCTAGGTGTTTTGTAACATGAAGCTTTTGTTTCTGAGGGATCTAACGTCAGATCTCTGTGGGTGAAGGAAAGCATTGCAAGGCTCGGTGTGCCAGCTAAGGGAATTACTCTCTCTTGACTTGCTGCCCAGTGAGTAGGCCATTTTATCAGAGTAGGTCATACTAGCAGAATGCCTTAAATCAGACCCTTTGGTAACCCATTCACTGAAGGACTTTCAGTTTTATGTAACTTCTGTTGGAACAGCATGGTTCCTTCACAGCTACCATCTAGGAACTGAACCTGTTTGCTAAAGGTTGAGTAGGACTGCATGTTTGAAATCACATAAGTCATTTTTCCTAGCCTTTGTACTGTTACCAGAAGTAACGCAGACACTTGTGAGTGTGAGTCTCATTAACAGTCAACAGATGGAAGCCCAATTCTTTGAGTATAACCAGGTACCTATCTCTTACTAATTTCAGTAGATAAAGATTTATAAGTATTTTTAATATATTGGACTATGGCATTTCTGAATTAATAGTTAGAGAGGTTTTAAAGTTACCCTCAGGCCCTGTTTTCCTCACCATGTGTACTCTATGCCTCGACCAGTAGCTTTTCTCCTACAGAGCCCTAAAAGCACTGTGGAACTTCTCTTTACAAGATTTGGTGCGCATTTTCCTGGCAAAAGAATGACCTTGGGATCATCCCGCTCCTCTTTGTTCTTACACTGTGAAACATACTTGTCCACTATCCTTTCTCTACTGCTTGTAAGCAGTAAACTCAAGAGACAAACCTGGGAGAGGTGGATTGTTTGCAAACCTGTATCTAAAAGGACTTCATTTAGCTAATAGTAAGAAATAATGTGAGTAGCGTTAGGGAAAAGATAGGTAAGAAGTGGCTTGTGTGGTGTGGGTTGATGAATTCAGAAGGAATTTGTCTTTTAATTACTTTACTACTTTTGAAAATGTATGCGTAAGTCCTTCCTTCAAACAAAAGGAACTTAAGCTTTTTAGACAGAGGTCTCTGACTGACTTGAGGCGTTATGACACTAACTGGGTGCAAGTTCATTCTGTTGCTGGATGAGCTTCCTTAAACAGCCTTGTTAAGAAACCTTTGCCAAAAATCGTATTTGAGGCTGGCTTAATATGGTGGTAAATGAACTCTTTCATCTGCTTTCTTACAGCAACAAGTGCTAGCTTAAAAGTAAGGTGCTGAAAAGGACAAAATAAATGCTGTGTCAGCATGCTTTTTTTTTTTTTTAATAGCATTACTAGTAGCAGCTGACACTACGGTATGTTAAAATACTTTGTGCTGTATGCTACAAAATACACAAGTGGTTTGAGAAATTTTTATGATATGTCTCCCTCCCTCACATGGAGTATTTATGATTTCTTATTTCCAGGATATACTTTTTAAAATCTGGTCCTTCTCTACTTGCCCTCTTTCCCACTTGGTTTGGGTATCCCATTTTTGCTTGGAGTGTCTCTCACAAAATCTGGAATTAGATATACAGAAACTTGGATTGTGTAGTCATTCTTCCTCCTAATACAGTTTAATTTCTAGGACTGGGGGATATTTGCTATTTAGTATTGCAGGCCAGTTCTTGTGAATAGTGATGGAACCATTGGTTTGCGAAGTAGCTCTGCTTGGCTGTGTTCTCATGCCAGGTGCTCAAGAAAAAGACTGCAGTTAGTCATTGGGAGAGAGCAAGGACAGAAAATCTGTCTTTAGGAAGGACAGGTTACTTAGAGTTCAGAGATTTCAGTTGACTATGAGAAGCAAATATTTTTTTTTACAACTGTATTAATTTAACTTTCCTGTTAGGAATGTTTTCCTTCCAAAGTAAAGATTTTGCTGATTGTCTTGCCTTCTTGTTTGTTTATTTTTCCCCATTGAATTATTCTGCATGGACTGTTCATTGTTAATTTTCAGTGAAAGATGAGGTTTGAAATTGGGCCAGTTAATAGTAAATGAGTATTGGAGACCCCAAGTATGATCAGCATGGGCTAAGAAGGTCCAGAAAACCAATATTCATGTCTGCATAATTTGTGACAGCATCTGATATTCTAGGTAACAGGCATGTTGGTAGTCTCCAGGTCTCCATCGCCTACCTCTGTGCAAAATAAATAAATAAATAAATGGTGTTTACTTGACAGGTAACCAAACTGGTGACAAAATACACCAATAACTAGGAATTGCTATCATTAAAAGAAGACCTCAAAAATCCATTCAGAGCTGCATGCAGCTTTAATTTACAGCTTGAGCTCTTGCTCTTGCATTCTGCCTCCTTTTTCCTTTGTAATTTCCACTGGAGAATTATTCACTTCCTTATCTAAGCTGTTTAATTCCCCTGGTGGGGTAAAGTACAGACAACAGCTCTTGGTGGAACCAATCATACTGTAATACCGTCCACCTTAATGCATTTATTTCGAGATCCCCTTGCATTGTTATCCTGTTTTCTTTCTTCTTTTTCTAGCAGTAGTTTAAGTAAGAAGGACAAGGCAAAGTTAGGTAACAAGATTGCTGCTGAGGCCCCAAGCTCAGATCTTTCAGTATATAACTTTCATGTAATTTCAGTTGTGAATCTATGTTGTGTATAGGTTTTATGCAGTGTTCAGTCTGCAAAATGAATGATATAATTGCCCTGCAGGGTATGCAGACCAAATAAAATTAAGTCCACATGAGCTACTGTCATCTCTTCTAGCTTGACAAAAGGTGATGTTAGATTTGCGTCTGACTTAGTGTTATTAAATCTTTCAGTATTTGGGGTGTGTCATGTTCTGGAATTTCATTAAAACCTTATCATTAACTAAAGGGTCAAATTTCTAGTCCTCATCATTGTAGAAAATAGCCTGAAAATGTATGATAGTGTCTGAGGAAAGAGAAGGAAAATAAAAATAGTCCCTGCATTGTTCTTTTTGGAATCCGAAGTTACTGGTTGCTGGTTTTTGTTTGTTTATTTGTCTTTTTGGTTTTAAGATCCTGTGACTGACTCTCAGATTCCTGGAACAGTGAATTTACACATCAGTTTTGCAAATACAGGAGGGGGCAGTTCTTGTGTAAAGAGTCGTGCTGGGAAGCTGGTGGAAGTTAGTGATGGAAAGTGCCACTCTTACTGTTAAAGGTTTGATCTGGGCTGAGAATGTAGATATCACATGGCATTTGTAGCAGTGTATGTAAACGAGGGTGTTGAAGTGGGATAGCCACATTTGTAAGAAAGCATCAGTACAGGTATTCCCTTTCTGTTGGATATAGCTGCAAATGCCTCAGATTCAGTAATTTATGGAAGAAATGTGTGTCTTTGCTTCATACCCCTTCACACAGAACTATGTCATGCTTTTTGTAAGCCCAGAATCAACCATTGTAAAATAAGTCATTTCTACTGTTGAACAAACATACCAAGGCCTTCTGATATTTTGCTTACCACGTAGCATCAAAGGCCATGCTGCTCCGGGAGAGCCCGCTTAAGCCTTTTGTTTCAGCAAAATGCACACCTGCCAAAAATAACATGAAGGTTTACCAGGCAGTATTTCTTCAAACAGTGCTCCTACCCTCCCACATCCCAACCAAAGAATGTTTGTGTGTTGCTGCCAGTTTCTGCCAACGGATACAAGCAGAGGGGAATGCAGGAACTGCCACTAAGTTTCCAGAAGAACAAGGCTTGACATATTTTGGCCAAAGAGAAATCCATAATCCTTAAGGAACAAAGATTCCACTTTCATGGCAATCAGTCTAATGGGAAGGGAACAGCAGGGAGATGTAATTCAAATTCAATGGGATGTACATCAAGTAAGCCAAAACAGTTTCTTAGCAGCAGGCAAGCCTGTGATCTTAGTCCCATTAGGATACATCTGGAATGTTGCCAGTTTCTTCAGTAGGGTTGCTGTGGATTTACATGAGACTGACATCAGAATCCAGGTCTCGGGGGCAGCCCATCTGACTTTAACCACTGGTAGCTGAGGTTACTATGTACCTCACTGAGAGCAAGTCCAGATTTTGAGATTAGGGTATTTTCAACCACAATATCTTTTCCAAATTTTCTTTTTTGGGGGACAATCAGCATCTACTTCAAGGGCATTTAGTGACTTCTCAAACGGGAACGGTCCACAGGCAAGACAACAATATGTTACAGTGCAAGCCACCAGCCTTCTAGAAATGATACATCTATTGATGAATGTAAAAGGTTTTCTTATTCTGTGACTTGGAAGTTTCTTCACTGCTCAAATAAGACCCTCTGGGTAGAAATACTGTGCAATATAATTGCTCCTTTCTCATTGATCCTGTACAAAGTACAGATTGTGAAGTGTATCTTGAGCTAGAGTTTTTTTCTATTTAAGAATATTCTTTCTGTTACATCTTCTATACTCAGTAAATGAACATAAGGAGAAGGACATCCAGGATTTAAAACACTTGGTGAGGGAATGACAGCTATGTGGTTGTTTTATTGTGTCCTCTTTGTTTTTCAAACTACTACATAATCTTTAGTGGAAACCCCAAATGAATTTATTGTTTGATTAATTAATGGCTTGGTTCCATAGCAGGTATGATTTGTTGTTAATGGAGCTGTAATAAGGCTGTGTTGATTTGTACCATGAATCCAACTCTTTGAAGTAAAGAACTATAAAGTATTAATTATTCTCTGTGGGCGTGCAGAATTAAGTACTGTGCATGGAATGTGTGTTATACATAAGTTAGAATTTATTTTTTGGGCACCTAACCTTCTTTGTGGTGTGTTGTAAAGCAAAGGTCTGGGAAATTCCCTTCTTACCCTACCTCTAAGTGTTAAGTAGCTCTTTCTGTGCTTTATATAATATGGCTAGTATTGTGCTGGTAAAAAATCGTCCAGGTTTATGGGTTTGGGTTTTTTTGGTGGTTTTTTGTTGTTTTTTCATTTTGTTTTTGTTTTGGTTTGGTTTTTTTATGGTTTTAAAATGTCACTTCAGGTTTCTCATTGTCAAGATTTTCTTTGAACCAACAGAGACAACCAGCAAATTCAGTAACAAAGAAGTTAAGACCCCTTGGTCGTAGTGTTCCTGGGCTTCAGAATAATTAAAAGTGGTCTAGATCTAAAATTCTGGCCTGTCTCAATCGCTGGTTGAAAGTAATCCTGATGTGTCTTAGGCTTGCAATGAGCCAGCAGCTGATAGCTTTTACTAATTAACTGAACTGACCCTTGAATTTAAAGCTCAAGGAAGAACCAGGAGTGTGAAATTCAGTAATACAAGGATGAATCACTGGAAACGGGACCCCCTCTCCTTCCCAAATAGGTTTTAGGTTTCTGTCATTCCTCTTTGTTTCTCTCTGTATTCTTTGAGTAGACTATTTCATTCTAAATTACTGTACTTCTCTGTATCTTATATGTCATGCATGGTGGGATGGAATTAATTTACTTATTGCCTACTATTTTTTTGGCTTTTTGTTTTCCCTAAGCTCTCTTTTTATCACGCTAGCCATCAAATGCATGATAGTGCCACTTCAAAATTTCTGTCTTACTAATAAGAGATTGCGACTTGAGAAAGAAGTCGGAACATCACTGGAGTATACTGAGAACTCTACTAGAATTTTGGACCTTCTCTCAAATGAGAAGTCAGTCTTTGAAGATCATAAACATTTCTTCTTGATGTTTAAAAAAAATCTCAATCAGATAGAACTTACATGTTCACTTTTGGAAAAATAATATGATTGTCATGTAAAGTCCTAAAGAAAAATCCAACAAAATAGGATCTATTTATTCATGCTTCTGCCTTAATTAAACTCTACTATCTACCATCTTGTATGGCAAAGTTGTTTGAAACTCCTTTATTTTTTTCAAAATTGTATGTGATTGATCTGATCCGCCGTAGCTGGTCTGAGTTGGTAAAGAAGGCTTAGTTTAGCAAGGATTCAAGTAAAGAAATACTATGTGTACGTAGGTCCTTAGTTATTGTTACTATCCTTACTGGCTGTTATTCTACATTGTGAATTTGTGAGCACTGAAACATTGTTTGAAATGGGTAATTTTTCAAATATATAATATCACTTCTATTTATTTCAATTAATATTCTGGTCTAAAAACAAACAAGCAAACTCTTTTCAAAAGAACCAAACACTGGTCCTTCATTAAAACATCATCTAAAAAATTTCTTTGAACTTGAAACTCAAGTGTTCCAATCTCTATTCCAATTTTACAGGGAGAATGAAACCCTCAGGTCAAGGGGGTTTATAATCTAATTCTGAAGTTCAGAGTGCACTAATCTAAGTAGCGTTGGTTCTAATTAGGAGATTCAGTAGGTTTGAATTGTTCTGTAATTTTAATCTCTAGAAGGCATTATAAACGCACAATGATGCAATAAAATATTAAATGATCCTAGAAGAGAGAGTAATGAAGACTCTCAACATTCAGAGGGGATCCATTGTCAGTGCATTTGAAAATTTGAACTGAAGGATCTGATAAGAAACAGGTAATAAGTAGAGGGTGTAGAACTCTGCTACTTTATCCTTCACAGCATGATAAACTCAGTTGAGCTTTGCATCCTTAATACTGCCTGATGGAAGGTTTGGTAAACTGAATGGCAGGAAGATGATTGTGGTGCAGAAGTTCCTGTATATTGGATGAGAAGATCCTGTAGTAGTCAACATCTACAGAGGTCATCTCACTTTAGCAAGAGTCCACAGCATGCCGAGTTTGGAGAACTCCTAAACCAGTGCAGTTCTTAAAATGGTTTTTGTGACTAAACTGAAAGTAGCTTGACTAGGCTTTGACAATTATTACACTGTCTACCTGAAGGGGATGGGAAATGAAGTAGACACTCCGCTGCTTGTTCTTAGAAAAAAGACTCTGGTGTTGGTACAAGCAGTAGAACACTTGGCCTTCCCTTCCCCCTGTATTATGACCACTTTTCCTTTGCAAAGCTTTTATATAGAGCGCAAGGACCTATAAATAACAAGGGAGCCTATAAATAAATACAGCTGTGAGCCGACAAAGGCTTCTGACAAATGATGTTTATTGAATTTCTCACGTGTGGTCCAGTTTGAATCCAACTGTAGGGCTTGCTAAGTTTTCGGAAGTATATTTTGTGCCCAGGCCTGGGATTCCCCTCTGTTAGGCAGAATAGGGAGCTCTCTGGCCAGCTGAGTAAAGGAGAGGAATGAGTAAAAAGAAGAGAGATTTTTTATTTTATTTTTTTTTCAGTGAAGCTAATCTTATGGTATTAACTTTAGACAAACCAGTCCAAGATCTAGTCCCTATTGTTTACTTGAGAGGGTTTATGAGGGAAAACAGTCATATCACTGCAAAGTGCTGTCTGAAACATGACACCACCCCCCAATAATTAATCCTGTGTCGTTGTCCTATAAATGCAGTAGTTCATATCTAGATTTAAGTACATTTTATTGTAGCATTCAAAAATTGTAGTCAGTGATGTAGGTGGGTATGGCCTGTTATGGTGGGTGTTGTATGGACAAGAAAATAGAAAGCCTCAGTCCCAAAGAGCTTGAAGTCTTCCACTTGAGCAGAAGTTCCAGGTCTGCTGGGTGCATAGAGTTGGTTGGATCTGACCCATAGCCGCCATGGGAGCTCTATTCAGGTAAATTGACAAAGCATTAATTACTTCAAAGGAGAGCTAATGAGGCAATAAACCACAAGGGTGAAACTCAAATGGTTTATGGTACCATTAGTAAGCTGAAATGGAATTATAATTAGAGCAGGGCAAACGATTCATAGTCCACAATTTATCCAATGGATTTAGTGCTTGTTTCTGTTCATGAATTATGCACAAGTAGACATATTTTAGGAATGTATTCATTGTTTGAAATTGCTCAGCAGCCACTTTATATGGAGGTGTTTCTGCCTATAGGAGTAGCCGTGTACAGTTTGTTTCTGGTTTTTCTCTGCTTGGGGGCTTTGTGCATGTACTTGTGTTCTGTAGTGGGTGACTGAAATACTATGGTGTTTCTACTTCCTGGAATTTTATTGAAAAAAATTTTTAATTATTCTGAGATATGTAGCAGTTACCTAAATTTGCTGGAGAAACCTTTCATGATCTTTAGGGATGGGTTTTTTGCTTGAGGAACAGTCCTTTTGCAAATAGCTCAGCAGTAGAGCAGGAACCTCAGCAATACTTGCTCAGACATCCATCCCCAAAAATGAATAAAACTTGTGTGTCCAAGTAAAAGTGTGGTTCAAAAATGATGAAACAGGCTCAAGAGAGCTTTGTTCAACTGATTAGATCTTTACTTGAGTTAGGTGCAGAATAATTCAAACATGCCTTTGAGTGACAATCTGATCTCAGGCTTTGAGGTGGTGTGGGGTTGAGCTCATAGAATTCCTCTTGGAGCTCTTCCAGTTTGCATAAATACTTGTCTAATATAAGGGGTGATCCTCTGTCATGCGATAACTTTCCTGTCTCTGCTATGATTAACTTGAAATTTTTTAAAAAGGGGAACAAAATTGCTGAGAGAGATCTAATGGTTGGAGATGACTGTGTACACCCACTGATGCTCCTTGTCCCTGGATGGTGTGTTTGTGTCTTTGTCTTCCTGCACACATACTAGTGTGTAGCAGGCTTTACTGATGACATCCAGCTTCTTCTCAGACCAAAAAATATAGGTAGTACTTCTGAGTATGGAGTCCCTAAACTATCCATTAAGATGTTCTGGCGTGTCAGCCTCTCCGTTGAAATGTCTTGGGGCCACTCTGTTTTTCCATTACAATCCTGTTCTCTTCTGTGCAGACCTATTCAGAAGAGACAGAATTAAGCCACAAACCTTTATCTTCTTCTAAAGCTGCTGTATACACTAGCCTGTTAATCAGGCATTTACTTCTGTATATCTCAGGTGATTGACAAGCTTAGTTTCTTGGAGTGGAGGCGCTTTGTGCTGCC
The DNA here is from genome assembly GCF_964199755.1 of Larus michahellis. Lineage (NCBI taxonomy): Eukaryota > Metazoa > Chordata > Aves > Charadriiformes > Laridae > Larus > Larus michahellis. Next base: position 3,262,498 of record NC_133908.1, read on the forward strand.
CACTGGTCGCCTGGCTCCACGTTTGCCTTCCTGAATAAATCATGCATTCTCCTTTTTGTGTGACATGTTTAGTTCCATGATTTAAGAGCTTTAACATATAGCTCTTGTTTGTTCTTGCTTTTGTTAATAACTAATCGTGAATTATCCATGAATGGGCTAATTAGGGCATTAACCGTATATTATATACCAAGCAAAGAATCAGATCTTTCACAGACATCTATGTAGGTAGTAACTTCTTGAAATATCCCTGAGCTAGGAATGTCTGCATGTATTATGGAAGATCTTGCAAATTCTGGCCTGCGGGGTAGTCGCAGCATAGCTCAAAAATCAAAACAAGTCATACATAGAACGAATGCCTTGTAGGGGGAAAAAGTCAGGATCCCAAATGATGCAAATGGTGAAATATGAATCAAGAATTTGGTAATGTATTATCCTTTCAGAAAGGACAAGATTATTGGAACTGATCTTTGTTTTTACTGTAAAACTTTAAATGAAGCTCAGGTAGAATAAAATGCGAAATAGGAAGACTGCCCATGCGCTGTGAGATTGTTTTGTGGATTCTAATACTATGACTTTATTAATAAAGAGGCAGAGAGAGACTTCGTAACAGTTTGGAGGTTTGTATTCTGGGTACCTGTTAACACTCTTCTGACATGGTAGCTTAAGATTTCCATATGCAGTGCAGCAATGATGAAAATCACTAGTGTAGAGTAGAAATAAAGTGAACAGAAACTCAAGGAAAGAGTCCTAGAGGTGGCCAACATAGAAATTGAGGCAAATACCCATGTTGCAAATATGATAGAACCAGAGTAAGTGATGCTGGTGACAGCAATGTTGTCAGTAACGTTAGCAGTAATTCTTCGTTGTTCTTCAATGAACCATGTGCCAAACTAATTCTGATTCTATTGCCTGGCCACAGTGAGCCTCATGTGGTTCTGTGTGCGTTCTGGTGTCTCTCTCAGGAAGTCAGCAACATCTCTTCAGCTTGCCCTCATCTTGAAACATTTTCTCAGGTAGCTGAGAATGACATTACAAAATCCAGTCTCTTGAATCCAGTAGTGCTTCTGAGTCTCAAAGGTTTGTAGCTGCCAAACTCTGCACCAACAGCATTGCATGGTCAATCCCCACTTCAGACTTTCTGTTATCTTATTTTGTACATGACCCAGCAAAACCCCGGTCCAACTCTGAGTCAGTGTACAATAAAATAACAAAATTGTCATTTAGATGTTTGAATTAAAAAGATTGTGGAGTCTGTTTCTACCAAATGACTTTTCCATCAAATATTTATAAGCTTGGCTGGTTGTTTGGGGTTTTTTTCAGAAGAAAAATACCAAGAGACATAAATCTATATTAAAGACTAAGTGCCTACCAAATGGAACTTTATGCACATTTGCTGTGGTTTCGCACTTTCTTTTTACTCGAGTGTTACAGAGCAAAGCCAGCAAAACCCACAAAGTTGATATTTTCTCTCTTCCATCTTTTAGCCCCTAAATTTTAGTTTGAATGCTGCTGTTTTCTCTAGCATGCACTTCTGGATGCCTGACTAAAGCACAGATGACATGATACACGATGAAAGCCAAAGGGTTAATCTTCTAGGGACTCAAGGCTAATGGCCCAGTAATGCTCACCCAAGAGGGAGTTGTTGTGGCTGTTTCAGATCTCAGTCTAGTCACTTTATAATAATTTGGAGATTTCCACTGGAAATTTGGTAGCAGTAGGAGTAGCTTTTAATAAGGGCACAGCAGTGCTTAATGTTGATGTACTGTATTTTGGATCAGAACCTTGCTCCTGCCTTTCCTTTTTCTGCTACTGCAACAATCAGCTCTAGATTTGCTTTCTATAGACCCACTGTGATCAGATTTTCAGCACAGTCCTGCATATGTGTGTCTTTCAATTTATTTTCGTCTCTGAAATCGAGGTAGGAAATTTCAGTGCAACTTGTGGGCACTGACATTCGACAGCAATACTTACCGCTTGCGTGCTGGTCTGTTTCTGCTACAGTCCTACCAGGGCCCACTGTTTCTTAAGATTTACTTTCTTGTCTTCCACCATTAATGTGGGAAGTGGCTTAATTTCTGAGTATCATGAACAAAGGCCGTCCTCATACTAGGGCCTGTGTTCCCAGGTGCTACCATTGCTGAGTACACTTCAATGAAGAATCCATAGCTATTTTAGTTCTCTCTAGGGGTGTTTGGGACACTCATCTGCTGTTGGAAATGAAACCGTTACAACCTTAGCTCCTGAAACTTCCCGTTGCAGGTCTGTGTGTGGCAGAAATTCGGAAGAGACTTATGTCCCTTTCAGTGTACCCTTAAATTTTCGTTAAAGCTGCTCTTTGGAGTTTCTCTTGTCCTGCTTATTATATATGTATGTAAGAGTGCATATGACTTTTGTGAGCATGTGGTACCTGAGTGTTTCTGTATATATGTATATTTACATAGATGTATTAATATATAGATGCAAATATGTATATACATGCATTCAGATGAGTCATGGAAAGTGTAAATGTATGCTTCTGATCATGATTTGTGAGCGCCACACAGGTGTGCGCATGGGCGAGTGCGCAGGTCTGCATGTGTCATGTACGTTAACATGTGCGTGTATTGGATTTATCACTTTGATTTTTGTTGCTGTGAGAATTCTGAATTGCATGCAAATTCTCTTGTGCAAATGGTTTGGATTTTGGGACTCTTCCCCTTGCTAATGTGCTCAACCAATCTCTCTCTTGATTGAAAGATTGAAAGAAAGAAAAAGAAAGATGGAAGGCAGGAGAGAGAGCAGTGTAAAGGTCAGCTAGCATTGGAGCCTGACGCAGAGATTTATAACCCTCCAAATTCTCCCTCTCTCTGGCAGCATGTCTTTACAGACTCACATTATCTCTATTAATACCAGCCACAAGGTCATTACTCAGGCACTGAGCCTTCCTCCAGCATAAATATTTATACAAGGCTGACCTGCGGCTGCTGCGTTTGCCTTTTATTTGATTTCTGCCGCCTTTTGTGTCTGTCAGCTAATGTCTTTAGCTGCTCTGTCTGGGACAGTGGGAGCTGAGAGAGGAGCCGGGGAGGGGTTAAGAAGGGAGTAAAAGAGAAGGGGCCGGGGGGGGGGGGGAAGCAGGGAGACTGGGAGAAGAAAGAGAGGAAGGGGATGGACAGGAGGTTGACATTTTGTATGATCCCTGTTGATGAAGATGTAATAAACCCTTTATTTCACAGCAGGTTCAAATTTTTAAGAAGTCTGTATTTTGCAATGACATTGCAAAATCTGTGAGAATTTCCTTTTATCTACTTAAGAAGATAGGAGTACGAGAATTTTTTATGTATAGAGTGTTGCTTTTGCTGGAGATTAAGGGGGTTTTTAGAAGCCTATTTCAAAGAATAAGCTAAGGATAGCTTGCATGTAGACATCCATGAGTGAATACGTAAATATTCTATCTCACTAATTTCTGTAAGGCATGATTTCATGGATGCGCATCTATGCTCACCTTAACATGCTACTACTACTCTGAAACCTTGTTTCTTGGCTTCTGTCAGTTGGGTGCAGATACCTCTAGTGGCTGAAAGGGAGGTAAGGTTGTTTTTCTTGGGCATGCATGTTCTAAGGGGCAAGGACAGCCAGTATCTGTGCTGTGGCCTTGTGCGTGTCCTTTATCAGAGCTTTAGCTGACAATGGTCACGGATATATTGGGAGTTTGGGAACAGGAATGGAAGATTGAGAGAAGTGTGGCGCGTGCCAGTGATTGGTTAGAAGTAAGCCTTTCAAGTGAGATAAAAACACAGAAATTGAAGGGACGAATCATGGGTTTAACCACGCTCTAAAATCTATAATGGCACAGCCTGCCTTAATTCTACAAGGGCTTGATATTTAAAGGCACTTTTAACTCCCGCTATCCCTGTCCTTCGTGAGCTGAGGCATTCAGTGCACTGGTGGTGGAGATACCCATGCTAAAAACCAAAGCAGTTCACTGTAGCAATGGATTAGCACTGCCTTAGCATTTGCTCTTTTGAATCATTTTAAGACTGGTAATTTTACTTAAATTAATTTTGCTTTTCTCTGTTTCCCTTAGCTATTGGATACCGCTAAAGGTCACAGACTCCATCAGGTAGACTATAGTTTAGACCTAGTATAGCAAATGGTGCAGTTGACTGTGATGGGGTTTTTGTTGTTGTTGTTGTTGAACTACTGTTCAGCATTTGCACAGGAGGTTTCCCCCTAACACCCTTTAAAATTTCAGTCAAAAAAAAAAAAAAAGTAAAATTAGGCTAGCTTTAATATGGCCTTCAGATATGTTTTCTCTACTTTCTGAAAGATTCCTTTATTTCCTTCTTTCTTCTCTTTGGGGGTAACTTTTACCTGCCATCAGGATGCAAATCCTACTCGGTGCTATCATGTCAGCAGTGACTGGAGAGGCTCACTGCAGACGAAGAGTGAAGGTACTTTATTAAACTAACATGTTGTCTTTTGTCATTACTGTAAGCAAGGATTTTTGAGCTTGAATCCCAGACAAACATCCCTTTGTGTGGTCTTGGTCTTTCAGCCTGACTGAGTTGACTGAACTAATCACCTAGCTATATTTCTGAGAAACTTTTAGGTTTTATTGTGTGCAGCTGCCTACACCCCCTTCCTGAATACAAAGGTCTTCACTTCAAGTCTTTGAACTGTTTTGTCAATGAGGTGGGAATGGCTTATTTCAAGAATCTCTTCCTTTCCTTACCCCACCTGAGGTCATTTCTCCTTCAAACTATTGATTCTGTGATGCTGCATTTGCATAGAACCAAAGCTGCCTCTTTTGTCTCTGAGTAGGTTACAATTTTAAAATCAAAACACACACACACCCCCCACCCCCCCGGACCCCCGCAAAATCTGGTCATATCTTTATAGCTTGTTTCTCTGTAGAAGAGCAGGAGGTGCATTAGCATCTCTGGTGATCAACGCACACCATATTCAATTGATTCTCCACAAACTAGAGTGCACAGCTTGTTGGAAGCAATTCTGCATCCAGTCAGATACCCACACGTAGCCATTAGGTCAAGTTGAGGGTCACTGCCTGCTTGAATCCTAAACCATGGAAAATATGGCAGGCAAGAATGATCAGCTAGAATTAATATTTTTGCTTTCTCAATACAGCTGCTTGTGTCTCATGGACGCAAGTAAGTCTCTAACTCATGCTTTAGACGTGCTCTCAGAGGCAGCCACATTATGAAAGAATGGCAGAAACTGTTTGCATTTCAAATAACAGTCTTTATTATGAGTATATATATATTTACATAGATAGATAAATACATGTGCATATAGCATACACAACAGAAATAATCTAATTTGCACAGTGTTACCTTGACACTTTTCAGCACCTTCTGCAAATTAAATTCCCTACCTCACTGCCCCAAGGAAGAAGAGGAAGAGAAAATAACTGGTTTTATTCTCACTCTTGATTGTTACAAGCTGCCTAGAATGGCAAAGTGAATGGCTAGGCAAGGTGTAGAATGGGTTGTGAGGGGGAAAGGCAATTGGATTCTGCAGATGATTAAGAGAATAGGGGGATTTCAAGATGCTTGGGATGGTGCTCTGACTTATTACTGTCACTAATGTTTAGTTTCTGTAGCTGAGCTGATATTGGTGAAGAAGTGTGAGGGACTGTTACTGGCATCTTCACCCCCGTTTCTGGCCTACGCTAGCACAAGTTGCAGGCAGACGTGTTCCGTGAGGTGAGTGAGAATATGACACCTCATGCTCACGTCTCTCCTTCCCGACCTGGCAGATGAAGTAGTGGGAAGGGAATTCTGTAGTGGAGGTGGGGAGTTCTGTAGCAGTTCCACTGAAACTGGAGAAGAGAATTTAGCAGGGGGATAGATGCATAATGTACACAATGCAGTCTGTCCCTTCTTACTGATTGTGATATTGAACACTATTTCTCTTAAGCTGTCTTCACACTTTCCTTTTTTGGTTACTCCTGTCAAAACAGAAATCTACATCCTGAGCATGAAAACAGAAGTTCTTGTTGAGAAGCTTCAGCTGGAGCTATGGAACCTCTGAAGCTGAGATATGTGTGCATGCGTGTCTTGTGTGTGTGTGTGTGTCTATGCACAGACACACACAATAGTTCTTTGAGCATTTTGAGCCAACAGTGCCACAGAAAGATCCATCCCTTGCCATTGTCCTGGCTTTTCTGTTTGTGAGGATCTGTACTGGTTTAGATTGAGGAAGTGATACAGCTAAAGCTAAGCACTTATATTTTTTTGGTGTTTTTTTTTCTTTTTTTCTTTTCCTTAACATCCATGCCAGGTTAGAAGAAGGCATTGTTAGGAGGAACAAGAAGATGGGGAAAGAACAAAAAGGGTGGGGCCATTCTATTTTGGAATTTGCATAGAATTTCCATACCAGCCTGTGAAACAATAGTAGTCATTCCAGCTGTGGGACACAAATTTCAACAAAAAATATTCGAGTAACGATCAGCAGTGAAACAATTCAAATAACTGACATTTAAATTATCCTTTTGAGGCTCAAGGATTAAAAACCGGTGAATAAGGATGGTTCCTCCCTGTCTGAAGTACTGTTGGGAAAATACTGCACCAGTTTTACTTGGTTGAGATTTCAAATACATCATTGCATGAAGCATTAAAAATGTGATCTTCTAATTAGGAACACAGAACTGTGAAAGGAAGGGTCCGTGCTAACCTCACAGATGTATAATAGGGAATACGTACTGTTCTGTGTACAGCTAGGCAATCTGCCTTAGAGAAGATTGAAAAATCACATTTCCTTACCATTTCTGATCTTAGAACAAAGCAAAGCTATGTTCTAAGCAAAGCTATGAAAGGCAATTGCAGTTTTTCCAGTGTAACAATTCTTGTTGAAAAATTGCGGATCTTCTGATTGAAAGGAAGAAGTTTTAAAATTGTTAAAATTGATTCTTTCCCCATGATCTTTCACTTAGCTTCAGCTGATCAGCAAAGCCATTTTTCAGTGCTTCCAAAAGGGAATGCCTTTAGCAACAAATGAAGTTTTATTTTGAAAATTTAGTTAATTTGTATAATGATTAAGTAAAGCAAGCACTCAAAAATACAACACTTCTGGCTGATGTTTTAACTGATCTAACCAATTTTTTGGGGGGGTGACTTACTGGATTACATTTTATCCGGAATTTCAACTTTTCATCTTTTGTTAAGAGGGAGGGGGAAAAAGAAACCTGCCACTTTTTCCCCAGAAAACAGTTTCCTGTTCTTCTCTTTTGCTAGCCTCAGTATGTCAGATGATACCTACCTTAAATGTCTGTTCAGGTTCATATAGCTGTAGTCTGAAAAGGCTGTGTGTATGTATTATCAGATAATGTGTCACACTATCATAGAAGTGAAATACTGAGTTTAGTTGGTGTACACTAATCTCTCTGTATAGTAATGCACGTGCACACACACTCCCATATACACACACACATTTAGTTTTACTTTGAGGGCCACTATCTGTTCTCACTTGTGCTTAGCCAATATGTTCGTCCTTTGAATTTGACATAGCGACTCTTTAATTCCCTGTTTTATTTTCTTTATTACTGGTTTTTCTCCCGTTTTATTTTGTGTTTGACTGTCTTATCTCTCAAACCTGAAACTGCTTTTCCTAGGCCAGCCTGGGGTTCTTTATGAGAAATGGTAGTAATTCATTCAGGAACTCTTTGCTCTGGTTTTCTTGACTGCTTTTATTCTAATGATTTAAGCAAATTGTGGAAATCCTTTTCTGTCTGTCCGATAGCATGTTAACAAACACTTTTGCTGGAATCAGAAAGCCCTTGTCCTATATAACAGTTTAAAATGCGGAAAGCAAGTTTGTATTTCTTACCCATATGACATTTTTAAATTGCCCTGTAGATGCTGAACTCTGGGGCCAGTGAGATTAGTGGAGGATTTAGAAGACCTTGAAGAGTGCCTGCATCTTGCAAGATCACGTCTTTACAATAATTGGGACCAGCTCTTTATGGAATAGAGTTGGGTCTACGGACCATCAGATTACAGTTATAGCATTTTTCTTTGTCTTTGCAGTAGCACAGTGTAAGTATGTGATTTGAGACAATAGTGTCTGAGGACCCGTGTTCAAGAGCAACACATGAGTTCTTATTTAAGAGGCAGTGAAGAAAATAGTTCTGTTTTGCACTGTTAGGTGTGATTTGCCAGAAGAGGTTAGCATGAAGCAAACGTGGAATACTCTTTAGGTAAATTCAGTTCTTTTTGATTCACACAATTCTCAGCCAATGATGCAGAGCTGCTAAATGACTCCTGCCATCTCTACCCCCTGGAAGATTTGGGCCTTAAGTCTCCATAGGAGTCACCCTGAATGTGCTGCCAAGGCATTGTACTTTGACTTGGGTAGCCTCCTGGAGCTCTGTGCAGCCTACGTTGAATAAAAGGCTTTCTTTAACTGCTTCTCTAGGAGCTGTTGAGTTGCTGTAGCTCCCAGTGATTTTTCTTTTTCTTTCACGCTTTCCTGAGATGCCTGGGTTTCAGGTAGTGGGTTTCATTGTTATTTCTTTTTTTTTTTTTTTTTTTTTTTAATATTGATAATATACGGGATCTAAGCCTGTTAGTAACACAGAACTGCATAAATCTGCTGCTGATTTTTATTATGAATAGTAAAGTCCATCTGAAACTGATCAGAACAGAGTGAAAGTGGAGGAGAATAGCTATTGAATAGCTAGTTAGTAGCTAGTTAAGGTAGATACACTTCAAGTACTTTGCAAATATTTTAACTGCGTTTCAGTAATTTTTATTATAAAGCTGTGCTTGTGAATTGTAGTGGTGGGCACACGCTAAAAACTTACACAATTCAAAACACTCACTTCAGTCCCAAGTCTCTGTGCAATGAAGCAATTTTCAGTGTGATGAGAACTAATAGTGACTTGTGAGCCAGGATACATGAGTTCTTAACTTGCCTGTGGTCATACAGCACATTGATTTCCCTTCTTGGTGTCTCAGTGTTTTCATATGGAATATGGTGCTAAGGATACTTACCTTGCTCTATGAAGCCCTTTCTGATCTGTATGTGTTTAGCAATGTTATGCCTGCACAGCATGGTCTGGTTCTTAACTGTATTGCCTCTGCTTAATAAAATAGAAAACACAGAAAAGTAAAAGGACTGAAATAGGAACACATTGAAAATCATGAAAGAAACTCTTGCTGACTCGTGATTAACTGAAACACGGACATTTGACACTCAGTGCTTTTAACAAGAAAATGAAATTATCCAGTTTATATTATTTTGTTGGTTTCTTTTAAATGTGACAGTTGCAGTCCATTTCAGGTAAAATCTTAAAATAAACCTCTCAGAGGCACCAAATAAAGCAAATTTCTTGCTCTAAACCCCGCTCTTGACTCACATATAATGTGAACCACATGCAGTTGCTGATGCATATATGAGTGCACATTATGTGTTCCTGTACATGTTCAGAGGTGGTGCATTTTAAAAAATACACATGAAGGATGATGAGCTTATGTGGACAGGACAGGCCTTTATATCTCTAAACTTGAGTTCTGAAATGAAGCATGCGGGTAAGATCGAAGGTTTGAACAACAGTTTTCTATTCAACTCATCCGTTTGGCGGACAATATATAGCGGTCTCTTAGAAGAAGAAATCAGATATACATCAAGAAGTTTTGAATTAAGACAAAGCCATGAAACAGAATATAGAATCTGTAATTGCTGCAAATTGTTTGCTCATTTGGTGAGAAATACTGTTCTCTGCAAACACTTCAAGTTGCTGCTTTAGCATACCAAAATGACAGCAGCTATTGGTGTGCTATGTGTGTGAACAAATGGTAATGTAAAAGAAATACTCCTGCTCAGGACTTGGACGTCAGGTTTTCCTTACTGTTTATACTCCCCTATACAATTTAGTGTGCTAGGCCTAATACTTCTGAAGATCAAAGTTCAAGCACTGTTTTACATGAGCTACAGGGGGAGTTTCAGTGGGAAAATTTCCAGCCACTGCTGGAAGTTCTCTCTAGTATGCTGATGTGAACCAAATCGACATCCTGGCATTTACTTAGTTCAGGAATCTTGACTGCAGATTTGGGGAAAAGTGTATTTGTGGGATTAAAGTGGGGTTAAGAAGTTGAATAGCAAATGCTGAGAGACTAAAGAAGAAACAGTTGATAGGGAAGGTGCTGATACTGTAACAACTATTTTAGTGCAGTGGTTGGGGGAAGGCCATGTGGGAGCAAGGGCTGAAGGGCAAATGGTCTGCATCTTCTGGGGAAGGCACGTATGGAAGCTTCTGTGTCAGGTCTTGAAATGGAGTGCATTGACACAGCTGCCTGCACTGTTCCTTTCCCTTGTGTTGTGAGCATCTCATTTTCACAATCAAAGATTAGGTCTAAACTGGTGTAAATACTTAGTATGCTACGCTATGAAGTACCATGTTTGCTCAATTACTGGAAAGTCACCCTCCCACAGGGAGCCACAAAGCCGTAATGGAGTTGAACACAAACATTTGTTTTGTTTAAAAACCCTGGTGTAACATCCCTGCGCAACTTTTGAAATGTCAGTTCCTGTAAATGCTCTTGAGTCTGAAACCAACAGTGCAGAAAGCACTGGAAGAACCCGTTGCGGAAGCGAGGTTTACCAACCTCTTCAATGTTTCATGCTAGCTTCACAATGATCTCTCTGGCTCCCTGCTTCTTCGATGGCTTCTAGCTTTCTACTTGTGACATCTCTCCTGATGCGCTCAGACAGAGGGAATATGCAAAAGGATAGCTGCAGCTCTGTGTTCAGAAGATGTCATCTCCGATTGGTGTCAGGCAGGGGAGCAGCAATTAAGGCTCCAGCCGACTTTCTGCTCAAGCTTCAGGCGCGCTGGGGGAGGAGAAGAGAGAGAAAGAAGGTACAAGGGAAAAGTAAGACAATGGGAAGGGGGGAGAGAAGGAGAGAGAGCAAAAGGTAGAGAGGGGAAGAAAGGGAAACCAAAATGTGAAAGAAAGGGAAATAAGAACAGCATGGGACAAGTTAGGGGAAAACAGAGAAAAAATCTGAGAATGTCTTAGAAAGGGGGAATGATGAAGAGACGGGAAGCGTGAAGGAAATCAGGAAATGAGCATGTGACTCTGCATGAGAAGTGAGAGGAAGTGATAGAATGAGACAGATGGCAAGGAAAACAATGAAATCAGGAAGGTAAGGGCAACTTGCGTGCTTTTAGCTATTTGTTGCTGACTGATGGGAAGAGAAGCATATATTGTCCCAATCACCAAATATGGTGCTGAAGAATCTTTTTATTCCTGACTTCTGATGAGCTACCAGTGTAAATCAGCTGCTGTTTCACAATTGTGTGTCAGCAGGGAAGAACAGCTTTACAGAACGGAGAGGGTACCTGGGCAGGAGAGAAGGAGAATGAATGCATGGTCTTGCAGTGCTATCCCTACATGTCTGGAGAAGGCATCTCTGCAAGGCATAAATGCCTTCAGTGCCTTAAACCAAGCCACATCCCAGTTAAGCCCAACAGTGTGCATAAAGGACATTACATGTAAGAGGTGGACCTGATGAAAGATGTGTGTATTCAGCACCCAAGATGCTATTAGGCAGGTGAAGGATGTGCATAAAGCAGTAACACATAATACCTATCATTCTCCTCTAGGATCAAGGTGCAGCACAGTCACAGAATGTAGCAAATTTATGATACTGATTTCTTTCTGCTGAGATATGATGTTGCCAGTGCATGACAAAACATTCCCAGTATACCCTGTTATGGTTCTGTGTAGAGCAGTCGCACTCAAGTATTTTGGGGTGTAAGCCCCAGTTCAGAAGTGCACATGATGTCAAATGCTAGCATAACCTTTTGGATTTCTTTTGATTGCTTGACTCCAGTTCTGTGACAACCCCATCTCATAATATTTAGTTTGGTAACTTCTGGTCTAGAGTTAAAATCAAGACCCATGAATCTATTGATGATGATAGTACAAGCATGCAGGAAGAAATAGGCTGCGGGGTTTCGTTCTGCCCTATGTATCTCACTTTTAGTCTGTCTCAAACAGTTACCATAGGCTCCTGTATAATTAACAGAGAGAACCATTGATTGACTTTCAAGAGTAATTAATCAGATGCATCCAAGACCTGTGTTTCACAACGACTAGCTCAGAATTAATGCTTAAAATTAAGACTTGGAAAGCTAGGTGACATGTCTCACCTGCTGTACCATGAAAAAAATCTTGTTAAGTTACTAGAACCAGCTACAGGGATCAGCCCCTTAGGAAACTAAAGTATCAAGAGATTTTGAGATTACAGATGAATTAGGGGTTGAATCTGCTTTATGAATCCCAAGTGTTTTCCTACTTAATGGCATTACGAGATCTCTTCTATCTTTCTAGTTTTGTTGCTTGTCTGCTAAGGGGTTTCCTTTTCTTACAGCTGTTACGTATCTCTGTGGCTTTGTTTGGGGTTCTCCTGTCTTTTCCCTCCTGCTTGGCATCATCATGGCTTTCTCTTTTATAGTAACTCTAGTAAACTGTGATCTTCTATTCTGTAGCTGGTTTGAACTCCCTCAGCGCTGGAGCTGAGTGTTAGATCCTGCATTTTTGTCTTTATGTATTTTTATACATTGTTGCACTCTTGAGGAATCCAGTGTCTTTGTCCCATAATTCTACTTGTTAGCTGATCTAGCACAGGTAAAAGGTCAAACAGGCTGCCCAGGGGGGTTGTGGAGTCCCCTTCTCTGGAGACTTTCAGGACCCATCTGGATGCAGTCCTGAGTAATGTGCTTTAGGCAATCCTGCTTTAGTAGGGGAGTTGGACGAGGTGATCTCTAGAGGTCCCTTCCAACTCTGAAATTCTGTGATGACCATCATGAACCATCAGTAGCTCACTCTTCCTTTGTCCATTCTGGATTCCTGACTGGCTAAAAGAAACCAACTTCTCAAAGACTTTTTCCAGAGTATTCTCAGTACACCAGCTATTAAACCTTGAAATACAATTTGGAACATAAACTTTGATGGGATTATTAAATCTACAAGGTTTAGCTGCAAAGAGCTAGGCTGTTGCCAAAGCTCCATGCTTTAGCTTATTAATAGTTACTAAATTGAGGTGAGAGCTGGCAGAGGGCAAGCAGAGAGCGAGATGGAGAGAAGCACAGCCCTTATGTATTCACTATCCTTTTTAGCATTTTATTTTCCCCATCTGGATTTCCCCCTGCCGAGCAGCAAAATGGACGTTTAGACCTGCAAGCAGTGCCAGACAGCTAACTAGGCGCTAGAAGTCAGCCCCTGATGATATTTGGCATCGGTGGGCCTCTTTGTGCCAGTGGTTTAGTGCCAAGAGTAATTGTGATTTACACCCATTGCCCCTTTGGTGGCAAAATGGTTTTGATTAAGTGCATACCACATTTATTAAGTCTTGCACAACCGAGCACAGGGTCTTGGCTGGGACGCCGTAAAAGGCAGTGAGATTTACACATCTCGCTGCAGGATTCATTTAATCTCTTGGGGATTTACTGACCTTCAATTAGAACTGTTAAGTACTGTTTACTTGGTACCTAAATCATGCAAGGCCCAGCTAGAGTTTCTTTTTTGTTTTCATTAGTAATGTTGTGATTAAATGCGGGAGGAGAAGGGAAAAGACCCAAACACAGTGAGACCCAGTGAATACACGCCCTAAGGAGAAGGACTTTGAAGGTTTTAAATCAAAATACTGAACAGACCAAACTAACTCATTTTTCCTTAATGATCTCTGATATAGGAGGCTATTACTTCAACTGAAAGACAAAAAGTTACTTTATGGGAGTCATGTACATACTGAAGGACACCTTCCCTTTCTTTGTGTTCACCTAATCCAATGTCTGTGGATTTAATGGAAGGATAGTTTTTAACTTCAGAGAGCTTTCAAACAGGTGTTGAAAGAACTTTTCAGGTTGTCCATGGACAATGTATCTGCTTCCTCGTCTAAGGTCACTGAAGTTATCTGCAGTTAAGGTATTTCTCTCAAGTTAGCCAAGTAAGAGCAGCCATATTGTAAAGTAGGATTCTTCTTATTCTGTGTTCCTAGAATATAGTCCCAGCCACTTCAGGAAGTCTCCTGTGGTTTGAAGGAGAAGATCTTCTGTCCTTCATCGCCAAATACACTGAATTTTGAGGTGATATAGAGGGTGAAAAATGCAAATGAGGTCTATCTGAGCCCCTATTACAGAGCAAAAATTTCAGTATTTTAGGTCTAGGTTACCACTCAGTGATGTGCCATTCCAGTTAGTTAACATTGCAGTCACAGAAAGGAAGTTAAAAGATTTTGTGTTTGTGAATGGAGCTCCGATTAGTGGTGAGATCTTTCTAAAAAATGTCTCTTCTTTGTAAATAGCTTCTGGTCTTAAAGAACATAGTATTTTTAATAATTGGCTGGAAAATGTTGGCAAGTCGTGAACAACTGGGTGCGAATATTCAAAGTTCAGAAGTGAACTGATTTTGCCTAATTTTTGTTGGGTAGGTTGATCATGTGGCGTCTTTCTGTGTCGTGATTAGATGAACACACACAGGAGCAGTGAGGACCTGTTTGCTAGGATGAAACGAGTTTGACGATCTGAAAATCCCTTTTCCACAAGTATTCTCTAAATGTTTCTTTAGAACTTGGCTGCTTCTGAGATTTTTCCTGCCAAGAAACTGGTTGGCTGGACTGTTCATGGAAAGCGAACCCCAAAGGAACGTGAATGCAGGCAAAGTGAATTCATGGGTTGGATACCATAGGAAATGTCAGGCATTCAATCAGCTCTCATTAGTAGCTAGCAGCTCGGGCTTCTTGCTTCCTCCTGACTACTCAAATTAATAACCCAACTCTCCATCCTTGTGCTTTCTCTGGCATTATGTCAAGAGCAAGGGAATGAGGTGTGGAGGGGTTCAAGGAAACAGTGAAATGGTACATGCCCTTTTAATTCAAGTTGTAGAAAGTTCACTTGAGACCTAAATCAGAAATTGAACTTGCCTCTCCAGTCACAACCAGAGCTATATAGCATCTGAACTGGCGCACATCAAGATAATTTGCCGGTTTTGGTCATTGAGCTGAGTTAAATGAAAGTCCACTTATTTTAAGGTGCATCAACTAACCTATGTATAAATTTTGGATTCTGATTTTTACACAATCTCATCTGAGTAATGACTGGTTAGGTACCTGCATGTGTGCTCAGTGGTAACTAACTCAATGAAAGGAAAAGATCCTTTAAAATGTTTTCCATATTGGTGGTAGTCCAAGGCCAGTGTGAAACTGAAAGGCAAGGAAGAGAGGAGTAGGAAGTCTCAAAATGACCACATTTTTAAAGCTGGGTTATCAGCAGCTTATTCTCTAGTTAAAAAAAAAAAGTATGTATTTTCTATTCCGATAATTGCGTCGCCTCCTCATGGCAACTTACTTAGGTAAAGTAAGGTAAGGTAAACACGGAATCATTCATCTTAGAGCTCTGGTTTTACTGAGCCTCATCAAATTTGTAGCTAGATTTGCAAGTGCCATTATGTAAACAAGCAGAAAGTGGCAATTTATAAAAGACTGCAGTCGTGAACAACAGGGTGCTGCTGTCAGGTGTGTAATATTGGGAGTTGTATTCTTGGAATAAAAGTGTAATTGGAAGTGAAGTGTGTCCAAGAAGTTCAGGAATTCCTAGTACCTATTGCCTCATTTACAGTGTCCTAAACTGAAAAATTTTACATGGCTTGGTTTGCATGTTTTTATTTTGTAGGAATACTGCACCCCACTGCTATGACCATCATGATTTTGTTTTTAAACTGGGGCCTGTAAAAGCCCAACTCACAGGTCCACAGGGTCTTTCTGGAGTTCTAGATCCAGCACAACCTTAATGCATGCGTCATGGTCTTTTTTGACCAAGCTTCACATTGTCCCTAGATCCATAATGGGCCAGAATGGATGCCCAGGTGCAAATTTGTTCAAATACTTGAGGTGCTTGTGGCTGTCTCTGTTGTTGTTTTTCTATTGATCCTAGGCTTGAAGAAAGGACAATGGAATGGGTGAAGTCTGCTGCACTATCGGTGAAGCTAATAGGCATAATTAATACAAGCTTGATGGTGAAGTAGGGAATGACTTGGCAAAGCAGGAACAACAGCGTGGCAGCAGCATCAACAACTATCCTCTCTTGCCTGTTTTTCTTTACACACGCTCAAGCTGCAAAAAGGCAAACTCCAGTGCAGTACAGTGCCAGCTGCCGTTGTGCTGGAGGGGTGGTGAGTACATTGAGCCAAGGATGACAGCACGGCAGGCATTCCTTTGCGCTGCTACTTGAGATACATTAGCCAGTCCTACAGCCCCTGAAAAGCTTCTGCTGCCTCAGTGCCTGCAATCGGCCCAGACCGGTTGCTGCTTGTTGATGAATAGGAGGTGCTAATCTCTTTCTTCCTAAGAGACCTCTTTGTCCAGAAGTGTAGGGATTTAATTGGCTTGTTCACACTTTCTCCAGCAGACTCTGACTTCTAACACTTCCTCCACACCCCGCCCCCACCCTTTGGTTCATGGTGTCAACAGGGCTGGAAGTGTTTTAATTCCTTTACAGACAATCCTCCTCCACACCAAGAGCACAACTGGGTGGACTGTTGGGGGTTAGCATGCTGGAAACTGTTAATCCTAAAGGGCTATGTTGTATTTATTTATTTATTTATTTATTTATTTAAGTCTGAAAGGATTTAGTCCATTGCACTTGAATGCTTGCAGGAAGTGAAGCGTTTTCCGTGACCAAAGCACGAATTCTTGACTGGGGATGTAACTAAAAAATTAAATTGTTGTGAATCCATATTTTTTTTTGCCTTACATTTGCTCAAATCTATTATATCCTGACTTGTCTTTACATATAACAGTTATCATAGCACCTACTGGTCCCACTGAAAGATTCAGACTCCACAGTGCTAGGTGCTGGGTACAGACACAATGAAAACCAGGCTAATTTTCTATAAAGATTTTGTTCTCTAAATAAAGATGAATCAGAGTATAATGAATGAAAAAGAGATGTTTGTTCTCCCAGACAAACTGCATCACACAGATTTAAATATAGTTTTTGTTCTCGTTCTTGTATGTTTGGAGACAAATACAGTTTGCAAACAAACATGGTTAACAGATGTGGTTAACTCAGTATCCCAAGAGCTTCAGAGACTCTGCAGTCCACTATACTAACCCAGGAACTTTAGAAAAGCGGGTTCTGTTCTGGGACAGAACTGTTGACGTACTATAGGACTGGAATGCATCACTTCCGCTCTTATTCCCTCTCTCTGTCTTGTCTCTATGGTCTCTGAGCTTCCTGGGACAGAAACTGTAACTTTTTAGTTGTTTGAACAATGCTTACTGTATGGTGCACTGAAGCTTTCTTGATGCCACTGAACAATAATGACCAGTAAGAAAATTGTCAAGTTACTGGTGCAAGAAATCAAGGGGAAATGAGAAATGAAGCAGCCATTGTAGGTCTTAGACAGGACCTGTTAAGATTCTAATGCTTTTCTTTTGGATGATATAATCTCACTTCTGTTTTCCATTTGCGTAACATCAGCCAGCTAGCAGTTCTTAAAAGTGTCACTAAGCAGGTGTTACTGAAAGGTCCTTGGTGGTAGGAACATAAATGGAAGTGGATATTGTAGTTAGGGTAATATCAAGAACCAAGAAGAGAGGAGGTAAGAATTCAGAGAACAAGTCTAAAAAATTAAGATGGAGAGGAGGTAGAGCCAAAGCAAAATCAGGGGATTTGTTTGGAGAGAGGAACGTAGATAGACCTGGCAGATGCGGTCATTAGGCAGATAAAATCATTAAGGACCAGAAGGTCAATCAGTAAAGAATCACATAGCCATCGTGTTGCTCAAAGCTGCTGAAAAGGTTTACTTCTGTAACTGATTGTGGAACTATTGCTAATTGGGCCAGAGATCTTGATGCCTGGGGAGACTGTTTACAACGAGCTTTAGGACTGGCAGTGTGTCAGTGTATGTAGGCCTTACACCCATGGTACGAGAGGCACCACCCTGCCGTTTCTAGAGCTGAGAGCTGAGATGCTGCTGAGAGGTTGAACAGCCGCTGCAAAGTCTGTGTCACTATTAAATAATTGTTCCAAAGAAAGTAGGGGGTTGCTTTTTCTTTTTGTTTTGGTTGGTTGAGTCATAGCCAACAAATAGAAAAATCATTCCATGGTTATCTGAAAGACGATGTCATATACAATGGCAATTAGAAATATTTCCAAAATTAAACTTCCAAAGGAGGAAGTGAATTACAATGCAAGCAACCTTTGACCCTAGAGAATCATAATGGCTTCCTGGATTTGGAGATATTATGAGCTAAAGCCAGAAAGGTACTGCTGCTGGGTCGTAATAAGTGTTAAAATTAGAACACAATGTGGTAACCTTGGGTGTGTCTTTCTGATCTGAATTCTCCTCCCACCCACACCTCTGTTTAATAATGATGTGTTTTGAAAGGCCTGTGTCTGGCTGCCTTAATGTCTAGGCATTCGCACCAAGTGCATCAGCTTTCGTAGTTATCACTCTGCCAGGCAGCGTGGGCCACAATCCAAAAAAGTACAAAAGTACTTGTTTACACTTAAGTATGGGAACAATTCCACCAAAGTAAAGATGGCTACTGTGCTGGGGTCCAAGGAAATTAGGTAGGGGTGCACATAAGCTCCCCATATCTGAGAAAACTTCATCTCAATATTTATTTATTTATTTATTTATCTATTTATTTATACATTTTGTCACAGTTTCTGGGCGTAGTCCAGCATGCTCATCCCTTTAGGAAACAGGGATCTTGTAGCTGTATACACCCCCAGCACAGGCTTATTATTCCTGCAACAGCAATACCCAGAGTGGGCTGGTCTCATTGTACCAGGCTTTGTACAAACACATAGTAAAAAACAGCTCTGGCCTAAAAAAAAAATACATATAAATAAATAAAATTACAGTCTAAACAGACAAGGCAGACAGTGGGTCTCTCTTGGGGAGAGTGACAGAGAGATAAGCCGGTCTAGGAAATGTTAGGACATTTAAAATCTTTTCCTGTTCTCTCTCACAGAAGAAAGAACATTATATTTGGCTACATACACGAGTCCAGATTTAAAAATAGCTGGGTTCCTTCCTGACAGAAATGAGCCAAATTTATTAGCCGCCGAGCAAGCTTGCATTGAATTTTTGCTTGTCAGGACTCCCCCAAGTAATTGTGTTTTTATATACAAGTTGGTTGGGGGAGTGTTTCATGAGCAAATACCTTGATTTATGCATGGATATCTGTATTTGCAGGAGAAAAACCAGTCAAATGTTTGTGTGAGCAAATTCCAGCCACATGTATGTTTAAGAAGAGAAGTGACGCCAAGGGGGCAGAATTGTCATTAGACTGATTTGGGAGCTGGATTTAGTTGAAGGGCAATGTTTTAAAAGTACCTAAGTGACGCAGGAGCCTCAGGGCAAATCTTCACCAGGTGGGGCTTATTAGTGGGAATGCGGTATCCTGCTAATGTAGCTGGGCTGCTTCTGGATCTGCACGGCACCCAGGCAGCACTGTGCTGTACTGTGTGGTGGATTTAGCAGCTTAGGGACGTCTGCCCCGTGTGCTGTTGTGTGGTATTGACTTTCACTGTGTACCATTTTCGAAGGTGATTTAGGCGTGAGCACTGGATTTATGAAAGTATTAAGGTGCCTATCTTCCACTGAAGGCAGTGGAGGCTGGAAGCTTTAAATACCTTTTTGGAGGGTCTGAGCCTCGGGGCAGATTTACGAAGCTGTATAGATATCTGAAATGCCTGGTGATCTTTACAAAAACACCAAATGAGTTAGACCTGTCTCCTCTTGACTTCAAAGTGACTTGTAGAGATAAGGAGGTTGGTCCAAGATCTGTGTCTTAAGCTGACTATATATAGCTTTGTGGAGTTGATCTTTAGGAGAGCACATCTTGCCTTGGAGCCCAACTTGGTCTCACTGAAGGTGAGAGTGCTGCGGGTATTTCTGAAAATGCTGCCTGCTAAAATTAGGAGTGAACTTCAAGACAGACAGCAGGGGTTTGCTGCAGTGAAACTACTGACTTGTTTGAAATCAAGTGTGCTCTGCATATACTTTACTTTGGTTATGCAATGATGAAGCCAAACTTGAAAGGAGAATGGGATTCCTGGGTCTCCCCGTGGAGTACAGGGCATTTGGCGGTGAGGACAAGGTGTTCAATATAGAAAAATAGGGAAAAGCAAAATGAGATAAGTGTTTGGGGATAGAGAAACAGTAAAGGGAGCATCAGCTAATGGAGAGGGGGAAGGAAAAAGAAAGGGAAAAAAATCTGGCCCAAATGGGCTTCTATGCCAGAGTAACTGAAGCAGTTTGTGCAAGACATTCTTTGTCTGTCTGTAACTGAAGGCTTTGAGGACAAGGGAGAATGTTCCTCTTGCGTTTAAAGCTATGTAAGAAGCCCTAGGTCTGTGCTACTCGGTGAGGTTGTTTTATACCAACAGACTTCATGGCTGGATTTACCATGCAGCAAGGGAAGCTCCAGCATCACCACTGCAAGTCATGTAAGCAGCCAAACCACTAAAGTTCCTTTTCTCCATTACTGTTGCCATCGCAGTCATAGCTGGCCCTGAAGGCTTTCTCACAAGATAATGCTCTGCTATTCTGAAAGGATGGTAACAGAAGAATGGATTTGCTCTTCTGCCTGACAGAAGGGGAAAAGAAAGTAAGAATTTTAAAAGGCTCTTTTCATGTCCAGTTGTAAAAATTCAGCTCTTTGTCTTACCCCTGTGGCCTGGCTATCTTAGATCTGATTGCTGCTGAAACAGATCCTCATCTAGTATGGAAAAATCCCTTCTCCCGATAGGGCTGCTGAGGGGTTATAACCAAAAAGGACAATGATCTGTGAAGCATGTTGCACAAAAGACTCCATCATGCAGTGAAGTAGTGACAAGGGTTTGCTTTAAACTGAAATGGATGCGGGTAAGATTTAGACTGGTCTCCTCCCCTAAGGTGGCTCTGTGATGGGGGAGAGTGTGGGCCGAGTAGCCACAAGGCTCCCTATATTCCCCTGGGGCTACATCACAGTCACAAGCATTAAGGGCAGGGAGCATGGCAGGGAGGAGGGGAAGGATTGTCCCTGCTGACCCATTCGAGGCATCGTGATCTGACAGCCTTTTCAGAGCTGTGACTGTCCGGCTGACAACAGGCCAGTGACAGCTCTGTGTGCTGCACGCTTGCTCTCGCCTGCCTCCAGGGCTGAGAGGAGAACAGCCCAGGCAGCTGCCTCCAGTGGCTTCCTTACACATTCTGCTCTTTTCAATGCCAGCGAGGGCGTCTGAGTGAAAGAGAGCACAGCAGACAGGGACTGAATGACAGGTGTCAGTCATGTTGGCTGCAGGGTCTTCAGAGGGAAGGAAAACAACTCCTTTGTTGCCCCCCCCCCCCCCCCCCCGCCTCCAATATCCCCAGCTAGAGAGCCGCTCCCAAGGCTTGCCTTCTGATGCAAGCAGCCACTTGGTACATTCTCTTCCTCTCAAGTCCCTTCTCAACACAAACCTGTTTTGCTCCTGTTTCCCACTTTAACTCCTTGCTACAATGTCCATATTATTATTTCTCAGTTGTGCCTTGAAATATTGCTCCTGCAAGTGCTTGCAGGCTCATTTCCACACAATAAGGGCAGTTAGCAATTTCTTCCCATCCCCATCTGCTACCTGCCTGCTCTGGGGGACCCAGTGAATAGCAAGAGGCAATTTTGCTTGATGCTTCTGACAATTTCTATTAAGGAAAGCTGAGAGCGTATCAATTAAATAAATATATTATATAGACACAGGCAGCCTTTAGGATTTGCTTCTATTTTCTGCAGTACTCCTTGATGTTATGCCTTGAAGACATCTTACCTCCGGTAGCAGCATCTGCCAGCAGGATAGCTGTTTTGAGTCAAGGGAGCCTCAGTTCGTGCGAGAGAATGAGTGAAGCTGAAGGAAGAAGGAAAGTGGCAGAGAAGGATCCCCCTTGGGTACTGGGTAACAGATATCGGCTCGGACTTGGGAAACAGCGTATAGGAACCAGGCTAAATTTAAACAGATAAAGAGGCGGATAAAAGGAAACCAAGCAAAGCGTTAAGGTTTCTGAAGCTAAAAATCAGGCTAGTCTGCGGCAACTGAAAGCATTTCCCCATCATTTCCAAGCAGGCTGGACAAAGCACCAGAGAAAGTACACTCTAGGCTGCCCTTGTGGGCTCTTCTGGCCAATGTAAGTAAGTGAGCTATGGGGAAGCTTTAGGCAGATTCTTGTGTAGTCTATAGGGTGCATGAGTTTGGTAGCTTGAAGCACTCGTCTCTGAGAGTAGGCAGTGGGGTGAATTGCTAAACCTGTCAGTCTCAGACTCTTAACAAGAGAAAGCTCGCTGAGCTCCTCCTTTGAGTTGCAAAAGCCAGTTAATGGTGTGATAGCCACCCTGGGAAGGTGCACAAGAAGACAGAGGTGCACAGTTAAGGTGAGAGCTGGCTATAACCTTGCATGCTGCCTCAGGTGGGAGGAAAGGGTACAACATTGAAATACCAAGGGCTGGAATTGCGGAGTTGCTCAGCTGAGATCAGGTGTCTGATACCCTTGAAAATCATCCCATCGAGGTGGAGCCCCTGTAAATAGCACCACTTGATGTCTTAGGCTAATTCTGCAAATGTTGAGCCTGAAATGATGAGGCAACAACTTCTGATAAGCTTGACTCCTGGAGGCCTTGGCAACTCACTCAGACAGACTTGCAGGATTGGCACATCAGGAGGTTTGTTTCTTCTGCAGCTGCAAACAACAGGGAATCATAATGTGGGGTTTTTTTTTCCGTCCCTGTTAGTTCGCCCATGGAGGGCCTCGCAGAGCTCAGTGTGAAAGAAGATGGGGAAGTTTTTTGCTTGAAGGCTCTGGAAGGCACTATTAGAAGGATCAAAATTCTAATTAATAAGAAGGTGATATTCAGGCCCATTTCTCCTTCCCCAAAAAAGCCAAGTACTGCTCTCCTAATTTCTGACAGAAGCAGAGGTATGAACCGCAACAACCTACTGTATGATGAGCCCAGACCTAGGATTCATATCTGATTGATTTTGGGCCAGAAGTGATGAAGATACTTATCTGACGTTTGCAACTCAAAGGCATAGGTGGTCCCATAGCCATCTCTACTTTTGGACTCTCAGGTAATAGCAGCAGCAAGTAGTGCCTTTTACCCTAACAGCTAGCTCAGAGGCTTTAACTCTTTCTGTTGGTTGTGGAGCTGCCCCCTGTGCTATGCAACCTTGGTAACCTCAAGGCTAGTATGCAGAAATGTACTCAGCTTTTCAGAAAAGTTTTGATTGCAATTCAAATAGCATTCAGTTGGTTTGGATGAAGTAAAATGGAGGGAAGTATTGTTTAAGAACACTAAATGTTGGATTTTCTTGGTGCACTATATCAGCCGCTTCATTCTTTCTGAACACAGCGCAAGGGATATATTCTGATTCATAGTCCCACATGGGATCAGGTCAGGTATCTGAATGGTTTCTCCACATTTATGTTTTACCAAAGTATTTGTAAGTGGGGGTGTTTATTCCCTCAGTTTTTGAGGTTTATCTCTCCAGATGCGGTGTGCAGGCTTACTCAAAGGCAGATTCACACTTGCTGGGGCCAGCTTCAACTTGTGAGAGAGCAGAACCTCTGCTCACTGTTAAGAGGTATACTTTGATTGAAAACTCATCTAGTTTAAGAAAGTGATCAGTTGTGGTCAAAGTGAAATGAAAATATTTGAACTGGTGATGGCTTTATTTAATGGTTATAAAGTTCATAGTAATATGTTAATATAAACATAACTGCACTTGCTCTGTTCCCTAGATCTGTATCTAAGTTATCCAGATTATTATTGTGATGTTTGATATCATAATATCAGGTATCTTTTCTCCCTGGATGTCTGAGTTCTGTCCTGTCAGGTGGATGGATTCGGTAATTTTTTAGCAAGTCCTGTCTTTCCTAAGTTTCTTCAAAGGATTTAAAAAAACCCAAACAACCAAACTTGAATGGATGAGGCAAATACGAGCCATAAATAGGGACAGAAAGGAAAACTCGTAAATCTAAAGTAGTTTTACAGGTTGAATCTTTGCCTTTTGGGTCTTAGTTTTTATTGCCCAAGGTCTTACCGAGGAAGAGGCAAAGAAATTTTTGTTTCACTAAAGGCAATAGAGGGATGTTTGCATGATTATTAGGTGCTTTTTTGTGTTAGTATTGAGACTGGATTTTTCTTGGATGCAGCTTTCTTTAAAACTGTGGGGAAAAGTTGTTCTCCTACTGCCCCTGCTGCTCCATCCCTTTCCCTCCTTCCCCCTCCTTTCCTCTTGGGTTCCTTGCCTTTCATGTCTTTGTTTGACATCTAGGAAAGAATCATGAGGTGCTGAATATTATTAACTTCTAAACACCTAAGAAATCAGTAGGAAATCGCAAACATTTCGGCCCCCTGACAGTCTCCGTAAATGACCTGTCCGAAATCCCTCCCCTTCTGAGATGAAAAGAGGGAGCCAGGCAGAACGGAGGAGAGAATGGGGAGAGCTAGGGAGTGAGAGGGATACACAAAATAAATGAGAAATATGATTAACTTACTTCCTTGGCTGGGTCTACAGCTGGTTCTGGGTATTTAATAAACAGGTTGACACTCCAGGTTCCCCTCATTAGGTGATCACTAAGGTCTGGGCTGTCATAAATCAAAGAGCCAGGTTATCAAGGCCTGTGATCTTTAACTGTACAGGGGCGCCCAACTGTCTGCCATAACGAGGGCTAAAAAGTGCAAGCTGTAAAGAATTAGCTGGCTGCGGCACTTTAATACACACGCAGAGGCATGAACACTGTGCCGTCTATGGAGTGATTGCCCAGGTACGTACGTAGATGGGCTCCTGTCTGCGGGCTGACAACAGCTTCTGTCTTGAATATGAACATGTGAGGTGGTGGAAGAAGTTAAATGCAATGGAGTGCAAATTTGCCTGAGCTAGGCAACTTCTGACTATTCATGGGGAGAGTGTTAAGGAGTCATCTCAGCTTATGTGTTTGTGAAAGGGAGAGGGATTATTTGATTCCTGGGCGACCAGAGGAGCTAATTCTCTTCACTTACTTCAGGAAGTAGGGAGGAGACAGAGTATGGCCCAGTCTGCTTCTGTTTGTGGCGTTCAAGTACTGGGCTAGGCACTGCAGAACCTATATATATGTTATGCAATTTAAGAGTAATTATTGCTCTGTAAGGCATACTGCTTTACTGGAACAGCTTGATCCTGCACTGTCCTTTGTGAAGCCTGCCTAGCACATTTTTACATTGCAGGTAGGGCAGACACTTGATGAAAGTTGGGCTGCCTGAAGCCTACAATTGGAGGTTTCATAACAAATCTGGCACATGAAATAAGTTCTGTGAACCCTTCAGTAGGGCAGAGCATCAAACCACACAAGTTTGGGCAGCAAATACTGCAAGCTCTGAGTGAGAGCCAGGTGGACTTATGGAGGGGAAAAAAAAACGTGGTCAATTTCAGGCCCAGTTTAGTGAGAATATGAGATAATTTTTAGATGCTGGGAACATTCTCCAGTTCTTGGTTTTCCCCAGTTTTGAACAGCCATTGTCACCCACAAAACCAGGAAAGACTTGGGAGGAGTTTTTGGGTTGATTCTGCAGGACAAGATGCTTGCTGACACAAACACCAGTAATCAGAAAGAAATTAACTTTTGTGCGGCTGACGTAACTGCAGTATGTGGTAGAAGCTGAAATGAGAAATTGAGGAAAAAGGAAGTAAGAGGACCTCCCAAAGGAGGTGGGTATTCCTGTACCTTAACCAGCGTATGAAGAGTGCTGGGTTCCTCAAGCCATGTTGTTACTAACTTTTGAAAGAGCAAGAGTGGCGACTATGGACAGAGCATGAGCTGAGAATTGTCAAGCCTTGTGTTTTACTCCTAGCAACTAATGGGACAAGTCGAATTTCCACGTGAACCTGGAGGAAGTTTGAGACACAGCTCTATGTTAGAAGGTGGGAATCTGCACAGCTCCAGGGGGGTGCAGCACCTGTGGAGTTCAGCAGGGCCCTGCAGCGGGTGGTTGTGGTTCTGTTGGTGGCATCTCCCTAAGCAATCGTCCATGGAGCAAGATAGATGCTCCTTAGGCTGCATCTTAGGCTGCTTATGTGGACCGGGGACACCTTCAGTGGGGCGCATGTGAGGAACTACACAGGCGGGCCAGGGAAGAAGTTCTGAGTTATACTTTTTTTCAAAATGATCTCCTAAGCTGGGCCTCAGCTGCTGCTTCCTCCCTTGGACAAGAAGGATGATTCTCTGTGGAAGAAAGACTACGGGAAGTCAGATGGCACAGGGATAACTGCTGTTTTCAGGGACTGAAAGCCCCTAAAGCCTCATCCCGGCAAACATGGATTCACTGAAGCAGCTGTACACCTTGTCATATCTTGTGTGAAGGCCCACATCTACCTGTCTACTAGATATTCGGCTGATAGCATAAGTGACGTCCCTAAAGTTAAGCCACAGCTGAAATTCCTTGAGGGGCTCAGAGAGTGCAGTTCCAGCTCTGCTGCAGTCTCTCCAGGGCATTCCATGACTATTTATAATGGTGTATGTAGGTTTGCTGCTTTTACAGATTGTAATGCAACTCACTGCCATGGGGGAGAAAAATGCAATGCTAAAGCATGACATACTGCCCGTTGGACATCAAACCGTGTGGTTTGTGTCAAGCTGTGAGGTGGAAGCGTCTAGTTCACAACAATGATTTCAGGGTGTTTTCCTAGCTCTTTCTCCTCTCGTTTTCCTCAGCCATATTACGTACTAGCTGCATATTCTGTCTTTAAACACAGAAGCATCTGTCCTGTGAAAAAGCAACTAAAGCTGTGCTTATAAAGGACAAGAATCATGAAAGAATCTATTAATCCAAAGGCATGGGGTTTTTTAACTGTCCCCCCTCCCTCTGATTTCAGTCAGTAATATACAGATTTTCAAGGAAGTCGGAGCCAAATCTTCAAATGTTTGCATGACAAATGTTTTCAGCATGTCAGGTTTACGTTTTGGCAACAGAATAAAGTGACTGAATTTTCAGAAGAGCTCGGCACCTAATCCAGCAGTCATTGTAGTCTGTTGTTTTCAAAACTATCTGTGTGCTTCTTCACAACCCTGTAGGACTTACCCGTATAGCTAGAGGCTCGCATTAGAATTGTTAAAAGTGCTTAGTTGGTTCAGGATTATGTGGAGAGATTTTACAGGTGGCAGATAGATAACTTAATATCTTCTTGAGAAAGCTGATAGGAGTAGGATGTCTAAGTGCCCTCTCTGCCTCCAAAAATCATTCCACAGGTGCTGTATCATTTGAGTGATTTTTGAAATCCCATCCTAAATCCTAAAGTCTTTGCTCAGCTCTTTCTTTGCTCTTGGACATAACTTTCATTGACTGTTGTGGTAGCTTTTCTTGAATAGAGTCAATTTTCTAAGCCTCATCTCCAATAACAAACTTTCCAAAAGTGTCTTGAAATCAAAAATCTGCCTGAAAAGCATTTATGTTACACCTGATGTAGGTATATTATGAATTTGGTCCAGTCTATTTCACATTCTTGTATATACAGTCTATATTATTAATCACTGGATTGTGTGTCAAGGCTTTAGGTTCTTGAATTTCAACCTAAG
The DNA here is from genome assembly GCF_964199755.1 of Larus michahellis. Lineage (NCBI taxonomy): Eukaryota > Metazoa > Chordata > Aves > Charadriiformes > Laridae > Larus > Larus michahellis. The sequence goes on from NC_133908.1 coordinate 3,290,079, forward strand.
GATATGAGTTACCAACCCAACCAAGCAAGTGAAAATCTTCTAAGTTATTGCAGGAAATTGCCATCACTACCAATTTGTAAGGAGTTTCCTGTGTTCTTGTTAACCAGTTCCTTTCTGCAGCATATATTAAGGCAAAGCACAAAATATGTTTGTGCAGTGTTTGCTGTCCCATCAAAATCATGACTGTCAAAGTGTGGTGCATGTCAGTGTTACATACCCTTGGAGAAAAGATTTCCTATCTTTACATATTAGGAAATAAATACTTTGCTCAATATGTTTAGCTTGTCCTTTTTTAATAACTAGGGAAACATGAAGATAGTTTGGATTTGAGTGTAAGTGCATGCTAAAGGAATCAGAAGTTAAATAGTTAAGAATTTATTTGGAGTCTTTGTGTTTTCTACTTAGTTAACCACTGAAACTTCCTGGGAAGACTACATGTCTAAAAACCAGTTTTTTCTAGGCTGCTACTAACTCAGTAAGGTGCTGCTGCAACTGTTTATGTTCATTTTGTTTTCCGTGATTTTATGTGCAGTAACGTTCTTTTTTTCTGATAAAGGCATTTGTTGTGGAGAGCAATTCTGCACAGAGGGTTTCTCATTATCCTACTGACCTAGGGGAAGAAAGCAGGTCTGAGACAACAGAGGTTCCTCTCTGAGTAGGTAGGAACATTCATTTGGCATGGCATCACTGCATCTTTTAATGAAAAAAAACCCAAACCACCCCAACTAACTAATCTACTTCCATTGCACATTGAGTACTGTAACCGAAAAAAATTTACCTTATGATGTCCTGGATGGAGTCCCAGACTTGGTCAACTCTGTATTACGTAGGTGTAGGTTATTTGTTCGCATACTTTACTTTCCACTTGCAAAATAACAAACTGCTTTGTTGAAATGAGTTCGTTCTGGTGTACAGCGTAGCATCTATTTAAGGGAAAAGAAGAGGTGGATTTACCTCAGGACTGGCCTAGGAACAGCTGAGCTATTTCACAGGAAGTACTGGAATATGTGTTTCGGCTGAGCTGGAAGGGAGGCCGGGCTACGGATGAAGGAGTTCTGTAACTCTAAGTAGAGGGAAACTAGAAAAGTAGTGGGAGAAAACGATCTGTAGGGCCACATAAGACATGGTTTCTGATCTGAAGTACAAAGCAGTACTGACAGAGCTCTAGTTCTACTACTTCTGCCCCTTGTAGGCATGACTGCTTTCTGAGCTTTTTCCTTCTGACTTTGTCAGTGTCCCATTCCCTCATGATTCTAAAAAGTACTGGGTTTAGTTGACTGGCTTTGTAACGGCATGAGCTGGATGTTTTTGGGCACAACCTAATCCTTTGTTTCGGTAGGGTACTAATGAGCTGTTTCCAAATCCTCTGATGCCACTGGAGAGTCATTTCTTGGCAACTTTTCTGCAGAAAGACAGAGCTGAGGGTTTCACATGTGATATAATTAACACCAGGCTAAGCGCCACTGAAGCACCTGGTATTGTTTATATGTTTCTGAGTTATGCAGACTTTAATGTTAATTTTGTCATGGATAAGCAGAAGTTGTCATCATATTAGCCTAAAGTACATCACTGCGAGAAGACCCCTAAATCTGCCTTCTTTAGATGTCTTTATTCTTGTTATCTGTAGGACTTCATTGTCCTGCCGGACTTAGTTAAGGTCTGAAGCGATAGTTTTCATTTCGGCTGCAGCTGTTACTATTATTACAGTTTTAAAATTATATAGAGATCGCTGAATGCTAGCTTAATTAATGAAGATTTGAGGCTAAGTATAAGCACTGAGGATTGTGGTAAGTTCACTGTCATTTGACATCATCTGCATCAGACTAGGTTAAGCTTTCTAGTAGAGTTCTTCTCCTTAGAGGTGTTCTTACATGTGGTGTCAGAAATATTTTTTAAAATCTTCTACAGTCTCTCCTGTGCTGACTTTTGTTTTTTCATGAAACTCACTTGAGTAGTTCAGCTGATGTTAAAGGTGTTTTTTGTGGGATTAAATACTTGCTGGAGAAGCTGTGTGACAGAAAGTGCTATGGTCCATGATGCAAGTTGATCGTTTTATAAGCCACTAAGGTGTGGGTCCCGCTAGTTCTGTGTGTGAGGGGTCTGTGAAGGGCTACTTACCAGAACAATGGCAGGGAGGAACAAAGTAAAAAAGGGAAATTGAGGGTTAGGATACTGTGGTTATTTAATAATCTAAAAGTATTTTGTATACCTTCTGATGGTTCACCCAGAGTCTTTTCTAAGGTCAGTGTTTGTTCAAGTTCTATTTGTAGAGAAAGAGCGTGAGCGAGAAAGAAATGAAGAGCAAACCAGAAACCTCTTTCAACATATTTAACTTGTTACTAGTTTCTTGATACTGAAAAGGAAACAGGGGAAACCTTGGAAACCCAAGGGTTTTTGGCTGCTGTTAAGTTAGGAGCACCCTGGTGAATTATTTTTCCCTTCTCCAGTCAGAACTGTGGCCTGAAGTGCAGATCAAAGAAGAGCAGCACTTTGGTTAATCTGGCATAAAAATCTACTTTACCCCAAAGAGACAAGAAGAAAAAGGAATTGAGGCCCAGGCTCCATGGCAACTGTGAGCTAGATTGTTCAAATGGTGGGTAACTGTAACACCGTTTTAAAAAAAAAATAATAATAAAAAAAAGTACTTGGAAAGATATATTGCTACCATATTGGAAAGGACATTGCATCCCAAGCCAGGGTTGTTTCCTGATGTTACAGGGAGTGTTCGTAACGCTGCCTAGATAGGCTTCTGTGCTGTTTTCCTCAGACTATTACAAAGAATAAAAGGTGGCCAGCTGACGTAACTTCAGGTCTGCTTCAGAAAACGTGTGCTGAAGATGCAAGCAATGCTTTGCTTCTTTGAATCTGTTCTGCATCACATGCTAACTTTATAACCATCGAACCAGGGAAATTTGACATGGCAGGTCACCATTTGTTGTGGGTTTGACCACATACCAGACAGTGCTTACTTATGACATTGAGATATAATGCTATGTTTAGAGAAAATGCTGCACTGTGACCTTGTATGGTGCTGTTGGGTCCTACGCTGTCAGATGCAAAACTTGCTAGATGCTTTGATGGGGGACTTTAAAGCTGATTCAGGATTCTTTATTTCTCTTACTGGTGAATCTCACAAGTCTACATCACACCAGCCAGACCAAAATCTTGAACACCTTCCTGCTGCTGAGCAATCTGGGTTTGTCGGTGTTTTGGTTGAGGCCAGTCCAAGTAGGGAACTTACCGGCTGTGGCAACCAGGAGTCTGGATCTATCTGGTTTAGAGCACACCTGCAACAATCAGGAGCAGCAGTCAGGATGCTCTTTATTATTCATGCGTCTTTCACCACAGAGGCTTTTTTACCTTCAGATGGTAGTCTGATGCAGTTAGACTGATCACCCAGACCTTGCTCATCTTCTGTCACAAGCTGCTTATTTAATCGCAAGCCTAAGTCCTGAGATACCAAGCTAGTCCTTTTCAGAGCTAGACAAACATTTTCAGGTGAGTAGAAATCTCCATAACGGATTTATGGCCAGTAGTTTGAGTGTTGTGTTGCTCGTGTCTGTGAGTGCATACTCAGGCTATCTCTGAGATGAATCTGTCTAAAGTCCTTCTTTGAAGGAAATTCTGTTTCCTGCCTACATAGATGGATCATTCTATTGCTTAAGTATCTCTTTTATTGGGAAATTAATGACGCTTAGGTTAATATCAACCCCAAATATTCTTGCTGTCAGCAAAGCTGGTTACATTTTGTTCTACCCCCAAGTGGCCAGAGAAAAAAAATTAATGTCAGTCGTTTTTATAACCACCACTTACCTTCTACAAAAGAAGAATCAGGTCCTGTTCTCCCTTTTCGATGGAAAATAAATACAATTTCGTCAATCTTTTTCCTTCAGCAATGTTTTTGAACCTTCTTATCATTTGTGATGGTCTCCTGTCTGTCTATAGCTGTCTTGCAGTGAGGTGGCCAGAACTGAATGTCAATTGCATGCCAAGCACCTACAGGGAAAATTGCTTTCCATTTTTCACGTGTCAGTATATTCTGGGATGAGATGTCTTCTCCTCCTTCTCCCTTCTCTTTTTTTGGTGACATCAACTTGTTGATTAAAATTTAGTTTGCATTGTACTGTAGGTTGAAGATCCTTCTCTGAATATTGCTGCCACTTGCTCATATCCATTTGAATTTGTTTATTATAGATAGAACATTTTTGTTTTGCCTATTTTGTTCCATCTTAATACAATCGATCGTTTTTTTCCCCCAGTTTATTGAGATTGTTGACTTCTAATGATAATTTCCAAAATGGTTGCGGCGTATCTCTAAGGGCTATCTATGCTAATGACTCATGAAACTGGAGCTGTTGGTCCCCTGTAGAACTACATGTGAAGTGCCCTGTCAGTTTGACAGCAAATTGCTGGTAATTTTAGAGGATTTTCTGGATAGCCGTACACCCAAATTGTAGTGATTTTAATCTACATTTGATTTCCCTTGTATGCTTTGAAAACATTAGGTGGACGAGGATTAAAAGCATTGCTTTTTTTACTTTACTTTTCAAAGTAAATCACCTCTAATGCTTCCCCCTGTAATCACTGGGACTGTTACCCCATTAGAGGGAACATAATAAATAGAACATAATTTGTTCCTGACCATTCTGTATTGACAGTTTTTCATCATCCTGTTACCTTCCAGTTACTTCTAAATTGTTTAATTTTTTTTCGCATCTTTCTAGATAGTGCAGATAGTAGATAGGTAATTTGTAGTTTACTGGGTTGTGCTTTATCAAGATGGGTTCTTTGTTTGCCTTTTGTTTTTCCAGAACCTTCCTTGTCCTCCAGAATTACATCAAGATTAATACTAGTTATTCACAGATTAACTGTTTCAGCTACTTTTGAACTGCTTTAGGGCAGGTTTTGTCAGCCGTACATACTTGGTTGCATTCAATTTAGGTAGCTCCTGGTGACCTGAATGTGACTTCCATGGGGTCTAGACCCTGCTTGGAATTCCCTCCCCAGTCCCCATTTTTACAGAAGGAAGGCTGCTGCCGTTCCCAGTTCCTGGCCGTACGTGCAGGTGGTGATCCAAGCCCTGTGCAAGCACAGAATCCGTTCCACAGCTTGGATAATTTATGATGTTTCCTTTTCTCTCTGGGGAAGGAGGATTTAGCATACAGACCCCCAATTGGGCTATACTGACAAAAGTGTTATTTAACTTGCTTTGTCTTTGTCCTGGACTGTGTCTTTTTCCTTGATAGGAAAAATTACCTTGAGTCACCATTAATCTTTTTGTGAATTTGGAAGTAAAGGCGGCATTGATGACTTTCTTATTTTTTTTCCTTACTGCTTTTTATATTTGGTGTATGTAATTTGTTTTGCAGTTCTGTCCCTGATTTTTTTTTTTCTCTTCCTTGGTATTAACCCTTACTCATGCGTTACTATTTCCATATTAGTGTTTAAATTTTCGAGTTAATTAAGAGCAGAGACATTCCGTTTCCCTTCTGTAAATTTGCTGCTGTACCCTTAGTGTAGTCTGTTCATTTAAGTTCCAGATTTACTCTACATCGCTTCCCATTGGAAGCCTTTCTAAGTGATCCAGTGTGTACCAGTTACCCCAGCTTGTTGGCATCTTCTGTTTTGTAGTCCAGTATCCTTTTTGTTGTCTGGTTTCACCTTTTCTTTGAGAGCAAAACATTAGAGGTCATGATTCTCTTTCATTGAAGTTATCTTCTGGTTGCAGTTTTCAGCCAGTTCATTCCTGTTAGGTAGGAAGGCATTTAAGGCAGCTGATGACATTGTTGGAAAAGGACCGTTCCTGACACACTTGAAGAACGGGGCAGACAGAGTACGACTGGCAGTATTGTTTTTCCAATGGCTAGCTAGCTAATTTTCTGTGACAACTATGGAAGACTCCTGTTATTGTTGTATGGAGGTTTCTAACTGTACTGTATGCCTTTTTCCTCCCTCCAACAAAACATAAAATATTTCAAATTCCCGGTTAAAGTAAACCTCAATCTGATTTGATGTTGGGAACTACACTTACAAGAAGAAAAAAATATTTGAACTGCAGACTGCTGTTTTGATTCATCCATGTTTATGATCCCTTGTCATTTGCTGTTAGTGAGTAAGCCTGACGTGCATGGATTTTCATTCGCATAAAACCACAGGGAATGTTGTGTTTGATCTGAACGTCTTAGTCACAGGAGAGCAAGGAGATTTGGTATGTGAACAAAACTATTCACTATTCTCTTGTGTAAAGGGCTTTGGACATCCACTCAGAGAGCAGAAACAACAGCATATGACTTTGGTGCCCAATTACACACTGTGTATAACTAAATAGCTGAACCGAACAGTTCACAAATGCTCCGTAGTCTGAAAACAGCCAGTTAAAATCTCCAGCAAAAGACAGAATGCATTCAGAGAAATCAGGCTTCTTTAATGCTGTATGAAAACAAAAAAGGGCTAAATTTGCAGCAATCCCTAAGGAACTATCTGTGAGCACTATCTGCAAATAATAATTTAATCAGCTTATTTGGCTGCCCATGGTCACAAAGCTGTAATTGATTAAAAATGATCCTTTTTGTAACAAAATAAGGCTGCAGAATAAAAATGAGATTCTAAGGTGATTCTAACGTGCCCTGCTCTGGCAATATGATAAAGAGTAATTCTATGGAAAACCAAAGAATCTCACAGCAAAAGGTTAGGGAACTGTTACAGAGAAGTCTTTTTTTCCGACTTTAGGGTGTTTTAGACTGAATTTTCACTTTTTTCTTTCTTTTCTTTTTTCTCTTTATTTTTCTTTTTAGATTTTATTTTACAGTGTATTCATGTTTCCTAGGGAGCTGAATGGGGGAGAGGGACTCCTTTCAAAGGCCACATGGCCCGCTTCCAATTCTGATAGATAAAGTCAACCTGCTTGGCCCCACAAACAGGAAATAGGATGCTGCCCCTTTAAGCGGACTGTAAGGAGTATGGAATTACGGCTAACTTGGTTTGGAGCCTTTGTGTAAGGCTTTCAGGAAGAGATAAACCATTAATCATGCACAATTACTCTGACCTTGCATGAACTAAAGCCTCTCTGAACACATAAGATTACCGTCTCTGGGGACCTTGAGACACTGACACGATCAGCTCAGTACTAGGGCATTGGAAACTGCCGCACAAAATGGCTGAAAGCTTGGCCTTTATTTCCTTTTCTTAAACTGGAGTCTTTCTTTCCACCCGGGATTGATATTTATCTTTCTAACATGCTTGCATTGTAAACTAAGGAAAAGTCAGTTCCCCTGAGCCAAGAGTTGAGTTCATAGAATGCGAGTGGGAAGTGGTGGCAGTGCTTAAGAGAATAAATTACATTTGGTTTTTGATGAAATGTTTTCTTAAACTCAGTGAGGTGGAGCTCTTCACACTTATTTCTACTGTCCCCCTTTTTTTCTCTGGGATTACTACAGCTCTTAGCACAGGTGTTATGGTCAGTGGCAGAGTTTCCTAGGTAGTTCTGCAGTGTAATTTATTTTTGATGGTTTTATTGCTTTCCCTGTACCATCCTCACCTGTTTTAATTAGATTTTAGACGGCAGTTTTCAGGGTCAGCTTACATTCCCTCCATTAGTCTTGTTTAGCATTTCTCTCGCCTCTTAAACTCCTTAAACAAGCATGTCTCACACACGTAGTATGATATATTTTCCTCTGTCTCTTCTTTCCCCAACCTCCTGGCACTAGCAGCAACATGTAAAATAATAATAAAAATAATAAATAAGCAATTAAGTATTTATTCATTAAGTAATTATTGATTTTAACTTTTCATTTTTCAAAATTAGGGTGAGCTAAAAACGCACATGACCAGTTGCAGAAGCTCAACTGACTAATTCAGCATAATACAGTACCTTGTTTACATTTGATCCTTCATCACGCGTTTGATCTCTGCAGCTTCATTCACTTACAAAATGTATAGCGCTGTAAATATTTTACTTACATATGTGATCTTTTTACGTTGTTATTTACTGAAGAGCAATTTTATATTGATAAAACTATCCTTTCTCCCTTTTTACAAAGGAGTAATTATATGCGCATATTTGGATCCGCAGTAGGAAGTTTCTACTCCTTTAACTTACAGTTAGTAAGTTACAACAGTTAGTAAGTAGCACTTACAGGAGTAGTAGAAGATTTTTGTGTGGAGAAGCCCTGCAGAGCACTTGTCTTGCTGACCCTAGTTTATGTCTTTCAAAGATTAAATACCTTTTAAAAAGAAATGGTCTTTGTCTTTGAAAAACTGCAGATGTGGGGTTTTTAGGATCTTGACTTTAAACTACCCGTGACTATTTGGCTTGAGATGTAGAAGATCTGACTAGAAGGCTACAAGGTTTCTTGTCAGATGTTTTTATTCATCTGTATTTTTCAAATCCTCAACTGGTTGCCAGCAAGCCATCTCCGTTACAAGCAGGGTTGACATGAACATGAATTCTGCTATTTTAGCCTTTGTTTTTCTGCAAAAATGTTTGTGTTTGAAACCAAACCTTTCCCTGTATGCCTCTCAGGAATACTTCATTGGATTTTGCACAGATTGCTGCCTTCCTTCACCCTACATGTGACGAAGACTTGGAAGAACTGTGATCTTGCATAGACTTTACTTATCAGTATTTTAAGGTTACAGTGGTAAAATGTTCTGTCTGCTGAAGTAGCAATTTTCTAATTTTTCAGAGTTGTGGTTTTAAGAAAATGAAGATGACTCATCGTGTGTTAAAGGACTGGACGACACGATCCAAATTAAGATACATGTCTAGTTCTGACCAGCGCATTTGTTGCCTGCTTTGTAAGAGGATGGGTAAGTCCCAAAGAAATAAATATGCTCTTCACATTGTGACCGATGCAGAGAAAGTGTATTAGGAATTTCTCCTTTCCCTAAAAGGTGATTTAGAAAGTAGGCATAATGAAAATGCCACAGGTAAAGCGATAAGGAGTTTTTTTAACAGGTAGGATATCTGGCAGGCATGTCAAACCTGTTGCTTACGGACATGAGTTGCTCTCTAACTCCTGGAGGTAAGTAAGGCGAAATTCTTTTATAAAGAAGATTTCTCTAGATTGTTTGCTGCAATCCTTCAGCACGGTGTTCCTGAGCCACGTTCATAGTCACTGTTAAGAGTAGACCTAGGGATTTGGTAACAGCTGATTTCTGTTTTATATCAGACGGTATTAAAAGGCTCCCTGTGCCACCAGGCAGTGAGGATCAGCGCCTGGTTCGAGGGAGCTGTCCAGTACTAGCTGCAAAGGCAGACACGGGCTTGCTCTTCTCCCTGGGTATTTTTTTAAGTTCTTTTTCCTCTCTCTCTTACAGTTTCCACTAACGTGTTCTAAAGGTACTGCCAATGGCTAAAGGGCTGTAGATTCTAAGAAATATTGCACAGAAACTAAACTCATTGAAAACAAAACAGAAAAGCCCCTCAGGCTTACTAAAACACAATGGATGGAATATGTAGTGGAAATTTAGTGAAGACCTTAGAAATTAACAGGAAGAGCTGAACATCTGAAAGGAAAAGTACCACTGAGATGCCATCAGCCAAAATATAACAGTCTGTAAGGGCAAGCTGATTTTGTCAGTATCACTAAAGCAAGATGTTTCTGAACATTGAACTTGCTTGTATTCAGGACAAAGAGATACTGGAAATATAAAAGCAGAATGTTAGCTGGCTCAGTAAGCCACTGTTGGAATGGATTGCCATAGGATGTGGTTGATACATTGTCACATGGAGTGTGCAAACTGAAAGACTGCATCTCTGTCTGAAACTATTCTGCATTTCACCCATGAGATAGTGTTTTCAGTAATGTTCAGTTTATGTAGTGGGGAAGGATAACTCTTTTCACCACAGGAGTTTTAGATTGTCCATATTTTGCAGGATTTCAGGCCATATGGCAGTATTGGTCCCTTCTGGTGTTAAACATGTGAATCAAGGAATTGCTGAAGTGTGGTGTTAAGGCACAGAGTTGCTTTGTGGTGCTGTGGGGCCACAACTGCTCATGGCACTCTGGGCCAGCTCTGACACAATGCCAGCGTTCAGAGAAGTGGGGAGTGTCAACCCTGCTCCTCTTTTTAAGGAAAGGGGCTGCAGAAGGGATAAGAATTAGTTGTGAGTGGGAAAAAGCAGAAGCCTGGTGGTAGGAGGGGATGAGGGGAGTCTGTGCTGAAGCATATGCTTCACTGCACGTGCTGTAAGGGACAAAACCAAACAAAGATAGATTCTCATCTTATGTAGACCAGCTTCAGTCAGGAGTGAATCAGTTAAAGTCAGTGTCAGAGTTGCATCCGAATAAAGCTTGAAGTGATGGTGTCAGGTCCATGCTGTTTTTCTGCTTTGTTTTTAGTTCCGTTGCGCCTCATTGTAACCAGAGATGTGGAAAGATCCATTGTAAGAGGTTTTAAAATGGAACAGTTTACCATTTGAAGGGAAAAGGACAACCTGCTGCTTCCTGGTTGCGGTCCACGTGTTTATTCTGTATCTACACTGCAGTGCTGTCAGTACAGCTAGTGTAGTTGTTCCTGAGACATCTGTTAACGAGCTAGCTTCGGTACTGTTGTCTGCACTGCCAGAACCATAATATACTCCATGTGGGCCTACAGGCTGATCTCAAAAAAGTGTTGGAGACTCTGCTCCTCCCCCTTGCTGTACTGCTAAGGAGTACTGATGCTTACTACATGTCCTGGTTTTGCCATTCTCTGGTTGAAAGCCTTTGTTCTTGTGGGTCAGAGAGATGAAAGCCAGGCAGTATAGATCTGTGCAGATTCTGTGCTGCTGACAGTCCAGGTAACTCAGTTAAACCAGTGGAATAGTTGGCTGAGGGACTGTTCCATACTAATTGGAAAGAGAGAACTCTAGGGGTTAAAGGCAAGAGCATCCTTTTTATAATTAGGACAGATCAGAAGTGGAGCAAAATGTTCTTGCAGCTGAATCAGCTGCCCTCTAACCAGCCTGGAGTCTGGAGCTGGGGCCTGATGGACACTTGTACAGAATGCAATTTAATCTGTAATGGCTGAGGAGGACTCCTCAAAGTCTGCGGCAAATGGCAATTATTGTCCCTTTTTGTCACATCCCCCCCAACCAAAACAAAAAAAGAGGAAAATTAATGAAAATAACAACAGGGAAGGATCCTAACTAGCATGCCCTGCCTCCCCCTTTCTGTTTAAAAATCCTCTGCAATGTAGTGACTGAAATGAGCTGCCCAGTATAATAAAATCTGTCGAGCACCAATGTGAAACAAGAATTCCTCCCCCCAACACATGCATACGCACCCCTTTTCCCTAATGAGCAGGGAGACGCCAGCTTGGGGGCTGCAGCCAGTGTTAAATTAGCAGAGAAGGCCATCCGAAGTGGGCTGACTCCAGCGTAAACTGCCTTAAGTGTCTGTTTATTAAATCACACCACCGCTTAGAGTCTGCCCTGCTGCCACATCAGAGCTGTCTGCATACAGACAAATCCTGGGCAGTCCCAGGGGAACTTGGTCCAACTGGATACTGGTAGTAATAAAGGTGGGGGGAGGAGAGAGCAATCCGCCACCAACAGGCCCCTTGTTAGACTCCATCATGTGTTATTCTTCAGTGCGGAAAAGGCTTTATCTAAGGTCACTGTTTGCATTTGTCACCGTGAGGAACCTGGATATCTTGAACCTGTAAAGTTTTCTTCTTCTCTCCATTTTTACAAAATGTAAGTCATAGCAGACTTTTTTTTTGCTAACCTGGCTTGTATAAGCCCTGAAGCAGCAGCTTTCCTTTATCAGTTTTTATTGGGAAGTGTGGCCTTCAGCTTCAACTCTCCTTGGGTTACAGTGTGAGCAGGTTGTTAATACCTGATGATTTTCTAAGAGAATTCACTTGTGTCAATGTACTTAAGGCTTTGGAAATAAAAAAATCTGCTGTTCAAACCTTAAACCATTACATTAAAGCAGGGAAAAATCAAAATGCTGTATATATTTGTACAGTGTGAGGTACAATGAAGGTTAGATTCTGCATGGGATTTTTACGCATGCCTGCAAAACAGTAATATTGCATACTCTGGAGTTAAGGCAGACAGGAGAGATATATCCAAGCTGTAAATCTTGTCCTGTTGGTCAGGAGCCGTCACTTCTTTTTCTGCTAGTTCTGAAATAAATTGTTTACCAAGAGTCCTACTATATTCCCTTCTTTCTCAAGGACTACTTTTTTAATACAATCGGAACCAGGGGTGCTGGTTTATGACTCTTTCTGCTTATATTACCAATTGGTCTGTCTTGCTCCCTACTCTACGCTTCCAAGATAAGTCATTTTTCCTGCATAAATCCCTGGAGAGAAATCTTGGAGTGAAGGGGATAACCCTCTCATCTTGTAAGGAAGCCTAGGATAAAGTTTTGGAAGTCTCTGAAATAGTGAAAGTTTGTTCTGCTGAATTGTAAGGGTTTGCTGAAGAGCTCTTAAATTTGCCATCCTTCCTCTTAGCACAGATCTTTGCCTGTAACATGGTTTTATAAGCTTCAGATAAGTTTTATCTATGTGTTGTCAGGTCAGGGAGTTGAATGTACAGCATGCAGTTCCCTTTTTGTTTATTTTAACAAATTGATGGATACCTTCATACATGTATACCCTGCTCAGCTTGCTGTTTTCTGTTTTCCATGAGTGATTTTTGCTGCACATAGGCTTCCGGAGACTCCACTGCAGTCCAGATGGCCATCTTCTGTGATGGCAGGAGTCATGGTCAAGCCTCGTTTTTTGAGGTGGCCCATTGACATAGTACAAGAGCAGCAGCTGTTGAGCTAATTTGTATGAGGAAGAAGCTATGCAAAGTTTAATATGAAGTGGTTGGTTTAGCTGGCAGAAAGGGAGAGGTGGGCTGTTTTCCATTTCCCTTTAAAATGTCAAACACTAATAGTCTCTTCCGATCATCCTGAGATTGCCAAATAATTGACTCCTGCCTACAGCAAAAACCTCCCTGATCAACAAAGCAGGAAGCTGATGACAGCAATTGCCTGAACGTGTCCAAATTAGTCAACCCCTTGCAACCCCAGCAGGGTCAACAGTGGCAGCCCAGAGGTCGTGGGGCAGCAGGAGATGGAGGTTGAAGATTGCCCTGCTTCCTCTGCCCTCTCATGCCTCCAGGACATAGCAAGGAGATGAGGGATTCACAGCTGGAGCAGCCGGCACCTGAACTGCGTGTCCAACAGAGATCTGTTTATTCAGAAGATCTGCTGTGTGTTAGCCAAAATGCGGGGTTAGGGTAAGAAAGGAGGAAGTGCCTGTCTTTGTGAGTGGCAGCAGAGCAGTTGTGTTCTGTGTGGGGCTGACCCAGTGTCAGACAGCTCCTAGCATGTTTTCTCTTTATGTCCTCCAGGGTTTGCTTGCCTTGCTGCATGGAGCTGACATATTTACAACAAGCTGGTGTCTGTCCCATTGCAGGATTATTTATTCTGTGCCTTCGTTTGTTCTTCCACAGCTGTGCAAGTGACTGCAGAAATATTTGAATATGTGAATGTTGCCCTCGTATAGCCCACTAAAACTTTTGGGACATGGAGTATTTAGGAATATACATACAGCCCAGGACCTCAGAGAGAAGCCAGAGAAGGATGCCCAGCAAGCCATTCCTTAGTTGGGTGCCTCATCAACACATCCAGTTAGGCATGTAGGATTGTTTGATTTTATAAAGTGGTGGAAGTAAAGCAGCAAAGAATCTCTGGCTCTGTTCCCCTCTTTCTTGTCTTTGAAGGGACTACAGGTGTGCCTGTGACTTCTTGAAGGCAATTCAAGTGTCTAAGGGTTGTGGCATTTTCATAAGATTATTTTAGGACTTAGAGAGAGGACAGAGGGGGAGAGAGAGAGAGAAGCGTTGTCTCAGCTCCTGAGCAATACCACTGTTGTCACAGATAGGATGAGAAAGTTTTGAGACCAAGCTCTTTGTCTGCTAGCCTGTATTCTTATCTGTGTTTCCTTAAGCAGAGGAGCTGGGGATGGGGAGCCTGCCCCTGACAGCTCTCGGAGTACGCTGCTGCAGGTCAGGACCTCTGCCCACGGAAGGAGCGCTGCCTGTAGGCCTCCCATGTCTCCTCATGGAAAGCTGGGCTTGAACGCTCTGTCACATTCTGACAAAGGTCACTTTTACATCCCATCTTCTAAAAGGTCACAGCATGACCCCAGGTGCAGGAGAAGAGGAGGAGGAGGGAGAAGGCGGCTTTCTCTTTTCTTTTTTTTTTTCTTTTTTTTTTTTCTGCTTTGTTACTCCCACTGGACAAAATATACCTTGCCTTTGCCCTTGTATTGCCCCCTCTTTCTCGACCCGTGCTGGCACCTTCTCTTCCTAAATGCTACAGTGTAAGTTTTCCCCTTGTAGGCTTAACTGGCTGGTTACTGGATTTTCTCCTCTTTCTCCAGTTCTGTCTGTGCAGCTGCAGCTGTTGTATTGACACTACTTCAAATTAATAAGCAAATGCTTCCAACCTTACTGTGCCCTCCAGATGTAAAACTGTATGAGCACAGTTCTTCACTGCAGTTTTTGTAAGATTCACGAGTGCATACATAAAGGTAGTTTTTTCCCCTGAGGCCAGGGAGGGGAGAAAGTGACAATCCTTCTCTGACTCATTCTGGTGTATTGTGGTAAGTGGATACATCTCCTGAAGGGAAAATGACTTTCTCTTGCTCCTTTCTGTCAGCGTTTACCCATGTCAATGAGAGACAGAGATGAGAGGTAAAAGCCAAATCATCAGGTGACGCACGCTCTGCTGCATAGTTGTTTCTCAGACTAGGATTTACTGAACCAGATAGATGATGAAGGTAATTTCTTGTTCTTGATTTACAGAAGGCCTGATGGTTAACGAGACATTTATGTTCAAACCCTATATGGCTTCAATTCAGGAGTGGTGTTTTTAAATGCTGGATCCTTCCTTCTTTTGAAGTTCTTCCTTGTCATAGAATTCGCAGCAGCAATAGAATTTTTTTCTGCATTTCAGATACTCATGGAAGGGAAAAATACACACCATTTCTCCAAGTCTGCTCATTTTAGTATTTTTTTTTCCTTAAGGGTTGAACTGTGTTACCAAAGACAAAGGTGCTGGACATGGTTCTCTTTGTGGGGTACTGTAGTGATTTGTTACAGACGCTAGTTGTAGTCCTTCAAACAACAGAAGTGGGAGATTAAGTTTTAGAGACATAGTTGACTTTGTGGGGATGACAACTTGATACAAACTATTTTATTTGCAGTATTCATTCTTCACAAGGGATTTCCTTAAGATGCTTAAGTAGAGATATAAAGAGGTCGGGAGAGAAACAAGGAGTCGCTTTTCAGAGAACTCATTATGACTTTTGAATAGGAAACAGCCTGCCCCTGTGTAGTCTTTGAAAAATAGGTAGTCAAGATTTCACTTCTATAATAAAATATAATAATGTACATCTTAGATATATGTAAGGACTCTTATTACTCACATGTCTGAGTTGTGTCTCACAATATGTTTTTTTAAAAATAGTGTTCCTTTAATAGAGGTGCATGCTGTTAGCCCAGAGTAATTAAGTAACTAAGCACTGGCTTACTTTCAATTGGTGAGTACCTTAAAAATTCCACGCCCAATTCCTGAGATCTCAAAGGAAATTTATGCAGCTTGCAGATACCCACTAGGCCAATCTACCTCTTCCTGACCATTAACTGGCCAGATTGACAGAATTCTTGTATATTGACCAGGCCAGAGAAAAGGCAAAATCTGTGGAGAAGTAGTAACTTGTATAAGGTCAAAAACTGGGTCATGGTTGAGGTAGGAATACCCATGAGCTGGGCTACCTGTTGAGCAAAAAAGGGAAGAAATTGCCATGATGAAGAATACCCAAAGGTGGTTTTCCAGGTTCCCAGTCAGAAGGGAGACTGTTCCACTAATTGGGTCTTAAAAGGTCTTTTCTATTCTGTTTAAATTCTTATAATATGCCCCTCACCAAGATATGAGGGTGTCTGTCTAAGGATGTCTCTCTTTTCATTCTTTTCAGCTGTGTTTGTTTTCCTCTCTCCCCTTACCCATTCTTTGCAAGTTCATGAAGAGCATTCAGACCCCATGAGGGGGTCTCTACAGATCCCCTAAGAAGATTAAGCTCTCTGAATATTTCATGCCCTTGATTGACAGTTCTTGAGGACCTCTTGTAAGCCTGGCGCCCGTATTCTTGTTTAAAAAAAAAAAAAAAAAAAAGAGAGAGAGACAAGAAAATCACATCCACAGAAAAAAAAAAAATTGATCCTATGGGCCCGACCTCTGCTGACGGAAGGCACTAGACTGAGGCAGTTCCTCCCGGACATCTCCCCCTCCTTTTCCCTCCCCATCAGTCTCTACTGTGAAATAAAAGGAAGGTAATGGGATTTTAAGAGGCAGGGAGTAGTCGACGTGGTTGCTGCCTGCCCACCCCCCCTTCCCCTGAGCTCCAGCGCTTAGGCTCATGGCCCCTCAAGAGCTATTGTGAGCCTCCCTCCCTGACTCTCATTCCGCCAGCGTTCTTCCTCTTCTAACAAGCTGACCTGGCTGAGCCCATGGCCCCTCATTAGAGGCTGAACTGAAGAGCGAGCCCTGTGCTCTCCTGCAGCCGCTTCACCCCATTAAGGGTTGCCCCCTGGTTGACAGCGGGGAAAGGGAGCCGACGACCTGTAAATTCTCATCAGGCTGCTTTAGATTCTCCCTTCCCCCTTAATCATCCCGTAATAGGCAGCTGAGAAGTTTCTGCTTTATTTAGAAAGGCAGGGCCAAGGAGATCTCCTCACATGCTGGGTTTAGGAGACATTCCTTGATGGAAACAGGAGGATGAGGACGAGGGGGGAGAAAGGCAGAAAGAAACAGCTCCTAGCCCTTCTTGCAACTGGAGCACAGTGAGATTTACGGCTGCACTTGCTATAGATACCAGTGTTAAAAGGCAGCAAGGCCCTGTTTGCTTCTTACCTGGTGCTAAAGGAGTAAGTGCATTGCACGGAGTCTGTTCTTGGAGCCAGATGGCATTTGGTGTGGGGACTGTTAAGCTTACCTGAGGATACCTTACCTGCTGACTAACCCATTTCTGGGGCTTGCTTGAGATACAGGTGTCAATTTCTTGTGTGGCTTATCCAAACTTGGGGTTGTAGGCCTTTGCTTCAGCTCGTTTTCAGACCAAAGAGGAGCAATTTACAGTAGTATGCTGCTAGGATGTGTTTCAGTTCTGCTAATAGATGTGTCACGAGCGGGAGAGGAGTTGGAGCTCATCCCTTCTTGGAGTGAAAGTACTGGAAATGGTCATGGTTCTGATTTCTTGTGTTTCCTGAATGTAAATGAAGGTAAAACTTCAAAGCTTTGTTTTGAACTGGTGCGGAGGTGGAACAGGCTGCGTAGGGAAGCAGTGAGGGTGAGGGAGCCTTGTCAGTACTGAACATAATCCCCCACCGGTGCTAGATGAGAGCAAGCATCTTTTCATGGCTTCAGCACATCTCATGTCAGCACCTCACAGATTGGGTACTTCTGCCCTTCTTTGGACTCTACAATGGTTGTGGTTATTGGTCTCTTGCTCCAGATTTAAAGTTTAGTTTTTACAATGTTGTGTATAAGATGTTTTAGAGCCCAGAGTACCTAGAGGGAAGGACATGTACACTGCTCTGAAGCAGGTATCTATTGGCTGTTAACTCTGAAGGAGACCATTAATCTATGAGAACACTTGATTTGCCCGAGATCTCCATTTCACTGTTCTGTTGATGGGCTCGTTCAAGTTTGGAAGTAACCAAAGAGCAGGAGTATCAGTCATCTCAGATCAGTGACAGATTTATTTAAGCAGACACGGCCTGCTTAAATACCTTATGGAATTTTAACCGGGCTCTTCAGGCAGAGCGCAGTCGAGTTTAGGCCATGGCAAGTCAGCCTCCCACTTCTGCTTTATTCCTTACAGTGCAGGGCTGGGCAGTAAGGAATCTGTGAAGTCCTACGTTCCCCATGTAGTGGTCTGCACTGATAAAGAAAAGATAGTTGATACAGGTGGGAGTAAGTGAACCAGACGGCAGAAAGTCTTAGCAGTGTTCATTCTGGACTCACATTATTTAGGATAAGGATGGTCAAGGGGGAAGGATAGAAAAAGGGAGGCAGATAGCATGCGCTGTTGCACGCACAGATATTGGCACAGCTTCCTGTTGGTGAGTTTAAGGGAATCATCCATGGTGCTGGGGATACTCCACAAATTTGGTGCAATGGGATTAAGACAATGCAGGTATACAGAATGGTCACTGCTGAGTAATTAGGAGTCTACCTTTTGCAATACTCTAGTCTTCCTTGCTCAAGAATCCAGAGTTGCTGTATTCAATTTAAAGTCTAGTCTTTCGTGTTTGGTTTGCTTTCTCAGTGTGATTGATCTGGAGCGTAACACAAATCTATATTAAACTTGAAAATCCTTTCTATGTAGATTCAGTATTTCTGTGTGAGGTATGGCTAGACAGTCCATTAGGACTTGGGATCACTTGAGTAGTGGGCTCTTCAAGTCACATGTAGGATGTTACATATAAAAGGCATAGGCAATTATATAAAGCATCTGTTGAGCGTGTAATTTAGAATCATAGAGTCGTTTAGGTTGGAAAAGACCTTTAAGTCCACCACTAAACCATATCCCTAAGCATCATGTCTACATGTCTTTTAAATACCTCCAGGGATGGTGACTCAACCACTTCCCTGGGCAACCTGTTCCAATGCTTGGTAACCCTTTCAGTGAAGAAATTTTTCCTAATAACCAATTTAAACCTCCCCTGGTGCAACTTGAGGCCATTTCTTCTTGTCCTGCCGCTTGTTACTTGGGAAAAGAGATGGACCCCCACCTCGCTACACCCTTCTTTCAGGTAGTTGTAGAGAGCAATAAGGTCTCCCCTTAGCCTCCTTTTCTCCAGGCTGAACACCCCCAGTTCCCTCAGCCGCTCCTCATCAGACTTGGTTCTCTAGACCCCCTCACCAGCTCCATTGCCCTTCTCTGGGCACACTACAGCACCTCAGTGTCTTCCTTGTAGTGAGGGGCCCAAAACTGAGCACAGTACTTGAGGTGCAGCCTCGCTAGTGCCGGGTACAGCGGGACAGTCACTTCCCTAGTCCTGCTGGCCACGCTATTCCTGATACAGTCCAGGATGCTGTTGGCCATCTCGGCCACCTGGGCACACTGCTGGCTCATATTCAGTCGTCTGTCAACCAACACCCCCAGATCCTTTTCTGCCAGGCAGCTTTTCAGCCACTCTTCTCCAAGCCCGGAGTGCTGCATTGGCGTTGTTGTTACCCCAGTGCAGGACCCAGCACTTAGCCTTGTCAAACCTCAGACCATTGGCCTGGGCCCATCGATCCAGCCTGTCCAGATCCGTCTGTAGAGCCTTCCTACCCTTAAGCAGGTCGACACTCCCGCCCAACTTGGTGTCATCTGCGAACTTACTGAGGGTGCACTCAATGCCCTCATCTAGGTCATTGATAATGATATTGAATGGAACTGGCCTCAGTAATGAGCCCTGAACACCACTTGTGACCAGCCACCAACTGGATTTAAACTCCGTTCACCACAACTCTTTGGGCCCAGCCATCCAGCAAGTTTTTTACCCAGCGAAGAGTGGTGAGCCATGAGCAGCCAAGCTACGAGAAGTCAGTTTCTCCAGGAGAATGCTGTGGGAAATTGTGTCAAAGGCTTTGCTAAAGTCTAGGTAGACAACATCCACAGCCTTTCTCTCATCCACTGCGCAGGTCATCTTGCCATAGAAGGAGATCAGGTTAGTCAAGGAGGACCTGCCTTTCATAAACCCACGGTGACTGGGCCTGATCACCTGGTTGTCCTGTATGTGCCATGTGATGGCACTCAAGATGATCTGCTCCACAACCTTCCTATGCACTGAGGTCAGGCTGACAGGCCTGTAGTTCCTCGGATCCTCCTTCTGGCCCTTCTTGTAGATGGGCATCACATTTGCTAACTTGCAGTTAACCGAGACCTCTCTGGTTTAGTCAGGATTGCTGATAAATGATGGAAAGTTATACAAGAACGTCACCTTTTTAAGTCAATTATTGTTTTTAACAACTAATTGATGTCCCATTTACTTGCAATCGCAATCGTGGTGGAATGGCAGCGCCATTCCCCAATAGTGCTTATCCTGCCAGTGTTCTCTGGATGGGGCATACAGTTTACATCACAGCTTGCCTATGGCTACAGTTCATTATTTTGATTTGAGGGGAGGGGAAAGAGCGTCTGGGTGTTTGTAACCATCATGGAAAAGATTTGAATACAAATAGAATCAAAGGAACCATTAGCTTTTGATTAGTCTCACACCGCTGGTGGTAAGCTTTATAAAGGGTCAATTGTTGCAGCACAGTATTATGACCCTCAGTCTAGTCCTTATCTCATTTGTCAGTGCTGGTGCTGCCAGATGGAGTTCAGGCTTCCAGCCTGCACCCAGCCTGTCAGTCCCCTGTACCCGGGAGTGCTGTGTAGACAGCAGACCATTCAAGAACAGTGCCAGTGGTTTTGGAGGAATTTAATCGTCTCCTACTGAAATGAAATGATGGGACATGGACTAGATTTTCATCTTAATGTAGCCACTGATATGAAGTAGAAAAAGCTCAGCAGACTTCCTCATAACCCTACCAGATTCAGGAAGAATGAATCCTACGTCTGGGAACTTTTTTCAAAGTTTTGTAACAGGAAGAATCATATCCACAGTTTTCTTGTAGGGGGTACAGTCTCTATAGACAAAATCCTTGATCTAAGGTCAGTGAAACCCTTTTTTTAATCCACTTCTGTTCTTTGACTTAAAGCAATTGTATAAGAAATTTCTGTCTGATTCCTTAAAATGCTTTCCTCTACTCAGCTTCTTTGTCAGGCTGAGCAGAACAGTTGAGAATGACAGAGCCTGGAGACAAAGCTACCCTTCAGTCATTGCCAGCTTCTTACATGGTTTGCCCAGTCCCTCTCATAGACACAGAAATGGAGCTCTTCAAAAGTAGCTGAATGCCTACCATCCTCTCATCACTCCTTTTTCAATTTTAGATGAGCAACAAATAAAGCAGGGAAGACTGAAGGTCATTTTTCTTGATGGCAACTGGAGGTCAACCTGCTGGCCTACTGCAGATTTTTGCATCTCATGAACCACGTATTTCATCTGTAATTAAAGAGATGTTTTTGTTGGAAAGAATCTGCTGACATTTGGAACTGATGGAGTATTTTCACTACACAGCTTTTAGGTATCTGCCTTCATTGATAAGATTAGGAGACTAATCACATATGCTATGCTCCTGCTCTGAATGTTCTCTTATAGAAGCCTGCCTGCCTGCCTCCCTCTTCTGTCTGCACAGAGGCTTCAGGGAGAAGTCCTTTCCCTAACGTACATAACTGGGGTATAAAAAGGCAGGCAGTAAAAATATCCCTCAGTGTTATAAGCTCCTTTCCTTAGGGAGAACTATAAAGATCTTCATGTACTGGTGTATTGCAAAGGTCAAAAAGGTAGTTTTTTGGGGTGGTTTTTTTTTCCCCAGGAGCAATTTCTGTCTCTTATTTTATATTAAGCATGGCGGAGTATGCAGCTTATTGATAATAACGTGTTTTTCTGGTCCAGTTGCACATTGGAAAATGTTTACAAAGACATCCTTCATCATCTGTTTTTTGACACCTGATATCTGGTGTTGGTGGATAAGGGAAGAGCAACTGACATCACCTACCTGGACTTGTGCAAAGCATTTGACACTGTCCCACATGGCATCTTTGTCTCTAAATTGGAGAGACGTGGATTTGATGGATGGACCACTTGGTGGATAAGGAATTGGCTGGGTGGTTGCACTCAGAGAGTTGCGGTCAACGGCTCGATGTCCAAGTGATGAGCGGCATTCCTCAGGGGTCAGTACCGGGACTGGTGCCGTTTAACATGTTTGGCAGCATGGACAGTGGAATTGAGTGCACCTTCAGCAAGTTTGCCGATGACACCAAGCTGTCTGGTGCAGTCGACACGCTGGAGGGAAGGGATGCCATCTAGAGGGACGTGGACAGGCTTGAGAGGTGGGCCTGTGCAAACCTTGTGAAGTTAACAAGCCCAAGTGCAAGGCTCTGCACATGTGTCGGGGCAATCCCAAACATGGATACAGGCTGGGGATTGAGAGCAGCCCTGAGGAGAAGGACTTGGGGGTGTTGGTGGATGAGAAGCTCAACATGAGCAGGCAGTGCGCACTCACAGCCCAGAAAGCCAACGGCATCCTGGGCTGCATCAAAAGAAGTGTGGCCAGCAGGTGAAGGGAGGGGATTCTGCCCCTCTACTCTGCTCTGTGAGAATCCCCTGCAGTGCTGCATTCAGCTCTGGGGCCACCAACAGCAGAAGGACGTGACCCTGCTGGAGCGGGGCCAGAGGAGGCCCCAGAGATGCTGGGAGGGCTGGAGCCCCTCTGCTGTGAGGACAGGCTGAGAGAGCTGGGGGGGTTCAGCCTGGAGAAGAGAAGGCTCCGGGGAGACCTTGGAGCCCCTTCCAGTCCCTAAAGGGGCTCCAGGAAAGCTGGGGAGGGACTCTGGAGCAGGGAGGGGAGCCATGGGACCAAGAGGGAAGGGTTTTACACTGCAAGAGGGGAGATTGAGATGAGATGTGAGGAAGCAATTCTTTGCTGTGAGGGTGGTGAGCCCCTGGCCCAGGTTGCCCAGAGAAGCTGTGGCTGCCCCATCCCTGGAGGGGTTCAAGGCCAGGTTGGCCGGGGCTTGGAGCAACCTGGGCTGGTGGGAGGTGTCCCTGCCCAGGGCAGGGGGGTTGGAACGAGGTGATCTTTAAGGTCCCTTCCAACCCAAACCATTGTATGATACAGGACAAACAAATTGCTCTTCAAAGCGATCCTCATCTCTTTACAGGATTGTAGAATAATTTAAGTTGAAAGGGACTTTTGGGAGATCATGTGATGCAAGCCCCGCTCAAAGCAGGGGGGGATAGCAGTTCAGGATCCTGCCATCCATTCTTAATCCCGTACAACAAAGAACTGGCTCTTCCCATCAAGGTTTTCAAGAGTCAGAATTGCTGCAGTCCTGCCAACCTCCCTGCTGGAGTGGCCTTTCCACGGCCACTGTGGCAGAAGGAGACTGTCTGACCTCTGCATTGAACAGAGGTGAACTGGGTTTGCTGTGGGTGTCTCAGAATTGCAAATTCATTTCGCCCACCCAAGTGGAAAACTGCACATAGCTATGGTGCTGTATATGTTAAAAAGTGGTTATCACAGTAATAATAGGATGAGAAAACTAAGGTAATGGAAAATCTAGGTTCCCTGTTGAAATGGTTATCCATGTTCAAAACCAGAGTGGAATTTAAACTTGGTTTTTAGGGTTCTGAAATTTCTGGATAATTTTTTCCATTTTAATTTGTGGTTAGGAGTAGAACCAGAAAGACCAAGATACCTCACAATTTCTTCTAGCGTTTGGAGTTGTGAGCAGAAGTAAAACTGTACTAGAAATCACACAAAAGCTAATAATTTCCTCAAAGGTTTGGAGTCCAGTCTTGCAGAGTTAGGAGGTTTTCTTCAGTTTCCAGTTAGACAACAGTTACGAGTGCTTCCTTGGGTCAGGTACAGGCCCCAAGTTTGCAAAGAGATCTGTGTGAATGGGGCCCTGTAAAGGCAGGATTGGGGTCTTGAAGAGTTTCCCTGCCTCAGGTTGCACTTGTTATTCCATGGAGTCCAAGGCAGGGGGGGAGAATCATTGCCTTTGCCTTTCCTCATAAGGGAAAAGAGATTTTCACTGAATGTGGACATAGGTCTTGAGAATGTCCCTTCATCTTTGAGGGGGGTGAAGATATCACCAAAGAGAAACATTGGCCTTTTCATCCAAAAGTAAGCTCTTCTACAAAAAAAAGGATTACATTTATGTTTGCAGAGGCTGCATTTTACCTTGAATAAGCTGGCTAAAACTTGGAGTTGAAATCCACAAAATATTTTAATTTGGGTATAGTGAAATTCTTTTTAAACCAATTTTGCAGTAGTAAGAGCTGTAAATTTAGTATGACATAATGTGCTGTCAACTATAGGTGTCTGAAAGCATACGGGGAGGAAGGAGTTAAGGATTCTGGTCTGTGAGCCATCCACAGCAGGGAATGACCCAGTTTAAAAGGGTTAACAGTATTTGGTTTTTCAGAACTATTTGTTATATCAAGTTAGTGCAGCAGAGGTCACACAGGTCACTGTGCCTCCCCCTTCCCTTTCCATTCCCAGCCCCTACTCCGGTCCTTGTTTCTTCTCTAATCTGATGACCTCAGACACAGCTCTTTCCTTATGATGTTCTTGACAGCATCTTCAGACAATATGCAGCCCGACGCCAGTTGTCTTTCCCTTTTTCTCCTGTCCCTCAGGAGAAAACCTTGGATGCTAAAAGGCACTTTGTGCAGTGGGGAAAAGCCTCAGCAATTTGTTCTGTGGTTTTTGGACAAGAGTAGCTCAGAAAACAGTTTTCCTTGTATGTGCGCTCCTAGCATGACTGCCTTTCCTTCCTGGTGTGTATTTGTTTCTTTCTGGTTTGGTTTTTTTTTTTTTGTTTCCTTGTTTGGCTTGGGGTTTTTTTTTTGTTGTTTTTTTTTTTTTTTTGTGTATGTGTGTGATTAAAAGCCCTCTGTAAATCCTAATTTATCCACTGTACCTTCTGGTCCCTTCTGCCTCGGTGTTTTGCTGAATGTGTCTTGCAGAAGTTCTGAGCAAGTGCTTTTTTGTGAGTCCAAGTTAACGTTTGCAAATGGTAATGGGAAGTTTTCGCTGGAATTTGCACATGGGTTTAGTAACCCAATGAGGTCAGATTTGCTATTGTAACTGTGAGAGTTGATTCTCATCCCTCCCCTCTGACTTTCTTCTTTCAATTGAAGCTTCGTTTGGATTTTTGCCACTGTATTTTTGTGACCTACTTTGAAAGGTCCTGAAGGTCCATAGAAAGTGGACTCCTGGAAGTGAAGGGAAGCTTCAGGTGCTTGGTGTCTCTTGAAGATCAGGCTGGTATCAGGTGATAACTCCCATGCTCGTATATTTGTTTAGTCACTGTGTTAACTTTCTGTCACACCATCAACAAAGAATAGAATACAAACCACGCTACCTGGTATGAAATCAGGAAAGGTCTCATTTTCCTGGTTTCTCAGTTGCTTGTGTTTTACTGTGTTTCTCATTCTTCTGCACCTGTGCGTCTTTTGACATCCAGTCGGCTGATTTTTTTAAGAAAGTTCCTTGCTTCTCATTTTATTCTGTTGCTCATGACACAGCCAGAGCTAGGGGAGTCACACGCGTTGTTAGGGGGTAAAATTAGTAAGAGTGTAATGGGCCATTTTTCTTTACTATGGTTTGACCTGGTTTCTTTGGTTTTTTTTCAAGAAGGACTGGATATTCTAGTCCTGGGTGTCCTTAATCTCCTGAGGGAAATGATGACCAAAAAGCTGCTGCTGGTAATGTTAAAGCTGTTTCTTGCAGCCTTCCCAGGGCTGGGGAGCTGCCAGACCTCAGTGCTTTTAACTGAGCTGAGGGATCAGTGAGAAAAAATGCCTGTGCATATTTGCTTGAACTCAAAAGCAAATTGCAACTTGAGCATGCGTGCGTGGCTTGCGTTTGCATCCTGGTCATGTTCAAGTACATAGGTGCTACTAGTGTGAATATTAATTAGAAAGCAAAGTTTAAGGCTCTGCCTTCTGTTAGAACTTTTTTATACTACAAGAAAAGCCAAGATTTTTAGTTCAGTCAACACAAATAGATATATCTGGAGAGCAGACCTTTACATTCAAAGTTGCATGTAACTGGCAAAAGCAAAGTCGAAGTGATGTGCTTCATTGTCAGTTTTTTTCAATTCACAACTTGCTTCTCTGTTGATAAATTACAAACTCTGTTTCCCAGTAGCATGACTGGCTGGCACTGGGTAGCAATTGAAATTATTATTTTGACTTGCATGCTTTGCTGGATAAATCAGAAAAAATGGCAATGTTTTGCATAAGCTGTTCATTCAGTTCTAGTATTGAGCATGAGGCTTGGATGCAAGACAGTTACGAGTGCCTGACAGCAAATGTGATAACTGTGGAATATTTGCTGGTTTTCCCAAAAGATGGTGAGGGTGTAATCCGTGTAGTAGGAGAGGACTCTGTTCAGGTTCTGTGTTCGGGCAGTTCTGAGTTCTTCTTTCAGCTTTGGCGTTAACTCTGTCTTTCAACAAGTTAGCTAGTGTTCCTGCCTCAGTTTCCCTACAGATTAATTGGTGATTGTACTGTGTACTCATCTACCTCACGCAGATGCTGTTTCTTCTTTTTATGTTATAGCAATTTATGAATGTTTGGTGACCAACCACAACAAAAAGGGTTTGAAGTCATAAAATTTTTGTCTAATAGACTTCTTCAGCTAAGCAACTGTTGGAACATGTTGGAAGAAAATCTAAGTTTCACCTTCTTTAAACTTAGGTGGAACATTCCTAATGTTTCACGTTACCCAGGACAGTATAGGTATTGAATCCAATATCTCTATGTTTCAAATCTTTGTTCTGGATTCTCTGGGAGGATTTCAAGTCTTTGCTCCAGGGCCTGGCCAGATGTTTCAGGATTCTGGAGAGCCATGGAGCTTCTGTGTCATTTATTATGCAATTCTCTTTGCATGTCACCGTTGGCCCCAGAACTACAGGTTTTTGGAAGCACAAATATGGCAGAGAAAGGTAGTATCTGGAGGAATTAAACCCTGGCAAGTTTTGGGGGGGGGTTGTTGTGGTTTGTTGTTTTTTTTTTTTTTCTTAAAAAGGCAAGACACTTACTCTTCTGTCATTGCAGCATTCCTCTTACCCACCAAGTCATCTAGCTCAAAGGACAGTATCGTAACAGGGAAATTTCAAATACCGGAAAGATGTATACAGCTTCTGTAGCAGGGAGGAAAGCATCGAAACAGGAATGGAAATTGGCAGGAGGAGCTCTGAAAGGCCAAAAGTTTCCAGCTCAGAAAGACACTGAGAGAGGAAGTCAGTGAGTGCAAAAGGATTCCCTCTCTCCCCACCTCCCGGCCCCCACCCTCTGTCCTTCCTCCACACCCCACCCGGGGAGATGGGAGAAGAAACTTGGCAAGCCATCTTGTCGCCAATCAATCTGTGGTGTAACAATTAGCACTTAAGCGGCACTCACGCTAAACACAGGCTCAGAAAACACTTAAAAAGGAAAAGAAAAAAACCACCAAAAAACAACAAAACCCCAACACAACAACAACAGGGGAAAGCTGGAACAGATCAATGCCACGCCGAACAGGAGGCATCTAATACCCCATTATTGACGAGGACGATAGCGCTTTAATTGTGTGCTCTCCATGCTGAGCAATTAGCCAGCAGGACCACTGCAGTGAAGGCAACTCCACCACAAGAACGCACCCTCCCCCTGCTGCCCACCACTTCCCCCAAGAGGTGTTTGATGACAGCTTCATTTGTTAGCGTGATTCCAATAGCTGGCGGCGCCGGCATCCTTTCCATTACGGAAGAGAGTGCGAGGGGAGGCTGGGCAGTAGGTCTTCTCCCCCCGCTCCCCCTGGCCTGTGGTAACAGAATACAGTAGACACGGAGTCTGTCTGTGCACTGGCTAAATTGATTGTAATGGGTTTCTTAACGTGGTGAAAGGGCCGACTGTTTTCTCGCCTCTAAGAAAGGCTGGAGGAAGGAGGAAGTGACTCCAGCGGCTGCGGCACAGTGGATGAAAGTAAACTTTTGTTTAGTAAAGACCAGCCGACTGCAGACTGTCTCTGGCCTTTCAGCTAGCTCTCAGCAACACTGTTTTTTAGAAGAAAGGAGAGAGGGTAGAAAACAAACTGTCAGCTTCCTGCCTTGGCTCTTGCTCTCATAATAACCCTGCTGTCTGGCTGTGCCTCCCAGAAGCACACTGGAAACCTCTTAATGGCATGGAGTCTGTTTTCAGAAGGTGCCTATGGGCTAAGGCTTTCAAAGGGAATTCATGCACATGTAGAGAAGGGCATATGTGCTTTTAAATGCTTGGCTAGGCTGGGGCTTACCTCAAAAAGGTGTGCCTAGCTCCCATAGGAGAAGCTAGGGCCAAGCCTAGAGAGGATATGGCCTTCTTAAGAGTATCCAAACAGCATCTGTTACTGATAAACTGGTGTTTATCTGGCAGTCCAGGAGCCATCCTGAGACCTCCCAAGTGGAGAGGCTGGTTCCAGGTTAGCCTGCGTCTGTGCAGTCAGATAAAACAATCAATCAGTCAATCATTCATACCGTTTTGTCATAGCAAACACAGCAGGTGCCATTCAGGGACTGCAGACGCACACTCTGCTTTTCTGAGTTGTGCTGCAGCCTGTCCTGCCAATCGTTACTGTATTGTTGCCTAAGCTAGCTGGGATCTGCCTAAAGAAAACAGCGCTGGGAGCTGCCCAGAGTAACCTGGCCACTTTCTATCCTGGGAGAATCATCGTGTCATGTCTGAGCAGCCGTTGTTAACAAAATAAAACAGACATCACGCAGATGTTCAAGCTTTCCTGGGAGGTGGTATATGTTGTAATAGCTCTCTGTATAGGAACCCGTTCTGTTCAGCTCACGTGGGCCATCCCCACATCAGCACATTCAGGTAGCAGAGGCTGGTCTCTTCAATTGCTCATCGCTAGAGATACACTTTGTTTCCCTTTTTTCTTTCCATGGAACGGGTTTTTTAGAGATACCACAGACTGATAGATACCACAAAGGTTGAAGAGGCCCAGACACCTGGTGTGCAGGCACTGCCATATTGTTAGGGAAAGGGAAAAGAATTTAAGTTCAACATCACAATGGTGTCACTCAGGTTGCAGGTGGCTACACACCTTCAAACTCTTGCCTTGTTCATAAAATATATTAATTCACAAAGTTAAGTCTTGTGAGTAAAGAAAGGAGGCTGAAAAGTACAACTTCATGTGCCATTGTAACCAGAAGCTGCTGTTTGCTTCTGACCAGGAGACTTTAAGATGATGCCAGATGGGGCCATTAAAGCTGTGCAAACAATAAGGAGCACATAGGGGAGGCTGTTAATGGGTTTCTTTTGGAAGCATCAGCTGGAGCTGCTGAATGGGGCACATGACCTATTAAAAAAAGCCACTTGAGAAATCTCTATGCTTGCTAAAATGATGGGATTTTTTTACCCTCCCTGTTTATGCCAACCCACTAAGGATCTGACATGCTGGATGCTCACACACTTGTGTTTGCAGCTTTGCTCACTTGCCAATATGCTTTATGGCTTGTGCTATAAAGCACTGAGATCAATGGGCTGGATGAGGCGTCCCAACCACATCGTTCTGAACAGAGAAGACGCCACGTTTAAGGAGATCGCTTCCATAGAAATGTTGTTTGATTACCGCTTCTGGGAAGGGGGAGCCTACTTTTAGTGCAGATTCCTACCATGGTTAAAACTCGGTATTTTGCATGGAAAGCAAGCAGCACAATTAGAGATGGCTAGCAGGAGACTTGTGAGTGCATAAGGTCTTAAACCTTGAGTTTCGGTGGGGGGCTTATGTGATGCAGAGATTGTGGTACAGCTTGGTAAAGTTGAGTTTCAGCTCACGTGAGGATCAGCTACTGATTCACTTTGTGCCATATAAAGGGAAATGCCTCTACCTGCAGTGGCCAAAGAAAAAGTGATGTGATGGAAAAGTGATATTAAAAAAGAAAAGACAGATATGCTCCTTAGCCTTAGCATGGATCCAGATCTTAAATTGCTCCATACTGTGGAGGTATTTTCAGTCTATCTCTTTGGGCAGAATACTTCAACAGCTTGGCTTGAATTTAGTTAGGGAGGCTGTGTTCATTATCACAAAGGGAGTGAGCTAAAGACTGTGCATGGCAGAACTATATTCAACAGTTTCAGTGAAGAATTATTCCTTTAATCGCAGCAAAGATTGTATCTCAAGTAGCTATGTTTTTTATAGCCGTCCGTGTGGATGTGATCCCTCTTGTTCAGTTCTTTCCTGTGACTGCAGGCTCCTCTGTAAGTTCCCACATGTCGCAGGGCTGGCCCTCTGTGCCCCAGCCATTGGGGACTCCCTATCTGACAATGCTTTTTGAAGTTAAGTGTGCAGAATGAGAATATGAAAGCCTTACCGCTGCAGCTCACTGTAGGTAGGTATAAGTGAGCTCACAAGACATCGGAGAATCAATTCCGTGGCGTGGTCTCTCTGTTACTTCATTGGGTTGGGTTTGAAAGAGGAGACTTTTCTGAGGAAATGGAAAACACTAATTTCTTGATTGAAATTTGACTCGCTCTGCCTGGTTCTTTGCTATTTGAAGCAGAGTCTCCTGATTTTACTATGGGCAGGTCAGTTGTCTTACAATGCAGTAGTCTTGCATGGTCAGACAAATGCAAGGTGATGTCTCGTGTAATGTCAAAAAAAGGAAGTCCAGCCAGTGAATCAGGATGAAGAAAGGACAGGCAGGACACGGGAATTTTTGTGTCACAGCTCACACAAGAACTGGGGGCCTGAGCTTAAACGGAGCTCCGGGAGCAAGGAGTGGAATGCCTGGGTAGAGGCCCCAGGTGAGGCTGTCCAGGGCTTGTGAGGCCTGTTAGTATACTCATGGCTTGAACGTGGGTGTGGGCATATTTGCAGTGATGCCTTGGCCCACTTGTGCACAAAAAGAGCACAACATCCTCTTGAAATTGCATGAGATACTCAACCGGTTTGCCGGAGACAGAAAAGGGAGCATGTGGTTTGAATTGCGAGTGTGTTTTGTCAAATTCTCAGGAAGTCAGTGACAGATTAAGTTAAACTTGGAGACAAACTTACCATATTTCACATGGTAAAATCAAATCTCCAACCCCTTCAAACTGATGGTGGTTTACACTGGCATTGCAAACAAAACACTTCATGGTGCCAGAACCTCCTGGAACATAGATTTGGCTCACTTCAAAGGAGG
This sequence comes from Larus michahellis, assembly GCF_964199755.1. Taxonomy (NCBI): domain Eukaryota; kingdom Metazoa; phylum Chordata; class Aves; order Charadriiformes; family Laridae; genus Larus; species Larus michahellis. Next base: position 3,320,895 of record NC_133908.1, read on the forward strand.
TGTTTTCTTGAGTTTTTGTAAGCAGCAGTGAAGAACTGTTAAGGGAACTTTCCATGTACCATCGTTTCTCTTTGCCTTTGCTGTGTGCCTGTAGTTGAGAGAGAGAAGAAAATCTGGCAATATGGTCCCTGCCACCGTAGTTCCTGTATCTCCAGAAGTGTGAATGTGCCATTCTGCAAATCCTTCCTGTGCCTTGCCTGTGCCTGGGAGCCCTTGCCATCTGACAGGAAACGTCACCTGAAGGAAAATCAACTTGAAGTGTTTTCTCTCCCGCTTGCCACCTTCCAACTTTGGTTGCTGAGAGAAGAGGAGAAAGGCTTTTAACACCATCCAGTGACCCAGCCCTAAGTACAGTCTTCTGGATTTGATCTAGCTGGGGAGACAGGAGGTCAGCTCCAGGGGCCAGGAAGAGTGAGAGAAACCATGTCAACAGGCTGCTCCCGCCGTGTCTGAGTGGTGAATGATGAGCGTGTGACATGGTAGAAGGAGCGAGGGTGCTCACCTGGAAAATGTTGCGGGAAGCCTGTCATGGGTGTTTAAGTGCTGACAAGATGTGTCTGAGATATCCTTGCAGTGCATTTAGGATAAGAGTAATCTTTTTCGTGGTTCCCGATTCGGAAGGAAAGTTGCTGCCCTGGTTCATAGTGGGGGAACGAGCAGCAGGTTATGGCTTGATGAGGGGGAGTAAAGTCATTTTTTCAATATGGAATAATGCTTCCTTACTTATGTAAGGACTGAAAGGGCAGTTGAAAGTGGGGATTTAATTCTGCCATCTTCCCTTGATCCATAGGTCTGATCCCGAATTAACTGAAATCAGCAAAAACTCATTTTGCCTGAACAGGTTTTGAAGCAGGCTCTATTTCAGGAACATCTCCAGCTCAGCAAATCCTTTGATCCAACATGTGACTTCTTTCTGAGAAAAATATCCATGGGATGAATCAGCTGCCTTTCAGTGGCCAAGTGTATCCCCTGTTACCTCCAGGAATGTTGCAGATCAGGTTGGAGATGGCATTGGGCAAATCTGATACCCAAAGATTTGTAAGTAGTCCTGCTGCACTAGTTGTTGTACTAACATGTAACAGAAAAATCAGACCAGCTCAGGGTTTTATAATCTAAGAGCCTGTGTACTTCTAGTCACTGTAGCGTTGTCTGCGAAGTACTAAAAACTCACCTAAACAGAACTACAGTATATCTGTCATGAGAAATGGATATGATATGGCAGTGGTGTCATGAAGGCAGTGCAAAGCAATTTCTCCTGCTGATGAGCTGTGCCTAACACTTTTTCTCTGGTATCCCAGGCAGCTTGTTCAAAGTTAGCTCAGTTATCTCTGCCCTGCACTCTGGTCTGCTTTGGAAACGCGTAGGGGGACTATTGGCCCGGAGTGCCCTGACGTGCTGTCTGCCAGTTAAGAATCAAAGTAATGTTAGAATTTCTAGTAGCGTGGAGGGAAGGAATTTACTTTTGTAACTAGATTTTCTGTAGTAAATTGTCTTAAGAAATAATGACTTGGTGGACCTGGGTCTTAGCATGTACTTCCCAGTGCCTTGTCGGGAAACACACATGCACTATGGAACCAAAGATGTCTTTCGAAAAGAGACTTGTCTGACGTCAATTTAAATTGGTAAAAAGCACTTGACTTCCCTGCAGTTTTCCTACTTAAAATGTGATAAGCAAGAACAGAACCAGATCCTGATCTGCAGCAGATCCTTTGCATTGATATTTCTTCAACACTTTGCTGAAATCAAGGTAAAAAAATTGGAATCTTCTGCTGTTTATATGAGGGCAGAAATTTGAATCTGTTTTTGTTTCTCTTCCTTTGTTTGTTGCTCACACTCTTAATTGCTTGACTTCTGTCATTCAGCTGGGCAAGCTTTGTAATGTTTAGCCCTTGAGCCTGACCTTCCAATCCCTGCAAAGTCCAAAGGAGAGGAAAGAGTTTTAACTGAATTTAATTGGGGTCGTCTTTGCCCATCAGCCTCTTCCTACTCACCACCTGGGGGGGTTGAGCTGGGGCCCTACTAACTGGTGGAGACGGAAGGGTGGAGAGGATAAGATATCTCCACGTCAGAGCCGTGCAGCTGTCAGTCTGGGTTACTGAGCAGACAGGAGATGGTGCCTGCAGGAAACAAAGATGGTTCCCACCTGTCCAGAGCTAATGAGGATGTTTCTGATGTCAATAAATGTTTCCTGATCACAACAAAAAGCCAGTAATCTTCACAACCCACTCATGAACAACAGGGAAGTCAAAGAGGTGGAGGACAAAAGTGAAAGAACATGGGAATAGGACACAGATGAGAGATGGAAGAAAAGGGAGAGAAGTTATTTGAAGGAGGAGAAAAAAGGGAAAGAGCAAAAGAAGGAAAAGAGAAAGTGGAACACATGGCAAAAGAGAGAAAACGAGGATGTCTGGCTGGAGTAGGGAGGAAACGGAGAAATAGATGGAAAGGCCTGAGATGAGAAATATTGAAAGCACATTGGAAATGGACCAGAAGAGAAAGAGCTAAAGGAATGACAGAAGAAAACACTAGCAGGTGGAGAGAAGTGTTTAACCTAACAGATCCTTTTCACAGAAAAGTTTGAGATGCCCAAAGCAATGAAGGGTGGGACAAAGCTTGTAAGAGGAATCTTGGCATAGAGAATTTAAGGGAAAGGAGATGGAGAAGGTACTTCTGACATTAATATAAGTCTTAATCTTACTCTTGAAGCAGTCTGTTGACTCAAGAGAAAAAATAAGACATCTACTTCATGTCAGAAGATGAGAAAAGAAGTGCAAATAGACAGGAAGCCTGAACCAGGCACTGTGTGACTGTTGCTGGTGGGCACCCTGTACTTGGAGACTACAGCGTGGATGTGCTCCAGGCACATCGTGGGACTGGGGCAGGAAGGAGGGTCAGGCACAACTCAGGCTCTTGGAAATTGAGGGGCTTGCAGTGTACGTGATTGATAGGCTTGGCCTTGGATGTCCGTTATCATGCCTCTGCTTTGTCTAAAATCTGACCATATGTTTCCAAGAGAAGCTTGGAAGTATCAGAGCAGTTTTGAAAATCCGGCCTGTGAGCTCAAATTGCTCGTCAGTTTGTAGAAATGGAGCCAGTATTTGCATTCTTTCACGTTGTGCAGGTGTGCCTGCTCTTAGTAGAGGACACCACTAATGCGAAGGGAGTTTTACAGATACATAGATGCATATATATAAAATGTATATAATATTATATGGTGTATATGAATTAGGTATTCTATAATGTAGAATTTAATCCAAATAACCCAGAAAATAGTATTTGACTCTGTGCGACTAAGCAGAACACAGGTTGTATATTCAGTCCTGTAGTTCAAGTTCATTTTCAGTCATGGACTAAAAACGTGTAAATCATTAGATTGTTAAATAACAAACCAAAATGAAACTTCAAGAATTTTCTGCTAATACAGCATGGTATGTAGTTTCAACTGGTGTTTTTTAACAAATCTTATGCTCAAGTTGGTACAATACTATCAAACCAATTGTATCAATAGGATCTTTCAAAACAATCTAGCTCAAAAAAAATGATCTTTCAGAGATGGAACTCCTACGCGTACCTGCTTAAACCTAAACTTTCCTTCTTAGGAGCCTTGACTAATTGGTGCTTGGACTACTGAGCTATTCTTGTCTGCGGTCTAATCTTTCATCGTTATTTGATGCATTCTCTTGTTTTCTTCTTGAATAATTTTTTTCTCTCTGCACATTACTCTGTCCCTATAAGTTTGCAGTAAGGAATTTCAAGAAATTCCCAGCCTTCCCTGGGCTCTTGAGGAGGTAGCAGAGCTATGACAGAGAGTGTTTGTTGACAGTTTCTTCCTTGTTACTCATAGCTGTGTTCTTTGCTCTTAGCTGAGATATTTAAGCAGAAATTTTAAGACCAGGAACGTCTATTAGGCTAATGTAAGCTGACCAGCAACTGTAACACAGGGAAAGGACTTCCTTGATGAATTCCGCATCAATCCTATAATTCCCTTCTTGCCAGCATCTCAAGGAAAATCTTTAATCTTGACGTAACGCAAAAGAGAATTAAGTATTGCATTGCACAACCTATGAACATCAACTAGTAAGTCCCCTGCTGGGGTAGCAACTATCGTCTGTGACTTACAGATAAGAAGCAGAGAGCTGATGTAAGAGGTTTGCCCAGAAATGTGTGGCACTGTCATCTATTGCAGGAATGAAACTGGGGCTTTATACCCCTTGAAGATATTCTTCATTCTCACAGCCACCCCCTACTCCTTTATCCTTCCCCTGTAACAGATTTACTATAAAAGCACCAAGTGGTCCTGCTCACACATTTTTGCCAAAATAGGGTTTGGGATTTTTTTTTTTTTCCTCCAAAGGATAATATATTTTATTATCAACACTTTTATATGTCCTGATATTTCTCCAAATCCTGTGAAAAATCTTACTTTGGAAAACTGATTCTTCTTCTTCCTGGTATCAGATATCATATTTAGAGGTTCATATGTGTTTTCCATGTTTCTGTTGTTTTTAAATTGCATGTAAATAACAGTACGTGGAATAATTATGACACATAATGTCGCATCGAGGGTGGAATTTATCTCATTTTGGTCTAGCTGTCTGATGATCTTCCACCACAGCTCTTCTGTAGTCAGTATGAGAACATCGTCAGCTCCAGAGCACAATTCAGCTCATCTTAAAATAGGTGTCAAAGTAGAAATGAATCCTATTCAGAGTCAGCCTGTCCTGTTAAAAACAGGAAGACACTTGAATCTACGCAAGAAGGACAAATATTTATGTTGGTGCTAAGTAGCAGTTGTCCTTCGTGAGTTTAAAAATAAAATGAAAGCAAAGAGTATTCTGTCAAAGTACACCCTATTATAACTCTGGTAGCAGAGTAGGCTGTCTCAATATGGTGTTATAAAACTGTATAAAAGCTACAGAATTTAAGAAGGGAATTTTAAATTAACTGGGAACACATATAAAAACAGATGTGTTTTTTTGTTGGGGTTTTTTTTTTTTAAACATCTGTATTCAACATTCTGGATTTTCAGTGTCATAAGATACCTGCAAAGCATTGTTCTGAAGCAGAACAAAGCCAAAGTAAAAAGGATGCTGTAGTTATGTGCTCGGTATTAGAGAGGAGCGGAACTTCAGCCAGGTCTTCCAATTATCCTCCTCGTTTCCCAGCATTTGCCACTGGCCAAGAGCAAGAATGGGAAACCACCAGCTATTTTCCTAGTCAAGTTTATTTCTGAGTTAAAAACTGATTATTAGTGTTTCATTCCCCACAAAGACGTCGGGCACTGCCCTGTGAAATGCCAAGTGAGTTGGATCACCAGTGAGGCTTTTTAGTGGAGCTGTCCCACTCTGTCCCTGTCTGAAGCTCGGGCGTGCGACAGTCACAGTGAACAATCACAGCTGAACCCTGGGGAGGTCAAAGCGACGTGGCCCTAGAGTTTCAGACTTAAATAAAACTTTTACGCAAAGACATTGGGGTCTTTCTCTCTCATCCCCACCCCCCCCACCCCACCCCGTGCTCCTTTTTGCTGCCCTCCCCGCTTTTCTCTTTGAAGAAGTATGTGTTGATATAAGTGGACAACACGGGGAGTCAATAAAGGGGGTATCGGAGAGCCTAGGAGGAGATTGCCTGCAGCAACAGAGAAGACACAATTACTGCAACAACTGTCCAACCAACCACAGCCAGGAGACTCCACTTAATCTAATTGAGTGTGAAGGCAGGCTGGAGACACAGGACCCGCTCCTCCATCCCCCCCTCACATAATATAGACACTATTGGCTGCTAATTGGCGCCAGTGGGCTGGTGCTAATTGTGCCGATGTCTTGGTCTGAGGACAGGCATGTGAAGGATGAAGGGGTCTGCTGGGAGTAGGAGGAGGGGAGAGTGAGGGAGACAGTGGTCATAAAAGTTGGAACAGGGCTTTAATTTCATATCAAATATTAAAGTAAGTGAGTGGAAGATCTGTGAACTCTCTTTGTGGTAACCCGCAAAAGGCCCTGGAGAATACCACCCCCCTGCCTCCAGCCCCAGCAATGAGCTATCTGAAGTGCTGTTTTCCACTTCCTTCCTAGCTTTGTTTAATTAATTGTGAGAATTGCTAATGATCCTTTATTCCTCTTCATACCTTCTCTGCTTTCTGCCATTGCTACTTCATTCTTTATTTCAAGGATTCAGCTTTTCCAGCTCTAGAACATCAAATGTTTACTAGCCTTTGTTGTGTGGAAATTTTGGCCGAACAGAATGAGAGCAAAGGCTGTGGGCATGTTCCTTACCCTGAAATTGGATATGGTCTGATCTGTACATGCAAGGCCAGGATGAGCAGCGGTGAGCGTGTGTGGTGCTGTTCCTTATAGAGGTCTGATCAAACTTCTGGTAGCGGAGGTTTACATGTATCGGATGTAAGACTTGTTTGCGCAGGAAGTGTTGATGTATTAAATACACAGATATATATGGCAAAGTTTAAAACAGCTATTTGTATCCCCAGTATGGGTGTAATCATGGCTGTGTAGTTATATGGGAGTTGAACGAGCTGTGTGAAAGATGCATTTTTCTTTCTCAAACAGAATGCACTCTATCTGCATATTAAAATACTTTTTCACTCACCTTTTTTGTAGACAAATGTGTGCTCGGTGGACAGCAGTGCCTATGGAACGAATTACTGTGTGCTGACCCTCTTCCAGCTCCTTATCCCCACAACGCATGCTGGGGGTGAATACTGTCTTAGATCTGTCGGCAGAGGTGCTCGTGCGAGTGCTCTCCAACCTGTGTCAGTCAAATCAATGTGGTAGTTAGGGTAGGAAGCTTTTGCAGTGGGCGCAAAAAGCTGAGACTGGAGGCATTGATCATTTCCACCTTATGGCTGGATTCAGCAAAATATGTCTGTCTTCTTCGTTTCCATGTTAGGACTTAGGTTGGTATAACTAGGTAGATAAGCCATACTCCTTGCTGTGTAAAAGTACAAGTTTTAGTTTTATTCTAGGTTAGAAATGTTCCAGTAGACTGCACTGTGTTAGGAACAGGTCTGCTGTTGACAGTGGCATCTTCCAAACGCCTGTTACAAAGCCCAGAGTTGTGTTTGCAGGAGGTAGGTTATTAACTTTGGGATTTTGGCTATTTGATCTAGGCTGATCATATTCCATTTATATAATTTTTCCTGCTGACTATGTCAAAGTTCCCAGCCTTCATCTCTCCAGGTCCTGAAGAGCTGCTCTTTGTTCTAGGACAATTTGCCATTACAGAACTCTTCGTTGTTTGCTTGGACTTTTTTCCCCCCAAATCCTTTGTTCGCTTTGTGCTCCCAAAGAATTTTGTTACCATATAACTTGTTTTTCTAGAATGCAGATTGGCAAGGGCAGGAAGTGATATCCTACAGTACATCTGCAATGTATTATAAATAAATTTTTATTTAAAAATACATACATATATCCATTTTTTTAAGCTGAATAGGCCAAATTCTGCACTAGTTATGCATTTTAAATCTTAGCCTTCATCTCCAAGAAAACCCACTCACTAGCCTAAGTGGCTGATAGGTACAGAAATAATGATTTGAGCTAGGACCCCTGATTCGGATCAGGATTGGAGCCGTGAATTTATCTGCATACAGTCTTGCTTCTAAGATTTTAATCTCTGATTAGGCAGGGAAAGTCTAATTAAGCTTGTGCCGTGATGGAAGCAGAGCTGCTGTGAGGGGAAATGACATCCTTACCGCCTAGCTGTGTTGGTGTGCTGGATAAAGGTGAAGGTGTGAGTTTGGTATATGGTCGAATACTCCACTCTGGTTTAACCAAGGTGAATAACTTTACCAGTGATGATACGGTACACCAGCCTTTAATACGTCCTAGGAAGAACTTGGCCATCTCACTGGGAACCTCACTGTGTATTCTGGTTGCCACCATTGGTTTCAAAAGTCTGAGTAGCAGAAGCTTGGAAGTCCCATACTGCAGCCTTAACTAGGGCATTGTGTTGCACCTGAATTCAGATCCTGTCTCTCAAATCCTGATGCTACAGAGAAGATTTGCCCCGACCTAAAGTGGCTAGATTTTCAGATGTTTTAAGCTTTGTTCCCCTCAGTGTTTTAAGGTCAAAGTGACTTAGGTACCTGTACCTTGTTTTTGAAGGACCCGGAAACCTTGTGATGCAGTTTCGTGACTGACTAAAGACGGTGTGATTGTGTGAAGCAGGGCAGTTCATCCAGAGTCTCATCCCTGCTGTGTGTTCCTGTCATCTCCTTTGAATTAGCTCAAGTAATTATGTGACTGCGAGATGGATTTGAAAACAAATCTCCTGATTTACTTGAAAGCAATTATTTTCTTAGTTTGCCATTAGTTTTCAACAAGATCAAGGAGTTAATATGGATCGTTCCTTCCCAAAGGAGGGGGAAGGGAAGGTGTGATCAGAAGAGAGAGGAATGATTGGTATCTTATTCTTATTAGAAATCACAAGATGTTCATGTCCCTAGTTCCACCTAAAAACGGGCCATAACCATAAAAGTCACTCAGACCTTGCAATGCTGCACAAAACAATGCATAAATAACTTCAAAATTATAATCCTTGAACTGTTAAAATTATGTTACCTTTGTGTGGTATGTAACATGATGAGGACTTGACTTGCTTGGCCTCAGGGCACTACTGCTATAAAATGTTCAATATTAAATAATAATTGTAGAAAGTACTTTAATAGGTTCTCTCGGTAGGATGTTCTGAATCCATATATATATCACAGGCCACTGAATTCAGATAGCAGTTTCAATCTAAAATTAAATTTTAATGTACTGATATCTAGGCAATTTTAAGCTTTTTATAAATTATCACAATGAGCAGGTTCTTGGGTGAAAGGCTTAGGCATCCAGAGTTCTCTGCCTCTTTCCTCCTCTCAAAATGGAATCACAGAACTGATGTATGAGGCCTTTAAACTCATTTGACAGCACGTCACTTTTACTAAGGAAGGCAGCAAGTGAGTGAAAGCTCCGCAGTGATTTGTTTCAAAACCTAAGTTCCAAATCCCAAGCTCATGAACAATCAGTTCTGTCTTACAATCAAAATATGCCTACCTCTTCCATGCAGACACAAACTTCTAGAATATGGCATCCTTAAGATAGCCTGTAAGCTTGGTAGAAAAGCAAACCGTTGTAGATCAGGGATATATCAGGCCAGACTTGTACCAGGTAGAAAGAAATCCTGTACGTGGCTAGTCGTTCTCAGTTCAGTCTTCCTCTTCAAAAGAGTTCACCACTCGTGCAGGTTCAGCATATCCCTTTCTCAGATGATGTGGCATTTACTCTAGAGCTACTGCTGCATCCTACAGGGTATACAAAATACCTTTAGCACCAGAGCCTGAATTCTGCTTATTAATGGGCCTGTTTTCCTGACACTCTGGATATAACTCTGTAGTGCAGTGCTATTCTGGGATACCCAGGCTGGCTCATAGCCAGCTAACAAAAAATGCAGTTGCATGGTTGGTATAAGCTCTTCTAAGACTGTGCTCATGTTCTCTTTTTTTCCTTCCTTTTCCTTCCTTCTGCTGTGAGTTTTCGTGCTTTCCCTTGAGTCAACACTGGTGATCTTACAGACATGCAGTAAATCAGCACTCTGATCTACCTAAAAGCTTAGATACCTCCCTTTTCCCTTTTCCCTTTTCCCTTTTCCCTTTTCCCTTTTCCCTTTTCCCTTTTCCCTTTTCCCTTTTCCCTTTTCCCTTTTCCCTTTTCCCTTCTTTAGTTTTGCTATGCTAATTTGTAGATCAAACAGCTGAGTTGGCTGGTTGGGTAGTGGCAGGATCAGTAGTGCTGATGTAAAGAAAGCACCAGGAACATGTAGTTAGGAGCACTGAGACTGTCCCTTTGTGGTCTTAGCTTGGCTTAATCCCCCTATAAATTTAGTCCAACAAATGTAGTTTGGGTTAATCCAAATACCCTCTGCTTGACCACATAACACTAGAGGTTATGGAGATTGTAAAGTTGAATGCCTGTAGAGCTGGGGTCTTGGGCAGGATCTCTGTGGCACTTTTGTTCTCTGTCACGTTCCAAATAGATAGTGCAAGAGACTAAATTCAGATCTTGTAAATAATAATCCACATTTTTAAGCATGAAACTCCCCTTTGGCATCATGCAGAGTCTCCCTTGAACCTTTGTATCTATCTAACTGTGCTTTAAGAAAAGAACCTATGCTAACAGCTTTCCCCAAGTCCAGCCTAAGAGCGTGTGCGGGGGATATTTCTATGAAAAACAATAGACGATACAGTTCATTGTTCTCTGAGTTGGGAAAACAAGAAAAGCTGCTATTCTGATGGAATGCAAGTAACAGCAGACTGCTTCCTCACTTGTAATGGGTTAACACCCCAGAACAAAACTAATCCAGAGTCTCCGCTCACTTCAGTGGGCTTGTAATCGGGGCTTTAAGTGGAGGACAGGGTGTTTTCTTCTCCGTGTATTAGCGTCAATAGTTCAGTGCCAAATGTGGGAAATTGAGAACTTGGTCATTCTGTCAACTTGGGTCTTTTCTTCCTTTAGAGGATTTCTGCATTTTATGTTGTGCTGCTGAAAGGCAGCTGTGACTAAAGCATAAAGAGAAGAACCCAAGTCCACTGGCTTAAATTGCAGAATGATTTTTCTTTAAAGCTATTCCCTCCATCCCATGCCTTTCCTCTGCACGTGCACTTTAAATGAATTCATTGGTGCTGAAAGAGATGGGTTTGACAGGCCTGATGGTTCACACCTTCTGTTCAGCTTCCTCCTTCAAACCAGTGGAGGCTGAAAAAGGAGGGGTCAGCAACTTTAATGCAAGGCTGTGATTACTGTAATTTTGACTGGGGTGGAAGCAGGACGTATCTGAACCCAAGACCTCACTCTTCCATTAACCAGTGGAAGAATTTGCTCCCTCAGTGTTTTGTTGTGTGTGGTGCAGGTGAGACACTCAACATAGACCTCATAAAATGTGTTCTGAAGTAATTCTGGCTTTACTTTTAGAGAAGCAAATTCTTATTGAGCTGCTCAAGCTGCACAGTTGATCTGGTGATATCATCACTACTGTGAAGGCTCAATTGCCAGTGTATTGCAATAAGGTAATTTTTACATGGTAAATAGCTATTAATTACTGCGGCTTTAATGTTAGTACACAAAAGCACTCTCATTGAAAGCTAGGGCTCAGTGGATAGCTAGCTAAATATTGCTAAACGCGTATGCATATGAACGATCAAGGAGCTCATTATCTACACTTGCAGGGGAGAGAGTGACTGAGGTTTCTTTTCTGAGTGTCTTTGCAAAGCAATAAAATGAAAATGCATCTTTGTACTTGGAGCAAGAAACAACAGAACAAAGACAAACATACATGCAAAGGCCATTCAGCCCAGCTGAGTGATGTACAGTCCCTCATGACCATGCCACAACGTTTGCCCTTCTCAGATACAGGCACAAAGGTACAAACCGTGTTGCTTATGTTTGTCACTTTTACCAGTGAATGTAGAAATGTGGCTTCAGAGAAATTACAGTACGTATGTATGCACCAGGTAATATTCGTATGCGTCCATCCCTCTACTTGCAAACAGAAATGCTTCCAGGCACATGCAGCATACACTCTCACAGCACACACATTTTCTCCTTTCTTCATCAAAATAAAAAATAAAATCCCATTGATTTTTACTTTTCATGCTTCTGTTACTAGCTCCAGCTAACAACTGCCACTGCTGTTTCTTATCAATATTTGATGAGTAGGGTGAGGTGGAATGGAGAAGCCCTGTGAGTTTCTCCTTCTAAATGGTCTCTGTGAGGGTTGAGGTTTTTGTGGCTTATGTTTATTTTCTCTGTCTGTTTTACTTGCTTGGTTCAGGTGCTGAAGGTGACTTCTGCCAAAAGATGGGATAGAAACAGGACATCTCTTCCCCTTCCCTTCTGTTTTCATGCCTTTATCTCTCTGTTTGTATTCTTGAGTAGGCTTATTGATGATTTTGTGGGCTTTTGAGTTTTTAGATCCTCTATGAAATTTGTGAATGGTGAAAGGTCAAGCAACACTTGTCTGTACACAGCTGACATAACTTCTCTTTAACTAATTTTTCCCAAGCTTTGTCCAGCTAAATGTTCCCAGGAAATAAGCTCTCATTTTTAAAATTATCTTTGAACTCACAAAATTAATGACCATCCTAGTACCTTACTAAATTTTGCCTGTAGCTGTAAAAAAAAAAAAAAAAATTAAAAAAAAGAAGTATCCTCAGAATAGAGCAGCATGCCTTCAGGACATATCTTTGAGTTATAATTATTCATTTGTTCTTCACTTGCTGTAAAAAAGAAGTTTCCGTAGTACCTAAGAGACAATCTTCTTTCTTTTCTTGTGCTTAAGCAGCTAATACACCTACTTTGTGGATGTGAGTTTATGTCAAAATAAGGTCAAAGACTCACTCATTACTAAAATGAGAATTCAGTGCTTTGCTCAAAACAGACAGCATTTCTGCAAATGCGTCTCATACTAAAGAGCTAGTTTAAGTTTACAAGCTTGAGTCCCTGAGTGTGATTACCTAGAGGGCAGTACACGAAACATGACAGAGTCGTCATTTCAGTGAGCTCTCTGGGAAGTGGGAATATTGGAGGAGCAAACAAGGCCACGCTCAGAAAACGCAGCAAAGAGAGTGTGTGGAAGGTTGGCACGCTGGAAATGCTGGACTGCGAGCATTGGAGAAAAAGGCTGCCAGCTGTCCAACTTCTGCATTTGCCACCTTATTTCTAGGTTAGTGACCAGTTCGATCACAGGCAGTCGAGTTGTCAGCTGTGATATAATCCCAGCAGCTGTGATGAGCAGCAGTGTGCTGATGGCATCCTGTACAATGAGACACCAACCAGCAAACACAGGCTACTGACAAAACCGATGGAACAAGCTATTACTGGATGTCCCTTGGGAATGCTAACATGTGGAAGAAACACCCAGAAGAGTCTAACCTGTAAATCTTTTTACAGGTTTTTACAAAACTGTAAATCTTTTTGCAATGTAACAAGCTGTCCTTGTGATGAAGGAGGAGAGGGAACAACCCCCATCATCCTTCCCTGAGATCTAGGCTGCAAGGGCTCATTGCAAAGGGCTGGAGGCGTATTAGTTAGGTTAAATGTAGGCGTAGGCATCAGACTCTCATCTGTACTTTATGAGATTACAACAGGGGAACTGCTGAAGAAGGGAAGTCTTGAAAAAAAAGCTTAGTTGCTTTTACTGTAGCCATCAATAGCCTTATAGGAGTGACTGGCAGATCACTTAAAGATCTGTGCAAGCCTGATATTCACATGAGATAAAAAATAGTAGGGAAAGCGTAATATACTTTTTTCAGAATTACTGTAGTGAACATGACTGGCTTGTACCTGAAGGAGCCAGCATTTAATTCTGACTTTGAATTGTAAATTCTGTTTAAATAAAATGCAAACTAGAAATCAGGGGAGACAGGGGTAAGAGAAGGACAGATGGACTTCCCTTATCGGTCCCTCTGTTTGTATTGCTGGGATATAGTCTTTGTTCTTACAGATTACCAAATTCGACAAAGAATCTGTAAGATGAAATTAAAAGATGATTAAACAAAAGAAAAATGCTGCTTCTCCATCATTCCATTCTTCTTGTTCTTGGTCACATATCACATTTGGATGATGTTGTTAGGAGTCATTATTCCTGGATTTCTAATGACCCTTCACCTCCCTGGGGGGCAGGAGCGTTTGCCTCCAGGGTGCAGAGGTATCTTGTGGGTCATTGCCTTGCTCTGGGGCGTGCAGTCAGACCGGCTCTGCTCCTGTCAGCCTTAGAGGAAGGACACAGATCGGAGGAGCGCCGGCAAGACGGCAGGCAGCCTGTGATATTTTCGGACATCCAAAGAGGCCTTGAGTCTCGGTTCATTAAGATCTGTAAGCCCGAAGGCTGTGCAACTGGTGTGGCAAAGACCTCTGGGTTTTGACTACAAGCCAGGATTTCTTCCAGTGATGGCTACTCTCTCAGTCTGTGTTGGATGAAAGAATCTGTCATGTTTTCCAAAGATGAACGATGGGTATCATACTGTGCCTTACATATATGTATTCTCTAAAAATCCTGGAGAGTTTGAGAACGCTTCTTTTTTTTCTGATGGAGAGAAGAATTTTTATATCACTCTTCTAAGGCCTAGTAGATTATAGTTCAAAAATGTATTTAATTTTTTTCCTCTCTCTCCTCCCTCCCCCCATGTTTTACATTATTACAGTGGTGTAGAAGGCGGGAAATTGCATCAGTTCCTGCGGAGGCGACTCACAATTCATCTATTCCCTCAGATGCAAGGGTTTGGATAATTAGTTAGGGAAATGGAACAAATAGCATCCACCAGATATTCAGAAGAGCTCAGCATCCATACAGTGCAGCAAAACAGGGTTAGTAAGTTTGGTTATGAAATTTTGTTGGCTTTTTCCTCTCAAATAAGCTTTCTGTTTCAGGTGCTGCGCTTTTGAAACTTCCGCCTTGGCTGCTGAGCTCTTTTGAAAAACATGTCCCCCTTTGATCCGAGCGACCAATCCCGAGGTCCTGTGAAATGTGTGAAAGGCAGCAGGAGACAGTTTGACAGAGGGTGCTGGCAGTTGCAGGGCAAGCAAGTTCCTTCCAACGGTTTGGTGATTCTTCTGCAGACTTTTTCCAAATTTCCACGTGATTTAGAGGCCTTTGGAAAAAGCCTTGGGAAGAGCAAACACTTTGTTATGGCTATATCAGACTCTTCAACTTAAAAGCTTGAGAGGATTCCCTGTCGCAGGTCTGGGAATTGTGGGTAGGACTTTTCCATTTGGATTTTTGTGCTCAGGCTTGCAGCCGGCATGTGCTCTGATTTGCTAAGGAAAACCAATGGATCATTCTTCAGTTTGTGGTAAAAGGAAATAAACCAAGGAAAAATATTTTGCATTAAGCAAAATGCTTTTTGCCTCATTTTAATACTGTTTTATTCATCTAGGTATGGTATAAAATTTGAAAGTTATACAAGTCCAGGCTTTTTTAGAGATGTGGTGGCTTCATCTCAAATACAAATACCTAGGGATGTCTTACAGTTTCATGATTCCGTTCCTGTGGTGGCAAAGTTCAAGCCTCTCCTTGTTCTGTACTGTGTCCTGACTGTAAGAACTGCTTTTGAAATGAGCATTGAAAAGTCATCTAGACGACAGTTTAGGGATCCAGTTAAGTGACTGAAACATCTGTAAGTGTGTAGGAGGCAAGAGAAAACATGAGAAGCTTTCACTAACCACGCAGAGCATAGCCAGCAACACCAAGTGCCCTCTAAATACGAAAGCAATCTACTTCAAAACGAGTAGTGAGAGAGAGAAGGGGCAGTTCCTGGGCAAAGCTGTTGGGAGCTTCCTGGGTAAAGCAGCTTTTCCATTGCAAGGCACAGATCTTACACTGGTCTGATGCACGCTGTACAGTGCTGCTAGTGGAAGAGAATGGAGGGAGTAGAGCTTCCCAAAATGCAATTCTTGATGTGTTCTTGGGATGCTCTTGGGATGGCATGAGGATAAGCATGGATGCAGGGGTCTTGAGGGGTGGGGGGGGTTGTTTGATTTGTTTGGGGTTTCTTTGTTTGTTGTTTAGGGTTTTTTTCCAGGAGATCGCTACTTTTAATTCCTATCTATTGCCCTCCTCCTTGCCTTGGTGAATTCAGGATTGCTGGCGTCCAGCATTCTGGCTATAGGCCATCTGGAGAGCCTGTGCTCCAGATACTGTTAATCCAATGCAGGACAGGTTAGCCATACTCATTTCAGATCTACAGATGTGGTTGACAAATCTGATTATCCATCTTCTGTACAAGTCTTAGAGAAAAGCTGTACCTGAGTCCTTGAAATTTAGTGAGAGGATTTAGGATATGGTTGCACAGACATTTGAAGCTGGCAGTGCTTGTGAAAAGTGTCCTGGCTGATCATTCTTGTCCTGTGCTGTTCTTTACCGGGCGTTAGTAGTGCAAGTCTTGAGAAATCCAAGTGTAGCTTCTTCTGATTTACTGATCTGATGCATCTGATAAAAGCTGCTGACTTGTCTACCCATCCTTTGGAAATCTAAAGAAGGTACCGACAGTCCGGGTCAGCTCTTTATTCCTCCGGACTCACTGTAACGTTCAAAGCTGTTTGTTGACCAAAGGGCTTTGGGAGGCCTGGAGGCCTTTCTCCTTGCAACTTTTGTCAGCCTTTTTTCTTGTAGGTCACTGGTTTTCGCACTGTTTAGTGAATATGAAGTCTGTGGGCAATGTGAAGTCACTGGGTAATGCTGACATCAGATGTCCATATGGGATCGGTCACACTGTGATGCCAGCTTAATAATTTTAAAGAGAGTTGGGTTATGCCGTCTTTAGCATACATCTTTCCCTGTTTCTTCAGCCCAAAGTCCGTTTTGGACAGATGCACCAGGTTATTCTTCTCCTTAGTCTTGCATCTGAAAGCTCTTCCAAACTCTGTAGCTATTAGGCAGCACATTAACAGGTTATTCCGGGCACTAGAGAAATCTTTGATCAGGTTCTGCCCGGCATTGTGCCCAGAGCCCGTTCCAGGTGACGCGGCAATCCAGTTCAGGTTCTCTTCTCTCTTCCAAATGATTTAGCAAACCACATCCTTTCTGTAAAAGAAAAATGATCTCTTTCATTTGTAATATCTTTCCTAAAATGTGCTGTACAATCATGTCTCTAAAATATATGAGGCGATAGAGCAAATATATTGAAAAATAGCACATACTTGGCCAGTTTTACTAATAAGTAAAATATACAGGTCTGTATATGACAACTGTATGTGTTGAAATATATTGAAAACATATTTGGATCATTCCATATATACTGAAGTATTGAAAACTGGCCAAATCTGTAAAAAATTTAAGTCTGTGTTTTATATATATTATATTTAAAAATCGTTTTCACAAATAGATAGCAAGGAAACTTGCTATGAAGATGTGGGAAATACTAACCATGCTTTATTTTTTCCTGATGGAAACCAGTGATCATGGATGCTGTGTCATTATAGACACTGCAGTAATAGTTAACGTGTCTGCTAGCTAATAATTTGTGTACTGGGCCTAGCACAAGGGTTCATTGATCTTAATAGAGACCACTCAGTAACAGTGAATTCGAACAGTAACGGCTCCCTTGGCATTGCTGGTGCTGATTTAAGTCCTAGCATTTCTTCCTCTGCAGTCTCTCTGGATTAGCCTGAGAACGGAGGTGGGAGTGGGAGCGAGAGCGGTTCTGACAGCTCTTAGGTGGAGGAGCGAGCGAGCGCTTGCAATTTCTAGATGAATGAGAAAGTTCTGGAGAGTATTCAAACAGTGAGTCCTAGGGTAGGGATGTGACCCCTTAGAGAATGCAGTTGTCCTGGCCTTTGCATGAAAACAAGCATCTCCATTTATTGTTAGCTCCTGCTGGCGTTTGTAAGCATTGTCTAGATAAGACTAGAGATGTCTGGATGCCCTAGATCCTCTGGGAAGTGCCCTTTTGCAGTATGACACATAACCTGACAGAGTTATCTGTGATCAGAACAGGACTGTAGGCACAATGCAACTGGGATTCCCATGTCCTTTGGGTCTGCTGAGTTTACTGTGATGCCCTGCTTTGAATACTCCAATAAATGTAGAATAGCTGTAAATGGTGGGTATAACCTTCCAAATCAGCCCTACCACACCCTATCCCTAAAAGCCAGCAATTTCCCCTTTGGGAAGGTTGTCAAGGTCTAAATAATCCTTTTGAGTTTTTAGGGGGGTATTGTTAGATCTCTGAAAGGCATGGGGCAGGAGACCCTGACTTCTTGCCATGGAGGATCCAGGGCTTTCTCTAACTTTCCCTGTGTGTCCTAGCTGCAGTTAGATCCCCAGTGAAGAGGAGACCTCCGCTGAGAGCTCCACATACGCGTTTTGTATACAGTGCGCACATCATCTCTGTGTGTGGTTCTGGTTAGGGTTGGGCTGATCTACTTTGCTGATGGACCTAGTAAGTGTTGCCAGGGAAACTAATTTATGCAAATTAGTGTTCTCAGGTTAGAGCGGTGAGTGTTCTAGAAACAGTAAAAAGGCATATGGGCCATTTGAAGACTTGCAAGGAGAGCTGGTTCTCTTCAAGACTTAGGCGGTAGAAACCAGTAAGGGCCTGGTTTCATCATCCAAGTTAGAACGTTGGCAGCTGAGAGACAAGGAGATCGCATACAGAGAGCAGCTTTTAAAGGAAGACCGCTGTTCCCTTGGGATGACCTTGCTGCCTGGTTTGAAGGTGAATGGAATTTTCTTTGGTTCTTTGAAACTGCCCTGTTCCTTTGTTAGGAAAAGCGTTAAAGACAATTTGGGGTCCTAAATCTGCCCACTGCATAAATCACTGATCTCTCAAACACAAGTCATGAATCCTATGATAATGTTGACCAGGTGAATGCATTTCTGTCTTACTACGCAGTATGAAGTTTGTGCAAACGTTTATTTGCGTGCAGGAAGTTGGAGAAGGACCAGCCCCAGACAGAACTGAAAGCCAGGTATATCCGGGATCTTGTCATGAGGTGACTGATGAGGGTCAGGAGTGTCAAAATGAGAGTCATCACTGGTTTAGTCTCCTGAGCTCCCTTCTGCTCTGGAGATTAGCCGCTCTGAGTGGTGCCCGTGCCTAGAGCAAGGGCGGTTATTCTTCTTGGTCTGCAAAGCATCAGCGTGCTTAGAGCTGGAACACCTCAACATCTCACAGCCTTAATGAAAACAAGGAGCAAACCAGAATTCTTCTGCAAAATAAACAAGCCCACTTTCATGACCTCTTCTTGACCTCCCAATGAGGTGCTAATTACTAGAGGATTAGCACCTCTTCTGTATCACAATGGACCCAGCCAAAAGAGCAGGAGGTGACAATACTCTGCACAAAATGCAAATCCAGAAGAATTAGTCCAAGGGCAACAGACAAGTGCCAAAGTTAAGAACCCTTCTCAATTGTGAGTTCAACCTGTTGTCTAAAAAAAGTGCAAAATTAGTGGCTTTTGGAGGAGTTAGGAGGAAACGGAATCTTTTTTTTTTTTTTTTTTTGCCCTTCATGCCGGGCAAATATGCAGCTTTTCTTAATTTTACTTCACAGCTCGATAGAAAGCATTTCTTCAATGTGGCTACAGTGATAGCAATATCAATAAAGGCTTATTAAAAATTAACTACACCAGCACAAGTATCTTTGTGTATTTATATCTGTGCTGAAATATCATACCTGTTACACTACAGCCACTGGTAGACTAATAAGCCGGAATGAAAACTATATATATTAGTACTTGCAAAGCAAGCCCTAGCAGAGATTGGTGTGATCCATGAGTGATGTTCTGTCATGCGGAGACACTGGGAGCTCAGAAGCTGTGGAAGATGGTCTCATACGGTTCACTGGCTGTATTTGTTATGTTGGGGCACTGAATGGTATGGCAGTTGCATGGTTTTGGAGTGTGCTCTTCTTGTTTTCTGCTTGGGCATTAAGAGCGTAAGAAATCACCTGGTCACTAAAAATCACCTCTCCTATATGGGGTCGTGCAGTCGGTCACACTGTCTCATACTTCTAAAATTCTACAAAAGCACAGCTGAAGAGACAGGGTTCAGATTTGCACTGGATTCGCCACTGCACTGGAACATGTTCCTCGGGGTACTGCAAATTTTTTATTTGTGGTACTGCTGAGGGCTGAGATACTTGATTTACAAAATCTGCATACGCAAAGGAGCTGCTCTTTGAAAGTATTACAAACCCAGAAGACCTCAGTGTCTTCCATGGCAGCTGTTTGGTTTGCTGGTAGTTCTTGGTTGCTTCTGAAAATCAGCCCATGTGTTGAGTCTCCATCACAAGGATCATGTAATTATCTAGAAATCTGCCTCGTTCTGGGGATTATGTGGTGGTTAAAGTGATAAAGTCCTTCTGTTATGGCTGCTGTTGTCTCTGGGTGGGGATTTTTATCTCTTTGGTCCTGTATGGCATGGGAAATAAAATGCTCTGGTATAAGGCATCTTCATGAGGCTTTGTATTGCTGTTTTTATTTTTGGTAGAAATCATATTTCTCATTAAAATGTCGATATCAGAAGCTCTTTTAATGATAAATTGGATTTTAGGAGCTGACTTTGAAACATGGTTGTGGCCTGAAGCCAGGTCTACTTACAACCGTTTGCCAGCAAAGGTAGGCAGAAGTGAGATGCCTGGTGTGGCAGCAAATGCCATTAATGCTGCTGGTGGTGTATGAGCAAATCAGTATTTTAATTTCCGTTGCATGTTTCATTTGTCAGTGATGATCATCAGACCAGGAACTTTCATTATAAAGGTGTGAGTCATAGTTTTTGCACTTCAGGCTCCAGGTAGGTTGGATCTCCACTGAGATGGAGGGACCGGATTTGCCTGGGTGGCAATGGTTTTGCCCCATCTCTGCTTGGAGCAGGGCTGCTGGAGGAGCCCCTGGTGCCCTCTTGTGATTTGGGCCAGCAGGTAGAGTCACATCTGTGCAGGTCTCTGCTGTGGGGCAGGGGCTGACACATATCACATGCTCATGTAATTTCAATCCTGAGGTTATACCTTCCTGTGCCTCATTTTTCTTCTCCTTAAGATGTTCTGGTTTGTTTGTAAAGTCGTTTGGGAGCTGTATGTGAAAAATGCTGTAATAAGAACGAAGGTTTAGGATTATAATTTTTTTTTCTAAACATCAGTGAGGGCTGATGAAAGCTCTCACCATATGCTCCTATGTAACTGCACTTTATATAGTGCATAGTGATATGTATTCTCTAATGTAAAACAGCATTCCACGTCGTACTTGCAATGCATGTTAGAAGACGACTCTTTTCTTTCATCTGTCACCTGTCTTCATTCAGTCCATCAACAATTGCTTCTCTGCACAAGAGGTGTTTCCATTGCCCTTGGTATAGTTATACTGGTATCTCTTCGTTTGTATGGATAGTCTTACTGTAAAAGGACAGTGACTGAAGCTGTTTCCAGATACCAGCAGGAACTTGGCCCTGTGGTTAGGAAGGAATTTCTGAGGTACGAGATACAGGTAGAGTGGAACAGCCCAAAGTCTGGTGGCCAGGATGGGCACCTGGAAGGTGAGAGATCAAAGCTCCAAGTGTCTTTGCTGATAAGTACTGGGTGAGATTTGCAGATGAGCAAAAAACTGACCCAACTGACTCCCCCAAAACAGAAAAGAGACCAGTGCTCTGCTGGGGGAGGGAAGACAAGCTGTAAACCTGAGTTTCCTGGAGCTCAAGGACCTCTCTCCCAAGCAGCAGCTTCCTAGCTCTTCTGGGTTTGGGGTTTTTTCAGGGTGGAATTTTACTCATGAACATGAGAATGCTCTTCCCACAACAGTTTTTCCAATGCTGCTGTATTCTCAGGGGAAATGTTTCTGTTTTGGATAGTTGACTTTTCCAGTAGAAGATCTTGCCATCAGTAAATCCCCGACCAGCTTTCTATTGACCAGCTGCTTTGCCTTCACTGGCTGTCTTTGTTTTCTTAGATGTGAACATAAGCTGCTTATACAGCAGTCCAGGAGAACTCCCTTTGCATGAAATATGTCCTCTTAGCTGGTTAAGCCATCTCAAGACATAATTTTCAGAGCTGTTCCTTGCCTTGTTCGTGGGAGTTTGTGTTTTGAACTTCTCTTCCGTGGATGTGAATCACCATGACTCGGTTGACTTCGGCCGTGCCGCCTGAGCTCACACCAGCAGAGGAGCTGTAATTTTAACTACTTGGCTGCATAATGCAGCCCCATTAGCCATTGTGGCAGAGACACTGTATAATGTAATTTCCTGTTTTGAGAATTATCTCCCAGATTTTCATATGGTCCAAGAGACTCCTGTCTACATTGTTCTTCTGCAAAGGATATGTGCTGTATGGGGCCAAGGTGACAGACACAATCAGGATCTCCTCAGTGTAGTGTCTGAGTGGGGCCTCTGAATAATAACCAGATTACTATCTCCAACTTATCCTAAACATGCCTGCCTCCTTTTACAGTTTTTGTTACAAAGTATTGTTGCCAGGATGGATTTATGCTGGGCCATTTCCCACTCCAGCTGCGTCATTACAATCATTGTCATGAGAACAAAAAAGCAGAGACTGAATGCCTTGTGCCTTCCGAAAAATAGATTTGTCCCATTGCACTGTTGTGACCTTTGGAGTGCGATGTGGCTTGGTCTGCTAGTGGCTACTAAAAGGAAGACTTCCTGATGCTTGATTACCAGGGATCCTCAAAGGCCAGAGTGACTCCGTGTTGTCTCAAATAATCTGGGTAGAATATGCAAAGCAAAATTGCCAAGTGAGGAACAATTCTTAGAGGATGGTAGTCAAGACACATGCCTACAGCAGTTTAGACCTAAACAGATATTTTGTTGTTCTTTTACGGACTCTCATGCCCACCCCCTTTTTCCGTGCATAAATGTTATCTATCCACTAGAAGGCACTGTTGTACAGTGGACAGACGGGGTGGGTACGGTCAGTAGGCTCTTGAGTGACATCAGGAAAGTCCCCTCCCCTTCGAGTGCCTCAGTTTCCCATCTGCCAAATGGTTAACATTTTGAGAAATGTTGACTGATGTGGTGTAGAGCAATTGGATGTTATTAAACCACCAAAGGAGTCAGTCAAACCATATCGCCACTTACGGAAACCAAGATCAAACCAGATGCCTTCTGGCACCCCTGTATGACACAGAGCCACAGAAGGTGAAGAGACTGTTTCTTCATTATTCCATTGGTTTCCCATTTTTTTGTGCCCTGCTTTAATCTCCAGACTCCTATAACATCTTGCCACGGGGCTTGAAAGAAAACAACCTCTCATTCAAAGGGGCACGTGCTAATTTTATAAGCTTACATGGCTCTAGTGTACAGCATGTGAGGTCGGTGCAGAGCCCTTCCCTGTTTAGCTTCCTCAGCCACAAACAGGAGCAGCCTGCGTTCCCTAACCCCATCTGTCATTTTGATACCAGTCAGGGACCCCTTTTCAAGGCAGTGAATAGATATGCTGCTGATTGCCTGTCTTCTAATAGCAACCAGGTTTCCTCCATCAGTGTGTTTACGCTGAGATGGGACTGGTGCTTCTCTGGGTCTCATATGTATCTCCTCGGATAGGTTGTTGCCTTTCATTTGATTTTTTTTGCAAAGTTCTGTGTGGTAGAAAGTGGTTTTCTCTACCGTTCATAGAATAATCTGAAGAAACTATTTGAGAAGAGCCACAGTTCCTACTGGAGTTCTCTGCTTTGCAGGAAGAACATGTAATTTCCTACCAATCTGTCCACCCAGCTGCAGCCTGAGTGCCATCGCTGTTAATGAGGATGCAAGGTTATGGGCCTCTTACCTGCCTGTCCCCCTGGAGGTGTTCTGAGAGCAGGGAAAGCCTCCCTGGTTATCACTTCCATCGTGTCCAGGGTGAGCGGGGATGGGGGTGACTTCAACCGTGTTTATAACCTCAGGGAGGAGAAAAAGCTGCTAAAGCCTCCTAATCATTTATGTTCTGTTGTTCATCACAACATCAGTCTAAACTGCCAGTCTCCAGCTGGCTGAGCATTGCAGTCTACCACCCATTTCTTCGTGATGGATGAACTGGAGGCTGTGGTGCCCTTTCCTGTCTCCCCAGGGTTGCATGCGGACCTGGGGAGCACAGACTTAATCTTCTGGGGCTGCATACCCACACTGGTGCCTGCGTTCATCCCTTTTCTTCCTCCTGTCCAGGACTTTGGGCCTCTTCTTGGTGCTGCACTCAGTGCGTTTCTCTTTGTTTTTCCTCATTGTCTTGTGTTTCTAGCTTACTCATTTCTAACTTTTTTCCAATGTAGATCTCCTAAAAAAATGGTAGAAGAGACCTGGCCCAGGCCTTACTTCCATTTGAAACCAGCCTAGTGAGGAAGAAGTTGTTGCATGGGAAATAATTTCACATCTAGAATCCGCTCGGCGACTCAAATAAAGAAACAAGCTTTCTGATCGCTGCTTTCTGTGCAGTCATGTAACGAACAGGTACAGTCTGATACTTCATGCTTATCACCTCTTGCGATTCATGACTGTCAGCTGCTGCTTGTTAGTATCATATGGAGCAGAGCCGATCATTTCAGCAAACGATGTGAATACAAAATAGTCCCTTCATGTGACTAGCTCCACCAGTCTCATCTCTTCCTTCCAGCCCTCGGGTACTTTAAATGTTTTGGCCTAATGAAGCTCTCTGATCTCAAAATCACTCCAATCTCAATGACCTCCCGTGGCAGGGGGCAATATTTAAAAGCCCTATGTGCCTGCAGAGGCTCCTTGTCTCTCTTTTGGGTTAATAGTTAAAAATTCATGGTTGTTTTTCAAAACCTAAATTGCTTTACTCTCTGCAAATGATTCCCCTTTCAATTCAAAATCAAACCTTTGTCTAGACTTAGCAGACTCTTGGCTAATAGCTCTGGCAGGCAAAGATACCAACAGTTTATCAAGATACTCACTTTCTACCCCAAACTCATCTCAATTTCACGAGGTGGTTTTTGTTTTCTTTTTTTCAGTGGCAGAAGAGTGTTTAGCTAATTGGGTTAAGAAGCCTTAGATGTTACTTGGCTCTCTGCAGAGTGTTTCTTTTTTAGCGGTGCCAATTTCCGTAACAAATGTATTTCATTGTGTGACGCATTTGATCCTCATATCCGGAACTGCGTGTGAATCCTGAACCACCCCAGAGTCTTCTTTAGAGCTGCCATGTTACTGACAGCAACACTGCAGAAGGCCCCATTGACTTAGAAAATGCACCTCAAAATTCAGAGGCTTACTTCCAACTGAAATGAGAATAGAAATTAAGGTAAAATAATGCATCTTCTCCAAGTCCATGCACGTGTTTCCCCTGTGTAGCTGGGAATGGGGCTGAGTGGCCGTCACCCGCAGTGGGCCTACGCAGAGGTTTTCATCCCGTTTTCTCTCAAGTCTTTGACAGTTGTCTCTAGAGAATGACTTTTCCTTTTACTCGGGGTTCAGAGGAGCTCAGCAGTGATTTCCAATCTTCTGCACTCAAAATTTCAGCTGCATTTGCGTAAGAGCTTGGGAAATGTATATAGGTGCCAAGCTGGGAATTTGAAAGCCTGACTATGTGCGTCAGCATTACTAGGCCTAGGCAGAAAATGTTTATCATGTATAAGAACTTCACTAAAATTATTTTATTAAAAGAATAGCTTTTGTATCTGTGTTTAGGGACTCTGACGGGTAGAGGCAAACCATTTGTTACCTAAAAGTAGCTTTGAATGACTTTAAAGGGCAAGCTCAGTTCCCAGTGAGTTGTCAGTTTTAAAGTATTCTGGTTTTGCATCTCCTCAACAGACCTACTGTGAGCTAGTCAAAAGTTCAGAATCAGATTTGCCTTACTTCTAAAATCCTGTTACAAGTAGTACCAGAGAGACTTGAAGTATTACATCCACTTGAAATCTCCTTTTTTACTGCTGGAATGGTATAAAGGAGCCTCAGTGTCAACGTGAAACAAACCTTCAGCCTTTGTTTCAGTAGCAGGTTGTATATAGGTAGTGATTGCACAGTGTGGTGTTCTCCCGTTGTGAAATCGCCACTCAAGCTGAAAATTGCTATGCAGACGTAATCCTGACACAGCTGCTAGTACTACTGTAATAGTAAACAAAACAATACTTAGCATGTATAAATATTTTATTTGCATACTGATGTGTCCTAAAACTGTATTTCTTGGCCCACCCAAGATGAAAATAAATATTGTTTTATAAATGGGGAAACTGAGGGAGAGGAAAAGAAAAAAATCCCTCTGGATCACAAAACATTTTGGAGTTGAGACAGAGCTGAGATTAGAGTTTCGGACTGCTGTGTATCTTTATGGCAATCCTTTAGTACAGGAAGCTAGATAGAAGCATTGTTGCTTTCATATGCAGGATCCATGCTGCTGGAAAAAAGAGGGCCAGCTTTGGGTAGAACAACTGCTTTCTATGATTTTATTTCAGGATTAAAGTGGGCAACTTTCTCATGATTACTGATAATCAATTATGGCTAGAAATAACCACATGTTAAAATATGCAATCGTAAGTCAAATGGAAACAGACATGGCATGTGGGATTTTCTAGTGGTTTGTGATTGGAATGAAATCAAATGTTAAATAAGCTTCGCAAGTATTCAGTTGTGGTGAAAGTTTGTTTTAAGGCCGAAGAGTGGGAAAACTGCACGCGTGCTGTACTGCAAAGTGACCGCTTCCAGCGTGGGCGCACAGTCTGGGCAGCAAAGTGTGCACTGACTGCCGGGAGTAGAGAGGCAGGAGCTTCCCAGCTGTAGCCTTAGCCAGCAGCTGGCCTAGACCCGCGAGCGTCCAGAGGGGCAGTTTGGCATTTCAGCTTTGCAGTACTGAAAACCACAAGCCTTTGAAAACATGAATCAGGCCTTCTGAAATGGAGACTGGCTTAAAAATGATGAGATTAAAAAAAGCAGCTAAAAACACATTTGTTGTTTTTACATTTGCCTTACGATTTTTCCTCCTCCTGGGTCTTATGTCTTCAGTCTGTCCCCTGAAACCATGACGATTAGAAACTTTTTATTTTTTTCTTGATGAAATTTGACAGTCTTGTGTAGTCACATGACTCCAGGCACCAACACTGTGAGGAAGAAAAGTTTGATGCAAAATTCTGAGAGCTGTCTCCGCTGACACTGAGGGGCAACTTTTGAATGGAGGTATGGGGTTTTGAAGTTTTGATTTTGCTAGTTTATAATGAAGGCAAGCTAAACGCGTAAATGGTCATCAAAAGGAAACTACAATGGGTAGGACTTGTCACTGGGAATGAAGTTAGTCTTCAGAGTGCTTCAATACAAGGTGATGTGGTTGAGGTTCCCCAGTCCTCACTGGGGAGGATTTCAGTTGGCAGGCCATAGCAGAGACGAAGTTGGACGAAAGAAGCAGCACGCTCCTGATGTTCGTAGCACCTCCTTCCACCATGTTGCTGAACTTCCACAGCTTAACAGAGCCAGGACTAGGAGGAAACTCACGGTTTTGTGCTCGATGAGACTGTTCCTGCTCTGAACTTGAAGCAGCGCTCGGTGCAACTAGAGCAGATGGCAAAAATGAATTTGTACCATCTTTATTTCCCTCTGATCAGGCATTTACTAATCACTGCAAACACAGAAATGCTTCTTTTCAGGCTTCAAAGGGTACATGTGATGTGGAGGTGAGTATGGATTCAGTACTACCCAAGCGTTACCTTTTTGGGGAGGACTCTCCAACAAGCTGTCTACATCATTTAACAGCTGTTGTGTATCACAGAAGAAGGTAACTAGGACTATGCTGGGACTCCAGTGTCAGACCCGATATAGCCCTAAAGGCTTGTCTTCACTGGAAGATGAGCTCATCCCTTGTGTATTGCCCCCAGCACGGGGTCCACTCACACAAAAGAGCTCTCTGCTCAAATGTAGCAGTGCTGTTAATTCAAAGGGTTTGACCCAAGAGGAATGCTGCTGTTTGGTTAGTGCACCTCGCCAGCCACTAGCACAGGTACTTTAATCTGGACTCAAGGTGCCTCCATTTGAGCCCTTTCAAAGCTCCTCTTTGGGTGTGATAGGAAATTCTCCTGCAGGTTACTGGGAAGCAGCTCAGCAGTGGAGCAGCTCAGCGGTGCTAAGAGTTACGGTATTTGTCACGCAAGCAAATTTCAGATTCAGTAGCTGGAATATTATTAGGTGATGTAACTGCTCATCCTTATGGCTCAGCAGTAGTAATTTGAGGGTAGGCAAATTAACTGCGTGACGCAGCTGAACTATTCCTTTAAAAATCTTCCTTGAACTAAGGAGCGATGCCCAGTGAAAACCTCACAGCCCTTTTAAAAGGTGTATTCCTATTGTGTGGAGGATCAGTAGACTCTATGTTGTTGGCATTGGATGAGAAAGAATCTC
Organism: Larus michahellis; assembly: GCF_964199755.1. NCBI lineage: Eukaryota > Metazoa > Chordata > Aves > Charadriiformes > Laridae > Larus > Larus michahellis. The sequence continues at coordinate 3,348,702 of NC_133908.1, forward strand.
AAGATACAAAAGATTTGTAAGATGTGGTATTGGTCTAAGGCTATCATCCGCATCTAATTCTGGGATGGAGTCAAACTCCTCAAGCAATTCAATGTCAAAAATTTTGCTTTGAAAAGTGTGGAGGAGAGGAGGTGGGAGTCCCAGGGCGGAGATGCTGCTAACACCCAGCAATAACCGGTTACCCTGCTTGGCAACCCCCTTGCTGGTCTAGGTAAATGGAAATGACTTCATTATTTGTTTGTCCCTTGTCCTAGTGCCTTTTATTTTTAAGCCTGCAACGCAAACCACAGCCCCTGGGGAACTTAACGAGGGTCTAAGTGGCACCAACGTTCCCTGTTAACAATGGGCTTTTGTTGTTCACACTTTCCCTATCAGAGTGTCCCGGAGGAACGTCCTTGCTTAGGAGACTATATTGTGATGTTATGACCTCAGAGAGGGGTGGGAGAGGAAGGGAGGGTTCAGGTGTATCTTTAACTTACTTGAATAACTTTCTTCTAGTTGTGTTTTCTTCCCACCAGGATCTTTAATAACTCCTCTGAGGGGGCTGCCTCTGTGCTATAAATACAGCCGCGTTATCACTTGGCTGTATTGTGTGCAAGCGCTAATTTTCTGTGCTGGGTTTGAACTTGTTGACTTTTGCGGTTGGTGTCAGGAAATGTTGGGTGGGAAAGGATTAAAGAGGCTATTGATGTGACTCGGAATCTCAGGCCAGGAAGACTGGTTGTATCATCTTAGATCTAGAGACTGTGGTGTTGATATCCAGCCTTGGCTTTTTTTATGGAGTCACTTTAGTCAGATCCCTATTTCTCCCTTCCACCTCCCCCATCGCGAGCACACTGACTCCGGCACTCTAGGCCGTAGTCTCCAAGGAGGAAGTAGACCCTGTAGGCGAATTTCCTGGTATTATGCCATTTTAACAACCTCTCTCTTGATTTAGGTGTTGCAGGCTGGCTAAGAATATTCCTTGACACTTGAAAGGGACCTTTATTGTTTTCTTAATTTGTGAAGAATTGCTTTTTTTTTTTTCTCTCCAAACTTTTCTTTGTAGGGTCAGACTGGAGCCATGTTATTGTTGTTAAATTTAGATCTGAGACTATATTAAGTCCTCTGGCAGTCTGCCCTAGCGCTTTCACTTCTTAAAACAGGAAGGCAGGCCTTGGCCTACTTGTGCTCATGTACTTAAAACGGGTGAGAAGATGACTTTTTACACTGCTGGGAAATAAATATAAAACTGCACGGTGTATATACAACGGCTGTCCTGCTGCTGCCAAGAGAGAATTTCAGAGGTATAAGCTCCTAAGCCTCATGGTTCTTCCACAGGAATTGGGCACATAAGTGCCTTTTTGGAAACTCTGTCCCCAAAATAATTCTGTCACATGAAAAAGTCTTGTGTTATGTGTGGTGCAGAGGGAGACCTGATTCAGCAGTATAGCCTGGTCCTGGCGAGCTTTGCGAGGCAGTAGGTATGTAACAGAGCAAGCATCGTAAAGGTCTGAGTGATTGATGGGGTGTAGCATGTTTACCAGGGATATCAGCTCCTTCCCAAGGTGCTGCGTGCGTTTTGTGTAAGAGTTTTCTTTCAAAGCGTTGTGGAGGGTCTCGTTAAAAAGGTGGCCACCATGACAAATAGGTGAAACAACTCCAAACTGATTATAAAAAAAATGTCCAAATTGCACAAAAGTCAGCATTTGGGGAAGGAAGGAATTGCCTTGTGTGGTCAAAACCCCTGAAATTTTGTCTCTGACTGTGCTAGTGACTTAATGTGTGTCTTGGAAAAATTATTAAAGATTTGTCTCCACTCATCTGATTGTGATGTTTGACACCCAGTCCTCAACATCAGTGTTAGTGTACCCACATATCCGAACATTCGGATAGAAATACCATGCTCATGGTGCTGTTTCTGTGTTTTTCTTGCGTGTCAGGAGGAATATCCCATAGTTCTGTTTAACAAATTGCATTAGCGTTCATTTCCTGGTCAATGTGGAGCAGCTGTGGGAAGGCATTAGAGGACTATCAGCACCTGAATGATCTTTTATTCATTCTCAAACCAAAGCAGATACATTCCACAATGAGTGAAAATGTTTTTGAGCTTCTAAATAATTTTCTCTCACCCAGGTAAGCTAGTCCAGACTGAAAGCACTTCCAAACCAGAGGGTGTGTTATTTAAATAGTGAAATGTGTGTTATATACAGCTGTTACCTCTTTGCCTTGAGAAGAGTGAGAACTTTGGGAGTCTGTGCTCCTGCTTGGTTATGTTCATATCTGTGGGGATGCAGAGGAACCTGGTTCAGCTTCTCTTCCTCAGGACTATGTTCTTGGGTAACGTTATAATTTGCTGTGCATCCTGTTACATGAACTCTGCAGCTAATTGCCTCTCCCATGTAATTTAGAAGCCTTTGTCTTGGAGCTACCTTTCTTCATGTGGCTGAGTGGGTGGGGGATAAAAGGCAGGGAAGCATTTGGCTGAAGTAGAGAGAAGATGTTGAACTGACTTTTGGCTGCAGCAAAAACTGAAGAGAAGTGGCTTTCTCTCTTTGCTGTATTTTAGGCCAGTTTAACTACAGAAATCTGTGCAGGAGGTGCAAATAATCATCAAATTAAGCAAGAGGTCAGGATGAAGTCCTACTAGTGGTATTACTGATACTGTACTTGAGTCCATGGCACTCCTCAGATCTGGCATTTGTATTTTCCTTGAAGGCAGCCTCGACTCAGAATTCAGGATATTTACAGGGTTCTGGATCCATCCAGTTTGCTGATGGACAGCATTGGAAGCTTCTTCTAGGAAGCACCTCAGGCCATCTTATTGTTTACCTGTGGGCAGAAGGAATAGACGGAGGCTGGCAGGTTGAGTATCGTGCGTTTGGTATCGAAGAAAGTATTTTTCCCTCTGGTTACTGGATGACCTTTCGTGCGCCTGATGGTAATAGCTCTTGTTTTCTCTGAATTCAGTTTTATTTCTAGCTTCTGGTTAATGGAATCACCTGATTCCTTAGCTGAGAAGTTGCTCAGCTCCAGATGGCATGTATTTTGAAGACATAGAAATAGAGGTAATGTGGATTACGGTTTTCTGTTGGTGGGGAGGTCAGTGGAGGATTTGTAGCTCATCTCTCCCTTTTAGGAAGAATGTGGCTCCTTCTGATGAGTGGTAGAAGAGGAGACTGAAGGACGAAGGAGAAGCAGTGAATAACGTAAGGAGAGATTGATTGTGTAGCAGAAGCATCGATAAATACGAAGATTCCATTTCAAGTCCTGTCATATTTGGTGTCATCTTGTTTGTTGCTTGTTTTTAACCAGCCCCCCAACTGCTCCAATGATTTGGTTATGGAAATAACCAATTTGGTTGGTGTCCAAAATGTAACATTATTTTTGTGCATCTCAACAAAAGTAACCTGGCTTCTAAAATTCCCAAGATTCCTGTGGAAGGCAGTGAGGGGGGAATGCTCAACACTTCAGGAATAATGACTAACTCAGATTACCAAGTCTGGCTTTGTAATGTCTGGCATCCAGGTTTGAAAACTCTGCATTTAGTGTGAAAACAGATTAAAATATCTGTCCATGTTTGTAAAGAACCACTTGAAAACATAGTCCCTAAAATAAAAAATGGTGAGAAAGGGAGAAAGCATGAATACATTAATAACTTTAAATTTTCCTGTTCCATTTTAACCTCTCAGAATTTTCGAGCACACTTGACTCTTGCCTTTTATTGGGGACAGCACAGCCAGAGTGAAAGGCAATATTGCAGCACCTGCAGTTTCTTCTCTTATGGAACTGTGGCTGAATGCGAGCAAATTGCTTGGGTGGGCTGGAGGTCTGTGCTCCCCTCTAGTTTTGACTCTTTCCCTGTGCCATTTCTGTAGCTAATCCTTCCTATCAGCAGACAGTTAGGAGCCAGCAGCCCATTGAAAAGGGAACTAGACTGAGGACAGGCTGCTGAGAGGAGTATAAAAACTGTTCCTTCGAGGACTCTATAGATTTTTATTTTTTTTCAGTGTGTAAAAGCATTCTTGTTCTGCTATATATGATGGGGGTGGGGGGCCACAAGCTGCGATAAAAATACCTCTGTGCTTCACCAAGGCTCTTTCTACCTTTTCATAATTCAGGAGTCTGTCAATCACAGCCAAACGAGAGAGGCTGACAAAGGAGGGTGTGTGAGGATGTATATGGGGAGGGGTAGGGGCAGGCAGAGACAGTAAAATACCACTGTCCTCCAGATTGCTGACAGTCCTAATTCTCAGGATACCTCTGTAAATGGACAGGCAGTAGCAAGAGACACCCCTTGCTTTGTGGAAATACAAATCCATTATTGAATTCATGTGAGGAGCAGGCTGGTCCTGGAAGGGGTCAGATTCCATCTAGAGGAGGACACCTCTGTGGGTACCAATTCGAATGCAAGTTCACTCTGTGTTCATTGACGCGCTTGTGTGTGGCGCAGAGCTGAATCTGTCTGGTTTGTCATCAGAGGAGTGGCCTGCATGAGCTCCTACAGCAAATGGGAAAAACTTGCTCAGCTAAGTATTGTCTTTTTGCTGCTTTTCTTTGAAGCTGGCTGTACAAAACTGAATTAGAAAGTTCCCAAGACGCACCTCTTTAAGCTCTTCCAGTTTTGTGTCAGATGAAACATAGAAGAGGAGAAATTCACAAGCCGGGCAATCACTTCAGATCACCCTGAACATTCAATTCAAGACAAGGGATAGTAAGAGCAAGGCAAGGTTTAATAAATAAGGCGGTGGCAGGATCTGGAAGGTTGCTGGAATTTTTCGGTAATAATGAAACGTTGAAGAACAAAGTGGTTAAGGGCATGGGCTGAAATGCTATTCCTTCTCTTCTAGGAAGGCTTATAGCAGGAGAGAAAGTGGAAAGATGGTATTAAAATAATATTCTCCTCTTCTCCAAAGGAAAACCTTGTAATGTTGCTGAATCTGTGGGTTTTTCAGTGTTTGGTTTTGATTTTTTTTTTTTTTTTTCCCTTTCAAACCAATGCAGCATTCCTTAGTTTTCAAGCAATTCTTCACCCAAAAGGAAAATTTCAGTGCCAGAGCTGAGTTTAAACTGGGACCAGTCCTGCCTGCTCTTATCTTCTGGCTCCTGCAGTAGGGCCAACGATAAGGCAGAGACTCAGAATTCTTTCGTTTGCACAATCTCCCTGACAAACACCTAGATGAGCAACAAGAAAACCTGAAAGAGTGTAAAAAGCTCAGGCTTTCTGGTCCTCTGAATCTCCAGATAGGTTTAGGATTGTTTTATCTGAACTAACTTTGGAATTAGTTTTACTCGGGGCAGTTGAGGGGGAGGTGACTGGGTGGAAAGGTTATTTCTTTGTACACAGGATCTGAAGGTCCCCAGATCCTTTTTCTAAGAATTTTACTGCTTTATCTTTAGTTTCTCCTGGCCCTAAATTCCAGTACTGTCTAACTGCCTGCTGCCTTCTGTCTCAGCATCATGGGATGCTCTGGAATGACGTGAAGCCTGCATTATTGCCATTATCTTGGCCTGAAGCCTGCAAGTTTGCAAGGCAGAATGGTCAGTTATTTAGTGCCTTCCTTCCAGAGGCAGAAGATGTGGAATCTGTGATCAGTTTTTTCTACTGCCTCTTGCATACTTTTAATTTGGTGCCTTCGCGTTTACCCTCTGGCCCCGTTTCTGTATTGTCTGACCAGATAGCAAACCCACTGTGGTAGTGGATGTCTCTCCCTTTGTATGCAGCTCTGAAGACAGGAACACATCCTCAGTACAGGTTTTTGCCTCTCAGTCCCCCCAGTGTGTCCTCCCCATCTCCGCGGGCAGTGGCATGTTGTTGCAGAATGCTGAGCAAGGTGTTGCAATCTGAACTTTCTATTTGTGTGTGATTGTGCTGGTTGCCAAATAGACTATAAATCAATTGCTATTAGAGCCTGGCCCGTGGATGTTGCCTGAACAAACAGGCTCTGACTCCGTCTGTTAGAGAACACCTGTCTCCTCAAACACAGAGGTTTGCTCTCTGTGGAGCCCAGGCCTCTTATCCGTGTCCCGTCCCGGAAGAGCCAGGTGTCTCCTGGCTGCGAAACCCTTACACACCCCTGGTCCCTCACTCCACCGGCGCTGCTCTCCGTTATCAGCCCGGACTGGCTCATTAACAGGGGGCGTGCTCGGGAGCAGAGGAAGGAAGGTAGAGTCAGAGATACTGAGACGCAGTTGAAAAGCCCAGATCAGTGGACAAGATGTCTGGGGCGTATGATGCTTATCTGCTGGAGTGGGTGGAGGAGGAAAGGGCATCCCTTATCTCTTCTCTAGTTCCCAGCCCGCTCTGGCTGCTTAAGGAGGCTCGCTGGAGTCTTCCCACATTCCTCTAGGTTCGGGTTCCTGCTAGACAGGAAACGGCTGCTGCTCCAACACCCATTACATCTCAGCTGGTAGTGTCATTTACAGTCGGATTCCCAGAATCCTCCAGGGGCTGGGGTGGAGCGGGGAGGAGTGGGGGGAGCGGAGGGGTGGAGGGGACAGCGACGCTTGTTCAGTGACCCCCGTGCAAAAACATCTCCCTGGGAAAAGAACAAAAACATTTCAACTTGCCTAATTTCTTGAGCAGTTGGTGAACCTGGCCTGTGATATTCAGGCACTTTAGGAAATAAAAGTGACCCTTTGGAAAGATTAGCAAAGTTGCAATATGTGTAAGCCTGTATCTAATAGACCCTTTAAAAACAAACAAACAAACTAAAAAACTGGCCAGCATCCATATCTACAGTAGCTTGTTTGCAGATAGCACAAAACTTACTAGGACTGTCCCTGGTTAGCAGGACTCCGCTGGGAGACTTGGTCGAGGAAAAGCCACGGGAGTTGGTTTATTGTGGGCAGGTTGAGGGGCATGTCACCTTCCACTCTGAGTTAACGCTTGTTGGTGAAGGCTGGGGCTGCCAGCACACGTGCGAGAAAAGCGGCCACGCTGCTGCCCAGCCCCACGTCCAGGTCTCTGCAGCAGAGCCAGGCTGGTGTCCCAGCACAGTGACCATGGGGGCAGTGCACCAGGCAGCCCCACATCTTCCAGAAAACGGGATTTCTGTGGTCCTGGTTAGCAGCAGTTACTAAAGCAAACGTGGCCTGTGTTGCGAAGATCAAGATGCTTTTTGATCAGACTGAGCAAATTCTCTTTCCTAATTTCTCCTTCCCGTTTCTGTTTGATCTGTATGCAAAGGCATTCTCACTCCCTTCAGGGAACTAATATGTATTTGTGACGATGTTGTGCATTATTAAACAGACGCCGCTGCTATTTCTGCCCCAAATTCTCTGCTGTGCTTTAGCAGAGTGTAAAAATTCTCTGTTTTGCTTTTGTTAAATAGTACAAAAAAGTAGTTACTATTCAACATTGTAGGATGAGGCTGACCCTTCCAGTATTATTTTATGTCTCAAAAGAACCTGGTAATACAGCATTTATAGGTAAGATTTCTGCTCGTGCAGGTGCTCTTACGCATTCATTTGGTTACAAGTGCAGTAAGGTACTGAAGGCTACAGAATTAATGAAAACAGAGGGATAGAGGTGCCACTTAAAGTGAGATACCCTGTGAGCAGCAGATGTGGCTTGTAGTCTGTTAGGTCTGACCTTCAGATGTGTTGAACAGTTGAACTCCTGACAGTGAATGTGGCGGTAATGTTACAAGAAAATTTTCTAAATTAAGAAGTATGTTTCATGGATTGGTTAGGTCAGTAGAGTGTTTGCTGCTGAAGGTAATATTAACGACGAGCTGAGATGATAATTGTTCGGTGTTTTGATTTAGGCAGCCTCTTGAAAAATGTTAATATTTATCACATTTGCCTAGTTAACAGGATAAAAATAGCCCTGTTCTTTCTTCATGAAGTTCTTGAACCTCTTCCTCCCGACCATGCTCCACTTCAAATACTGCTGTTTAAAATATAGTACGTCGTATTTCTGAACAAGTGTTAGAGGTGCTCAGAGTAAGTTTCACCATTTCACGACGTAAGTGAAAGTAAGTTTCATCATCTGCACTGGGATTATTAGAAAAGAAAAATCTTCAAAGGATCTAGAAGACTCCCAGGAACTGAGATTCTTCAAACTTTGTGTCATAGTCCTGTCTCTTTGCATGAGTATAATTTTATTTAAGACAGTAGAGTTACTAATTCTTTATTTTGCTGATGATGGGAAGGGTTATCGACTATGTGCTAATATGAACCTATTGCATGTACAAAACTGAGCTGGAAACCTTGTTATCTTGCTCTGGTATTGTTCATTCTGCTCTTCGCTGCTCAGCCATTCTCCATGGCCTTTGGTTCGTGTGTGTTCAGCCTGAGTTGGCAGAGACAGGAAGCGATAACTGGTGTTTTGAGATCATTATCACGTATTTTAAATTCAGTTTCTCTTGAATCAGTTTTGGAGTATGAGATTGACGAAGACCCTTCCACAACTTGTACAATGCCAGCTTCTGCCCCTTGCAGCCCAAACCTGGTTTAGGCTGACCTAATGTCACCCAGTATTAGGCACGGGTTTCCCATCTTTACAGCTCCAATCCCACGGAGGTGTTTAAGCTTGGGTGAACGTGGGTAACAAGCTGCCCAGCGTGATGTAGTCCTTGGACAGGGTATCTATCTCCGCTGGTAACCTTCAGCAAATCTTACGCTTTTGTTCCTCTTCTCCATTTGTGTCCTCTGCACCACACTGTGGGCTTGTGTAACACCCAGTGCAGTAAGTTTTGACATCAGCTGAAGGTTCAAGGTGCTAGTGATAGATAAATCAATAGTGACAGTAACTTCCTCAAAATTGAATCTGTTACAGAAAAAGGGTGTTGCCTGTGTGCTGAGAGTTACTGCGCTGCTGGCTGTCCTGTGAAGAGACTTCTCTTAACTGCTAGGACATACATCTTCTTCCCCTGTCCCTAGAAATGCTGCCTTTAGGATTCTGCCTCTTAGAAAAAAGAAACAAAAAAACCCAAACTGGGAGTCTGCGAGTGGAGAGAATCCCAGCAAATTTCCTAAACGGAGCTTTGCTCGGGAGTGGAGGGTTGCAGTGTCCTAAAGCCGTCACTTGCAACAAGTTGTGATCAAGTTGTGATCAGTGGCCTGCAACTGGAAAACAGCCAGCAGCTGTAACAGCAAGTGCCATCCGTCTCCCGCTGCACATGATGCAGGGTAAAACCGTGTTTTACGATAGAACTCTGTGGATTTAAAACTATATTCTTCCAACAGGTGTACCATGCTCTCCTGTCAGGCTCTCCAGTAACGCAGGAGAGCTTCAGTGAGCAGGGCAAATGGAATGAATTGGTTTGGTAAGCGCAAAAACGTATCCTCTGAACGGATCCGCTTTCCCTTTCACGTTTCATTGCAATTTTATTCTTCAGACGCATTAAATCGTTTACCAGGTCCTGAGCAGAGTTCTGTGGTATATCTCTGCAGATATGGTGCAATGCCAGATGCTGTGGATTTTTTTTTTTCTTGTGAGTTTTAATCCTCTTAGGATGGGCTATTTCAAATTGTTTTATCTATCTGTTTTAATGGGTTGATGGGGTTTTTTTGCCCCAGTCTTTGAAATTATTTCCACATTCTGATATGAATTTCAGATGAGTCTTGCTAGACCTTTTCACCGCGGGATTTAATATACTTGCAGATGTGTTGCAGTCTTCCATGGGCATCGCTTACGTCTCAGCCTGCTTGAAAACCACGTGAATGGCATCAGGTTATTTGCTTATTTGCCCAGTTCTCCTGAGTAAAGACTCGGACTATGCTGGGTCTTGTGTTCAATTAATCGTTTGTACTGGCTGTATCCATGTGCAGGGAACACGGCCTATGGGTTTACGGTTTTTTTTTCTTTCTCTTTTTTTTTTTTTTAAAGAAAAGCACTAAAATCCATCCTGAAATTTGGTTAAACTTCTAAATTGGCCTTTCTTATGCACAGATTGAGAATCCTGTTGGGTAATTGTGGTGCTAGAAAGTCTTACAGGCAAAACATTAGAAATGCGGAGAAGGTGAAATAGATCCAGAATCTGAACCTCTTTTGGAACACTAGCTCTGTTACAAAACAGTTTCATTTTAGTTGCCATTGACTACTGAAGGTATAAACAAAAGTTGTGGAGACATGAAATGCAAATCCCATGAACTGAAATTCTGTGATTGGGTCCCTGGTGCTGTCTGTATCAGGGAAAAAATCTTGAATAGGTATGTGAGGGAGTTTGGCAACTATGTATTGTTCATCCTGCACGTGGATATAATTAACATTATATTGCTTTTTTGCCCTCCCTCTGACCTTGGTGAGTTTCCAGTTATGGAATTGCCTGTCTATTGTCTTACATCTTCAAATACATTCTTCCTTCCTGTGATAAGGAGAAAACTACTGAGGCCAAGTGTATGGCTCCTCCTGTGCTAATTGGCATCTTGGTCTTCGTGGAAGTTCCAAAATGACATGGAATTAATTTTCCAGGCCATCTTTTTCCTACCCTAGTTCTTCGATATATTTAAATTGTTGACATCTCTCCCATCTACCCTCTATCACATCCACTACTTGATTCGTACCTTTGTCAGAACACAATTTGGCCAAAGTCACGATTCTCTCAGCATTGGGTAATCGTGGATTCAGGCCTTTATGGAAATTAAAGGATTCAAAAGCTCTTCAGAAAGAGGTCACATAGCAACAAGTCCAGCCTGTGCAGCGTTCAGCTGTCCAGCTCGTGCCTGTGCTCAAACAGAGCGAGCTCTTCTGAGGAGCATCTTTTCCTCTCCCTTTTGTGCACATGTGCTCTCTTTCTTTGGGGAGAAGTGGAGGGAGCTGCTGAGGGGGTGATGGCAAAGAGGTGGGAGTATAAATGAGGAACGAAAGCCTATATTCATTTATGACTTAATATTCATTCTTGAGTTAATATTGTTGCTTGGCTATTACAGACTGCAACATCCTGCAGTTGCAGTGCATGCCATTAGAGTACTGACAGGACCAGACTGGTTGAAAAAAAATTTCTATCAAAATCACCCTCACAGGAAACTTAATTTCATTTGAAATGAACATTTTCCTAGAAGGCATCTCCTTCCTTCAAAAAAGAATCAACTTCTCTGTTGGAAAGCAACTTTTAAAGCTCTTAATAAAGTCTTCAGGCTTTCAGTTTGGGCTTTCCCACTACCCAGTTAAGTACGTCGTATAACTTTTGTGATGTGTATGTTATTTTTGCAGCTCTCCCTGCAAGAAAATGCATCTCCTCCTCTGGATTGTAAATTTAGACTCAGTTCTACCTATGGCACATCAGGTTTTTTGAAATATAGTTTGACCAGTTGTTCTGACCCTAGGTCTGTATTCACGCTCCAGACAGCTATTTTTCCTGTGACATATATCGCTGGTGCGGCACCATACTGTGTGTCACCAACCTTCCTGCATTGTGAAGCAACAGGCACCTGAGGGTGGCTTGGCACAAAAGCCAGCATTCCGCAGATTTCATGAGCACTTGAATTAATGGCTCTGCTGCGTAGATTCTCTGACGAGGGTGAGTTGTGCCGTAGTCTTTCCACATGAGGTGATAGTACGATCTCCCTTTTCTCCCCTTGCTGCTTGTTTGCATGAAATTTAGAGGAACTGAGTGTCTTGGGGGTCCTGCGCTTCTCTCTCCAAATAGGCATTGAATCAGCACAGTGGACTGAGAATAGGCTGAGGGGAATAGAGTCACATTAATTAGTTAATACTTATTTTGTATTAATGTATTTTCGATTGAACTGAATGAATGGATTGCCTAAATACCCTTGCTGAACCGCTCACTTGTCACTCCTAAGGCTTTTTAGTTTTAGAGACCCAACATTTCATTCTAATTGACCAAGTTTCAATGACGGACTCCAAACCAGAAGCAAAGCATTCAAAATAGTGAAAATGCAGGACTCTCTGGAGGTCATTCATACATCAGAGGGTCTGGATATCACTCATCTGGAAAGAATACAAAATTTGCCATATGTTTCTTTTGTAAAATGTTTGTAATGATATATCACAGATATTTAACTATTGGAAAATTGGCCAATTTCCACGGTATTTAAAATATATTATGTTGTACCATGTAAGCTAAATTGTAAGGAAACCAGCCAATTTTCTAAATTATTTTTAAATATTCGGTGCATTATGATATACACATACCATAGTATGTCTAATAAATACATAGTTATGCAACATGGTTAGGGAAATATATGCCCCTAAATGTGTGTATGTATTATATATGTATATATAAATGGAATATATATTGGCTTTCCTTTTAAGTTCCTTTATTTGTTCACTTAACACACAGATGAGCCTACGAACGCACGCCAGAAATGCAAGGTTGTTTAGCCTTTCATGATGTTGTTAATAATCTAAGTTAAAAAAAGCCCTGAATTTTAAAATCCAAAGTCATTGCGGATGTGGTCTCGAAGCAGCAGAGCTCTCCTTGTGCGTGCACGGGGGCATGGGGGTGGCTCGTCACTCCCAACTTTCTTTAATAGGATTTCTGGAGCTATAGTAAGTAGAATGTCTTGGATGCTCATCTGGACCAGTCTTAAGACTTTTGAAGACCCTACTGTGAAAAAAGCATTTATGCTGTGTCTCCAAGTTGTGTTTTCCTTTTGTGCCTCTGCCCCCTGCCAGCCTGTTAGTTACATGTGCTGTAAGGATGCTCAAATGAATTTCTGAACAACTCTAATAATAGTACACTAGTACAGTCCACTGTTCAGACAGAAAGCTCTGAGCAAAGGCAGATACAGCCAAGATGGTGCTGGGATATAGGGAGAGACTCTGCATCTGCTTCTTCGAAACATAAACTGGTGTAAATCCGGAGGAGAAGTAGACAGGCTGATCCCTGATCCAATCCTGCTGCCATATTGGCTTTTGTTAACTAAATTGTTTTTAATTTAAATCACTATAAGTGAGATTAGAGTTAGCCTTTAACTTAGATTTTTTCACACTGGTGGCTTACATGGCACCTCATTGTATTTATTGTGCAGGCTCTTTAAAGTTTTTGAGCTTTATTAAACCACTGTGGGGAAAAAAGTGGATTCAGTGTAAACCTAAAAGAGGTGATCAGACAAATTTCCAAGTTGTAATATCCACTCTTGCTCCATCTTGGCATTCTATGCGAGCAGATGTGTGTTGGAGTGAAGTTGGGAGGCTTGGGAGGTGTCCTGCGCTCATTAAAAAGAGGTGATGAGTGTGAGTGTCAGTGTGGACATGCGGGTGTACGTGAGGGTGAATGGCCGTTATGGACCTCTTGTAACTCTGATGTGTAAAGGGTCTTCTATGAAACGTCAAGGGGAGTTCCAGACATTGATCAAGGACAGCATGTGTCCTTAAATTCCCCTTCTGACCTGTTCCTCTTGACTCATTAATCCACAGTAACTTAAATTTATGTCTTGTGCCTTCAAGAATGATTTTCTGCCCCTGTTCGTAGGACATCTCTTGCAGTCTGCCACGTGAAATGTCCCTGCTCGGTTTCATTTGGTGGAACCTTCCTTTTCTTGTTTTCTTTACCCCCCTGCCCTCTCTCCCTGGTAAAAGTAACTTGCCCCAGCAGGACAGGCTGCAGCACGTTTTTACATGTCTACTGTTTTCTTCCTCCCTGGAAGAAGCCAGCAAGTTTCAGTTCTGTGGCATTGCTCCGGTAGCACGTTGGCAGGCACATGAAGCAGATTCTTTAGTCACCCTTAACGCCAACGATGAGATTTATTATCTCCATTGCTCTTAGGGAAATTAGCCTAGGGAATTAATTTATGGTGTTTTGAAATGCTGTTGTCTTATCAAGTGATTGCTTGCTTACACCCAAACTCCCTCCTACCTTTGGTCACAGGGATTGCGTGTTTAATGTGTGCTTTAACGGGGGCAATTAAAAGGGCAGAAGCGAAACACAGTCACACTCTGGGCCGTTTATGGCATTTGATCCTTGTACAGCAGGAATGACCCCCTCCAGCTCACCTTCTCTCTCAACATTGTATCTGGGAAGAGAGATAAATTCACAGTTAATAAAGATAAGACTGGAAAACTCCCTTTGTGAACTTGTGAATAGCTCACAAGTTGCAGTTCAGTTTCTAACAGCAGGATGCAGCAGTATCTCATAATTCCATGGACCAAAAGGAACAACTGTTGAGGGAACAGGAATTGGGGAGCCTGAGTACCTAGGTTTGACCATACTGGACAGAAAGATTGAAAGGGTTAAAGTCCTCTGCATTAGCATACTACTGATAAGGTCCTTTCATTTCCCATGACACGTGCTGCAATCTTTTTGTTTTCTTCAGCATTTCTGTGTGTAATGGTGCTCTTGGCAGGGGAGACTAGTGTGGGCACAATGCTTATCCAAGCAGCCAAGATGGTGGTCAAGATGGAGTGGTGACTCTTGCCCTTCTGTCTCCTACATTATTCATATCTGTATTATCATTAATTAATGATTTATGGAACCCATTTTGCAAACCACAAGCCCATTTACGGCAGTATAAAGCGGCGTGTATGTAAAACACGCACACGCGTGCATACACACACAGGTGCTTACCCTGTGCAGGAAGGCAGTCACATTTGAGAGGGAATCTGGCATTAGTTACAGAAATGTTCAAAAACTATTTAGATAGAAAGCAGAGAGTACTGCGTCCCAAGGAGTCGGAGAAGGATCACGAATAAGTAGAATATAATTATTCTGAATTGTATTCAAACATCAGCTTTCTGTTGCAGAAACGCTCTGGTGCCTGTTACATTGTTTGACTCAGACTCTTTACTGAGCAAAATGGCATAACATCAAGTGGATAGTCTCCCTGCAGGGAGTTTCGTCTCCAGTACTTGGCCAGGATGTTGAGCGGGTTATTTCATGATGATAATGGAGATATGTGTGCGAGATACAGTGCTTTTCTAATATGAAATTAGACACCCACAGTTAAACAGCTGTCTTGGGGTTTTGTATCAAACCACACATCTAGAGGTCCCCAAAGGGCTTGTTTTCCCATGGTTTCTGCGCCGTATGCAGTACCTCTCACCGTGGTTCTCTCCTTTCATCCCAACTCACACCTACAGTTCTTTTTCTTGGAAAGGTGCTTCAAGAGCTCTTCTTGAACTTCCTTTTAGTCATAACGCATAGCTGGTTGGATATATTTAATATGCCAGTCTGTCTTTTTAAGGTTTTTATGTATTACCTATCACTGTCACATGATAGCGTTAAGCAAAGTTAAATTAAAAATCCTTCTGATGCTAGAAAGCATGTGGTGTGAAAGACTCTGCAGGAGCGATTATGGTCACTTGTTCTTCATGTAAACAGGTTGTATGCCCCTCATTTTAGAGTTGGACAAAATGTGCCGGTCAGTCTTTTCACCGTAAACATAAACAGTAGCTCTGAGGTCTTCATGTATCGGGGTATGAGGATAAACATCCTCGCCTGTATTTAAACCTACGTCTTCCTCTTTGGATCAGATAACATAGTGACAATTGCGTGTGGGTTTTTTGTTTGTTTATTTTTATTTTGTGGCATGGAGCACTCCTACTAGCTTGGCTTATGATGGAATATCTCAATCACTGGCATATCACGTGCGGGTTACATCAGTGCAGCTGAAAGCTCTCTCTGTAGTTATGCCACACAGGTTTACCTCCGTGCCCATAAAACCACATCCACCAGGGACCTCATCAATGCAAATACACTCAAGAGCAGCTAATGAGGATTTTAATTTAGCTTTAAATGCCTTTGGTGCTGGGTAGGCCTTTACGGCACCAGGCTGGGGAAATCTCCGAAGCTCTGGCGGCTTTCACCATAAATGTCACTGCACCATATTTATTATTTGTTTTAGCTGCATTTCTAACGACCAAAAAGCTCATTTCTCAGATTACACCGATGCTGTGTGTTACTTACCAGCACCTTGGTTTGTTTAAAATACAGTGCAAAATGCAGGAGTTGGCCAGGAATAATTTTCCCTTATGGGACTAAATGTGAGAGTGGGGGAGAACTGATTGGCACCCTCGGAAAGATTGTGAGGGAGACCCAGGGAAGGTCCTGGCTGTGCTGGCTGACAGGACTTCACGGAGGTGTGGGCTGAGGCGTGACAGATACCTGCAATCATCTATCGGCGTGGATCCTTTGGAGGACTTTCCCCCAGTTACTTGATAAAGAACATTTTGCTGTATGTAGCTGAGCCAGGCTTGTGAGATTAAGGTTTGTCTTGCCAATGTTTTATAACTGCCCAGACGTTTGCAGGCAGTGATTACTTATTAATGTTGCTGTTATATTGAGTGTCACCTTTCGTTCTAATTCCCTCAATCCTAAGTGAGTCATTATATACTTCAGAGCTGACTTCAACTTTTCTTGAAGCTTGTGTTTGCCAGACCCTATCAATGGGAGATTTATTGCCCTGAGGTGGTATTTTCCAGCCTTGGTCCACAACTGGTCTCTTTTACGACAGGGTAAGGGCAGACTTTTCATAGGCTCACAGTTTTGGTGCTTGTTTGAGGTCTGAGGCACCTGTCTTAAGGTGTTACATGCTCTCATTACAAGGTAGTTCTGGTACTGTTCCTCTTCTTTTTTTTTTTTTTTTTTTTCCTTTTCTTTTTTGCTTTTCTTCCCCCTCCTTCTCTCACACCCTTTGCAGAGTTGCCTTTGCACCGTCTTTTCCATCTGATCTTGGAATGCCCAGAAATTCCAGCTTTTCTTCACCTTTCCTCCAGCTGCACTTTTCTCCTTCCACAACCTCTGTCTCTTCGCCATTTTTCACAGTCCCAAGTTTCTGTAACCCAGTTTGTCCTGCATGGAAAAATTATATCAGGTCTTATTCTGGGAGCAAGAAAAAAGTAAACTCAAAGTCACCAGGAGGCTATGATTTAAGGCTACAGTATCTTACGTGACATGTAACTTCTTTACATCAGAGGGAGAGAACCAAGATACCCAAAGACACTGAGATGCTGGTTTGTACCATCCCAGCAGTAGTAGGGCACGACGTGTTGAGCAGTGATTCAGTATTCCTTCGTGTCTCAGGTGCTTTGCTAAGCAAAGGGGCCTGATGAATTACTGGGATAATAGTTCTTTGCTATATTTCCTCAACTAGTCTGGGATCTGTAGTGCAAGCTTCTAGGAGTTTGTTTGCACAGCTGGAAACCTTCATTAGCCAACGTGATTCCTCCATTTATAATGTTCTACTGACTGACATGTTTGGTAGCCCTTGTGAGGTGCCTCTCAGATCTTAGACCAGTGCCTGGCCATTGCTGTCAAAAACACACCGTCCCTCCAGTTTTGTGGCCAGCCTCAGCAGAGGCCAAGGATTAGCCTGTTCCTTTGAATAAGCTTTATGTGTGGACAAAATGAGGTGAAAATCCTCCTTCTGGCTTCTCTTAATGTAGTTTGCAACACCTGCCTTCCCCAGGTGACAGGACTAAGTGTCCAGTAAACATGAGAAATATCCTTCTGTGTGTATACGTACAGATACTATTAAAAGCCCACTAATAAGAGCCTGTGCTCAGTCACAGCTTTCTCATCTGATTAATGCCTGGCTCCTGCACCCGAGACGTTTTACTACTTGACAGCTGTTCTGTGGCCTATATACAGAACGAGTCAGAAATCTCAATTTGACCTTTATAGGACTTGCAAGTACATTGTAGAACCTACTCTCACAGTGTGACAGCCCGGAAGGAGATGCTGTAGATCTGGAGTCAGATGAATTCCTCTTGGAGTTTTAGAAGCAGGCCTGCAACGCCAGGCGGAGGTGGAGAACTAGAGACTTGGCAGGGAAAGCCTTCACTTCCCAGTCGTGTATGTTCTGTTTGAAGCCTGAACTGAAAGCAAGTTTTTCCAGCCTTTTAAAACTTCAAGAAATCCCTACCTCTGTCCCACCTTCCACCATGAAATAGTTTCCTTCCTAACACCTGTTTCAGCCCAACACAGAAGCCTGTGTGTTGACCTGTCCAGAGAGACACAGTGGGCTGGCAGGAGCCACCTCACAATACCTCAGCAGTTAACACCTCAACTCTCACTGAAAGCAGCTGTTTTGCTCCATGCCTCATAAAACCGTGAACAAACTTTTACACATTTGTGCTGAGAGAAGGGATAGATACTCTTTATCCGCTTCTCTGCCGCTCTGCAGCACAGCCCAGCAGTTACGGTCAGGTCTATCGTTATCAGGTGAGCAATAAGGAGGAGTGTGAATGGAGATAGGTGATGGGATGGGCACTGTGGCAACAAACAAGTTATTGCAGGTTTGCTGGCGCCGTCAAGTCTGTATCGGCTCGTTTTAGTGGCCGTGCTGGAGCAGAGAGAGGCCGGCGCCATGCTGCTGCCCGCAACGTGGCTGTGTGCTGAAGTCAGATGGCTCTCTCATCTGCATGCGGGGATGAGTAAACACCATACTGCCTGCACATCGATTTCCAGCCCTCACTGTCGCCTGCCCTCATTTATGGCAGGCAGATGAACTTTCACCTTTTGCTTGTTTGCCATGTCTCCCTTTCTTATTTTCCCTGTCAAAACTCCAAATGAGTCAAGAGTTGTTCAGCCAGCGTTGTAGTCTTCCTCCTCACAGTCTGGGTGCCCTCCCCAAAATCTTTCACGTGGCAGTATCCCAGCAATTCAGGAGCGTCCTTCTATGGGCTGCTCTTCAAAAGGGTCTGTAGAAAAACACACCATCTCGCTCAACAGACCAGCACTCATCTGAAAATCAGAACCTCTGTTACCAGATGTGTAAAGAGAGAGAGAATTCAGGTTGAATTTGAAGTCTGAGGTTGTCTTTGCAAATCTAGCTGTTACAACTGTGTTTTTGTTAGTCAA
Organism: Larus michahellis; assembly: GCF_964199755.1. Lineage (NCBI taxonomy): Eukaryota > Metazoa > Chordata > Aves > Charadriiformes > Laridae > Larus > Larus michahellis. Next base: position 3,367,391 of record NC_133908.1, read on the forward strand.
GTATCTTGCAGTGCAGTAACCACAGAGAGATGAGAAACATGGGAATTCAGTATATCAAGGGGCTTTTTTGCATGTGTTGCGAGGCCCAGATGTACAGAAAATTAATGGCAGAGCTGGAAGCAGAATTGTGTTCTCTGATCTTGGGAGGATATATTTAAAGATTTAGGGACATCAGATGACTGAATTCTCTGTTTCTTTGAAAGCCTTTGCTTGAAAGAGTCATCTCTTCAATTAAAACACCACGCAGCTTAGATTTGTAATGCTTATTAAGTATGTCACTTTTTATATTTTCAAGGACCATCTTTTAATATTGTCAACTGATGTATGTTCAGAGTTAAGTTTACTAAGAAGGTTGAAAGAAGGAAGGAATTGTCCTTAGAAAAGAAAGAGGGAAGAATCTTCTAGCAGTAATGAGGTGAGATATGCTCAGACTATGGGGCCATGGTATGATCCAAAATCCTGGAAATGCAAAACCTTGTGAAATCTGGGAAAGTTTGACTCTAGTTCTGATCAGTGTGAGGTAGATCCAGGTTTATTGCCCAAAGCATTTCTTCATCCCAGAAGTATTACTGTGTGACAATACTGTAGAAGTTGGAAATGACAGATGATTCAAGAGGAAAAGAAATGCTTAACTCAGAAATAAATTGCCCTTCCCTTTGTCATAGGAAGTGCTTTACTAAATGGTGCTTCTAAATCTACTTTCCGATTTCTCTGTAGATAATCTTTGTTCTCAGGTATTTTGAATAGATCTGACTACTGAGTTCTGACAGTCTTCAGTAACTAGAAATGCTCCATTAGCTAATTGCTCAGTGACAGTGACCTTTCTGGGTAAGTCCACATGACAGCCACATAAATGCCACCTTAGTGCTTCCTGATTAACTTTATAAGCCATTTACTGTATAACTTTAGTCCTCAAATAACAGCACCTTTGGCTTCTTATGACTTCGTGTGTCACCGCTGGTCCAGTAGACAGGCTTTGCTTGTTTAGAGGCAACAAGTAATGTCAGCCTCTTTACAGGAAATATTGGAGGAATTTCTTCAGGAAACCAAGTGAACACTACATTGATCACTGCTCCAGTGATGCCACGGTGTGTTCCTTACCTTTGCAAAGGAACACCCTGCTCATGACCTGTTGATGGAGTAGACTGTTATATGTGTAGATACGAGATAAAAAAGTGGTGAGCAGAAGAGGAAATACAAGATGGACTGACTTGTGTTGGCCAGAGTGGTGCTGCTTTCCTGGCTGGGTGTTCCCTCAGAAGCAGGGTGGCCTAAGGTAGGAGCGTAGAGGTGGCTGGCAGTGTGTGAACTGTGCTCCTTCCTCTGTTGCAAGTACGTCCAAGTCTCAGTGGTTTTGACGGCGACGTGTAGGGGCAGGCGTTGCAATGGAAGGGCTCTCACTGGCTGCAGGCCTCCAGGTTCTAATACTCGCCCTTACTCTTCGTGCGTCTGTGATTTGGGCTCATAAGAATTGCCCGTATTGGATTAGTCCTGAGGCCCATCTAGCCTAGTATCAAATAATGGATCTCTTGGGAGGTAATACAAAGAAACAGGACAATTAAAACCGATCCCAGCTTCCTTCAGTTGGTAGCTGAGGTATCACAAGAGTTTAAGCCCTGTGCTGAAATGCACATACCAATGACCGAAGGAGTGGAAAAGAAATTTAATAAAACTAGACCTTGTTGGGAGGGTAGTTGATGTTCCAGGTCTTCTAAGAGTTTTCCTTCTTTAAGCCATTGTGTTTCCATTTTAACAGCATCTAGAATAAACCCCTGCTATTTTTTAGTTTTCTTACTATTTTTAATTTTGCGACTCTACTTAATCATATAGCCAGCTGATTTATGCCTAGGCCAAATGTGTAAGCTGTGGGATAACAGATCTGCAAGGTTTGATATCCTTCCCTCCTCTAGTTTAGTTAAAGACACGAGGCAATTTTGTGGAGTCATGATTTAACACACCAGCTCTGGGTGGGAGTTTAAGCACCGTCTAGTGCCTGAGTGCTTTGCTTCTGATCTGAAGATAACTGGAAGGTTAAATAACTGGAGCCAATCTGGATAGGGATCAGAACTATGGCTTATGCGGGTGTGGCCCATAAACTTTTATGATAGCCTTAGATAGTACTTAGAGGTTTGTGGCTATCTTGTCTTGGATCTTCGAGGATCTGTCTTTCAAGGGGGGAGACGCAGTTACAAGTGATTGTGTTGCAAAAGTCCTCAATAATCCCAGGTTTATGCAGAGAATTTGTGCTGGTTGTGGACTTTGCCTTCGTATCTGTAGAGGTTTCGGTAGAGGCAGGAGAAAAATGAGTGCCGACAGTCTTAGAAGAATTCTCCTTGCTGTCACAGCGTGCTAGTTATCACCTGGGTTGTAGTGTCCTCTTCGCTGCTCACAACGCCCTAAACATTCATCTTTCAGGTGACAAAGCTCAAGAAAGAATTAAGCATGCAGGATGCAAAGCCTAGTGAAAGTTTAGCTTCAGAAAGCGTTGAAACAGAGTGAACTTAGAGAGGGGGAAAAGAGAGACTCAACGAGACTTTTTATTGAGGAAAAAAGAGGACAGTTTAACTGAGCAATTTTCCTGTTGTTTCTTTTTTGATATCTTCCACTTCTGCTGGTTTTTAGGACCCCTTTCTGGTCTGGTCTTGTTTAAGCTCCTGCAAAGAGCAGGAGTTTTGTCTGCCTAGTGTAAAGCGTGGTTTAAGTCCTGACAACCAGATTTTTAAGTCTGCTTAATTAGATGTTTCCTTCTCACCCTAGGGCAAAGTAAGTTTCTGGTGCCATCGTAAAGGCTGCTTGGGAGTAAATGTCATCCCAGTGACAAGGGAAGTATTGTGATCATACTGGTTTTGTCCTCGTTTTTGCATGTGTCATGTCCTGCATTTGCATAAAACAGAGGTTGCATCAATAGGTTGTCTGTGCCCGTGTTTCCTTACGTGGTTGTGCAGTGTTGCTCCACACTCACCACTCAGAGTTGTTTTAAATTTGGTGATGGTTGATTTATGGTGAAATGTATAATGGTATAACCAAAAGCAGCATAGGCTCCGGGATATAAGCCTAGCGCTGTTTCCTCTGAAGTTAGTAATAATAATCCTGATGACTGGTTGAAAAAAAGTGTGTGACTGTTCTACTGCCCCAGAGCCTTTTCCTTCTAGCAAAATTTCTGCAGACTTCAGTGCAGAAAAATTGTGATCTCTTATCTCTTTGCCCTTTTTTTTTTTCCTCGTGGGTTCTTTCTCTTTTGCTTCCTCTGCTTCATTTGTTCTGCTGTTCAGAATCAGAAATAGTTCTGGTAGTAAAATATGTCTGCTGGGGGATGAATGGGCTGTTCTTGCAGTTCTTGTTCCTTTCATGAATTCTTTGAACACGTTAGGTCTTCCTCTGAGCCTGAAGAGATGGAAGAAGACAAGCAATACAACAGGTAAATACTTTAGCGCACCACTTTGAGCACTTGAGACTAGACTTATAATGTTCTCGATATTGTTGTGTCATTCTCACCTAGATAGTGCAGTGTCTTCAGTGCCCAAAAGGATGTGAACTCTGTAATAGCAACTCTTATTTTGGATGATGAATGCTTGAATCTCTGTCCCTCAGCTTGTTTGAAAGTCTGGTCCTGGAGTCCAGCCTTGCTGTGCTGCTGCCTGGGCTTCGGATGCTGCTGAGGGAAGTCAAAATGGATGTTACTGTGTTGCCCTGAGGAAGCTCATCTGCCTTGCATCAGAGGGCCAGATGGCCCAAGGTTTTGCTTGGGCTTGTAAAGCTTACGAAGCTTTACACTTGACTGATTTTTGGACAGGATACAGCTCAGTGTGGGTCTCCCGTTCTGCTGCAGCCTTTGCCGCAAAAACTTGAATCTCAGTCCCTCAATTCTGTTGAACCAGTGATGTTTAATAGATCTCTGGGCTTTACCCGTAATTTTCAGATTCGCACTCATTGTCCAAGGTGGTTAAGAACATGCAGCCTCTCCAGTTCTTGGGTAGGATGGACCTGCAGCAATGATGGAATATTAGTGATGGCCTCAGGAGAAGAGTGGTTCTGTCACACTGTCAGAGCTAAGTGATGTACCCCAGCAGAATGACAGTGGAGACCTGACTTACCTGAGCCTCATCTTCTGCTGGTTTAAAGATATTTCAGCTTAACTTTACTGATGATGTGTCTTGGCTGAAGATTTTATCAGATGTTTAGTGGTGATGCTCCTGGACTTCTATAATGTTCTGAAACATTTCTGTAGGATTTCATATGATTGAAATGAGTAAGCTTTTCAGTTGAATGCCAATAGATAAATATGTAAATGACATAGAGTAATAAATGGGCAGTGTTCTTCCTTCTAGACTTTTAAAAATTGCTCTGTAGAATAATTTAACAAGAACGTAAATGAGATATAAATGACAGGAACATGAATCCATACTACAGTTTTTGCACTTGACAAGTTTATGCTTTGCTCTTTTCCGCTACTGTACTTAGCAATGCTAATTCGAATAGCACAATGATCCTGTGGCCATTATTTTCACTGTTCTTAAGTTGCAGCCATTAGTGCTGAGCTGACAAACGGATCCGTACGTTTGGAGTCTCTACTTACCTTTGAAAAGTTCTCTGTGAATTGTAGCTGTCAGCTGTCCACACAAACTTTGGATAAGCATGGGTGAATGTCATTTCATTATCTTAAAACACACTACAGTATTAAATTATTACAATAGCGACTAGAAGCCATACCTAAGGTCAAGTCCCTGTTATGTGTACCCAGAGTGAGTGACGGTCTCAAAAATGGAAAAAATCACATTTTAAAAAGACAAAAGTAAGATTCTTACTGCCACTTCACAGCTAGGAAGACCGAGGAACAGTCGTTATGTGCTCAATGTCACATAGGTTGTGTGACAGAGCTGAAATTAGTCTTTATGTCCAGTTTAAGGCCTTAACATCATGGCTTTCTTCTCTTGCTGGGTAATTCCTTCTCAAAACGGCTGGTGTCTTGCATACCACTCCAGCCTAGCACAGGCTGTCTCTTATTTAACTCTTTCTGACAGAATACTCTGTGCTACTTTTGAAAGCCTCCCGGCTTGGAGCCTGTAGGACCACATCCCTCCCGCAGGCTGCGGTGACAGCTGTGCTGGTTCGTACTGGCCCCGCGGAAGACGTACTGCAAAGTACGTCTACACCCGTAAACTGGGTGTAACTGATCTGAAGTGAGGGCACATTTGTGCAATTTAAATGGTGGGGGCCAGAAGAAAATAAAAGAAGAAAGAAAAGGGCTGGAGTTAATATTCTCACTCAGTTGTGTCTCCTACCCCTCACCTTTCTTTTGTCCCCGCTGTTGGTGTGTTACAGGCATCTGCTTCTGGTCGGTATTCACTTACTGAGACGTAACGTACACATCAATTCATGACAGAACTTTTCCTCAGGGCAGAAAATCTTTTGTAGGAAAGGTGGAATTTTAAGGGTTCTGGACTGAAAAAAGAAAGAAAAAAAGCCCAAAAAAATCCTACCTGAGTGACTGAGAAAGGGAAATCTGGTTAGAGAAAGCACACTCGGCGCTGGGGAGATTCTTCATGTGCTTCTCAAATCAGATTTCCTTGGAGACTGTGGCAGACATTGTGACATTGAATTACATTTTCCTTTACATTTGTGTACCAAAAATAAACCCTGCCTAAATCATTCAGTGTCTTCGTGATGGTTTAGAAGCAGTCAGGATGACAACAGCTACTGGTCAGAATTGTCAGAATCAAGGCTCATTATCACAGCTCGCAGTACTTGACCTGGAGACCTGGCCAGGAGGAGACATTCAATAGGGTGCCAAATTCCTTTTGAATGAAGATCTTGCATATAGGATTCATGCGTCCTAGAAAGATGCGCTTCCTACTCCTAGATATTTTCAGGGTAATACTGTTATTAAGGTAAAGCCGATCATGAGCTGGGCACTGCCAGTTGTCTACTCCAAAGGTCTTAAAGGGTATTACGGATTACAGAGTATATTCATTGCTTTGTGAGAGGGAGTTCAGATGGGTGAGAGCAAGCGTGGCTGTGAGTGCTATAAATGTCTGAGACAGCGAGTTTCGTAGAGCCCTTCTTTGAGAACAGGTTTGCAGAGAAGCTCCACTCGTGTATTTTTACACATAGAAAAAGGATTGATTTTTTAATATTGCTTGTCTGCAGTTTTAACAATGTGGACACATATTTTCATGCTGCACATGAGCTGAAGATTTAACAAACTTTTAAACTGGACTGCAGCTTTACGTTCCCTGCTGTTAGCGATGTTTAGTGGCCAAGTAGAGGGAACCGAGGAGTGCATTCTAAAAGTAAACAGCAGCAATACCCCAAGTGAGATCTAAATGAAACGGCAAATACAGTCCTTGCAGATATAGCCAAAGGTAACCTTTGGAGAAATGCATAAGATAAATTAGTCCCATATGCAAATTTGAGGTAAATGTTGAGACACAGATTTCGATAGGTATTTAGTTGGCTCGTTCCTGCTGGCTTCAATGGCAGTGAAACATCTGGAAGCTTGTGAAAACCTCATGGACCAATAAATTCTCTTGTCCAGGCTCACTGCCCATCATATGCTGTTGGTATCCAAAGAAAGGTGGGTGCTCTCTTACTAGGACCAGCCCCTCGAGGATGCTGAGCTTGGGCGACTTGGCCATGGTAAGTGCTTCCCTTCCTTCCTTGCTTTCTTCCTTTCCTTCATCCGTCTGTCTGTCCCATCTTGCTCTATCTGATCAAGAACTGAGAAATCATCTTGGTACATGCTTCATCCCCCATGGTTTGTCCGTTTTTTTCCATTGAAGTCAGATTTTGATACCAAGTTTTTAGTTAAAACTACAGCTTGTCCTTCAGATGTGGTCGGTCCTGTAAATCAGGAGTGAAATGTACGAAAATACTTCAGGAAGGCAGAATAGTTAGGTGTCACAAAATTGTAGGACCTTCATATCTAAATCATTTATCAAGGTCTTCAGATCTGTCGAGATGTAATCGAATCTTGTGGTTTTGAGAATCTTGAATATTCCTGTGGGGAAATTCTTAGTTTGCTATGCAGGCTAGGTTTTCATCAGCACAAAAAGAAGCTAGAAAGTAGTTTTAAAAATACTGGCATAGCTAGATTTTTATCAAGTCTCCATAAAAAGAAGAGGGTTTGGCCTAAAAGCTGTGTGCAAAGAAGATAAATCTTGTATCAGTGCACAGCTATAAAAAAAAACCCTATTTTTTTTTAGCCAAACATACAAATATCTGCCTTTTTATTTGCTATGGGTTTGTTTTGTTTTCTTTTTTACATCAAAAAATAAACTGTAGACAGAGCCTGGGAAGCAATAAATCTGGGTGTGTCATTAGTTAGTGGTATGAAATTCCTCTGGGAACATATATTTTTATATACATGTCAGAGGTCTAAAAATAGGTTACTAGAATAAGCCATAGTGTTAGAAAAGAGGAAGGGGGTTTTCCAATTTGTTTTATTGTTCTGTTTTGAAATGAAGAATTGTAATTTGAATGGGAAAAAGTTAAAAAAAAAAAGTCACAGAAAATGAATCGGATTAGACTGGATCTAATGAAACTAATAAACCGTGGGACAGATCTGTAAAGCAATTTTTTATGTTCCTCTGGAAATGACTAGTCTTTCCATTTGCTTTAGCTGGAGTTGTGTCAAACCCAGCAGTGCTGAGGGGCAGGTGGTGGTTGATTTCTAAGTAGGGAGAAGATGGTGCATTGTGGAATGGTTTGGTGTCTGCTCCGCCAGCGTTACCTGGATGGTTGTCCCTTGAAGGGTGAGGTAGGTTCCAAACTTCCAGTGAGATGTGAATGTTTAGCATTTCTGTCCCTGGCTTTCCAAAGCATTGACAAAGGTAGTACAAGTGATGCTGTTTCCCTAGTCTAGAGATGGGACACTAAGTCTGAGAAGAATGGCCAGAAGTGTTGTGACAGCTGTGGAGGCCCAGCCTCCAGTAGTCAGTCACCAGTGAAGTTGGAGATCACATTCAGGTCTGCCAGCCCCCCTTAGCAGCCCTGGCCACAGGGTCGTGTGCCATCGTGAGCTTTGTAAAATCAAAATCTCTCTTCTTGCTTTGTTAGCGGCTGTGTGCAGCTTGTGTGGGATGTCCCTGCTTTGCGTGTGCTGAAGTTCCTATCCCCAGGGCAGTGTCTTTGAAGCGTGGCTGCTGGGATGGGATTCGGGCAAGGGGACAGGAGTTCCTTGCACTAATTCTGGTGGAAAACAGGAAACGGGCAGGGTGGTGCCTCCTGTCCATACCAAACTTAGGGCAAGCGGCTCCTTTATTCACGCTACTGCTAAGCTTGCCTTTGATATTTATGTTTCCTTGAGGTGGAGCAGCGTTACGAGGTTCCAGTTGAAAAGAAATATGTTGAGGGGCAGAATACACGTATCCACACATGGATGTATATCACCTTCACTCACAGACACACAACCCTCGCTGAAGCCGGCAGAAATGGCTAGTCTTCTGTACCTCTGAAAAACTGCTCTTTATCAACTATGAATGAGTGGAAGACCGTTTTTGAAAGAGAATGTCTGTCTTATTTATAATAGCCTAATCAGGCAGATCAAGAGAGCCTTTTTACTTGTGTTTTCTAATCAGAACATACACAAAGTCTGTTTGCTTATCTCTTAAACCTCTGCTGTCCAAACAGAACAGATGGTATCTTTGCAATGGCAAAGGTGAATTGAAGTCCTCCACTCCTGTCAGCGGAGAAAGAGCTCAGGAAGATTTAGAAAAGAATGGTGTCATTCTGCTGCAGTCCATCAACTGGAAGTGCTGGAGCCGCCCATGTGCTTGAAGGTAGATCTGGCTCCTCTCTTAGTCAGCGCTGTCATGCAAGCTAGAGGCTAGGAGTGTGCAGTGGCAGATGTCTATTAATTCACCATCAATAAAGTGTAAGCATATTACATGATATAAGACTTTTGTAACCTCAGATATGGTGGGGAAGGTTCAGATCGGAAAGAGGAAGAAAGTCACTGACTTCACTGAGGATGGACCTTGCATTTGTTTTAGCTTGCTGTCATGGGTGGAGTCTGTTCTTTCTAATTTTGTGCTGAGAGGTCGTCTTTCTACATGTTCTGGCAGCTAACCTGCTTTTCAAGAAACTGGACTGGAACAGGCCAGCTTTTTTGTTAAGAAATGGAAAGAATAGATCTGTGTGTATGAGTGAAGAAGAGGAGGCAAGTATTTACTTAATTGCCTTTCAGTTATGCACATCATATCTCTATCATGTATTAATAGCATGAAGAGTTAAGCCTTCTTAGTCTTTCTCCTTCTTCAATTCTACAGTGACTGAGTGATGACTGCGGTGACTCCCCTCAAACAAACACCTCTCCCCCCTCCGCCCCTGCACAGGGATTCTTCTACTTCCCTTTCTTTTTTTGCCAAGATAAACCGTGTGCGTAAATTGGATGAGCACTGAGTACATTAACGGGGAGGGGGAACGAAAATAAGACCCTAATTAATAGTTTTGTGACTAAGGGAATGAGAGAAGCATAATTTGAGGAATAAAAAGAACAGCTTTTCAATCTGTTAGTTGGTGTGTGTTTGTGCATGTAGTTGTACACTAAAATAATTCCAGCTGTCCTTCCTTCTTTTAATAATGGTTCATTGCTTTCCCGTTGTGGGGCCATATTTGGACAAACATTAACCAGATCAAAGCCTAATGGATAGTTACGATGGCTCTGATTCAGCAAAGCACTTAACCACGGTGTTTCATTGTAACTTCAATGGGACTTGCTTTGACTTCAGCAAGATACGAGCGTTGCTTCAACCAGTGACAGCAGAAATGACTGTATGACTTGGCAGAGGGTGTGTGGTGTGCTTAAAAACCAAAAGTAAAGCTAGTTTCCATTCTAAAGAAGGATAATTGAATGTTCTTCCTGCAAGGAATTGCTGCTGGACTAAGCGCTTCCTTAATCTCGGCCGTACCTATCATGCCGTGTTTTAATAGCTGGAGTACCAGAGCCAGAAGAGGTTGTGGAGACCATGGGATTCCAGTCAAAGGGAAGGAGGATGGAGGAACAGCATGAAGGAAGAATGGGAACATGCCCATGAACCAGGTTCTCAGCCCCGATAGACAGCGTTACAGCAAAGATTCATCCATCCCCAGAAGCTGTCTCTGACAGTGCCTTGCAGCAGTGCTTAGAGAAACGGTTTAAGAAATAGGAAAAGTGTTGGGGACTCCCTGCCCTGGTATAAAGACTCGGGTAGTGGGAGTCAGTGGCCTGGGGACTTGCTGAGCTGGACACTGCATGTGGACTGTGACGTTTGTTTTGTGCCAGGAACATAGCAAGGGGTCCCTTCAGACCGAGGGGATTTAGCCCTGATGCTGGAATGATTTCACAGGAGAGGAGCTTTCACTGTTTAGCAAGACATGAGGAAAAGAGGCAGAAATTATTTTTACTGAAATCCCCCTGTTTTTTCCTCCTCCATGGCATAAAATCTTAGAATACAATTTTCTTGTCTCATCCAGACCATGAAAGTGTAATAAATTGTGTCAGTTTCTAGGTTTTAAGGTATTTCGTTTTATTTTTAGTGGGCGGGCTACACAGCCTTGGAAACACTTGGAATTCCCCTTTGTGATTCTATGTGGGTTATTTATAGCAAGTCCTTATTGCGATGGCAGAGTCTACATCACAGCTTGAGAACTGCGGACTTGACGGTGTGTGTGTAGTTTCATTTAGAAGTTTTACTCACTGTCTTTGCCATTTCATGTTTCTGTGTTTTAAACCGCTGTCGTGAGTGAACAGAAGCAGTTTGTGGGCACGTTGCCACTGTTGCACAAGACAGTCTTGCTTTGCTTTAAGCAGTCCCTCTGGAACTGCTTTCTGAACGGAACATCATTCTCATCAGTACAATCACGTGGATTGTGCCTGTGATGGGCCAGACTCTGTCCTTAGTAAAGGCAGGGAAGCCTAGAGAAAATGGAGACATCAGGGGAGGAGAGGGAGGGGAATTTAATTTCCTTTACCCTGACATTGATGTTGTTGTAAAGTCTCTAAAATGGCACCTTCTGGCTCAGAATTAAGCAGCCACAATGACATGTCTCAGTTTGTCCAGACTGGTTTTCTTGTCCAGTTAAGTAGGAGAGTCTTATGCCTTTAAAGCTTCCTGGCTCCCAGGAGGAAAATGCCAAACTTGTCAGAGAAAACAAACAGTGGCTTTCCTAGCCTGTGTGTGTTCTGATTAACGAATCTATTAGGCTATAAAACCTGGGACCCCCTTTCCCGGAGAAAGAGCATACATTAGGAAGCTGTTGACAGTTCCTAAGTCTGACCCCTTGCACAATGCTGGAGACCTATCAGCAGCTCAGAGGAAGGCAGCCAGGGCCTGTTTGTTCTAGGAGGTCTCGGAGAAGTATTTGACGCTCGGCAAATGCCAGATGCGCTGTTGTTTTAATCTGTAATGTGGGAGGCCAGAGGGAGGAAAAAGGAGGAGATGCAGCACAGCTGAGTGGTTTTGTTCGTTTGATGTAATCAAAATGCGTTTGGAGGTATATTACCTTGGGCTTGGGTATTGGTGGCTTCTGCAAACTAAGCGGGACCGGTTTAGCAGTGAGTTCCTAGGAGGGTTTGCCGTGGAGAATGTTGCTACAGCAAGCGACCAGAGTACGGCAGTTGATGGAATTCTGTGCTTTCTGTTAAAAGGGAAGGAGTCGCCAGTGTTGGATTTAGCAAGTGCTGTGCTGATCTAAGCATTGACTTCCCAAGGAGATGCAAAACCACGGTTCTGACGTTTAAGGACATACAAAACCCATTTTACAAGAAATGAGGTGTTAAGCCCGGTATTCTTGGCATGTTCCAGTGAAATCAATTACATTCTTCTCATTTCCCCCTGCCTGCTTCACTTCTGCTGTTGCTTGTTAGGGATGCGGCGTTTTCCTCTGGCACCATGGTATTCGTCAAGCAAAAATGCAAATAATTCCTGCATTCCTTCATACGCTGCTCAGTGTTTTTTTCACCTCGAGAGTGTTATGAATATTTCAGTGAGTTTCAGCTCACCGATCTGCTCTTGGTTTGGTACCTGATGCTTTGTCTGTCACAGAGCAGATAAAACAGGCTGAAGCGAGAAGGTTTGAGAGGCTTTTGTTGGAGTTCGCTCCAGCTGTGCACATAACTAGCAGCCATCCAGCGATACAGCTGGCAAGGCTGGGGAAACCAGTGGTCTCTCCAACCCGTTTTGTAAATGAGTCATCCCACATTTTGTAATTAGTAATTAAGATAACAAATACGTGTCAGTGAATAATGCAGAATGTATTGAAGAGTTACTGATACGTGACCCAACACGTTTTAGACAAATTGCTGCAGTGAAATGAACCTATTTCTTACTTTGCCAGACTGTGGAGAAGTTGAGAAGCAGCTTTTGTGGTTCCAGCCCGGTCCCAGTCGCTCTCGCTCAGTCGGTTGTGCTCATTTGTCACAGGTGGGTCTCGGTGGTTCGAGCCCAGGCTTTTTGTAGCAGGTGGTTTTTACTCTTGATATAGCACACGCCATTTAGGTCAGTCCCTGGGAGGCCTCCAAGAAGAAATACTGAAATTCACTGTAGCGTGTTTCAATTTGCTGGATGAGATCTCTGTGTCTCCCAAACACAAGGCTTGTTGTGAATCACAGCAGGATATTCTCTTAAAGAGCCCAGCAAAATGCTGCTGACAGTGTCACAGAGCGATGCTAATCCGACATCACATTGGTCATGGCTCCTCAGGTTACCGGCTGGCGCTGGAGCAGAGGGGGCCTGTTACTGTGGGAATGAAGGACCTCGTGCTGTAGGGACACAGTCGGGGCATTAGGAGGACGAAAATCTATCCTATTCCCATCACTTCCTGAAGGGTATGTGTCAGAATGACGCACGTACTCTTGGCTTTATTTGATGAGGGGGCTGGAGGGGGAGCGAGAAAGGAATGAGGTGGTCTCAAGGGACACGCGATTTGGCTTCACAGGGTCATGATGCTCTAACTGTTCATTTTGAATTGCTGAAACTGAAGGAGTGGAGAACAGTCCTTGTTGGATACACATTTGTCATCTTCGTGACTCAGGAGAGCTCTTGTGGATATTTTAGACAGACCATGGATTATGGTGGGCTTCGCGATAGCTTTTCTCAGCCTCATAAACAGACCTCAAGAATGAGACAGGAGGATCCAAGTGATGGTGGCATATGCTGGAACTGTGATTCATTCTCCCAAGATGCTTCTAGTAGAATGAATCACAGGAGAAAAGACACCAGCAGTAAAAGTGTCCCGTAACAAACATTCGGTCCTACCCTAACTTTCAGGCTAAACTGGAGCTCATTTTCAGGCTCATTTCAGTGTATGCCCTGGTGTCATGGACACAAGAAATGGAGCTTTAATCTTTTGACAAGGCCCTCGCATTCTCTGGTTTTCCTTACTCTTGGGGAAAGACACCTGTGAGTGCTCTTTGGAAGTGGGGGACCCGATGATTAGGAAATTTTGTGTGTAGCATGTGAGGTTTGATGGCAGCAAAACTGCAGCCAGCCTGGACCACCCCCGTGGGAGAATGGCTGCTGCAGAACAGCGGGCAAGTCAAGTCCAGCGTGGTGTCATCGGGGCAGCCCAAAAAGCTCTTTGGCGTGTAGGAATGGAGATAAATTCAATGAATGTGTGTTTAGTTTCCTGGGTAGAGAGGGTCTTTTGAATGTCACTGTGTTTGTGCTTTATAGTGCAGTAAACAAACGTAAGGCTGTGCCAGTAGTGGGGAAGGCAAGTGTGATCGGTACTGACCAAAGCTGAGCCCAAAATCTCTTCTTTTCTCTTCTTTTCTTTATCCCTCAGGAAATACAGATTTGGATCAGGTGAATTATCTCACAAATAGGTGCTGAAATGCATTGATTAAAGCAGAGACAATGTGTGCTGCTACTAGTTTTTGCAAATATTCATAACACTTGGACAGGGGGAGGAAAAAGCAGTTTGGTATTTTTGTTTCAAATGAGAAACTTAGAAATTAACTTCAGTGTTAAAGTTTTTTTTTCCTTGGGTCAAATTAAATGTTTTGCCTGAGGCTATGATGTTACTTGTTTTTGTTTTCCAGTTCACGGAAAAAAATACGCTTATTTTGGGTTGCTGACCAACTAATCTCTCTTCCTTCGTTTCTCTATAATGCAAGCAAAATGCAAAATCAGTTATTTATGCATCTCAAGTTTTCACTTCTGTTTTAACCATCCATCACATTAACAGACACCACAGAGTAGTAATTTTTTTTTTATTCTTCATAAGTGGTGCTGTATTTCTGTTCTCTGATGGCTTGTGAATAAGGGTTGCACAGGGAAGGAGGAGAGTAATGAAATCAATGAGATCGCGGGTTCTGTTTGCAGAGCTGTTGAGTGATTCCCTAACTGAATGGAGAGCCTGGTTGAATGAAGGTGTTAACCTTGATCTTGATGCCTATGTCCCCCTTGCCGTTTGAGAAGTCAACAAATGATTTGCTTTAGTTCGGGAATGGTGGTTTGGTGTGGGTGCTTACTTTTCATAATAAACCTCATCTAAGAACAAATGGGAAGGAGGCCATTGGTTTCCAAAAGAGAGGATTTGTTTAAAGTGGGAAGGGAAGAATTGAATTAAAATACAAGAAGATCACGTAATCTACCACCTCCTGCAACCTCATCTGGTGGCTTAACCTTTGATACTTTCTTTATTTTTCTTCATTTCTGTTACTGTCCTCAGAATTCTCCCTGTTTTCCCCACGGCTTGAGAGAAAATTGTGCAGTGGAGGCTTAACCTGTTTGCAAGTGGTTTCTGCTGAAGCATCGGAGCAATGTAAAACAAGCCTCATTCCTAATGGGCTTTAGTTTTTAAGGGATTATTGTGTCACTTTGTAGCGTAACTTTTTTTGTGTGCTCCTTTCATCAGAACACACTCCTGTGAGTATGCGTGTATCACCTGGGTGTTCAAAGTGTTGTTCTGGATGTTGTGCCCAGGTGTGAATGCAGGAATGGACTCAGTTTTATAGCAATTTGTTTCCACTCCTCAATGCGTTTCCACACCACTGTTTGGTCTTGGTAAATCATTTGATCTCTCTGTGCCTCTTTGCTTGGCTGAACTCTTCTTACTGCGAGGTGTTGGGGAAGAGACGGTTCCGCCCTTTGCTTATGTACCGTACCTAGCACAGCAGGTCTGCAGTTTCAGCTGGTGCCTCTAGGTGCTACCACAATACAAACAATAATCAATCACTGACCAACACCTCCGAGGCTCTTAGTGAAACCAAACACAATAAAAAAGTCTCCCCAGGGGCCGAATCTACCAGGCTATGTAAACGATTTTCTAGTGAAAGTGGTGGAAACCCTATCTCTTGGGACATTTGAAACTACACTGCAGAAAGCACTAACGATGAGTGTGTTGGGCAATAATCATATGTTGGCAGAAGGATCAAATAAAGAGGACTTCGTTATTCGACTGCCTGTCCAGCATATATCACCATGAGCAGAGGCACAATGACTTAATAGATCTCTTTCAGCTTCTGACTGCTGCTGTCCTCCACTGTAGGTTCTCACAACCAAAAAAGAAAGTCAAGCAAGCCCCAGCCAAAATGGAATATATCTTTTTAACCATCCAGAAAAACTTTGATCTTTTTCTAGATGAGTTTTAGGTATATATTTAGGCCAAATCCTGAACTCCTTTGTTCGGGTTATTTGCTCCAGCAAAACACTGGGTAAAAGTGTGCATTTGGAGAAATATTAGTAACTAATTACGTGGAGATAATTGCATTAAATCAGAAGCGAAACCTAATGCGAACGTCCTGGGGAAGAACTGCATCTGAGTGCAGAGAGAAATGGAGGTAGATACAGGTAGGGGAGAGGGTTCCACGGAACTTGTATCTAAACTGTAACTCTGCTTTTGATTCTCATCTGTGTTTCGTTTTCTTAGGTTCCCCTGTTCCACAGAACATAATTTCCCAGGTAGGTGAGCCTGGGCAGGAATGGAGTGAAACATCCCACTGGAATGAAAGCATCATTCTATAGACCATTTTATATTCTTGCTCACCAGGCCAATTGGATGTTGCAAAGCTGCTCCATCCTGGATAGAAACGGTGTCTCCTGACTCCTGAGATGGTGCTACTCCCTACAACAGGCATTTTTTCAAGCCAGCCCTGCAGGTGGCACAGCGAGCCTTGTCTTTCCAAGCAACGTTAGCAGTCCCTGTCTTCCCTTCCTATCATTTTACAGTGCAAAAGCAGCTGTGATGGGAAAGACTGTTAGTACAGAAAAAAAGACTAGTGTGATATGCTGGCTACCAAAACATCAGGTCTTTTCTCAGGCTGTTTCCAGGGCTTTGCTTTAGATGGGTACAGAGAAACCAGATAATTTTCTTTTCGCTGCTTCAAGACGTTTTGGATGCTCTCACACTACTTTCAAGCTGAAGTTGGGAAAGAATGTGCAGTCCTAAAAATCAAGATAAGTTTTTAAGTCTTAGTTGCACACTCCCTGTGTATTCTCTGTCAGGCAGGTCTTGTTATCAGAAAATCTCTTCAGAAGCCACTGGAGTCAAGTGGAAGCGATTTGGGAATTGTGAGAAAGGTGCATAGAAAATGGCCTTGTAGCCTGCAGGGCTGCTGGGAATTCCTGCTTATTAGTCCTTGCTGTAACTTTGCTTCTCTTCGTGGCCTTGGGCAAGTCACTTAACTTCTTAATCTCTGGCTCAGTTTCTCTGTCTGTAAAATAAGATAACTATTACTATCACATACCTACCCGACAGGATTTTCTCCCCTAGTAATAATTAACATTTGTAAAATACTCTTTGGCTATGTTTATTTTTATTATAGTACTTCTAGATTATATTACAATACTGATGCTGTTGCTGTTGCAGATTTGAGCTCGTGTACAAGATTACACCGGAAATTAAGTCATTTTTCTAATGAGATATAAAACAACTTGTGGTTGGTGTGGTTAAGCTGAGTTTAAAGCTCCTTTGCAGCGTGACAACAGTGTGAAGTAGCTGAAGCATTCCAGTGAATCTAACCCCAGTGTCTGTGACAAAATGAACCACATGCACAGAAGATTATTCATGAGCTGATCTTAACTCTAGCAGAAAGGTTAGTTATTTGAAGCATTTGATAAGTAGGGCTGAAGGTTTGAGGTTTCCTTTCTATTACCAGAAGGTGTAAAGTGCACATCTTGAGTCTTGTCAGGTCGTGTCTTCGTGCGCGCTTACATCCAGGGTGCTTCTCGGTCCTACAATGCAGAAAGGACCGTAAAGAACTGAGCTGAGGGTTTCTATGTTTATGAAAACATCTGCTAGCCTAATGAATCTTTCTTTGCATTTTGCTCTCTTTTTTTTTCTTTTTTTTAATACAATAGTTGCCTCAAATGAGAGTTGCTTAGAAATACCAAGGTTTCCCCTCTATGCGAAGGGAAAGAAATAAGACTGAGACCTTGGCTTTATGAACCAACCTACTGTTGCTCCAGCAACTACTCAATAAGAATTAGAAGTCTGATTTTTGTTTAGGGATGTTGTGATTCCAATGGCTTTGTCTCCGCCCCTAGAATGCTTTCATTTAAAGGCTGATTCCTGCCTCTTCTCCCTCCTCTCTGATCTCGTCTGTATCCGTGTAAACTTTTGCCATGTGTCGCATCCTGTGGCAATGAGTTCCCTCATTTAACAACGGTCTGTGTAAAGAAGTGCTGCTTTTGTTATTCTGACCTTCTCTCATCTGCTACCTCCATCTGACTCCCTGAAATTATGATGGAAAAGTATTATGAAAAAGCAATGAATGCTTATTTTCTACCATGTCCAAGTTTCTCATGACCTCTGTCACAGGCTGCTCAGATGCTTCTTTTCTAGAGATAAGAAATGATAGAGATTAGAAAGTGAAGATGAAGAAAAGGGCTGGGCTTTTGTTGTTTGCTTACTGACATGGGTTGATTCTAGACAATACTAAAAGAGCAAATGATGTGGATATTTCATTTTGCAACAGCAGAAGTGGTTTTGGTCCTCTTAGGATGTACCATGTCCAAGGTTAGATTAGCATGTCTTCCCCCTTCCCCCTCAACATTTTTCAGATCAAAATGTGTAGATTGATTTTAATTAATCTGGGAGAGAAAGCACGTCTTTAAAATTTTCACTGATAAAACCTGTCAGGTGGTGCCAGGGGTGGTTACTTGCAGGTTATTTGCAGTTTCTTCAGTCTCTCTCCAGAGCATGTGCTACCAGCCAGTGTTGGAAGGAAAATGTGGCCAGGGTGTACTTTCTTTTTGACCCAGCGTGGCCGTTATGATGAAGGATGATGCTGTTTGGGCCTTTTCTGAGCCAAGGGAAGCTTTTCCTTGTGGCACACCTAGCTGAGTTCTTGGAGACTATCCAGGAAAGGTGTAAGGCCGTTTAATACGACATACAATGCATTTGTCCATCTCCGGTGGGAGAGGTGGAGAGGAAAGACAGTGTCTTCTTAAATAGCTTCTTCTACTTGCTGTGTTCTTTAGCACCCACACACGTGCAACCTGTCTAAATAATAATAAGGGAAGTATAAACTAAGCAGGAATCAAATACAAAGAGGCAGAAAATCAAAAGTGACTCCCTTTAACCTAACAAAGGGGAAATTGTTGAAAAAGTTCCAGGTTTGATTGAGCAAAACACAGAAGAAATATCTTCTTTTTCTTCCCCCCCCCCCCCCCCCAACTCATCTTATATCCCCTTCCCGCCCTCTTCTCCCCTGGAGAGAAGTCTGGATGTAACACTATTGCGAGGACTAGGCCTATGATTAAGTTCTGTTTTTCAAAGGTGATCCCAGCGTGATTAAAACCAGGTGGCCCCCATGGTGTGCAGCAAGGGAGCCAGATGTGCTCTGCAACTGGATTGCCATTTCCTAGCCCAGCTGCAAACATTTGATTGTCCACTCGCTCTGGGTATTACAGCCATGACCTCCTCTCTTCCTTACCTCCCCCGTCTCCTGTCTGCTTCCCCCAGTGACATTTGAGAGGAGAGAAGTCCCTTTAGACTTGTTTGTCACTGTTACAACCATCCCTTTCTCCCTTCACCTCCCCAACTCCCAGCCTTGGTTCCGCACTTCCATTATTCACAGATGTTAGAGGGTAGGAGCTGACAGCATTGGCTTTTACCTCTCTCTTTCCGTTATTTGGATTTTTTTTTCCCCCCCTCTCCATGTTCCGGCGTGTGTGCACTGACCCCAAAGCACTCCCAAGTCAACTGGCAGCGTCTGAATCCACTTAAAGGTGAAGGGATAAAGCAATTTTCTTCAAGATGTGGCATAAACTGTTTAGTTTTTGCTGTCTCCAAAGGCCTGTAATGAGAGGGTGGCCCTGTCCCAGAACAAGCCCCATCTCACCCTGATCTATAAAATTTGGAATAGGTTAATCTTTTCCCACAGCACTGGCCTGTCAGCCCTTTTTTGCTGAATTAGGCCTCTAATGCATGGATGGTGTCAATAATTGCCTAGTAAGCCATACTTAAAAAAAGAGTCACAATCAATCGTCCCGACATTAGGATGTCATAATGCATCAGTCCTGCATTAGGAAGTTGTAATCCATCAACTTGACATCAGAAGGGACAGTGGATGGTGGGAGCTCAGTCAGGCCTAGGGGAGGCTGGAACTACTCCATAGGCTTTACATCAGCTCTGGATTTGGTCTCAAAGGGTCATTTTGTTTTGTTTTCCCACCTACCTTTTGCAATTTAATAGTGAATTCAATGAATATTGGATTCTCTGGAAAGAGAAGGGCTGGTGATGCGAGTTTGAAGAGGTCTGGGACATCACAGAGTTTCAGAGTTTCTCATCTCCTGTTTAGCAAGGTATCTTTTTTCTTGTCTATACATTCTCCTCCCACGTTTGATATGCAAATGAAGGCATCCATAGTTATTCCCAACCTGACTGGTTTCCACTTTCTCTGGAAAAGCCTGTTTGTGGTAGTCTGTGAATCACCCCTTGCTCTATTCCATTTTAAGATTCAGCTTCCCCAAATCAAACCTCAGTCTCCTTTGCAGCTCCTTTATGGAGCTTTTTCTGTCTGTTTTAAATCTGTGAAGCTCCGTCTTTTCTGTTCTGCAACAGTCTTCTTGTTTAGGGCAAAACCCACTCAGCTGAGGCTGAAGAGTTCCCTCGATACATCACGTATATGCAGCCGCAATTTTAAAAATATGCAGCCAGCCTTATCTGCTATCTGAGCCTTCTCAGACAGGCTGTTCAGCGCAGGCACCGCTCTCTGAAAATCTCTCTAACGCTTGCCGTCTGCCCTCTTCCCAGCCATAGTAGTTGAGCTAATTGAGGTTTTAGTCTTAACAAGTTTTGAATATCAGAAAGAGCCTTCAGCCTGTGTCCAGGAAAAAAAGAAACAAATGTGTTTCAAGGAGTTACATGGAACAAATCTTATCCAAAGGCTCTTGCAAAGGCAGCTGCAGAAGTCAGCCATGGCCTAGTCTCCCTCTTCTTGGTAAGTCAGTGCTTGTGGGGAACTAACTGTAGTGGTGTTTCACCATCTCTTGCGATCTACTTTGAGATCCTGAGGTGACAAGTAAGGCAAAAAGCACAAGCTGTTGTTAATAACAAATCAGTAGTTTCACTTGCGTTGTACTTCCTTGGGTGTTTGATACAGTGTGAGGAGCTGGGTTGGGATGAAATGATCAATGGGACGTGGTGCAAAAGAAGGCAGTGTTTTTCTGGAAACTGGGGTTGAGGACAACTAAGAAGCAACTGTCTTTCAGTATGCAGAATTGTTCATGCCATCTGCGCCAGCTGGACAGGTGTCGGCATGGCCAACACTGTCTTTAGCCTTTCTTAAAGATGCTGTCAGAGGCTCCGATACCACATCTTTGGAAAAGGTGTGCTGCTAACCGACTGGCCAAGGCACCCGTTCTGTTGTGGTACCAGTTGCAGCCAAGTGTCTCCCTGCTTGGTAAGGTCTGGCTGTATGCTGGGAGCTGGTCAAAATACAAAAGAAAGGCATAACTTGTCCCCCAGAGTACAAACATTGGAGAGGATTCACAGAAGGTGAAGTTGCCTGGTGTAATAATTTGAATAAAAAAGGTGATGTCATTTCATTTTGGTGATGAAGAGGGAGAAGCAATGGTGATGGAAACAAGAGTTCAGTAAAAGGCAATGTTTTGGTCAGCGGTGATGGGCGAGATGGAACATTCACAAGGAATGACCACAAGGCTAAACACTACAGTGTATCTCTCCAAGTTCTTGCATTTGATGGAAGTGCTGTAGTTGGTTACTCTTTTGGAGAAAATGAATAATCAAGATTGCTGGTTTTCTCTTTGTGTGTTTCTTAGGTTTTGTTTTCTGTATTTCTTGTGTGAGCCCAAAGGTTTGTCACATGAATCTTTACATTTTCTTGGCTTGAATTTAGTAATTACTTACTTTGGGTAGAGCATTTGCTTTGCATAAATGATAAACTGAATAAATATTGATGGTAATTTTTTTTTTCAAAAGTGAGGGATGGCTTTTAGTGTGCTGAGGTGGTTTAGTATTAGCTCTTGACCGAGACTTTCAAAACTGCCTTAAGTCATTTGAAATGGGTGTCCAACCCCCCTCGAAAGATTGAAAATCCTTTCCTTTGAGTGCCTTGAAATATGGCTGAGATTGGCAGAACAGCCAAGAATAATAATCTATTCCCAGTACTTTATGTACAATTACCGTGCTTTCAGCCCTGCATTGATGAAGGACTCTCTCTCTCTCTGTCACCATGACTGAAAACACTCTTGTAGTTGGCTAAAATTGTTGGTAACATCTGACCAGTCGCTCTCTTACAGCTGTGCAAAGGGTCTAGTGTTGTGTCGTAGAGAAGTTGATAGATTCTGGTATCTCTTCTGGTCTCGTGTCGTCATATTTCTTATCTCCCTTCTGGGCAAAATGCTGAGATGCTCTCAAGAGAGAAATATAGCAACTTTTGCTTCTGAAAGGACCCCGCTGACAAGACTGCAGCTGCAAGGCCAAGGCCTAGGGTCAGTTGTAAGATTAGCCCCTGGCTTTGGCTGGCTCCGTTAATCCTTTGAGGAGGACTTCAGCCACGCGCGGTCCCGTGCCAAGAGTGACCACTAAAATCTCACTGCTCGGCTTTATTGGCTGAATTATCTCTGATGCCACAAGAACACCACTCTGGAGTGACCTTCGTAGTTGATCTGGTTCTAATTATAATCCAAGCAGTTTTAAACATTCATTTAAATGTCTTCTTAATTGCAACCTAATTTCTTCAATTGTAGCCCATTCATCAGCTGTTAATCATTTTTTAATTGTGTGGAAAGTTTGAAGGGTTAGTAACAAGTCATTTGTTAGCTAGAGGTCATGAAAAGGGTTATAAAAATTGCTTGACTAATTTTAAATAATAAATTAACAAATGAATGTGGTCCCAAATTTTAAGGCATTTCAATATTTGCTCATGCAAAATTACAAGTCAGGAAGGATGAATTTGATTTCTTGTACAAACATGGATGTTGGATATCTGTGTGAGTGAAACGCTGTGTTGCCCTTGCTCCTCAGGAAAACAATGAATGACAAAATGAACGTTTTTTAATGACATTTTAATTTGAATTGGATGGAAATTACTAATGAGATTCTGATTGTAATCTTTTAAAGGTATGCACATTATGTGAAAGAAACAAAGAAGAAAGAAAACCAGTGTCTTTTTCAAGGTTTTTTTTTTTTTTTAAATAAAATCTCTTGGCTGTTTCTAATAAGACCAGCTGTGAGCAGGAGTCACTGGAAAAAGAAAGGACGTGAAGCTGAAATGAAACAGTGTTTGGGATCACATTCGTCACTTCCTTGGGTTCTGAGCTTGTGTTTCAGTTCGTTGCTTGGCTTTGTCTCCTTTGTAGGGATGACCTTGTTCTTCACTTTGGGCTTATTACAGCGCTGAATCCGGTGACTGTGAGCTGTTAAGAGTTTTCTCTTGTAGAGAACGAGAGACTCTCTGCACCCTGATAGTGTTAGATGAGATTGAAAGTGATAAGGAGCCCAGGCTGGAATAAATGTCTCATGAATTCCTTCTCTTTGGATATGGGCTCATGGTGTCAGACTAAGCATTGGGAGTTTGGGAAGGTCCCTGCCACATTGTAAGAAATTTTACAGGAGTATTAAAAGTCCCCTGTCTAAACTGTGCTGAAATAATCCCAAGAGCATCGCACTCCTCGCACTGACAGTGGTTGAGAACAAAATTTCTCTATGCCTTCCCCACCCTGAAAATATAAAGAGTGATCCCTAGATCTGGTCATAATTTCCTACGAGAGGCAGTATAGCAGGGAAAGGCAAAATACTATACAATGAGAAAGCCTTGCTAAAAATTGTGTCTTATAAAAAGTACAGGGATTTCTCACTTTTCCTCCTCTCCTAAACTTTTACATTCTCCAATTCATGACACTTTTGCAAATTTACTGTTCTGTGCAGATGAAATTTTCCATTTATTTCCTTAGTCATCCTCCTTTGCCTTACTTCTCAGTTTAATATTTTGTAACTTCTATTCCTGATAAGAAAGACCACCTTCCTCTCCTCTTACAGCTGCATGAGAGATGCCTCCATGTGATTTACTGCCGAGGTGGGGGAACGATTTGTATCGGAAGGTCCCTCCATTCAGCTGTAATTTAGAGCCATTTCTGAAATTCCCCAGAAAGCTAACTTCTGTGAGCTTCCCCCGCTTTGTACCCAGCCCAGAAAATAAATATGCATCATCTTCAGAATAGATTCCAATCAACATATGGGCAAAAGTGAAGAGAGCGATTGGAAATTGAAAGCGGCTATTTGCCATATATCAAGAAGGTATTTAGGATATATTGTCTTCCCTCATGGAATGTGAAGGGAGCTACAGGCAAAGCTCACGTATGGAGCGCTCTCACCGGAAGGCACAGATTATCAGAGGAAAAAATCCTTTAGACAATGCCTAAGATGGAGCAGCCCAAACCTGTTTTGTTCTGTTGGGACTTTATAACCCCCGTGAACTATAATCTTACCCTTCCTTTCCTCTTTACCCTCTCCCCATGTTCGCCTCTGAGACTGGCAGCACTGAGAAATTTGTTTCCTCTGGTGAGAGAAAAAGAGGAAAAGAAGAAAAAGGAGAGAAGAAAAACCAAAAAAAAGGATAAGGCCCAATTTTCATTACCCTGATAGCTCACACAAATCACGGTACAGGACTAGCTGTTGTCCACTCCCACGTGGAGGAGCCTCTACACTGTATGACAGCCAAAAGGCAAAATCCAGTATGAACTGGATCCGGTTAAAAACCTAACAATTTCACAGTTAAAGATGAATCTGATTTTATTGTTTTGAGTATATTTTATATCTTGCTTAGTATTTCCCAGCATGAAACACTTGTTTTTCTCCCTTCTTTTCATTTAAGTTGCAGAGAAAGGGTGATTTTCAAATGAAGATAAAACATCTCTCCCTTCTTTGCGGTGCTGCCTTCATCCTCTGCAGAGCAGGGGGTGATGTACCTACAGTCCAGGACAGAGTTCGATCGAGACAGTTTCTAGGAAAATGGTGCTGGTTACAGGAAAATAAGAGTTTTATTATGGTGACGTTGTGCCGACAGCGATGAAGCAGGCATGTGGTTGAAGATGACTTGCAAAAGAGTTCCCTTTCAGTTTTATTTTAGTGTGTTTTTTGAGGTTGGCCTTAGTTTGCATCTTTATAATGAAAGGGTTTCCTGTTTGAATGTTTGTTTTATATTTTAAAAAAATTGTATATTGCTTGCGTCTTGAAAATATCAGAAATATGAAGTTACCTTTTCTGTGTTTTCCTGGAAGACTGCGTGTATTTGACAGAGATACCGTGTGCTCTGGAATCTTAACTGAAGAGAGAAGTGAATTTTTAAGAAAAGTTGTTTATGTCTGGTATGTTAATAGTGTTAAGTATTGACCAAAAAAAAAAACAAAGCCAGGGGACACTAAATGGTTTGTTGACAAATTCCTTTCCTTCTGAAGTTCTTCCAGCCTTTTGTGTCACTTGATGTCACTTTTTTGGTGAAGGACACCTGCTTGTGGCAGGAGAGAACTTCCCACGGTAGAGGTCAAGGTGAGGGAGCTCTGCTAATACCTGTTGGTGAGCAAAGAAAACTTAGGAGTAGTCAATGCTTCATTTGCTCTTCAGTCAAATGTCATTTGGAGTGTCTGTGCTCCAAGTAGTGTTGAGCTTTGAACTTCACACCACCGCTTTTCCTGTGGAAAATTTCAGAAAGAAAAAAATACAAACTATGTCTGTTATGAGTAGTCATCCCAACCTCCACTGCAGCCTAGGACCACGGGGTCAGGAAACTTGAACAGAAATAGATTTCCTTCTTCTTCTGTAAAGGATTCTATACAGAACATCACAGGTAATTTGTTCTTTTAAATATGGAGAAGAAATTGAGATCTTTCTAACGGGGACTTAATCTAAAACTGTATGGAACAGTGATCTGCTGAAACAGTTCTGAGCAGCTAACAATGTTTCCTTTGGCTTTCCTCTTCGTGTGTGACAGTGAACTAACACCAAGCCCTTGTGTGGTTCCCAGCAAAGGTGAAAAGCTCCGCAGGAGGGTTTGCGGTGGGGGGAGTTTGTGGCAGTGTCCCCGGGGCTGTGTGCCTGTGCCTCGGGGTCGTGAGGGGATGGAGGTTCACCTGCCAGCTGCTCTGGTGTTTCTGGGGTGGCGTGGTGTGCGAGGCCTGCACCTCCTGAATGGAGCAGCCACCAGACGGGCCGCGTGTGGGTGTAGATGGGGAAACAGCACTGCCTGATGCTGGTGCCCATCTGTAAAGCTGCAGCTTTTGCACAGCTCTTAAACATAGTATTGCTTATATATAGAATGTAATATAACAACAATCTTAGCTTTTAAACATATTTCTCTTTGTGTGTTACAGTTTTCCTTCAGTGTGAGATTTTTTTTTCGTCATCTGAGAGAACATACAGCTAGATAAAATTGAGATTTCTCTGCTGTGTTCTCATCAAGTACCAGAGCAGCTGGCAAGGAAATGAACTCACTGTTTTGGAAAAGCTCTTTGCTTTTTCATCCTGATGTGCCTTGCTGTGTCTCTTGAGACTTGTCCTTGGCTTCTTGTTTAAGTCTGGGGGTTCCAACCCACCAAGCAGTCCTTTATTGCATGCACACAGCCTGTCCAGGAGGGTTGGCTTCACAGATTTGAAATTGAGCCTTCAAGTAGTGTTGGGGTAGGCTCGGGTGAGGCTGTCGTTACTTCTTCCCCCACTATTTCCAGTTGCACCTATGGGGAGTGCCGCAGGCTTGAGTTTGGCTGTGCAAGTAATAGGAAGAGTAGTTTTAAATTTCAGACTTTCTCCTTACTGATATGCTTAAAAAGAGTGAGAAAAGATAATGAAAGTGAGGAAGAATGAGTGATTCCAGATCACGTCTTGGTAAGAATTAATTTCCTACAATTGCTGAATTAATGTAATCAATAGCCGGGGCCTGTAACAGACAGAAAACATCCAGAGGGATTAGATCAGCAGGGAACGGTGTTCGTATCCAAGGGACCCTTTTGCAAAGGAGAACTTCATTAAAACCTCTATGTTAATCGTCAGGGAGTGCACTGGTTTGGGATTCCCCTGTAAAAAATGAATATTGGCAATATCCTAGAGATAGCTCTCTCTGGCCCTCTGCTTAGGGGTTACGATTATTTAAGATTTCAGGCATTTAGTGGGATGTGTCCTTTTTATACCACACCGTAACTTTTGGCTAACTGTATATATCAAAAGTAATGGTTATTAGTGGGAACAGCGTCAGTAGTATACTTCTAATACGTGAAGGTGTACTGTGACCTGTGGGCTCCCTGTAAAGGGAGAATGTTGTGAAATATTGCATCCTGGCTACAGTTTTCTTTTTCCTCCAGGAACCTCCATGCATCTTTAGACAGCGGTGCTGCTTGTAGAAAAAAACCCTCTTGCTTTCAGAGGCAGTAAATGCTAAACAGACCAACTGGTGATCCAGCCCCTTTCTCCCCTGAGCCTTTCCAGGGGAAATTTTCTGTGAATGACTTTAGCAGAACCTCTTGAAGAGTCATGAAATACACAGTGATGAGATCACAAGGACTCTATTTAATAGGATTTCTTTTTTGGGGTCCCAAGAGTAATGTCATACCAATAATTCACCACTGCAGCTCCCTTTCTGTTTCTTAACAGCACTAAAGAACCCTAAACAGCTTCCTTCTGAAAAAAATCATGCCTGCAGTTCCAGGGTCTGATTCAAAGTGCACAGCAGTCAGTAAACACTAATTTAGGTAATCTTTATACAAATCTGATGCCAAACCTGTTTGACACCAGTAGGTCTCAGATTTGTGTCTGGGTCAGGTTTCAGTGCATTTCACCCTTGTCAATTAGAAAACAGAAACAAAACAAAAAAACTCGAACCCAGAGAGCAGCAAGCAAAATGATATTTTGAAGGATGGACTTGGGCCAGAGCAGGAAATGTTGAGTTATCCCATCAAATTCATTAAAGTAAACATATTTATAAATACAGTCATGCTCGGCTCTGGCTTTGCATAGAGAATTCATATAGTAAATGGGGAAAATAGAACCATTGTCCAAAATAGAAAACATTTCCTGAACTCACTTAACTTTTCTTTCTGGGGGAGAAATAAAATCTCGGGGAGGGGTAAGCTTTGTAGCCAGATCTTGCAGATCATTTGAAGGGGATGTGAATAAGGCAAGTGTTTTCCAGATTCCAGACCCGAGGAAGGACCTGTCCTGAGGGGTTGATGGTTGGAGCATTTCAGCTGGCCTCTGCAGCAGTCTCTCCCAAGTCCTCAATATAAGTGAGATACTTCCTAGAGCACTCAGGTCTTTGAATCATGCCCAAATGAGAATGTGCTCTTTCTCAGGGGACCTTGCTATGTGTCTGTGTTGTAAGTGGATTTACTAGGTAAAATAGGTCCTTCAGCCACGAAATTTTATTGTGAATTTGAGGTAAACAATTGGGAAAAGTGAGGTACAGTGATTTTTAGACAGTTCTGCCTTTTCTACTTCTGAGCATGAACCAGAAAGTGCAAAACTCAGAGGAAGTTTTTTGTAGCATTTGAGTATCACGGGATGATCTCATTTGAAAAGTCTTGTTCTCCTAACACTGGTATTTGGGAGGGCAGGCCGAAGCAGTGGGAAATAAATCTATATAGTGATTTTTGGATGCCCGAGCTACCTGACCATTATGCCAAGTGTAAGTGGTGAATGGGATGGCACTTGTCTTTCACTGCCCAGAGTCTTTGTCCTTTAGCAACCCCCTGAAGCCTCGGTCTCGTCTGTCATCTCTCCAGACAGATCACGGACATCTCCCCCAGTCCCTTCTTCTCTTAAAGGGGATGTTAAGCAGGAACACAGGATTAAAGAAAGTGAAGTTTGCTTGCAGCTGCTATGTCCTGTCTGTTCCACTTAGCATCAGTGGTATTAAATGCCTCCTTTTGGGTGTCAGGTTCTGTATGCGTGCAGCACCAAATTGCCAGCACAATCCAACGCGCTGATCGCTCTCCCTTCGCTGATGGGTTCCACCTTTGTATCTGTTTCCTACCCCACCGACGAGTGTCAGCAGCCTATTTGATGTTGAATGAATTAGCACCGAAGAAATAACTGATAAAAAATACACATTACCACCAAGCAAAGTACAAAGAAGGAATTGGCTTCCTGAAGTTAGCATTCGGTAAGCATCTGGGAACTCTCAGTGTCTAGGAACAGCCTACATTTTGCCACAAATATTTTAGCTTGATTAAAAATTTCTCCCAAAGGAAAGTACAAATTCCAACATGCAAATAGTATTTTGTGGTGAGGCATTCGAAATACAGGTCTTGCACCATGTAAGTGTGGATTTTGACACTACACAAGGAAGTTGTCTTTCATTCAGAATGGGCGTTGCGTACTTGTTACAATTTTTATGCACATGAGTATGAAATTTCCTCCAAGTACATGGATGTTGACAGGGCAGAGGATACGCATGTCCCAAGCTAATCTTTGGAGAGAAATATGCAAATAAAAGCAGTGATAATAATGAGAATGGGCAGCTCATGTCCATGAGCTTTTTGGGAACCAACACAATCCTGGCTGCTGTGGTGGACTAAAGCCAGAAAAATCTCTCTTTTTTGGGGTCATTTGTGGAACATCCTGAGTATTGTTTTCAAAGAAAGGGAGCTTTCTGGGAAATCTTTCATGAGTGTTTTCATCTGTAATTTGATGTCAAACTGCTGCAGAGACCATCTCTGGTATTCAGTACTGGTCCTGTGTACATTATTTTTGTGTTAAAGCCTTTTGTTCATTTCTCACCCCTAACTTTAGTGAAATTATCTCTTTAGGGAATTCAGTCTGCTCCTGTGCCTGAGACAGAGCTCCAGGGGACCTTGCACAAACAGGTACGTGGCACCTCTCTAGAAGAGTTCCCTTAACCTCTAGGGGGAAAACCCAGCTCTCTGAGAATCCTGGTGGCTATTTTGCCTGGTTTCAGGTACATAATCCTCAGGTTTGATAATTCCTAGGAACAACCCCTCCTGCCAGGCCACCAAACAATGCCGTTAGCTCTGGATACGTTGGAATCCATGGCAGATAAAAGTGAAAGTTTTTGCTGGAGAAGATAGACTTGCTGTGCTTGAAATACTTCCTTAAAACCAAAATATCCCTCTTCCCAACATGCAAGCTGTGGGTTAAGGTGTCTTGTAGCCTGGATTCTCCCATGAACAGAGCACAACATTTTTTGCTGCTGCTGTGTTAAAAACCCTCAACCTTGTCTTACTGATATCTTTATCAAATTCTTGTTGAAACATGTTTTTTTTTAAAAAAAAAAAAACAACACACACACACAACCCAGCAGTGAAAGCTCTAACTTAACGCCTCATGTTCTTCTCAGATTTCCAAAGCACTGAGGCCTTGCGAATATGTTTCCAATATCCTCTCATCTCTCTCTGTTAGTGTTTTACTCAGCTCCATGCTGTGGAGGTCCTGACCCCTGCAATCTCCAGGGGAAGGGGGCGGGAAGGGGGGTCAGGCCATGTTAGAAAGCTGCAGGCCACAGCCTGTGAAATAAGCCCGGTTTCCTCGACTCCTTTAATACATTTAACCTGGAAGAGGCCGTTGCTGGCCAAAGATTAGATTACCAATGTTGGCATGTTTGGCCTAACAAATGGCAAATGGATGACGTGCCAGGCAACAGCTAATCACTGTTGACACAGATCTATTGCGAGGCCTTTTAGAGGAGGGGATAGTTCATGTCTGCAACGAAGTTTTGTCTTGACGACTGAAAAGAGAGTTGAGAAGGCCACCGGAATACCTGTCTCTTTGAATCTGAGGACTCCCAAACTGTGTGTCATTTTTTAAAGGTCTCAGTGGCCCTCTTGGAGGACGATCTAAATGTCCCGGCCTCCTCCAGGCGATAGGACATGAGAGCTTGAACCTTTCTCATAGCAAACCTGCTGTGTGTGTGTGCGTATCTCTCTATATATACCTTCATCTTGACTGTCACTAATTCCTGGGCTAAAAAGAAAAGGAATTGTTTTTGCTGTGTTGATTTGAAGGGATGGTAGGGTCAACCAGCCTTGCTTAGCGAAATGTTTTTCTAAATGCCTTTCCATGGTCATGGCTTTTAAAGTGTTTTCTGGCTCCTTTTCTGTGACGTGTCTCTCAAGAGGGTAGAAGTGGGAGGTAATGACTGGGGTGCAGCCAATCTCTCTGGCTGAGCGAGGCTGCTTTGCAGCTCTTGAGCTTAATTTCGTATTGTCTGTTCTTTGGTTGCTCTAATGTCTGAAAGTCTGTTACATCTTTCTTTTGAAGGTTGCTGAGTGCTTTCACCTCCACTCTGGGGTCACTGAAGAACGAAGGTAGTAATTCTGATTCCAGGTGCACCGTGTTTTGTGAGTTCCAATTTCAGGTTTATGCTATTTTAATTTTTTTTTTGAGGGTGGACTTATATGGTCTTGGAAAGACTGTGGTGACAGAAAAAGATTTTCCTAAATGATAGATTGCCATTACTATTAGTACTCGGCATCCAGAATGTTCTTTATGTTATTTTGCTAAATCTTGGACTTCTTCAAACACTGCTGTGTGATATTGAGAGCTGCACGTGTTACGTCCTGTTTTGTCCGTGATTCAGCCTAGTTTATATTCATTCAGTACCATCGCACAGGAGTGCATTTTGCCACTTTATAAATATCCTGATGAACCTCATCAAAGCAAGCAGCAGAGCCTGGTTCCCCATCCTCTTCTGTGAGCTGCATGCTCATATTCTCTCTAGCTCTTTTGTTTCCATAATAATATTTTTCCTATAACTTTTGAGTTGTCTTTTGCAGACGTTTGTTCTCCAAGTTTGCTTTGGAGCTTGCTTGGCTTTCTTCTCCAGGGGAGCAGGGCACAGATAGTCAGTGCTGTGATGGTTTCCACATTCAGGTGTGAGGCTCCTTTTTGCATTGCTTCCCATAATGAGCATGTGTTCTTTTTAATGGGGACTTGACGTGTGTACCCGTCACTGCTACCCCTCCTCCGTTCTCATGTGGCCCAGTGAGAGCCATCCTTCTCAGAGTGTAATCAACCCAAATCTCAAAAGGAAGAGTTGTCTAATAGCCATCACCATCAGTCACAAGATCTCAGTTCCTTTCCCAGCTACTGTCTCATTTAGCCTTAGTCAGACTACTTGCCTTTTAGCTTTTTATTTCTTCAAATCTAAAATTAGATCGAAATGTCTTACTGAATAAGTAAGCTCTGAAGCCTTACCAGGGCAGCGAGGAGGAGCAGAATCATCCTCAACCACTTAATAGTCTAAGCAAAGTCGGGGGGAGGAGAGCGCAGTGAGGTCCTGCTCAAGAGCTCTGACTTGTTTGGGGTAATAAGAGCAGTCTATGTGGACCCCTCCATGCAAAATCAAAGAGCATTTAGATGAGATCTGTGTATTAGGAGGTCCATAGGCCATGTTTTGCATAAGGAGAGATGACCAGATAGGACGTGGAAGTAGTAGGTGATGGAAGGGCAGAAGAAGAGTACTGCAGCAAAGTGGAAAATGTAACGTGCCGAAGCTTGACATCCAGCTAGCAGCAAACATGCTGAGATTCAACTCAGAGGGCATACGTTTTGTTTGCCTCATTGAACTGATAGCATTAGATCCATAGTCTTTCGTTCTGCTTTCCTGTTAGTATTTAGAGCTCATATGCTTGATGGCAGAATATCATTCTGGTACCTTTCTTAAGAAGGCATCTGTACAATTGCATTTGATGCTGTTGGCAGCCTGGTCAGCTGCCAGTCAACTTTACCTTCAGCGTCTGATTTCAGTTATAAGTATTTCTGTTGCAGATCAATCTTGTGCACCTAGATGCTTCAGATCTTCATAAACGTTGTCAGGCTAGGATATATCACATATAATTATTCCTTCGTTCAGAACTCAACTTATCTAATTTTAGACTTGTAACTTTTGTCAAGTCAAAGCGAACTGTCTGTATTTCCAATAGTGAAGAGAAATAGGCTGTTCTCCGGGGAGCATTCATCCTATCTTGAAATGTAAGACGTGTGATTGAAATCAAGGAGTAGCCCTTTGGAAGCACCTGTTTTGTCTTTTGCAGATAAAGGGAATCTGGGTGACTAATTTAGATCTGGAAAGCTATTAGTCATGGGAAATGAATCCCGACTTTTGAGAGGAAATCTGTGCTAGAAATTGAAGACTGTCTCCCTCTGGGAACAATGTAAGGTCTCCAGGTGCCTTCAATACCATTGCCAATAAAGTCCTGCTAAATCTACTACGTGCCATAGCAGGAATGGCTGGTGCTGTTGGAAATGACTTTTCTTCCTTCATGTGTGTTCCCGGATTTTGGACAGTGGCTCGTTACTGGAGATGGCAGTGCTTCGCCTTGGATGCTTTCCTGTTGCTGGCTATTGGGTTGGCCAGTGCTTTATTATTTCTTTACTAGCAAGATGTATTTCTCTGTGTAATTTCCAACAGGGCTATCCAGTACCAAAAGGAGCGTGAGATACATCTTTCTGAACAGTTACTGAGAGACAAGCATTGAGCGTGGCTGCACGTTGAGGATGCTCATGCCTTTGTGAGGCCTGATCTTTTTTTCATTAATTTATTTGCATTCTGGCTTTGGAGTATTTTTTTTTGTATCCGTATCTGGTTTGGGGAATACTTGAATGTTTTATTTAGCTTTAGTAACTGGAGGAATTAGTGAGTCTCTTTACCTTATAGATGTGTGTGAGTGGGATAGGTTTCTGTAACGCATGAGTCTCTCTTGCCAAGCTGGGCTTGCCTTCATTCTTTGAGTGCTGGTGGACCTGCCGGAGGAAGAAGGGGTGGGCAAGAAATTGTAGTTGTAGACACATTGGGGTTAATTTGCAGTGCTGCCATGGAAATCAAGAAATGTACTTCTAATTTATACACAGGTGTAAGAGTACTGCAAAATACAACCATGAAAGGTAGCTTTGAGTTCACGTTTAAGTGTGTACTTACGATTTTTGGTTACATGTTCTGAGATTGTGAGTCCTCAGTTTGCTTCTTACGTGTGCCCCATGCTTGTGTACGTAGAAATGTGTGTAGTCATAGAACCTGTGTTGCCCATCAAATTTCATACGCTAACAATCCAAGTAAAAACAAGGGAGGGATATAAAAAAAAAAACAAATTTTTTTTTTTTTTGCCAGGAGATATATTTGCTGCTTTTGATTTCTTCAGAAATGAAGAGAAAAATAAGGGTGAGGAGGCAAAGGGCAGGCGAATCTGTGTGTAAGGAGGCTGGAGTTGGGCAAGACAGAGACTGTATTGCTGTGTCGCCACGAAAGTCCCATCAACCTCTGTCTTGGATGCTGAAAGCTGCTCCTTGGTCATGCGTGCAAAGGCTATGAGATGGGGGCAGAGCAGGACCTGGG
The DNA here is from genome assembly GCF_964199755.1 of Larus michahellis. NCBI lineage: Eukaryota > Metazoa > Chordata > Aves > Charadriiformes > Laridae > Larus > Larus michahellis. The sequence continues at coordinate 3,401,118 of NC_133908.1, forward strand.
GGAAGGAACAGAAGAGAGCGAAGATGTTGAAGGGGGTGGGGAAGATGTGGAAAAAACAAAACAGTTACAGGGCAGAGGAAGGGAGGATGGGTTTAGTTTAATTAGGAGGGAACATGAGGGAGAGCTCAAACAGCGCACGCACACACCCTCTGCTCCACACCCTCACCCCCCAGAAAAAAAAAATTCATCACACCGATTTTTTCATGGTCTGGCAGTCAAGTGATAAAATTATCAGATGAGGGTCCCGTTCTCCTTTCCCGCAGTCACTTTCGCCAAGTGCACCATGTCTGAAATAATGAAGCAGATTTGATTAAATTTTCGCTGGCTGAAGCAGCCACGCTAATTTGGAGATGGGCTTATTAGTTTAATGACCGATCCGAATAATCAGAATTCATTAGCATTAGTGCCACTATTGTCAGCTCAACATTAGCCCTGGGCTGCGGTACACAAAGATGTGTGGTTATATATTTATATACAGAGAGGCTGTATTTATACACACTGAAAGAGAGAGGGAGAAAGCGATAGAAGAACTATACATGTGCATTTACATTTTATACTCCTAGTCTTATATCTTCCTGCATATCCTCGTCCATTAGCAATCTACCAAAAGAAGAATCAAATTCTAATGAGGCTTTGTGGGAGAGTGTCGGTTTTGGTCAGCCATGGGTAATCCAGCCTGACGCCTGGTAGGTAAACTTCGGGGCCCAATTTGCAGATAAAGGCAGTTGGGGTTTTCTTCCTATGAGATGCTCTTGACTTCGATGGCCATTACTTGGATCCAGAGATGCCAGGAAAGTGCTTGGGGTTTGGAGCTGGGAGAAGCTTCAAGAGAAGCCGAGAGATTTTAAGGTATTTAATCTGCTTCTCACAAAGCACGTTTGAAACGAGTTATCTGTCAGTTGGTGGAAGTCTCTCAGAAAGACTTTGGGCCTCATTTTCTGTCATCATAAAGGTATGATCTGGTAGTTCTTCTACCAAAATCAGTGAAGCTTGTAGAAGGTTGGCTTAAATGAAGAGAAAAGAAATTCAGTTCCCAGAGCTCTGATGGTGGTAGCAACTTAGCTGTCAGCTCCAACTACTGCTCAGTTAAATGCAATAAAACAAGATTAATTTAACATTAAGGCTGCACAAAATGTCAAAAAATACAAATTATGAACCATGATGTTTACTCAGGCTGGCTGCATGTCTTGTCTGTCTTCTGATAAACATCTTTTCATGTAGAGAATACTACATGAAAGCAGTATTCATGTCATTAAGTCCCGCGTTTCACAGAAAATCCAAGAACATGTAAGACTACTTACACTTTAGAAAAAAATAAATGTTACAGTTAATAGTAGTATTTGCATTTCCTTACATTGTGATTTTATAAAATGGTAAAATTGTATCACTATTTCTGTTGGGGTTTGTTTTAGTTGTTTTGGTTTTGTTTTTTTTACTTAATATTCTTGTTTATAATATCTAAGTTAATATGTATCACCTTGGAGCTAAAGTGTACAGGAAGCCTTCACTTTCTGTAGGATATTTGCAGGTACCTACCTATTTGTGACACAAGTAGTTTTATTAGTCTAGATTTTATTTTACACAAAAGCATACCCCAGTCTCTGTTACTTTGCATGACTTGCCAAGCCTGTGTAGTGTGTCAGAGACATGTGGTGGGAGAGGCATATAAGATCTAAACTGGACCTGATAGACGTTGTGTCTACATCCATTTAACTACTGTTGAAACACAGGTGTTTATAAGACAGTATCTAATATATCTTGCTCGTTTGCTTTTCCTCATTTCTTTGCTGCTTTGAACAGAGGTGCTTTTCTTTTCACCTTTACAACTCACCTGAAGGGGCATTCCATCACAATTATATTGACAAAGTAAGATATATTAAAATAATATCTCAGAGACTGGGAATAAATCACTAATATTTGGGGAAGCATTATAACACCCATCTGTCCATGAGCTGGGTTTATATATTGATGTATTGAGGAGAGCACAAAGCACTGGAGTCAGGTGAGTAATAGCAAAGTCAAAAGCATTTACAAACATAAGGATGATTGACTACAGAGAGTTTCTCCACCTGATTCATTTGAACACTTCTGAAAGTTCCGCACTGCGGGAAGATACATTCTTTTTAACTTTGGACCTTCAGCTTAGATGCCCAAAATGGGGTCTTCCGCCCGTTGACCTTCTCTGCAGTTGGTGGAATCTGGAGAGAATAGCGGAAAGGTGCATACCTCAATCACAGACTTCCTGATTATTAATTAAGTAGGTGTTTAAGGATTGACAAGGAGACTCTTCCCTTGCAAGGCTAGTGTCTCAGAGAAGTACGTCTTTTGGAGAAGGGGCATCTGCTGTAAGTGGATGGTTCAGTTGTTTTCATATAACCATTGGTATCAGTTGCATTACTCAAGTATGGAGAACTGAAAAAATTCACATTTGCCTTTACTAACTGTAGCTCCTCAATGGTGACACCTCTTGGGATGCTTCCTTTCACCTTCCTCATTACCATTGGATTGTCTCACGGTGTTACCTGCCAGGGTCTTTACAGCTGCTGTCAGTCTGCTCTGCTAACAAGTATCTGGAATAAGCTTCCTCCAAGAACTGGCTGGGATATTACAAAACCGTTTTGGCTTTCTACTTTTAGTAACTCCAGAAATTTTCCCTTTTCCATGACCTTACATGTTACTTTGGTGATTTAGTGTTACTTACAATTTTTCTTTATCTTCTCCTACAGCGATTTTTGATAACAGGAAACTGATGTTACTTTAAATATTACTTGTTCGTGTAAAAGCTTTTTAAAAGTCTGCGAACTCTTGAAAATCCATTTTTTTTTAATTACAGGACTTTTAAAGCATAACAGAAGTTCTCTGGCCTTGACTAGATGTTTCGTGCATATTATGACTTTAAAAATGAAAAAAACAAAAACTGGGAAAAGGCAACAGTTGAAGTTTTCTTCATCCCGGAACTTCAGGGCTGTTCGCTCTACTGAACAGCTTGCTTTGCAATTCAGCCAAGTTAGTCGGAAACAGAGGCATTTGGGGGGAAAGTGCTGCAGTATTCAGACGTGAATTTAAACTAGAAGTGGTCAAAATCTTCTGATTGTCATGCAGAGAAAAAGGGGCTGTTGTACACTACTGGGCTGTTTTCTCCTGGACACCTGCTTGGTGGAACAAGTTGAATGAACCCAGGTGTTTGCTTCTCATTTGGAGAGAGACATCTCAGTCTCTCCTAAGAAGAAATAGTTACAAAGGAAGAAATGTATCCTTAGGAGAAAGATCTGGGAACCTCAAAAGGCCAAATGTAATTTTGCACACTGTGTATTTCAAAAGTCCTAAGTAGGGTTGGGGTAGTCTGGTCTGACAAACTGAGAATAGAAAGAACTTGGGAGTGTAATGAGGGAGAGAGAACTTAGAACACAGCAGCACGGGGAGAGCGCGCAGTGAATTGCCAGTGTTTGTGCTCTTGTTATTTGTTGTTAAACAAAGATCAACTTTCTTCAACTGTAAGTCAGAAGATTTTTTTTTATTATTATTTTTGTTTAATCTTTGAATTCTTCTGTCCCTTGTATATGAGGTAACTGGAATTAACACCACTAGAATCAGCAAAAAGGATTGGGAGATTAAGTGAGGTAGATGAGGTTAGGACTTAAAATACCAGCAGCGTGTTATTGGCAAGCATCTGGATCTGAGGCCATGAACCGTTTCCCTGGGTTTTCAGGAGTATCAGATAAAGAATAATTCAGCACTGGTGTCAGGGATCACTTGTTTTTGTTGGGCGTAGTTTGCCGAGTCCCTTTGTTGGATTCCTTTGATTCATCCCATCATTGCATTGCTGTGATTCTTGTCGCTGACGAGGTTATTTCTTTGGTGTCTCCCCATGACTGCCGGCCATGGGAGTGGGATCTTTTTGGAAGTCCGTATTCCTCTTTAGCCATCTGTATAAGTGAATGGACTTTTATGATTGCTTAGTTTGCCAGCGTCTGACCTCTTTTGGAAATCAGCACTTCTTTAAGGGATTCAATAGATGTTAAATTCTTTGAAATCTGGTGCTGATTTGACGGTTTTGAGTGCTTTAAGAACCTGACTCTTAGCTCATTCAATAGTCTGACTCCATGTTTCAGTTTTGGATATAGTTCAGGTTGGTAGTTGTTAACCATGAATTGCTTTTTGGTCTCTCAGTTCATGCAGTATTGGGCGTTGGAGGTATCGATCCTGGTTTTTGCTTTGTTACTAACTTGTTGTGCAGATGAGTCTGAGTCATTAATTTTTCTCTGTGATCCATCATCCTGTGAGCTGCGGAGTCTGACTGTGTCCGGCTTTTACACTGGGTTTGGCACTGTGTTGTATCCAGAACCAAGCAACTGAAATTGCAAGTGGCCTGTGATCATGTTGCTTTTCCTGTCTGTTCTTCCCTTTTCTTCCCACCTAACAATGACAATATCAGAAGATGATTGCTATTTACGTGGGAATCACCGTACTGGATTCAATCAGTGGTCTCTGCAAAAGAAATCCATACCAGATGCTCTAGATGAAAGTGCACGAGTTCTGCTGAATGAAGAATTTTGCAATTATGTGCCCACAGATAAATTCATTTCTTAGCTCAAGTTCTAGCCCCAGATGTACAGAATAGGGGAGTTACTGTCTGGGGACTCCTCTTTTCAAATTCCTTCCAGGGAAACGGATGCAGTAAATGTTAGAGGTACCTCTTCTTCTTTGCACTTTGCACACTCTTTCCCTTGTGGCAGGAAATTCTGGCTGCATAATAATGCATCGTGTTGTAAGTTTAACTTTGATTCTGCCTTTACTGCACCCATTTGCTGTATAAAAGATGGATTTTAGCAAACTGTTAGGCACTTAACAGCTACAGAATTGTAAAGCTATGTCTTAGCCTTGACCACGAAGAGTGGTCCCAAAGAACACGCCGTTTAGAAACTCCTTGGTCTTTCTCATGTCCTCAGCTTTGTTTCCTGTCTCCTGTGTTGCCTGTTCCAGAGTGCCTGAAGCACAGCTGGTGTACAGGCAACTTCAAGATACTGGGAAGCACGTATGTGTAGTAAATCCTGTGGCCTAGTACTTTTATAGGTTAGGATTATACTCGCTTTGCTAGTCTTAATTTGTTTTGAAGGGAGACTGTTACAAGCTAGAAGCGCAAAGGCGTGTTTGTACTGGGAGATTTTATATCAATTAGGAAAAAATAAGTATTTTTGGAGGTATGGACCGTACTGAAACTCTCTCATAGTCCTGAGCTGTGAGATTTTGAAGCCTCAGTTAACGTTGGTTAAGCAGTTTCAGATTTGACCCACGGCTGAGCTGTTTGCTTTCACTTACTGGATGCTTCATTATAACAGGACTTACAACGTGCGCTCTCTCATTCTAGGAAACAGTAAGTGACATTCATTGCCCTTTAAGTAGATGTGTATTGCATGTAAATTCACCATCGTGAAGTTTTGAAAGCCATACACAATAAGCCTTGCTTTCTTCCATTAATTTTAATCGGTATTCCTGAGCTCTAATATTTAAACTAGGATTCGACTGTACAGATGCTGAATTGATCTTGCTGGGTCAGCATTGGCTCCAGCTTCTCCTTGTCACCGGCGTGGTTTCTCTGCTGTCTCGGTTGGCAGAGGGGGTGTACGCATGGGGACGGTTTGGGCACTTGTTTCCGCTTTGGGCATGGTGAGGGGAGATATCTGCATATGCTTGCTTGTTCACTAATTGGCGGTTAAGAATCAGATACAGAGAAATTGGCACTGAGGGTGTTTCCTGCTTAGTTAAAACGACTGCTGGCATGTGGCCCACCTTTCTGTGAGATCAGGTTCTCTGTGTTTTCCTAGTTCTGCATTGAAGACACAGCTAGCATAAGAGTGGCATTGCCAAAAGGCAGCCAGAAGGTCTAAATGACCTTCAAGTGTCCATTGAAGTTGGGATAGCTAATGGGAATGTCCTTGGCTAATGTACCGTGGGGATTTGAAAGGGGCGTAAACACTTCTGTGATGAATAAAATGGAGGAGTAAGCTTGAGAGACCGGTACTTGAGAATCGGGAGAGTCTAGAGATAATAGAGAGTGGTGTCAGGAAATATTACGTATGTAGGCACTTGTTAAGGGGCCAGGACATTGAAGGAAAATGAGAGTCTCCCACAGCAGGATAGCTGCTAAAACATGTGACATAAGAAACCGGGTCTTCCAGAAATATGAAAGGATTGGTGTAGTGTACATAATTACAGGGATGAGAAACCACTTTTGTTCCAGTAGAGGTAAAGCAAAGTTGAAGCTCTGTGTAGGAAGTCTGTATGTCAGTTCTGTTGACTGTGCTACCACTGGGAATGAGTCAACTGGAACTGACCAGTAATGTCTTTCCCCAAGCCATGCCAGCTCTAGTCTGGGCAAATCAAGAACGTGTCAGCTTGATGGTACGAGGATGAGTAAGTCTGCAACACCTAAAAGCTGGCATGAGAGAAGTATACTGCAATTTCCTACACAGCTGGCATGTATCTGCGGCCAGCAGGCTCGGCGTGAGCCAAGTGCATAACAGAATGACAGGATGAGTTAGAGCCTGGTTGTTTAAGTGCAAGGTTTTCACACAGCATCCTGTTGGAGGAAGAACTTGGAAACCATGAAACACCTACAAATAACCACCCGGTTTATTGTCTTACACACCAGACTGTATGACAACTCGTCTGCATATGAACGAAAAAAGCTTTTGTGGAGAAGTTTAAAAGCTGTTCTTGGTGAGACCAAGAGACCAATGAGAAGATAGTGGCAGAAGAAGCAGGTATGTGTGGTAACCCCTAATCACCACTTACAGCAGCCTGTGCTGGTGGCCAGAATGGTACCCAGGCATGGTATCAGCCCAGCGTTTTCTTGTCTGAACGGTTTCTTGAACAATAGTTTCTTGTGACACACATTGTAGAACTGGCCTGGGAGGAGCAGCTGGGGAGAGTGGATTTGGAAGGACCTTTGCCAAGCTTCTACCTTTCTAGGTTGAGTGGTTTTCACCTCTCCTTGTTTTGAGACGGTCTTTGTTCTTTTCAGTAATCCCCTCATTTTCATGCTCTTCATACTTTCCTGTAAAGAAAGAATTTATTTCCAGGGAACCGCAGGTTGTGCACCAGTCATTAAATAATAACAATTTCTTGCTTAGCCCTTTGTAGACTTCTGATTTACCTAGTGTGTTGTTTTTTGGTTCACTAAGAAAAAAATATTCTGCTACCTAAAAATAATACATTTTTAACAATGGGATACCACTTCATAGAGCAAAACATGAGAATTACCATCTGAACAAATTTTTCAGCTTTCATTACGATAAAAATGCACATTCAGATGGAACGTTATTTACGCTATAGACAGCTGAACTTAAAAAAACACCAGCCAAGGTCTAATTTTTCTGATTTTTTTCAAACTGAAAACCAGCATGTTACATTGCATCATTCCCTGCGAGTATGAGGCAGTCTTTCGGGTTGGAAACGGCTTTAATGTGTGTCGCCCCTGTGATGAGCCATTCCTGCTGGTTTGCCGTGCAGCACGTAGAAGGCAGAAGAGATATTCCTTGGGGTGTGGCTCTGCCCTGATTTTACCTGCAGCCCCTCAGCTACGGAGCACAACTGTTAATCTTCCAGTGGCCCACACAACACCTCCCTCAGCCACCCGCACCTGAAGGCGCTGAGGGAGTCATAAAACAAGCTGCTTTGGTGCGTTGCTAGGGAGTGGCAGCACAAAAGCTCTCTTTGGAGTGGGATTGTGGGATATAAGCCATGCACCTACGCAATCCTCTGCATTTAATTTCCCTGATTTATTAGCGTGAGCTTCTTGCACCTTCAGGGATGGTGTATTATCTTCCGTTTTTGTAAAAGGGGAATACCCATCGTTCCGTCCTCCGTTTGCTGACTGGCAGCCAGGGCAAAACCCATGGCTGTGGAAGGTTGAGCGGTGGGTTGGTTGCAGAGCAAAGCTTTGGAAATAGATTGAACTGCAAGTGGGATTGCTGGTCCTTTCAGACTTTCTAACTAAAAGATGCCGTCGGATACAGTGTGGATTTAGAGCCCTTAAAGTCCCTGATTGCTCCACAACAGAGAGAAATTTCCAAGAGGAGCTTTAATGCAATGGCCGGGACTTCCAGGCTCCCAGTCCTGCGGGGATGCTCGGAGGGAGAACCAGCGGCTCCTTGGGGTTTGAGGGGCTCTGCCCTGGTGCAGGGGATTTGCCCTGCCCCTGGGGGGGCTCTCCGGCAGGTGTGCCAGCTGAGACGGCTTCTGCTTCTGCTTCAGCTTCACTTGGGCAAAAAGGGAGAAGAGAAATTCACTGGAAATACTTTGAATACAATTCTGCTGTCTCATGGCAAATTCTGACTTCTGGTCATCTGAAGTGGGTCAGTACAAATCATTCTCTGTGGGCAACCACTGACAGCCGCAATGTGTTTCTGAGAGGCTGTTTAAGAAAATGATAAACTGAGAGGGAATTAGCTGTTGCCTGTTTGTCAGGAGTTTTCAGCGGTGCAAAATGCAGCTTTGATATTTCTCCATGGCTGTCCCAATTTCCACTTAAAAGAAAAAAATATTCTTTTCAGCAGAGAGGCTTCTGACAAGCAATTATTGTAACGCTGGCACAGATTTTCCTTTCTCAAAATTGGCTCACTTAAGTGAGCCAAGATTACAACACTTTTTGGAATCTATTGGTCAGAGGTATGGAACTGGCTTTCTTGTAAGTTTTCTAGTTCTTCTTGGCTTGGGACAGAGTAGGGGTGCCAAAAAGTAGAGGCGTAAAAATCTTTCCTTTTGAAGTTAATCAAATAATTTGAACATTTCTCACCTCTACCTTAAGACTGTTGGGATTAATCCAGTGGCATATGGTAACCTTGAAAGACCTCCAGCAAACGTATCAGAGTTGTCTCTCTGGTTTTAATATGTATGAATTCTCCCCTGCAATCTTTCCTCATTCTTGATGACGTTAGCAAATCACTGCACGGCTCTGTAGTATTTCTCTAGAGGTTCCCCGAAGCTGTGGCGGCCGTGGCCATCTGAAGAGCGCTGAAAGATTGTGGCACTGTGTATGCGCTCTCCGATCCATGCATTCGCAGGGTGACGAGGAGGCCTAAGCAGGGAGCCTGTGGTGAAATACTCACCCATGAAATGTAAATTGCTTTATTTGCGGCCATTTTTACTTTTCACACTTGCTGTTTATGTACAAGGCAACAGGGAGAAAACCTTAAAATGAGCCTGAGGGCACCGTAGGGAGAAATACAAGGAAGGGCTTTTGGAACTCTTGAGCTACAAGAGATGTGCCTGTCCTGCTGCGGCCCTGTTGGGAGTGGTTTAAAAGCAATGGAGCTGGTGGACCTGGATGGTTCGGCGTTGGGGTGCAAACCTCGGAACTGGTGGGTTTACGACCAAGTTATTCTCACTGCTTTGCCGCAGACTTTCTGTAAGATCTTGGGAAAATTACTGAAAGTTTCTTTGACTAGAGTTGTGAGTTTAGAAATATATATTAAAAAAAAAAAAAAGAAAAAGGGAAAAAAAAAAAAAGGCCACTAAGTTGGAGCAGGCCAGCCTGTTTATGCTTGCACAGTAACTTGAGCAGCACTGGTTTGTCCATGGTTAAACTTGCCAGACTTTTAGTTCCTAACCTCAGGAACAGGACTAATTGTTTTTTGTCACCTGACAAAAAGCGTTGAAAGGGTGAAAGGTTGTGAAGTCGCCTTTCAATTCAAGTGTGAGGAGGGTGGAATTAAGGAGAAACTGGGTATATCAGACTGAATTAGAGAGGTGAAGACAATCCCTTCGTCCATGAAGATATTCTCCCACCTTGGTGCAGGACAATAAGGTAAGCCAAAGGAGCAGGGGAATAGGCCATGAGCATCATCTGAATTACTGCTTTGTATCCAAAAGAACTGTTAAGTCTGTAAGATTTTAATGGAAAAGACCTTTGAGGTCATCTTGTTCCAACACTGGATTATTGGGATCATAAGGCACAGACATCTCAGCCACTTGGCTTCACTTTGCCACCCAAATAAGGAGTTTTTGCCGCTCCTGAGGTAGGAGGATTTACCCACTGAGCTCTTGGAGCAGCTCGGTGGGTGATGAGAAAAATCAAAACAGCGGTGATGAGCAAAGAAGTTCACGTAAAAGAAAAACAGATGCAAGCCTTCGTCTAAGAACTAAACAGGTACAGAACTCACTCATGTTTTTTCTTCCCCTGAACTTGGAAAACAATTCTAGTCATTGTGATTATTCCTTATAGGTTTTTTGTGGCTGGATGGATCCAGAATAAGGAAGTTCCGAAGCTCTTTGAGAAAGTTGGTTGTGGTATCAGCCACCCGGTAGTCCAGATTACGGCTGCAGTTAAATTCAGATAAAAATCTGTACTTGCTTTGATTCAGCAAAGCAATTAAGCATGTGCTTTAGATCCACTTGGGATTTGAGTGTAACCTTAAAGTTAAGCATGTACTTAACATTTTGCTGAGCGGGGGCCTGAGTCTTTAACCCTTGCTAGAATGTAAACTCTTTTCTAATGAGTGTTGGCATATAATAGGCCTGTTTCTCAACAATGTTTGATTTTTTGCAACCTAGAAGTCTTTTCTCTCAGCTTCAGTGGGCTTTGGATCAGGGCCCAAAAATGCAATCCAGAAATAATAATTTACAGTATTTACATTGCATGTAAATTATATATGAAGAAATGAAACGGCATAATGAATCAACCACAGGGGCTTTTCTTCCACTCTGATACCAGAAGAGAAAAAGCCTGTAGGCAGCTCACAACTTTTCTTGCTAATACTCTTGAGCCCTTCTCTTATTAAGTCTTCTGTTTTCTCTGGCAAAGCCTCCCCTAACGTTACCCTCAGTACAGCCTTCTTAGTCAATAAATGAGATTTTGATTCTGCTCTTATTAAAACGTACCATTGAGCACAGGGTTTAGTGGTGGGAAAATCCCATTAAGGATTTCTGAAATACCCTTTAACTGCGTGATTTTTAAGATGATAGGCAAGACTTCACACTTCTCACAATTATGTGTACAATAGCTGATACCTACATTCACCACGCTGGCAATATGAAGGGAAGACAGTGGATAGCAAGTCTTGTGTTTTAATGCCGTTGCTGTCTGAAGGGTGTGGAGGGCCCTAATGTTAATATAAATTGGTGCTTACTGAGGTTTTGAACCTGTTCTGTTCTGTCTGTGGGAATATATTACTGGGATGGAGCAGTTCAGGATCCAGTCCTTACGCCTTCCAAATGTAAGAGCGAATCAACAGGTACAAGCTGGACCTCATAAAACAAGGAGATATTTTGTATGCAAAAAGCTTCATCCTTAAGCCATGCAGCCCAGGGGGCTGGTTCTCTCCACTGCCATGGGTGCATTGTGTGTGCTGCATGGCTCCTCGCTTTACGGGGCTGCACGTATACACTGGAAGGCTTTCCAGGCAGAGCTTCTAGTCCAAAGAGATTAAACAGAGATTTTGCAATCGTTTCTACTACTTTCATCACTGGACTCTGTGGCTCTGTTTATTCCTTTGTGGTCTATGTTTTTTTTTCCCCAGAAACATCTCAGTGTTTTTCCTCCTTTGTTGTCGTTCTCCGAGATGGCTGATCCGTGTTCCCTCTAACTGAATTCGGGGAATCTCTGAATACTCCTAGCCTGAACTAATGCTTCGGATCTGATCTCCAGGAGTGGGTTTGAACTGAGCCTCTGATTCAAAATCTCTTCCTTGGGCTAGGTAAAACACGGCTGCAGAATGCATAGCTCTTCTTCTTTTGCCAGTTATTAGTACTCCATTTGGTGAAACATTAGAGTAAGACTATATTCATAAATAAATTTAAAAGGATTAATGCATGATGAATAGACTGTGTAAGCATATTACAGGCATGGTTATTATGTGATACAGGTGATCATAAGTCATGGTTAAATGCAACCTATTGACCAACTGGACTCTATAAAAGTCTGTAACAAGACATTAGCCACTTGTTAACAGAGCTAGTAATCATTTATTGATCTTACATGCAGTATTTATACATCCGCCACCCTAGAAAGTGTGGAATTCAATTCCAGGATCTACTTTCAAGTCCCACTTACTATAATGGGTGACACAAATCTCTCACTTATGTATGTTTAACTGTCAGATATTGTCAGGACCGGTAATAGGTGAATGCTGTCTTCGGGTGCATGATGGTCTTGGGCTGTAACACCAAGAGACGTATTAATGCTGGGTTGCCTGTGTTGGAGCTGTGCAGAAAGAAGTAACTCCGTTTTTGTGAAGCACGTTGATATTTTTACACTTGGTTGTGTTCATATTAGAAATGAAATACCCAGATTTGAAAAACCTTCACTAGCAGGTATTGAGACCATCATCAGGGGCATTCCAAGAGCTTCCATTGAGACCAGGAGTAGAAGTCCTCGGGTCCTCATTTCTGCAGAAGTCCGAGTAGATCAATCTGCCAAGGCTCAAACAGACCTCAAAGCTTACATGAGAGATGAGGTAGACTAACCCATCTCTGCTGAATCTTTCTGTTTGAAAGAACTAGTAATTTCCAAAAGAAGTATTTAGCTTGAATTATTCTACCAATCTTTGTCCCATCCAAATACAAGTGAGAAAGCAGAGTGAGCTAACCATCCCAGCACAGTGAGATAAAAGGCAAAGAAGGTCCCCAAAAGCCACAGTAAAAATGTTAGAAATACTCCAGTGGCCAGAGATTGGGTAATATCTCCCTTTGAGAGATGGGGGACTGATGTTAGGAGGGGGTGAAGTGGTCGGAGTGGGTTAGGCAGGCAGAAGGAATAAAAAGGTGAAAGGTGCAGGGAAATTACAGAGAAAGGAAGAGAGAAATGAGGAGCGGGGAAAGGGACAGCAGCTGAAGGAATCATCCATGTTAAATTCAGGCGACGCAATAATAAACGTCATGGAAAACCCATAATGCAGTCCTGCAATGTAGAATGACATTATGAAGAGGCCTGCATTTCTCTCCTCCTTCTTCTAGTAGAAAGAAGTAGAGATTTTGTCATGAGAGTGAGAAAAAATGATGGAGTGGCATGTCCATGAAGCAATACAGGAGGAAATAGAAGGCACACAGCCCTGGAGGCTCGCAGAGGATGGCCCTTATTTCTCTGTCTCTCTGTGCTCCGCTGGCTCTGGGACTCGCAGCACACACAGCCCATCTGATTTAATAAAGGCAGGAAGCAAACAGTGACGGGGCCATGAGAGACTGCAGATAGGGGTTGAAGAAGGGTCAAACTCATTAGTCATATGATGTGATGTAGTGTGTGGGGAGGGGGAGAAGCTTTGAGGGTCAAGAGGAGTGGAAATAGTTACAGCACTCGAAAAATTGATGTTAACATAGCTGACCTGAATGCCGTGCTGCAGCGTGACTTCTAGGGGTAAGGACAACATCCTGGCCTTTCATCCTTTCCGTTTTCTCACTTTGGGTCATGATTTTAGAGTTTCATTTTTTAGAGCCTTTTTCAGTATTACTAAGAGCTGGCTATATTTAGTGTTTGTGGCATAGAGTGACTTGACTCAGGGGTCTCTGCGGGGCTATTGCTGCTTCAGGGTCAAAACATCTGGCCTCCTTCAAAAACCGATGCTTCCTCCAAGTTGTAGAGGGGCTAAGGGTAAGCTTCTCAAACTGTGTATTCCTCATTCAGCAAGACTTGAAATGAACCTTTCACTGGTGAGCAGAGGTCTCTTAGAGGATATTTGTTGACCATGGCAAGTGATGAAGCAGAAACTAGAGAGATAACAAGGGAGAATAAGCACAACCACAGCCCAGACATTCATTCCTCTTGCTCTGTGAGGAACCTAATGAGAGATACTGAGATGGCCACGCCGTAGAGTAGAGTTTTCCGTGTCTCTCTGGAGCAAGAGCGGCATGGGCAGGTCCCCTAGTGCCCAGTCTGGGGGGAAGGTGGTCACTTAATACCCAGTAAGAGGGTACCTTGCTTAATGCTTCAGTATGCAGCAAAAAGATGAAGAGTGATCACAAATATACCGTGATATGCCATCACTGCTGTTATTAATCAACTTTCCTGAAGATACATTCAGTAAATGCACATTAATATTTTTTAAAAGTGGTTTCCGTTATTCATTCCAGGAGGAAGTTCAAGAATTCTAGGTACTGTGTTGCATTGCAGGACAAACTTTGCTCAGGGCAAAAAGTCTGTTTATTTCTAATGGTGTATTTTTTTGATTGAAAACAAGGATATTTTATTTTTTTTTTTTAAATATGAAACTAAAAACAGTCATTATAGGCATCAGGTCAGAAAACAATGAGAACAGATCTGAACTTTCCCCTGGAGATGTTTATTGAAGTTCAAGGGTTTTTTATCACTCCCTCTTTCTTGCTGTGGAAGGAAATCCTAAAATAGCACAGTCAGAACTTTTTTCTCAGCATGTTTCTCATTCAGCAACGAATTACAATTACTGAGTCATAAAGGGTGAAAAAATGGAATTTTTAAGTGAAAATATTTTCCTAATTTTTCTCCTTCCTAATTTATTTCAAGTTTTAAAGATTTCTGCAAATTTCAAAATCTTACATACAACTTCTGCAGCTGGCTAGAGCAGGTCCGTTTCTCTCCTCAGTTAAATAAGTAAATTTAATTTGGCAAAAGCTCAGCCTTTACTAAACATGATAAACTCACCATTCCTAAAGATAATTTTTCATTTTTCTGTGCCTCCTGCATCAGTATTGTCTCAAATAAATGGGCTGATGAATGAGAAGGGTCAGGCTGTTAGCTGATGCAGGATTAGTGAAGCTATGCAGATTGACGCCCTCTGAGTATCTTGTCCCAAGTTTATAACAGCATCTATAGTTTAGTGCGATGTCTTTTATAGAGTCTTTTCTCTCTCGGGGCTTCTTCATCAGAGCTCTGCAGAAAATGGCAAAAGGCCTTCTCTGGACCTCTCAGGAACTGGAAAACTCACATCGGGCTTCAAGCGCTGGCTCTACCTAGAGCAGGGTAGGGATGGGGCTCACAGAATATATATTAGGCTGACTAATGGAGGAAGGCTGTATTTTTCATACTTATGCAATGGTTACAAGTGCTAGTGATAAATGGTGAATTAATGCTTATTAGATATGCTGAACGGTTTCGAGCTGCAGCTGAAATCCTGGGAATGTAGATACTATCAATTGATGGATTAGTTATAATCTCATAACAAGCGCTGTATGACTAGGCTATTTGAAATGCAACATTTGGAATAGATTTCATCGCTTGTTTGGCCTGCTGTGCAGTCAAACACACCAAAGGTAGCAAAGCAAGGGACCGAGCCTGCAATTGCAGCAGAAATGGCATAGCGATGGATATAGGTTCTGGCTTTCTCCGTGCACCAAAGCCTGGTTCCCAGTTCGGGTAGGGAGTCCATGGGTGGCTCTAGAGTCAGGATTATGACAGTGCAGAGTGAAGACTGAGCCTGGTGAGCCTTGAGTACCGTGGTGTCTTGTCATCCTGATGCTTGTGGTGTTTAGGCCAAACATTTAGCCATAAAACATCATACCGTTTAGCATGTTTTTTCCTTATCGTCCTGTAATCTGCTGTGTTTACCTCAATTTTCCTCTATTGACAGTAGCAAGACCATATTACTCTCTTTATATTGTTTTAATGTATTGTTATTTTACTTAGACCTTGGCAAGGCACCTGCAGCATTCTGGGAACAGATGCAGATCCACTGGTCATTAGCGATTTGTGCTGTACACTATCTCCTCTGTTGTAATTAGGGTCTTCTCCCTTCCTCCTTCAACCGCCTGGCCTAACGTGTCCTCTTTGCTGCCTTCACTAAGTCAGACAAACATGTTTCTTGGAAGGTCAGTGTAACCTGTAGGAAATTCCTTCTGTCTCGGAGCTGGCTCATTCATCACGAGTCATAACCATTCTGGAATGTGAACTCGTAGTCTGTTATCTGGCTACTGCTAGTGATGATGCCTGGAGACGACAGCTTGGTTTTCAAAAGCTAGGTTGACCCTGAGGGGCGAGGAAAACTTGTTTTGACAGAGCAAACATGACACGGAAGCAGTGCAAGTGCCAGTATGTGCAGGAACAAGGTGTTATTTTTGCAAGGTGGATATTATTTTTTTTTTCCTCCCCAACTGGCAAAAACACAGCAGTGTATGGGAAACAAAATACTGCGTGTGTTTTCCCTTCCCCAAAAATGCAATTAAAGCAGAGAGGCTATCTGTGTGTATTTTGACTGAGAGAAAAAAGAATGAAATGGGTTCATCTGGGAAGAGAACCAGGTGTGCCCTTCTCTAATTCCTCTGCCCTGGGACGGCAGCAGACCGGCTGAATGGTGCAGGGGTGTAATGAGTTATTGGTCCTGAGACCTATCAGACGTTCTGCCCTTTTTCTCTAGTCCCTCCCCACTTGTCTGCTTGGGGTATGGTCTCTCTGGTGTTTAGCGCGGGCAGGCTTCCGTCCCAGTTGCTGCTTCTTGCACTACAGTACTATAAAGAATGACAACAATCTCAACTCTTGACCCTGATGTGATTATTGTTTCTACCTGCTCTGCATCCCTCAAAGACATAATGAGACAGATGACTGTGTATATTTTAAAATGTGAGACTGACGTTGTGGCATTAACATAATTTAAGCCAAACATTGCCAGTTAATTCATTTTGGTTTCTACTGTCTTACTGTCTTGCATTCCTCGTTTGTGGTGCTCAAAGTCGATGTGATTCCACAATACCCTTGATCCTGCTAAGCCAGGGTTTACAAATGTCCCAAATTTGAACAGCCAGATGCTTCTTCCTTCACTTGTGCGTGGCCCACCCTGTGTCTGGGAGCTGTGACTGCCACTGAGTGTGTCAGAAAGAAGAAAATGTCTTTCCTGCTAGAGCCGCGGTATGATATGCTTCTTTTCCGAGAAGAGTGCTTCGCTACGGGAACCAGGATTATCACTGAACTGTGAAGGAAGAAGCAAAATGCGAAGGCAAAGCACCCCACAGGTAAGAATAATGTTTGTGAAAACCAGAAGAGTGGGGTTTGCTTCTGGGGAGTAACCACACTCTTTGTTTTTTAATGACGTCTGCTCTAGACTGTTTTTAAAGTATCTGGTTCTATGTGCTGCTAACACGATGGACCTACACAGTATTTTAAAATATAAGTCATAAAGAATAACTTGAGCTGTTTTAGCAGCAGCTTAGGTCTTCCAGAAATCTGCGTTCAAAGGCAGAACCTGAAAACATTTAGATGGGCAGACAAGCGATGCGTAGATATGGTAGTCCCTTCCATAGTCCCTCTAAAGTACTATAGAAGTCTGAAGACATCTTTCACAACTTCAGCGTGAAGTTGAAAAACACTTGCTGAAGACTTAACAACATGCTGTGATTGTGATAAGTTAAGATGGTTTATGTTTTAATGCTGACATCTCGCTTCCTTTTCATGCTAGAACCAATAATGACCTCAAAGCCACATCTTTTCATGATTGGTGGGAGAGAAGCAGTGGGAAAGTACAGTCATGGGCAGTCCCATGCAGGATGCTCCTGAGGTTAATTCCACTGCACAGCTGCACTGCTTGGGGCGATAAGGATGCATTAAATGAAAAGGGATTTCCCTCTTTGGGAATCAAATTAGAGCAGTCCAAATCAGGCCAGTTCTTTTATCTCTTTCTCACCCCGGCAGGAAGTTTAGACGCAAGTCCCCAAAGGTCTTTTTCTGGTCAGAAACATCTGCAAGGCACTGAACCGAAAGGGGTGTGGGGATAGGGCTAACAGCCTTACTGTTAGCAGTCGAGAAGATAGAAATTAAGTAGCAGTGTCTTGGGAGAAAAATGAGGAGGCTAAACATACAGACACTAGAGATTGCTGAGAGCCATGGGTTAACACCAGGCACGAATGGCAGAACCATTCCCAGGGAGGAGACCTGCCAACAGCCGCACTGGCACTGCAGCGGTACCTTCTCTAGCACATGGGAGGCCCTCAATGTTTGACATCTACGCAAAAAACTCGAAATAAGGAAGGAAAAGAAAGAGCACAGCTGAAACAACATATTTCTCTTGTAAAGTTTACTATCTGAGCATGGGTCAGACATGAGGTGTTCAATAGAGTTCTTTGATTCAGTGTTATTCCATACAGAAAGGACGAAAAGAACTCCCTGAAAAGCTGCAAACGCAATGGCTGGGTGGTGACTGGGTGGGATTCCTGATAAAAATGAATGAATGTTGATCTGTAACTTGAGTGAAGGGAGTTGGTGGTCTCAGTCCAATCCTAATTAGATCAGAATTCACAGCATTCGAAAATCAGCAGTGACCTTGCTACTGTTGTCAGCGCAGTTGTAACAGGTGATGGGGAATGAACTCCCCTGATGCCGCTCCTCTGTAAGTTAGGCCATGAGGCTCCGCTTCCAGGAGAAGGCCGTTTCCATCGTACAAACGAAGCAGCTGTACAGCATTCCTCGTACTGGCTCATCAGTTCTTTATGTATGTTTGTTGGCATCAAGACTTGTAAGACTTTGTTCTTTTCCATGTATCAGACCTATAAAACCCTCCAGGGACTAGCTATATTCACCACTAAATCCTATAGAACTGTCTGGTAGCTGATGTAGCAGAACCTCACTCCAGTAAGTGCCATAGAAAGCAGCGGCGATGAGGTGCCTCTCTCAGGTTTTTTTCTGTGTGTGCTCTAAAACCACCTTTTAAAATTGGTTCTGCTGAAGGTCACTTGAATATGGCCAGTGCTATAGAAACCTCTAATGCTTTTTGCAACAATAATGCCTTCATTGTCTATGCAGCTAAATTGCAATCAGTAGAAATCCAGATGTTTGTCTGAAAGGGAGACTGTGTCGGAGCATTATTTACCTTGCAACTCACACCAGAGATGCTAGCGACAGCAGCACATTTATCGCAGTTTTGGCATTAATCCCATGAAAACAATGGACCAAAATGGACTGATAAAACTTCGTTGTTTTAGTGGAGTTACACAAGAAGAGACGTTGCCCAGTAGAAAGATGGTGTTGCCCCTCTTATTGGAAAGGCTGGAAAAAGATTTTGTCTCCGTTGATACCAAAACAAATGGTCTTCTAATCTCGAATGGCACACGTGAACAATTAACAGCTTTTCAAAACCAATGCATACAAAGCAAGACAATAATCGTAAGGTTGCCAAGTGACATCCTTAGATCATTTCCACAGTCTTTTGTTGCCTTCTTTTTTTGGCCAGAATTCCTTTGGTCTCATTGATGTTGCTCTCTGTGCATCCCGTCATTTATTCTGTTCGACAGCCAGCGTCATATACTGAGAAATCCAGCAAAGAAAGGCAGAGGTCAGACTTGTGACATCTTTTGAGCTATGCATGTTTATGTAACCCAGCAGGGTTCATTTCCATCAAAGATGGAAATAGCATGTAGCGCTGCTGCTGTGAGTTACGACGAGAGCATGGTTGGAAGGCTTGGAAAGAACTGTTAAGGAGGCAGCTCTCTGCTGTGTCTGTGGGTCTTGGACTGTACTTGTCTCACTGGTCTCTTATGAGGGCCCCTTCTGCTTATGTATTGCTTCTTAGAAGCATATCTGCTAAATAAATGATGGTGGAAAGGAAGAGTGAAAACCTGTAGCAACCCAGTGTGAAGACGCTAATACCTACCAGTGAGTGAATCTCTATGGGAGCTCTTCAGTGGTTCCAGTAACAGAGGGAAAGGAGGAGAAGCAATGAGAACATGTTGGGTGCATGCTGGAAAACTCCCGTTCCGTAACTGCTGGGCCTTGTATGCGTGTGGAAGAATTTTAGAGGTCTGTTTCTGCTTTTCTTCCTGGACTTGGCAAGTATTTGATGCACAGCCATGGCAGAGGGACCTCAGTCTTTGCTTCCAGTTGAGAGCAAGTTGTCTTTTTCTCCTCCAAGTTCCCTGATCAGTTTTTCTGAGCAAAGCATAGCCTTAGTTCTGCCCACAGGGGCTGGCGCTCGTCCCACGGCAAAGTCTGGCTAAGGTGGAATTATTGCTGGGGGCAGTAGAGTGACAGTTCTCTTTTTTCTTGACATTCCATTGTTAGAACTTTCTGGCTTTTTCTGTGCCTTTCTGGAGGAGATGTTCTACAAGAGTTACTCATGAAGATTTTCTGGACTGTGATGTGCAGGAGGTCAGATTAACTGAGGTGATTGTTCCCCTGGTTTCCTACGTTAAGATCTGATAATAACGAGGTAGTTATTACCTGCTTCTGATTTGGCTAAGACCAGCGAGGTGACTCCTGAACTTAATCCTGACTTCCATGCACATGCGGTCACACTTTCAATTAAATACACCTCCTGGAAACAGCGATGAAATTTTCATTTATGAAAGTGTTAGGAACATGTTTTGTGAATGCTTGTCGTGTCCTTTGGGACCCATGCGTAGAAGCTGCCAGATTTATTCAACATACCCAAAACCCCACAATTAATAACTCTAAAACATAGATACTTCTAATATTAATCTTATACTCCTCACGTTCTTATCAACAGTAATAGCGTCTATGTATGCTACTATGGTGGAAAACCAGTAACACAAGCAAAACTGGAAAACTGGACACAAACTCACAATTCTTTCCCTGGACTTTGCTATTCCTTCTCATGGCTGTAAACGGGAGAGGAAGCTGGAGATTTTCTTTGAAGACAAACATTCACAGGTGACTGCAATCCTGCTCCTTTATTTATTTAGTTAGTTAGCTACTTAAGGTTTGCTGTCTGCACTCCTGATCCAGTCAGACTCCAGCAAATGAGGTAATGGTCTCTGTGTGAAGTCAGCTCAGAATATGTTCGCTCTACCAGAACCTCCCTTGCAGATAGTAAATCACTGTCCTGAGCAGGTTGAAGACAGCTTGGTTAGATAACAGCTCTTTGCATTAGATGGTAACTCTCAGCCCCTACCCTGATGAAGTCTGGCTGCTGAGTAAACATTCTGGGAAACATTTTTCTTGTCCTACAGAGCTTGCAGTCCCAATAGACAAGAGGCAAAGGGGGAGTCTGAAGAAAAACAGAAGCTGTGTTTCTTGGCCAACTGTCCTCATCAAGTCTGTGGTGGAGCTTGGACCTGATTCCAGGTTATCGGACTTCCACTGGAGTGTCTTAATGTACATTATTGCTCTTATGGAGTATTTCTTCACTGTAGCAGACTTAGGAAGACCCGAGTGCAGCTCGGGTTTGAGGTCACACAGGTAAATAGATGTGATGGTCTTGCATGAGTTTAAAAGGTAGATCTATCAGGAGAAGGGCTTGAAATGAAAGAGCTTTGACATGAACAGTAGATGACCAGGAAAGCGGGAAGTGCCTGTTTCACATACAGAAGGACTCACTGGTCACTGGCATTACCTGGGCTGTTTCACAGCATTTCACCCGGCCTGAGTGCCCTATTGCTCTTCTATAAGCATTCTCATTTGTTCCAAAGTCATTCTAAGAACTATAAAAAATATATTTTTTTTTTGGTGTAGAACACACAGAGGGGTCAGAAAGCTGATTAAGACAGTCTGAGCGTCTCAGCCAGTTACACAGCCATAGCTGCTTTCCTGCGACTGGAATTAAGAATCCAGACAATGTGTTCAAGATTTATGGTTTCCAGCGGGGTTTATGCTGCTGATGTTCATTGTGCTTCATGCAACATATTACTTCCCATTATGAACTCTGTCAGGAGAAGAGGAAAATAAAGCCATTGTCTCCTGGAAAACCCTGCCTATGCAGTCACCTTTCAGTGGAAGATGTGAATGTGTAAATATTCCAGAATGTGTTGTGTGGCTGGAGGCTACGAAGTTGGGTTTGGGGAAAGGAGAAGGGGCTTGGGGCTTGTCAATAAGGGAAGGAGAAGACGTAATAAAGAGGTTGCAGGTTACTCACAAAACCAGGCTTTGGCCTGTAACTGAAGAAAGATTGTGAATGAGCATGGGATGGTTCTTTTCCAGAAATCTTGATCCCTGGAGTCTCTTCCGCAGTGGGGTTATTCAGAGAGTGATTTTGTGAGGTCAGAGATTGATTGCAGAGTTTTGTCTTTCTTTGAATACTTAAATGGGCAATAAAATATACAGAGGGCTACATTCACCCCCGTACTTACAATGCACGGGGCATTTGCTCACTGTGTGTGTCAAGGCAGATTTTGGTCTTGCTGTCCTGCTCCTTACGGCGAGATGTGCAGAATGTCATTCCTGTGGTAGGAAATGGAATGAAGCTACCTCAGGGGAAGCTCAGATTGGACATTAGGAAAAGATTCTTCACTGAGAGGGTGGTTGGTCACTGGAACAGGCTCTCCGGGGAAGTGGTCACAGCACCAAGCCTATCCGTGCCAAGTTCAGGGGGCGTCTGGATGATGCCCTTAGTCATATGATTTAGTTTTAGGTAGTTCTGCGAGGAGCAGGGAGTTGGACTCGATGATCCTTATGGGTCCCTTCCAACTTGAGATATTCTGTGATTCTCTGATAAGGATGACATCTTCGGTTAAACTCCACTGTTTGAATGCCCATTGTAGGCATAGAGGTACCCTCAGGAGGTGTATCCAGAATAAATTCAGAACAGGTTTGTTACAGGTGAGCTTCATCTAATAATGGATTTGTTGGAGTAAATACTTTTCATCTTGGTGTCATGCAGCTTGTTTATGTGAAGGGAACACTGGATGGGAAGTAGAACAAGAGCTTGCTTCTTGGTTTGACCACTGAGTTGCTGCGTGTGACAACAGGCAAGTCACTTCCATTTTCTCTAGCTAATGAGAGTTGAAGTCATACATCTCATGGGGACTCCTCTACCACCGAGTCCTCCTCCCCTGAGTTAGTGTCCCAAGCACTGCAGAAATATAAAGCTGAACTAAAGAGGTAAAACTGTTCCTCTTTCTCTGTGCTAAACGTTAAACAAAACTGTGCCATTTTTTATGGCAATTTGATCGCGATTTGGGATTTTGGAACATATTATTTTCTTTTGGTTAAGAATGCAAAACCCCTTTTACATCTGCTGCTGTCAACCCTAACATTGTCTCATTGACCACCAGTACATTTGCCAGACTGGTACAATTTCTCAAAGTCCCGGTGGACCACTTTGCATGGCCTCGCTCCCACTGGTGTTCTGGAAAGCCCAGTTGAGGCAGCTTTGGGTGTAGAAGCTCCCAATTGCTGGATGTGTGCATGGAGATAAGCAGCAATTCATTCCCTTTCTTGCAAGTGTACAGGAGAAAATCTGGCCAAACTCTCTTCATCTGGCTCTGCTGTCCAGGCAAAGAAGATGAGGCTGAATGATCCCTGGCAGCAAGTGCTGGTGTAGGTTTTTCTATATATCTGAGGCTTTATCATTTTGGGATGGTGTATGGGAGTTAGGGTAAGTGAGGGGATAGGTGCTTCCTGCTGTACGGTGCTCTCCAACAAAGGCACCGAATTTTACCTGAAGAGCGTATGCACTCAGAAACGCGTTGCTCTAAGTAGGGCTGAGGCAAGTTGGAGATTGGAAACATTAAAATACCACAGCGAAGGCTGCTCTTGCAGTATTTATGATCAGAGTGAAAGCAGAATGTACCAGAGAGCTTCTGTTGGTGTCTTTTAACTCTTCTTACGAGGTTTCCCATCCCTCATCCTCGAGAGCCTGGGATAATTTGGATAGACTTCAACTACACACCCAAACTTTGTGTGATTATCTGAACTGAACATCTGACCCCTTTTGAGGTTTGGACATCTTTGGGCAAATGGAATCTAACAGAGATAAAATCAAACTTTATTTTTCATGTCTGAACTTCAAAAGTCCCTATTTTGGTTAATGAAGCTACGGCGTGCTCGTGGGGTTTTGTGTGCCCCTGTCTCTTAGCATGGCCAAATGTCTTGCTAAGAATAGTGCTCGCTGCCAATGTGCTGCCCGTTATTTGTTCACAGATCCATTGCTAAATCATCCTGTTTTCTATTCAGATAGAAATGTTCTCCTTGCTTGTATTTCCTGGATGGCTTATGGGACTGAATTTTAGCCCATGGTGGTGTTTGCAAACTAATGATTCGGACCTTCTTTTCAGTTGCTTGTCCATTTGTATTTGTGCTGTAGCCTTTATTACCTCTTACAAGAAAAGCAGTCCCTCAGTTGCTGTAAAAGATTATCATTCCAAAGACCTCCATTAAGCTATGAGAAATTATACTAGCTGAGGATTTAGATACTCAATGGGGTTTTTTTAATTCCCCAATTTAAATTGAATAAGTGAAACAGTTAAAGGAGAGTGGTAATAGTGAGTAGTGAGAAATTGCTGTTGTCATTCTTTCACATCCTTTGTTTATCGTGCCAAAGGTCCTAAAACTTTTCTGGGTATTCTTATAAATCATCTCAATATTTGCAAAATGTAATTGCTTCTTGAATTACACCGAAGCAAACTCACTGGGATTGATGGGCCTTTGACCTACAAATTGCACAGCTATTTATACCAGAGCGAAGTGGAGGTGAAATTGGACCTTCTTGATCTGGCAACATTTTTGCCTCCTCTTTGAACTGATTTTATTGGAGAGAAATGACCAGACAAGATATTATACCTTGTATATGATTCGGTGAACTGTGTCTGTCTGCTTTTGTAGCAATGCAAACACTTCAAAAGTCTCTGCACTCTGCAAGAAGCTGAGCAGATGTGGGGAAAAAAGAAACCTGTGTCTGGGACATAGACTTCTACTTAGAATCATGGAATCATAGAATCATTTAGGTTGGAAAAGACCCTTGGGATCATCGAGTCCAACCATCAGCCTCACTCTACAAAGTTCTCCCCTACACCATGTCCCCTAACACCACATCTAAAGGTCTCTTAAACACATTCAGGGATGGTGACTCCACCACCTCCCTGGGCAGCCTGTTCCAGCGTCTGACCACTCTGGTGTACTTGCTTACACCAGTGTAGCTCCACTGCACCCCGTGGAGGTGTCCTGGAGTAAGAGGGGTGTGAGATCAGCATCCTTTCTGTGGGTTCAAACACTTACAGATCCCCTCACTACTGAAAGCACGGCGTATAAACAACTCACGGGCAGGACACGTGGCAGAGAGGAGGCGGAGGGAGAAAACAGACCAGACTGACAGACAGACAGGGGTCCATAGACAGCCAGACAACAATTATAAATAGCACCCTTTTGAGGTCTGTTTGATCTGTTGCCCAAGGCCAGGTGGAAAATCTTTCCGTTGCTGCCTCTTCAACTAATCGCTTTCCCCTCATTTTTCAATAAAGATTCCAAGTTTGGTCACTTCTTTGGCACATTTGTTTCCCATTAGAATACTTTGTGCTATTTCACTGTGTTATGCTAGATAATTGCTCTAATAACAAACCAAGGAAAAGCTTTTGAACATTTTAGGAAGTAATTTTTTCCCTTATGAAAATTCAGCGAACACTGACAGAGATCTGGGGAATAGCTAAAGAAAGTCAAAGAAAGAGAGTGAGAGAAAGGGAAAAAGGAATGTATTGACTTTTATTGATGGTATTTCTGCACTTACATGTAAACCGCATGCCAAAAATTTAATTGCAATCCAACTGAATATTTATATAGCACTTTATCATTTTCAAAGCTTTGTAATAAGTACTGTTTAAGTGAACCTCGCAGTATCCTGTGATTAGGGACACAAGGTTATTGTCCTTCTACTGGTGCTGGAGAAGTTGAGACAAAGTCTTGTTTGAATGGCAAAATGGTTGCAAAGCAAAGATAGGAATTCGAGAGGTCCTCGCGCTGCTGAACTTCACCACTTTCCATATATTATGGGCAAGATTGTTCAAAGTGCCTCGGTAATTGTCGAACTCTGCTTCCGCTCGTGGCAGAGTGAGTTTTAGCAGAGTAGTGCAGGAGAAAACAATTAGAACATGTTTAGTACTTTCAATAAACTCCCCCTCTGTGTTTTCATACTGCCAAGATGCCTTTAAGAATTTAGTGTGGTCAAGGGGATAGGGAGATAAATAATACAAACCGAGGAAGGGAGGCTTCGGGCTGATTTACTGAAGCCTCTTAGCTAAATTCTTTCCACTCATAATCCGAAAGAGGTGGAGCTTTTTTGTCTGCAATGTCTGTACATTTCCCATCTTCCGGAAAAAGCTCCAAGTGCACTTAGGGCTTGAAATTAATTCTGGGGTAGAGGTGTCTGAGGTAAGAGACAAATGTTGAGGAGGGTGCAGGACACGCTGTCTGTGCCTGGCCTGCCATTAGGCCTCGGGTGTGTTTTTGTGCGCTCTCTCCTGTCGCTTGGAGCTTCAGTTCCCCCATTTCACAAAGGAGGAACGATGGCACTTACCTCCTCTGCTGAGTGCTTTTAAATCTAGCCTTGAGAAACGCTATGTAAGAGCTGGGTTCAGAGCTCGTGGCTTTTCCCAGAACGAGCCTGTACTCTTACCTTAAATCAGGATTTTCACTTACTTATTGTCTTCCTTTTTTCAAATCATCTTGATATTTGTGGTGGGAGAGGAAAGAAAATAAGAAAATAATCTTCTGCCAGATTTTACTTAACTTGACCTCTGTATTTGCTGCGGATGGCCCAGCTCAGATACCTCCTCTGTTGTGGTCCATCCCGAGCGCATAGCCTTAGGTGTGGCCTGTCTAGATGCTGGATTTCCCTGGCAGCTGTGGCAGAGTCATCCTTCCACCGAGCCAATCCTGCTGAATCCCAAACACCAGCACAGCTATTCCTTCTGCTGATCCCATCACCACCGCTTTCCCCAGGGCTTTGTTGATGTCTGGTTTTGCTTTGCCTCTCTGTGTTGGCATTGAGTTTTTCCTTAGCGCAGCAGCTGCTAGATTACGCAGACTTGATCCCGGTCTGGTAGAAGAAAGAGGGAGAGGTAATAAGAGTCATGTGTGACTCCCTCTGTTTTCCCCTCCTTTCTGGGAAGCTATTTGGATGTTGCAGGGTACGTGGTAGGAGATGCACATGCTGAACCCAGGGGTAAAAGGGACACTGCGGGCTTTCAGCCACTTCTCTCTTCTGCAGATTCCTCACTGTGCACCCTCTGCCTGAGCAGCTGACAATCCTTTGATGACAGCCCCGGAGAGTTAATGAACTAAAAGGGCTATGGGTTATCTGTTCCCAGAGATTGGGGAGCATGAATTAAATGGTCTTTTGGAAGATGGGAAATAATTATTCTTCTGCTTCAAAGCCATGTCCAATTGAATGATGTCGCCAGCACGAATCAGCAATCACAATCACTGATGAAGACCCATTAAACAGATTGGGCTGAGTAATGCACAGGAAAAAATGTCAGGAGCATCTTTAATTCTGAGTCTCTCAACCCTACAGTGGTGGGTTTTTTTCTTTTCTTTTTTCGTTTGTTTTTTTTTTTTTACGGAAACTCTTTAAGTGCGTTAAGAGCGTTCCTATCTCAGCACTTTAAAGCTGGAAATAGCCAGGAATGCATTTCTGCACCATCCTGATGGGGAGGCAAGGACTTGAGTAGCTAAGTTTCCTGGGCATTGTCTGGGATATCTGAAGGGTATTGTTTAGGATATGTGAAGTAAAGAAACCTTTTAGGAAAAGGCTTGGGCAAGACCAGTTGGGAGTTCCTCCGCTCCCAGCTCGGGTATATTGTTCTGTGCGGCACTTCCTTCTGGCAGAGGCTGGGGAAGGAGCAAGCTTCCCCAGGGCCAACACTTTTGTACACTTCAAGAGAAGGGCGAGCGTTGAGTGATCCTTACTGAAAGAAAGACACATTCTTCTGTAGTTTAACTATTGCTGAAGTGACATAATGAAGTCAAACATTAGGGCATGATCATTAGGGGAATTCATTAGAAACGCTTGGCTGTACAATGAATTCAGTTGGAAGTTATGAACTATAACTCTTTAGTGTTATTGGAGGGAGGCAAATCTTATTACAGTGTTTTGCTTTTTCACCATATGAGCTGTAACTTCAGAGAAGTTGTACCGAAGGTAAACTTTGCCATTTTGCGCATGCGCCAGAGAAACAGGTCAGTAGGCTGGGCAACGGGTTAATCGACTGGGTGAAGTCCAGCATCTCCTCCAGAGGACAGTAAGTTACACAAACGATAACAGGGGACTGAGAATGGGTCGTCACTTGTGATCGGACCCAGGGTCTACCTACTCCACTAGCGTGGCTCTTGCTAGTTAGTTGCTGTATAATCTGCCTCTGTGTTACACTTCATCTTAATCCCTAATACAGATCAGACCTGCATATCGCAACATTCACGAAACAGCTGTGGGAAGGGACAGTGGCACGGGTGTTTTGCAGAGACATAGTGAAAGACAAATGTTGTCTTAGGGCTGTGCTAAATAACAGTCCTGGACTGGTTTTGAGGATGGTGCTCGGGGGGTTCTGTGAAGATGCTGAGAAGGAGTTGGTGGCAGCCCAGCCTGGAGTGTCGTCAGACCCTGAGACCCTCAGCACCCGGCTGGGTTCCACCTGTCCGGATTTGGACAGCAACGGTCTTGGTGTCTTCCTCTGGGATGACATCACTGGCAGTGCTGAAAAAGCCATTTCCAAGGCAATTTATCTTAACGGAGCCATCCAGAACAGGTCAGATGAAGGATGGTCTGATATGCCAGTTCCTTTCCATTTATGATAAAACGGAGTGGAGTTTACTGGCTCAGTTGTAGCAATCCAACAGCAGATGGAAGACATCTTACCTCTAATCTCAGAACAATGTTTCAGTTTTCATTTTCCTTCCCTCCCCACAGATGCCCACAGATCTCTGTCTGTCACAGATCTGAAGAAAAGTTTGAAAATATGGTCTAAGTGGCATTTGCCTGATTCTGCAGCCTATCTGAAACAAAAGCTTCAACAAATGCAAACTGTCCTCCTCCCATTAAAGATGAAACAGAGACGTGTATGTACATGGAAGGACCATGTAGGTTCTCCCTTGAACTTGGTTTTGCTTTACATCGGCCTGGGAGGCAGGAGCAGTGAGGGGGATCTCCACAAAGACTGATCGATCTGGTAGTGCGACTCCATTACCTTTCTGTTTGCGGGCACATTGCATGTATTACTGTGTGTCCTGCGTGTTAATGAATTATGATTTGAAGCCTATTAGCCAAAATTTATTTAATCAAGAAACAAAATCCACCGATGACCCTCGTATCTGTGGATCGGTCCTACTCAGGGCGGTTGCTAAAGCACTGCAGGGTGGGCTCAGCAGCAGATGCAATATAGCATCTTCCAGTATAGCAAGGAAGGGCTTCACAACAGAAATGTTTCTAAGCTCTGAACAAAAAGTATCGGGAAGCACAGAAATTATTTGGAGACTTTTAGTCTGCAGTGGCATACTCTGGTGCTGTTGATCGATATACCTGTTGGATCAAAGCTCTATTCTCCTCTATCGTATCTGATACATACTGGTAGTGCTGGTGTCCTCTACACGGATGTGGGTGCGTTCCAGCTCAATAGCAAGGGTGTTTGTACAAGCAGGATGGCAAACAATGCCTGCTTGTTTTGACTGTAGGTTGTTAAAATGCTACTTTGGAGGTTGTGTCACAATGTTGGAATGTGATTCAGTAGGAAAGACACGGAAAGGTTTTAAAGGGGTATCATGCAGGTCCCCACTCAGCAGCACGAGGCTATGAGTGAAAGGCTGCACGGCATCGCACTCGTATTCCATGTGCACGCTGCTGAAGCACAGTTCTTCCAATCTCTCTGGGTAGGTTTTGTTTTCCAGAGTTCTTCAGCATCTCTTTTCCTTTCTTGTGGGGTTTATCCACTCTTCTCTGCCTTTCCCTTGAAAAGCAGTATTTGAAAACTGGATGCTGCAGTTAGCTGAGAGCTTAGTTGTGCCAGAAGGAAATCGTTCCATGGCCTCCACTGAGTACGGTGCTCCTGGTAATATGCTGTGAGATTGGTCTTACTGTAACGATCAGACAAAAACCCGGGGGTTAAAGTGGGAAAAAAATAAATTCCCTGGAAGAAGGTCTTTTGAGGGCAGTTAAATCCAAAGGAACCTCCTCTGCCTCTGAAAACTGAAGTGGCAATTATTGGAGGCTGGAAGAGCATTCTGCAGTAGAAACACTGCGTGCTTGTCTTGTCCTTCAAGGCTTTCCTAGACATTGACTGTCCCAGTTGGGTACAGGACACTGGGCTGAACTGAACCTCCCCAGAAACGACTGTTCATATGACTTGAGAAATAAAGAAGACAGAGGCACTAAGGAACGAGTGTCTTGTTCCGCTGCTGGTATGCCGGGCAGCAACTTGGTCTTGTAGCCTTCCTACAAAGAGGAACAATTGAGGTTTTGGAGAAATTTGTCCACCGGTCATACTGGATAGCTGTGTGTAGCTGGGCTAACATTCAGTGGGGTTAATAGGATGCATTCATGAGTACAGTTGGATGGGAAATTTGGAGACGCTGGAAAATTGTCTTGTGCCAGACTGGGGTGAAAAGCCTGAAAAATGTCATGTGCTGACAGAGTAAATGGAAAAAATGTTAAGTTTTGCTCGGTTGAGATGTTTTGTTTTGTCATCTCTATGAAAAGCTGAGAAAAAGAAAAATTTGAAATGAAACATTTCAAAATTTAATTAAACTGCACAGAAAGCTCATTTGAACAAAAAGCAAATGTCTTCAGTGACTGTTCAAGCAGCATGTTTTGATTATTTCAGATTTTCCCCCCCCCCCAATCTTTTTTTGTCTTTTTTTTTTCTTTTCCCTTGGGTCTGGAAATTTAGCGACACCAAACCATTCCTAGAAAAAAAGATTTTGGTTTGGATGAGTCCAAGTTTTTCAACAACAGCATATTTTGTGAGAAAATTCCCTGCTGCTTCTGCTCATCAATAAAGTTGATGAGTTTAACCAGTCTCATGGCTGGCTAGGGAAAAAAAGATCCCCCAGTTAGAGAAGTGGATAAATAACTTGGCACAAAGTCGTCCTCTGTTGACTCAGTTTACTTTGTGGACCCGGGCACGATTGTCATAATAAATTAAAGCATGAACATTCCCATTTGTCACTTCACCACTTCCTTTTGCTGCCTTCCAACATGTGGTAAAACCATTAGTTTTAACAGAGAGAGAAAAGAGCAGATGAGGGGAGGAGAATAACGCTAGAATTAAGGGGAGAGGGGAGGAAGGGGATGACTTGCCGGGTGCAGTGAAGGCGTTGCTGAAGCAGACACAGCACCAGTTCCGTATTTACGGGGGCAGAGTCAGATTGAAGTCGTCAGGGTTTATCGTCTCTCTCTGGAGGGAAAAAGGAGACGATGGTTCTTCTGGGAGTCGCTAACAACCACCCTCCAAGTTCTTAGGGTGGCCCAAAATCTACAGGTAGGGAAAGACTCCTCTCAGTCACGCCCTGTCCCAGTATTTTAATTAGTTATGTCCTGAGCTGTTCACGTGTGAGACGTTCCTTGGTGTCTCTTCAGTTCTGCACAGCTTCCCTTCGTTTCTCCTTGCCATCATCTGTGGTAATTTCCTAAAGCTAAAGGAGGATGTGTTCAGATCAGGCCCCTTGTTGACAAGGTGTGAACAGATTAATGGCCGTCCCGTCCCACCTGGCTTCGCAGGAATAGACTGAGCCCAAGTGGGCTTTCCGGGAATCCCCCGACGAACCTGAGCCCCTGCAGAAACAGAGGTTTTCAGCTTTGAATGAGAGCAGAGGTCAAATTCAGAAATAGGGGGGGGTGGGGGGTGCGTATGTATGTGTGGTGGGAAGCTCTGAAGAATGTAAGTTTGGGATTTGAAAGCATCGCTCTCCTGAATTATGATTATTTATTGTCATGATAGTGCCTAGAGGGCCCAGCCTCATTGTGCTGAGGACTCCACAGACGTATAACGAAGTGACAGTCCCTGCCTCGAAGATGAATGAGGAAAACCTCCCTAAAGGGGGCTGGGAACAGGTGTGGCATATATCCATCAAGCTGATGGAGCGTGTTTACGAGGTGTGTATGTAAGCCTATGCGAGTGTAAGAGAGACAGCAAGAGAAGGAGAAAGTTGGATGTCAGTTTTCATCTCCCTGGCTCTAACGAAGGGATTTTACTTTTTTTTTTTTTAAATTATTTTTATTCTCACCTTTCTTCTCTGGTAATGATTATCCACAGGTAAGATAAGAACTAACAAAAAAGTTTGAGTGATTTTGCTAAAAATCTGGATGCCGAATGACGTGATTCAGTAATTCATTCTGTATCTTTAAGCAAGTCACATCGGCTTAGGCTTTTTTTAAAGGTAATTTGGTACCTAGCCCCCGTGATATGTCTCTAAAATCTAGCTTTTTTTATCATGTAGCGCTTCAGTTTTACTAAGTCTAAGCGAGTAAGAAAGCAAATGAATAAAGAAATAAGTTTTTGCATGAGCAGCAGATTTAATGAAGCCTGGTTTCCCCGTGGACTTGTATCTTGTGTCTGACACTCAGACAGCTCGTGACATCTCTGTCCTTGCTGTGTCCCCCGCCACGCTGGTGCCGGCCAAGGCATAAAGCGTGTTGTTTGGAGCATTTGGGTAGGGACCTGCGGCCGCTGCTCGTGACAGGGAAGCTGCGGAGGTTTTACTGCCTTGCCTTCATTTGGGAAACTTGTTTGAAACGTCTGTCCCTCTGTCACATTTGTCTGAGTTTGGATCATGGGCCCAAAAGTTACGGGATCAGGAGGAAAATCAGCAAATGTACTGGCAACACAATCACAGAGGACGTGGTTTTTTGGGAGAACCGGGCTAACACTGGTGATCACTTACAGCAACCTCCTGGAAACCTCGGGGTAAACAATGCTGAATATTGAGGAGTGCTGTGCGTGTTAAGGGTTAATGAAATAACTGCTCTGAAGCTCCTAAAAGAGAGGGGAACAGAGCATTCTGCACATCAGTGGGACATGGTGGTTCTTCAATACTTTAGGGAGAAAAAAGAGCAGGAGAGAGATGTATAAATTTTTTTCTTTTAGTTCTTAGAACAATCACCAACGAGAAGAAACTTAGCTATTCTTAGTTGCATCTAGGGGCTATGCATAATCTTTCCTGCTGAATTATGGAATATGATAGCTTTTATTAAATCCATTACAATTACAGCCTCTCTGTTGCACAGGTTTAGAATATGGAATAAGTAGGGTGCATAATTTCAAATAAATATTTAAGGTTTTGATGCGTGATACAGTTTTAGACTCTTAAGAGAGAGAATTATATTTAGTTGGGGCTGTTTTCTTTTAATTCACACAAACTTTCCTATCTAGCTACTTCACAGTGCTGGATACTTTTTTAAAAAAATCCTCATGCTGGGGAAGCGATCACGGCTGCTGCAGTTTTGCCCAAGGTTTTGTCTGTATTGATGACTTGGGTCTTCTCTAAAGTAGCTGCGTATATGAAGTCAGATTTTTTTTTTGAAAGTTGGAACTAATCTTAGGATGCATGCAACTGGAAAGAATATTAATAAAAATTTTGTCAAAATAAAATTTGGACAAATTCTGTTGAACAAAGAAGTAGCAAGTGTATATTATTCCAGAATTTAGATTGTGTCTCTTTGCAGGAGGCACAGGAGTAATAGGAGAACGGGAGACTTGAACATGGCTGTTGCCCTGGATCTCCAGCTGGCAGCCGTGGATGGATTCTTCTGTGCTCATGGCGTTCCTCCTCTTCAGTGCTGCCGGCAGCGGAGTCACCTGGATGAGTGTACAAGGGGTGCCTGAACACGGGCAAGTGGAAGCTCCTTTCTGCCTGGGCAGGTACCGTCTATAGCCACGTAAGAGAGACAGTGCCCCTAAACAGCACTGGTCTGAGCCTGTCCCCCTGTTGCTAAGAATTTTTTGCTGGTCGCCTTGGTTCAAGCTGCCGACTCTTTACTGGCTACTCAGCAGCTCCCGAGTAATCTAGTTTCAGTCTCTCACTGAAACTGATTCACTAAAGAAATAATGTGGGAGTGCCATTGGCACGAGAGGTTCCAAGGATGCTGCTCCTAGCCGTGTGGGAGCTGCTCCTAGCCGTGTGGGAGCTGCTCCACAAACCCCACTAGTACCAGGGACACCTGGTCCCCGGAGGAGCCAGGACAACAGGGACAGTCCCAGATACTCCCAGAGGAAACAGGCGGGGACAGCTCAGGGTTTTTCTTGCAAGTTGCCCAGCCAATGGACACTGGGGCTCTTGAAGAGCTGCTAACCCCACTGCCTCCTTGTGAAGCAAGGATGGAAATTCTGCACGTGAGAGCAAGAGGGAAACCCCCCCTCTGTAAGATTCTGTGTTCTTCCTTTGTCTTCCCCACACCTGCTCCCTTTCCTCTTCCGTTGCTCTTCCGTTCTCCCCACCCACCCTTCAAGAAGATGCTCTAGGTGTTGGCTTTGACTTGGCTGCCAATACTCTGCGGAGATGTGTTAATGATGACTGGCAGGTTTTAAAAGCGCTGTTTCAACACCTTGCTGTCACCACACCTCATACTTCAGCAGCTTAGCACATGTTCCAAGGTGTTTAAAGAGCTTCCCGTGCAGCCCTTTTCCAGGCACTAACCTCTTGCCAGGAGCAGTAGCAGCTCCTGACCGCACTTTTCTGGCTGCGACCTTGTTAGTATTTGCCTACGACATGTAAATGAGCAGCGCGGTCGTTAGCTAGCGAAATGTGTAATGTTTTCCATTGTGTGGAAGGCTCAGAGCTGACAAGACCAGAGCTTGTGTTCCAAAGTCTAAAGCAGTTGGCAGGTTTCTCAGTACCAGTTTTTTATGCCCCCAAGTGGGTTATGGAGCGGAAAAGGGGGTGGAGAGGAAAGGAGAGGGAGGAATGTGTGTGGATGTGCGGTGGGGGGAGAGTTAGCGGGAGAGAAGGGCCATTTGCAAGCCACCAGCTTTGAATGTAACTCGCGTGGGCCTTGTGGTGGTGCTGAAGGGCCTGTTGTACTCGTTTGATTGACTCTAGGCTTAATGCTGCTTGCCACTTACCAGCACTTGTCTTTGCTCATTAGCAGGGGGATTGTGGGCAAATATTTAGATATTCAGGAGAGGAAATGTTAATCTTTGCAGTGTTCACTGAATATTTAAATGAGGCAGCAGGCATTTTTGCTCTGTGTTTGACCTAGACTTACAGCGCTGAGGAAACGCTTGAGTCTTGGGATGAATTTATAGTCTAGCGCCCCCCTGCTGTTGGGGTTCAAGTCACGCGGTGAAGTTCAGACCTTTCCAGAAAAGGCAGTGCAATCAGGCAGCACAAGCACTACTAAATATAAATGGCACAGAAGCTTTGATCTAGCTGGTTTTAGTGCAACCCACATGAAGTTAGAACTTGTCTGTGTTGTAGACCCTCTGCTCTGTAGGTTGGAGGTGGCCTCGCAGTGAAGGTTGAAGGTAATGATGACTAACGACTGCTGCTAGACTTGGGTGCTCGGGGTGCTCCTTTTGATAGAAGATGAGAAAAACACAGACTCTTGAGGTCTGGACAGCCAGATTTCCCACATAAAAGTATTAATTAGGAACTTGATGTGTTTGGAGATGGGTGTGGTATTTGTGCTGCTATCCTGGTGGATGATGGGTAGACTGACGATCTCCTTGGAGTATGAAATGGGCTCAGGTGGGGTTAGTCTGCACTGAGAAACTTGAAGCAGGTCATGAGAAGTGTTTTTCATCGCGTGTTATTACCCAGAACTTTTCCCTAAATAGTTCTTTAGAGAAAGGCACTACACTAGGAATTACTTATGGGAATAATATCACTGGCTAAGGTTAAAAGACTAATGTATCTGTATATATCATAACAGACGAAGGGCCAAGAGGATTAAGTCTGGCGGCTGCTTATCTAATCCATGTTTTAGAGGAGCATAACCTAGAATGAACATGGTACTGGCTTTAACAAGGTAAAGGAGTAGGTAGGTTCAAGCCGGATCCTGCCAGGTGCTGAGCGTCTGCCCTGAGCCAGTTGCATTTTGTGTGGATCAAAATTTCTATGTTTACGGCAATTCAGTTAGCCCAAAATTATTCTCATGTAATTTGATTAATTTACACAAAATCATCTGGGAAATTATTTACTTATTCTTAAATACAGTCACTGGCTGCATCCTGACAGGATGAAGTGAAAAACATTTATATGGATTTTATTATTGATGGAGTTCCTAAACACAGTTTCTTTATGTTTTCTGTCTCTCGTATTCCAGTAGCTGCTAGTCAATTAAATATTTCTCCAGTAAATTTGAGGCTTAGAGAATCACTTGGGAGTTGTAGAACTCCTTTTAGTGGGAATTAAAAGCCAGTTACTGTAGGTT